>NW_026889754.1:16975000-18475000 GCF_033153115.1 Saccostrea echinata | reverse complement strand
TAAGCTATTTTCTACTACTTCCTGTTTGGCCGGAAGTGACGCCATTTTGATGATCTCGCAAGCTGCTACTTGTCATATTGAACAACTTTGCTTCTTTGAAGTATTACAAATTCTAAATACTTTTCGAGATATCAGGAAAAATATTTTGGCTCCTTTTGATTCCTTATTTTAGGGGCCAGCCCTTTTTTCGAGATATCATTTAAAAAATCTTATAAATCTGCACAAATTTTGTTATATATGTTTTAATAAAATATTTCTGAGTAAAAAGATATCGTACAGAAAGTGTTCGAAATTTTGAAATATTCGATACGACTTTTTTCAGGCCATAGCGAGCGTCGACGTGTGGCACTTCCAGTGAAAGTTAACTACGTATTACAGATCTACATATATTGCTCTATCTTCCCTAAAAGTTTCATGTTCCTGTGATGAGTGGTTTCTTAGAAAACCTGCGGACAAACTGACCCTCCAAAAATCACTAAATCGCAAAAATCTTCGGACCGGAAGTGACGTCATCAAAATAAAAAAAATATGTATCAAGATTTTTTAATGTTCTATCAGACCTGAAAGTTTCATGAAAATCGATCGAACCGTTTTCGAGAAATTGCGTGCACAAAATCGGTAAAAAAAAAAAAAATAAGAAGAAAAACAGTGGAAAGGAAACCGAAGAATAACAAGAAGGTCTTCCTCTGAAGACGGAAGACCTTAATAAGAAGAAGAAGAAACAGAGTAAAAACAATATGTTCCCAAACTTCGTTTGGGGAACATAAATATCACTCATGTTAATTGAATGGACATTGCAGAGAAACGTATAGAATTTATTTTAAATAATTAGTATGAAATACGTCAGTCAGCATTTGACTCAATGATAAATTGTATTTGCTGACAAGGTCATTGTATCGATCATAGAATTTACGAAATGTTGACTTTAAACGAGACTGCTGATATTCTTGTCTCATCAACTTGTTTGTCGAATAATTTACCTCGTTTTAGAAACTGTACATACGTACAGCATTCTCTTGCGTATCGAATCAACTGAGAGATATAAACCCTGTATGCAGGTGATGAAGGTATATTGCTGCATAAATAAGGGAAATTGACGATAGAAAAGTTAAAGTCATCACGTTCATCATAAAGCTTGGTTGTAAGATTACCATTAACGTCTTTTTCAAGTAAAATATCCAAATATTAAACAGATGTGTCAGACTCTGTGGTATCTTTTATCTCAAGCTCAGCGGGATATATCGTATCGACATAAGAATGGAAATAACCATTGTTAATTGATAATACGTCGTCGATATATCTAAATGTCGAGTTGAAGGCCGCAGCAAGTGTTTTCTTCTTTTCACGTATAAGATTTTGGACAAATTCTGCTTCATATGAATACAAAAATAGGTCTGTTACTAACGGGGTGCAATTGGCACGCATGGGAATTCCAATATATTGTTGGAAGACCTGGTTTCCAAAAACCACATAGATACTGTCAATCAGAAACTCAAGACATTTTTAATGTCAACTTCAGAGTACTTGTGTGTACGATCAGAGTGTTTTTTTTAACAAAATAATTTTGCAAATGACCAATGACAAGGTGAGTAAATTTACGAGTTCTATTATTATTGAAAAAGCAACTGTCAATGATATAAAAAAAGCCTGGACTTTAATTTATCGTGGGGAATGGTTGTGTATAAAGTTGAAAAGTCGTAAGTTTTTAAGCTGTTAATTTTGGTAAAATCTTGTGATTTCAAATTTTCCAAAAGTTCCTTGGAATTGTTTAGTATCCACATCTGATTTACACCACTTCTCGAATATATTGTTGCACAGTACTTTTTATGTTTCTCCTTCACTACTGTTAATATCTTAGTGAGGATTAAAGAAAGAGACTTAGTTGAACATTTACTGGAACCCACTATGTATCTTTGTTTGTAAGGAGTTTTGGAATCCAACATAGATATGGTAATTCAAATTCATTTTGGTTGTTTGGAATCTTAAAAATATTCAAAACTGACATGATTTTGAAAAAAATTCTTCCTTAGAAAGGGAACTATGAGTATAAGTTGGATTACCACCTGTAGAATAAACTGCAAGTTCCTCTAAAATACATTTAATATAATGAGCCTTACAAACAAAGACAATGTTGTTACCTGCTTTGTCAACAGGGACCAGTACGTACTGATCATGTAATCTATCTAGTTCTTTTTTCACTTCTGTATTATTGAATACAGAAGGATAGATGGTTCTCATAATGACCCTCAATCTTTTTATACGCGATTTAAACATACATCTGATACATTTAATCCATTCTGACATAGTGTCAAGGTCTTTTTTATGTCTGGCCCATCACCTGGCGTAATCGTCTACAGAATCCATAATATTTATGAAATTCCGACGCCAG
Source organism: Saccostrea echinata (assembly GCF_033153115.1). Taxonomy (NCBI): domain Eukaryota; kingdom Metazoa; phylum Mollusca; class Bivalvia; order Ostreida; family Ostreidae; genus Saccostrea; species Saccostrea echinata. The sequence continues at coordinate 18,472,611 of NW_026889754.1, read as the reverse complement.
TTGAAGGATCGGGATTCCTTATATTTAGGACCTTTTATTAATTAAGGTAAATCTGAGAAATGAGAACCCACAAAATTTTTGTAACACCCAACGGGTAACGTTACACCTGTTTGAAACCATTATCCAAAATTCTAGCTGATTCCTCGTCTGGGTAGTCTTGAAGATACTTTGAAACTACCTAAATTCTAATTGGTGTTCTTCCCAGGGACCAAAGTGTCTATTAGGAAACTTAAATACCTGATATACATTCTCATGCAGTGCTCAAGTGATAGATGGATGCTCGTTATTACATTTCATGCACCTGTGAAGATATGGGCAATTTGTATTGTATCACGAGCCTTTGTAATTTAAATCATTTATTATTATCATTTTGTTTTAATTTTGGAAAACATTTATCCGTGACCACCCTTCTTGGTCTTGGGTTCACCTTTTGCATTGTGCCCAATGTTTGCATGCACGTGGCACAAATTTTAATTCAAAAGTTTGTTTCAAAAAATATGTCTCTTTGACAAGTTGTTTAAATATGTGAAGAAAGTTAACAATATAACAATATTTTTATGAGAACGCCTTATGTATCCAGTTTAACATCACGAACCAATCAATGCAAATATGGTATACGGCGTCATTTGAAAATTATAAATATTTAATCCGATGAAAATATGCGCAATCGAAGTAAATATTTAACTATAATTGGCCAAGTGTGCTCTAAATGAGGAGACGCTGCCAAGATAAAACACAATTTTTTTTTAAATAACAACACGAAATAGAAAATTTTCTATCACATTTTTCCAATGTGTTCGTCTGCTACATTAAAAAGAAAGAAATCACCTTTTGGACCTTGGTACGTGTATATATAGTCATTGTAGCGTATCTTATACAGAAATCTGGTATGCGCAACCCGGATTATTCTGCAAGGCACATACGTAATATAAAAATTGCCATGTACATGCATCACTGAGATACAATCCCATATTCCTAGACGTTGCTTGAATATGGGTTATTATGAACAAGTTCATTTAATTTTTTTTATCCTCATTAAATGATACTGCCATTGAGTAGAATCAGCTATGCATTGAAATACAAAACTATGCAAAGTTAGGGAAAGAAATCAAATATAGGCGGAAAAGAAAAATAAAAAAAAATAAGTAAAGAATGCTAATGAACAATGCATAAAGCGTAAAAAGGAAATCAAATCCAAACCCGCCTCACACACACACACACACACACACACACACACACACACACCCTCACACACTAGGTTGTTACACAATTTCTTGGTTAACGTTAAGATGTCAATTTGTAGTGTCGGAAGTTTTGAGTGACCGGAAATAATGCTGACTTGAATCGTCAAGTGTCAAGACGTTCATTAACTACTGCTCATCAACATCGTTACATGATGATTTGGCATTAAAGAAATCTAAATGTAGATGGATCGATTAATAGTATGTTGCTTTACGTCCCATTCGAGAATTTTTCACTCATATAGAGACGTCAACAATATCGGTGAAGGGCTTCAAATTTAGACCTTTATTCGGCAATCAGGGCCATTGAGCAGTGAGAGATCTTGCTAACGTCTGCACTGACATGGGACCTCAGTTTTTAAGGTCTCCTCCGAAGGACCGACAATTTTCACTTCAAAACGCCGAGTACCTGGTAAACGAACAGTTGTGGCCGGAGTTCGAACCCATGACCTTCCGATCACGGAACGAGGGCTCTACCGTCTGAGCTACAGTGACGGTATAGATTTAGAGATGTTGAACATATATTTCAACAGTGATTCAACAAATAAATTAATGGTGTTAATAATAAAAGAGATAATAAAAAATAATACGAAAATTGCATATGAGTAGTTTTAAAACAATTTTTATATGTTAATGCTCCTTACTTCGCAGACATGTATACTGGTGCATGTATGTGTCTATTAGGCTGGCGGGTTAGAAGTTTCGATTAGTATGGAAAACATCATTGAATTTTGTCAAAAATATAAACATTTAAAGTACTACACAATGACATTTTTAAACTCAAGCAATGCATATTTTGTGAACACATGTAACTATGATAGTTGTTAGACATGATTTATTTGCTTCCAAACATACAAATATTAACTGGGCTAAATTGAAAATAAAAAGACTTGTAAGATAAATTTGTTTGTTCAAAAACCTAACTATAAATAACATTCCTCAAGAGCTTAATCAAACAAGGTTTTATTGATTTTGTAAAAATCTCATGTACACCCTATCAAGCACAGGTAAAATATTACACTCTAAAATATAAATACAACCCGGAAGATAAAATATATTTTTTGTATATTCCAACACTGAAATAGGATGCGGACGGAATATCTAGTGATACTGTGTTTGACATCTGTTAGATGTTTTGGTAAAACTATCTGTCTGTCTGCTTGTCTGTCTGTCTTTCTGTCTGTCTATATGAGACTGTTTCTTTCCTTCCTATCTATCTCAAAGGTAATTATAAACAAAATTAAATATGAAAGAAATTCTTTTTCAACTGAAATACGCATATTTGTAATAAATTTTCATTTCTATTGATTATGTGTACATAATGGTGAGAATAAAAAAAATATCTTATATGCTTTTTGCTAGATGGATCTCGTCTGTGTTAAAAATGAATTTTACTCAAAATTAAATCTTATCCTATTCCTTAACTCTTTCTTAAGTGAATCTAGTCCATGATCAAGGACTGTCGAAAACGGCAAAAATGAATTTAAACCCTTTTCGACCGGAATGGGGAGCAGCTAAAGCTGTTGATGGAAATATAAACCAAGACCTCCGTCAAAACTCATGTGCAATAGCTGGACCTTCCCAAACGCCTGTATGGTGGAAGGTTTGGTTGCAGAATCGCTTCAACATAGCCTACATTGAAATATATTTCCGTCTAGATGGTAAGTAATGTACAGTGAGTTGCAATAAAAAAAAACAACAAACAAACAAACAAACAACTTTTAACAATGAGATTAATGATAATGAGATAACCCCTGTGAATGTACATGATTGATTTCTACCCAAAATGACGACGCATGAATTAATGATGTAGCACTGTTTACCTTGACATGCCAAAAGAAATTTATTTAAAAAAAACCATATTAAAAATTTGTAGCTACTAAATATGAAATTGTAGAATGATATCTGTTGCGTCTTTTATAAGTTTTGTGACAATCTTTTGAAGATTCGTTTAATGAAAACTTTAGGAAGTTGTACAGTGTTGTAAGGACTCTAGTCTGAAATCATTCTCTATACGGCAACAGTGCTAGACTACTTGTTCCATGTCAAGTTATAAAGTCTAGTGTAAGAAAGCCTAGTTGAGATGACAAGACGTCCCTGCATAAACAAATAAATCTTGTTCCAACAGCTTCACTGCTAGACCTAACGTCTCCTAGGAGAAGGATTGGTGGGGCGGGGGATATCATTTGTTATCGCAGTAACTACATGTAGTAAACATGACATTTCATTGAGGTAAAACGAGTCTTTTTTCGTTTTAATGAGCATTTTACTCATAAGCATTCATTTGAATACTCACGAACTTTTACAAATAGAAGTTTCGATAATATTTACATCTGAAAGTTATGCGAGGGATTGTTTCAAACCCGGAAGTGCTATTTGTCATCTCCCTCTGAAGATGACACGTTAAGTTTGAAACCCGGAGGTGAAGTTCCAATGTAAGCTGGTGGTCTGGCAAATGTGATCCGATAATGATGCGATTTCTAAATATAGATATGTAAACAAAACTGCTTAGAAAATAAGCAATCTGTCTTTTTATTATCAAACAAAATGGGCCATCTTAAAGAAAACCTACACGATTCTTTAAGGGTAGAAGAGGTAAGATCGCTTGGGTGGTAGTGGGTGTTCAAAATACACGTGTAGTCAGCTAGACTATTGCGTACAATTAAACGATGGTCAGCGCGCGGATGAACATATCAGCCAAGGCATGAATGAATAAATCATAGTGAAAACGTTCACATAAATACTTGCATTTAATGCATAGATACAATAGGTTTGAATTGATGGCGAAAAACTTTAGTTTAATGTATACTTCAGTCATTCGATAACTAAAAATACTCGCATTTAATGCATAGATACTATTGGTTTGAACTGATGGCGAAAAACTTTAGTTATGTGTACTGTAGTCAATCGGGTTATCACTTCCGGGTTTTAAACTTAACTGCCGTGTGAAAAAAAAAAATCACCAAATGTATTTCGTATACAAACAGAACTTGTTTACCAAAAGTATAACGTGTCGAGCGGAATGTTAGCTTCTATCGGGGGTCGTACCTTGTCATTTCAAGGTTTTTGGGAAGACTTCGATATAACAATTTTTCTTAATAAATGATTGGCAAATGATTGACAACAAAGGCCTGCAAATATATACAAATAATACGGCCTAACCTTATCTAGGTTAATAATCACGACAATATGAAATAGGTAATCGACTAGTTACAAATGATTGTGTTAATTACAGTGGGTAAACTATCAGCCTTACACTGGCCAACCTCGGACTGACGCTTGTACTGCAGCCTTATTCAGGACACAGTCAGTACAAGTGACAGCCCTTCAACTGCTGTGCACACTGCTAGCCTTATTCAGGCAGACACACTGCACACAACAGCCTGGTCGCCAGACAGGTCAATTAGACGAATTACAGGTGGCTAACCTCCCTTGCTGGTTAGCCTCTGAGTGGCTTGCCACTCGAAACACAACAGCCTTTTTATAACTATTCTTGTTGACCTTACTTTCTCATAAGGACAACCTCTTCTGTAAGCTGACTTTATTTTATAGTCTCACTTACCACTGTTATGTTCTATCACGTCTTAGCGGTCTTATACTTCACACAGCTTGCACTGGAAAGGACTGTCTGTACCGGGATTCAGCCTTTATATACCTTGTAACACGGAAGTTTACATCTGCAACATTATAGCTAAACCCGAATGGTCATACTATAAATTTCCGGAATATTACAAAAGCATTTCGAATTAAACAATTTTTGGAATTTAAAAGCACAATTTAAGCAGAAACATAAAAATCTCTGAGTTAACTAACTGCAAGCATTGGAATTAAGAATCGTTGTGAGTATTTTCTCTGAAGTCTGCACTATTTTTTTTTTCTTTAGTTAAAAATTGAATTTCTTATATTACTTACAAGATTGTTACCCCTGCATAAAAATTTGAGGAAAAGACGAAATATTTTTTTTTTTACATGGCTCAGATTTTAAGGAATTATAATTGAAGCACCTACTATCCTTTTCCTTATGCAATTTTAAATAGACATATACAATGTTTGTTTCTTGGAGAAGCCTAAAAAATTACGATATGCAGATTGGGACTCCTTTTGAGTTTGATACTTAATTTCAGGCGATAACGTTGATAGATTTATTTACCTCTTTTAGAATACATGTGAGCGCTATTTCTTTGGATAAGCTACACGTTTAAAAGTAGGCTAAATGAATTCCAAGAAATGTAAATTGATGACAATTTTCACTCTTCTATGCTAATTTTTCCTCGTAGCATGTACATGTACTTATATTATATATAGCGCTTAAACTTGAATCTGGGCAGCAGAAGGGTAAGATGCAGAAGTTCTTATTTTCACCTGATATTCCATCGGTTCGATGGCCAAGTCACTAAGAAGGTTAAAATTAAGGAAAATCTAAGGGAATCAATAGAGCAAATTTAAGTTAGCGCTTTCAATCTTCTTGACCGCTTTCAGAGTAAGCGGACGTGAAATAATGTCAAAAAGAACGCTCAGGTTTACCCATCTTCTTACAGAACAATTGTTTACTAATTTTACGAATATTGCTCAGTAGTTACAATATTTTCCACAGACTTGTACTCATAAAAATAAATAAATAAAATGAATAATGTATATATTTATACAGGTACAGGTTAAATAATACAGGCACGTCGCAACAGGAGAGCCTCCCCCTCCCTTCCTCCCCTACAACATATTAAAAATGACATAGATCTCACATATGCATCATGTTGAATATAGGGTACACTTGAATCGGGCTCGCGATTTTGAACATTTAATAATGCATGGCAGACTTGATAGGCACAGGAGCAGGAATTGACAAAGCTCGCTGTTGTATTCATTTATTAGCAGAAATCATGAATAAGTGCATCGTTGTCCGCGCCAAAAGCCCGCTTTTTAAAGTACACATACAGTAAGCTTCAACTGCTGAAAATGTTAAACAAAAGGCCGCTTGCACACCCCTCACTTTCTGTTGCAGAAGTGTAAAGAAAAAGGTACAGTTTCAATATAAATTTGGCCCTATATTTTTCTAAATTATGGAAGAAATGTAAGAAATTAAAATTCATTCTTTTTAAATCATAGATATTCCATGCAGTAAGAATTTACAAATCCTATTTCTCATATGACCTCCTAAATGCTAATTATAACGTCATGAACTTGTGCATATTTCCTTATTTTCTTAAAAAGTTGCAGAAGACATCAATTTTAGTGGAATTTTCTTTCAGATAATATAGAGACATGCATATTTCCTTATTTTCTTAAAAAGTTGCAGAAGACATCAATTTTAGTGGAATTTTCTTTCAGATAATATAGAGACATGCATCGCCCACAAAGATCTTGAGAAATGTGATTTTTTAAAGGATTTTAAACAACATATCTGAAAATTGAAATGGGCTGTGGACATTATTTCCTTAAGGAAAATACCACCTAAATGAGCCATTTTGTGGCTTTTCCTGTTAAAACGTTAGAAATACATGTACCAAATTAATGACGTCATATTTCCAGAATGGTCCTCCTTTATGCCATGTTCATTCATAATTTATCGCATTCATATATTAGGCAATTTCATAATTTTTTGAAAACATTAAATTTTAAGGGCACAATAAAGCCCATACTATACCTTCTTCTTTGTGGGAATGTATTTATAAAATGTGTTTGTCGAAAAAGTTTTAATCCCTCCTCCCCTCCACGAAATATGATTTTTTTTTTTCAGTTTGGTCACCCCCCTTTTTTCCTTTGTCAAAGATTTCTTTCAGGTACATACACGTTGTCAATTTTTTTTTTCTGGCTGCCCTCCCTTTTTCCATAAACGATACCAATGTCTGTATTAGTTTTTGTTGCATTTATTTAATAAAATTACCAAAATTTCACCCTAATTGTATTTTCTACATAGAATTATCACTATGCGAGAATGGATTATTTTTTGTGATGAAAATTTTTGTGTTTGTTTTCTGTTTACATAAATGTTCTTTATAACAGCGTGAACAAGGGATGTTTAAAAGTTTTATGAATGACCCCCCCCCCCGGAAAAAAATACAATAAATATAATAAAAAGGAATATGGTTACTGCGTTATTCGTGGCATGATATTAAAGATAATTCTAAATTTCTTTTGAATTGAATGATATCTAAGACAAATATAATTATGATGAATGAAATGACGATTACATGAAAAATAAAAATTTAAGATGACTGAAATAACGGCTATTTGAATTATCTATTATCCCCCGCTTTCACTGAAAGTGGGGGATATTAATTTTTTGGGTCTGTCTGTCCATCCGTCCGTCCGTCTGTCCGTCCGTCCGTTCATCCGTCTGTATTTCTGTCTGTCTGTAACACTTTCGTTTCCGCGTGATATCTCGAGAACCCTTTGAGCTTTCGCAATGAAATTTTGCATAGCAACTCCCTATGGACAAAAAAAAGAACAATGAAATTGTGCATAGCAACTCTCTGTGGCCTAAGGAAAACCTCTATTGATTTTGAGGTCAAAAGGTCAAAGTTCAAGGTCGTAAAATCACAAATTCCGTCTGTGTGTAACACTTTCGTTTCCGGGCCATATGTCAAAAAGCTTTTGAGCTTTTGCAAAGAAATTTTATACCGTAACTCCCTATGGCATCTCTCGCCCCTCTCAAAGTGTTCCGCCCCGTATTTTTTTTTTATATTTGTTGTATATTTAAAAGTCGCTTGACACTTTTTTTAGCAAAGGGCATGTGGAGAGTTATTACTTAATAATACAGGTTGTCCGCCGACTTTACATTCTAATTACATCTATTAGAACTGTTTAGTAAAAGCTAAATAAGACAATATATAATGTGTAAAATTTTGACAATATCGAACGTGAATATAAACATTATATGTGACCTAATGTTTGCATTTAATCAGACTTAACTCAATATGAGTCATATTATGGAAATGAGTAGATCAACTTCTTGTTACATAGTCAAAGAAGCATAACTCTTACGATATTATCATTACTGACTGACTTTTGTGTGTGGCCGATAGTTTGCCTTTAATTTGCTTTATAATCAAGTCACTCCGTGGTGTAGGGGTATGTTGCTCGCTTAGCAAGTGAGAAGCCCGGGTTCAATCCCCGATCGATTCTATTTTCCTTTTTTTTTTTTGGATCTACTAAATAATACTATTCAACATGTAAAATGAAAAAGTTATGATGTCTGGCGTGTACAAACTCATAAAATTATTATTACAGTGTGATAAATATTCTGTATATTAAAAAGAATTTTCTATACACATATTAAAGAATAAGCAATTAAACCTTTATATCCATATTGACATTTTTTTTTAATTTGCCACAATATACATGTATACATTTAATAATTCTACAAATACAGGGGGGCAGTGTGACCCCCCCCCCCCCAACTGCGCATGCTCTTCTTTTTTCCCTAAGCGGGGGACACAAATTCTCTGAATTAGCTTGTTAAAATATAATATCAAGACATACGTCATAAAAGTAACACACTCAGGGGTCACCAAGTCCTAAATGTAACAAAACTGTTTCACTGAACCTGTGTTACAACGCACTTTGAAAAATTACGCACTTTGAAAATTTTTTTCAAACTGCGTTAATTTTGGGACCACGTTAACGCACTTTGAAAAAAATTTACTTTTTTTTTTCAGAGTGCGTCAATATCGACCATATTAAAAAAAATGTGCACGGCTTGGTCAATATTCTTGCAAATTTTAGGTATGATAAATAATTATTTAAACCTGGTTTAATACTTTTTCAGTGATGATGTCACTTCAGGATCTGAGATATAGAAGTTTTAAAGATTTCTAGGGTTTTTTTTTTTCTTCCCGATAGTTCTCGTAAATGTTATAAAAGGGAAAAAGGTCTTTTAGAAATGATTGCATAATTTCGTTCCTTTTTTATTTAATCCATTCTGTAATAAGTTCAGTGGATGAAGGGGTCGATATGTGACTTAAAGCATGGCATTTTTCTTTGGGAAAAAGGAGCAATTATGATTTTTCTTTACCATGAAAATTCTCTCTTTCTCTCTCTCTTTCTATATCTCTCTCTCTCTCTCTCTTTCTCTCTCTCTCTATACATGTATATATCTATTATATTCAATATGAACATACGCTAGACTGATTAATTTGATAGTAATAAAATAAAACATTAGCCACAATACTCATTCCACTGGAACTCTTAAATTTTTGTTATCATAATAAGGCTAGATATATATCAAATTAAAAAAAAAAATTCTAAGATTCTGGTATACAATATTTGCCCTGTCCGTCCGTTTGTCTGTCTAGCTGTTTGTCTGTCCGCCCGCAAAAAACTTTAACCTTGTCCATAACTTTTGATTGGTCGGAGCTTTGACTTTCATGTCCCACATGCATATTTCTTGTGGCCTTTCTTTGGGTAACAACATATCTGAACTTTTAACCTTGACCTATGAGTTTGAGCTAATTTGATTTTCCTGAAAATGAACATGAATAGACTTTCAGTTTTAAAAGAACTAAATTTCGATTAACTAAAGACTTCCTTATACAGTGCTTTTTACTGTATTTAAAATGTTCTATTTTTTTTTCTTCAAATATGACCTTTAGATGTACGAGTTATGTAAATATTAGATATATCTGGGTAGGAATGATAAAGAGTTGAGCTGTGGATCTTCAATCTGTCTTTTCTTCGTTGTCGATGAGGGATGATCAATTCATCAGTTTTTAGAAAGAAATACAACAAAACAAGGGCACCGCAAAGCGGAGCATTCCTTCCCCAAAAGCATATTCTATAAATCAAAGCAGCATTTGACATCGATCCCGATGCAAATTGCGTCACTTCCGTTTCACACAGGAAAAACCTAACACACAAGCTAACACACAATCGCGTTACTATATCCCCTCAAACGTTGCGAGGGGATAATAATGTTGTCTATTACTAAAATTTAAGTCCAAAATGTTTCTTTTATACATATTTTTTCAAAGTGCGTTAAGTGTGTACATGGTTAAAAATTATGATGTACACTCTTAACGCACTTTGAAAAAATTTTCAAAGTTCTTTGATTTTGTTCCAAAATTAACGCACTTTGAAAATTTTTTTCAAAGTGCGTAATTTTTTCAAAGTGCGTTGCCACAAACCTGTAATTCTTTTTGTTCGTAGCGCCGCGGTAATGACGTTTCTTTCGGGATTGCTCAATTTAATGTTCTCAACCGGCCTTTGATCTTGAGTTAAAACATATCCATACCAGGTAACTTTAGGAGTTGAAAGAGGGGGGGGGGGGTACGGAAAGTTCGAATGTAAGAGAGTTTTACTTAGATTCACCGTGACCATGGTAACGGGACAAACCTTATCCAACTGTCGGTTAAAAACAAAACGGAACCTTCACTGCTCTTTGCACACCAAAAAAAAAAAAAAAAAAAAAAAAAAAAACTCAATAGGTGGATGATTATACTTGTAGATGCATGCACATAATGTCCACTGCTTATATATCAAACAGTCAATAAGTTTATATTCTTAAGGAAATTTAGGGGGAAAAAACTGTCGAGGCTTAGAACTTTCAAAATGCAGATTTCAATATATCAATAAAAATATGTTCTCGTAATAAAGTTTACACAAATATATACGAATATATTTTTTACAAATTATATAACAGATCTAATTTTTTTTGTACGTGCATGTAAGGTAGAGGTTTTTTTAATTAATGTCTAATGTAGAGTGAAAAAGATCCATCGGAAATATAACGTTACGTAAATGGGAGAAATAAAATAAAGGAAATGGCGAATTATTGAATGAATATATATATCTTAAGGTCAAGATCTAGTAAATGAAAGGTGCCTACAGATTTATCAAATTTGAGAAATAAATTCCTGTAATGATGCTTTATAACTTTAGCTTGGTCAAATGAGGTATTTTGGGGCATATTTTGTAGGTAAACAAGATGAAAAGTCATATTTTTAAACTGTCATTTTCAAAGAAAAATTAAGAGAACCAGGCATGAATATGGGAGTTTTTTCCATATCAGACAAAGGAAATGTATCCAGATTGCTTACAGTCTCTCAGAAAACGGTAATTTGTGTGTTCCTGGCCTCTTCTTCAAAATAATATCAAATTTAATATAGGTATCGGGATTACTTTTCATATGATTTCAAATTGAATTCCATGAAAATACCCCCCCCCTTTTTTTTTTTTTTTACATAATTCTATTAGATCCTTAAAGTACGGGAAAAAGAAAGTTGAAATTGATTATGACGTCATAATGGATCTAGCACCAAAAAATTAGTCTAAAGTCATTTACTAGATCTTGACCTTAAAACTAGAGAAAAGTTTAATTATAATTATCTTATCTGTTAATATCCGTTGTTTTATTCTTTTTTAATAGCGAGCGGCGCGAAACGCCACTCGAACGACAACGCCTGTGGCAAGAGAAAATTCGGTCCACTGCACACATTCATTCAATAGAATTTTTGATGCAGTAACTCTGGACACAGTGCAACGCTTGTTGTTCTCGTTCCTAACTTCGTTCGCGCGGAAACAACAACTAAAAATTCACAAAAAATAAACTCACCTTAATTTAATGGATATTGGATACAGATAGTAGATTAAACGTTCTTTGTTAAAATGTTGCACTTTTCAAACTTCGTTTATGGAAATGCAGCTAAAATACGACGTCTGTGACGTCACAGTCTTGACGTTCCAAATGTCTCGTGCGGTTTGAAGAGGCAGATCTTAAAATTACGAGAACAATGCTCTCGCCCCGACGGTAGCACCGTCAACATATTACAATCTGTCTAAAAAATATATTCAATGCATGATTGAAAAAAAGGTGCATGTTTAAATCGGTTGTTATAAGATTGATTGATTGATTGAATGTTTGAAAATTTTTCACTCATATAGAGACGTCACCATATACCGCTGAAGGGCTTCAAATTTAGGTCTTTACTTGGCACTCAGGACCATTGAGCAGTGAGGGCTCTTTATCGTGCCAACGCCTTCTATGACACGAAGCCTTGGTGTTTAAAGTCTCATTCGAAAGACCCCACAACTTTCACTTCAAAGCTTGGTGAAGGAATGTTTGCTTCCTATTTTTTGTCCCCAGCTTTCACTAAAAGTGGGGGTTATTAATTTGGGTCTGTCTGTCCGTCCATCCGTCTGCATTTCTGTCTGTCTGTAACACTTTCGTTTCCGTGCGATATCTCGAGAACCCCTTGAGTTTTCGCAATGAAATTTTGCTAGCAACTCCCTATGGCCTAAAAAGGAACCCTATTGATTTTGAGGTCAAAAGGTCAAACGTCAAGGTCATAAGTTTATAAATTCTGTCTGTTTTAACACTTTCGTTTCCGCGTGATATCTCGCGAATTCTTTGGGCGTTTGCAATGAAATTTTACATAACACCTCCCTGTGGCCTAAGAAAGACCCCTATTTATTTTGAGGTCAAAAGGTCAAAGTTATAGGTCGTAAATTCATAAATTCCGTCTGTGTAACACTTTCGTTTCCAGACGATATCTCAAGAAGCTTTTGAGCTTTCGCAATGAAATTTTATACCATAACTCCCTAGGGCCTCTCTTGCCCCTCTCAAAGTGTCCCGCCCCGTTTTTTTTTTTAATTATTTATTTATTGTATTTAAAGTTGCTTGGCACTATTTTTAGCACAGGGGTATGTCGAGAGTTCTTACGTTTAATACAGGTTATCGGCGGACTTTATATTCTAATTACATCTATCAGAAATGTTTAGTAAAGGTTAAATTAGACAATATTTATTGTGTAAAATTTTGACAATGTCAAACGTGAATATAAACATTATATGTGACTTAATGTTTCCATTTCATTTGCTATATATTCAAGTGCCTCCGTGGTCTAGTGGTATGTTGCTCGCTTAGCAAACGAGAAGCTCGGGTTCAATCCCCGGATGATTCTCTCTTTTTTATTTTTTTCTATTTACTAAATGATACTATTCAACATGTGAAATGAAAAAGTTATGATGTCTGGCGTGTACAAAGTCATAAAATTATTATTACAGTGTGATAAATATTTTGAATATTAAAAAGAATTTTCTATACACATATTAAAGAATAAGCAATTAAATCTTTATATTGATATTGGCTTTTTTTTTTTTTTAAATTTGCTTCAATATACATGTATACATTCAATAATTCTACAAATACAGGGGGGCAGTGTGCCCCCCCCCCCTCCCCCGAACTTTGCATGCTCTTCTTGTTTTCCTTAAGCGGGGGACACAATTTGTCTGAATTAGCTTGTTTTTATCGACTTAGGTCCGTCAAGACCTTCCGATCACGGAGCAAGAGCTCTACAGACAGAGCTACCATGACGGTAGATTTTTGTAAGAAATTATTTATGAAAACAAATAATTATTTAATTATCTGAATATCTAATGTTACCAAAAGAATTATAATTCATTAATATTAAGTTCATAAGCGAAAGTAAATCTAACACGCATTGCTTATACTGTACCTGCACAGTGTTTCGATTTACAGCCAAATGCCAACCGGTATTCTGATTGGTCGACACACTGATTGATCAAGACCTAATCGTAATTAACAGCTCTGTTACGTAATAGTAAACGCCGCGTTCGCTTTCTGGGTGCGCTACTGAAAACGGGGTTCGCTTTCGGCGTTCGCTCTGGGTCTGCCCGAGGTGCGCATTGGGTGCGCTCTGGGTTCGCTCGGGGTCTGCTCTAGCGGACTCCGAGCGAACCCAGAAAGCGAACCTGGGGTTCAGTTGGGATTCGCTTTCTTTTGGGATGTGTCTGGTCGGTACTGTATCTGAAACGGTGTGCGGAAACAATTAAGTAACGCGAGTCAGCGCGTTTTGAAGAATGTTGCGTTCACCCTTTTAAAAAAAAAATAACAGAGGAATTGCAACAGTTTGATTTTCACAAGAGAATTTCACTTTCCAGTCGTTCAACCTTTGTGACGTTTTTCATGTCAAAGTATTACGCAAGCTTTTTAAGCAAAATACATGTGTAATGTAAATATTTTTTTTATTTTTTATTTAAATATTTAAAGAATGCGGCATTGTTTACGAATTAGTTTTGCAATGTAAGAAGCCCAGAAGACAAATTCGAGATTGGAAATCACACTAAATATCTAAGTTAACCAATTAGGACGCGGATTAAAGATTGAATTACTCCCCTTTGCTTATCAAGAAATAGTTGTTTTTGTAATTGCTGATTATGTCATTTGATTAAATACTAATACAATTAAAAAATCATATTGTGTTAAAAACTATCTTAAAAAATAATGAATTTTGGGTTTATTTAGACAAAGTATGCTTATATAGATAAATATATGTTGGAAATTTTCATAAATTTGCATATTTCAGCTTACTATAGAGCAACGGGTTTCTCGATTTACATTTTCAATGACACAGATTATCATCCGCCATCAAACACTGGTCTTGTCTATGAACACAATGCAGAGGAAGGTTGCATACCTGTAAATGGAATTATGAATATAACAGTGAATAAAATTAACCAAGGATTTGCCTTTTTCAACACACTAGGTGATAGAATTAATGATAATTGCATACTAAACGGAGACAACCAAGTTGATATTGGAATATGTGAAGTTCGCGTCATGGGTGAGTATTACTCTAACTGGATAATTAATATACGTTAAAGAAACAATTAAGCCTCTTCGTCTTATTATTTTCATATCCTTGCATGTGGTAAAATTAAACGAAATTTAGAACCAAAAAAAAAAAAAAAAAAATGAAAGATGTGAGTTAAGTTTTGAAAATGTCAACACGCATTATAATTTGTTAAAGTTCTCCGATCCAATATCATTGTTAAAATAGTATTAATTTTGTAAGATAGTAATTTTTTTTTTTTGCTGCTGATTTATTTTCAAGTTTTTACAAGAATCGCAGCACTTTTCAAATAGCTTAATATTTCTAAGATTCATAAGTAAAGCTCACTATGATTCATTGAGTGTACGCCCATGTACTTGATGGATTTATTAAATCTCTTTCAACAACAAAGCTTTATGATAAACGTGTTGACTTCAACTTTTTAATCGTCAACTTCCCTTACTTATTTAGCAATATACCCTTACCCTGCATATGGGGTTAATGTCTCTCAGTTGATTCGATACGCAAGAGAATGCTGTACGTATGAACAATTTCTAAAACGAGGCAATCTATTGACAAACAACTTGATGAAACAAGAATATCAACAGTCTCGTTTGAAGTTATCTTTTCGCAAGTTTTACGGTCGATACAATGACCTTGTCAGCACATACAACCTATCATTGAGTCAAATGCTGACTGACGTTTTTCATACTAACTGTTAGGCCATTATTTATACACTGAACTGTCTACGGATCTCTCCTTTATTACCCGATCATGACAAGGAGCACACGGCGGGTGTGGCCGGTCGTCAGGGGATGCTCACTCCTCCATGGCACCTGATCCCACCTCTAAATTTTGAGGTCTGTGTTTGCTTTGCTTCAAATTTGTATCGTTTTCATTGGACTTTCAAAATTAAATACTGTTCGTTATCTTCATATTTCATTTCATTACATTCCAATGAACCTGCATAATCATGTAACTAGAAAATGAGCAGAAAATATAAAAATAAAATCAGGAAAGAAAAATGTATCCAAGTCATTGTCCTCTTTGTTATCTGCAAATAATATTTCATTTTTATAAAATACAATTTTGGATGTGAACTTATTACTTGATCCGCCTCTAACGACACACCAACTGTGGTGAGTTATACGTAATGACGCTACATTGACAAGTGCGTCCTGATCTGTGACTTAAATTGTTATTCCTGTACCTTGCTAATTGGATTCTAACTTACTACAAAGTAACATCTTATAATTTTTTTTAATGTAGTTGAATAATCTTTTGCAGTTTAAAACCACAAATCGTTTTTGGGGCATTTTAAAGAATTGTTAGTTTTGTATGATGCATTTAAAAAAAATCCTATAGATTTTTTTTTTTAAATGCCTGCTTTTTGAAACCTTAACTGTGCTGCTTGTTTCAAAATACATGTATATTTAGTTACTTAGAGTGCTTTGTTAAGCTTTTTACCGAAATCATTATTAATATTAGGAAATTAATGTCCTTTTCTGCTTTTTCGGATTTATAGAGAAAACTTCCTGATATGTCGATCTGTTAAACCTACATAAAGGGGGCGGGTCTGTTTTATACGGAAAATGTTATCTGTGACAAGACGCAATTTCTCATACTACCAAAAAAAAAAAAAAAAAAAAAAAAAAAAAAAAAAAGAGAGAGAAATAATTTGCGCTTTAAAACCTTATAAAGTTATTAAACTACATTAAAATTTATCACTGCATTACTACAAATAAAAAAAAATTGCGCTTTTAAACCTTATAAAGTTATTAAACTACATTAAAATTTATTACTGCATTGAATTGTTTGCTAGTTAAATCCCATACAGCATGATATAAACAAGCCAATGATCGCAATGTTCTGTTAAGGGGAAATGACTCGATCCGTGTTTCCGAAAATAAAAACTTATTTTCAAAAGTGCAATTGTTTTAAAGAGATCTGGTCGATTTTGATTTATACCTTATTAGATTGATTTTTACATATATACTACATTAAATATATTTTTTTGAACATGCATAGTTTACTTAAGCAAACAATCTTTTTGACTTTTGGTTCCAGTGTATTTATTTTTTTCGAACATTACTCTGTGTAATTAGTTGTCATAAAGATGATGACGTTCTAACTTTTAAGAACTTGTGTCCGATCCTTGTGTTTGAACATCTTAACAATAAAATATATTCAAATCAAAATCGCAATGTACTTGTAAAGATGACGTCATCATTGTAAAATTTGCCGCATTTTATGTGCAGTGAGAAGCGGATCAAGTAATTTTCCATAGCAAAAATTCATTTTATTATTTCATAGAAAATCGTTTACTATTGTTTAATATACAACTACCACCATTGTTAAACCTTTGTTTAATTATGCCATTATTTAAATATGATCGAGAAAAGGTATTAAAATAATTTTGCAGTGTTTTTGTGTACATGGTTGGTATACAAGATTACAAGATTACAAGATTTATTAGTCCAAATTGGGCCCCCGGAGGAGCAAAAAAGATTTACAAACATGAAACAAAGAAGGAGGAAGATCCAAATGATAGAACAAACATGATCTTAAATATAATGAGCAGTGCTTAATTGTATAATCATTGATAAATGCATCTACAAGAGATGTATACGAGTATACATATTGTAATATAATAATAACATATAGTCAAGTAGCTGGAAAGATACATATATGCATATCAAAGAACAGAAGAGATGATATATTGCCATTCCTACATGTACATGTATATACATCCCCAAATATATTTAAATTTTTCAGTTAAGGTAGATTATCAAGGAATCTAGCAAGAGATCTTAGGATCTCAGGGTCTTCATTAGTCATGAGCCAAAGAAATTGGTTATCATATGATAGGGACTGAAAATTTTTACATTTATTATTACAAATATTTATAAGTTCAAGTCTTTGTACACTAAAATGAGGACATACAAGGAGAAAATGAATTTCATCCTGAATCTCCTTGTGATCACAAAGGGAACAAAATCGTTCATCTTTAGGTATTTTTTGATATCGTCCAATTTCAATTTTAAGCCTGTGAGCTGATATTCGTAACCTAGTTATGACTGATCTATGTTGATTGTTTGTTAAAATACGCAGGTGTGTTAAGGAAGCACTAAGATAATCTGACTTGACTAAATCAGTGATACAATATGACGTCATAGTAGGCGAGATGACGTCAAGTTTAGAACACAAGTTTTCCTAATATTGCTATTTAGAGATATAATTTGACTCCTGAAAATGAATAGAAATTTGCAAATATTAACAAAAATAAAATGTTTTTATTTTGTTATGCTGTATCTGTCACTTGAATTATAATCTCCGACCAATGACGTCATAACTGTTCAACAAGTAACTTGAGAATCGATCATGTTGTATAACGAGAATTTGGCCAAAACGGCATGTAAAAAGATACGTAAAAGGAGGTTTAGAAGCAAATACAGTGAATATTGTGTGTTATTCATGTGAAGTTAAAGTATGTTAAACAGGTATGTTGATTTATTTTCATCGATTATATCTTCTATTGAAGACAGTCAGCTATTTACGTAACCCGGTTGGCCTTTCCTCTGTCATTCGTGACAACAATAATGCAAAAGAACAACACTAAGCTGGGTACTTGAAAACATAAGATTTGTACATATTGAAAGCTTGTGTTCTATAATACTTGGAAAGTGCTGCTAGAATCGTGAGGTAAACATGGTTTGTAGAAATATCTCGGGTTATATGCATAAAATGCAAAACATCGGGTAAGGTTTCGTACATATATGTGGAATAATTATTTTCCCGATCGGACAGTGGGATTCTAGCAGCACTTTTTAGGCATAAGAGATGTTTTTCAACTATGTTATTTACTCAAAGGAATTATTCAACCCCGGGGTAGTGTTGTTCTGTGAAGTTTTTCATTAAGGAATATTTTGCTATTAATAGCGGTCACGTGATGACGTCGAGGTGGTGCACTACTTGGCCTCGGACACTCCGTGTCTTTATGTAATAGTTAATAATAGTTTATGTTTTATCGGAGACTTTGATGAATTATTAATCTTAATTTTCTTAAAAAAGTCTAAATTTCTCGAGAAATGATTTGTATGCTTCCTTAACATACCCGCGTATCTAGATAGGGTTCAAAACAAAATTTAGTCTTTAGGCATGTGAAGGTAGATAATTTACCTTCTTTATGCAAATTCCTGTCTTTTTCCCATGTAATTTTATAGAAGTTAAGTAATATTCTTTTCAAGTTTATTTTAAACTGTGGGAGTGACATACCTAAAACATCACTAAGTTTAATATCAATATGGTTAAGTAAGAAGTTAATACAAGAATACCATGAAGTAACTCCATTTTGGTGTAGTGTTTTGGAACATTTATAAGCCTCACTAAGTAAGGGAAATTCCCCATCCAGATTCTCTAATCTATGCCAATATAACAACATATTTTTAATGACATCAAAGTGTACATTCAATCGTCCTAGCTCAGATCTTACAGCAAAGTTGCTGCTTTTACTATGAACCACTAATAAATGTTTGTAAAATTTAAGATGCAAACTTTCGCCTTCTAAAGTTTGGTATATTTTATCTAATGTTATATTTGGATTTCTCTTAAATTTGGAAGTTGATGGGTCAAAAAAAACCCATAACTCTGAACCGTACAGGATAATGGGTTTAATAGTGTGGTCAAATACATTTAAAGCAGTTTTAACTGATGGATTAAATGTGAGAAAGTCTTTTTGAAGTTTGAAATAATATATTTTGAGGTGTTTCCCAAGCACATACACTAAATAGATCTTAACTAGGTTTTGAATATATTTTTTAAATTGAGTAGTACTGCTACCATCGTGAAATCTTTATCCCTACTTAATAAATGCATAAAATACTTGATAAAGGTCACATATATTTCAACTTGAGCTCCATAGCTGGAATTTAACACCCCCCCCCCCAATGCGAATTTTATTTAGAACAGCAGCGCTTTCCATAAACCACAGAATATGTTGAAACATTTTGTCGCTTAAGGTAGGTCCCTACTCGTAGAATTAATGTGTTAACAGTGCAATTTTTGTCCTGATTTACATTAAGGAATACTTTATCTACTTCAAAAGCACAAAAAATAGATAGATCATCTATATTTTTACTGAGATAGGATGTGAAACGCTCATGTACCCTCTTGTACCAAAAACAAAATCACGATGGTTATAAAGACGGTCTATATATTTTTTTCATTGCACATGGCAAACAAATTCTTTGGAACATCAATCACAGGAATAAGGATAATTTTGAATAATTACAGGCTACAGTAAACATTACTGGTTAAAACTGAGACATATTGAAGAATTAATGTCATTTTATTAATAAAATAACAAAGCTCAAAACTCAAATAAAGCTACCAGTTAGAATAATTAATATGTTTACCCCTTTTTTTTTTTGTCTTGATTTATAGCAACTGATGCTTGAAGTATCTGTAAGCCATGATAAATGCATTGGTCATCTTCCTTTCACCGAAATATGGGATAAAACATACAGTCACCCCCATAGCAGTTCAATAGCTCAAGCCTTAATGTTGTCAAAATATTTATAAATTTAAAAAAAAAAAAAAGAAGAATAATACTTTTTGAGAACAATTTTATTTACAATTAAACAACCTTTCCTAAACCCAAACATAAAATTTTAGTCGTAATTTAATCCTTAATATATTATGTACAGAGGACCTGTCCACTCCTTACGAACCGACTTTCCTGGATGTCTATTCATTACTACTTACAAAAGATGATAAGGAAGAGATACAATGTCTTTCGTGCAAAATTATGTCTTAAAATTTTAAATACCCCATTAGTAGCCTGACTTTTTTATTATAACTTTGAACCTTTGTTCGTATGTAGAAACTTTACCGTCAAAAACGAAAGTAGCAAAATCCCACCTGCACAGCATATCAATTGTGCACAAATTAGAGGATAAACGAAAAGTATTACTTAATGACATTAGGGCAAATCATTTGGTATGTTTTCTGTAAATAGGTATCAGAAATATTCGAGTTGTACCAACGTATGGTATCAATATAACCTCCTGTCAACTTTAGGCAAATATACTGCATCCGAAATATCCGGAATTTGATCTTGCGTTTGTGTTTTAAATCGATTCAATTTTCTGCTATGTACTGTATGAGTTTCAACTCGTGCATAAAAACACCATCATTCATCTTTATTCATCCCTCCAACATTTCTGCAGACGTTGTTTACGTTTTTGATAATGCTATATGTAACGTAATTTAAAAACCTAAAACGACTAAATCCAGCTTCCTGTTTACCACGAGTAGGCCCCTACTTTAAATTGAATTAAGACATGCACCTGCTATATAGAAATATTTTTATGATCTCCATGACTGTTCAATCACGTGAAAAAACTAAATTCAATTTAGGATATTGCAATGATTTACCCTTTGAGGCCGTAACTAGACTCAAATTTTTAGTGAGGGAAGGGAACTGGGACCACTCGAGCCCCAAGAGGGTCCATGCAGGGAAGTGTCCTGATGGGGGTTCTCATGAGGAAGGGGTCTCGAATCCTGGGTTTTAGCAAATTAAAGACTTAATCTTTGAAAGTTTTCACTTTTTGAAATATCTTTTACATGCCTTCTTAACGATAATGAAACACCGGGTGAGATGATCGATTTAAAGAAATTGAAACAAAAGTTGAACAGTTCTTGAAAGCATTAATTTAGTACAAAGAAGCATATAATCAATTAAAATTTAAAGTGAATCTTTTTCACATTTCAGAAAACTCTAAAATGTTAGTGAGGCATTTGCCTCATTTGCCTCAATGGTAGTAACGGCCTTGCCCTTGCGATATAAAAATATGGTTTTGATCTCCCAGCTGTATATGCATTTAGCAAAGCATTTATTAAGTGACTGTCCAATCAGGAGACCAAACTAAATTCAATACAAATAAGGAAGTACTACATTGTTTCAATTGCATGTAACTGTAATAGTGAGGTCATGTGCACGTGATGATATACAAGCTCTACAAAATAAATTTTGTTTAAATGGTATATACCTACATTTCCGTATTCCGTTCATTTCTTCATAGTACTTTTTAACAGTACTGCGTTACAAAATTGATTCTCTAAAATACAAATCCGAACGAAATGTGCATGCATGACAATTTCAGGATGCGATCACAATAGGTATGGTTATGGATGTACTCGCATTTGTCCAGAAGAATGTAAGAACATGCACTGTGATGCTTTCAATGGGACCTGCATTTATGGTTGCAAGGACCCTTTTGCAGAGAGACCATTATGCCAAGGTGACCTTTTAACATAAATTCCTTCCTGAACACCGATTATTCTTTATTTTTGAGATTATTAATTTTATTCCTAAAAGTTGAAGATCTTTGTTTGGGTTGCAAAAATCAAACATACATGGAAGATAATTTAACTGTTCAATAACATTCACTCATAATTTTTTTCATAGCCTTTCCATCAGTTCATATGGAATATCTATTCATTTAAAAAAAAATTAAATACCAATGATCAAATTTTGAGAAAAGGTATTTCATAATGATAATGCATGATAATCATTACACTTTTAAAAGAATAAGAATTTAACGAGTAGTGAACTTTTTCAATTACAAGAATCGTAACTCTATGCATTTATTTCGTAAAAATAACAGTGATCACAATATTTATGGTCAATGTGGTTCATAAAATATCAAATTCGAATATTTTAATGAAAAATGTTATTTTAATACAATACATAAAACTTGAAAGTTAGTGGTTCCAGGTCTGTCACAGCATCACATTGAAAACAATGAATTGTTAATTCTCAAAATCGAACATTTTTGCTACCGTATCGTACTTCTTCGAAATAAATTGCCTAGCCTTGCTGATCAACGTATACACTTGCATAAATGAATTAAGTATATCTGTTAAATTAAATAATGAGGCTAATTATGTCAGTATCACCGAAGAATTTACGTATAAATTGTGTATAATCTATACAAAAAATTATCATTGTATACATCTTAAACACAATTGACAAATTATTCAAGCCAAGTAAAAAAAGAAAGTCCAATAGCTATTGTTTTCCGTAGATTGCCAAGAAGGGTATTACAAACATAATAACCATTGTGAAAAATGTGGACATTGCAAAGAAAATTCACCGTGTAACAAGGAAACTGGCCACTGCACTGAATGCCAACCAAATTGGAAACCTCCAAAATGTAATGGTAAGCTATATAATTCTAGATTTTGGACAAATATATGTCACGTTTTATAGCAAATATTATAATTTTGAAGAATATTCATGTACCTATTTATTATAAGTTGAAATAAGACAGCAGTTTTAAATAAGCTCATCAATATTAGAAGAATTTATATTATACAAGTTGACTCCTCAATAATTTTCTTCGACAATTTGGTAAATTAGACTGAAAAATAGATCTTTCTGAAATTATTAACTATGCATGATTCCCGTGAGTTTGTCATCGATGCATCTTTAGGTTACGATTAGATTTCTTATTTAGACTTGTAATGTGGCAGTCACGTGATTTTAGCAAATATACATGCAGTATTGAGGTCATCTATAAATTCCAATATTGCAAGGGCATAACCAAGTTAAAAATCTAAATTTAATTTATAATTCTTTTCAACACTCTTTGTAGTTTGTGAAAAGTGCTGAGGAACCAACATATATTCTACTATCTAATTGCTAAAATTACATTTGTTAGACCGCAAGTTGAATATTTTGCTGGTCAATTACATTTAATATACATATAATTAATAGCGATTCTCTGTAACTACTTAAACTTCTTTGCCACGCATGGTCACCGATTTTGATGAAACTTTGCCCATTATTACAACTTGACACCAGAAACATACATCACATAAAATTTTGTTGCTATGTGTCTTGGTTGCCATGGTAACAACCAGAAAAGGTGGGAAAATTGAGATTTTCAGCTACTTTGAAGCTTTATGAAGCCTTAATAAAGACGAAGAAAAACAAACAAACCATGCTCACAAAAACATGACACCTTGTTGCCACTTATGTATTAAAGAAACTATTTAGAATTTATCTGTAAGTAAGTGGTAACCATAGGTACATTTGGAATACATTTTAGATGCTGAAAAATGCTGAAAAACGCTCAATATTCAATAATGATAGGTGTTACATGATCAAACTCAATCAACAAGCTAAGGAAAACAGTAAAAATATTTGACCCTAAGTAATTAGATATTGGCAATATTATTCTAAAAATACCATTCATTGTTTTCATGGTAACACAGTGTAACCATGCAAAATCTGTTGCTAAGATTGGGTTAATGCTACTATCTGGAGGAAAATCAATAAAATTCATGACTGGCACATATACATCCTTAGGACCTTGCAACACCCATAAGTAAAATTGGGATTAATTGTTACTTTGCAGTGTAACCATGGAAACAACGTACCAGTTGTTTAAAGTGATATTTGTTTGCTGCCTTGGGAATTTACTTACCTTTTAATCAAGAAACATATTATTTGACTCACCTTGAATAGTATTTATCTGGTAGAACTAAAGTTAAATATCACATATTGATAAAGTTTGTTGTAAATTACAACACTGTTCTATGGTTACCAAGAAGTGAAAAATGTTCGATTTTGTTAATTTTATATCAATATTAAACCCTATGTGCCAGTTTTTTGCATCCAGTTAGAGATTGGGTGGTAGTCAAAATTGAAAGTCATGTTAGTTGTTCATAAATATCAATCATAAAAGTTTTGGGAATATACATACAAGGGCACGTATCCAAGGAAACAGAATATTTTTCAGATTTTTATGCATATTTTTTCGGCTAATGTCCATAGCAACGGTCTATTTAAAGAATTGAATTTGAATTTTTTGAAATGTGAAAATTAGGGTCACACCAACGCCTTTAAAAATTTATCAGCAGATGTATAGAAATACTCTTTTTAAAAAGATAGGAGAAAATTAAAACACTAAGAGAGTAAATTTAAAATCCCTTTGTGGTATTAAAACCATGGCAACCATTGCCAACCTATAACAAAAATCATATTTCGTCCTTGGTATATGTTGCAAGGATCTTTTGTCTATTATTTGCTTGCATTTCAACATATAATTATTTTTATTCTTAAGTGTATGACTTTTTAAAATTAAATGAACAAAATTATTGCTTTTGAATACTTTGTTTCCATAGTAACGTATGTAAGAGTTGATTTACCAAACATGTTTATCGCGCATTTAAGACATCAGGCCTTCAACTTTCAGAAACAGTCATTGCCACTTGTCTGCTCTGCTGCAAACGTTAATTGTGGGACTCTGAACATGTTGAAAAATGCCATTTTTTTAAACTTTAGGACATGTTGCTATGGTAACCATGACACATAGCAACCAATTTTTGCCTGATTTGAGTTTATGGTATCAAAGACTCTTATAGAGAGTTTGGAAAAATTCTGAGACTATGCGTGCCACAGCTCCTATATAAAAGTTCAAGTCATTACAGAGAATGGCTCTTAATTCAGCTTCAAGATTTCATCAGCTTCGTAGCACTTTTCAAATATCTTCATACTTCTTGAGTTTATGCGTAAAAGCTTGTCCATTGAGGGTATGCCCTTGCAATATATCGATTTATTAAGACCCTTCTACTACCCTTCAATGAATCTGCTTACAAATATACGACAATATCACTTGTCCTGGGAATGTATGGAAAGTATATGAATAAAATCATCAAATAAACATGGCCTCTAAAATATCTGCGAATAATACTTTATTTGATTACAAAGTACAGTTTTCATTGTATAAAATATAACTTGATCCGCCTCTTAATTGCCTACATACTGCGTCAAATTTTACGATATGACGTCACATTGACAAGTGCATTGCGATCAGTGAATTGTTTATATTTTGCTGTGTGGGATATAACCAAGGACAAATATGCATAGCAAACCGCACACGGAGAACTGATGTTTTTGCATGATGTCATAATAAACATTCCCCTTATAAATAAGACCCGCCTCCTTTTTGTAGTCTTAACTGTGCTGCATTTTCTTCCAAATTTTAGAAATACATTTTATCCCCCAAACAAGACCAAAGGATCCAGGAAGTAAAGAAGTATAATAAATGTTTTAATTAAAAACAGACAAATATGTTAAATTTGAATACATTGTACAAAGTGTTACTACAAATCCCTTTGTTAAATTGAAAAATTCATAAACGACGTTTTATATCTCAAAATTCAAAATTTTAGAATGTGTAGCCGGGTTTTATGACCAGAACTGCAGTAAACAATGTGGACATTGCCTCCAAGGTTTTTGTAACAAAGAAAATGGGATTTGCGATGATGGATGTGTTTCAAACTGGAAAAGACCTTTTTGCAAAGGTAAAGTTTGTTTTCCTCTTGCTTTGCCAACTGTAATACAGTAATATGTTTATTTTGCTTATTAATCGAAACCCATTGGTTATATAACGACTTAATTGTCGACCATGCGAAGAGAAAAATAATTCCTCTGAGCCGATTTTAGTTGGAAATGTTTTTTTTTTTCATTATACATTAAAATAACTGCTTAACTGCCGCAAGTAGTTAGAAAGACTGCAATATGAAATCATCAACATTGTCAATATCTATTATCTTTTACGATAGAAAGTTTACAATATACTGCTTTTTATTGTCGTAAACTGATAGTGATGTCTACATGATTGAGTAAGAAATAATATCTTTTTCCAATCATATGCAATTCAAACTGATATGTTTACACGTGTGCATGTACTAGTATCATCGCCTTACATGTATAAGTTTACTCCCCTGCTATGTTACAATATAAAGAAAAGTTTTACTAACATTTTTCTATCAAATCACTCTCATACTTCAAAAATGTACCCCGTCGCCCGCGTGGCACAGTGGTTAGAAGGTCGACCCTAGAGTCGGGAGGTAAGAAGTTGATCCTTACGTCGCAAGTTCGAATCCCACTGTACGTGGGACGTGGAGACCGGTCCTTCGGATGAGACCGTATAAACCGAGGTCATGTGTCGCAGTAGGTGTTGGCACGAAAAAGATCCCTCACTGCTCAATGGCCGTAAGTGCCGAGCATAGGACAAAATTTGCAGCTCTCCACCGATTATTGGTGGCGTCTCCATACGAGTGAAAAATTCTCGAGAGGGACTTTAAACAACATACAAACAAACAAACACACAAAAATATTCCCCCAAAATACAAACCATATCGATATATCGAAAAAAAAAAAAAAGCCACGAAAAAGCTAAATGTCTACACTTTTTATGAATTAAAACACTTTTTAATAGGGCAATTTCATGGTTCTTGGCTCTTGTTCTTTATTTTTAAAAATATTTTACAATTATTGCTGTTTTGGAGGGCAAAAAAATAAAAGCCACTTTATTTATGAGAAAAGAGAGGGCATTAATATTGGTATTCCAGTCGACATTTCCCATAAGCTTTTAAAATATTTATCAATTATAGAATGCGCTGATGGTTACTATGACCAGAATTGTAGTACCCAGTGTGGAAATTGTCGAGAAGGATTTTGTGATAAGAAAAATGGAAGCTGTCTATCGGGTTGCAAACTGAACTGGAAAGAACCTTTATGTCAAGGTAGACATTGAACATTTTAGTATTTCATATACCATTTGCTTGTATTTATCAAAGTTATCTAGTCTGTTTTTGTATATTTCGATGATTGGTTTAAATAATTAAAGAAAATGATTATTTTTACTGCAAGAAGTTTTCCACCAGCAAATTTAAAAACAACCCATCTCAATTATAGAGTGTGTTGATGGTTATTATGACCAGAATTGTACCACCAGATGTGGAAATTGTCGAGAGGGATTTTGTGATAAAACAAATGGAAGCTGTCTAGCTGGTTGTAAACTAAACTGGAAGGGACCTTTATGTCAAGGTAGACATTTCAACACTCGCAGCCGGCTATTTACTATCGTAAATTTCTTACGTATTAATAGTGATTCTCTATAACCACTTAAACTTCTTTGCCACGCATGGTCACCGATTTTGATGAAACTTTGCACATTATTACAACTTGACACGAGAAACATAAATTAAATGAAATTTCGTTGCTATGTGTCTTGGTTGCCATGGTAACAGCCAGAAAAGTTGGAAAAATTGAGATTTTCAGCTAATTTGAATCTTTATTAAGCCTTAATAAAGACTTAGAGAAACAAACAAACCATGCTCACAAAAACATGACACCTTGTTGCCACTTATGCTATAAAGAAACTATTTAGAATTTATCTCTAATTAAGTAAGTAGTAACCATTGGTACATTTGGAATACATTTTAGATGCTGAAAAATGCTGCAAAACGCTCAATATTCACTAATGATAGGTTTTACATGAACAAACTCAATCAACAACCTAAGAAAAACAATAAAAATATTTGACATTTAGTTATTAGGTACTGGCAATATTATTCCAAAAATAACTTACATGGTTGCCATGGTAACACAGTGTAACCATGCAAAATCCGTTGCTAAGATTGGGTTAATGCTAATATCTTGAAGAGAAACAATAAAATTCATGACTGGCACATATATATCCTTAGGACCTTGCAACACCGACAATATAAGATAAATTGGGATTAATTGTTATTTTGCAGTGTAACCATGGAAACAACATACCAGTTATTTAAAGTGATATTTGTTTGCTGCCTTGGGAATTTACTTACCTTTTAATCAAGAAACATATTATTTGACTCACCTTGAATAGTATTTATCTGGTAGAACTAAAGTTAAATATCACATATTGATAAAGTTTGTTGTAAATTACAACACTGTTCTATGGTTACCAAGAAGTGAAAAATGTTCGATTTTGTTAATTTTATATCAATATTAAACCCTATGTGCCAGTTTTTTGCATCCAGTTAGAGATTGGGTGGTAGTCAAAATTGAAAGTCATGTTAGTTGTTCATAAATATCAATCATAAAAGTTTTGGGAATATACATACAAGGGCACGTATCCAAGGAAACAGAATATTTTTCAGATTTTTTTGCATATTTTTTCGGCTAATTTCCATAGCAACGGTCTATTTAAAGAATTGAATTTGAATTTTTTGAAATGTGAAAATTAGGGTCACACCAACGCCTTTAAAAATTTATCAGCAGATGTATAGAAATACTCTTTTTAAAAAGATAGGAGAAAATTAAAACACTAAGAGAGTAAATTTAAAATCCCTTTGTGGTATTAAAACCATGGCAACCATTGCCAACCTATAACAAAAATCATATTTCGTCCTTGGTATATGTTGCAAGGATCTTTTGTCTATTATTTGCTTGCATTTCAACATATAATTATTTTTATTCTTAAGTGTATGACTTTTTAAAATTAAATGAACAAAATTATTGCTTTTGAATACTTTGTTTCCATAGTAACGTATGTAAGAGTTGATTTACCAAACATGTTTATCGCGCATTTAAGACATCAGGCCTTCAACTTTCAGAAACAGTCATTGCCACTTGTCTGCTCTGCTGCAAACGTTAATTGTGGGACTCTGAACATGTTGAAAAATGCCATTTTTTTAAACTTTAGGACATGTTGCTATGGTAACCATGACACATAGCAACCAATTTTTGCCTGATTTGAGTTTATGGTATCAAAGACTCTTATAGAGAGTTTGGAAAAATTCTGAAACTATGCGTGCCACAGCTCCTATATAAAAGTTCAAGTCATTACAGAGAATGGCTCTTAATTCAGCTTCAAGATTTCATCAGCTTCGTAGCACTTTTCAAATATCTTCATACTTCTTGAGTTTATGCGTAAAAGCTTGTCCATTGAGGGTATGCCCTTGCAATATATCGATTTATTAAGACCCTTCTACTACCCTTCAATGAATCTGCTTACAAATATACGACAATATCACTTGTCCTGGGAATGTATGGAAAGTATATGAATAAAATCATCAAATAAACATGGCCTCTAAAATATCTGCGAATAATACTTTATTTGATTACAAAGTACAGTTTTCATTGTATAAAATATAACTTGATCCGCCTCTTAATTGCCTACATACTGCGTCAAATTTTACGATATGACGTCACATTGACAAGTGCATTGCGATCAGTGAATTGTTTATATTTTGCTGTGTGGGATATAACCAAGGACAAATATGCATAGCAAACCGCACACGGAGAACTGATGTTTTTGCATGATGTCATAATAAACATTCCCCTTATAAATAAGACCCGCCTCCTTTTTGTAGTCTTAACTGTGCTGCATTTTCTTCCAAATTTTAGAAATACATTTTATCCCCCAAACAAGACCAAAGGATCCAGGAAGTAAAGAAGTATAATAAATGTTTTAATTAAAAACAGACAAATATGTTAAATTTGAATACATTGTACAAAGTGTTACTACAAATCCCTTTGTTAAATTGAAAAATTCGTAAAACGACGTTTTATATCTCAAAATTCAAAATTTTAGAATGTGTAGCCGGGTTTTATGACCAGAACTGCAGTAAACAATGTGGACATTGCCTCCAAGGTTTTTGTAACAAAGAAAATGGGATTTGCGATGATGGATGTGTTTCAAACTGGAAAAGACCTTTTTGCAAAGGTAAAGTTTGTTTTCCTCTTGCTTTGCCAATTGTAATACAGTAATATGTTTA
This sequence comes from Saccostrea echinata, assembly GCF_033153115.1. Taxonomy (NCBI): domain Eukaryota; kingdom Metazoa; phylum Mollusca; class Bivalvia; order Ostreida; family Ostreidae; genus Saccostrea; species Saccostrea echinata. The sequence goes on along the minus strand of NW_026889754.1, from coordinate 18,442,184 downwards.
TTTTGCTTATTAATCGAAACCCATTGGTTATATAACGACTTAATTGTCGACCATGCGAAGAGAAAAATAATTCCTCTGAGCCGATTTTAGTTGGAAATGTTTTTTTTTTTTCATTATACATTAAAATAACTGCTTAACTGCCGCAAGTAGTTAGAAAGACTGCAATATGAAATCATCAACATTGTCAATATCTATTATCTTTTACGATAGAAAGTTTACAATATACTGCTTTTTATTGTCGTAAACTGATAGTGATGTCTACATGATTGAGTAAGAAATAATATCTTTTTCCAATCATATGCAATTCAAACTGATATGTTTACACGTGTGCATGTACTAGTATCATCGCCTTACATGTATAAGTTTACTCCCCTGCTATGTTACAATATGAAGAAAAGTTTTACTAACATTTTTCTATCAAATCACTCTCATACTTCAAAAATGTACCCCGTCGCCCGCGTGGCACAGTGGTTAGAAGGTCGACCCTAGAGTCGGGAGGTAAGAAGTTGATCCTTACGTCGCAAGTTCGAATCCCACTGTACGTGGGACGTGGAGACCGGTCCTTCGGATGAGACCGTATAAACCGAGGTCATGTGTCGCAGTAGGTGTTGGCACGAAAAAGATCCCTCACTGCTCAATGGCCGTAAGTGCCGAGCCTAGGACAAAATTTGCAGCTCTCCACCGATTATTGGTGGCGTCTCCATACGAGTGAAAAATTCTCGAGAGGGACTTTAAACAACATACAAACAAACAAACACACAAAAATATTCCCCCAAAATACAAACCATATCGATATATCGAAAAAAAAAGCCACGAAAAAGCTAAATGTCTACACTTTTTATGAATTAAAACACTTTTTAATAGGGCAATTTCATGGTTCTTGGCTCTTGTTCTTTATTTTTAAAAATATTTTACAATTATTGCTGTTTTGGAGGGCAAAAAAATAAAAGCCACTTTATTTATGAGAAAAGAGAGGGCATTAATATTGGTATTCCAGTCGACATTTCCCATAAGCTTTTAAAATATTTATCAATTATAGAATGCGCTGATGGTTACTATGACCAGAATTGTAGTACCCAGTGTGGAAATTGTCGAGAAGGATTTTGTGATAAGAAAAATGGAAGCTGTCTATCGGGTTGCAAACTGAACTGGAAAGAACCTTTATGTCAAGGTAGACATTGAACATTTTAGTATTTCATATACCATTTGCTTGTATTTATCAAAGTTATCTAGTCTGTTTTTGTATATTTCGATGATTGGTTTAAATAATTAAAGAAAATGATTATTTTTACTGCAAGAAGTTTTCCACCAGCAAATTTAAAAACAACCCATCTCAATTATAGAGTGTGTTGATGGTTATTATGACCAGAATTGTACCACCAGATGTGGAAATTGTCGAGAGGGATTTTGTGATAAAACAAATGGAAGCTGTCTAGCTGGTTGTAAACTAAACTGGAAGGAACCTTTATGTCAAGGTAGACATTTCAACACTCGCAGCCGGCTATTTACTATCGTAAATTTCTTACGTATTAATAGTGATTCTCTATAACCACTTAAACTTCTTTGCCACGCATGGTCACCGATTTTGATGAAACTTTGCACATTATTACAATTTGACACGAGAAACATAAATTAAATGAAATTTCGTTGCTATGTGTCTTGGTTGCCATGGTAACAGCCAGAAAAGTTGGAAAAATTGAGATTTTCAGCTAATTTGAATCTTTATTAAGCCTTAATAAAGACTTAGAGAAACAAACAAACCATGCTCACAAAAACATGACACCTTGTTGCCACTTATGCTATAAAGAAACTATTTAGAATTTATCTCTAATTAAGTAAGTAGTAACCATTGGTACATTTGGAATACATTTTAGATGCTGAAAAATGCTGCAAAACGCTCAATATTCACTAATGATAGGTTTTACATGAACAAACTCAATCAACAACCTAAGAAAAACAATAAAAATATTTGACATTTAGTAATTAGGTACTGGCAATATTATTCCAAAAATAACTTACATGGTTGCCATGGTAACACAGTGTAACCATGCAAAATCCGTTGCTAAGATTGGGTTAATGCTAATATCTTGAAGAGAAACAATAAAATTCATGACTGGCACATATATATCCTTAGGACCTTGCAACACCGACAATATAAGATAAATTGGGATTAATTGTTATTTTGCAGTGGAACCATGGAAACAACATACCAGTTATTTAAAGTGATATTTGTTTGCTGCCTTGGGAATTTCCTTACCTTTTAATCAAGAAACATATTATTTGACTCACCTTGAATAGTATTTATCTTGTAGAACTAAAGTTGAATATTATATATTGATAAAGTTTGTTGAAAAATACAACATTGTTGCTATGGTTACCAAGAGGTGAAAATGTTCGATTTTGTTAAATTTTATATCAATATTTAATCCTATGTGCCAGCTTTTTGCATTAGAGATTGGGTGGTAGTCAAAATTGAAAGTCATGTTAGTTGTTCATAAATATCAATCATAAAAATTTTGGGAATCTACATATAAGGGTATGTATCCAAGGAAACAGAATATTTTTCAGATTTTTATGCATATTTTTTCGGCTAATTTCCATAGCAACGGTCTATTTAAAGAATTGAATTTAATTTTTTTGAAATGTGAAAATTAGGGTCACACTAACGCCTTTAAAAATTGATCATCAGTTATTTAGAAATATGCTTTTTAAAAAGATAGGAGAAAATTAAAACACTAAGAGAGTAAATTTGAAATCCCTTCGTGGTATTAAAACCATGGCAACCTATTAGAAATATCATATTTCGTCCTTGGTATATGTTACAAGGATCTTTTGTCTATTATTTGCTTGCATTTCAACATATAATTGTTTTTATTCTTATAATTACTTTTGAATACTTTGTTTCCATAGTAATGTATGCAATATTTGACTTACCAAACACGTTTATCATAAATTTAAGACATCAGGCCTTCAACTTTCAGACACAGTCATTGTCACGTGTTCGCTTTGCTGCAAACGTTAACTGTGGGACTCTGAACATGTTGAAAAATGCCATTTTTCAAACTTTAAGACATGTTGCTATGGTAACCATAACACGTGGCAACCAGTTTTTGCCTGATTTGAATTTATGGTATCAAAGACTTTTATCATAGAAAGTTTGGAGAATTCTGAGACTATGCGTGCCACATGTCTTATATAAAAGTTCAAGTCATTACAGAGAATGGCTCTTAAATTCTATAAATTTGTATATACATCATTCTGTGATCCCCTTGCAGTCTTATCTGAAATCTTAAAGAGAGAATATATACCAATGTTTTTTTTTATAAGTAGCGCTACTGTAACATGATATATGTTTAAGAATTCTGCACTAGATTGTTGCAATGTTGGCGTTATCAACTGCCAGATCGTTCCCATCCTCGAAAGCTTTTGAAGCACTGATTTTTGCCTCAAATTTCATAGAACAGCATTTTAAATTTGAGTTGTCCTGCATTATCACAGAAAAAATAAATTGAGGAGTATTCAAGAACGATTTCTGTATTTACACAACCACAATTCAGATCAGCATGAAATTTGGCAAACATATAGTAATACACATGTTTTATAAATAACATATGTTAAATAATGTTTTGCTCTTTGTTTGTGACGTCACAATTTGAAAATGACGTCAATATGTAGGTGACTTGTGACAAAAAAGATTGACTCAGTCGTACTCGAGCAACGAACGGCTGTAAAATTTAACGTGCATCTTGTAAATTCCTTTCAGTAGCATATAATAATTAGTACAAAATTTATGAAGACAAAAGACTTGTCAGAAGTTAAATCATTAGTTGGATTAATTGTTTAAGTGAAGGAAGGGAGATGGTTAAAATGATGTTTGTCCTGTCGCCCAGTAAAAGCAAGCTGGGGAAGAGATGTGTCCTTAGCTGAGCAATTTGTTCTGAAAGATCACCAAGTTACAGTTAGAAAAATAGTTGAATATCTTAACAATAATATTATCATTAAATATATCAATAATATCGCTTACTTTACTCTTTAAACATATCAAATATAATAAAAAGAAGGTATCCAAACTTTATCCATATTGGATAATCAATGCTCCAAGGACAGAGGACTAGGGTTGTGATGATCACCATGCTAATTCTGAGAAAGGATATCCCATCCTATTGCCTAGAATTGGATATTTCTGACAAACAGACCGTGTTATAAAAAAAAGTTATTTGCATGGTAAAAAATACTAGTACAAGACTCGGAAAAATCGTTTATTTTCTGTGAACAGAACGCTACGGAGCAAGTCACGTGACTGCCTGTATCACGTGATTTGCACAATGGCAGAACGGTGGCATATGTGCATTAAAATCGGAGAGGACTACTTTAAAAATAATAAACAATGAAATCTAATTTCATTTCTTTTGTGGAAGTAATTCAATTAGTTCGCGAACTTTTTGATAACCCCGTGTAATTCAACATTTCTGTATACTAACTCAAACAGAGTTACCAGCTCAATCTTTTTAAAATAGCTCCCATCGAAATATGACAACTTTTATATTTTCTTCGGAATATCCATTTACGTAGCAAGCGAAGCTTATAAGCTTTCAAATGACGCTTGGATAGTTCCAATTATCTTTAAAGACTATTTATTGCTCTGCAATTAATGTAGATATTAACAAATTATAAAAAGAAAAATATTTTGGACATGTGTGTGCTTTGCGGAATTGCATCATTTTAGGGAAAAAATAATTGATTGAACCTATAGAAAAGCAAAGACATTTTTGTAAAATAGATGAAAGTTAATACATATTTTTTTTCTTCAAAAATCACTTTCATTCTTACCTTTTTATCAAATATCCAATTCAGAATGTGTTGATGGATATTATGACGAAAACTGCGATCAAAAATGTGGACATTGCCTTCAGGGAGTTTGTGACAAGACAAATGGAACTTGCATGAGTGGATGCTCACCAAACTGGCAGGAACCTTTATGCCAAGGCAAGATTTCATTCTCTTTTTCCGCATTTCTTACCTAACATAAGAATGGTAGTGTCTTTTAGTTATTGCAAAAAGTAAACTTACGTTTGACCTTAAAGTAAGTAATCTTGCTTGAAACTTGTCGCTTCATGAACTGGGTTCTAGAGTATAGTAAAGGCAACTCATTAGGATATGTAGTAATGAGGTCATAATGAGTTGTAACGTCATAACATTTGCTCCACTCTGATCGATCTATATTAGGAAATATAGCTATTTAATATCAATAATAAGAATCTGTGAAGTTGAAGTGCAATGCAGCATAACAAGAGGAATGTATGTACGTGAACTTATTTATTTTACTGCATAGTTCTAGAGAAATGATGTGCATTTCTCTGTAAATCATTAGATAATTTATAATATTCAATGACGTAGCAAATACCCTATTTTTGTACCGTTTTTTTGCTTTTGCTTTTTTTTCCACATAATAACGAAGTTATATCAGAAATCTGACTGTATTAGCATAAGTTTTGATTAATTGATTGATTGATTGTATGTTGTTTTACGTCCGGTTAGAGAATTTTTCACTCAAATAGAGACATCACCATATACCGGTGAAGGGTTAAAACCTCAGATCTTTACTGGGCACTCAGGGCCATTGAGCAGTGAGGGTTATTTATCGTGCCAACGCCAACCGTGACACGGGACCTCGATTTTTAAGGTCTCATCCGAAGGACCCGCAGCTTTCACTTCAGAGTGCCGAGTGCTTGGCGAAGGAACAGTTGCTATCTATTTTTTATCAACTTAGGTCAGTCGCGGCCGTGATTCGAACACACGGCCTTCCGATCACGGAGCGAGCGCTCTATCGACTGAGCTGCCGTGATAGTCATTGTTTTTGATATGGTATAGATACCGAGGGACACACTTAAACATTGTGTAGTTTAATTATACTTTGCCTGTGAACTTTTTGGCTAAATTTTATATTTCGTGTTTTAAGTTAAAATTGGGTTACATGATGACAAAAATTGCTGATATAAAAAAGAGAATAACTCTTCAAAAAGACACTTAGAAATTACAAGTAGAATGTCGTCTAGAAAAAAAAAAAGATCGTTGCACCTCCAAAGTCTATTGGTTGGCTTCTCTTAATAGAAAATGGACTGAGTCTATTATCTTTTCCGCCAGTGCTTTTACCCCAGTAGGATTCAATTACAAGGCGCCCAGCACAAGAGGTGTGTCACACGTCATTCGGATGAGACATTTCAAAATCCTGGTCCTTTGTCACGGTAGGCGTTAAAAAGATAGTTATCCTTCACTTTTAAAGATGTTAGCACCATGATTAGATTAAAATATCCACGCTTCACTTAAAAGCAGGTGTCGTCTCTTTATGAGTGAAAAAAAAATTGAATGTGAAGCTGAACAAAATACATGAACAATTAATCAAGCCTAACTATATCTTCTGAATGAAATAGACAAAAAAAAAAAAAAGCTTTTATCGACTAGTTCGGAACAACAAACTGTACAGATGAAGTTACTTTTACATCTTTTAGAATGTATTGACGGATTTTATGACCAGAATTGCAGTACTATGTGTGGTGAATGTCGTGAGGGATTTTGTGACAAAAAAAACGGAAATTGCTTGAATGGTTGCAAAACAAACTGGAAAGAACCTTTATGTCAAGGTAGAAATACAACGTAAGACTGTTTAACCATGAATATTCTAAGCATTTGTCTTATCAATGGAGATTAAAACTCTATCAAAGTAATGCTTCAATATCAGAAAAATCAGTATAGCAGTGGTTTAAGTACCGGTAAACAATGCGTGTTTTATTGTTGACTTTGTCAGTAGTAAATACAGATCTGTCCAGTAATGTGGTTTTATATCGTGTAACTTGAATTTATATTAGGAATATCTATTACCTCCAAGAGTTCTTTTTCTGCGGTGTCTTTACCACCCTTTATAGGCAACCCGGATACAAACTGTGGATTGTTTATTTCATTCAAATGAAGAAGCTTAAATTAATGAAAAACTTATTTTGTCCTTTTTGTGACTTTGCTACAATTTTTTTCTACAATATTTATGACTTGTAGCAGGCACTTTTTTCTGTAATAAGTTTTTAACCCATAGTAAAATAATGCTATTTTTATGCTATGGGGTTAAAAAAATATCACAAAAACAAGTGCCTGTGCTTTGTATTTGGTGCTAGATAAATGAAGACCTTCAAGGTCCTTAAAAATTAACAAACATTTCATTTGTTAAAAGTAAATATTTCTTCAACATATAACTAACAATGTGCATCTACATGTCAGTAGTAATTGGCCTTAAAAAGTATATAAGTCTCATTACAAATATGTTTTTCAAACAGAAAGCGTCATAGTACGATTTTAGGAGTACATAATCAGACTAAACATTTTGGCGATCGGCAACTCTTAATGTACGATCCAACGAATAGAGTAACAAGGTAGATAAATAACGGACAAGGTTACTACTGCATAAGGTATATTAAGATTTTTCACAATTACATTGGAAAGGTTTGGAACCTTTTAAGCAAAGAGAACCATTAATTTTGATACTTATCTAATTCATTTGGAATGCCTCGCCTAGCTGTTAGGAAATAAACTAATCTATTACTTCTAGCTAAGCTACGTTTGGAGGAAATCAAGATCTAAGGGGTATTTGCGGGGGGGGGGGGAGTGAGGGGCCTTACCCCAATTTCGATCGAAAGGATATTTTGCCTGCCCTCTGAATGTTAATACCTCCCACAGTAGTTTCTTGCAGAAATAAGAGCCATAATTGCTCAAAGGACGTAAGCAGTCTTTTCCGGCAATTGTTGATGTTCTAATTCGAGTGAAACATTTTCGAAGGGACCAAAAAAGAAGTCTAAAAAATTTGAAATTTGATTAAAAAAAAAATTAAATTCAATGTTTCTTTTCTTGAATTATTTCTTTGTTTTCAACATTTAAACAATTCTGCAACCCCAGCCTTTCGCCGATATACACCCCCGAACTTGTTGGGAGTCCCCCACCCCTTCCCTCCCTCCACACAAATTATATTTCTTAGACTATTTAATCATGAATACCATACGATTTTTTGGCTTTCCCTCCAGCGAAAGTTGAAACCATGCCGGACATCCTTTAAATTTCAAAACACCAGTACCTAGAGAAATTATAGTTTTCCCGTGTTTTAGGAAAAATATCACTGGAAAAAAATCCCACTAGATTTTTTACGGATTGCTTTTATCGTTCAGACAAGGATTGAAAATATTGATGAAATTGCATAGTTTCAAATCAGAATGCATTGTTTACATTTTCTAGAGATCAAGACAAATGAAAAATCTGTTTAAAATTTTTTTCTTATAATTTTCGGTAATAAATTGGTTAAATAATAGATAGAGGCCAAAATAGCGCGAAACTCAGAATTATGACGGAACGTCATAGTCATGCAATTTTACTTGTGACGTAATTACTTAACGGTAGGCCCAAAATAGGCCCATGAAACTTAACGCAGGTTTTGCAAATAGGCTCGAAATAGACCCGCGGCACAAAGAATGTTAAAACGGGATAGTAAGAGGTCTGTCTCATGCAACACTTTAATGTTTGATTTTTTGATTTTCATTCTACTAAATTCAGAAATTTAAGAAAAATGAATGACATTGATGATTTGATTTCATAAGGCTTTTTCAGTAACTTAACATTGAATGATTAATTTAAGAATGTAGTGACGGAATGTATGACCACAAGTGCAGCACCATGTGTGGGAATTGTAGTGTAGGATTTTGTGACAAGAAAAATGGAAGCTGTCTATCTGGTTGCAAACTGAACTGGCAAGAACCTTTATGTCAAGGTAGACATTTGAACTATCAAGGCATTTTATTCTATAAATTTATAAACACAATAATTTTCTAGCCTTCTTTATTCTTAAATTTGTAAATAATCAAGTTAAAGGCCCTCTTCCACTCTGGTTTGAAAACACAGCTAAAATTTATGAGGAAGCCCTACCTGATGCATTTATTACGATTGTATTTACCCAGATCTTTAAATAAAGCGTTGTTAGGTATATGTATAACGTATGTTCAGTCAGATCATATTTATTTTAATAAATTATTGTATGCTGAATATGTATATGTACTACAGTAATCGCTTTAAAGAACTTAAAACTTAAGCTAATTTACATGGCTGTAATTGCCTCAAACGTTAACGTTAAAAGTTTAAAAAAGGAAAGAAAAACAATCTTTCTGTGCTTTTTCATGCATTATCAATTTGGTGTCAAACATTCAGCATTTTTGTATATACCTTTTTGAAACCATTGTGAACAACGTTATTTGGACTGTCATTTATAACGTCACAATCGCCGCTGCACGCTCACTGACCCTCCATTTAGTACGGCCTCAAATCCAGTTAATATGTTTTCTTATGAACTGTTTGCTTTTATATAGATTATATAGGAACTATAAATGGACTCTATAATTAATTATTTAAATGAATTTATATTTACCTTATCATTCAATTTCTTGTTCAGAATGTGCTGATGGATATTATGACGAGAGCTGCAGCAAACAATGTGGACACTGTCTTAAAGGAGATTGTGACAAGACAAATGGAACTTGCATGAGTGGATGCTCACCAAACTGGCAGGGACCTTTTTGCCAAGGCAAGATCTAATTCTAGTGTTAATTTCTTAACTGATTATAACTGGTATGAGAAGGGTAGTTTCTTTTATTTTTTGCTAAATATCTGTATTCATTCAACTGATAATAAAAAAAAAAAAATGATGTTCACGTTATTATTTATGATGTGCCTATTTTATACTCTCTTCTTTCCTGAAGCAATTTATATAGATTAATTTATCCTCATTAAAAGTCAGGTTAATCTTATTCTGCGTCCACTTAAAACTCAAATTTAAGGAAATAGAAAAAAAACTCAATTGATCAGTTTTCTTACTATAACAGTTTGCAACACGATTGGAATAGTGGCCTTCATCATGCTGTTTTCATTATCATCCCATGAATTCTTTTCAAATCTTGAAAGCAGTCGTGGAAATCGTGATAATTGTAGTCTTTGGAGACCAGGTCTTCCAACAAACTGTTCGGAGTTCGATGGGCACTAAAAGTGTTCTTTTATTAGCTAACCTGTTTTTAAATTCTTATGAAGCAGAAATTATTCGAAAATTCTACATGAGAAGAAGAAAACACTTGTTGTGGCCTTCAATCGACATTGAGATATATGGACGACGTTTAAGCAATTAAAACTAGTCACTTCCATTCATGTGTCGACCTCACATACCCCAGTAAATTCGAAATATAAGGCACCGAAGTGCCACTTCTGTTTCAAACAGGTAGGGGCTCTAAGGGCCAAAATCGGCCCAAATAATATGAATTTTTTAAGTTAGTCCAAAAATGGACTCCACTGATTTTATTTAATATTAGTGTATTCCATAAAAAGCAAATTTCGGGAAGTTGACTACTAAGAGTACCAATGACGTCATATATATGACATAGTCTTGATAATGTTTGGCAAAAATCATCAAAATCTCATACGTTTTGTAAGAAGTTGATCAAATGAAATTCCTCCACAAGCATGCACCAAAATAAAATTTCTTTTACATGTTCCTTATCAAAGTATCTATCAACATTTGAAGTATGGTATTGGTGTATGCCAGCGGAGCATTAAAAAGCCGCCGGTGAATAAAAAGCATCACTGTGTATCCGAGTTATCAATGACCGATTATTATATCAGTAGAATCTACATAAAATATCATTTTGTGGTGTTATTTCATCGTATAGGTTAAAAAAGCCTACTTTCATATACTAATCGAAAAGGTAATAAATTGATAACGATTTACGGCAGGGTGGTTAAAATATACACGGAAATATTGATCCGCTCCTCAGTTTACACGGCTCCGTGTAACCGGCCTTTTATGAAAATAAATGTAAAATGCAAAAAACAATTAAGCCAATCGTAACCAAACCAAATCGAGAATAAGTCAGCTTTAAAAAGTATAGTCTTGTGTTACTATTTTATCATAAAGGAAATGAAATGCTCCTTTAATGATACAAGTATATAGAATGTCCGTTACAGTCATACTACTTACATAGATCTACGAAATTCTACTACAAGTACATGTTGTGACTATTATTCTCACGATAACAACTTAGCATAAAAAAAAAATCTCCATTCAACTTAAGGAGGTTGGATCCTGCCATCAAAAGTAATGAAAATTTTTTATTAAGTATATTTTTAGAATCTACACTCATAGCTTACTTAAAATTCAAAACAAAAAATGGGGGTAAATGCGCTTCTTTTAACGCTACAGAGCATTTAGTCTGACCTTTTTCCTCTGAAAATACGTTTTTACACATAAATCAATTTTAAAAGTCCACCCCCCCCCCCAATATTTTGTACTCAAATAAATTATGGGAACAAACACAGTCTTATTTCATTTTGAGGAAACACATTTAAATTTGTGACAACAAAAAATTTTCAAATTACTTCGCATGTTCAATTATTTGACCTTTTTGCACTCAAAAGATATCATTTTTCTGGCATTAAGAATTTAACAAGCAATAAAATCCTTTGAAAGTAATGACATTTTACTGAATTTAAGAAGAATGGTTAAAAGTATCTTATATATTCAGGAAAGAAAATCAAAAGTTGGTGTCTTTGAGGTTATTATTATTTTTTTTTTAGATATTATTAAAATAGTGCTAAATTCAAGCTTAAATTAGGGCTATTTTTTTCTTGATTTTCACAATATATTTGCTATATGTATCAAACATGATAATTGAATTCATGAAAATTTATTTGAAATATAATCTAGGACCAGCATGAAACAGTTCCCGGGACTCTATGTGCAGGCTGCATGGAAAAATAAGAATCCAAACTTAGCATACTTTAAATACTTCGAAAGTGAAATAATGATTTTTTTTTCTTCTAAAAAACCTTCCGCTACAAAGTATAGTTCCTCACTTAATGCTTTTGGTATGGAATTTAATCATGGAGTTTTAACTGAATTTAGTTTAATTAGTATTGTAGAATCCACATTTATTATAAGAACTAAAACATTATGCAGAATTTTTTAAATATAGGTTAAAACCAAAATCTGCTCAAAAGCTCAGGAGCGAACCTCGTGAAGTTACATGTAATCAGAAAAATCCACTAATTCAACTGACTGAATTTGATATACAAGTGTATGTTTTATTTTCTCTAGTTTCAAAAATCATTAATGTATTCGATGCACTATTGTAAGAGTTTGTTCTCCTGACATGGTACTATTTCCGCTAGGGTAGTCCTCTATGCACGTTGAAGGAATATACAATTTTTATGTCATTGAATTTAGAGACTCCTCCACCGATAAGGACCAAGTCGAATTACATGTACATGGAATACTTTTTATGCTGTATTCTTGTCACCTGGGAGAAATGTAACACCTCATAGACCAGAACAAATGTTTTCAGCGATTACATCATCAAAATAAACATTTTCAATTATTTTTACGTTAAATTCTGGAAAATAGGGTGGTCAGTTGTCCGATTTTCTCTCACTTCCTCTGTCTCTCCTTCTCTCGTTTCCATTTTGAATAGATAAATGAACTATAAGAATTTACAAAAGGGAATCGACTATATACGTATAGTTTGTAATTATATATATGTAGTAAATTTAGGCCCTGAAATAATATAGTTTCGGAAAAAAAAGCGGCTAGGAAACAAAGAACGTCTTCTTCCCAGATCGTAGCTGCTATAGGCAGTTCGCTACGACTACTAGTATCTAAAATAAAGGTCATTTTCTAGTTTTCCTACGACCTTGGTCTACATTTGGTATTATTTTGTTTAATTTGGTTTCATTTTGTTACATGTAGGTTTCGTTTCAGTTTGTTTTGTTTGGATTCGTTCTGTTTCGGTTCAGTTTTGTTTTGCATTTACAGATATCCAAAATAAATTAATTGCCTCTTTAAAATGTAAGCGTTGCTTATTAATGGTCCTCAAATTATTTAGCGACAATTTAGCCGTATCCAGAAAACAGGAGTAATTAACATATCAGGCACGTAACATATCGATTTCTTTTCCGTGGAGGGGGGCTTTGAATTTAATTTTTCACACTATATAAGGGCGCGAATATTTATATTGGTAATAAATAATCTTTACACTTGGAAGGAAAGAAATAATTTCAATGGTGTAAATTATCCCCCCCCCCCCCCCAAATAAGGTTTGCGAGTTTGAGAATTTGTCCTTTTTTGTTTTTAATTTTTTTTTTGTTTGCTTGCTTGTTTTTGTTTTTATTTGTTGTTTTTTTTTTTAGTTTTTGTGTTGTTTTGTTTGTTTGTTTATTGCATTTTTTTTTGTTTGATTATTTATTTGATTTTTTTCTTGCCCGGGAAGAAGTAAATAAATAATTTGCTTCTGGTCATCTTGGAAATACATATTCTGCCCTGGGTTGAGGGGAGGGGTTTAGAAAAATCTAAACAAAATTTTCCAGCCTTTTAAATTTTTTTTTGTTTGCTTGCTTGTTTTTGTTTTTATTTGTTGTTTTTTTTTAGTTTTTGTGTTGTTTTGTTTGTTTGTTTATTGCATTTTTTTTTTGTTTGATTATTTATTTGATTTTTTTCTTGCCCGGGAAGAAGTAAATAAATAATTTGCTTCTGGTCATCTTGGAAATACATATTCTGCCCTGGGTTGAGGGGAGGGGTTTAGAAAAATCTAAACAAAATTTTCCAGCCTTTTTAAATAAAATAGGTTTCTAAGAAAAATTGTCCCCATCCCGCGTCCTACGAGCCTGCAATACATGTCTGGGTTACGTATACAATGCTGTTTTTCACTGAAAACATACCGAAATAATATCATTAAACTCCTCTAATTTTCATAAATTCATTTATTCACACTGATCAATTGTTAATTATTATTTTAATTAATCACATATTAAAGATACATTATGAAAATTTTCTCTACACATTACATTCAGTGGGCAAACTATTGCCATGAGTATGCATGATAAATAACAAGCCATCTACCCAAATTGTAAATTCATGACCCTCAGCTAAAGATTCGGGACTAAGGGTGTAGCCTAGTAGGTCATATAGAGAAAAAGTGTTTGAAAATCCCCGTCATTTAGACATCTACCAGACAAATTGTTTGCACTCTAATAATTTATGTACTGGAGCAGCTAACACGTTATAAAAAATTTCAAATCCACAGATGCCCAATCTTCCTAAGACAAGGATTTCTGATTAACTCCACTTCACATAAATTATCTTCGAAAATCAAAGGTTTCTGATCCGATCCACATGATTTATCGTTGTGGAGCGAATCAGAAAAGAGCGGATTTAGAGACCCTGCAATTGGAAGTCCAAGGTCTTGGCTAAATTGATCATATATTTTTATTTTTATTAGGGCTGGGCACATATATTCATAGATCATTTATTGAAATATATTATGCGTCAAAGGAGATAAGATAACAATGCTCCTCAATAGAATCCTCACTAAAGTGTTAAAACAACATGAGTTCCAGTTCTTGATGTGGCTAAAATGATCTAAGCAAGAGAAAGATGTGCAAATGATAATAATGTTTCACCGCCTACCTCCTGGAAGATTTTCAGTTGTCATATTTAAATTTTTCTAAATAATTAGAAAAATATGAACTTTCATAAAATTTTACTTATTTGGTAAAACAGAGAGATAATTGTGAAATTTTGATGCACTGCCATATTTAATATTTTTATTTAATATTTTATTTTTGTTTAAAATACCCTTTCTGTGAATGAAGAATCCCTTTTTCATGTATTTCGAATAGCTATTTAGCTTCATGCTTAAGCTTCTGTTGGCTTAACCGGGTGTGGGGGTGTGGTGGGGAAGGGGGTTACCAAGGATCTGCCAATAAATCTACTTTTGATCAACTCAAATAAGATAACAGCTATGATTATTTATGTTCATGTTACATTATAAAATGATTTTCAATCTATATGATAAGCAATTTGAGCTGGAGGGGGAGGGCACAACAGAACAAAAAATCATTGACAGACTAAGTCATCAGAAATTATTGAGGAGACGCAACCGTAAAGTAGCGTTTTTAGGTCACCTGAGTCACTCAGGTGGCCTATTGCTATCCGTTTTTGTCCGTCGTCGTGCGTCGTGCGTCGTCAGTCGTGCGTTAACTTTTGAACATTTTTAACTTCTTCTCCAGAACCGCTCAACCAATTTCAACCAAATTTAGTATATAGCTTCTATGGGTGAAGGGGAACAAAAATTGTGAATTTCATGGTCCCTGACCCCCCCCCCCCCCCGGGGCCTGAGGGGTGGGGCTAAAACCACCAACATTAATGCAATCTTTAAAAATCTTCTTCTTTACTCCTGGACATCCAGCAGTCAAACTGTTGGAGGTATTGTAATAAGCATTGAGCCCTCTACAAAAATTGTGAAATTCATGGCCCGAGGGTCAGGGGTTCTGGTGTTAGGGCAGGGCTCTATTGACTATATAGTGAAAATGCATTAATTCTTTGAAAATCTTCTTCTCTGCTCCTGGGTATTAAATAAAGTAACTAAGTACATAGTTATAATGAGCAAGAGAGCCTCTTCCAAAATTGTGAATTTCATGGCCCCAGGATCAGAGGTTCTGGTGTTAGGGCGGGACTCTATTGATTATATAGTGAAAATGCATTAATTCTTTGAAAATCTTCTTCTCTGCTCCATGGTATTAAATAAAGTAACTAAGTATATAGTTATGATGAGCAAGAGAGCCTCTTCCAAAATTGTGAATTTCATGGCCCCGGGGTCAGGGGTTCTGATGTTAGGGCGGCGCTCTATCGACTATATAGTGAAAATGCATTAATTCTTTAAAAATCTTCTCCTCTCCTCCTGGGCATTAAGTGATAAACTAAGTACATAGTTATGAGGAGGAGATGGGCCTCTTCCAGAATTTTGAAAGCCATGGCCCCTGGGTCAGGGGTTCTGGTGTTGGGGCGGGGCTCTATTGATTATATAGTGTAAATGCATTAATTCTTTGAAAATCTTCTTTTTTGCTACTGGAGATTATTTAAACAAACTAAGTGCATGGTTATGATGCATAAGGATGCCTTTTGAAAAATTGTGAATTTCATGGCCCCAGGGTCAGGGGTTCTGGTGTTAGGGCGGGGCTCTATTGATTAAATAGTGAAAATGCATTAATTCTTTGAAAATCTTCTTCTCTGCTCCTGGGTATTAAATAAAGTAACTAAGTACATAGTTATGATGAGCAAGATAGCTTCTACAAAAATTGTGAATTTCATGGCCCCAGGGTCAGGGGTTCTGGTGTTAGGGCAGGGCTCTATTGACTATATAGTGAAAATGCATTAATTCTTTGAGAATCATCTTTTCTGCTCCTGGATATTAAATAAACTAACTAAGAACATAGATATGATGAGCATGGATGCCTTTTCAGAAATTGTGAATTTCACGGTCCCTGGGTCAGGGATTTAGATGTTAGGGCGGGGCTCTATTGATTATTTGCATTAATTTTTTGAAAATCTTCTTCTCTGCTCCTGGGTATTAAATAAACTAACTTAGTGCATAGTTATGATGAGCATGGTTGCCTCTTCCAAAATTGTGAATTTTATGGCCCCTGGGTCAGGGGTGTTGGTGTCAGGGTGGGGATCAATTGATATATATAGTGAAAATGCATTATTTCTTTGAAAATCTTCTCTCTCCTGGATATTAAATAAACTAAGTACATAGTTATGATACGCATGGCAGCCTCCTCAGAAATTGTGAATTTCGTTGCCCCTGGGTGAAAGGTTCTGGTGTTAGGGCGGGGCTCTATTGATTGTATAGGGAAAATGCATAAATTCTTTCAAAATCTTCTTCTCTGCTCCTGGATGATATTCAAACAAAGAAAGTGCATGGTTATGATAAGGAAGAATGCCTCTTCCAAAATTGTGAAATTCATGGCCCCTGGGTCAGGGGTTCTAGAGAAGGGGGGGGGGCTCTATTGATTTTATAGTGAAAATGCATAATTTCTTTCAAAATATTTTTTCTACTACTGGTAATAAAGCAAAAAAACAAGTGTATAGTTATGATGGTCCCTGGGTAAGATGTTCTGTTGTAAAGGGGGGGGGGGGATTTATTTATTTAATAGTATAGTGAACATGCATTTCTTTGAAAATCTTCTATGCTTCTGGGCATATTCGAGGCAAACAGAGTAAAATTTGTGATATGGAAGGGTATTTTTACCAGAATTTTGAACACCTGGATTATTTAGTCAAGTGTTCTGGTCCTGGCCAGGACTCTATGAACTTGTATTCTGCTGAGCAAAGTTATTCCCTTTGCCATTCATCTTTGATAATTTATCACTGTAAATAATGTATTTGAAAGGTTAATAGAATAAGAGAATCATGCAAGAATATTAATTGTATAATACAAAAAGTACTTTCATAGTTTTAATGATCAGGTAGACTTGGAAATGATAGATGAATAAAAGTGAGGCAAAAATAACTTATCTTTTTTTAAGTTCTTTTTAGGCCAAGAGAGACCAATGTGAGAAGTAGTAATTTGGGATTAAACTTTTGTTAATTGTCTGCATGGTAATAGTGATAAATGGGGAACAGATAGATTCTGTACCAATTATTTTGTTGATGCTTATCATACTTTTTTTCTTGCTTTTAGGCAACAAAGCTTCATTTATCAGTTTATGGATCCTCTAAATTGTTGTATTGTACTCAGGTGACCGTTAAGGCCTCTTGTTTCTATTTTACAATGTATTAATTTACGTACATGTTTATTTGCAAAAGATATTGTCTGTGGGCGACCACAAAATCCCTCTGGTTCATACGTGCTTAATTCTAATGTATTTTAAAGACTATCAAAAAAATAAGAAATGTAGATTTAGAAATCGTCACTTAAAAATATGAATTAAATTAAGAGAATAACTCGTTGTTTATCCAAACCCACAAGTATTTTAAATTCTATGATATTCTAAAGTCTTATTTCATATACAATATTCTTTACACCCCTCATCAAGAAGAATTGTTATATTAAGAAAAATTATTGAATTGACACAGGTAAAAGAATTCTTCTTATCATTTACTAATGATCTCTACTTTGCAACAAAAACTTAAACACTTTAAAATAGCTAAGATTGCGAAGTTTTTGAAATATTTCATTACTGTTACTAATGCAGTCATAGACATATTTCTGAACAAAAGTGGTTGCTATGACAACAATAAGATAATCATTTAAATACTGTAACAAAGGAATTTTCTAGCTGCCCTTAGGATAGTTTCCTTTTATGTTTTTATTTATATCAATTAGGATGATTAACTCAATGACCATTTATAAATTTATTTGTGTGCATGTTATGCATTGAAGCTATTTTGAACGTCACTGACTTAGTAAAGATCTTTAGTTTATGCTTTAATTTTCTCCCTAAATTGACTTCCTCGAACAAAATTGACATCCACAGTATATAATCAGAAAAATATAATTTACCGAGATGGGGCCGATTTTTGCCCTTGGAAGCCCTACCTCTTTGAAGGTTTCACTGACTATACACGATAAGGGTAAAGTAACAACTAAACTTTATGACAAAAGAGATGATTTAAGCTTTTCATCTTCAATTTTCCTTATTTATGCAGTTATATTCCGCTATCACCTGTTTATGGTGTTTATGTCTCTAAACTGATTCGATTGAAGGATTTATTGTATATTGTTTTACGTCGCATTCGAATATTTTTTACTCATATAGAGGTGGTACCAAAATATCGGTGAAGGGCTCTAAATTTAGACCTATACTCGACTCTAAGGGCCATTGAGCATTGGGGGTTCTTTATCGTGCGAACGCTTACCGTGACACGGTACCTCGTTTTTTAAGGTCTCATCCGATAGACCAGGTGCTTTTACGTCTAATGCCTCACCCTTGGAGAAGGAACAATCACTGTCTATGTCTTCTTCTTAGGTTTGTCGCGGTTCAGCGAACGAGAATCGAACCGGGACCTCCCGATCACGAAGAGAACACCCTACCACTAGGCTACCGTGACTGGTCCCAAATGGATTCAATACTCGACATGCTCCGAAAAGTTCAATTTGTAAACCGAGGCAGGCTGCTACTGACAGATAAGCCGATCTTACAGGGATTTAAACAGCCTCAATCATTGTCGGCAATTCATAAATTCTGTGGTCGTTATTATGAATTTATTAGCAGATATAAAACATTAATTTTTAGCCTTTGTTTTTATGGTTAAATTACTGAAGACTATTCTGTCTACCTTATCAATGATGGGCTGGTTGACCGGCTGACAGGAGGTGCTTATTCCTACTAGGCACCTGATCCCAACTTTGGATTTACTGGGGTCGGTATTTTGTGCCCTGTTCATATACTGTATTGTTCGTAGTTTTTAGGACCGATCACTGTTCGTTATCTTTACCTTTTCCATATGCATAAAAACTGCAGTTTATTTTTGATGGATCTTACCGGAGAAAAAAATATCTCTGATCTTATTACACATGTATTTTTGTAGCTACTTAATCACCATATACGGAGTTTTCTTTCACACCAGTGGTTATTTTTTATTATTCTCATCAGTAGAAATAATGAACATCATGTTCAGTAGGGCTATATATTTACCCAACGGTTAAAATCGTTATTCAAATCGTATTCACTCTAGATCATGATCGAGAAGGACAACTGTATCTAATTGCAACCAGAGCATAAATCGTGATTGTATATGAACATGCCCGGGAACCTGGATCCTGCATATGATTGATTGGCATGAAATATGACGATAATAAACAGTATTAAGCTCAAAATTCCATTAGCTCTAAACATATTTTGAGCAGGGAAAACGAAGACCTCCAAAACATTATAAAGAATGCTATACATGTAGTATTTTACAATTTAACCCCTCCAAGAAAATAAAATACTGTTAAAATTGAACAGGGTCGATTCTTTTAGTACATTGCATTGTATCTCGAAACCATGAGTGATTTTATTTTCCTTGCATAAACCGCTATACACTGTATACTTTGTGTAATAATTCAGTTATGATAGTAGAATGATTAGTGCAGGAAATGTAACAGTGGTTGCTGTATTATGTATATTTAAGCAATGTCCTCAACTTCCCCGATTGGTAAGTAGATCTGCTTATATTGCAAATCGACATTTTCTCACTTTAACGAATATGATCAAAGGATGTTTTGATTTAAGTGGATCTTAAGTTCCTGAATAAATCTAATTAGTCTCAGCATGGTTATATGCAATGGAAAATAATGTAATGTGTATATTTTATTGAGGAATCGCTGCCTAGGCCGTTATGCATAAATTACCCTAAAACTTTGAAAATAAGCCGCGGCTTATTTTAAGTTTTGGTAAGAAAGTTGGTGCTTATTTTCAAAACTCTCTTATTTTCAAATCGCGGCTTTTTATCAAAAAACAAAAACAAAAAACAAAACAAAACAAAAAACAAAAAAAAAAAAAACAAAAAACAAAAACAAAAAAAAAACAAAAAAAAAAAAAACAAAAAAAAAAAAACCGGTAAGTGCCGAGAACATTCTCACGGCTTATTATCAAAACAATATATAAATTGTAATCGATCGATTGTGAACTACCACATTTGGCGGTGTATAATACGCACGGCTACCATTCGTACATATTGTAGTATTACCAACAGACATAGCCAATTTCTTGTTATATACGGCTTTGTAAATTATTGTAAGAACGTAAACTTGTAAAAATGTTAATGTCAATGGCATACCTAACAAACTAAGCAATGATTTATAATATTTACATTAATATGTGTTTCTGACCTTTGGATGAGGCCGTGTAAACCGAGGTCCCGTGTCTCAGTAAGTGCTGGCACGAAAAAGATCCCTCGCTGCTCAATGGCCCTGAGTGCCGGGTATAGGTCAAAATTTGCAGCTCTCCACCGGCAAGTGGTGGCGTCCCCATATGAGTGAAAAATTCTAGAGAGGGACATTAAACAATAAACAAACAAAACATTAATATGTGAAATAAGAATGTAAATATGACCCAAAAATGCTGTTTAATAGAATTGAATGCACAAAACATTGCATGTTAATTTTCATAGTCCCCGCCACTGACATCAGACACAATGACGGTCCGGGAAAAGCATTATATGCACTATACCTTTCTTTTAGCGAAATTAACATTTCTCGTATGTATTGAGAAATTGACACACTTAACTTTCAATTAGTTATCAAAAATAAGTTCGAAAGGTAAAAATTCAGTGAAACAATTCAGATTGGGAAGGCTATTTGATTTAAATGATATGCTATTTAACCAACAAATCTAAAACCTGTTAAAATGGAACGAAAAATGTTTTAGTGGTGGGGGGGGAGGGGGGGGGGGTGGCAGGATTCCTTAATGAACTCATTAATTAGTATAGGTTAATGACAAAGCAAGCTGATGTTCAACATTTGTCTTAGACCTAAAGAAATTTTATTTTGTTTTTAAATGCTATTTTCAGTTATCGAAATTAAAGAGCTTTCATTTTCTTAATTTAGTTCAAGCTGAAGCACAGGAAGAAGGGAGTAATAATGCAGCTATAATCGGAGGGACTCTGCCAGCCGTCTTAATTGCAGTATTAGTTGGTGTTATCATATCAGTATTCTATAGGTTAATGTTAAATCCAAATGTATTTCAAAGATTCTGTTGTACTGAAAATTAAATATTTCATATTTCTTAACTGACCAATACAAAATCGAAGAAATATCGTCGATATCTGTCAGTTGCAATAAAAGAGGTCAATTTCTTAAAGAATGATTAATTTTATAGACGGCATAGAAACAAAGGTGATAAAGCTGGTACTCTGAAAACTATCAAACATTTTGGATTTAAAGGATGGACAGAAAATAGAAATGGAAGTAATCGGAAAGGTAATCTCTGAACTAGTTTCTTGGAAGTTCACAGTTTAACATCATTTAAAAAAATGTAAGTGTTTATGATTTTTTTAGCTAAACAAGTCTTGTGAATTCGTGAATTCCCTGACTCAATCATGGCGACATTTACGTTTTTAACATGCAAACGGATCTGTTAAACTTCAGAAAATGAAACAGAAGTATTTGATGGAGTATGTAATCCTGTGACAAATCAATCAGATGACGATGGATATTACAATACTGTCCAATTTAACACGAATATTAGCATAGGGGATCTACAAAACGTAATAAATGAAAAGAGTTTAGGAGGAAATAACCAATTTCATCAAGAATACAAGGTACAAATCTTAGCTAAATACAATGAAGACTAAAATCCTACCTGGTAATTTTTGCTGCCTAACAATGCTTAACTAATTTAAGAAATCAAGTTCATCATATGAATCTGCTATTGCTAAGCATCTGTCTACTATGTTACATTATCAATGATATGCCATTCAAAGAAACAGTGTAGAATAGTAAGAAACGAAGATCAATTTACATATTCGAGTTGTATAGAAAGTGAAAACTATTTCTCAACCAATGTTACTCCTGAAATTTGGGAATGTTTCTCTTTAAAAAGAAGTAAACGCCGGTAAAAAAGAATACTAGTGTGGAATTTGGGATATCTCATTATGTATGTTCCTTTTCTGTTATACTGCCAAGACAAGTTTGTAATAAGTTACGTTGAAGATATAAATCTAAAAAAATCGATGGATGATCGATGCTGCATTCATTTGAAATAAATTTCAGTTTAATTTATGATTTATTTTCAATATCAATAGAAACTTCCTACTGCCAATCTGAACATTTGTGAAAGTGCAAGGAAGACAGAAAACGCTGTAAAGAACCGCTTTAAAACCACATTTCCCTGTAAGATCATATATCTTATTTTGAATTTGATTATCCATCATTGAATTCTAGATTTTTTTTTTATTAAAAACGGACATATATGGCATGGTTATCTATGCTAAATGATGTACGAAAAACACAGATTTAGTCAATAATTTTTTAGTCATTTATCAAGGATAGTGAAATGAAGAATTTATATTTCAGATGAACATTCTAGGATCATCCTCAAGGAAAGATGGAATGAATCAGACAATGATTACATCAATGCCAACTTTATTACGGTATAATAAGACTGATTATTAAATGAATGTTCACACATTAATTTTCTATATCGGTATTATAAAACTGATCATTGTAATAAATGTCTGGACAATCAGTATTTCTTAAACGAACACTTTATTAAAATTTTATAAGGCTGATCATTGTACTAAATGTCTAGACAGGCAATGTTTACACCAATGCCAACCAATGCCAACTTTATTTGTTCCCCAGTTTTTGAACATAGTGTTTTGATTCTGTTTCTTTTAATAAGTATTCCTTTTTATACTTTTCCCTCCGGTACTTTTTTGTCCGAAGGTGTTCTCATAGAATCACTTATCCGATTGAGATGATTTTTTTACGGTTATATTTTGTAGATTTAATCGGCTGAAAATTTGAATGCCTAAAGCTTTTCTTACTCACAAAACAGGACAATTTTGAATGTAGATATGTATAATGTGTCCTTATATAATGCTGCTATAAAAACTGAATGTAAAGATATGTATGCACCTGTGAATTCAGATTGGACAATGCTTAAATATACTTCAATCATGATATCTTTCTTTTCTGTAATAAAAAATATTTGCTATTTAACACTAAAGAATGTAAATGAGACAATATCAGAACATAAATTTGAAAAAAAAAAATCTAGAAAACATGTGGTAGTTCAAACGCTGAAATGTTGATAACCTATTACCCGTGAGGCAAAATTGGAGTAGTTTCCACTACTGTAATGTTTTCCCCCTTAGATTCCAAAAAATCCCCTGTCGTTTCCCTGTCTGTCCCTGACATTTTCCTGTCTCCCCCTGAATTTCTCCTATGATCCCCTGTCGTTGTCCCTGACTACCCTGTCTACTCCCTGATGTCCACTGACTTTGCCCCTGTTACCACTGTCTAACCCCTGATGTCCCCTGTCGTTGTCCCTGACTACCCTGTCTACTCCCTGATGTCCCCTGACTAAGCCCCTGACCACCCTGTCAATTCCCTGTCGTCCCCTGACATCCATTTTGACCCAAAAAAGGTTTAAAATATTTTTTTCTTGCTATTTACTTGTGAGAAATACGTTACTCTTGTCAATTCTTAAGTTTTGTGAAAATATATATTTAGTCAATTGTTATTTGTTTGAATATCTTGAGTAATTTATTTCTTAATACGATTGTATTTCATTGTTTTAGTTTACTACATGTAGCTTTTAGATAAATTTTAAGGAGAATACATGTCAGTTACTTTGAAAAGAATGAATTACAAATTTATTGCGTCTTGTCATGAATGGCAAGTAAATATCTATATTTATTTATATGTTCATCTATATATCCACATGTATTTATTTATTTATTTCATTTTTTGACAAATTTATTAATTAAATCTATTCATATATTTCTTTTTAGATATATTTTCCCTATTGAATTATTAATTAATTGATTAATAATATATATTTATTTAGTTTTTAATTCATTTTATTCTAATTAATCAATTAACTCTATTTTATTCAATTTATTTGTGAGTTTCGCATAAACAGTCGTAAGGTAAAACAAAATATGCTTCAAAGTATCTTTTAAGCATATTTACATTTCTTTTAATTCTTTTAATTTCATGATGGGTATCAAAATAATTGTATTATTACACACAATCTGAATTCGGAATTTGTTTTATTGCTTCTTTGACTTTGGTAAAAAAAAAAATGTTCCTCAACTGTCACGGTTGTGAGAGTAGTTCCTAGCTGTTGATAGTTGACCAGTGACTCTGGATACACAGGCCAGACACCTATTGTTCTTTTGACTGACCACTATACACTGTTTATTCTGTGGCAGCACGACCGTTTCCACTCTGCAGGTGTTATTTATTTCACAACCGTGACCAGTTTTTGAGGAAATTTTTATTTTACCAAAGTAAAAGGGAACAATAAAACAAATTCCATATTCAGATTGTGCGTAATGAGACGTTGATTTTAATACCCATCATGAAATTAAAAGAATTAAAAGTAATTTGAATATGCTTAAAAAATAGTTTGAAGCAAATTAGTTTTACCCGGAGACTGATTATGAATAACTACACAAATTGTATTAAATAAAAATTAACCAATAAATTGAAATAAAGGAAATAAATAAAATAAAATTTAAAAAATTAAATAAATTAAATTATTTATTAAAAATCAAATGAAACAAATACGTAAAAATAAATTTGATAGATAAAATTAATAAATGAATGAAAAAATAAATAGGTAAATAAATGGACAAAGAAATAAATAAAAAAGATACATCAATAAATTAAATTCAATTAAATTAATAAATTTACTAAAGATACTTCAAACAAATAAGTACTTACAAAATCAATATTTTTATTTATTGTTTTACTTATTTATTTGTATATTTTTCTATTTATTTATTTGTTATCTATCTGTTTATTTATTTATTTAATCTATTCATTTCTTTTCTTTTAGATATTTGTTTTATTCAATAATTAATTAATTAATTAATGTTATTTCTTTCTTTCTTTATTTTGTTAATTTATTTTATTCTAATTAATTAATTTTTTCAATTCCTATTTATTTGAGTAGTTCCCCGTAAACAGTCATTTGGAAAAACAAACGGTGCTTCAAACTGTTTTTAGGTATATTTACATTTCTTTTAATTCTTTTAATTTCATGATGGGTATCAAAATAATCGTCTTATTACACACAATCTGAATTCGGAATTTGTTTTATTGCTTCTTTGACTTTGTTACAAAAAATAGAAAAGTTCCTCAAAAACTGTACGGTTGTGAAAGTAATTCTGAGCTGTTGATCATTGACCAGTGACTCTGGGTACATAGACCAGACACCTATTGTTCTTTTGACTGACCACTATACACTGTTTATTCTGTGGCAGCACAACCGTATCCACTAAGCAGGTGTTATTTATTTCACAACCGTGACCAGTTTTTGAGGAAATTTTTATTTTACCAAAGTAAAAAGAAACAATAAAACAAATTCCAGATTCAGATTGTGTGTAATGAGACGATGATTTTGATACCCATCATGAAATTAAAAGAATTATAAGTAATTTGAATATGCTTAAAAATAGTTTGAAGCTAATTAGATTTACCCGGGGACTGTTTATGAATAACTACACAAATTGTTTTAAATAAAATTAATTAATAAATTAAAATAAAGGAAATAAATAAAATAAAATAAATAAAAAATATAAATAAATCTATTTATTTATTAAAACTTAAATAAAACAAATACGTAAAAATAAATTTGATAGATAAAATTAATAAATAAATGAAAAAATAAATAGATAAATAAACGGACAAAGAAACAAATAAAAAAGATACATCAATAAATTAAATTCAATTAAATTAATAAATTTACTAAAGATGCTTCAAACAAATAAGTAGTTACAAAATCAATATTTTTATTTATTGTTTTACTTATTTATTTGTATATTTTTCTATTTATTTATTTTCTATCTATCTGTTTATTTATTTATTTAATATATTCATTTCTTTTCTTTTGAATATTTGTTTTATTCAATTATTCATTGATTAATGTTATTTCTTTCTTTATTTATTTTGTAATTCATTTTATTTTAATTAATTAATTTTTTTCAATTCCTATTCATTTGTGTAGTTCCCCATAGACAGTTTTATGGAAAAACAAACCATTCTTCAAACTAATTTTAGGCATATTCACATTTCTTTTTAATTCTTTTAATTTCATGATGGGTATCAAAATAATCGTCTTATTACACACAATCTGAATTCGGAATTTGTTTTATTGCTTCTTTGACTTTCTTACAAAAATAGAAATGTTCCTCAAAAACTGTATGGTTGTGAAAGTAATTCTGAGCTGTTGATCATTGACCAGTGACTCTGGGTACACAGGCTAGGCACCTATTGTTCTTTTGACTGACCACTATACACTGTTTATTCTGTGGCAGCACGGCCGTATCCACTCTGCAGGTGTTATTTCTTCACAACCGTGACCAGTTTTTGAGGAAATTTTTATTTTACCAAAGTAAAAAGAAACAATAAAACAAATTCCATATTCAGATTGTGTGTAATGAGACGATGATTTTGATACCCATCATGAAATTAAAAGAATTAAAAGTAATTTGAATATGCTTAAAAAATAGTTTGAAGCAAATTTGTTTTACCCGGACACTGTATATGAAGAACTACACAAAATGAATTAAATTTAATTAATCAATAAATTAAAATAATTGAATTGAATAAAATAAAATAAATAAATAAAAATTTTAAATAAATCCATTTGTTTATTGATAATTAAATAAAACAAATAAGCAAAAATAAATTAAATAGATAGATTGAATAAAATAAATAAATATATAAATGAAAAAAAAGAATAGATAAATAAGCAGACAAATTAATAAATAAACAGATACATGAATTAATAAAATCAATTAACAAATAAATAAATGAATAAACAGATAAATAAATAAATAAAAATATATTTACATGCCATTCGTGGTACACAAGACGCAATAAATTAGTATTTTTTTTAAGTAGCGACATTTATCCTTATTAAGATTTATCTGAAAAGCTAGTAACAATCAATGAAATAATATTTTGAAAGAATTTGCTAAAGATATTTCAAACAGAAAAACTAATGATTAAATCTACATTTTCACAAAACTTGAAAATTGCTAGGAGTAAGGTATCGATTTTCTCACAAGTAAATAGCAACAAAAACATATTTTAACCCTTTTTCCTGGTCAAAATGAATGTCAGGGGACGACAGGGGGTCGGCAGGATGGTCAGGGACTTAGTCAGGGGACATCAGGGAGTTGACAGGGACGTCAGGGAATGTCAGGGGACATCAGGGGTTAGACAGTGGTAACAGGGGCAAAGTCAGGGGACCTCAGGGAGTAGACAGGGTAGTCAGGGACAACGACAGGGGATCATAGGAGAAAGTCAGGGGGAGACAGGAAAATGTCAGGGACAGACAGGGGAACGTCAGGGGATTTTTTGGAATCTAAGGGGAAAATCATTACAGTAGTGTTCCCAATTAAATACTTTAGAAAATAAAGTGAAGATCTCTATAATACAAAAGTATTGCCTATTCAAATATGGTGTGAAGGGAATGG
This sequence comes from Saccostrea echinata, assembly GCF_033153115.1. Classification (NCBI taxonomy): domain Eukaryota; kingdom Metazoa; phylum Mollusca; class Bivalvia; order Ostreida; family Ostreidae; genus Saccostrea; species Saccostrea echinata. The sequence continues at coordinate 18,414,139 of NW_026889754.1, read as the reverse complement.
ACCACAATAATGTAGAGGAGGAGCCGTTTTGGGAACATCTGTAATGGTTCCGTTACAATTAGCACTAGTTACAATGTAAGACTGATCATTGTATTGAATATATGTGAAGATTCTTCAATGATTACATCAACGCCATTTTTAGTACGGTATATTGAGACTGATTTTTGTAAATAATGCCAAATGACATTTTTTTCAATCACAAACAAGAGCAATGCGATGAAAATTATTTTGATATATATTGTAGGATTGCATTGGAGAGAATCGCTATATTGCAGCTCAAGGTATACAGCATTTACCATTGCAGTATGTAGTACCCAACGTCACTAAAACCGAGCGCATTCCATTCAAACAATCCTCATCCAAAAACGTTAAAATAAGTTATATTTCAAAGCAACAAATAATCTAATTTTAATTGATAATGAAGGGAAAAAGAAAGGCAGGGTAATATAAAATTCGATATTTTATTATAAAGTGTTGTTGTGCGGTTTGTTGTGATTTTGTTTTTCATTAAAAACGTCTAATCCTTCGTTAGAGCGGAACTTCCGACCAATGTGACGAGAGCGTCGGTGCCTAACGAGGCCACACCCATATGGGACCAATCATCCTACCAACTGCATAATCGCAAATTCACTACGACTAAAACCGCTTTTAATACAGTAGACAATCATAATTGTGTCAATCAACAACCCGGAGGAAAATGATTGCGCGAGTTTGATCTATTTAGACCATCTTTATCAAAAACGTTAAAATAAGTTCAAAATACATCAAATAATGTAATTTTCATACAAACAAGATCGAAAAAGAAAGGCAGGTTAAAATAAAATTCGATTATCATTTTACCACTAAGCCGAAAACTAAAAAAAAGATGACAGAAGAGTATCTTAAATAATGGGTATCTAAATCGGTGTTGAACATTACTCAACCATGAAATGTATGCCGTCACATATTGAAAATGGTAAAAAATAGGGATGTCAACGAATATTCGAACATTCGAATATTCATTCGATGAGTTGATATTCGAATATAAATTTAAGATTCGAATATTCGGTGTTTTTCAGATTTCATAAAAAGAAGCACTGTGATTAATAAATTTTGATTAAATGAAAACCTTCTTGGAATGCCTAAAAGACGTTAAGAGTATACTTTTCAAAATATAATCAATTGATCATTGAATGAGTGTCTGATAGAATTCGTCAGTAATTACATGTAATATCGTAAAGGGCTTAATTTCAGAAGAAAATTGTAAATTACTTGATTATCTCGGATTGTACATAATTCTGAATTTTATATTCATTATCGGTAAATTAATTAATTGCCTAGGAAAATTGTCCATGGAAATATTTTTGTTTATATCTTAAAAATATTCTTTCAAAGATTATAATCATATCTCTTATTAGACTGATAATTGTAATTAATTACACGTATTGAAATCTAAACAGTATACGACAATCCTGCCTTTGGTAAGAAGACTAGTTCCTCATTTGGAGCTACTATAAATTTATTAAATTATTAAATTTGTTAAAATCAAATTTTTCTACATTTAAATCAATTATTTATTTCAAACATTGACAAATATCAAATGGAATTCCTTAAACACAATTTTACTTCCAGTATAAAAATACCTCCGCTAAACCTTTCATGAAAGTAGGATGATGCATATTTAAAATACACCAGATTTATTTATTTTATCGAATATTCGAATATATTCGAATACTTTCATCGAATATTCGAATATGAATTATTGACAAAATTGACATCCCTAGTAAAAAAACAAAAAGCAACAACAACAACAAATAAAATAAAGGATGACAGGTTTCTCAACACATATTTAATACGACTTGGTAATCTGGATACATCAATTTTCGCTATTTACAGTCAATTTGAATTTCTTGCAAACATGATGCGACTGAAGGCGGTAGTTCAATACTGTTTGGCTATGGCATCCTGTACTGTATTTTCTTCTTACAAGAATTATTTATCTCTGGAGTATTTTTCTTTTGTTTAATTTTTTGTTAAAAAATATTGCTATTTTAAGCAGTCACGGGATGACCGTCGTGGAGGTGTACTTCTTGTCATTATAAGCTCTAATGTGTATATACAATAGTTCATAATAGAAAAAAATAACCTTAAATAACATCAAAAGTTTACCCTGCGTATCTTTTCCCCCTCATTTTTTATTTGTGAATTTATTTTACATGTACGTGGTATTAAATCACAATTCTTTTCTTTAACAAACTCTTAAAACAAATATTAGCTTATCTGTTCTTTCTTCGTATTTTTTTTTTAATTATCATGGTACTTTCCTTTTCTAAAGATTTAACATAAAAATTAGAAGGCGCGTTTACTTTGGAAAACGGCTGGCAGTGTAAAACTAGATATTTGTTATGCTGATCAATGCAATTCTTTTTTCATAGTCAAAAATACATTTTACCTGTGTCAGCAACGTTGATCTTACTTAAATATGTTGACAGGCCCAAAAGGAAACACATTGAAAGATTTTTGGAGAATGATTTGGCAAGAAGATATTAAAGATATTGTCATGTTGGCAAACATAATAGAAAATGGAAAGGTGAGTAAAACATAATTCACAACATTGAAAGATAGTGTAGAAATGCATTTCTGTTGATTATTTGTGTTTGTTTTGTTTTGTTTTGTTTCGTTTTGTTTTGTTTTGTTTTGAAATCTATATCTAACAATTTATTTTTTGTCCTCTTTAGAACAAATGCACACAGTATTGGCCAGAAAAGGATAAAGCAATGCAGATTGGTCCCTGTAATATATCTCTAATAGAGGAAACAATTTACGCATTCCAAACATTGCGAAAATTCTCCTTAGAACGGGCACATGTATGCATTTTCATGAGATCAAATGTATCAGATTCATTTATTTTTAAGTTAATGCGCCTCAACTTTAAAAAGGTATATTATCAACACCTATGATAATTTAAAATTCAATATATCATGCTCAATATGTTTGATCCTTGTTAAACTATGTTAATAGTATTATCCCTATATACAAAGCCCCCCAGCAAGAGAATCATCACCCAGTTCCATTACACTGCCTGGCCAGACCACGGTACACCAGAGGAAGTTGGACTTGTTCAGTTCCACAGATTTGTATCCAAGAGAATACATACGAATGTTCCATTACTAGTGCACTGCAGGTTTGTCAAATTTTCAAGCAGAAATCTGATTCATATGAAGCTTTTCCCACACGATGGTTTGTATGTCATGTTACTCTAGGAGATCATTCTGTGCTTTTGCTTAATCATGTAATTAGCATTATTTTTATATGTGATATAGAACAACAGTTAAATATCACAATTTTATCTGGTATGAAAAACATTCACCCAAGCACCTTTCTAGTTGAGATCTTTGTCTAATAGAAAACTTTATCAATTTCGTAGAAAACATACATCAAAATATCCATGAGCAATTATTTTTTGTGAGTGAATATTAGCTATCCTACTTAATGCCCTGTCTTTTGATGAGAAAAAGTTTATATAATCGGCTTCAGTTACTCAAGAAAGACTGGACAAATAGAAGTGCAAAAAATTAACATTTAGTGTTAAACCAAATTTCATGTATTTAAATAACAAATTGTATTGTTTCTGATTTTCAGTTTGTTATGGTATATTTCTTATAGACATCATTAACTTATCTCTGCAGTTTTGTATCACCTAAAAATATATCCTTACAACAATAGAACTCAAATTGAAGCAACTTGGCATAGAAATCATTCATTGTTGAATTATAGTTTCTTGGATGAATGAAGTCCTCAGTTATATCTCAGCATACTTTAGTATACATTAGTTAATACAAAGGATGGTCATTGTACTATGTCCTTTTTTGAATTCATGGTCAGTTATTTAAATCGAAGTTGCACACACGTATCATTATTGTTTATCTTCGAAGTAAAAATAATGTTAAAAAAATACATTTAGTTGTTTAGGGTTCATGCAGGAGAACTGCAAATATTTTTTTTAACTTAAAAAAAAATAGCAAACTGAAAACAAAATTTCTCTTTGTACGTTGTAAAATGATGTTTGTATGAAAGCCATAGCTACACTATTTCGTGCATTCTATCAAAATGTAATCGTTCTGCAATTTTAACAACACCCTTAGCAGAGAATTACGAACTCGGTTAATTGCCGTTAAAACAACATGTATTCATCCTTACTTTTATGTTGTTTCAAAATACTGGTACAGTGTATAAATCTTTATTTTTATGTTGTCGTAAAATGCATGTATTTTCCTTACTTCAGCGCTGGCGTGGGTCGTACAGGAACATTTATTGGACTTGATTCACTCCTGAAACAGGGAAGAGACACTGGACGGATCAACGTTTTCGAGTTTGTCAAACAAATGAGAGAGAGTAGAATGACAATGGTTCAAACTCCGGTAAGACAATGCTGATATTAAATACTAGACTCAATTAAATAATGAAGGTTATATATATCCCATCGTGGCAGTTGAAAAATATATCACTCTGTCCGATCCAACTAACCTTCATTGTTTAAACATTTATTTATAGAAATATTCATTTTTTTCATATTCACTCAGCAAAGAGAATGAAATTATATATATTTTTTGGCATTCATGTTGTGCGCATAAAACATGAAAAATACATTTTATTTTTTGGGCGAAAATTCTGTTCTGACATGAATTATGTCAGCAATTTTTTTTAATTTATTGAATGAGGTAAAGATAATGAACAGTGATCAAACTCAAATATCCAGTGAAGAAAACAAATCGTAAATAGAACTAAAACACGGAACCGTTTGATATGACAGTTTTGCTGCATGTTATACAGAAGATACACTAAAATAAAAATTATAAGCAAGAGTGTTTCTGCAATTTCTTTTACTTAGAGTTCATATCTCATCTTTTCAGGAGCAGTATGTTTTCCTGCATGAAGCACTTAATTGTGGATTTCAGAGGGACTACCTTCTGTCTAAAGAGGAATTTTCCACAAAAACAGAAGCATTGCTGAATGACAACGCACCGTTAAATCAAACAGCTCTTTACAAAGAGTTTAAGGTATAATATTATTGCTGCTAGGAAATATGATTATCAAAATTTTAGTCTCAACCTTATGATGTTCTTTTCCGTTTAGTTCCAACAGACATTAAAACCACTCTATGATCATGCAATTGTCGAAGAAGCCAGGAAAACCGAAAACACCACCAAGAACTACAGCAAAGACATATTACCTGGTATGATATTTTTTGAAAGATAAGTAATTGAGAACAATGTTTATTATGGATGGAATAATTCATCAACTTCGGTTTCGATTTAATGTGTTACTTGTCCATCAAAGGATCACATTTTATTCTGTTTTAGTAACAAAATATCGCCCTTACCTTACCTCGTATGTGAAAGGAAGGAATGACTATATCAATGCAGTTATGGTACCGGTATGTTTATAAGAACTGTGCGACAGTATCTGTTTTGAAAATACTGCAAATGTGTTATATTTAACGATTACGACATTTTGTAGAAATTGATGAATGAACAAGATATCGAAGTTTCGATTTAGCGCATTTCTACACGTGCTAGATATAAATATATACATAAAGACATTCAGCGATGTTCTTTATTTAGCGGATGCTGCTTTTCGCTATAAAATGAATACATAGCCAAATGCGTTTACGGGAAGTGTTTCAATCAGATTTTTACAGATAATCGTGCAGAATTCTTCTTTTTTAATTTCAGTCGTACATAAACCCATCTGGATTAATCATAACCCAAAAGCCTCTTCCAGACACTGAGGTTGATTTGTGGAGACTGTGTTTTGACCACGGAGTGAACGCATTGGTGATTCTTAATGAAGATGATCAGGTATAATATTGAACTTGTCTTAATACCTTTTTATCATGTCCATAAAAAAAGGATGGAAGGTAAAAGATTTATGACAACTGTCTCTCTTTTATTTTTTGTTAAAATGGTTGTAACAAAATCAGTTTCTGGTATTTTTGTCAATAAACGGAGAGGGTTTTAGTCGATAGGATATATCATTTGTCCTTGGTTTTAAATTTCTATCAAAACCATAATTCTGTAGCCATATAAGATATAATTTAATTCTTTTTGGACTTTTCCTGTGTAAATAAAAAGGAGGATAATTAATGCAGATATGAGATGAATCTGCACAATGTCAATTTGTCCCTTAAAAAGATTTTTAAATCATTTTTATCCAAAAGTTCAATAATAAGTGTCTGTCGTAGACTTTCACTGATTTTGCAGTATTAACGATATGGATCATTTATGATTCACTCATCCTGACCATGGTAATGGTCCGCAATGGGGTTAAGAGGCTCTTGCTATTGGTTAAATCTATAAACTTTGAATTCTTTTATCTGAGTAATTATTAAAGAAATATATAGAATAAGCCATGTACTTTTGACTCCATTTTATGCACTTTACTTGGAACAACAATATTAAGTTAATGTTCACAAAGTGTTTGTTGTACATTTAAAGCAGCAATGGTACCTTACACTAGGCTTAGCATTGGCCTAATATTATTGCATGTCTCTAATTAACATTCAATACTTTTTGACCTTTGTGGTTATATGTAGCAGAATATTGAACATTTTACAGTGGAACATCTACGTAATTTTTTTTTTCATTGAAAACATTACTCTCTCCCTCTCTTTTAAAATCTACTCCAGGATTTCCATTTGGTTCAAGCTTGCTTAGTAGATTTCAACCTTTTATATACACTATTTCAAAAAACAGACAAACAAACAAAAACAAAAACAAAAAAAAAAAACCAAAAAAAAACCGAAAAAAAAAAAAAAACGAATAACGAAGTTTGCTTTGATACGCTTGATACCATTAATATTATTGTTTTGATATGATGCTTTTAGGCAAATGATTGGCTTCAAAAGAGAGGATTATCTAAGGCTTGCGTTCCTTACACCGTTACTGTTGGCGACACTGGGAGCAATATCAGTGGTGTATCACAGGACCATCTAGCAATTTCAAGCGACGTAAGATTATGTATAAGCTTACTTTTTGCTGGGATTGCACAGGCATCAAATAAGTAAATTCTCGAAACTGCAGTTTTATTAAAAACATGATTAAAATGAACATTAGCAAAGGGTTTTTTCCCTCTATTCACGGTATTTCACTATATAACATGACATTCTTTCATTTAAAAACAAAAGAAGGAGAAAAAACAAATAGAGCTTTTCCAAGTTCATGCTGATGATAATGATGCTGTACTTAAAGCCGCAGAACTCGTACTAGAAAAGGCGAAACAATCGTCCTTTACTTCCCTTGTCATAAGCAAGTAAGAATCACAATTGGAATAAAATGCATTAACTTCAAGTTAAATAATAGAAAGCAGAGCATCTTCTAGCGTGATAAGGTATCCTAGAATATTTCATATTTATTCATTTATTTTATAAATATTGCAAAACAAGACTGAAAAGAACGAAATACATGTATAATGAAAATAATTTATACCTTGTGCTAGTGTATGTAAGGGAGGAAAATAGATACACGTTTTCAAAACAATATTTTTTTTTTCAAATGGAACGGTAAAACGAAGTTGCTACGGAATAAGTACATTGTACATAACATACTCTAGGAACGGAGCAGGACCAGCTGGAGTTTTTTGTGTTTTACATAACGCCCTACAACAGATCAGTATGGATGGAGAGGTGGACATATTTACCATAGTCCGGCAATTAAAGATCAGAAGACCGGAAGTTATCACAAAGCTGGTACACGTGTACTTAGAAGAAAATTACATGTATTTTCTTATCTTGCAAAGGATAACATTAAATATATAGCTTTTAAACAAAAATATTTAAAAAAAGGTTTGCAGCAAGACATACATATGTACTTTAAGATATATTTTGTAGGAGGAGTATAGACGGTGCTATCAGCTGGTGTCTCAGTCTGTTTCAACAGAGGGGATATATGCCAATATGTAAAGATCGAGGGCATTGTTTTATATCGTTTTACATGTTTATACAATCGCCGTATTGCATTTCTACATGTGATAGTAGATACTTCATGTATTGTCTAATGTAATCATTTATTTCAAATTGAAATTTGAAAATGGAAAATGAGAATGTCTAAAAATGATGTTAATTTTAATATAAAATAGATAAGGGACAGTAATTTAAGAGGAATATCTGCATGATAAAGTGATACTGAATCTAGGCATATTTATACGTTTACTAAAAGCACTTAAAACAAAAGATAAAAATTAAGCTAAATTACACATACCGATGGTGATTGAAAGAAATCATAACATCAGTGCAGAGAACAAGTTTTAACGGTGGGGATAATTTTGAAATAAAATGAAAAAAATCTCAACGAATAGAAAAAGCAGTCCAAGCTTTAGCATAGATATCAAATTTTAAGTCAATAGAAACTATCTAAAAAACGGATATCTGAAAATTTAATTGCTTTTTGTTCTATAAACGTCGTGATGTTTATTTCATTTTATCATAATGCTTTAAATATCATTAAACCCGTTCAAAAATCAGCCCTTCATGTGATTTGATTACCTTGACATCCGCTTATCAATTTGACTTAGAATCTTATTCCTCAGTAGTAACTTGCCTACTAGTTATTGTGTTTATTCTTATTATTCCTATAAAATTGTCATATTAAAAAAATTCTACTTCTACTATTATGATATCATTTTAATGAATAGACTAGACAAAAATATATGAACAATTCTGTGCATCAATTTTAATTTCAAAGATTAAACTAAGAATATTGAATTCATTAATGTTCTTATAGAATTGTTATGTCACCACCGATTTTGGCGTGGTCTCAATAAAATTTGAACATAAGTAGTCTAAAACTACATTTTTGCTTCATACTGTGCTTTTTGTAAAACAACATTGCCATGTCTTTTTTTGCAAGGATAGTCTATAATTAAAGATATATTAAAATTCTAGAGATATTTATCTTTCAATTCATTGCTTTTCATTTAACTATGAGTTTGCATTAAGTATTCAGTCAAGCTCGGAATCATTCCAAATGAGAGGGTTCAATTTCGAACTCCCTGTTTTAAATAAAAACCGTCTTCCGATCAACCACTCAACGGAAATATTTGAGAGTAGTGGAAGCTAGATAAAATGTGTCTATTTTCACACAAAATTGAAATTATTATTATTATTACCTCTTCGTTTACAAACATGAGTTGAACAACCAACATAGAATCATGTTTTATTCATAAAGTTTTCAAATAAAAACAAACGGAGAAGCATTTTTTCATTCTGAAATGTCGCATTGATGCTTAATGGGAATAAAGAGGAAAATAAAAATCAGAAAGCAATTATTTTTTTCTTAAGAACTAACATAAAATATCTGTTATATCTATAATTTTTTCGTTTTATTTATCAAATACCTTTCTCCTTTTAGGAAGGAATGGGAATGTTTGACATCTATGAAAAATAACATACTTGTGTACTTGTATCTATAGAAAGGTGATTTACAATAAGTTTTTGGTACACATTACTAAGACGAAAAAATATAAATCTGTCTTTAACACCTATTAAGCAAAAAAGTGAAAAATGTTAAATTTATTTTTAACCTTAAGAGTAAGTGAACGTGATAAGTAAGAAAACGTCCGCACAATTTACTTCATAATTTTTTTATGTCAACTTCAGATAGAGGACTACTGAAATTTTTAAAATATAGATACTGATCTTTTCATTTTGGAAAACTGATATTTGTTTTGTACACTCTGTTATTCTGTTCTGGCATAACTGTACATTTTCTTCTCACAAATATAAGAATATTTTTCAGAACAAGGAAGAACCTCCCCCCCCCCTCCCCCCCCCCCCCCCCACTGGGGAAGATGACAGCAGCACCGTGCTCCTGTTGTTGGTAATTATTTGGTTCACCGTTCTTCCAGTTTCAAGAAAAATAAGTTTTAGGTTTTCTCTACTACCATCCAAGATAATTTGGCCATTGATTTCTTGATCCGTCCCTCCTATCCGAATAACACATAATATTCAATGAATTGTACATTGTGCTATAAAATAAGATTGTACATGTAAGTAGAAATGCAAATATATTAGATCCGCTTTCGTGTATGTATTATAACACGAGAGAGAGAGAGAGAGAGAGAGAGAGAAGAACTTTGGTGAGAGAGTTGAACTTTCGATAGTACGAAAATGTACTTGTTTTTTTTTTTCTTTTGTAATATTGATGAATAAGGGAGAACACGGATAAAACATGTATTTTTATTATTCATTATATGCGCGTCAAAGAGTCTTAGACAAAAAGAAGCACTTAACTACGACGTTATATATGGTGTCACAAAATATTGCTTTAATTCTTGAGTAAAAGGTTCACCGCAACTGTATGGACAATTCAATTCTGTTTGTAGAAATATTTATCTAAGACATTTATGGGTCATGAAGAGTTCTGCTGGAGTTCTACTCTCAAGTCACAGAAAAAAAAATTCCATACTTTTGCACGCAACACTTCCAAACGTCTTACATTTTGTACGCAAGATCGAGGCTTCTTTTTTTCATCAATTTATGCTCCCTGTAACCACTTGATTTTAACAGCATTTTTGAAGTACTATAAAATGCAAGTTTTTGAAATGAACACAAATTATGTTTTAAAGTATGAGGCTTAGTGTTGAACTTTGGCATCTTTGTTTTTAAAAAAAGACAGGAAAGTCATATCGGGATTTTGAAACAATATATGTCTTCATTATAAGAAAATTATGATAAATCAGAGTGCCCGATTCTCAATACTTAATTCCTTGAAATGAAATTAAAGACGCCACATAGTCTACCACATCTATTTCATATTTTAATGTTTTATTGATTATATCAGATAAAGGCAAACAAACAAAAAAAATTGTATGACAAGGGAGATAATTTCATTTTTTCCATCGTCAACTTTCCTTATTTATGTAGTAAAATCACACTTTTACCCTCATATGGTGTTCACAACTCCCAACTTATTCAATACTCACGAACATTCTCCTAGCTACTCAGAATATGTTTCTTGATTCTAGGGTTTAAAAACTTTCTGAAGTATTGGGGCCACCGGGAATATCTCAAGACATCTTTGTACATTCTTTGCCAATGTGCTTATAGCTATTATCAGTATTAAGCAGGGGTTCTTCATCAAATGCATCGACTTCTGAATGAATGTAAATCTTTTCAAAATAGCTTGCAAAAGCCTCAGCTGCACACTAGGATCGTTTCAGATAGTTTTTTTCCTTTACTGAATTTCAGCAATTTTCTTATTTTCAACCTTTTCACAAGCCTCATAAAAAAGGGGGGGAGGCAGAATTCCTCTAGATCAAAATGTTCAAATTATCTCTTCCTTTGTATGTATTTCGATTGATAAAATGCTTGGCACAATTTTTACTTCGTAACTTATGAAAAATGTCTTGCGAAAATTGCAATATTTATGGCTATGTTTCTCTGTAGAATTCTGAAATCGATGACTGTATAAATATCATATCAAAAAATGTTTAAAAGACATTCCTTCAGTTATTTTTCACTTTTTTTTTTCTTTTTCTTTTTTTTTTTTTTTTTTTACTTTTGTGAGGGCTCAGTGAGTGAGCGTTCACTCCTTGATCGGAAGATTGTTGGTTCAAGTCCTGACCAAGACAGACCTAAGTCGATAATCATAGAAACAAAATAGTTTGATTTCCTTTTAATTGGATTTTTATTTCGATTTACTCAAGATGTGTAATCACTTGACTTTTCACTTTATTTTTAAAATTCCTGCTACAAATTGAAATTATCAAAATTATCAATAATTAGCAGGGGAGTACTGAAGTAGTTTCCTTGAATTTTGATGTTATTTGGGCCTTCTTACAGTCATCTTGAACCCTTTCAGTAAAACTGATACGTAAAAGTTTATAATCAATGATGGCTCTTTCTCATCTGTGGATTCGTACTGGAACTTTAAAAAAATGGGTCAGGGCATTGAGTCTCGTGCTGATAGACTGATTAAATTCTCCTTGTTGATTTTATAGGTGGCCATGTACGGAAAACAATAAGCTGTATTTCTTGACAAATTTGATATATCATTCCCTGGGGATCGCTGCAGAAGTATTTCTCCATAAATAAGGCATTGACTTTTGGATGGGTCACTGTAGGCGATGATTTTTATCTTTGTATCAATGATGCCTTTGGTAAACTTGTTGATTTACGTTTCTTCTGTATATTCTTTTAAATTTGTATATATTTCTTCCTATTTCATTTATATCTATGTTAGTTGTAAGGGGGTAGAAACTCAAACATTTTTTTAACTTAAAATTTGCTTGAAGAATTTGATGGATCCGGTTTTAGCTGGAGTGAGATAATATCATTTTTTAAGCTACGTGTTCTTGTATAATTAATGAATTTTACGTTCTATGAGGTTGTGTTGTCAGAGGAAAATGTGTTTTCAGGGGTGTTATACATGTTAATTTAACTCTATCGAATGCATGCGTTTTTCACATAGGTACTGTCCTTTGAATTCGTTCTTTTAATATTAGGAACATAAGTCTGGACCTATTTGAAGATGATTTTGTCATAAGTGGAAACTAGGAATGCTTTGTTGTCTTTGGATTGGTCTTAGTTTATTTTTTCTCAGAAAAAGTTAAGGATATCCTTCCTTCTGCTCAATATTATACGTTCTTCCACACATTCTTTATCACCGAATATATTCAAGAAATTCTGGCTTGTGCATGGCCGCACTTGACGGACTGTGTGTTTCGACCTATCAATCTAAGGGCAGTTAGCATTTTCATATGATCCAGATATTACCTGTTTTATGACCAAGATATAATTTATGTTCCTTATCTTTAAGCTTCATTTTTTTTAATCTACATCATGCCTTGGAGACTTGTACTTTGCGTAGGATATTATCTTGTGTTTTTTTTCTTTACACGAGGTACTAATTACTGTAAACTCTGTAGATGTTTGGAATAGATTTTCTGCCTCGCAATTGAATCCTCAGCCTCAAAAAATATTCCAAGAATATTGTCTTTGGTACGATTTTTTACGAGAAAGGCGTAGGTAGCCATATCTTTTCTAATGCTGATGTACAACTACGATTACATTTATAATATCTTAGCCTTTGTCTCTCGGGCACATACACACGTTTTTTCTAAATCAGCCTAATTCAAGCGGAAAGAGAGATGCAAAAATAAATTATTAAACAAATGAATGAATAGCTTAATTAGAAAAGATAAAAAAGAAGAAAAAATGAATAAAGGAAAAACAAACCAATTTAACAATCCATAGAGGTGTTATCAACTAAAAAATCTACGGTATCGAAGTTCTCATTTTCAAAATCTCAAATTCCAGGTATATATGAATGAAATATTTAATCAATACATCATAAAAAAACTTCTCGTTTCCCATTTTTATATGAAAAACAATACTTATAGAATTAACCTTTGATTTTGCAGTACAGCTAAGGCTACACATGAAGATTATATGGTAATGAGGTCATAATTAGGTTTGACGTCATGACAGTTGCTCCGCCCTAATAGATCTATATAAGGAAATAGAGCTCAAAAAAGTCATTTAACGATGATTGCTAGAATTTCTAATGAATGTCTGTATTTTCATGTTCAAATAAATAAACATTAGTGATTATCTTTTAAATAAAAACAAAAAGTCTTCGAAATAATTCTCTTTTTGGTGTCGTTTGGCTGCATTCAGCTTCAGCCAAGCGCTTGCACTCGGTAACACGGAATGTTGTTTACATCTAAAAACGTGGCGACAGCAGCTGAGATATGCAGTGGATAAATGCAAGAAGCAGGCAATCATTAAAGAGAATATGGATAAAATAAGAGACCTACGCCTTGTTTGTCTCTTTGATAAGAAGATGATGACGTTATTTCGGGAAATCATGGAAAACTGGGACGATATCCGCCACCTCCAGGCTAAGTCCCTTTCTGTTCACTTATGTAGGTGTGTATGCGCATATGTATCAACATGTAGACATACTATTGTTTACATCAATGTAAATTAACCATGTATATGTACAATAAGACGTATTATTACAGTCCGTCACAAACTGTAATGCAGTGCCTTGTGTGTATGCCATTCCCCCCTCCCCCCCCCCCTCCACACACACATTATGTCCTATAAAAGTTGCACATTTTAAACAACATAATTTGCGAATATACAGAATTCTTATCATTCAGCTTATTTTTGAAACAATTTGTGTAGCAATGGAAATCTGCATTGATACAAAAGTTATTTAATGCCTTAACAATTTAATTTATTTATATTACTATTTTACTGTGGATTACTATAATAATGCATTTCTTACATGTACCGTTTCTATCATTGATTCACTTAACATACAATTATGTTGTTTTTCGGTATATAAACATGTAACATGATATAAAATGCACAGCATGACATGATATCAAATAATAATTTAGATGCAGTCACACATGTAGCGTTAGTATATGTGAAGTCAAACTGCTGCACAGTGCACAATGTATGTCACTGTAAATACAAGAGTACAAGAGCCTATTAATTTTAATGTATACATCTGGCTATCAAAAATGAATATTTAAGATTTCAGGTTTTTACCAGTGCTTCATATTTTAAATTTATTTTTACAACTTTTATCTATCTGTATCACTATATTGTAAATTTGAGGAATTTCTATATTAATGAAGATAAAATATTTGAATTTTCATTCGTCTGACTACGTGTAGTTATGTATAGACATGTATTTATAAACTGTTTATATGTACAATTTTTTTTTTATCATTGTAGCTGCCAGGTGTTGTAGGCTGAAAGAATAAATAAAACTGGCAATATTTACAACACCCAGACTTATCAAAATAGATGCATCAATTTCTCCACTGGGTATGAACATTACTAATTATAAAAAGCATTTCACATTAATTTTATAACATGCCAGTGTAATATTTTTTTTCCAATTTTATATAGGTGAAAGAATTAAATTACCTCTAGTATATTGATTTTATTTTTTTTTTTTACTTTAACTAGTATAATAGCTACCAATCTGCTGTTGCCAATGTTATAGGTTTCAATTTCCCAGAAAATTAATGTATAAAAGTTTGTTCTTATTTATTTTATGAATTTCAGAAAATATAGCACATCATGGTTTGTTTTGCAGAATGCAATGTCATTTCATTCTACAATAGTTATCATAATGTATATCACTCATTACATATATATATTGTGTTGTAACTACTCCCAAACAATTTAAACAATTCATTCATTCAGGCAGCACATGTATTCACCATTCAAGTAAAAAGGTTTGCTCCTCATGGCCGTAGGAAGCATTGGGGGGGGGGGGGTGCCTCCCAATAATTTTGCCGACATATGGAATACTTTTAAAAACATAGCTACAACATGCTTGTGCACCCTCAATAATAAAACACTGATGACCTTTTTTCTTAATATTTATTTATTTATTTTTTTTTTTTTTTGCTCGTCAAGGAATTTTTGGTAGTTGATAGTGCCACCCCAACTTAAAAGTTATGCCCCCCCCCCCACTGTAATTGCTTCCCACAGGCCTGCTCCTCATTAGCTACATGTATAAACATATTATACACATTCCAGGCACGATTATTGAAATATTTTGATAATAAAAACAGTAGAATTAAAATATATACATGTAATATGTTTTCTATGTTTCTCAACACCAATGAACTTTCCATAATGGTGGTTCATTTTGTTTTCAGAATTGGTTTCATCCAAAGGAACATGAACGGAAATATTTTGCACATGCTCAGAATTCCCTTCACAACCTGCCTTTGAATATGAAGAGCTGTATTTATTAAATATATTTTCTAAAAAAAATAATACTTTTAACTTTTTAACTTTACAGTAGTGTGAAAGTTTGAAGGCTGTTAAAATGTGCATTTATTTTGTTGTTTGTGTTGTTTGGTTTACCAAAAAGATCTATATTTCAGAAGGTAAATTGTGTTCACTTGTTTTTTAACAGAGTATCTGTGTCTTGATTACAAAGTTTTTTCCTATGCTTATCTTCTGTGTGCATGTATTGATAGAAACTCAAAAAAGGAGACTAACCCCCCACCCCCACCCCCATGTGATTTGTGCTTAAGTACCCAAAGAAGTAAAACCTGATGTAAACACGGTATAATGATTTATTTTTAACATGCAAGTGCGGTATATGGTATCAAAGGAGCCAGAAGCAAACTGGTGGTGGTTGGAAAGGGGGGGGGGTTAGAGCTATAGAAAGAAAAACAGGTTATTAATTACAGATGTACAGTCCCTGAAACGTTCTACTTTCCCACTTGAACGGTGAGCGAACGCTGAACGAACGGTGAACGAACGGTGAACGAACGCAGAGCGAACGGTGAGTGAACGATGTGTGAACGCTGAACGCAACTTGGTAAACGATGTGTGAACGCTGGACGGTGAGCGAACGCAGAACGCGAACGGAGCGCAAACGCGAACGCAAAGTGAACGGTGAACGAACGGTGAACGCAAGATGAACGATTTATTCGGAATGCCTCTGATCTTTTCCTTGCATTGTAACTATTCTATTGTATTCGAATGCCTGGTACTAAAAAAATAAATAAAACAATAAATAAATAAACCAATCAATGAAAATTGTCCTAAGAAAGATGATACATGCACATTAAGTAATATTATTAATTTAAGTTTCTTACAATATTTTCTGCACATATGTACGATGTTTAAATTCAACTTTTTGATGACACGATTTTTATCGCTGTAAAACATTGTAATTCTTACCGAACGCTGTAGTATAACAGATGAAATTCAACTAGTTGTAAAATAAATATGTTTATTCTTATTTGATATATAAAACCGTTACAAATAATATGGATTTTAGAAGAGAAAACTACGGACTTATAGAATGAATTACAACGGTTGTAACAACCATACAAGGCGATTCCGTGTAAAATAATGAGAAAAAAAATATTTTACAAAGGTATGTGGACGTATTGCATAAATACACTCGTAGTTTAAATTTTAATGCAATAATATATTTATGTGTCAGTTTTATTTTTTATGATGATTTATTGAGCAGATTTCTACATCTATCTGTAGACATTTCCCGGCCGTGATTATACTCGAACAAGATGATACAAAGAGGCAATCATATTATTTGTTATATATTAAATTTTCACAACTTGATTTTTAAGTAATATGCTGTCATAGTTTTTATTAAATGGACAAATGAGAGAGAGAGAGAGAGAGAGAGAGAGAGAGAGAGAGAGATTCGGTTTTAGCCCCCCCCCTTCCTCAAATGTTTGTACCTATATCAAACAAAAATTCTAAATTTTTTCTAAATATATCAGGCAGTGAAAGTAAACTTCTTTTTTTTTATCAACAAATCCATTTGTTTTACAGTCATAATCGGTTTATATTTTCCTGCTTCAAGTTCACACGAAGTCCACGTGCTTGACCTGTCAATCAAAATCATTCGACACTGTGCAGGTGTGAAAATCTCGTCACACCGAAGGCAAAGTGTTAGTATTTCCAAGAAGTTTTACTGAACATTTTTCTTATTATTTCTAGATCTGATTCCAACATTTCTAAAAAATAAATAAATAAATAAATAAATAAAATACATTGGGAATAAATACTTGGAATAATTAAGCCGCTTGAATTTGAAACATACTCCCTGCCAATTTAAAATATCACCGCTGGCACATGTATATTTTGAACTACAATTGTTCAATGACTCTGTTTAGATGCCTGTTTGTTTTGAGACTGAAATTGTTGTGCTACAAAACACATTAACTTCTTCTTATATGTTAATTAAAATGTACTGGATATACTAACTAAGGAACCGATTTAGGGGAAAGGGAGGAGGGGGGGGGGGGGCTGTTAATAATATTGAATGACAAACTTGTAAAATTACGGTGAAAAATATCATTACTGGAGAATCACCTTGGTTATATAAATGATAATCATGTTATAAAGGCATTTCTCTCTCTCTAATTAAAGACTTTATATATGTAAAGTAGAAAAAATTCTTTAATGTATAACATTTTAAACAAATATTTTTTTTAACCACACTATCAATTTAATTCGCTCTAAAGATACACGTATTTAATTAATTGGATATCCGCACTACTGTTTATCATTCTCAGAACAAGTTCTAACATGTATTTCTGTATTATTTGAAAAAAAAAATGTGATAGAAATAAATATTTTCGTATTTTTGCTGCAGTTGGTAAATTAATTGACTTCGATTATTATCTATCCATTAACGATTTGTCGTCTTTAACATAAAAACAAAATGTTGCAGTGCTTGAAGTATCACTATTTTGCCCGTATTTAAATTTAATTTTTCAGCGTCGTTCTACATAGGTACATACATGCACTTTTAACGGCATTTATTTTCCAGATAAATTTTATAAATAACCTAACAGCTAAGTTAGAATAATAAAAATAAATATTGTAGATAATCTTTTTCCCCATGAAATAATGATTCTTTAAACACGGTATTTATTTATTAAATTCAAAACCTGTAAATCCTTACATAAAAAAGATAAATCCTTTCACTTCGGAGTTCCGAATGACACTGGAGACTGAACGATAAGTGAACGCTGAACGCAAGGTGAACGCAAAGTGAACGAACGAAGAGCGAACGGTGAACGCTTTGTGAACGGTGAACGCGAGCGCACGGTGAACGCTGAACGCAAAACTGTGAACGGAGAGCGAACGGTGAACGTACGGTGAACGAACGGTGAACGCACGCTGAACGAACGGTGAACGAACGGTGAGCGAACGGAAAAATGGGAAAGTAGAACATTTCAGGGACTGTAAGCAATCCAATCCCTTCCTCCTGGTTCAAAAAAACTTTTAAGCTAGTCTAGAATCCCTGAACAGTAGAAGGTTTGATAGCTACTACGAGAATCACATAGAATGTATGTAAAAAAAATTCTGTAGGAGATTTTTATTTATTTGTTTGTGTGGGTAATGGGGGTGGGTATAAATATTTAAATAATTGATAGGGGGTTGTCTTTTGTTTATTAGAAATGATTGAATCTTTCAATATTTTTAACCATGGGCATACATGATGGATGTTGCGTCAAATTTTACGCCTATTGTAAACCAGGCCTCTGAATTTCTATCATTAAGCCGTTATATGATTGATCAGAGTGATGTATATACCCCCTCTATACATGTATATAAATACATATATATATGTATTTATATATAATAGAGGGGATATATATATTACTCCGATCAATCATATAACGGCTTACTGAGAGAAATTCAGAGGCCCCTGCACATTGGTGTATGGAGGAAATGCGGAAGGTGTCAAAGACGTCTTGTGTACAGCGTATAAAGAACGAAGACATACAAAATAGAGTAAAGTCAAGGATTTTTTATGCATACCGTTTTGATTTAGCGAAAAAAGCCCAGCACAGTCCGTAGGTATTATTTGTTTAAACTTTACGAGGTACACACACTCTATGAAGCACTGGAGAGTTATCTCCCATGCTGGGTCAATGATGCCTTTGAAAACTATATTTAGAATGAATGCGTCAAAATTTCTAATTTCTTTATTTTACTGTATAGTTTTTGAAAAGTGACGCTCATTTCTTTGTAATTCAATAGGTAATTTATAATTTCCGATGAAATTATGAAAATACCCTATTTTTTGAATACTGCTGGTTTTTTTTTTTTTTTTTTTTTTTTCAATGAATAACTTAAATATCTCAGAAATCTAACTGAAAGAGCATCAGTTTCGAGATAGGATAGATATCAAGGGACACACTGAAACATTGTGCAGTTTATTTTTGTTTGCCTTGCCCTTGCACTTTTTGGTTAAATTTGACATTTCATATTTTGACCCAAAATCGGATCCCACGTGACTGTATAGGGTCATATGATGACAAAAAATACCGATATGAAAAGCGATGAACTTACTCTTCAAAATACCCTTAAATATTTCAAAAAGAGTTTCATGCTAAAAAATAAGACGGTTGAACTTTAAGTGTCTTGTTTTTGGTGCCTTTTGATAGAAAATGTTGCCTTAACTGTACTGCGTTGTAACATAAAATTTACAATCTGTCATGATTAAAACCTTTCCTTTACTGAAAATGCTTACTTTTTCTTGACATATTTATTATTAAAAATATTAACAAAAAAAAATTAAATTAAGAAATATTTCTTCAATTAAGTTTATATATATATATATATATATATATATATATATATATATATATATATATATATATATATATATATATATATATATATATATATGACCCTGAATTATGAATAAAATATTTTTTTTTTGATTTGCTTTCAAAAAAATTGATACTGATCACTCGAGATCAAAATCCAGTTTTGATTTACAGGGGCCTGTCATCTACAAGTATTTCACTATCATAACCATAAATCAACAGACGTCAAGATCTGAATCAATAAGATTTCAATGATTTTATTAAAATTACTATCTTCACCATCTGTACCCCTCTCCCAAAACTGATTAAAAACTACATTCAAAGTTTTTTTGATAGGACCCGGAAGAGAAAAAAAAAACAATATTTATTCAATATGTACATGTATTTCACATTGGATTTCAAGTGTTTACACATGTACTTCTGAAGTTTGTTTTGTTAATCTCTATCTCTCTATTGTGTTTCTTTTTTTTCCCTCTTTTTCCAACCTCGTGTTCGAAAAAATGAATGGACCATTAGAAATGGTCTGAAACGCTATGTATGCCTGTGAAATGAATTGTCAATTCTATCAATTGTGTATAGCAAAGGTAATGTTAATAGCATATCGAACATTGATTTAAATAATGAAACAATCTTTCTGGGTGGCATCTTCTGACCAATAATTAAAAAAAGAAAAAAAAAAGAAACATATGTTATTTTTTTATGCATGTTTTGTTAAATGTGGTCGTTAAGGAACCATTAATGATTTTTTTTTTTTTTTCAAAAGGTGAAAATTCTAATTATTGCAGAAATTAATGCTTAAATAACTGGCCCAGAACTAGTTTATGCACTAAATTTTTCTTGCTGTATCCCACGCTCGCTTATAAACATTAATCTAAAAATCAGCATATCTTTATGTTCCTTGTTTGATAAGCGGAAAACGTTGAGAGGCTACTAATAATAGTTATCATTATATTGCAGCTGTGTCCTAAATCGAGGTTTGCATAAGATTTTATCAGTTATGAATGTCTTTTCAAATTAATCAATATTTTCAATTTAATTTAAAAAAGCATAAGAGCTGCAATATGGTTGAAATGAACACAATAAATAATAATATCAGGCATTTAAACTCAGCTTACTTCTACTCTCCCTTAATTTTTTAATACTTTATCTTATGACAGTTACATCACTTGAAATTGTGTGTCAGCAAATAATATTTTTTTCAAGCAAATTTTGATTTTTTATTACAAATTGAAGTCTAAAATATCTTAAAAAGCTTTAATTCAGCCATTTCAATAACGTATTTATAAAAATAATATACGTAGCTTCTACCTCTTAACTTACGTTCTAGCTATTCATGTCAGCGGAGGATATGATCCACTTCATGCAGTCAAACAGGAAGACGAATGACATCAAACATTTAATTTAAAATATACAGATATGTGGTTGGAAGCAATCTTAGTGAATTTTCTGATACACTTTTTACCAAAGATCTCAGGTTTTGGTAAGTATCTCACGCTCTATCTTCTCTTATGCAATAGTAGAAAAAAGCTGTTTGTCAATTATTGTAAACGTTTGAAACTTACTTTTTATACCCATTATAAAAAAGCGTAATAGTGATTGTTCATTATAAATTCCTTGAAATGAAATACGCAAAACGAAATCAATTTACAGTTAATCTGGCACATACCCCTAAGCAGACACTACAAGGAATTGCCTCGTGGAATGTTGTTCCTCATGACAAAAACTGGAGAGCCGACAAAGCGGTTGATGGTAATACGAATCAAACCTACCTCCCTACGTGTGCTATTGCTGCTTACGCTAACGGTTATAAACTGGTTTGGTGGAAGGTGTGGTTAAACAGAAAATTTAATATAGCATACTTGGAAATCTATCTGCGATCCGGATGTAAGTTTTCCTAGGTCGTTGAAAAAAAACCTCCTTTTCTGTTATAGTTTGTGTGTATAGATACGTTTATAGTCGCTATACTATCTATCTTAAAACAACTTTCAATAATATACAAAGTAGAATTTAAGAAAACTAAGCCATGCTTAGAGGATAAATAAGACACTCCTAATATTTTACATAATTACCGTAGAATTACCTTATACAATTCTCATGGGGATTTAAGATTACTATTTAATAAGTCGTTATTTTTTTTTATTTCCACTAAGCGGCATTGTAGTACATTGGAAATGTTCTTTTGAATACTATATCATGACCATATCTGCTATAGTTATCTGTGATATCCTATTTAGCGCTGAGGAGATTTCAGTGATTTGTTATGATACAAATACATTTTTAAAGATTGACATTTCCATGCATACCTTTACTAATGATTGGCAAAGATTATATGGATAAAAAACTGTATGCATGTATTAAGGACGAATTCATTTTTATATATATAGCCTTTTTATATAAGACTAGTGGTAGACACTTGGTCTTAAGCAAATATACCTTCAGTATTAATGTTACAAAAGTTTGTCTTTCCAGAAAGGCAGAAATGTCATCTCTTTTAGTTTATTATGTTTGTTTTCTTTTTTTTTTGTTGTTGTTGTTGTTTAACATCCCTCTCGAGAACCAAACACTCATATGAAGACGCCACCACTTGCCGGTGGAGGGCTGCAGATGTACACGGCACTCAGGGCTATTGAGCAGTGAGGGATCTTTTTCGTGCCAACACCAACTGCGACTTGGGACCTCGGTTTATACGGTCTCATCCGAAGGGTCGATCTCCGCGTCATGCAGTGGATTCGTACCCGCGACGTAAGGATCAGCTCCTTACTCCACGACTCTAGAGCAGACGCTCTAACCACTGCGCCACGCGGACAATCTTTGGTTCAACAATGTCATTGTTTAAACAGTGAAATGTAATAATTTCTCAGCTATTGCAGGCAATAGTATATATATATATATATATATATATATATATATATATATATATATATATATATATATATATATATATATATATATATATATATATATATATATATATATATATATATATAAGTCCAAAGGTATTTCATGGAGGTGAAGGGGGAGATAAGATTTTGCACATTTTATCAATAAATTGCAATAATATACACAACTTTTGGTGGGAGGGCACAAATCCTTTCAATGAACATTTCCAACTGTAAAATTTTATTTCTGGAAATACAGTTAGAGGGTACGTGGCCATTCTGATGCTATATGCCTGTATTCATTAACTGTGTGGAAACTATTTTATTCGTTTTAAATGTTTTTTGGCACAATGTGTGTAAAATAACATTAACGGAGAACAACATTAGTTAAAAAAAAAAAAAATAGATAATTGTTCTGCAGGACCTTAGCGGTTTTTTTTTTGTTCAGTTCACAACTGCCTACTTTGATAGCAACCAGGAAATTTTAAAGCGCAAACTTAAATCAGTCTAGCCTTCAAGTGATTTTAATAATATATAATGAAAAATATATATATTGTATATAAAATGAAAAAGGTCAAGATAACAAATATCGATAAAAATCCAAAAATCTACAAACAATACAAATTTGTGAACAAGGCATAAACATGGACCTCCGGAAATTCCAGAGGTGGGATCAGGTTATTAGGAAGAGTACGCATGCCCTGATGACCGATCACACTTGTCGTGAGCCCTATGCTTAAATTGTGGATTTAAGTTCTAAAATTTATTTTTTAAGCACATTTTCGTAATAAGTTCTGTATTATTTGATATACAGCATTATAAGTTCTATATTATTTGATATACAGCATTAAGTTATATAGTACACATAAAAGAAAGGTATTTTTCTTAAATTCAAACTAGTTGTGTTAATAAATTTAATCAAAAAAATATGTAAATGTTTTCATATAATTTCTTATTACGTAAATTCTTGGATCAACACCTTGGCTGACTCTCATTTAGACAAAAGCACAAAAGCCTAGAAATCTACATGTGTATTTTAAAGACTAGCCACTGCCCAAGTGATCTTTCTTCTACTTTACCTGAATGAATCCAGTGTAGTTTTTTTTCTTAGATAATGATAAACATAGCTCCTATTTTGAGCAGTTTTGCTACCATTTATTTAGAAAACACGTCATTGCCAGACCACCAGTTTTTCAATGACAGCTTACTATAGAATTTCACCTCCGGATTACAAACTTAATTTGTCATATGATACATGTATGACAATTATTGTAATTCAATAATTGCACGGGTATCTGAAAGGGATCGAGCGCTGAGTGTTTTATTTACTACTTGACTGCAGTAAGACAAATAAATAATTCGATTGCAATTTTTTTTTATCATGGTATCAACTCTTTTCGAATATCATGAGTTTGAAGAATTATTATATACATGTTACGGTAAACATTTCCAGTAAATCCCCCCCCCCCCCTCAATGCAACTCAATGCAAAAATTATGAATCAGGGTAAACTTCATCAACTACATCCCTCTTTGTATTTATTTTTTATGGGACTTCAAAGAAATATTTAATGCGACTAACAATTTCATTTCAGAATTTCTAAATTTAGAATACAGTTTCTCCAATTATCGCAAAATGTGTCTTAAATCAAGCACAGTGATGTTTTTTTAGTTCTCTAATATGCATATGGGCACAAACATAATGACGTCACGTAGTGTTAGTAACAATAAATAGATAAACAGATAGTGTTGAAGACGTTTAGACATTAAAAAAATTTTAAGTCTCAATCCTTATCTTTCTATTTGTCAAATGGCATGTGTTCGTGTCTATTATCAATTATAAAGATTCGGAACTCGATTTCCAGAAAAAAAATTAGTTGCAAAAGATATTTCAACGTTAACGTTGCAATACCTCATGGATCATGTCATGTCCTCAGTGGTTTAGAATGATAAACATGTTGACAGTGGCAATTCAGTTTTACAAATAGAAGTTATTTAGCAGACTTTAAATGTAATCAATAATTCATAACAATCAAAATTAAAATAATTATAATGACCATAAGTATACGTCCAAACATGCTTTATAATTAATGTAATAAAATACATTTAATCTCCAGCTATTACATTAAAGAGTATTAATTACCAATGCTTCGTCAGGATCAGCACAATTTCATTTGGGAGCTGTCTTGTATAATGTAATAATAATATAAAAGTATTTCTTTCTAAGTTTCAAACCGGGCAGCTGGTTTCTCCATATATACGTATGAAGACAAAGATTTTGTTCCTTCCACTGGAGACACGGGGCGACTTGTATACAATCATGATCCTATGTCAGGATGTCCAGACTCCATCCAGAACATAACTGTGAATAAAATTGCTCAGGGAGTAGCATTCTTTAACAAAAGACCAGATGGATTTACGTCAAATTGTTCGGATGTAGATGTAAAAAGGACCTCAGTTGAAATATGTGAAGTGAAAGTAATGGGTACGGTGCGCTTTAAAAAATTGTTTTTAAATGATGTAATCTTCTATGTATACTTTCTAAAGGTTAACAATGATCATGGCGTAAAAATATATCGCATAATTAATTTAAAATACATGTAGTATAATGTCAAGATAAAAGAAAAATAGTTTCTTAGTTATTGTCCATATTCATCGTAGGTTGTGATCAAGATAGATATCATTCTGGATGTACGGAGGCATGCAGTCCTAAATGCAAAGACAGCCACTGTGATGCTTTTAACGGATCATGTATATATGGCTGTTCTGATCCTAATGCTGTGTCCTTGTATTGTATTGGTATGGGTTTTTTTTTCGAACATGGATAGCACATCATAATCGTTTTACAATATCATTCTCGGAATAAAATATAAAATTAAAATCTGGGTTTTCCACAAATCTGTGAGAAATGTCTGTTGAATACATGTACCTCACATTTATATATATAAAAAAAATCGGTTATGTTTTGCAAGTTTACAAAGAAATACATGCAGCACAATGTACACTTAGAGAGAGAGAGAGAGTATTAGATCATGATTCTGCATTGTGACATACTTCAATGTTTTCTGTTCTTCGCTGGTATGTAAACGCTGGAGGATTGAGAAATAAGATTCAAAAGATAATACAGATATATTCCTGTCTAAAGCTATAAAACCGGTATTGCTTTTATATAGAAATACCATTTGGAAAATATAGCGAAAAAATCAATCAATAAAGATAATACAATGCATAAATTTAGGTAAGATTTTGTTTTACCAGCCATTTTTATTCTTGAATGAGTGTCTTATGTTCAAATTCTGCAAATTATCACACAATCTCTTTTTTTAGTTAACCTCATGCAAAGTATATTATGCATTTATTCCCAGAAATGTACTTAATATGTATTATTTTGTATTAGTGTGTGATGACGGGAAGTTTGCTTTAAATGGGAAATGTGAACAATGTGGCAACTGCCAGAAGGACACGGCGTGTGACAAAGGAACTGGAAGATGTTTGTCTGGGTGTAAGGACAACTGGACGGGAGATCTTTGTAACGGTGTGTATTTGATTTATGATTAGTCTTCCTAGGTACCTTATCCCACCTCGAGAATTTCCAGAGGTCAATGACAAACAGTCCCTGAAACCTTCTACTTTCCCATTTTGCCGTTCGCTCAGCGTGCGTTCACCCTTCGTTCAACGTGCGTTCACCCTTCGTTCAGCGTGCGTTCACCGTTCGCTCTCCGTTCACAGTTTTGCGTTCAGTGTTCACCGTGCGCTCGGGTTCACCGTTCACAAAGCCTTCACCGATCGCTCTCCTTTCGTTCACTTTGCATTCACCTTGCGTTCAGCGTTCAGTTACCGTTCAGTCTTCACTATCATTCAGAACTCCGAAGTGAAAGGACTAATCTTTTTGTACGTGAGGATTGAAATTTAATAATTAACATTTCGTGTTTAAAGGATCATTATTTCATGGGGAAAATATCTACAGTATGTTCTATTATTATTCTATCTTAGCTGCTAGATTATTTATTTAATTACTGGAAAATAAATGTTGTTATAAGTATGTACCTATGTAGAACGATGCTGAAAAATTAAATTTAAATACGGGCAATACACGGATACTTCAAACATTGCAACATTTTTCTTTTTATGTAAAAGACGACAAATCGTTAATGGAGAGATAATAATCCATGACAATTAATTTACCAACTGCAGCAAAATTACGAAAATATTTATTTCCAAAACGGTTTTGTTTTCAATTACTAAAGAAATACATATTAGAACTAGTACTGAGAATTATAAATAGTACTGCGCAGATCCAATTAATTTAATATCTTTGGAGCGAATTAAATTGTTAGTGTGGTTAAAAAAAATTTATTTAAATGTAATACACCACATTTTTTTTTCTACTTTACATACATAAAGTCAATTGTTAGGGAGAAAAATTTCTTCCTTCACCACAACTTGATATGTTTCCAATTGAATATGATTAAGCCCCCCCCCCCTTTTCCACCTAAATCGGTTACTTAGTCAGTATTTCTAGTATATTTTAATTAATATCTAAAATAAAGTTAATGCGTTTTCTAGCACAGAAATCTGAGTCTCCAGACAAACATGCATCTTAAAAAGTCAATAAACAATTGTAATTCAAAATATACACGTGCCGGCTGTGGTATTTTAAATTGGCAGGGAGTGTATTTCAAATTCACGTGGCTTAATCATTCCAAGTGTTTATGCCCCATGTATTTTATTTATTTATTTATTTATTTTAGAAAACTTGTAATCAGATCTAGATATGATAAAAAAAATGTTTAAACTTCTTAGAAATACTACAGTGAAGCATTTCGCCTTTGGTGTGACGAGACTTTCACACCTGCAAAGGTCGAATGATTTTGATTGACAGAACAAACACGTGGACTTCGTGTGAAATTGATGCTGGAAATTAAAGACAGATTATGATTGTCAAACAAATGAATTTGTTGATTTAAAAAAAATGATTATTTTTACTGCCTGATATATTTAGATAAGAATTAAGAAGTTCTGTTTGATACTTTGTTTGAAATACATGCATTTGAGGAAGGGGGCTAAAACGTAATCTCTCTCTCTCTCTCTCTCTCTCTCTCTCTCTCTCTCTCGTTTGTCTATTTAATCAAAACTATGGCAGCATATTGCTTAAATATCAAGTTCTGAAATTTTTAAATCATCATTGAAAAAATTGAATGCACATAAATATATTATTGCATTTAGTTTTTAAAATACGAGTCTATTTATGCAATACGTCCACAGACCTTTTTTAAAATATTTTTAATTTTTTCTCATTATTCTACACGGAATCGCCTTGGCACGGAAATATATGTATGGTTGTTACAACCGTTGTAGTTCATTCTATAAGTAAGTAATTTCCTCTTCGAAAATTATTAATTGTTATTGTTTTATATGTAAAATACGAATAAACAACTAGAATATTTTAAGCTTTTAAACTACAGTGTTCGGTAACAATTACAGCGATAAAAATCGTGTGAAAAAACAGCTGAATTTAAACATCATACATATGTGCAGAAACTTAGTTAATAGTTTTAATTAATGTGATTTTTTTCTCCTTTTTAGGACAATTTTGGAATAGTTATTTATTTATTTATTTATTTATTTTGCACCAGGCATGAGAATACAATGGAATAGATACAATGCAAGAAAAAGATCAGAGGCATTCCGAATAAATTGTTCATCTTGCATTCACCGTTCACTATGCGCTCGCGTGCGTGCTCAGTTCGCGTTCTGCGTTTGCTCACCATCCACCTACCGTTCATCAAGTTGCGTTCAGCGTTCACTCATCGTTCATTCACTGCGTTCGTTCACCGTTCAAGTGGCAAAGTAGAACGTTTCAGGGACTGTATCCTGTTGAGAGATTTGCTTTGTATGTGGATCACCGTTCGTTATCTTCACCGATAGTCAAACCTGTTAAAGCAAACACATGTACTTATTTACTTTCTGGCATATGTGACGTCTATTTTTTTTTATATATACAATTTATCTGTATTCATCGACATGCTAACATCATTTTCTGTACTAAAGAAAGATCTTGAGCAACGAACCATCATTTGGCCCTGTGATTTTCACAAAAGTAAAGTTTCGATTCAACAAGATCACTACACATTAAGTGTTAGAGGACTACAAACTTCTGTTTCATACGTAACTTATTTTGTTAAATTGTGCGCCATTAGGCACGTGCGACATGCAACGGTGTCAAAAAATTGATAAAAACGTTAAAAATGCCGGTTTTCCAAAAGTTAGAAATGGCCATAGTCAAGAAAAACTTTTACACTTACCTTAGATATTGATATTGCCGATACAAATCGTTATGCTTATTATCGGTTTTATTCGTGGGTGATGACAATATGATATTTGGATTTATATTTAAATTTTGATGCATCAAATAACCACTTATTTGTGAATCAATTGTTAACATTTAATTCATACAACAATTAAAAATTATAAATTACACAAAATATGCGAGAAAAACAATCTTTTGTTTGTTTAAAACGCCTATTGTGGAAACAAAATCAGGAATAAATATTTTCTGAAATAAATATCTGGAAAAACGAAATTTTCAAGTGCAAGTATTTGAGGAAACCGATATCGGTACACATATATACATGTATACTATAAGTATATATTCTTTGTACTAGCATGTATAAGCTATCGATAAAATAACTGTATTCAAGAAATCCTCTGAGATGATTCTTATGCATGCACACAAAAAGGTGAATTGCCAACTTGCTTCAGAAGCATATTTATATTTAATATGTCTGCATTTCATAAATTCATAAATTCGAAGTGAGGATATTGATACATGTGTACATTTTACACATAATTGATTTTGTCATCATTTATGAAAAATAATTCAAATATACCCAAGTGAGCAAAAATGCATAAACAATGTCTAAGTATTTCTTATAAATAAAGTATTAAATATTTATGATTTTTTTTATACTGTGCTCCAAATATTTCATTTTTACTGTCAAAATTTAAGTGATTTATGCTTCTGTTTGACGGCTAGTGGAAGGGGTGGTGATTTTAAATCTATTTAGACAAAAATAAGAAATGAAATCAAATAAATTAAATAAGGTACACTACATATCAATTACCCTTTAGTTTTTTATCTGCCACGATTTCTTCATTGCGACTATATTAAAGTATACAGTTTTGTTTTATCTAAGAGTTCAGCATTATCAAAACTCAGAGAAAGAGAGAGAGAGAGAGAGAGAGAGAGAGAGATATTCCTTAGAATGTGTTTAAAAATCAAAACAATTAACCGGGAATATGTTTTCTGAAACGTATGGGTGTAAGTTGTTTATAGCTATTTATTTAAAACCCAACGAAGTGGATTTTTTATAATAATATTTTTTTTAAATCTACTGTCAGCCTATTCTGGTATGGTACACTTGTTCCTCCTTTCTCAGTATCATGATCACATTTCTATATGAACAAAATGTTTCAGTTTTCCTTACAAAAAGTTAAATTGACACTTCACTTGGTCAATCAAAATTTTAAACATTTTTTTTTTTTGACAAATTATCACGTCTTTTGCTACCAGTGTCTTACATATTTACAAGGTTCAATCTAGTTGGTTTGCGCATATGTTTTCACTCAGCGTTGTTTAAGACCTGCCACAGTACCCTTGGTTGTAGTCGCAATTGAAAACAATAACGTCACTGTTCAAATGACGTCAAATTGCACTAAAATATTTCGATTTTCTTGCATTCCTGGTAGGTAGTGACTATGCGTGTTGAAATCTCACACATTCTGGCATTTCTATCAATGTTTGTGTTTGAATAAATAAATGTTTTGATTAAAAAACAACATTGTAACAGAATTTATTTTGAGATATTCTGAATTTCTAAGTTAGATATCTATAAGTTTCTTCGTATTTCATTTTAACTTTTGAGTTTGAATAAATGCAACCTAAAGTAAACACAACTAGTCTTTCTCCTTGAAAATGTTTATTTACCAATTTTTGTTGATAACTATGCGTGCAGTAGATTGACTTGCAAAAAAAAAAAGAAATCTACGAGTCATTTAAATGCAACCAAGGAGAAATATTTTAGTTCCTACATAATAACAGAATTTGTAATTTTATTATCTTTTTTACCAACATCCCTCCCTCTTCGTTTGTGTTAAACAAAATAACGATTGAAGAGAAAATTATTTCATAATGTAAGGAGCATTTAATTTTGAGAAACATATACACCACAACAATCATTTCTTGATATTTTGCAGACTACAGCAACTTATGAAGTACCTTAGATATAATTTAAAGTCCTTTTTTGTGTTTTGATATGCCCCATTTTCACTACAATAAAGGCTACCCCCACTTTTCTTTTCATTTTTGGAATGAGGAATGGATACTGCATAATACATGAGAACAGCAAAAAAATTTCACCATTTATTTTTTAATTCATCAATTCCATCGTTTTTATATAGTTTTAGGACATATTTGAACGTAAAACCATGAGAAAATGTTCATATTTTGAAATTGTCTCCGTTCCACTACAATCAAGGCAAGGTAACAAAATTTCAGTCTAGATTGGGCCTCGTTAAGATATGTCAGCTTTTTATAAATTCTATGGTTGTAATAATGACCTTGTTAGCAAATGAATACAGTAAATCATTTGATCGTGTTTGGACTGTCATATTTCAGACCAATTGTTAAACCTTTATTTCTATACTAAATTTGACTACGGATTATTCCGTCTACCTAATCACAATGTCTGGCTCAGGACAGGTGTAACTGGTCAACAGGAGAGGCTTATTCCTCTTAGGCACTAGATCTCTGGAACTTCCAAGGGTCTTTGCTTATGCGCTGTTCATATTTGTTTTATTTATAGCTTTTCGAAATGGATTATTGCTTCATAATTTTTTTTTTAAATTTCTTTTTTAATTCTTATTTTTAATTTTATCTCACTAAGAGTAATTTTAAAATGACATTAAACAATATCATAAAGAATGTAATTTCTTCACCAATACCCTGAATACCAATATTCCTCCCCAAAAATATTTGGAAGCTCAAAAGCCTCCCTTAGCTCCAGAAACAAAGGAAAAAGTTAAAACTTACAAATAAGGTTCAATTCCACAACTAGATCTGTAGAGGGGTCCTTGGTATAAAACCTTGTGAACAAAAGGGTCCTCAGTTTGACTGGCCTAGAAATGTTCTTTTAAAAGCTATACAAATAGGTATTTTGAACAAGTGTACTCATTTGTTTAGAATGTGCTGATGGTTACTATGACCAGAATTGTAATACCCAGTGTGGTAATTGTCGAGAGGGATTTTGTGACAAGAAAGGCGGAAGCTGTCTATCTGGTTGCATACTGAACTGGAAAGAGCCTTTGTGTCAAGGTAGATAGTTAGCTTCACAATGAGTGATGTGCAATATTGTTGTATTTACAAGTTTTATAGCCTGTGAATCAGATACTTTTAGCCATTAGATATTATTGATAAAAAGGAAGAAAAGTCTTCTATTTGTAAGAAGTGATTTTGTTTGCAATTAACAAGGAAAAAATAAAAATAAAAACTCTCTCAATGATAGAATGTGCTGACGGTTACTATGACAAGAATTGTAGTGCCCAGTGTGGAAATTGTCTTGAAGGATTTTGTAATAAGAAAGACGGAAGATGTTTATCTGATTGCAAATTGAACTGGAAAGAACCTTTATGTCAAGGTAGATGTTATTAGTTATCAATTATGTACGGAGATTTTTCTGCATGTTGTATTTTATATCCCTGAGTCTGAATCATAGCTTATGCAATCTGGTGTTTTCCTAGTAAACCCTTCATTACAGTCGGATATTTTTTTTTTTTTGTTTATACAGTCCCTGAAACGTTCTACTTTCCCATTTTTCCGTTCGCTCACCGTTCGTTCACCGTTCGTTCAGCGTGCGTTCACCGTTCGTTCACCGTGCGTTCACCGTTCACTCTCCGTTCACACTTTTGCGTTCACCGTTCACCGTGCGCTCGCGTTCACCGTTCACAAAGCGTTCAGCGTTCGCTCTTCGTTCCGTTCACATTGCGTTCACCTTGCGTTCAGCGTTCACCTATCGTTCAGTTGTCATTGCCATTCGGAACTCCCAAGTGAAAGGACTTATCTTTTTGTAGGTAAGGAGTTACAGATTGTTTAATTTAATACTAACATATCGTGTTTGAAGAATCATTATTTCATGGGGGAAAATATCTAAGATATATATTTTTATTATTCTAACTTAGCTATTAGGTTATTTATTAAATTACTCTGGAAAAAAATGTTGTTATAAGCACATCCTGTACCTATGTAGAACGATGCTGAAATATTAAATTTAACTAAGGCCAATGTGCAAATACTTCAAGCACTGCAACATTTTGATGTTTTGTTAAAGACGACAAAACGTTAATGGAGATATAATTATCCAAGTCAAATAATTACGCAGCAAAATTACGAAAATATTTATTTCTAACGTGTTTTTTTTATTCAATTACTACAGAAAATATGATAGAACTAGTTCTGAGAGTTATACATAGTACTGCGGATATCCTGTTAATTTATTATCTTTGGAGCGAATTAAATTGATAGTGTGTTTAAAGGAAATATTTATTTAAAATGTAATGCACTACAGAATATTCGCTACTATAATACATGTATGTAAAGTCTATAGTTATAGAGAAAAAAATCTTTCTTCACCGTAACTTTATATGTTTGCTATTCGATATGATTAATACCCCCCCCCCTTTTCCCCTAAATCGGTTACTTAGTCAGTACTGTATTTCCAGAAAATTTTAATTAACCTGTTAAAAAAAAGTTAAGGTCTTTTTTAGAACAAAAATTTCAGTCTCAAAACAAACATGCATCTAAAAAAGTCACAAAACAATAGTAGTTCAAAATGTACACGTGTTGGCGGTGGTATTTGAAATTGGCAGAGAGTATGTTTCAAATTCAAGTGTTAATGCCCAATATATTTTATTCACTAATTATTCAATGTTGGTATCAAATCTAGAAATTATAAAAATAAATGTTATAACTTGTTGGAAATACTCGCACTTCGTCTTCGATGTGACGAAACTTTCACACCTGCACAGTGTCGAATGATTTTGATTGACAGGACAAGCACGTGGACTTCGTGTGAACTTGAAGCAGGAAAATAAAAACGAGTAATACTGTCAAACAGATGAATATGATTTGTTGATAAAAAAAAAAAGTTACTTTCACTGTCTAATATATTTAGAAAAAAATATCAGAGTTATTGTTTGATATAGGTGCAAACATTTAGTGAAGCCTGAAAGGAAGGGGGGGGGGCTAAAACGGAATCTCTCTCTCTCTCTCTCTCTCTCTCTCTCTCTCTCTCTCTCTCTCTCTCATTTGTCTGTTTGATAAAAATTATAACAGCATATTACTTAAATATCAAGTTCGGAAAATTGAAGTCTGCTAAATAAATCATCATAAAAAATAGAAATGACACATAATATATTATTGTATTAAAAATTTAAAATACGAGCGTATAAATGCAAAACGTCCACTGACCTTTGTAATTAATTTTTTTATTACTTTACATGAAATCGCCTTGACACGGAGATACATATATGAATAGATGTTACAATCGCTTTAATTCATTCTATAAGTCAGAAGTTTTTTCTGATTTGTTATCAAATAAGAATAAACATTTTTATTTTCCAACTAAAAAAATATCTTTTATACTTTAGCGTTCGGCAACAATTGCAATGTTTTAATGCGTTAAAAATCGTGTGATTAAAAACTTATGTGCATGAATCGTCTTTCTTAGGACAATTTTGGAGAATTCGAATTTATTTTATTTACTTATTTATTCATTCATTTATTGGTTTAATTATTTTATCTTTTTTTTTTTTGGCACCTGACATTATAATACAATAAAATAGTTTCAATGCAAGGAAAAGATCAGAGGCATTCCGAATATATCGTTCATCTTGCGTTCACCGTTCGTTCACCGTTCACTTTGCGTTCGCGTTTGCGCTCCGTTCGCGTTCTGCGTTCGCTCACCGTTCACCGTTCACACATCGTTCACCAAGTTGCGTTCAGCGTTCACACATCGTTCACTCACCGTTCGCTCTGCGTTCGTTCAGCGTTCGTTCACCGTTCGTTCAGCGTTCGCTCACCGTTCAAGTGGGAAAGTAGAACGTTTCAGGGACTGTAATGTACAACATAGAACGTTTTGATCAAGCTCTTTCCTGTAAACTGTTCAGGTCGCGTAGCCAGTCGAATAAGATTTTAATAAAGATTGCTCCCTTTGAATGAAAACTCAATACAAAAGAGAGAAAGAATTCATGTAGAAATTTGCTGATTTCACAAAAAGTCTGAGATAAATTTAATGCTTTATTTATTTATATCTTTATTTTATTTCCATCATATTTGTGGTGTAGAGTAGAAAGACAATTTTTAATACTATTCTTTGAGTTGTATTTCGAGTATACAGAATGAGCCTAGATTGCATGTGTAACCGAATTAAGTATAAGGTTGCCATTAGATTAAATCAATAAATATATTTAGAAGAAGGATACCACTTTTATCTATTTTTAATTTAACCTGTGTTAATTATAGAATGTTCTGATGGTTATTATGGCCAGAATTGTAGTACCCAGTGTGGAAATTGTCTTGAAGGATTTTGTGACAAGAAAAATGGAAGCTGTCTATCTGGTTGTAATCTTAACTGGAAAGAGCCTTTATGTCAAGGTAGATGCTGAGGCTATCTTAAAAAAAAATGTTTACCCTCTCCTGGTCGACTGACTAAAATGATCTAACTTTTTTTTTTACCTCAAGGAAGCAATTTTTTTTTTTATTTATTAGTAACTATTTCAACTTCATGTTTGCAGGTGATTTTAAATTTAAAAAATTGTACCTACCTACCTACCCATTTTTTTTATCCTGAGTCGGGAGAGGACATTTTTTTGAAAGATGGCCTGAGTATCATTTTTGTAATGCGTTTTATTATCCTATTTACAACCATCAACTCGAATTTAGATGTATCAACGTCGTTTCCCAATTACGAATAGTTAGATACAAATCGACTCGTATGTTTCAGTGAACGATAATAAGAACACCAGTGTCTACAAAATCTTTTCCATGTTTGGGTGTTTAAATAAATACAGGTGATGAAAGCCAACTAATAACTAAACGTATGACAAACAAATGACATAAGCTTATCATACTCAAAATAACTTTTTTATGTAGAATAATTCCAACTGCTCCTGCAAATGATGTTTATATTTGCCAACTGACTCGATACAAAGGAACGCTCTAAGTACAATAATTTTTTTTTAAACAAGATAAGATACTCTCAAAAGAGCTGATAGTACAAGGGCTTAACAATCCCAATCAAAGCAAGCTTTTGCAATTTCAAAGGTGAAAATAATTATCTTATCTTGCTTGTAAATACAATATGTCGTTGCATAGTCTTTTATCTAGCATTTTTTAGAAACATTTGTTCGGTCACTACTTTTATACTAAATTTGACTAATCTATATACCTGATCATTACATACGGCTCACAGCGAATGTGAACTGGAGATGCTTTGACCTCCTAGGCCCATGACCCAATATATGGTGTTTCAAGGGGTCTCTGTTTTTTTTTTTATTTTTTTATTTTTTTTTTTTTTTTTGCCCTCTTTCGTGAATCTTGCTTTTTTTTTTTTCCAAACATCGTTTTGTTTCTAAATTTATGAAATCAATCTCTGCTCGTTATCCTTTACCTAATATTACGGAAACTGTCTGGTATGTTTATTGTAACATATTTTTGGCTTTATCGAGTAAAATATTGATGTGAAAAATAATGAAAATAAGAAAAAAATTAATGCCTATAGAACCTACAAGTTCTTAAAACTTAACCTATGTGAAATATAGAATGTGTTGGCGGTTACTATGACCAGAAATGTAGTACCCAGTGTGGAAATTGTCGAGAAGGATTTTGTGACAAGAAAGACGGATCCTGTCTATCTGGTTGCAAACTGAAATGGAAAAAACCGTTATGCCAAGGTAAACATATAAACACTGGGAGCCAACAATGTTATATACATGTAAATATATTCAGCAAAATTTTTGCTTTAGATATGCATGTAATTCAGTCAGTTTAGTCCCTTGCAGTCTGATTTAAAAGCTTCAAAACAGAGCATTCAGTTTATTTTTATCATTTTGGTACTGATACATGAGCGAAAATAATTCAAATAATATTAAGACATTCTCACAACTTTTTTTTTTTATTTATTTGTTTGTTTGTATGTTGTTTAACGTCCTTCTCGAGAATTTTTCACTCATATGGAGACGCCACCAAATGCCGGTGGAGAGCTGCAAATTTTTTCCTATAATCGGCACTTACGGCCAATGGGCAGTGAGGGAACTTTTTCGTGCCAGCACATACTGCGACACGGGACCTCGGTTTATACGATCTCATCCGAAGGACCGGTCTCCACGTCCCACAGTTTGATTCGAACCCTCGACGCAAGGATCAAATCCTTACTTCGCGACTCTAGAGCAGACGCTCTAACCACTGTGCCACGCGGGCGACTTTTTTTTTATTTAACATTATGTTGTACGCATTTTAACAATAGATTCAAATTATTTGAGTGAAGAGAAAAGATAAATATATCTTGAAATTTACTAAATTTATTTTTAAAAATGATAATAGCAAAAACTGGGACACAGAGCAGAATGTAAAAATCAGGTAATTTACAAACAATACAGTTTATGTCTATAGTCATTCTTTTGATTAATGATGCTTTAAGAAAAAAAATAACGGTCAAATAAAGTATTGTTATATATCTTCAGATGGTAAAACGTAATGCAATATATTGATTCGTTTAAAAGATATCAGTTTGTAATTAAGACAGATAGTCTTCATTAAAAAAAAAACACACACAACAACAACAACAACAACAAATGAGGCCGAAGGACGTCCTGGAGCACTGATTAGCGATAAAAGTTGTCTTTGCATTTGGGAAACCTCTAAAAGAAACTTTAAAAATGTGGGAGGAAATAGGAAATAAATAAAAAAAAAATACTGTGTATTTGTAAATACAAGGAAAAGACAGTTTTCGAATGGTCAGGACTTCGAATCGGACGATTAATGATTCGCGAAGAAACAGATTGTAGTTTAAAATTTGGTCAAACAAGTTAGTATTGTCATGGAAAGTGTTTTGCGTGTCAGTGTTGTAAGACTT
The DNA here is from genome assembly GCF_033153115.1 of Saccostrea echinata. Classification (NCBI taxonomy): domain Eukaryota; kingdom Metazoa; phylum Mollusca; class Bivalvia; order Ostreida; family Ostreidae; genus Saccostrea; species Saccostrea echinata. The sequence goes on along the minus strand of NW_026889754.1, from coordinate 18,375,953 downwards.
CTGAGTGCAGACTTACGCAGTAGAGAATTTTCAAACAACCTCAAACTAACTTCAAACTAAATTGTTAACAAACTAGGTATCAGGTGTTATGGATTATTATAATAATGAATGGGTATGACGCTACAAGCAGTGTATGAAATGAGGGGTAGAGTAATTTTGATTGCTTTTCTCGTTGTTTTTGATGTTTTATGTTGTAAAGCGTGCCCTTGGTGACAAAACATGCTGATTTTTAATTGAATAACATGCGTTCCATTTAAGGGAATTGAACCAAACTTCACACATCGACAAAGAGAAAGTTTTTTTTTCACATATGTAAAAGTGTTGATCTTAAATCTTGTAAAAATAATTTGACGTATTTTTTTTTCATCTCAAATGAGCAGAAGGCTCATTTAAGCTTTTCTGATCAAAAAGTACCTGTTGTCCGTCGTCTGTCGTCTGCAAGTTTTTCTCATTTTCAACTCCTTTTTAAGTACTACTGGGCCAATTTCAAACAAACCTATCAGAGAGCATCCTTGGGTAAAGGGGATTTGAGTTTGTTAATAGGAAGTGCTACACCCTCTTTCAAGGGGAGATTATTAAGAATTCATGGAAATTTGTGGCAACTTTTAAAATCTTTTTCTCAAGAACTACTGTGCAATAAAGATGAAACATGTGAAAAATTCATTACATACACTACATTCAAATTTTTTTCATCGCATAACCCCCGGAGGTAGGGCTAGACCAGAAGAAGGGGTCGAAGTTTTAGATACATGTACGAATATATAGGAAATATCTTTAAAAACCTTCTTCTATAAAAATGCAAAGCCATCATTAGTCATATAATAATGGAAGTATCCTCAGATAGTAAAGATTCAAGTTTGTTCCAATTATGTCCCCTGGGGTAGGGCAGGGCCACAACAAGGGCTCAAAGTTCATCATAGTAATATATAGGAAACATCTTTAAAAATCTTCTCAGGAACAGCGTAGCTATTATAAGTCACATTCATACAGAAGTATCCCCAGGTATTGAGGATTCAAGTTTGCTCATATCATTACCGCCGGGTGTAGGGTCGGGCCACAACAGTGGGTCATAATTTTACATAGTAATTTATGGGTGTAATGGTTAAGGGACATTTCGGTAAAATGCATTTAAGATTTCAAATAGTGGAATTACCTGACACCCCTTGACATGGACTATCCAAAGGGTATATAATGCAAAACTTTTGGAAAGTCATGCATTCATAAGCTAGCTGAAGAAGTTGGACGTTGAATCCACAATAAAGAAGTTAAGGGTAAGAGCAAAACTAAAGTATTAAACACCAGTGACAAGTATCCTAGGGAAATGAAATTAAGTTCTGGGAGTAGTAGATCTGTAGAAGATTGAGACAGCCGGTTTTTATCTTTCAATAGGACCCTATGTGAGAAACACTGCAAGTTGTACCTTCTCCAGTCCGCGTCTCTAGATAAGAGAAAATTTAAGTACTGTGTAATTTACCTTCAGACAGAGCTCTCTTAATACGCATTCCAATCATTAGCTAAGACCGAGTAAAAGGAAACCCTATATATTCATTGTAGGAACCTTATCATACACGATACATAGAAAATATCTCAAAAAAATGATCTTCTCGAGCACAGCTAAGCAATTATTAGTAATATTTATATATAAACAACTTAAGATATTATAGAATCACGTATGTTCAAATTATGAATCCTAGAGGTTGGGGGACACAACAGAGATTCAAAGTTTTGCATAATAATATATAGGGATCATCTTGAAAAAAAATTTCTGCCCAAAAACAGTAAAGACATGATTAGTCGGTTTATTATAGAAGCATCCATAGGTAGTGTAGATTCATATTTGTTCAAATAAATTCTGTAATTTAAACTTAACTCATATTAATTTTAATGAGGCTAGACCAACAATACACATAAAAGAGATTTTGTTTATTTGCACAGAGGAAACCATATCCATATGAACATTTCAGTAATGAAGACATTTTCAGTTAAAAATTAATACACTTATTTTATTTCAATTAGATTTTTTACATTGTCAAAAACATTCGTTATCTAGAATGTGTTGACGGATTTTATGACGAAGACTGCAGTAGACAATGCGGATATTGTCTTGGAGGAGTTTGTGACAAGACAAATGGAACTTGTATTAGTGGATGTACAGCAAACTGGAGGGAACCTTTGTGTCAAGGTAGGATTTTTATTCTTTATTTTCCATTTGTTTCCTAGATGATTAAACCTGAACTAAGAATTATTTTTAATTAGTACAAAATATATATTTAAGCAATATATTATTCAACAGTAATCACTTATACATCTCAATACTTTGTTTCTCTTGCACCCTAACATTTTTTTTTTAAGAATGAAATTACTCCCATAATTAGTTCACTACTACAATGAACCAACAGCCTAATTACAAATGTAATGCAATTTTGAATGGAATTGACAAAATAAGATAATACTGACTTGTATGGAACAAAAATCCGCACTTTTTGAGTAACTTTTTATACTTTTAGAATGTATTGACGGATTCTATGACCAGAATTGCAGCACTAAGTGTGGTGAATGTCGAAGTAAATTTTGTGACAAGAAAAATGGAAGCTGCTTAAAAGGTTGCAAAAGCAACTGGAAAGAACCTTTTTGTCAGGGTAGGATTTTTTCCCTACTGTTTGGCTATAAATAATTTCATTACATATCTTTTTATTGTATATTTAAATTCTCTGCTTACTCCAATTCACCTTCAAATTAGTTTTTTTTTTTTTTTTTTTATCAAAAGTTGAAATCTATATCAATGACCTTACTCTAATGATTAAAAAGTTAGTGTTTTAAGCATTCTTAGTCAATATCTATGTTATTCGGAGAAAAAAAAGACATCAATTCCAGTTTTGCTAGGATTTATTTTAGAATGTAGTGACGGAATGTATCACAATACAGTTAAAAATATCGCATTTTATCGCAATTCGAAATTCCCAGCCGATACCCAGCCTACGTATCTCCTTTATTATTACTCTATTTATTGCCTTTAATCCATGATTAGTGCTATATTAACTACCGTGGCCTGAAAATGATTAAATTATTCATTATGTTTCTCTTAAGATACGCGATCATGTTAGATAAGTCATTGTAATGTAAGCTTCCATAGCATCCCATTGTAAGCTTATCAGCCTACGGAGGTCAATATGCATATAGGTTGAGGGATATACATGCATTTATTATCAGGACTACGCATCAGATATAACCATCGAAAAAAAAAGAAAGCTATCAGCTTTTTTTTTTTTTTTCAAATCCAACATAATGTTCTTTTGTACTTCATGCTTTTGTTAATTATTTCAAATATTTTATTTAATGAAACTTTTCAAAGAAGTAAATGAATAAAGCAATCAATTTTCTCAAGTGTCCTGTATAGAACTCAGGCTCGTAATAAATTTAAATTTCATACCTCATACAATAGAGTGTAATACAGTGTTTGTGTTGGATATATGCATGAAAAATAACTTATTTAATCATGCCTAGTATGCTGGTGCAATACATGCATTACATTCAGTGGTGTTGTTGACATGATGTAAGAATGACATTGATCCTCAGTTTTCATTTATATAGACTGCCAAAACGGTCTTATGATAAAAACCATTTAATAATATCCTTTTTTGAGCCCCTAAAAATTACTTTGCGTACATTTAGTTTAACATAAATAAAATAATATCACTAGATATGTCCTGTACACAGGTAAGGTAAGAGTCCTAAATTTTATAACATAGGCATATAAAAATAAGTACAACAAATATATTGTAATGAAATTGACGCGGTCAATCTACGAGCTTATCATACAGGAAATAAATATTACATACCAGTATTTCGCTGAACATTCAAGATTCAACCAAGTTTCATCAACTAAAACATTATTAAGTCACAATCCTGCAAATAATTCGTATGTAAGTAAAAATTAAGAGTATTTGATGAAAGAGAGAGTTTTATTTTTAACTTATCAATTGCAAAACGATAGAGTTACGTCATGTGATTATTTACTTCGTAAGACAGGCGCTTCGTGTACAGCATGCATAGTAAACGCTAAAGAAGTAAGTAAATTACAGTTGCAATATGGTATATGATTAACAGTTGAAAAAATCTAGAGTCTCTGATTTTATTATCTGTTCCATAACACCTTACATGACCGTCTAGTACATTTGTTTAAATGACAATATCAAATAAGTGTAAGATGTATAGCATTATTTCCAATACAGCTACAACTGAAGAATGTTTTAATGCTTTACAGATCAATGACAATTTGATTTAAAGCTTACAAACCTGTAAACTTAGGACTATTCTAAAATGTAGTTCCAGACATATAACATGGTACTAAATCATTATAATATAGATGTAATAGTATATTGAAGTCTATTACAAAGCATTTCATTGTGGAAAAGTCCTGGGCCCTACACCATTAAAGTAATAATAGATACCACAGAGTCTGATTCATCTGTTTCATATTTTGATATTTTACTAGATAAAGACACTAATGGTAGCCTAACAACCAATCTTTATGATAAACGTAATGACTTTAATTTTTCAATCCCTTACTTCTGTAGCAATATACCCTTATAATCTGTAAATAGGGTTTTTGTATCCCAGTTCATTCGATACGCAAGAGCAGCTCTACGTGTGAACAATTTCTAAAACGAGGTAAGCTATTGACAAACAAGTTGATGAAAAACAAGGATATCAACGGTTTCGTTTGAAATCATCATTTTGAAAGATTTATGGTCGATACAATGACCTTGTCAGCAAATCCAACACAAAGTCAAATGTTGACTGAAATTTTTCATACTAATTGTTTGACCATTATTTACACACTGAATTGTCTTCGGATTCTTCCATTTTTCCTGATCATGACAAGTTGTGACCGGTCGGCAGGGGATGCTCACTTCTTCATGGCACCTGATCGTACCTCTGATGTTTTCGAGGTCCGGGTTTCCTCTGCTCTCAATTTGTATTGATTTAATCGGCTTCAAGCTAGAATACCGTTCGCTATCTCAGTATCTCTTTATTGCAATATATTCAGTCATGTAATGTTGTCGTTTAAAAAGATCACATAAATGTTTATAAATACATCTGTTATATTATATAATTTCTTGCATTTAAAGTATTTGCTAACGAACCGGTAACTTTATTATAAATATCATTAAAAAATATATATGAAATAAAAAAAAAAGAAGAAAAGAAATACTGACGTATAGTGTCACTACCTCATTATTTTAGTAACTAATATCTTTTTAGAGTGTATTGACGGATTTTACGGCCAGAATTGCAGCACTAAGTGTGGGAATTGTCGTGGACAATCTTGTGACAAGAAAAGTGGAAGCTGTTTAAATGGTTGCAAAACAAACTGGAAAGAACCCTTTTGTCAAGGTAGAAGTTTTAAAGTATGCCGAAATGCATTCTTTTCTAGAAATGTTCAAGTATATTTTTTCTGCTGTCGACTAAAACATATTAATCTGTATTTGCGTCCCGACCAGAATCAAATATAATAAGAATTTTAAGAATACTACTTAAGCAATACTTGTCCCTTATCGGCAAATGTAATCTTGTCTCCCTTGAAAATTAGGAAAAAAGTCATCATTTCATAAAGAGAGTCAATGCAAACTTATCTATAACCCATCAAAGTACACTTGTAGAATAAAATCAGCTCAATATCTACGAGTGTTTGAGATAAAAAGTCGAGTAACCAATTAGTAAATCTGATTCAAAACATCATATAAAGCAGAATATGTTAAAAATCCTAATCGTAAAAAGAAGAAGAAAAAAACACTTGCTGTGACCTTCAACTCGACATTTAGATATATCGACAACGTATTATCAATTAACAATGATTTTTTCCATTCTTCTGTCGATACGATATATCCCAGTGAGCTTGAAATAAAAAATACAACGGAGTTTGATTCTTCTGTTTCATATTTGGATATTTTACTAGAAAAAGGCGTTGATGGTAATCTAACAAGCAAGCTTTATGATGAACGAGATGACTTTAACTTTTCAATCGTCAACGTCCCTTACTTATGCAGCAATGTACCTTCATTACCTGCATACGAGGTTTATATCTCGCAGTTGATTCGATAAGCTATTGACAAACAAGTCGATGAAACAAGAATATCAGCAGTCCCGTTTAAAGTCGTCATTTCTTAAGTTCTTTGGTCTATACAATGACCTTGTTAGCAAATACAATTTTCATTAAGTCAAATGCTGACTGACGATTTGATCATCATAATTGTTAGGCCATTATTTACACACTGAATTGTCGAAGGATTTTTATGTTATTTCCCGATTATAACAAGGAGCACAAGACGGGAGAGACCGGTCAGCAGGAGATGCTCACTCCTCCATGACACCTGATCTCACCTCTGATGTTTTAGAGGACCGTGTTCGCTCTGCTCGAAAATTTGTATTGTTTAATGGACATTTGAGCTTGAATACTGTTCGTTATCTAAATACATTTCCCTGGAAAGACCATTATTTCATAAAAATGGTGGAACTATAAAAAAAATGTGCAAACTTAATCTATAACCCGTCAAGGTCCACTCATATCAGAAGTAAGCCCAATATCAATATCGTTTATGAAAAAAAAAAAATCGGAAAAAGTTGAATATACAGACAGACAGGCTGAAGGATAGCTGGATGGACATAAAGACAGATGGGAGACGAGAAGTGATCATTTACCTCCTTGCAGTTTCATTGCTAGAGAATTATTAGTGAGAGAAGTTCAAGGCATCTTTAATTCTCTGACCTATAACTAGAATCTTCCTTCCAACAGACATAGTAGTATGTTTTTATCTTCTATTCTTTTGGTAATGAGGTGCTATTTTTTTTTTTACTTACAGACCCTGAAACGTACTACTACCTCACACACACGCTGCACGAACGGTACACGATCGCTACACGGTTTGCACGAAACGCTGCACGGTTAAAACGAAACGCTACGCGGTTTGCACGAAACGCTACACGGTTTACACGAAACGCTTTGCACGAAAGGCTGCACGGTTTACACGAAAGCCTGCACGAAACGCTTTGTACACGTTTCTCACACGCTTTGTACACGGTTCTCGCACGTTTTGGCCTCGATCTGGATTTTCTATTCGGAATCTCTCGGACTTTATTTAAATTAATAAATTACGGATTAATCGAAGATAAGTTAAGAATTGCAATCATTCAGATTAAGTTAGGATCGATTAGAACTCGCAACACCAGTACTATGTTAACAGATAAAAATACACAATGTTAAGTTGTATTTGATTAATATTATAGTTGTCATTGAGTATGTGGCCCGCTCGGTGAAATGCCTATCATCGTCTATGTACAAAACTTTTTCACTAGACTCTAAATTACGCACTGAAAAAAAAATAATTATATTTGTAATTCATAATCTTTACAGCATTCAGTGTTTTTACAATTATAGTTTGATATTAACAAATCGTTTTATTACTGACAAATAAACAAAGTTATTGATTTGAAAAAAAAAAATTAAATTGTGTATGATTTCTGTAAACGGATTGATTTTCTTTCCTTTTTTTTATTATTGATTGATTTATTCATTTTTTGATTTAGTAAATAAATACTTTCATTTGAATTAGGTTCTGTTTATAATTTGCAAAGGTAATATGTACACTAAATCAAACAAAAACATTGTGCAGGATGGGGAGAGAGAGAGAGAGAGAGAGAGAGAGAGAGAGAGAGAGAGATTACCGAGATCTTACTTCTGTTCATGGCTAAATGTAACTGGCACTTGTTTCAGTAAGTATACCATACTATAGAAACAAATGCCCGTTCTAAGAAAAAAAAATATCCATATCTCCATGCAGCGGGACCAGATACATGTAATTCATTAACTGCACTTTAATTAGAATGGTAAATATATCACTTCATTACAGAATCATACTTTGACTTATCATTAGAATTTAATATGGTAGAGAAGCCGGGGGAATAGGTATTGTAATGCTTTAGTTCTATATTTTGAGGCATTGTGTTTATCAAATAAAAACAATATAACCACCACCTTGTAAAATTCTTGATTTCAAATCCCGTCTAGACCAAAAAAAAAAAAATGTAATCAATAGTCGCGGCTCTTAACAATACATTCAATATACATGAATATATGTCCAGTGTCTTAAAAACTAAAAAAAATGTGCTCTAGAACAGCGTGATTAATAAAACAACTAATATATGATTACTCCGGATTTTTTTCTTTAATTTTATTATTCACGAATACACTGGCAAATTAATTCACTGTTTACAGAGAATCGGATAAATTTAAGAAATAAAATCCACGGGTATTTATTTTTACCCATTAAATACTAATACAACTATTACATTTCACGAATTAAAAATCAATCGTTATTGTCGGGTGTCATCTTAGCCATTATTGGTAAAAAGATAATACATGTACATAGCAGAACAAGTTTTCAGTTCCCGGCACGCGGAGCCCGTGATCGCTGTTGTAAATGACCTTGATCACAGTCGTAAGAAGAGTGTCGGAAGTGTAAAGAAGATTATTATACATGTTTAAGGGGTGCATCAGGCGCACCCCGAAAAAAAAACAATATTTTCTTTAAAAAGAAAATTATGGCTGTATAAAAACATGTTAATAACAAAAGCTCAAAGTTTGTGTTTACATTTGAACACCCCCCCCCCCCCCCCTTCCCCGGAAATATTTAACTTTCTACTTGCCGATGCATGTGAATTATGATTCATTTATAAGACAATTATTAATCAACCAATTTTATGCATAAAAAGACTATAAATGACTCATCGTTTAAAAATTATTTGTATCACAATCTTGTTATATAAGAATATTATGTTCGTTTTTTTAAAAAAAAATTATTTGTGCTCCCCGGCCTAGAATTCCTATACTTCACATTTATAGCAACGCAATAAACTTAGTATTTTATATTTTACGCCTGCCTTATCTATTTATTATTTTGCATTAATCTCCCGTATGTTTTTGTAATATCATATACCACAACTGTAAAATGGTGAAGAGATTCAAATAAATGAATGAAAAGGACAAGACCGGATTACTGATGATTTTTTTAAAACAATGTTCAGTATTGCTCCCTTTAAAAAAATGTATTGAATCAAATACCTTAAAATTGGTGTGCGTATAATTAATTATTTTGAACATATTTTCTTTCCTTCTTTGTCTAAATAAAAAAAAGAAAGAAAATCAAACAGATATGTAATACATTACCGAGTAATTTTATTTTGTTGTTTCCGTAGTTTGTTCTCTCTTAAAATACCACCGGTATAATATATTCGAATAATATTAGTTACAAACAACACAGAATGACATGTTGATCTATCAATAGCCATATTTAAAATGAGTTCCGAATGAATCCTACACGTTTCTCACAGGATTCTTGCACGAAAGTCGCACGTTTCTCACACGGTTTTTACACGAAAGTCGCACGTTTCTCACACGCTTCTCGCACGCTCGCTACACGGTTTGCACGAAACGCTGCACGGTTTCCACGAAACGCTACACGGTTTGTACGAAACGAAAAGCGCACGAAAGTCACACGCTTTTTTGGGGTAGTAGCACGTTTCAGGGTCTGTAACAAGGGTTATGAAATGTATTACATGTGTTTTCCTCAGGATATAAAGGAAAAATAGCGATATTCTAAAACTTAATGGAGAAATCAAGGCATTAAATGCTGTCCAAACTTTTTATATTTAGAACATTTAGTTATGACAAACTCTTACACCAATGCAAATTCGTAAACAAAATAAAATTCTTTTTTCCCTTTTTCTTTGATGGTATATCGGTGAAAAGTAGTGGTTAATTATCCCTTCTTGAAGAAAAAGAGCATCACCTTCCCCAAGACAAGAGCATATCTTTATAAAGCTTTTGACGTTGTTTTATTTACATATATTTCTGATAATGTAAGTATAGAGAATCTCAAAAACATAATAATAACAAAACCTACTTAAACTGGAGGATTTCAACTATAAATATTGCTGACTTGCACTACTTAAGTTCGTACGTCACGAAACATTCCGAATATGACTCTTTTGTATCAAATATAAACGATAGTCAATGTGAAAGATAAGGTTCATGTTCAAAGCTATGCCCACAGCGTCTCTGATAGAGTTTTATAGAGAGGGGATTTCGAAAACCCCAGCAATATCGTGTTCCCTTAATTGACAGTAATGACTATTTTTTTTGTTTCAAATAATGCAGAACTTACATTAGAAATGAATCAGAAGAAGCTAAATCTAATAAGAGAAATCTTATGCAAATATGTATAACATAAGCAGCGATAGGAAATGGTGTATATTCAATGAATGAAAAGTATCAGATTGGCAAGAGTATTGGCAAGAGTATATAAATTAAATCGCATGCTTTTCTAATTCAATGAAATAGAATGAAATCAAGGCAGTGTAAAAGAAAAAAAAAAATAGATTTGGCGTAATTCTTTGTTTCATCAAATAAGAAGGAAATTTATGACAAATCAAAGAAGTGCTGTTTAATTAAATTGACAAAGGTAAGACAGTTGGTTTCTTTTTAATATATTGCCTTAAAATTGAACATGGGGTGTTTGATGTTTTCTTTTTAGTATTTGCTGCAACAGTAGAGGAAGAGGAAAATAATGCAGCCATAGTCGGAGGGACTGTTGCAGCCGTCTTAATTGCAATATTAGCTGGAATTTTCATAACAATATTTTACAGGTTAATGTAACAGTTCCGATTTTCTCATAATCTCAAATGCTATACAAAAAATGTCATTTATTTCATAACCGATCAACACCCAAGGGAAGATGTAATCTCTTCGATATTCTTCTGTTACTATAAAAATGGTGAAGTTTGAAAAGAATGACAGGCAATATATGAATATTATTCAGAGGGAAAACTAGTTTTTCTTTTTTTTTTATGTGTGGTACATATCTCTTGAGTGTTTTATTAATTGTTCAGTTGATGCAGATTAACCATTTAAACATTTAATTCTATTTCGGTCTTATAGACGGTATAGAAACAATGCTAGTCAAGAAGGTCTTATGGAAAATAATAAACATTTTGGAATCATTGGAAGAAAGGCAGAGGGAAGAAGAAACGGGAAAAGTAGGCATAATACACTTCGTCTATGCTAATTCAAGACAAAGCATTATTTTATTTATTTAGAAAGAAGGTCATGTGTAGTTTTTAAAGTTTTACTATGTTAAATCTAAAGAATCACTTGAGCAATTTTCTAAAAGAGAATGAGATGTGTAACAAAACATGTAATACTTAAAATTAATCAAGTCTTCAAGGTCTCTTAATTTGATTTTCGCAACCTTAAGACTAAAATAAATATGTTTTGTGGCAAAAAGAGAGAAAAAAAATCATGAGAGCTTTTTTTAGATACTCAAGAGATATTATAATTCAACCAATATTGTTTTCTTCAGACAATCAAACAGATGTGTTTGATGGATTGTGCAATCCAGGGACAAATCAATCAGATGAAGATGGATATTACAATACTGGCCAGTTCATTACAAATATTAATATAGGGGATCTACGGAACGTTATCAACGAAAAGAGCACGGGAGAGAATAGTCAATTTCTTCAAGAATACAAGGTTTAAGATATAGCAAATAATTATCAAAGCAAAACATGAAATATCTCGTGACCATTAATTATCAATTTGAAGCAAAAGGTCAAGGTTAAATAAAGAAAGATACGTAAGTTGATTGATTATTGATGCAAAAAAAAAAAAAAAATGAGAATCGCACTCATTTTGATTAATTTTTTTTGTAATAGAGACTTCCTCCAGCGAATCTGAACATTTGTGAAAGTGCCAAAAAGACGGAAAACGTTGCAAAGAACCGGTTTAAAACAACATTTCCTTGTAAGACTATAGTATTGTCTTTTTTATATATTAACATTCGGTGAATTTCCTTATTAAAACCCATTACTGTTCATCATTTAATGAACTCTTTATTAGTTTGATCTTTTATTGATCTTTAATTTATTTTAGGCATTTGTTTATGAGATTTTCCAAAATGTAGGATCTTCCATAAATCCCATACTTTAATAGAATATACAACATTTCTAGTGTTTTTGTTAACATTTTACTTTTTTTTTTTTTTTTTTTTTTTTTTTTTTTTTTTGCAAATGTAAGCAATATTTTTTAAATGTTTGTTAAAACGAAGATCAGGGAATGCAAATGCCCCTTAGAATTTGCTATGGTTATTTATAGTTTACTATAGTTAATTATTGTTAAATTTGATACTTTGATTTATGAAACTTTACTCTCGTACTTTTAAGATTTTAATGCCTAAAATCTCTTTAATTCGATAATAGTGGTGTTCAATTAATACATTAATATACAAATGATAATATCTGCTTTTAATGTAAAAAAAAAATGTGTATGTTTGTTAAATTGATAACATAAAATATATCAATTTTAAATCCATAATAAACGTACTTTGATATACCATAGTAAAAACTTTGCTGCTATAGCTAAGTATTGTTAACTATAGTAAACTATAGTTAACTTTTAAATTAGTATTTTTGTAAGGGATTGCAGAAAAAATGCATTGCCCACTCATGCGGGTGTGTGTTTTTTCTGCATAACGCCAACCATTTATTCTTGTATCATAAAATAAGAAAACATTTTTAATTGTTTACCAAAACAAACAAAAAAATAAATTAAAATAAAAAATAAAATAAAATAAATAAATAAATTAAATTAAATTAAAATTTCAGATGACCATTCCAGGATCATTCTTAAGGAAATCTGGACAGACCCTGACAATGATTACATCAACGCCAACTTTATTTCGGTATGATTAAACATAAATTTGTTACGAATGTCTATATATTATTAAGCCAATCATGAATTAATACTATGCAAAATGAGATTGGATTTTATATCATTTGTAGGATTGCAAAGGAGAAAATCGCTATATTGCAGCTCAAGGTTTGTCGTTATCATTGATTTTATTTACCATTGATAGTGGACTACTTTACCTCAACGAAGGAGAAAGCATTCGCTTTAGACGATGAATATCGAGAAAATTAGGTTTTATCTCAAAATCCATTGATTAGACTAACTAAAAACATATGTTTGAGGATCTATTGGGAATTAGAAGTATATTCTACAATACATGTGCACATCTCCCCCTTCCAAAATTCAACAATATAATTTGGAAGCCCCCTTTATTCGGAAAACAGCTTCTAATTAAATTGGTATTTTGTTAAACTGCATTTTGTTTCTTCATAAAATAATAATTTCTTTTTAAAATGATCTTACTTCAAATATGTTAACAGGGCCTAAAAACAACACATTGAAAGATTTTTGGAGAATGATTTGGCAAGAAGACATTAAAGATATTATCATGCTGACTAACATAGTAGAAAAAGGAAAGGTGAGAAAAACATAATTCTAAAGATGAAACCCTATATATACTTGCATTTTCTTTGTTTATTTGTAAATTTGTGTAATTTTGAAATGTATATTTTTAACAATTGGGTTTTTCTTTAGCACAAGTGCACCCAATATTGGCCAAATAACGATAATTCAATACAAATTGGTCCATGTAATATATCTCTATTGGAGGAAATAGTGTATGCATTCCATACATTGCGAAAACTTTCGGTAGAAAGAAAACAAGTAAGAATTCATTATATTCATATGACCTTATATCTTTTTATGTTCATAATCTTTTTGATAACCCTTTTTTTCTGTTAATGTGTATCTAATGTAAAGATGAATTCATATAATAAAAGGATTTTATAGAACACTCCATGACTATAATCATAAAATATCATAACCAATGCTTTTCGTAACAGCATAAAACTTATTTTCCTGATATTTTTTGAACGATAAGAACAAATTCATTATTTATTAATCAGTTATAATTTATTTATTTATTTATTTATTTATTATTTATGTTATTTATTATTTATGTTACTTATTATTTATGTTATTTATTATTTATGTTATTTATTATTTATGCTATTTATTATTTATTCATTATTTATGTTATTTATGATTTATTTATTATTTATGTTATTTATGATTTATTTATTATTTATGCTATTTATTATTTATGTTATTGTAAAGTTTTGGGGTACAGCTGTTGTTTTTGAATATTTTTTTACCCGCTTGATGGGTTACGTTACAAATATTGTTTGTGGGTCTCTTATTTCTGAGATTTACCTTCATTAATTAAAGAGATTTGTTTAACTTTAAAAAGGAATTTATTAAAACAATAATTTATGATTAATAAATACAATCAAGAAACAATTATGGGTAATGGGTCAGGACGTATAAATAACAATAATCAGTTGTTGGGTCACCCAGGGATCAATTTATCCAATGAAAACATATGGGTGGCAGATTCTTACCCATAATTATGGGTGTAAATGAGTTGGGAATATTGGAGCAGTTCAGTCAAGGTGTTAATACGACTGACCAACGTCCCAAACTGAAGAGGACGTTCAAAACGTCGCCTTTATATACCTTTCGTACAACGGTGCGAATTACTTCACGCGCGAATAACAAGCGGTACCGCTAGTATTCGCGCGATGTTTGTATAGTTACAACTTTTGCACCAAGTAAAAGGCTTTAACATTACAAAGGCGGGAAAAGGGATAAATTGTCGTTTTGTAATTGTTTTGGAGACGATGCCAAGCTGATTTTGGGTATGTCAGTCGAATAACATAGCCAGATGGCCTTTTGTTATTACGAGAGGGCTGATCTATGGAGGAAATTCGGGTTTGTACAATACAACCAGACGATTTTCATAAAATATACATATAAGATGAGACATAAAGCGTACATTAATAACATACAATAGTTGGTGATATTCCTATGATGTTTTCATGTAAAATAACGACATGTAGATTTAATATTTGGGGTATGAATTGGGGTGATCCAATCTATGGGTTGTTTTGATAAGGGGAAAATCTGTAACACAGCCCCCCTTCATGTAAAACATTCGTCCCCAATGTTGGATCTTTATATCATAACTCATTTTTATGACCAGTTTTCATGGGAATATCTCCATGTAAGAAAACATAGTCAATGAGTTAAGTTTACAATAAATATTTCATAATGGGTCACAACAAAACATACAATGATACATACATATCAATAATTATAACAATGTGGTTAATAACTTGTATAGCAATCATAGGCATGAGTAATAAGAATAACATGAACAACAAATCGACAATTATCAATGCACTAGTTTTTAACGAAATAGTTTATAAAACAGTGTATTTGTTTTATCACAGTTCATCTTTACATCCTGGATCCACTGGAATGGAACAGTCACAGCTATATGGCACACTACAAATTTTCTGATTTCATTCAGATCCAAATATTCACATTCGTTATACAGGTCACAACGTTGAATAATGTATGTCTTTTGAAATGTCTAAAAAGGTACACATCCGTTCCTTAAGAATTCGGAATCATAGGGAAAGAAATGTTCAGGATCCATGTCCGGAAATACATCACAAGGCTTGGAAGGCTTCCTCAAGACAAGGTATGGACTAAAGGTGGCTCGCTTAGGTGATGAGTATGGTTTAGATGATTTTTCTACACCTATTGGTTCTTGAATGAGTATGGTGCCTAACCCACTATTGGAGGCTTCAGTATCAATGGTAAACAATCTTACATTGTCAGGGTAGGGCAGGGCTGGAGAACTTGTTATGGCTCTTTGGAGTTTATCAAAAGCTTCATGGCAGTTTTCATCCAAATGGAACTCTTGTTTTGATTCAATTGTATTTTCTCTGGGAATTTTCTCAACAATACATTGCAAGTGGTCTGGAAATTGGGGGTTGAGCTCTGGGCTAAGAGGATTAAGGGTATGGGTATTGTCTGGGTCTACCCATTTATTTAGTACTTTGTCAACACAGTTGACTGTGGCAATTTGGGTATTCTTATTAAGTTTGATACTTTCATCTTTCAAATTCATGTGACAAACTGTGACTTCTCTGTCTACAGTTACAGGGGTTTTGGGAATCAACAATTCATATTTCTCAACAAAACTCTGAATGGGTTTTATTACTTTAACCTCATCCTTAAATAAAGAGTTATCTACCTTTGCAGGGGCAACATATTCACAATGGGGAGGGACTTGAGTATCCTCGGCAAGACTTATCTTGCTACAAGAAACATCTTCTATACAAGATTTACTAAAGCAGGGAATGTCTATACCTTGTACCTTTAGTTTCATCTTTTTCACATAAAGGTCACATGAATTCTGGGTCATAAAATCTTATCCCAATATACATGGGTTTTGTATATCAGCCACAAGTATTTTATGGGTAACTTGAAAATTTTCAAGAGATATTTTGATTGGGCATTCTCCCTTAAGTGGGATTGCATTACCACTTGCAGATGTAAGATTGATAGAAACTGGGGTTATTTGGAGCTTTTCCATAGAATCTAAATTTTCAAAGAATTGGGTACTGACAATGGTCACACTAGCGCCCGTATCTACTAGTATACTTGTTTCTTTATTCCAAATTTTTCCAATTATATAAATTCCATCATTTCCCCCTTTTATATCTCCCACTAAAATTTGTACTACAAGAGATTTCTTTCTCAGGTTTTACTTCATTAAAATTTTCATTTTCAACATTGGGTCTGGGCTTTAGTGGGAGAGGTTGAGCCATATTTAATAGCGAGTGTTGGGGCCTGCCCCTTGAACCTGTCGACTTCGACCCCCGAATTCGACGCTGGGTAGTTTCCCTGTCTTTGAGGTCGGAAAGGACTTTGTCTGGTGTTCTTGGGGTAATGGTTCCCACTGTTAGAATTTCTGTGGTTTGATCAACCCTGGGGTCTAGGTCCATAATTTTTAGGTCTGTTGTTTGGGTAGTTGGGTCTACCTGGGTTAGGGTAAGAGTCATTATTTGAATAATGCACATAGGGAGTTTGTGCAAAATCATAGGCAGGCATTGGACCATTTCTTATAAGAGCTTTGATTTTTAGGGTGAGGGATTGTTGGTCATCCCGTTAGTTTTGATTATCTTGTTTCAATGAAGAAATGGGGTCAGTTTCCTGAACTGAGTTGACAGACTTGATTCTTTGGGCATCTGCCAAACTATAAGTTTCTAATCGAATGGCTAATATCTCTGCTTCATTAATGTCTTTGGGTTTAGCTTCCCTCAACCGTAGTCGCATTTCTGGGTCTGGCAGGGCATCAATAAATTGATCAAGGGCAAGAATGCTTATGATGGTTGGGTCAGCTGTTGGGTAGGCCTGGCGGGTTAATTTCTTAATAGATTGGGCCAGTTCAGGTAAGGACTCATTTGGTCCCCTAGTTTTGGTTTTAAGTTGGGCACGGAACATCTCCGATCTCTAAATGGAACCATATCTTCTGTTTAGGATTTCTACAAGGGAGTTAAAATCTCGCCTTTGATTTTCATTAAGTTCACTCAGTAAAGCTCGTGCACTATCCGTAAGGCTACTGGCAAGGTACAGATATTTTGTTTTATAATCCCATCCATGTAAGTCAACTAAAATTTCAAATTGGGCGAGGTACTCGTCAAAGTCCTCTGACCCATCAAAGGTTTGGGGTTTTATGGTTACAGTGGTTTTGGGTATGAATGGAGAAGGCATTCTGTTTTCGTTCCTGTTTATTTCGGGTAAGTGGGGATAATGGGTACCCGACATTGTGCTTGGGTTATATTCCCTTTGCCCATACATTGGGTCTGAATGAATATTGGAAGGGAAATCATCATTAGAATTGACAGGGTGAATGGATTTGGATACTTGGGCTTTGGGCGTGTGATGATTTTCTCCCCTGTCATAGGTTGGGTTTTCAAATTTTCTTTCTAAATGATCAACATGATCTCTCAATTCATGATATTCATGTCTCATGCCCAACAACTGTTGGTTAACATTTTGCATCATAGACATTAACATATCAAATTGATTATCCTTTTCAGGAGGTGCTGAAACTGATGCCATTGGGGAAGATTGGAGATTGGAAGCGGGTAAATAATCCCCATGATCTTCCACAGCAATGAGTGAAGATGGGTGTGATTTGAAAGTGACTTCAAAACTTTCTTCAGTTTCCATAGTAAATATTGGGAACAAAAATATATTTGGTCAATAAAAATGTATAAAAATATACCAATCCTTTTGTTTTTATAATAAAAAAAAATTGGTAAACAGAAATAAGAAAATGGAAATTCCACTTCTGACACCAGTTGTAACGTTTTCCGGTATAGCTGTTGTTTTTGAATATTCTTTTACCCGCTTGATGGGTTACGTTACAAATATTGTCTGTGGGTCTCTTATTTCTGAGATTTACCTTAATTAATTAAAGAGATTTGTTTAACTTTAAAAAGGAATTTATTAAAACAATAATTTATGATTAATAAATACAATCAAGAAACAATTATGGGTAATGGGTCAGGACGTATAAGTAACAATAATCAGTTGTTGGGTCACCCAGGGATCAATTTACCCAATGAAAACATATGGGTGGCAGATTCCTACCCATAATTATGGGTGTAAATGAGTTGGGAATATTGGAGCAGTTCAGTCAAGGTGTTAATACGACTGACCAACGTCCCAAACTGAAGAGGACGTTCAAAACGTCGCCTTTATATACCTTTCGTTCAACGGTGCGAATTACTTCACGCGCGAATAACAAGCGGTACCGCTAGTATTCGCGCGATGTTTGTATAGTTACAACTTTTGCACCAAGTAAAAGGCTTTAACATTACAAAGGCGGGAAAAGGGATGAATTGTCGTTTTGTAATTGTTTTGGATACGATGCCAAGCTGATTTTGGGTATGTCAGGGGAATAACATAGCCAGATGGCCTTTTGTTATTACGAGAGGGCTGATCTATGGAGGAAATTCGGGTTTGTACAATACAACCAGACGATTTTCATAAAATATACATATAAGATGAGACATAAAGCGTACATTAATAACATACAATAGTTGGTGATATTCCTATGATGTTTTCATATAAAATAACGACATGTAGATTTAATATTAAGGGGATGAATTGGGGTGATCCAATCTATGGGTTGTTTTGATAAGGGGAAAATCTGTAACATTATTTATTATTTATTCATTATTTATGTTATTTATGATTTATTTATTATTTATGCTATTTATTATTTATGTTATTTATTATTTATTCATTATTCATGTTATTAATGATTTATTTATGATTTATTTATTATTTGTTTTATTTATTATTTATGTTATTTATTATTTATGTTATTTATTATTTATGTTATTTATTTATTATTTATGTTATTTATTATGTTATTTATTCTTTATGTTATTTATTCTTTATTTATTATTTATGTTATTTATTATTTATTTATTATTTATGTTATAAAAGCCCTACAGTAGGAGAGTCATTACGCAGTATCACTACACCGCCTGGCCAGACCACGGTACACCAGAGGAAGTGGCACTTGTTCAGTTCCACAGATTTGTAGCCAATAGAATACACACAGATGTTCCATTACTAGTGCACTGCAGGTTTGTCACTTTTACAAAATAGAAATCTATTTATTTTCGAACGAAACTTAACCCTGCACTAAAAAAGGATTACTTACTTTCACTCAAAATAAGTAATCAAATTACTTGGTTCAAGTAATTTTAAAGTAAATATGTTTGTCACTATAGCAATCATTTCAAGAAATGAGTAATAATTTAAAGTAATCACAAGTAATATCCTTCTACTAGTTTTAGAAATGGCAATGGGTAAAAAGATAATTAACATAAGTAAATAAAATAATTACTTAGGTATTTTGAATTACATAGTATTTCAACCATAATTAAGCATTTCGTTTTCTTAAAAACCCGTAAAATCTAGAAATAAAATGTTCATTTTAAGTAAAAAATTACTGACAGATTCTTTTGAAATTAGAAAGCAGTGATCATCACAAGTAATACAATTACTTAAGTATATAACTAAGATAATTATTTGCATAAAACTGCTGCTTTAAATTTCAGATTCTCTGCTTAGCCACCAGTAAATGGGAATACTTAATAATGTAATCACACACAAGAAAAACAATTTTACAATTCAGAAGCAGATTTACTTTTTAAAATATTTGCAGATGAAGCATCTGGCATAAAAAAAATATTGCAAAGGTTACTCCTTATCTATACATTTGCTTATATGTATATTTTTATGCATTCTCAAGCTTGAATGAAATTTTCAAGGAATAATAAGCATGATTAAGAAAAAAATTCAAGACTATTTCTAAGTTGTTTACAGTATTACAAAAAATTGATAATTTATAACCCCTACACTTTTGTTAAACCCTTGGATAATATAAACATGATTGACAAACCTCAATGGTTTTCCTAAATTGTTTACAGCATATCAAACAAATTAATGGTCTGTAACACCTACACTTCTATTTAATAGCCATTCTCTGTAACCACTAAAACTTTTAAGGCACGCATAGTCACAGATTTTTTTCAAATTTGGCTAGAATTTATCACCTCATAAACTACCCCAAAAAAAATTGTTGGATCATATAAATGTTGAGTAGTTACCATGGAAACGGTGTCTAAAGTTGATTTTTTTTTCGGAAAAAAATGCAATTTTTGGGAATGTTATTCAATGAAATGCGGCTACTTCAATTCATGTTACTCACAGAAATAAAAAGTATGACATCTGATTTTAAAAGTCATTTAAAAGCATTGTTGGTATTCAGTCTATAAATATGAGAAATCTATGATAAAAATAGCAGACATTCATTTTAAAATTGAATTGTTTCCCTTTGATAATTGTGAGCTCTTTAGTGTGAGGGATAAAAAAAAAAAAATCATTGGACAAAACTGACTGGAAGTTGTTTAAATTGTCAAGATATATCCTGGATTTCAAGTAAAATCAAGTGTTTTTTTTTTTCTGTTTATTTAATGTGCATACAAATTTTAACCTCCTTCATTATTTCCTGGATACAAAAGAGTAATTTTTATGAGTGAACAATGGGGAAATGTACAAGATCACATGGTGCAAAAAATCAGCTCTGTGCACATTCATGATATTGAAGCCTAAGCCTCAAGGTCTTAAGAGTTTCAAAATTGGGGGAAAAAAATAAACTAAGATATCAGAATTATATTGAAATGTTGTAAGAAGAGGTACAGTGTCTTAGTCAGAGTATGTGATATATTACAATGAATAACAGCCAGGAAAGCCAGTATTTTTTTTTTAACGAATGTGAAAAAAAAAGAATTATAATGTTAGAAAAGTAGGCTTTTGATTTTACCTAAATAATTAAAGTCTAGCTACATTTACATGATCGTACAAAACTGGAAGTTGAAAGTCAGATAAAAATAGGCTTGGCAACAACAAAGTACAGGTGTATCAAGTTTATATCGAATGATGTAATGTAAGTTGATAATGTTGCTGAAGCAAGAATTTTCTTTAAGGGAAAGGTCTTTACCCAGTAAAAAAAAATAAAAAAGATTGTTAAGGCCAATAATAAAAATGTTTTGTTAGATTCCTATCGACCAGTCAAAATTATACTTTTTGGGGGATTGGGGTGGGGTTGGTGGGTTTGCATAGAAATACAAATTGTCTGAATCATATTTAAAGTTAACGGTTTATCATACCTCTAGACTAAGATACATTTAGATTGAACCTTGTAGCAGTAAAATTAATATCTATTCAGTCTAGCTGTATTTTATTAACAATGAAAACATAAATAAATTTCTGACACCCCCCCCCCTTCTACCAAAAGAAAAAAACTCTAAAATTAAACAAAAAATGAATCTATACCTCTATGGGGGCGGGAAGGGGTTAATCACTTATGAATGAACCACTTCCTTTAATATTTATAAATAACGCTTCTTAACGTTTTACAAGGTATCCATGTTTTTTTTTTTTTTTTTTTTTTTTTTTTTTTTTTTTTTTTTTTTTTTTTTTACAAATGCCTCTTACCAATTGATGTGGGTAAGTGCTTTTACATGGTTCCTGGAAGGGGCGAAATAAGTCCTAGTCATTGGTTACTTTACTATATTCATTTTTTTAAAAAAATGAAAACCGTAGGAAGAAGGCAGGGACAGATTATTTATTTTCAACATTTTCAAGGACTAATCTTTAGAAATTATGTTTACATTACACACCATAAGGTGTACGATTCCATCAAGCTTACCAACCAACTCAAATTTAGCAACTGACATAAATTCAAGAAAGCACAAAAACAGATTATCCGAACAGATCCAGCAGATTTTTACAACAGATAATCATTTATTAAATTTTGGGAAATAGCAGATCTATTACGTGTAAACCCATGCATATTTGGGTTGAAATACATGTATTTATCATCAGTGTCTCTAAATTTTTAAGTTTTTAAGAATAATATTGCAAAGTAAAATGGACTTAGGCTTTTTCTGTCAACTTCTCTGAACAAAAAGTCACAGGAAATTAACATAATTTGACTGTCACTGGAAAAGTGCGGGCTGTTGAATAGAGTCAAAAATGTACATTTTAGAACAAGGACTTAGTCTATAAAAACAACAAAAGAGTGTTTTTACATGCATGTAGCACAATTCTCTACATGAAAGTCACTCAATATGGTAAGTGTATAGGCTTTCAATATTTTGACTTGGCTACATTTTTATCAATAAACGACCTTAAAAAACATTCTCATAGCATTTTCACATTATGCATCAAGCTAAAGGTGAGAATGTAATTTATTTACCACGCAGTTTCAGAAAAAATAAATTGTGTATAAAACAGGATACTTTTTCACAATATCCAAGTATAAATGCTATACTAACAAGCTAATTCAGGGAATCTATGTCCCCTGCTTAAGGAAAAAAGAAGAGCATGTACGGATCTAGAGGGGTAGTGGTTGGAGGGTGGTGGTGGTTGGGGGGGGGGGGACGGGACACTTTAAGAGGAGCGGGCGGGACCATAGGGAGTTATGATATAAAATTTCATTGCAAAAGCTTAACATCAATTCTCTGTAAGGACCAAAAATGCTTGGCCACGCACTATCATAGAATTTTATTTTATCACTATAATATTAGAGAGTGCCCTATATAAAGACTATTGAGGGGTAAATTTTGGACAGTACCTCCTTGGTTTCCATAGCAACAACTTTGAAATATTTTGCCATGGCAAAACTGACCTGATTGTCATCACCATGTAAAATAATTCCGTGCTTCCTTAATGTAGGAAAGTTATGAACATAACATGGGTTTCATTTTATAGCTAAGTAATCAAAGTTTCTGTACATCTAAATTTTATTCAATTTAACCCAAGGTTTTTAATATGATACAGATCAATTTACATGAATTTGTCATAAAAATGAATACAAAGGTGCCTATTTCTTGATATGGATATTAAATTTTGCAGGCAATTGAAACTTAGAAAAAAGATCTTTTTAGTAAGATCAAGCTTAGATCTAAAAGATGCAAAAAGATTTGAGGTGGGGAAATCAGTTAAAAGTCATATTCCAATCCCCTCAAATTATAACTTTTCCTAAAAATTAACCTAGAGTTATTTCCCTTTGCTGACTCTTTTGCACTGAAGACAAAAAATTAAACTGGTGTTATTTTCCTTTGTTGACTCTCCTGTATTGAAGTCTAAAGAAGTTTATAACAACATGTGGCAAAAACAGACGCCAGAAAAATAAACATGAAACAATAACGGAAAAATAATGTGTTTTTCAACTCTTAAAAATGGAATTCAGGTGTGAATGGCAAAGGAATTCATCAAATGAAGGAGAGACTGCTTTCTCAGCATTCAACTCGATAATGATGTACAGGTCTTTATTATGATAATAAATTTTTCATGTCAAATTCACTTTGCAAAATATTGAAACAAATTTTATGAGGTCTGACTTGCATTCCCATCATGTGGGATTCCATGTACTCTAAAACCCATGAGAAAAATGCAAGATGCAATTGGAGGAAAACAACAAGCAGAAGATAGGGCAGTCAGTGGGATGTTTAGAACAACCCCTAGGCACAGGTATAAATTTGAATGTTTTCAAATATTCATTTTGTATAAAAACTGCATGTAAGAAGCTTTTTCAAATAAATTGATATAATTTTAAATTAAATATTTTTTTTTATATAATAGACTTAATTGGTCTATATTCAAAGATCACCATGTTAGCAGGACATTCCAGATATATATCTTATTAATATATTTGCATTATAGGAATTTTTGCTTGCTTCAGAAAGCAACTTACTTTGGCAAATCATAACTACAAAGTTTATCAAAAGGAGGAGAATATTGTAGAAGATGTAAGTTTGTATGTAATGAAAAATATGCACAAGGCTATATAAATATATATATATATATTATTGGTAACATTATACACAGTGGCGGTTCCAGGAATCTTGAAAAAGGGGGGGGGGACCAGTGTGGTCTCGGGGTACTGGCTCAAGGCCACACCCAAAAATTGATTTATTAAATCTGATGTATATTTTGGACACAAAGAGGGGGGGGGGGTCTAAATCCGCAATTGGTACAGTTTAAAATCTAATTTGGCCAAAAAAGTAGTAGGTCTTGGGTAAAAATTAGAGATGGTCAACTTAACGGAAACACATACAAATTTTTTTAGCATAAAAAGAAGTCATATAATTCCGATTCACTGTAAAAAGAAAAAAATATATTTAACTGCAGCTATAAATACAAACTAATAAGATATAAATATAATATACCAATGTAAATGTATGCATTCATGATTGACAATAAGAATGAATTTCTTTAATTTGAAAAAAAAAAAAAATATTTTAAACATATTTTAGATGTACTGGTGCTTTGAAAAGAAAAAAAGATGAAAAGATATATAGAGAAATAATTTTCAGTAAAAAGCAAGTGATTTTTTTTTTTTAATATTACAATTGTCTGGATATTGAGTTTTAATTTTTTTTTTTCATGCCGCTGCCTCCATGAATTATCAATCTTTTATAAAAGTCATGATTTTGACAGATTCTGGGGGTGTAATAATTATGAAAAGAAATACAAACTGGTTGTTGATTATATACTTCTATGTATATATTGTTAACATTTTAGGACTGTGACACAGGAGCATCACTTATGAAAGGTTGCACTCAAATAGTACAACGATGAAGGATATATGAGCAACTGTAAGTACACTATAATTTAATTAATTCAATATATATATATGAAATAGTGTTGATGACTTGTATGATTGTCCCTAATGCATTTGATTTATACAAGAAAATTACATAGGCCTACATGTGTAAATTAACTACAAATAGAAATATCCAGTATACAGTAATGATCGATATAGTTGCAAATGCTTGGGAAATAACTGATTAAAGAGAACCTTTATTCTTGTGTTTTTATCATCTTTATTCAACACAAAGGCTATATACCAGAAGCAGAAGGCAGTTACAAAATTAACTAATGGAGACAGAAACCTTGCAATTGACCGTGAGAATTGAACATTGGACAGTATCTTCCCTGGACAATATTCTTTTGGAGAAAATTCTGTTAGAGCATGGAGACAGCTTTTGGAGTAGGTGATGGTAAATTGTTTCAGTTACTGTAGATTCCTAAATATACGCGAGGAATTGATTATCGCGTAATTACGCGAGAAGCACCACTCGCGAAATAAAATTACTCGCTTTTATTTTCATGACGCTTTAATATATGTAAAATCTCTAGATAAATCACCCATTCGCGAATTATTTTTCTCGCGATTTGACGCCCTTGGGCCATTTCGCGATATTAAGTACTCTCATAAAATAAGGAATCTACAGTACTTTTTCCTTGCAATTGAATACACTGAAAATACTGTATGTGTACATAAATTGGCGTATTCAAAATTTAGCGCAATCACTGGGTATGGAGTGGTTGGCGTAATCATGAATTAGCGCTACATACGCCTGCGGCATGTATTGTATTTATTAATGATTTATTAAAGGTATTCATTAATTGGTGCATTGTTGTCTGCGTTAAAGGCGATAAAATATGATGAACAGTGCTTGGGAATGGGACCCCCTCCCCCGCGTTCCATACTCCAAGGGTTCTCCCCGACTTTTTTATAATAAAATATATTTCTATGACACATTCACAAAGTATTACAATTCAAAAATCCAAAATATAATCTAAATCTAACCTTTTATCAAAATTCATACTCTCTGATACTAAAAGTTCTCTTTTAGTATCCGAGAGTATGAATTTTTATAGGGAAGGGGGGGGGGGGTCCCGTCCCAAAGCACCTGTGATATGAAGCCTGGATTTTTAAGTACACATGCAGGAATTTTGAGGCAATTTATTTCAAGATGTAAATACTAACTACTAGCTTAGTATTATATACATTTTGATAAAAATAGATATGCTTATATACTTGTATTTGTTATCACATGAAAAATGTAGTAGATGTTAAACAATTGATTTTTGATTAAAGTATACATGTATGTTTTTTTTTTTTTTTTTCCAGGGGAAAAGATGAAGATGATTATCTCAAGTATCACTTTTCAAACCCATTTAAAATTCTTCTTGACTGGTCAGACACAACACCAAATAATGGTCAACCTCTGATGTAAAGAGAACTCATGGAAACATCAAGCTTAGCTGTTTCTATTGTCTACAAAATTGCTATATAGCAGCTATTTTCTACATTTTGTTTATCTCTAAATACACATTTTGGATAATGTTTAGATGTAGATTCTTGCTTGATTAATAATTTGAAAAAAAAAACTGTTTTTTAAAGTAACGATAAAATTATACATATTCACATGAATATGTGTATGTTTTCTGATTGTAAGACTATACATTAATGGCATTATTTTTAATGGGGTGTTAATTTATGGTCAGTCTAAATAATTCTAAATTTCTTTAACCAAATAAAATTGATATCTAAAGATTTGCATCTGGGAACAAGCAAAATTTAAAAGGAGGAAATTAACATTAGCTTATCAAATTTCAAACCTGCTAAATTAATACAC
The DNA here is from genome assembly GCF_033153115.1 of Saccostrea echinata. Taxonomy (NCBI): domain Eukaryota; kingdom Metazoa; phylum Mollusca; class Bivalvia; order Ostreida; family Ostreidae; genus Saccostrea; species Saccostrea echinata. The sequence goes on along the minus strand of NW_026889754.1, from coordinate 18,349,055 downwards.
TGTATCTACCTACCTATGCATGAAAAAGTAATAATTTATTATTTATTTATTATTTTTGGTTGAAAAGTATCATTAGAGTTTTAATCCGTTATCTTTTTCCATTTTTTACCTAGTATTTGAAAATGTTGTCTACTGAAATAAGTTCCAGTAAAAAGTTGAATAGCTAATTTTCTTTAGATTTTGAGTTATCTGCCCTTTGTAAAGGAACATAGAGAAACAATAATAATTCATTTAATTTTGTTTTATCCTATTTATTATCTTTAATAATATTTACTAATCATTCCGTTTGTCTTATTTATTAGTGAGAAAAATGTTTGGAAAAGAAATTTTATAAAACAACCAGTGTCTAGTAACATTTTGAACAAAATATTATTTGGCAAAATGCCAATTTTCGAAGTTAAAAATATCGAAAACGAAAAAAATCCCCACTCCACTTTTCATAAAAGTTAACTAATATTATTATGGTGTTTCTAAAATTTAAGGTGATTTTTTCTTGAATTGCCTGCATTTCTTGAAAGACTTCTTGAAATATAGGGTAAAAACGACCATTTTCAAAATGTAAGAATTTGGTCATCTTTGAGCCATCAGTTGAAGAATTTGCAGGTGACTTGTAGATTTTTTTTTATTGTGTTATATAGTGCTTCATTTGTTCTATTCATATAATGTATGAATTATCTCAAAATAATAAAGATGATTAAACCACAAGAAATCAAGTATATAGCATTTTTATGCTTGAATTGAGAGTAAATGGGGACAAAATCTATATTAGCGCGTTACCATGGCAACCAAGGTAGTAGCCTTAATTTTGAATGTTGATTATGTCATAGTGTATGGGCATTAATCACCTGAAAAAGTTTCATGAAAATCGTTCATGGTGTGTGCCACAGCCCTACAGTAAAATTTTGGTCCTTACAGAGAATTGATGTTAAAATCTTTTTGAGATATCACTCGGAAATGAAAGTTTTACACACAAACAGAATGTATAAATTTTTTATATTTACCTTTGACCTTTTGACCTCGAAATCAATAGGGGTCTTTTTTAGTTCATAGGAAGTTGTGCTTTAAAATTTCGATGCAAAAGCTTGAAGGCTTTTCGAGATATCGCACAGAAATAAAGTGTTTAAACTGAATTTATGTATTCATAATCTTCACCTTTGACCTTAAAATCAATGGGAGTCTTCCCTAGGCCACACATTTTTTATGCAAAATTTCATTGCAAAGGATCAAAGGCTGAAACAAAAGTGTTACAGAAAGACAGACTGATGGACGGTCAGACAGTCCCAAATCAATATCCCCCACTTTCAGTGAAAGCGGGAGACAAAAAGGCAATTTTTACATACCATTGTGACCTTGAACTTTGACCTTCTCTCCGTATTTACCAATTCATGTGATGCCACATGTAGTTATTGTCCACCAGAACTGTAATTTTGTTTATTCATGCTGTTTAAAACAAAAGTATTAGTTAGGACACAGAAAAAAATGTGCTTAGTTTCCTTTAGTTTCCATCTTAATCGAGCTATTTTGACCTTGACCTTGACCTTTTGTCATGAAAATTGATTTTTCTCTTTGTTTTTGCTATTGTGTACCACATATCTAAATTTGGTTTTAATCCATTTTAAAATACTCAGGTATTTATATGGAAACTGATTGTAGATACCTATTGCCCTTGTCTGGAATTCTTTAAAAAAAAAGCTCAAGTTTGTAACCATAGTAACATTAAAACGAAATATGAATACCAAGTGTTTCTCTGCAGTTTATATTAGAACTATATATGGACTTTCAAACCAATGTATTTATTTTTTCCCAAATGTCCGCAAAATTTCATACCAGGCTTTTCAGAAGAGCCTAAAATATACAATTTCTCCCCCGAGAAATCCTGTCTAAATACGGGCGATATCTTTTTTATTAGGTAAAGTTACTCAAATACTAGAAATTATCTAAAGGACTACAAAAATGATGTATTTTGGCAAAAAAGATGAAGTCATGTAAATATCTTGTTGTATTAAAGACTTTTAATTTGTCAAAAATGGTCATTTTTCATCAAAATTTAGCATTTTTTAGGCCATGAAAAATATATGTTGGTTACCATGGTAACCATTGATCATAGCAACCATTTTATTATGAATTTTAGTTTCATACATCAATATAGGAATGTGTGCCAAGTTTCATAAAAATCTAAGACATAGCGTGCCACACTCCCTATTTAAGAGTTTAAATGCTTACAGAGAATGGCTATTAACCCTTTGATAATAAGCGTGATTGGCAAAACGTCAACACTTTTTCTAAGTTGTTTACAGCATAACAAATAAATAGTCTATAACCCCTACACCTCTGTCAAACTCTGGATCATAATCACTGCCATTTACTGTCATTCAAATATAACAGGCTCATCGGTCAGAGATTTCTCGAACGCTTCTGTAGCCTTTCTCATGAAAGGAAGATCTTCATGCCCTTTGTCTTTCAAAACTTCACCTTCGACGTAAAGCAATGCTAAATTGCACTGTAAGGGGTATGAAAGCTGTGCCACGTAATACATGCCCATCGAAGCAAGGACTGCAGCGTGTGGTTTTCATATCCTGCAAACTTCATTGCACCGAATCATTAAGCTAATGACTTCTTCTCCTCCAAATTTTTGGAGCACTGTCCAGGGTATATTTGAGGTTCTGTGTTTGGCCACTATTTCCTTGAACACCTTATATCTCTGCAACAAAAATATGCTCAAAATAAATATGCAAAACACTTTAAAGTATGATGGATGAAATAATATTTTTCACCTTGACAATGTGGGCAATAAGTGGCAGTTTTGTTTCTTCTTTTTTTAAATACTGAATATCACAGTATGCATCTCCTCCCCAAGAATTTTTTATCACTCCTCTCTCTTGAGAAGAAAATAAAGCTAATTTATTATTGATAATTTATGGACATTCACCTACATAAAATATCCGCTTCAACACTGAACTGATATGATAACAATATATATGCATGTTATTGACGCTAACAACATTGGTGAGTCATAAATTGATTATTATCATGCAATAACATAATTAGTGTGCTGTTATGCAAGCAACTGTGCATTGAAATATACTAAATCTTCTGAATTGTGTAAAAAATTCAATATTACATTCACTTGCACTATGGTAACCTTTTTTTAATTGACAATATATACATTTGTGGTATCTCTCTATTATATAAACATACAGAGAGCAAATATCTTCATACCTGTATGAAGTTTTTCGAAGGTCATAGGTCATTACGTGACCTAATCACACAGCGCAGTAATATCTACATAAAAAAAGATTTGCTCTATTTAGCAATATAGCATGTTTTTCATGTATAAAAATGTACACAATACGCAAGTAAAATAATAATCATTTTATTTACAATGTAAACCATTATTTTAATACAGTTTTCGACCGATTTTACATACAGAATAGGAAACTACGTGTTTCAAGTTCCATGTTTGAGCTGCATAGTCTCAACGTTTACCCTTATTTTTCTTGTAGACCTCTGAATGCTATAGTTTTTTTTTTCATTAAACTTTACTCACAATAAATTTGAAAATCTGTTGGAAAATATCAATGTAATGCAATCACGCCACAAACAGCTGACAAACACTGCACTTCAGAAGTTCGGTAGGCAAACCTCCATCACCGAGATCGTTGTCTTAACAATGTAAGCTGTCGCCAGTGTCTCTGTGTCAACATCATAATAAATATGCCTTAATGAAATCGTAGATTTTATGTTTCTGATCAAATTTTATACTTGATTTCAAGTTAACTGGTCCGTCCATCCCTTTCCGACCGAAATTCCTCCAACTTTTTATTATCAAACATCGGACGTGTTTCTTGTGTTTTTTAAAACATCGAATATGGGTTCTTATGATTACAAAAATTCCCAGACACCAATATGCTCACTATAATTGATCACAAGTAGCCTTTCACAGAATATTCCCTTCAATACACAATCATTTGCCAGAGGAATTTGAAGCGTAACCGCTTTTCAAGCCGTTTTACACCTTGCGTCATTTGTCAAAATCTACGGCGAACAGTTAGTGCAATATTTATATTTGATTATATCCGATTGTCCGTCTCAAATGTATATATAAGTAATAAATAACAAGTTTAAAAACTTCACTGGGAAATGAAGTGGGTCGGTACGTGATCAGATCTTCTGAGAAGGCCTTCGGCCTTTACAGGATTTGATCACGTGACCGACCCACTTCATTTCCCAGAGAAGTTTTTAAACTTGTTATTTATTTCTTAAATAAGTTAATTATTAAACAATGCTTATAATTTAAGTTTAGAAACAAAACAAAAAATTAATGCCTTTTTGGAACAGATATTGTTCGCACTAATGAAATGTATATTATTTCCTGGATTTTTCCCAGTGGACAGAAATTCATACCAAAAGAATGTCAGATTGCTTTTGATGAAAGTGATGGGCCAGCAGAATCTGGGAGTTTATGCATAAATTTATGCATACATTGTTTTTAAAAAGGCTGTGCTAGTTTTCATTTACCTTTTTTTTAACTCTGAACATGTCATAGGATCATATGTATTATATTATGTACATATTTAGTATGTCCTATAGATGCTATGAATAAAAACTGGATGAAAATTTATACATGTTTGTGCAGGATTATTAGATGTGCTGATTTTTAATCTAATTTCTGTTTTAAGTAATTTTGAGTAAAAGTTACAAATTCTTTTACTTAAAATTTACTTAGAATTACTTAAATGTATTTCTTGAATATTCTAAAACACTTTTAGTAGTTTTAGTATTTGCATTAAGTAATTTTAAGTAAAATCATTAATTACATAGTGATTCTTAGTAATATTCAATCCTAGTTAGTTATTATCAAGCAAAATAAGTGAATACTTTACTTGATTTAAGTAAAAAAAAATACATAGTATTTTTTGTTTAGTTTGAGTATGAGAATGTTTTTTAAGTATATGTTATTATAAGAGCTCATTGTCTCCTTTTGCGTAGTCATTAAATAAGCTTCATTTCAATATGTCAGGAGTCTCAGACAGAAGTTCATAGAAAAAAAAATTGAATATCAGATTCACTGAAAAGCTTTAGTGCATTTCAAGTTGAGAAATTAGTTTGAAAGAAACATTTATCGACATCATAGAGAATTTGTCTCAATGCAACCCTTTGCAATCTGTACTGTATGTTAGTTAATGTAAGTTGTCTAAATGAAATAATATTTTGATGGTGAAAAGTATATGTAAACGGTGTCGATAATTCAAGAAAGACAGGAGAAAGAAAGATGCAAGGATCAATATTCGTCAATGAATCAAACTTCATCTAGATGTTTTTAAAAAAAACTAACTTTCTTGTTTTTGATTTTGGATTTATTAAGGTAAACTTTTTGAGTGTCATCAATAATTTACTTTTGCAATTTTGCCTTCCGCAAAAAGTACCTTAAAACAAATTCTTTATCTCTAAAATTTAAAACAAAATATAAGTAAATTATGTCCAGTTTAGGAATGAAGCTACGAAAAGGATCGGCTCGGTTTCAAGCATTTGTATTTTTATTTAAAATTTAGAGTATAAATAGCAAATCAAAAGTCAAAATTATGTTTCTTGCTTTGTAAAAAGAAGATGAATTTTTAAAATCCAAAGCTTCAATTGAACAAAAACTATGTGTATTTTACGAAAATATAATTCATCTGATTTATAATCAGTCTTTATGCATACAATACGAATTTGTTTATCATTAAGACAGCATGTGTCAATCCTTACTTTTATATTGCCCTAACATACCTGTACATTTCCTTAATTTCAGCGCTGGCGTGGGTCGTACAGGAACATTTATTGGACTTGATTCACTCCTGAGACAGGGAAGAGACACTGGACTGATCAACGTTTTCGAGTTTGTCAAACAAATGAGAGAGAATAGAATGACAATGGTTCAAACACCGGTAAGCTATTGTCTATATTAAATACTGGACGTAAAGGTATCTATCAATCATAACAGTAGAGAATTCCTTTACTTTGTCCAAACAAACTAACCGCCATTGTTTACACATTTATTTATAAAATCATTCAAATTTTCATATGCACTCTGTATCACAAAGGGAATGAAAGTATTGATTTGTTTATAATATTAGTTGCAAACACTCAACATGAGAACAAAAAAAAAAACAAACAAACAAACAAAAAAAACAAAAAACAAAAAAAAAAAAAAAAAAAAAAACAAAAAAAAAAAAAAAACATTTTATTCTTCTTTTGCCGTAAATTTTGCTCCAATATGAATTTTCTAAACATAAAATTATTAAGGAAAGAAAAGAAATGAAAATAACTCAAATATTCAGTAAAGAGAACAAATCGTAAACAGAACAAAAACTCAGGCCCAATTGATGTGACTGTTTCTGCACCGCGTGATGTAGAGGATGCTCATGTGGAAAAAACAAGAGTGTTTCTGAAATGTCCCTTTAAAAGTTCATCTTATCCTTTCAGGAACAGTATGTTTTCCTGCATGAAGCACTAACCTGTGGATTCCAGGGTAACTCTCTTCTGTCAAAAGACGAATTTCCGACAAAAACGGAAGCATTGCTGAATGACAACACACCCTTTAATCAAAGCACAGTTTACAGAGAGTTTAAGGTAAAATATTATCATTGTAAAAAGTAATAAGTATCAAAATTTGAGTGTGAACTTGTTTTATGATTTTTCCCTTTTTCTAGCTTTTGCAAACATTGAAATCAAGCTACAACTGTGTAAATGACAAAGACGCCAGGAAGGCTGAAAATATCAATAAGAACTATAATGAAGACATACTACCTGGTAGGACAACCGAAAACAATCTCTATCATGTCTTGATACTTTTTCGTATGACTTTTTTTTAATAGAAAAGTAAAGCAATTAATTTTTTCCTTTTGGTTTTCATACACATGAAAGGAAACATATTTTTACCTTTAGTTTCAAAGTATCGGCCGTACCTTACAACATATGTGAAAGGAAGGAATGATTATATCAATGCGGTGATGGTACCAGTAAGTATTAAATGAACACCATACAGTATTGGTATGAAGAAAAGTGCGCATATCAAAATTTAAAAGATAATCTGGCTTAATTTTGTTGCTTCACATTTCAGTCTTATATAAATCCGTCTGGATTCATAATAACCCAAAAACCTCTTTCAAACACTGAGGTTGATTTGTGGAGATTGTGTTTTGACCATGAAGTTCACGCATTGGTGGTGCTTAATGCCAAAGATGAGGTATAACATTGATGTTATCTTAATTTCTTAAGTTTAATCTTAATTTTATCATACACTTAAACAGTTCATTTTTTCTTAATAGATTTAAACCTTCAATATATGCTGTTTTCATGTTTGCTTTGGAACACAAGGTGATATTATGGTACAATGGCTGCAACGTTATTGTTGACAAACCAATCGTGTAGAATCGTTCCTGAAACGTGCGTGATCGGTCGTGTAACGTGAGAGATCGTGCGTGTATCAGGTTCAATCGTTTGCGGTTTTATTCGTGCGTGATCGTGCGGTAAGACACGTGCAAATTTCGATTTGTTAGATTTTATCTTGTAATTTCTTAAACAAGCATTTTGCCTGTCTGTTTTTCTTCGAAATGAAGCACGTTCAGTTCAGTTCAGTTCAGTATAGGAATTCCCTCCTGTGTATAAGGAGCACCCGAGAAGGTGATATCATAAAAAGACATAAAATCAAAATTTAAGAGAGTAGAGTGATAAAAAACAGTTAGTAAAACCTATTCTGATGTTGTGCAATAAAAATAAAATTTAAGTGCTGGGGGAACTGAAATTTGGTTTAAAAAAGGCTTTACACACTGTACAATAACTTAGCTTTCCATATAAAAATTTATTTTAACAATATATGTATTTACATACTCCTACCTAAAGAAGAAAGAACAGGACTAAAAAAAGATTTTTTAAGATCTACTGGTTGTAGACTGTGGACAGTTTTTAATAATTTTTGCTCTATGACATTGTAGAGCAAATACCATGTTGCGGGTCAGGTTCTCTATAAATCCCTGTATTTTATTGTTCCTGGGAGCAATCTCTGAAAACGTGAAGTAGGAGGGGTCAATAATGATTTGTAGCAGTCTTTTATCATCTGTTATGTATGAGTTTGATTTTTGTATACCAATTTCCTCCAGCCGGTAGCATCCTAGTTTGGTCACATATGGCTGCCTAGCAGTATCTAAAATAGGACATTTTAATAAAAAGTGTAATCTATCCTCTGTGCTCTTCCTACACAACAGGCACTCTTTATTTACTTCATGCTGGTTGAATTTACTAATATTGTCTTGTAAACGGTAGGTGTTTGTTGCGATTTGGACCTTAACAATGACCTTCTTTGAAGCACCAGGTGAATGAACACTTGACTGCCACAGTGGATGAGGACGTCTATTAACGATTAATCGAACGAACTAATTATCGGAAGTAACTAAGCAATATAATAAGTCGTTCAATATTCTATTCTCTAAAATAGCAAAAATTTTAATGATTAAACGAATAAAGTCGTTTAACGATTTTTTTTTCTCTGATGTTAATTATTTTTACTGCTAATTGTTGTCAAGAAATTCTTTATATCAATTCATAAAAAAATGTATATCTTTATCAAAAATATACAAATCCCAATGCTTACATAAATATTTAGTCGGCGAATGTACACGACATGATTTTCGGAGTTAATTTTTTCAGTGTTTATCCCTGATACTTACTTTATTGTTATAATTTCTGCAAGTGAATGAATCGTAAAATAATTGCTGATTCTTTTTATTCACAAATGGCAAGATGGATATAGTTTGATAGCTTGAATTCATTTTTATACCATTTTTTTAATATACCCCCCCCCTTTACTGCTGTCATAAAATCGTAATAGAATTGAAACTCAAGGTCCACGTATATCTTTTGATAAAACATTCAGCAATCGATCATAAATTACATCTTACATATCGAAAAGATAAAAACAATTCAGTTTTTCTATGTCGACGAATTTTATAATTATTTGTAATCTAAAATAACTATTAAATCTTATTTCTTTTCAAAATTATCCATTTCTAAATATTTTTTTTCAGTTTTCCAAAGTCAATAAATTGCATCAATAATTCTTTGTAATCTAAAATAACTTATCATGCGTTATATCGTTTTGAAAATATCCACTCCTAAATATTTTTTTTTACTATTTTGCGTTAGCAATCGTGAAAGATCGTGTAACGTATATAATCTTGTGCGTGAAGAATCCTATGTGTAACAAGTTTAATCGTGTGTTTATCGTGCGGAATCGTTCGTGTAACGTGATCGTTCGTGTAAGTTGTCAACAATAACGTTGCAGCCACTGTTCGAGGGGTGATCAAAAAGTTCGCGAACTAATTGAATAACTTCCATAAAAGAAATAAAATTAGATTTCAGTGTTTATTATTTTTTAAAGTATTCATCTTCGATTTTAATGCACGTCTGCCACCGTTCTGTCCATGCACGAATCACGTGATCCAGGCTGTCACGTGACATGCTCCTTAGCATTCTGTTCACAGAAGCTAAAAGATTTTTCCGAGTCTTATATTTCTTACCATGCAACTTATTTTTTAAAACAAGAATTGTTCATTTGTCATAAATATCCAAATCTCGGCAAAAGGATGGGTTGATAAGGATATCTTTACCCAGAATGAGAATGGTGACCGACTTTTTTGTCTTTTTCCATCGTGGATAAGATACGGATACATTCTTTTTATCATATCTGATATGTTTAAAGTCTAAAGTAAACGGTACTTTCGTGATTTAATCGTAATAATATTCTTAAAATATTCAACGATATTTCTAACTGTAACTTGGCGATCTTTCATAACAAATTGCTCAACTAATGACACATCTCCTCCCCAGCTTACTTTCACTGGGCACCAGAACAAACATCATTTTTAACCATCTCCCATCCTTCACTAAAACAATCAATCCAATTAATGATTGAACTTCTGGCAAGTCTCTAGTCTTAATAAACCTTGTACAAATTATTATATGCTACTGCAAAGGAATTTCCAAATTAAACGACTTTACAGCCTTTCGTTGCTCGAGTACGACTGAGTCAGCCATTTTTTGGTACAGGTCACCTACATATTGACGTCATTTTCACATTTTGACGTCACAAACATGGTGGAAAAAAAGTAACACCGGCTATTTATAGAACATGTTTATGACTATTTGTGTGCCAAATTTCATTCTGATCTGAATAGTGGTTTTGTAAATATAGAGATAGTTCGCGAACTTTTTGATCACCCCTCGTATATGCTACTTTCAGGCATGTGATTGGCTTCCGAAGAGAGGATTGTCTAAGGCTTGTGTTCCTTACACCCTTAGAGTTGGCGCCGCCAGTAGCAATATCGGTGGTGTATCACAGGACCATCTAGCAATTTCAAGCGATGTAAGATTATCTATTAGCAAATTTGTCTGGAATTGCACATATATAAAGAGAATGATTTGAAATTTCTACATATAATTTATTGCACCTTCAATCTGCACTTTTCTTAAAATTGTTTATAAAGTGGAAATTAGCTAGGAAATTATTACCTCCATTTACGGTGTATCAGCATATATAGTAAGGGCTTTTTTAAATATAAATAGAAGGCGAAGAAAGAAATAGAGGTTTTCCAAATACATGCTGATGATAATGATGCTGTGCTCAAAGCCGCAGAACTCGTACTAGGAAAGGCGAAACAATCGTCCTTTACTTCTGTTGTCATAAGCAAGCAAGTATCACCATTGGGATTAAATGCATATATCAATAAATTTGATACTTAATAGCAGATATAGAACAGGCTATGCTGTTGTGATAAGGTACTCTTAAAAAAAAAAAATATTTAAGTATTTATTTATTTATTAAAATGGAACGGTAAAGCACAGTTGCTACGGAATAGATACAAGGTTCATTGCACACTTTAGGGACGGAGCAGGGCCAGCTGGTATTTTCTGTGTTTTACATAACGCCCTTCAACAGATCAGTACGGATGGAGAGCTTGACATATTTACCATAGCCCGGCAGTTAAAGGTTAGAAGACCGGAAGTTATCACAAAGCTGGTATGTAAAGAAAAATCAGATATTTTAAACTTTATTTTTTAAGTATCTCAAGAATTAGATTGCATATATTGTTTATCAAGTATATATCTAAAGAATGCTTGCAGCAGTTCTTATTTTAATATATTTTTTGCAGGAAGAGTACAGACGATGTTATCAGTTGGTGTCCCAGTCTATTTCAACAGAAGGAATATATGTCAATATGTGATAAGGACACCGCTTACGTTTATTTCTTTTTTTAATTGTTTATACAAACATCATATAGTATTCCAACATATTGCAGTAGACACTTTATAAACTATCTAATGTAATCGGTTATTTCCTCCTAATATGTTAAAATGGAAAATAAGAATGCCAAAAATTGTTCTAATATTTGTACAAAATAGATAATGGTAAATTTTAAGCTAAATATCAACATTATGAAATGATGATGAACATCGGAATTTTTTAACATGATATAAATAAACTTTAAAGTAAAGCCTTATCTGAATTGATGTATATAATGATCTTGATTGATGGAAAGTTACTAAGTTAATGCAATTTGCATATTTTGATAATTTTGATATCAAAAATATGATCCTGAGGCAAAAAGCTATTCAAAATTTTAATTTTAGATAACGAATGTTAAATCAGCAGAATTTTTTTGTAAAATTATTAGCTGAAACTTGCGGCTGCTCCTCAAACAGATTTCCAGTTTATCTTTATATATATATATATATATATATATATATATATATATATATATATATATATATATATATATATATATATATATCAGTATGATCTATTAATCTTTTAAATCATTGAAACTGACACTGATTTATTTGATTAAACGCCTATTTTTACATAAACGTATTCAATGGCGTTGTACAGTAAAACTGTAAAAAAAAATATTTACATATAATATATACAAATAAACATGGAGTCATAATTAAAATTGAGCATCAATGCCCATTGCCTTCCCTGTGATTAACTGGAAAATATTCCAATTTGATTTTAGCTAAATTCTGATTCCAAAGAAATATTAATGCCATCTAGTTATTGTTTTCATCGTAATACAAAGGATACCTTTTTATATATATTTTTGACATTGTAAATATCGGAATAAAATTAAAGTGAAATATTACACTGTCAGTTGTTCTATATTTAAAAAAGAACTTGTATACAACTGTGCATGGTACTAAATGAAAAGGGTTAAAATGGTCTCCCAATGAACAACCATCACTACAAAGGATCAAAGTGTTTTGAAAGGGATATATATGATATTTCTTTTAAAATATTTTTTTCTCAAAAAGCAAAGCTATATTATTCGTTATTATCAAGACACATCCCCGGTAATGTAAATTCAAGATTATTCAAATCATGACCCCTTGGCGTACGGTGGCGCTACAACGGGGGATGAAGATTTTACAGAGGAATATTACGGAAATATCTCAAAAATGCTTTTTTATGAACAGCACCAAGATATGATCAGTCATATTAGTATAGAAGAATTTTCAGGGATTCTAGATTCAAGTGTTTTCACATCATGACTCTGAGAAGATGGTCGAGACCATATAAGGATTGTGCATAGGAATAGGGAATATATTTAAAAACCTTTTTCTCTTGAACAACAAAGCGGTGACTCCTTCTTGTAGCGTCGGATAGAACATGAGGATCAAAGTTTACATAGAAAAAAACCCATTTTCAGGAATAGCAAACGCATAATCTGTAATATTTATATGAAAGCCTCCTCGGGTAGTGTGAATAAAGTTTCTTCAAAATCCTGACCTTTGGGTTAGGATGGGGGCATATTATGTAATCAAGGTTTTGTTTAAGAATATGTAGGAAGGAATGGCGATAGTTATATGTACTCAGGTAATCTTTATGCCCCTAGGGGCTCTTTTTTCCTCAATGTAACTAGCAATATTTATGTGGGGTTTTTTTTCTATTTGCAATATTCCAATAATATTCTTTATAAGTAAATTCATTGTCACGTTTACTAGGCAAACTGCTCCACTCAGCATATGTATCGAAATATATCAATGGTTTACATTATAACAGATTAAAAAAAACTAATAACTTTTTCTTCTACAGCTTTCACAGCTAATTACATATTGAAACATACTATGGGTAAGATATACGTTTTCCTAATCTATAGTACTACTCCTCTTTATATTTATAAGTTAAAAAAAATGAACTGAGAATTAGTATTTCTTTATTAAAAATAAGATCATTCATTGGAATTTCAATATTTTAGGTAATTGTATTTAATTCTAAAAATACAAAATGTAATTTTTACAACAATATGCTGACTAAAAAATCAAAGATATAAAAATCGAAAGCAGATTATATGTCTAAAATAGGAATTAAATACCAAAAGACCTTTAAAAAGTATTTTAAGATTCAGGTTGAAGTTTTAAGCTTTGAAATAAAATATCACAATATGATTTCTATTTTCATTTCTTCTTTACATATTTGATTGAGTTTTAAGCTGAGATCGCGGGTATGTTAAGGCTACACCCAGCGATATCCTACTTGCCTTTACAATATGACGTCATAGTAAGCTGTATGACGTGTTCTTTAGAAATAATGATTTCTTAAAATCTATATTTAAAGTTTAATTTCAGAACCAAGAAATGAATGAAATCATTCAAAAACATAATATAAACTAAATCTTGTCGTTTTTGGGTGGTATAAGTAGCTAAGTATTTATTACGGGGGCGAAATACCAAACCCATGACGTCATAACTATTGATCAAATATTTGCCGAGTGAAAATGAAACGTGACGAGAATTCATGTAAACAAATATGTGAAATGGGAGTGTTAAAGCATATACATTGAATGTTATGTGTGATTCATAAGGAATTAAAGATTAAGAATCAGGTACGCTGATATATTCTTGTCATGTTTTCTTATAATGAACAGAGGCAGTGCTTTGAAATCCTGATCAGCCTTTCCTCTGTAGCTGTATAACAACAAAGATGCAAAAGTTCAACACTACGCCGCATACTGTGAAACATAATTTTTGTTTGTATCGAAAGCTTGTATATTATAGTACTTGGAAAGTGCTGCTAGAATCGTGTGGTTAACATAAATCGATGACAATTCCTTGATCGTATGTATAAAATGCAAAAATTTTGGTAAGGTTTCATGCGAAACATCGGAATTATTTTTGCTGTGTTTGGAGAGTAGGATTCTAGCAGCACTTTTCATGGTCCAGTGATGTTTTACATAATTATTTTCACAAAAAGAAATGAATTATTACCGGGGTAGTGTTGAACTTTTCACTTGTTCATTAAGGTAATTTTTCTATTTATAGACGTCACGTGATGACGTCGTAGTGGAGTGCTTCTTTTAGCCTCAGACTCAATGACGTCTATGCAATGGATAAAAATAGTAAATGTTTTATATACGGCTTTTCCGATTTATTTATGTTACATTTTACGAAAAAAGTCTAAATTCGCCGAAATATGATCTGTGTACTGCCTTAACGTACCCGCGATATAACATAAGAATGAGATACTGAAAAAAAGAACTATAAAATACATTGCCTAAGTCCTTCCCTACTGCAGAAATGCTTTGCAAACTCAAAAAGGTTACACATCAGAGATTTCTTGACAGGCAGAAAAGATCATTACAGTTGTTGTGGCTGTGTCAAGAAAAGAGGTAAGGGCTCCAAGGGACAAAATCGGTCCCATCTCAAATAATCTAATAGTTGTCATTGCAACGACATTTGTTCAGAAATACATGACTGCATTAGAAACAGAAAAGAAATATTTCAAAAACTTCACAATTTTATAATTAAGTCATTCTTAAAGTGTTGAAGTGTTTAATTTCAAGGTAGAGCTTATCAGTAAATTATTATGAAGAATTCTTACACCTGTGTCAATTCAACATTTCCTCTAAACAATATAAATCTTCTTAATAAGGGGTTTATTCAATATCGTCCATGAAATATGGCTTTAGAAACTTGTGGTTTTGGATAAACAATTAATTATTCTTTCGATTTACATAATATTATTGAGTGAACATTTCTAAACCGTCATCTCTTATTTATTTTGATAATCCGCGAAATACATTAAAATCAAGCACGTTGGGGCGGGAGGGGTAGTGTATGCGCCACTCCTTGTTAGTTCATTTTTAGTTCATTTTTTGCTTTCACCTACATAAAATATAGATATAGCTAATGTATTTAAAAGCTTTCATCAGGTTCGTAGCACTTTTCAATTATCTTTATGCTTCGTGCGTTTATGTGTACAAGCTTGGCATGATCCATTGATCTCACCTCTGATGTTTCACAAAGTGCTCATACAATCACAATCAAAACTTCATATCTTGAAAAAAAAATCCATATATCATGACAGAAATTAACAGTCTCTCGACTGTGGTACGTTACTAAAGCAAAGCTGTGACAGTTGTATTTACTATGGAAAACATACTTACATTGCTATTGTACCCTGTGTCAGGGGAATCTATCTCAACAACTGAAATGTTGTATACTTTCTCAGATGGAGATAAATAAGATATCATGAAAATAGAGTTTGATCAATTAAAATATCTTTGCTAGAACCTAGACGACAGACTACAGACAAGAGACGGACGCCAGACACTCTTTGATCAGAAAAGCTGACTATGGCTCAGGTGAATTAATAAAATGGAAAAGTATGGGTTTTTTTTCAATGGTAGCTTTAACGTCATTAAAAGAATCATTAGTAATATTTACAATTATAAAAAAGGGAAAAAATAATCTCTTGAAAGATTTTCTTCGTTTTGATCTAGACATTTTTGTTAGTGCTAACAAATAATTTGAAATAATCAGAAAAAGAAATGCTTTCTAAGATTAGTTTTTTTCAAAGACAGATTGCAAACGGCGACGACGCCAACAACAAGGACAATGCTTACAATGACAAACAATGAAAAAGTTTTATCAGGAAGGCTACCCGAGCCTTTGGCTCAGGAGAGATAAAAATGGATGAGCACGCCTCCACAAATTTTATGTGATTTTCATATTCTTTAAATTATCTGCTCTATCTCTTCTGGTTCAAATCCGATTACCGATATTTTTTGCCTGAATTCTTTTTAATAGTATATTATTCTGTTGGACTGAAAGGAAATCTATAACTTTTTCTCGCAAATATAATAATGTTTATCAGAACAAGGGAAATCACACCACTCCCCACTGGGATAGTTGACAACAGCACAGTCCTCCTGTTGTTGGTAATTATTTGGTTCACCACTCCTCCAGTTTATGAAATTCAGTTTTTCTCTACTACCATCCCAGATAAATTGGCCATCGACTTCTTGATCTGTCGCTCCAATCCAAATTACACATAATATCCAATGGATTGTACATTGAGCTATGAAATAAGATTATAAATGTAAGTAGATATGTAAATGTATATTAGATCAGTTTTCAGGAATGATTTATTACACCCAAAGAGAGAGAGAGAGAGAGAGAGAGAGAGAGAGAGAGAGAGAGATTTAATTTTTAATCTTTATAAAAGTTCCTTTATATGTATAAAAAGATAATAAACATTTATATCAATTTATGCGACTGAATACCTAGGGCATAAGACATAAATCTGGAATTTGTCAGATAGGAAACCTATTTCCCAATCATAAACCGATAAAGCAAATTATACTTTCCTTTTATATCATTTTTCATATTAATAGTTTTCATTACTAACAAAGTTGAATTTGAGATTCTGAACATTTTCGAAGATATATTAAAATCAATTCCAGCTTTGATCTTTCTTTGTTTACTCGACACTAGCTTGGGCCCCTGATTATTCTTACTAATTGTACAGAGAGTAGGACAGCAATTTTTTCCAGGAATTTACTATATTTGAAATCAGAAATCAGTCATTTAGTTTATTTCAATATTATCAGCAAACTTGGGTACCCTATCTGAGAAGTCCTATGCCTTTATTTTTTTTATATGGTCGTTTTCAGTCAGATTGAACTAAAGGTCTGAGGATTCGATGCAAAGGTTCTGTTGTGTACAGTGCTCTGCCTTCAGTGAGAATGAACAACCCAATATATTTCAGTCGACAGTCAGAACCAATATAAATCATAAAATATACAAGTACATTTATATGTAAAGGTCGATAGTGTTTGTTAATC
Source organism: Saccostrea echinata (assembly GCF_033153115.1). Lineage (NCBI taxonomy): Eukaryota > Metazoa > Mollusca > Bivalvia > Ostreida > Ostreidae > Saccostrea > Saccostrea echinata. Next base: position 18,331,896 of record NW_026889754.1, on the reverse strand, counting down.
TGTCAATGCCTCTGATAATGTGTCAAGTTTCATAAAAAAAGAACAGTTATAGTCATGAAATCTGTGATATTTTTAGCATAAATGAAATATAAAGAAATTGAAAAAAGAACTATCACAAGATATTTTTCATTTACTTATTATCCTTACCTGGTGTTAGTTTGTTGATGATCCAATCATTTTCTTTCATTGATTCTATCTCTACCAAATATCCCCCTCCTCTTTCACACTGAAGCTAAGAATTTGCAATATTTTATGTGCTACATTAAAGCGATGAAGTGTTTTTTTTTTTTTTTTTTGTCATCATGACAATTATAACGTTGACAGGAAATAAGAAAAATAAACCACGGTCGCCAGTAAAAAATGCGTCATGACAGTTATGAACATGTAAGTTTTTAAACGCTTATAGTATCTACCATGGCCGAGTTATTGAAATTTTTAAACATATAAAAAAAAAAACTTACCCTGGCATTGCTCCAGGTTAATTTTTCTTTGCTCTTAAAGTAACAGTGGTCTTCAAACTGGAACCATCCGGGGTCACATATTGAAAGCCCTTTAGTGAAAGATATCATTATTATTATCAGAATAATAATGTCAGCCCTTGCTAATTATCCAGATTAGTGTGTACGGTACTTAAGACTATAAGCCAACTACTAATTGCTAATTCCTAGAAGAAAAATAATAATTATGATAATTCCTTTAATTTGAGATTCTTTTAGTATAACTGGTATGATTGTCATTTTGTAATATATCAATATTTAACTGTTGATATAAACATAGAATTTCCTTTTTGCATAGTTACCCCTGAATTTTGCATGTTCTGTGTCCATTAAAAAATCAATTCAATTCCAAGGTACTATTATTCCTGTTTCATACCATAGTGTATTTGGAATCCAATTACTCAATATTAAACCATTTTTTTTTTTATAATTTGCAAAATGCAATTAAGATATTGGCCTTCGATCAGATAATCTGAGTGTAATATTTACCAGACCAGTATCCCCATCCAGAAAGCATGCCTAGTTCCACCAATTCAATGTGTTCATTTATCAAAAGTTTACATGATTTTTGAAGTTCGTTGTAAAAGACGCCTGCACATTTATCTTCATGTACTACACAGCACACTGAACATTGAATTAAATTTATCATGTCGAACCCATCCATGAAATAGCTGGCATTTCCTGGTAAGAAGTCATTAAGAAATAGCCTTTTGGAAAATGTTCCGTAAAATATTTTCCCACTGGATTCCATACAAATCATGCAAATAACCAAAACAACAAATAAGATATGTTTGTTCACAAATTTCATCATAGTTTTTGACGCAATATTCCAGTGCTGATAAAGATCTCAGACTCTGGTATTCATCCTGTTTATAAATAGAATGCCCCTTTACACATTAATGTCTTAATTAAGTTTAACTCTTTGATATAATAATAAAAAATAGATTAAAAAATACGTTTTACATACCTTTTCTCTTAATTTTTTTCACATTTGGTTGATCTAAGAAAAAGATTACCTTTTTAAATTAATTATGTTTTAATCAAGTTTAACCCTTTTGAGAAAAATACGTTTTCAAATACCTTTCTTTAAAAAAAAAACATTTTCACATTTTGGTGATCTAAGCAAATCAGCAGCAAATAATGTATTATTAAAACAAAACCGACGATTTAAAACATGGGGCTGATAGAAAGGAAAGTTGTTATATGCCTTTGTTGCATGGAAGATTCGATGCAATTAAAACACAGTAATTAGCAGTATTTGCAATTACAATAAATTCCTAATCGATTGAGCTATGTTATTCATTACAAGATAAAAATAGTTAACACTTATTTTGTTATATTTTCCCAGAGATTCTGTTGTCTGAGAATGAAAGTACTATCCAAATGATCACACACCCACACACCCCCACACACACCCACCCACCCACCCACCCACACACACACACACAGAGTATTTATGGACTTTCAATTCCAATAAAATAGATAGTCTGTATATTTGCAAATCAATAAACAATTTTAAGAAAGTCGAATATGTGCTGTTGACAAGGTCTGTAAAGAACTACTCAGCCTTACAAAATAGTAAAATAGATGAAAGCACGACTCATTTGAGCAAGTTGTAAGGAAACAAATTGATTTAGGGTTTTTCATGACAAATAACTCTACTTTTAAGCTGTATGAAATTCATTTTGGCAATGAAAATAACCTGATCGTAAAATTAAGGATCTTAATTATCATAATAAAGGATAAATAACAAAACAATTTTTTTTCAGAAATCAGCAGCATTTCTCATGGATTAGTATTCAAATAGGTAGGCTAAATGATATTTTCTGAGTAAAGTGGGAGAAGTACTTAAGATTTTGTGAAAATGTTAAAAATATGTACAAAATTTTGTACAAAATTTAAATTCTTACACAGAGGAATACATGCAGACTCCAAATCATTACATATTTTCATTAACCATGACTTCACATCTTAGATATATTTCAAGAGGATGACACACAGTCTATATTTCAATGATTCTGAGAGACTTAAGGGTATTTTACCAGAATATTCCAATTAAAAATCATAAAGCGCAGGTCTACTCCAACTCAGTCTTTTGCTATAATGTGTAAAACTATAAAATAAATGAAATACGTGAATATTGCACTGGAGCAGGTTTGTGCTCTGTGAATTCTATAGTCAAAAGGACAAATATTGCCCATCTTGTCCTTTCCTTATTCAAATGAACGGAAAATCTATTTAGATTGTGACGTCACGTGAACAAGAATTGCCAACAATCTTTTTTTTCAGCTACATATATTTTCCATACAATATATACATGCACAAAAGTAAAATTCTAAAAAAAAAGAAAAAAAAAAAAAAAAAAAAAAAAAAAAAAAAAAAAAAACTAGAGGTAATGGGAGCACCGAGTTCACAAAATAATAAACGCACTCTCTTTTGAGTATAATGGCCATGTCCAAATTTTGCTATGAGAAACTCCAAATATTTGCCCGATAAAACATATAATAGAAATCACACGATGGCACTTTGCTGTTTTAAAGATTCTGTGAAAGTTTGAACAAATTTTATCATGTGGTATAGAAGGAGTTGAAGTTCCATAAGATGGGTACCCCCAATATTATAGAAAAAAAGACAGTGACCATGTTTTACTATGGTAAACCCCAGCTATCTATTCGATTAAAACGTAAAATAGGAGGTGTATTATGGCACTATGTCAAAGAGATTCTGTAAGTCTCATTAATTTTTTTAAAGGTGTAGGAGGAGTTGTGGATAAAAGATGGGTAACCACAAGTGTTGCGGACATTCAGACATCCCGACTGAAGGATAAACATCCCATCACTATATACCCTGTTTTCTTAGCGGGGGTATAATAAATAAATAGGAAAGTTTTCTTTTCCCGTAGATTCAAGAACATTTACTTCTTTAAAGTATGATACAGTAAGAAAACTGAACTTTAAAAATATATATATATATATATATATATTAAAATCATGGACAAGTTTGACATTTTTGTTTTAAATTGAGAAAAAAATTAATTTAAAAAAGCAAAAAAGACAGAGAAAAGTAGATAAAGGAAACAAGTTCCGTATCTTTAATTGGATAATAACAAATCTTATTTGTTTATTTTTCATCGTAAAGTACCTGTTTTCCATTATCTAGAAATATAACTTTTCTCGCGGAAATATTTCAAAAAGAAATAGAAAAAGGATAAAATGTAAGCTGACAGACTACAAAAGGGACAATGCAAATTTTGGGTCGTTTAAAATGTCCTTTTTTGTATATATAACCTATGGTTGGGTCGTAGTTTGTCCGATATGTTTCATATCATTATAGGGGATGCTTATTCTCTATGGCAGCTTATCCAATCTCTGGTGTTTCCATGGATCCTTGTCTTTTCCTTAAAGTTTCTTTATATCTTTCATTAACAGCCTGTATTTTTTTTTATCGCAACGGAAAAGATTGTAAGAAAATGTGAGGACATTGTTCGAAGGGGACATACTGTGATCGTATAACAAGAGTATGTCCTAGGGGGTCTGGGTCAAATTGAAATGTTTAAAAATGTGATAGTAGATAGAAAACATCTCATTGAAGCTGGAAATAGAGACTTTTGATATGGGTAGTGCATACGTGTAACATATAACATGTTTTAAAATACATTTCTATTAATCTAAATATCTATGCATGGATATAAAAGTTTGTTTGTTTGTTTGTATGTTGTTTAACGTCCCTCTCGAGAATTTTTCACTCATATGGAGACGCCACCACTTGCCGGTGGAGAGCTGCAAATTTTGTCCTATACTGACGGCACTTACGGCCATTGAGCAGTGAGGGATCTTTTTCGTGCCAGCACCTACTGCGACACGGGACCTCGGTTTATACGGTCTCATCCGAAGGAACGGTCTCCACGTCCCGCAGTGGGATTCGAACCCGCGACGTAAGGATCAACTCCTTACTTCGAGACTCTAGAGCAGACGCTCTAACCACTGCGCCACGCGGGCGACTGGATATAAAAGTATTTGTTTAAAGGCAATGAATAGTAAACAATACATTCTTCATAATGTTGATTACAGCTTGACTAAAACAAAATACACCATTAAAAATGTTTATTTATTCTGCATTGAACAAAAACAAATCATTTAAGCATGTTCATACGTATCTTAATCCAGTAATGATTCACTTTTTCTTAATTATTTATGAAAGCAAACAGCATATATACAACCACCTCTCTTTTATCCACTTTATTGAGACCAACAAAGGAATTTTAATGAGGCAAAGCTAATGAAAGTTTAATCTGTAGAATATGGGAAATAATCAATGTACCATCAATCATTAATGATACTTTTCCTTCTAACAGTACCTAAATCATTATAAAGTGTATAGACATGAAGTGATTGATTGATTGTATATTGTTTTAACGTCCCTCTCGAGAATTTTTCAGCCATATGGAGACGCCACCACTTGCCGGTGGATGGCTACAAATTTTGACCTATACTCGGCACTTAGGGTCATTGAGCAGTAAGGGATCTTTTTCGTGTCAGCACCTACTACGACAAGGGACCTCGGTTTATACGGTCTCATCCGAAGGACCGGTCTCCACGTCCCACAGTGGGATTCGAACCTGCTACGTAAGGATCAACTCCTTACTCCGCGCCTCTAGAACAGACGCTCTAACCACTGATTGAAGTAACATCCTAAAATCTATGATTATTATTAAAGTGTGAAGATAACAGATACTGATCAGGCTGCACTTCCGACTCAGATCACTGTGAAAATAACCGATTGGTTGAATGTATGGTGTTTCAATTCGAGATAATTCACTTATATAGAGATATTATGTAAGGATAGGAAACCATGGGCAGGTATATTGAGGCAATACCTAGATAATTTTTTGGCGAATTTATATTTTTTTTCGTAAAATGTAACATTGATAAATTGGAAACGCCATAGATAAAACATTTACTGTTATTATTCATTTTATCGACGTCATTGAGTCTTAGGCTAAAAAAAAGAATTCCTCTACGACGTCATCACGTGACGTCTATAAATAGAAAAAAAAATGCCTTTACAAAAAAGTTAAAAGTTCAACACTACTCCGCAGATAATTTATTTCTTTTTGTGAAAATAATTATGTAAAAAATCACTGGGCCATGAAAAGTGCTAATAGAATCCAACTCTCCCGAAAGAGAAAAAATGTCCAAAAGTTTCGCATGAAACCTTACAAAAATTTTTCACATTTGTTCATACGGAATAATTCATAAGGAATTGTTATCAATTTATGTTAATCACACGATTCTAGCAGTATTTTCCAAGTACTAAAGAATACAAGCTTTCGATACAAAAAAAATATGTTTCAAAGTATGCGGCGTAGTGTTCAGCTTTTGTATCTTTGTTGTTAGAATGACAGAGAAAAAGCTGATCGGGATTTCAGAACACAGCCTATGTTTATTATAAGAAAACATGATAAGTACGAATCAGCGTACCTGACTCTTAATCTTTAGTTCCTTATGAATCACACATGACATTCACCTTATATGCATTAAAACTCCCATTTCATATATCTGTTTATATGAATTCTCGTCACGTTTAATTTTTACTCGGCAAATATTTGATCAATAGTTATGACATCATGGGTTTGGTATTTAACCCCTGTGATAAATACTAAGCTATTTATTCCACCCAAACACGACAAGCTTTAGTTTATATTTTGTTTTTGAATGATCCCTTTCACTTCTTGGACCTGAAATTAAACCTCAAAAATAGATATTAAGTAATCATTATCTCTACGGTTCACGTCATACAGCTTACTATGACGTCATACTGTATAGGCAAGTGGGATATCTGAGTGCAACCTTAATATATCCGTGTGCTTAAAGATTAACGGAACTTGTGTAAACGGCAGTACGGGTGGTTGAAGCGGTCATTATTGGGTGAAATGACAGAACAATGAATGTAGTTAGAATTTTTAAACAATCAAAGACTAAAAGAAATTTTCTATTGTAACTTAAAAAGATAAAAATGGACTAGAATTTAAAATATATCAAATAAATATCATTTTCCATACAAACTATAAACTATTTTTAGCTTTTGAAAGCTTCCAATCTAAGTACAAATTTGAGCAAAACATCATTGATTTTTTCTCTATGTAAAAGGTCGAAACTTTTTTTTGTATGATTTTGTATCTTTATATTACAACTTTACCATAGGTGAAAATAAGAAAAAAATAAGATATACGAAGCATTAATAATGAAAAACATTTCCTAAAAAATAAGAAAACTAGATGAAATTCTGATTAGCTTATATCTATTTTAGTTAAATTATTCATGTTAATTTTGTATTATCATCTGATATGGTAACATCTTTTTATGCAAAATGAAAAACATTTGAATTTGAAGTAGGCATCACACGATTTGCAACAGTATTTTTTTTATTCTCAATGTCAAGGAATAAAATAACGACATTGCCCTTGCCTCCCATTTAAAAAAAAACAAAAAAAAAAAAACAGTCAAATCTAATCAAATAGATACCATCACTAAGTGATATTGTCGTCTTGAATTTACAAAAAAAAATTATTAATTTCTAAATATATTTCTGGAACAAAACCAGATTTAAAATATATGTGAATTTACATTTTATTTGTTAAGGCGTAGAAACAACCCCCTTTTTGTTAAAATTTTGTCTGAACTAAGGAGGCCATCTTGGATTTGGGACTTAGCATCAAATATTTATGATTACTCTCCCTACGTAGCGGCTAGCCTAGCATATCGTTCAAGATGATAGTAACTTTACGTAGAGGCTATATAGCCGCTACGCTTTTGATCGCAACCCAGGGGTCCAGTGTGAACTCGTTGCTCATGGCAATAAGCTGACACAGGACGCCTGACGTTGTAAAGATGTAGAGAGGCCTGCTGGTGATATAAAGGCAAGCAGATCTGGTCATTCCCTTTGTTGCTCAGTTTAAACTTGAAATGATATACATGTACAATACTGTTACTTATCATTTACGTTCACGCACATGTACACACTACCAGCATGAAAAGGCCTGCTACAAAGTGAAAAGTCCAACAATAACATTTTCTAGCAATGCAGATAATCTACTTTAATATGATTTTTTTTCAGGAGAAATACTTAATATTTTAAGCAAGTGTTCTAATTATTTCTTAAAGTCTAAGTTCAATACAATTAAGATGAAATACTAACTTGTTTTATTTAGAGGTAACATTTTTATAACCTTCTGGAATTGACATGCAATTTTTAAGAAAAAAAAATAATAATAATAATTTAAAAAAAAAGACAATGCAGACATCCCTCAAAAACGCTTACTTTTAACAAGCACCAGGGATATGCAACAGTTACATGTGCGTTTAAGTTGTACATAACTTTACACAAGCTGGAACGATATCTGGTTATTGAAGGACAAGAATACTACATATAAAAGTAATGTTTTCGGCCCTACTTAATAGATGAATAAGTAAATAATAATAATAATAATAATAAAAACACAGTGAAAAATAAACAAATAATATTAAAGCGTGACCAACTGTTTCTTAGACCGGTATTTTTTTTTTTCTGGAGACGACAATCAGACACTTGTTTTGTATTTAAATGGCCCCATCCATTAAAGAAGTACTCTGTTTTACAATTTACAATTGTTTTTTCAATTACTTATTCTAAATAACAAAATTTCAAGAATATTAGCATAAGCATGCACGTGTATATCGCTCTACTTGTCCGTATATTAATTTACTAAGACATTCCCAGCTAGCACAAACATTTTAAAATGTTTATAAAACATTTTCAAAATGTTACAAAACCATTTTTAAAAATGTTTTAATCAAGTGATTTTGTATGGTTTTAAAAGTTTTTAAAACATTTTAGCAAAATGTTTCAGCAAATGTTAACAAAACATTTTATTAAAATGTCACATTTTTTTTTTTTCAAATATCTTTTAATCACGTGATTCTGTGTTTTTTTTTATATATATATATAACGTTTTTAAAACATTTAAGCAAAATGTTTCATTAAATGTTATCGGAACATTTTCCTAAAATGTTACAAAATGTTTTTAGAATGTTTTATTCACGTACTTTTGTATGTTTTTTAAAACTTTTTTAAAACATTTAACCCAAATGTCGCAATGGCATCTCTTTCCTGGAATGCTACAGAAAGTTTTTATGAAATGATATGAGAATATCATTCTGTATGATTTAAACGCGTTTTTCATACCTTTCATCTTAATTATAACTCCCAAAGAATTAATCATACATGAATGAATTCATTTTTTTTTTTTTTTTTTTTTTTTTTTTTACAAAATTTAATACAAACCTTTTTTTTCAATATGCAAAACATATTTTAGTTCCATTTTCAGTACAAGTTCTGAGCTATTTTTTTAACCCAATCGAAACTTTTAAAGAAAAAGAAATTCCGTTCACTGAATTTAAAAACAACAGAATCACGTAAATCCTTCCCACTGAAAAGAATAAACAGGCCTAGATCACTGTTTTTCATTAACGATCCCGCAAAAAGCATATATCTACTTGTACATATGTAGGTTCCACAGAGCAGCGGACTGTTATATAAATGGATTTGCACAACTTGATAAGGTTCACAAGACGTCTGTCCTCGGGAAGAACTGAACAAGAAGATCTTTTCTTAAAGCAGAGCCTGTATACATAGAAACAATAGTGTTTAAGTCATCTTCATTAGATCTTTAAATGATGAAAATATACAAGATCATTTTTTAAAATCATGAACATGATAAAATCATATAAACATGTCCATTTGCATTCATGAAAAGAATTAGAGTTGTTGCATGTTCATATCTATAACACAGTTATTTTATTAAAGAGCAACGATATAAATTTACGTACAAAAAATTGCCTTTGTCAGCTAGAGGCGGTTCTTTCAAATGTGGCTATTTGAATGAATTTCAAGTCTGTTGATGGAACTGTCATCTAATTGCAATACGATTTCATGTTTCAATCATAAGATATTTTGAATTTTGATCAACATAAGACATGGGTGTATATTTGTTGTTGCCTAAAGAATTCAATTCAGATATGTAATAGCTTTGTCTTTGCTACACATATGCATACAGAAATACAATGGTGTACGTGGTAGCAGAAAAGTCATTTTTAAAAATTATCTTTTGAAATTTCTGATGAAAATATACTCAGAAAGTAGATGGGAATAATTTTTAAAAAGGTATTATTGAAAAAAAGACAGAAAAATACCGGGGAATGTTTTTGGACCATTTTAAAAAACAATTTTACATCTAATTTCAATCCTCTCTGGATATTCTAAAAAAAAAATTCAGAAATGTTCTTTGGAAAAATTGGGATAATTATGAATATTTTTAAAACATTTTGAAAATTGCATCACAAAATGCTGCTTCAATGCTAAATAAAATGTTTTAGTCTTTAAAATGATAAATGTTATAGTGAATATTCTAAAAACATTTTTACAACAGACGTTGAAAATAAACAAATGCATTAATATTGACAATGATATAATGTTTTAAAACATTTTGAAAACGTTTCTATAAAATGTTGTATGAATTATAAATAAATGATTCAGTTGTAGGAGGAGAAATCCTTTTGTTCAATGTATTAAAAACATTTCACGACCAACACTGAAAAATAAAAAAAAAAATATTAAACTATAAGCAATATTTAGAATGCTTTAGAACATTTTGACAATGTTCTTTTAAGATGTTTTAGAAATTTAACATAGCAATGTTTCAAAATCATAGAAGAGGAATGTTTTATTCATGTTTCAAACACATTTTTATAGCGTAATATAAAATTGATTAATGTGTGCAAACAAGGCATTCCTTTATAATGATTTTTAAAACGTTTTAAAAACATTTTATAGAAACGTTCCTTAAAGATTTTACCTTAATCTGTTTGAAAACATTTAACAATGTTTTTAAAATGTTACAATGGGAAAGAAAAATGTTTTAAAGCATTTTTAAAATGTTATCTCTGAAATGTTTTTTTTTTTTTAAATAATAATAATAATGATAATAATAATAATAATAATAATAATAATAAAAAAACTTTTTATAACTGTTATAAAATGTTTCAAAATGTTTTTTGCTACCTGGATTGTTTCTTAGATCGTTTATCAAAGCAGTATTCTTTTTTTATCGAAGAACAATTCTGTATATAAAAATCGCGTCATCGTCAGTTCTTCATTGGAAGACCACCAGTTTATTAATAGAGGTTTTCGATCGCTAGTCCATCAGCCGATAATAGCAGCCTTACATCAGGACGCCGACATTCAATCTTAATATGTCATCTCTCGAGAGAGATGACAATCATTACATATTGGGAAAGATAAGATTTTATATTTAGACTTGTCACGTGATGCGGCAGTCACGTGATTTTAACACTTGCAGTATTGAGGTCACCTATAAATTTCACTTGTGCAAGGGAATCAACAAATTTAAATTCTAAGTTTAGTTTATAAATATTTTCAACACGCATCGTAGTTTCTGAAAAGTGCTGCAATCCTCTATAGATTCTGCTATTTCATTGCAAAAATCATATTTGTATGACCGCATGCTGTATTTTTTGCTGGCCAACGGCATTAAATATAGATATAATTAATTCAATTTCAAGATTTCATCAGAATCGCAGCACTTTTCAGATACCTTAATACTTCTAGAGTTTATTTGTAAAAGCTTACTATGATCAATTGAGTGTATGCCCTTGCACTAGATCGATTTATTAAGAACCTTACATTACCCTCCGATGTATTTGCACACAAATATACGACAGTATCAATTAGATAGGAAATGTACGGAAAATATATAAATAAAATCATTAAAAAAACATAGCAACCATGTAAATGGCCTATTGAATATCTGCAAATATTTTTTTTTATTATTATTTAATTATAGAATACATTTTTCATTGTGAAAATATTACTTAATCCGCCTTTCACTCTATACAAACTGCGTTACGTTTTACGAAATGACTTCACATCGACAATGGCATCGTGATCAGTGGCTTGTTTCTACCTTGCTATGTGAGATTTAACAAGACAAAACAGCATGTTATAATAAGTGTTGATGTAGTTTGAAGGTTTCCTACAGTTTTAAATAGAAAATCATTTCATTTCAATCATTTGGATGATGGCATAGTTAATATTTCCCGTACAAATTAGACTCTGCCCCCTTTTGTAACCTTAACTGTGCTGCATAGACATCTTCTGATCAGAAATGAGTATAAAAATTCCTAAAAATCATTAACAAATTCTATAAACATGATATATCAAGAAAAATATGCAATACTTGAACACATTATCATAATTTACATTTTAAATAGACGTGTCAGAGTTGAAATAGAGCCATATTTCAGTATTCTATCATTGTGTTAACTGAACACTAAAGAGATGTTGAGTGCAGCTGATAGACTATTTACACGGGTCTCCCCAACTCCTTCATATTATACGTCTAAGAAAATAAATATCTGGGTCATATGAGATAATATTATGGAACATATCTGTGGGATTATGAAATAATACGTTCTTGATTTTTATGAATAATCATGATGATATTAATAGGGCTTTTACAAGATGCTAGTTTGCTGTTGGAATCCAAAGCATATCCACATATGACTGTTTCTTGATTACCTCATTAGCCATTCACAAAGTTATATCCAAATGAGGAACACCAGACAAATTAGACATATGCTTGTGCATATTTCTTCTCAAAATATTCCTTTAGATGGTGTAGTTTCAAAATTGCTGGCAAGCTTTTAAGTCATCAGTAAGAAAAGTAACAAATAAAACAATAATTATTAAATATATATTCGTACACGAAATCTTTATAGATATTTTTTTTATTATAAGACATTACACGATTAAACATAATATTAAAACACCAACTATTATTTCTGGTTCTGGTAAAATATGTCATTTGAACTGTGTGCAACGTCTATAGGTTGTTAATCATTGTCAAACATAATTTTCTTATTTACCTAGTGTCCACAAATTTACGTCGACATCGCTGTTCATAAAATGTCAGTGACGTATAAGTAGTATGGGATTACTTTAAAATGACAATTGAAAAAAAAAAAGCAAATCAAAAATTATGCAAATTGAATTTAATATGTCTGCACAAATAATCGGATTTATGTAGTGAATGCGTTATAAATCCATTTATCACAGCGCCCCACGTGGAAGGATGCGCGCGCAATATATGCGCAAGCATTTGTACATTCCATTCTCACACCATTTCCAAATGTTGCACGTTTAGGGTTTGCTGTGAATTTTTAAGAAAATTTAGAATATTGCACAATGACATTGTCAAAAGACTGTGGTGTACAAAGACGAGGTTTTTCTGATTGTTTGCACTAATTGTACCGTTAGTGTACTTCAACATGCTAGAGTTTTTGACTTCGCGACGAAGGGCTGTAAGGAGCGTATGGACGTTAGCCGAGGCTCTTACTTGTAGGAGTATCGTTGCTGTAAATATTGACAAAGATGTCCACAAGATCTTTAGTCGCCAAAGCCAAACAAGGCATTACAAAATGGAGAGAGAGAATAACGTCAATACCAGCAATGAGGAGGACATGCATAATACTACTACACACAGCACAAACGGTATGTCATCTTGTATGCCTACATCAATTATTAGTATAATGTTTTCACTGTTGTATCAATTACATTTAAAAAAAAAAAAAAAAAAAAAAAAAAATGCACAAGAAAATACTAAATGTTCAGTTAATCGATCATTCTGTTAAAATCAGTGGGAAAAGGCAAAGAATAAGCTAATCATTACAATTGGTTTTATTGTATTTAGTAGAATCTAAATTTAAGCACACCCTCTTCAACCACAGAGTTTAGAGCAATATAAATATAATTATGCACACGTTAAGACTGGGTTCCATAAAACTCCCATTGACTTGAATTAATTTAACCTCATACTCTTAAGATCACGCACTCGGCATCGTCGGTCATTGTTCCGATGTTGTAAGCGCCCGAGTATATACTTCATAGAGCCTTAATGTTATCGATATATGAGGCTATAATAATAAGACTAATTTATTTATTCAACAATCAATGAGCTTTGAAAGGGGGGCATATATATATATATATATATATATATATATATATATATATATATATATATATATATATATATATATATATATATATATATATATATAATTTATAAAAACAATACAGTTACGTTTATAGCAAGTAATGGCTGCATTACGTGCAATATTAACCTGATCCTCACTTGCAATATTTAACTGTCCTCGCTAGCATCCCTCATACAATTGAAAGACTAGTGTTTCGATGCCAAATATCGTTACTTATTGTGTATATATGTGCACATTGTTATAAAATATGTATTTTAAGCTTGTTCTCCCTTCGATTAACATCTTCGTGTCCGTCCTCAACAAATCAGCAACCCCGGCCTGGGGAACACTTTTTGAAACAGAAAACCTTAAATTTCGTTACTCCTAGGCATTCAATTAATAAACATCGGTCATTCTTAAGTAAATATTAAACTACTTCCAATATTTATGCATGTCATGTTCCACCAAAGCAAGAATTAGGCGATGAGTTGAGAAATGGTTTTAATTTAATTTAGGGCGCATGGAGTGAAGAGCAAATTAATTAATTAATTAATTGAAATTAATTTCAGTAGATCTGTATCAAGACAAATTCAGTATATGTTGCTGAGTGAAATAGCTATGGGCGAATGGCTGTTCCTTTTTCCTTAACACCTCTATCAAAACTAGGCCCATAAATCATGGAGGGGGATCAATATCCACATAACAATAAACCAAAAAATTTTATAGATTGAGGGCCATAATCGGTATGATAGTACCATTGATAAGATCTTTACCTGGCAAAATGGATACAAAAAATCGTTTTTAGACTATTGTCTAGAAAACCAGATGATTTTTTGCGTACTTGGCTTCGAATAACTACTATGTCAAACGCCTTCCATTTGTTGTTACACATCGTCACAAATAAATAAATAAATGAAGTGATTAATAAATTAATTAAACACAAATGAAATATTATCTTTTTTCACTCGTCAGGTCACAACCTGGTTCGAAATATGAAACGCATTTATTTATCTTGATGTCTTTCTGTTTTGCAAGTTCAGCTAACGCCAACATTTGCTCAAAATTGATGACACGTTTGGCGATTTTGGTCAGCATTGGGAATTCTTCAATGCGTTGAACATTTGTTCCCGTCACAAAAATTAATTCATCTGGGTTTGAAAATTGATACATGTCAAGTTTGTATTCTGACGAAAAGCTAATTAAACCTAAGATTTTGCTGATAGGAAGGGCCAATAAATCTTAAAAGTCACTTCAAATGAAATGCAATTCTTTCAGTGCCGTCTTACCGCTCTGTTACCAGCGTTCCCACGATGCAATGATTGGCATAAAAAATGCAGCAACTTTTCATTTGTATAAAGACCATTTGTTTTTATGTCATTTAAATTTTGAATCACTTTATATTTATTTCTTTACGATATGGCTGATTAAGCAGTAATATTCTTAAGCGCAGACGGAAGGCATACTGGCTGCGGGAAAGCCAGCATATGATTATACACCTATAATTGTAGTAAAGTTATTTTGGTTACGATTAGATCACACAACTTTATAAACAGACGTCAAAATATGTAAGATCTATACAGTTTGATTTGATGTTTAGTATATTTATAAATGACATACACGTTTTTAGATTTTACCTTATTAAATTGAGATCTCCATCTTAGAATTACTTGATCACACTTCACATGTTATCATCACGGAAGTACTATTTCATTTATCAATATTACTTACATATACAGTGTCAAATTTTACAATATACAAATACATGTATAGATTATTTAGTATGTATACACATAAATTGTTTGTACTGTTTGTAATTGTAGAAATCATGCTTGTTGTGATGCCTGAAAGGGCCCTGATTTGGAAATAAAGAATCTTATCTACCATACTATCATCATCAATAAATAAATAAATAAATAGTGTATTCCATCTCATGTTCTCATTAATGTTAATATGTATCCAAAAGTAGATAATTAACTATCTTTAGTAAGAAAACCTTTTTATACTAAGCACTTTAAGTTTAAACTCGGCACTGCATAAGTACAACCTCGTTATATAAAACGAGTACTTTCATCACGTAGACGTTAAACTGCAGGGGGGGGGGGGGCAGTAGGGTAAAGAGACACAGTTACTCTCTGTATTGTTAATTATTAGTCATGCACCATTGTTTACGAATCAGAGCAAACATTCCTGGTAATTTATTATTTATATTAACCTTAAAGTAGATGTGTTGCGTCTCAATATAAATATATGCACTATACATGTAAATTATATTCTTTTAGAACTTGAAAAGCTACTTACTTTCATGCGAATCAATTCAATTATTTGGAAGAGAACAATTTAAATGTTATCATTCATAGATTATAAACCCTACAGTTCAATAGAATAAGAAAGACATTTGAACTTTTTCTCTAGATATTTGGTTCATCTGTTCATTTTAATCACAGGCTTCTATAGCAGTAAATTTTAGTATGTTGTAACAAAGCAAGAGAGGAATGTGCTAGAATGGAGTTCCTAATCCGATATTCTATTGCGGGGCAAATGACCTTGGCTGTGTAAAGATATGCATTGATAAAACTGCCGAATCCTTAAATAGTTCAGTAAAGTTAACTATAGGGTCGTTTCCAGATGTGATGGGAAGTTCGATCAGGAAAAAGATCGCAAAAGTAATTAACTCAGTTACCAAGCATAATTAATCTAGTTACAACAGAGGATATTTTATATATACAATTCGTCTGGCAGTAAGCTAAAATTTTTAAAAGCGGGCTTAAAAACATAGTGAACTGCCAACTTGATTTAATATTATCATTTATAGTAGTAGTAGCATCATTGATATATATTGTGGGGGTCACGGCTGGTTTTGTGAGTAGAGTGTTAAGCTACCCCCACGTTTGTGGCGGCGTGCATATTACATGAGTAACTATGCACGTTTGGCGGATTTAGCTTAACACACTTCATCTCGACTAGCGCCGCTGTGAACAGGGCGCAGCTGCAACATAATTATTTTGACAACTGGTCAATGGAAAACAATTGACAGAACATTGATTAATTGAAATATTGTTTGGCTTAAACATAAACTTACTACAATTCATTGAATTGAGTGAGTATTGATTGATTGAACATTGATTGATTGAACATTGATTGATTGAATATTGAAACATTGATTGATTGAACATTGATTGATTGAATATTGATTGATTGATTGAATATTGATTGATATTATTGAAAATGGATTGATTCATTGGACTGAAACTTTTTGATTGATTCAACTGAATATTCATTAATTGATTGGATATTCATTAATTGAATTGATAAATTTATTGATTGATTGATTGATTGAACTTGATATTGATTGATTCAATTGAATATTGATTGATTGATTGAATATTGTTTTATAAGGCTGGCGCACCGCAAAATTTGGAAAGCAAACGCCAGTCTTATAGTGTAAAAAATGACATGTGTACAGTTAATATTGATTGATTGATTGATTGTTTGCTTTGATTGGAGGTGTGCCAAAAACCAATTGGGTCGGCACCCACTGAACACATGTATCTTAAATAATTGATCTGCAACCAGCCGTGGCCATATGATGCCAAACTTAATAAATAAATAATTAAGAAATGGTGTCACTTGTTTTTTAGTGGTAGTCTGTGATAATCGGATTTATGTAGTGAATGCGTTATAAATCCATTTATCACAGCGCCCCACGTGGAAGGATGCGCGCGCAATATATGCGCAAGCATTTGTACATTCCATTCTCACACCATTTCCAAATGTTGCACGTTTAGGGTTTGCTGTGAATTTTTAAGAAAATTTACCCGCCCTTCCACACCCCATATTACTTTGAGTTGTTTTCTGCGCCGAGTTCTTTTCATTTCAGAGAAAGAGGCCTAAGGAGCCAAGCTGTCAATCATTCTAAGACCTTGCCTTAGTCATGACCGGCCAAAGCTGCCATTCCTTGCCATACAGTGATGAATGCTATCGTGATGGACACTTCCAAGTACCAGAAGGAAGGACTTCGCTCACCCAATCGTATTGGCTTATTGACTCTAAACAGGGTGAAGCTGCAACACGATAACTATCGATCAAGGACTAGATAACACCCATCGTCACGGCTGGTCATCTTATTATGCGGACAGTATTGTCTCTGTAATTAACAGAGCGAAGAGCCAGTTGGAGAGATACATCGAATAGCGCTTAACACAAATCATCTTGACACGCGTCGCTGTTAACAGGGCGCAGCTGCAACTTGATTATGTGGATGACTTATCGATGGAAAACAATTAATTGACTTGATAATTAACACAGAACATTGATTAATTTATTGAAATATTGTTTGGCTTGAACATAAACTTACTACAATTCATTGAATTGAGTGAGTATTGATTGATTGAACATTGATTGATTGAACATTGATTGATTGAATATTGAAACATTGATTGATTGAACATTGATTGATTAAATATTGATTGATTGATTGAATATTGATTGATATTATTGAAAATGGATTGATTCATTGGACTGAAACTTTTTGATTGATTCAACTGAATATTCATTAATTGATTGGATATTCATTAATTGAATTGATAAATTTATTGATTGATTGATTGATTGAACTTGATATTGATTGATTCAATTGAATATTGATTGATTGATTGAATATTGTTTTATAAGGCTGGCGCACCGCAAAATTTGGAAAGCAAACGCCAGTCTTATAGTGTAAAAAATGACATGTGTACAGTTAATATTGATTGATTGATTGATTGTTTGCTTTGATTGGAGGTGTGCCAAAAACCAATTGGGTCGGCACCCACTGAACACATGTATCTTAAATAATTGATCTGCAACCAGCCGTGGCCATATGATGCCAAACTTAATAAATAAATAATTAAGAAATGGTGTCACTTGTTTTTTAGTGGTAGTCTGTGATAATTACTTGTGAAAAAAATGAATTGTTAAAAATTCAACCAAACAAACGTTCGATAGATATAACCCCATTATGGCATTTACCAGACCAGTAGCTCCATCAAGCGAGTATATCGAATACACTGTATGTACATTTGCAAATTAATAAACGGTTTAAAAAGAGTCAATCTCGACATAAAAAAAATGGTTTAGAAGAATATATCAATTAAAAAAAAAAAACAAACAAACAAACAAACAAACAAACAGATTAGACATGTATTATGAGGCCTGCAAAATAGCTGAACTGTTATGAAAATATTTATGGAAAAAAAGAACATGAACAAAATAATTGTCCTCTTCCTGAAATTATTATCGGTCTTTTAAAAATATTGCGTAGAACAATATAGTATGATATTCTGGTCTTATTCATGTCCTCGTTATGTCGCTTGCAAGGTCATACGTGATTCCGATCGACACTTAACAACAATAAAGAATCTCAACTACTATATACTTGGAATGTGCAAGGGGCGGTACTAACAAGCGGAAAGATAAAACGGGGTCAACATCACGAACGAAAACTAAAGCCCGGTTCGCTGTAGAAGACCCAGAGCTGACCTCGAACGGACGCACAGCAAACCCGGAGAGCACCGCGGACCCCGAGCGAACACAAAGCGAACCCGGGCTTCGCTTTTGGGGTTCGCTCTGGTGTTAGGTTGTGTCCGGTCGGTACTGTATATAAATATCGAGTTTAAGGTCTTGGTAAATGTTTCAATAAACTCTGCTTCACATGAATACAAAAATAGGTTGCTAATAAAGGGACGCATTTCGAACAAATGTGGATTCAGACAAATTGTTGAAAAAGTTTATCCCCAAAAACTAGAAAAAAATATTGTCAATCAGAATCTCAAGCATCTTTTTTTTGTGCATATTCAGTATTATTTTAACAAAAATAATATAGCAAATGGCCAATGACAAGGTAAGTAATTTTACGAGTTCCAATGTTACTGAAAAAAGCTGCTATCTGCCATGTCAAAAAATTGAATTTAATTTATCGGGTGGAATGGTTGAATAAACTGTTGAACATATTATATTGTGACTGTCTGACACAAAGCTACGTTTCCTTTTCACAAATATAAGAACGTATTTCCCAGCAACGTAAATCCAGCCACTCCCGCCCAGGATAAGTGACAGCAACGCAGTGCTCCTCTTGGTTGTAATTATTTGGTTCTTTCCACTTCCAGTTAGAAAAGGTGAGTTTATTTCTACTCCCATCCCATATAAAATTGCCATCAATTTCTTGGTCAGTAGCTCCAGTCCAAATAACACATGCTAGCCAATAGAGTGTACATTGTGCTACAAAATAAAATAATAAACACCGTGGAAAATGAAAAAAAAAACAATACGAGAGAGAGAGAGAGAGAGAGAGAGAGAGAGAGAGAGAGAGCACCCGCGTTTACCAACTTGTGGGGAACTCACACCTGACAAAGGACCTTTCTTATGGGGAAAGTTGAGAATTGTGGGGAAATCTCTCGTTCCCCACAAATATGGTCATGGGTATTTTTGGATTCTACGTAGTCTACTGATAAAATTTAATCGATTTGTTTTCATTTTCGAAAAAATCCCCATAAGTCGGTAAAATTAACCCACATTCTGTGTTCTCACTGCACCGTAAAACGAATGTCTGGGGATGCTGGGAAATGTTCATTCGGAATGCAGCGGGGTTTAAACTGGTCCCCCTAACATCGTAAACTTTCAAAGGCTAACAAGGAGCGGAAAACCAACTTATTGCGGGTAATGGCGGCTCCGAGGTGACAGTCATGTGGTAAGTAGTTAGATTTTTTATTATTGATTAGACTTACAACAGCCTGCTTAGCTTTAGACACGTAAATCATGCGTGAAGTAATGCATATAGTAGTACATGTAGTTCGTAGTAGAAAAGTAACATTTAAAACCATGTAGTGTAACGTGAAACTTTGGCCCACTTCAGACAGTGTCAGAGTCGTCGATTTTATTTTATAATGGAAACTGTTAATCCTGTTAAAAAAAAAATAATAAGAATTTATATTCAATACTTTACCCCCGGGATCTGTTAGGCGTTGGAAGGTTGTTCCTTTTTTTTTTTTTTTTTTTTTTTTTTTTTTTTTTTTTTTTGCAAATCATATGCCCATGTAGAAATATGTTTGATGGTGCGACCGTTAGCAGGTCCAGCACAATCAGTACATTTAGCTACGTAGCTAAAATTACCAACCGTAGCTTTATTTACCTACCTCAGGTAGCTTTATTCAGCTATTTCAAGGAAACTTTTCACAATTTTGCTTTTTATTTTAAAAAGACAAAAAACGGCAAGTAAAGAATCTGGGGGGATTAGCCGAGTCATATGCCTACGTAAGGATAGGTAAAATATCAATAAAAAATTTTCTTACAAATTCCATTTCTTGTTAAATTTATGAAATATTTATAACCATATGCATACAATATTGACAATACCTGAATCCAGTAACTAAGAAATTGATTGTAATCAACCCACCAAAATGGTAACACGCTTAAGTAACCGTAAAATTGATAGAAATTTAATGTTAAAAGTATTTTTTTAATATAGAGTGGGTCTTCGTACCATTTTTTTGTAAAGGAATAATGCAAGGGTATGGAAGGATGTATCGTTTACCACTTGCAAAAACCTGGTACGAAGACCCACTCTATATAAAAAAAATAGTTTACCAACTTAAATTTCGCAACATGTTCTCAAAAACTCTAAGTCCAATTGTGTGTTTGCTATATATAGAGAACTGTTTGCTATTTAAATGATAAAGTATGTGTGACTTCGTGGCTTAGTGGTCATCGAGGCTGTGTAGAAGCACACATTCATTGGTCGCGAGTGTTCGAATCATACTGTGATTTTTTTTTTTTTAGTTCAGGTTGAAATTTAGATCAGTATTATATATATTTTTTCAGTGGGAACAAAATAAAATATACGAAATAATGAAATCATTTACGGTCAATTAATATACATATATTTCCTATTACATATATGTTTTCAAAATAAGATTTTAAATGCATTCAGTTCGAGACTACATTACACGATTTAAATGTAAACAATCATGGGCCGACCAGCACGATATGGCTGTTCTGTATGCAAAAAACAGTTAAAAGGAAAGGTAAAGCGTACCATCTCCCAACCATTGAAAACATATTTGATACAACATGGATATAAACTAGGTGGAGAAAGTCAAATCTGTACCAAATGCAGAATAAATGCCAAGTCTATAGTACAGAGTGCGCCAAAAGATAGATCTAGATGTAGTATCCAACTTCCTTTTGTGTCGGCTGGAAATTCACATAACAAATGCGTATTTTGTAATGCAAGAAAAGGTATCGTAGTAGTACCAAAAGAGGCCAGAACAGATGCATTCATACACTTCCAATTACTTATACCTGTCGGATGCAAATGCTGTCGAAAGCATTTAATTGGGAAACAACTAAATAGAGATGTAAATGTTGACTTTACAAAATATAAGAGACAACATTCAGTGTTACCATCAAAAGAATTAAATGATTTACTTGAACGAGTACGTTTCAAAGCGCTGAGGTCTTATGACAGTAGTAGTCTCAGTTTTAATAAACTCTCCAATGATGAAGATTATATTTCTTTATTAGGCATTTCTAAAGCGAATTTCGATGACTTGGTTACAAATGTAACATCTATGAGAAATACAAAAATTCGAACAATAAGAAATGCAGTTGGTATCCTTCTATTCAAATTGAAATCTGGCTTATCAAATGGATTGCTGGCCACTCTTTGTGGATTTCGATGTAGGCGACAAGTGGCTGAAATCATTGAAAGTGCTCGAATAGCTATCGTAAAAGATTTTGTGCCCCATAACCTTGGTTTTGATCATATAACCAGAGAAAGTATCATAGAAAATCACACAACAGATATCTCAAAACAACTTTTTTCAGATCCTATTTCAAACACTGTCATATTAGTGCTAGATGGTACTTACATATATATACAAAAAAGTGCGTCGTACAAATTTCAACGACTCTCTTATTCTGTGCACAAAGGGAGACCCTTGGTAAAACCATTCCTGATAACAACAACCAGCGGTTACATCGTAGAGGTCTTCGGACCTTACTTAGCAAATGGTCGAAACAACGATGCCTCCATATTAAAGACTGTGATGAAAACAAATAAGGGCAATATAATGGATTTCCTCACCGAAAATGATGTGCTTGTGGTAGATAGGGGATTCCGTGACTCGACAGATTTTCTAAATGAATGCGGGTTTAAAACACAGATGCCAGTCTTTCTACCAAAATCTTGCAAACAACACAGTACAATCGAAGCAAATGCATCAAGAATGGTAACTAAAATACGGTGGGTGGTTGAGGCTGCCAACGGCAGACTTAAAAAATGGCGATTTTTGGATAATGTTGTCAGCAACTCAAACATTCCTTCAGTCGGTGACTTCGTAAGAATCGTGTGTTCTTTAATTAACAAATACAGACCACCTTTGAAAACAAATGATGTAAATGATTTTAATAATGGTTTTAAAATGTTAATGATGTCGAAGAACAATGAAAATGTCTTGAAAGAACTTGTTACTAAAGATTCCAATTACAGATACCGGACAAATTCAAAACTCTGGAAGAGTATCGACGCACGTGATGCTGCGATCAACTTCCCTGCCCTCTCCGAGGAAGATGTTAGACAACTAACATTTGGAACATATCAAATCCGGCAAGCAAATTCTTATATTAGAGAACATATTGATGAAACCGGCCAATACGCAATTGATGTGTCATATGTAGAATCTGACTTGATTCACTGTCGAATACAATCCAGACACACTAGCAGCACTCTTTATAATCTTTGGATTAGGTTCACTATATCAGCAGTGACCTCTTGGTACTGTCAGTGCAAGAGTGGTGCTAGAACTTTAGGGTGCTGTGCACACATCTGCAGTGTAATCTGGTATTTAGGTTATCATCGTCACCAGTGCAATAAAATCGAGAAAGACAGATACATGTCAAGTGTTGACGATGCTGGACAATACCAGACGGACAATGATGATGAATCAGAATAATAAGACAAAATAACATGCTACACTTCTTGACTTTGTATATATATATATATATATTTTTTTTTTTTTTTTTTTTTTTTTTTTTTTGAAAAAATTCTAGATAACTTTAACTTTGTTATTAACACCAACAAAAGCTCTCCTGTATCATAAAATATATACACTTACATAATCAAATATAAACATATATGTAACACTCAATTAATACACAGTCTGAAAGGTTTCACTTGTTAAACATTTTGTAACAATAACCGCAAGGTTTAAATTAACGATATCGACATTTGGACAGTCCTGTACAAAGTTTAAATGTCTAAGTAAATCGTACGACTATGAAATATCCGATATGCTGACAGAGCTACAAAACCAGCGTGGGCATATGACTCGGCTAATCCCCCCAGTTTCTTTCTACTAATATTCATTCTAGGTATTATTTAAAAAGCAATCTAAAGCAGAGATAGCTTTAACATTGCTGCGTTTGAACACTTTTAAGAAAAATATGTATTTCCATTGTTTGAGTAACTGTGCACCACCTTGTGTGCGATGAGGTGTGGATAAGTATGATTACTTCACATTGTGCTCATGTTAACCAAAACTGGTTTTCTTTGTTATTTCACTCAAGAAGTAACTGTTAGGTCACAAATTAACTGTTGTTCATAGCCCCAAAACCTTTAGAACTTTGATTGCAATTGCGCAGAAAAAGACACATCTCCATACTTGCCAACCTCCAACATGTAAAAATCTGGTCATGACCAGATTTGGAAAGTAAAAAATCTGGTCATATAACGCGTAATGACATTCATGACACATTTACCATGATTAAATTAAATATTTATGCATATATAAGCATTTGTGTATTGAGAATTATTTTATTAAAATGTGGCTTTAACTGAGAATGACAAAAATTTTATATATATTGATTAAATTTACATGTTAGAAGAGCATTTAAGGTTTCATTATTCAGTATATTGATCTGAATTAAGTGTGCATATTTTTTAAAGGAAAGTCTTTTCAGAATCTGCATTACTGATTTGAAGTACATGGAAAGTTAAATGTGCTAAATTTGAAAGTATTCCAATTTTGATTTTGAAGTTATTTTTCCTCGAATTAATTTAATTAACAAGTGCTATTAAATTTACAGTTATGTCTACACTATCTTCAAACACTTTATTTTATCTAATGAAAGTTGTTTTCCAAGATTCCTTGATATGTACATTATCATGAATATCGTTTCTCTTTTACTTGGTTCAATTTGTTCCTGCTGGCCCTGATAATGACCTCGTTCTATCGGAAGCCATTTTAAATTGACTTCAAACTTTGGTTTTTCAAAACAACTCTCAGGTAATTGTTTACACCTGCACTGATAATTCACTGGTACACGGCCTACTGAACATAGCCATCGGCATTGTTTACGTACTATATCCAAGCTTGGGTTGTAACTGGAAGTTAAAAGTGCAACCTAATTTATGAACCAAATCTGGAAATCAGGAAATTTTCGGGTTGTTCGGCAAAAATCGGGTGAAAAGCATGACCCGCCGTGTCATAAAAAATTATCGGGTTAAGGGTCGAAAAATCGGGTGTAACCCGACGAAATCGGGTGAGTTGGCACATTTCCAAGAGTCCGAAGGACCCGCAACTTTCACTTCAAAGTGCCAAGTGCATGGCAAAGGAACAGTTGCTACTCATTTTTTATCTATTTACGTCAGTCGTGGCTGAGATTTGAACTCAAGACCTCCCGATCACGGAACATGCACTCTACCGACTGAGCTACCTTGAACAGTCTAAAGCTAAGAGAAAATAAGCCTTTGGGAATTTTATTTCAAGAGATGACATACATTTCCTATTATAGAATTTTTGCTGTCTAATAATCATATTCTGGATGAAAGAATACCCAATTGAAAGATATTATTAATCACATATTACTTGAGATTCTGCCCAGAATATAACCTATAAAATCTAATTATTATCCAGATTCAATAAAAGGTGGTGCAATTGATATGATATATTCCATGAAAAGATATAAGTTTACCAGTACTAGTATTCAGGTGTGAAAAAAAATATTAGTCGATTGATAAATCTGTCTTTAATTTACTTGCTCTACCATGTCTACCAGTTGCAAAGTGTAGCAAGCTAAGTGGTAGAGCTTGTCGAAGCCACAAGCAGTTGGGGCATGGACCTCCTCCCCCCTTTTCCATTTTTTTTTCTTGATAAATCTGGGTTGACATCTTTTTCATATTTTTGTATTCTAATATGTTATTGATAAATGTAACTCTTTTGTCTCAATAAGCTGTTTTTAAATATCTTGTTTTCTACTGATACATAAAAAGAAAGAAAAAAATTAATATTCACTTTTATTTACAGATTGTGCCCTCCATAACTTACATGTATCCAAGTTTATAAAATTTTCCTAGCTCTTGAAGATCCCTGTTTTCTATTTGTTGTTGGGAGTTTGTTGTTACTAATTTATAAAGGAAAAAAAAATATCGGGAAACAGAGCAAAAAAAGTATTGATTTCTCAGAAAAAGGTGGGGGGCAGCCCCCTTGCCCCCTTCCACTCACATCATGTGTTTATGTACAAATGTATAACTTGTACAAATAAGAACAAAATTTGATTATCAAGTTCAGTAAAATATACTCGAATGTATCATTCAAATTACTCTTTTGACCTGTTCCCTTAAGTGTAAAGTCTGCAGTTCAAAGTCTGCATGTTGTCAGGTGTCTGAGATTCCGAAAATGTTCAAGAGTGGGAAAGGGCGCTATACCTCTTTGCATACTTCATAAAACAAGCGCCTATGAAAAGCACTACAGTAAAGCACAAACATGTTTAATGAATTGACGCTTACAATCCCAGTGACTTTAAATATATTATAAACTTAATACATATATGTAAAATAAATTATAACAAAGCATACTCATCTGTTTCTTACACTTCGATCAATATACATGTAAGCATGCTTCACTTTAGTTATAAATTTGCATCTAAAGAAGGTATTTCCTCTTCAGAACAAGTTATAAAAAAGCTTAAAGTCAGCATGATGATAAATCACTTATGGAACAATGATAAATAATTAAGGATTTAAGATATTTATTTCATTTATATACATGTGTTAGTATGGTAGTGTATGATACACAGCTTCTTTAATACTGGCTTGGGCTAGTGGGTTAAACTTGTACCTCAATTGCAAGGACTAACCTAGGGGGCGACTGAGGCGAAATAGTCGCTTTTGAGCTCCAAACTTCGCCTGATTTCTGCTTTTTCCTAGCCATAGTGCTCAGGTGAGCGATGTAGCCCCTGGGCCTCTTGTTTTTAAAAAGTTTAATAATGATCAATGTGTGCCACTCGCGTCAAGAAGTCTCCCTAGAATTTAAAACTTCTCCCTTATACATTTCTCTGAGGGAGAAGTGAAGTCTCCCTAAATTTTGGGTCTAGGTTGGTCCCTGAATTGATAGAACACTGGACTGACATGCCAGAGATGGGTTCAAATTCAGTCATTCAAAGACACAAAATTATGTCTCTAGACTAGTAGTGTTATAATCTTATATATAAATATTGCTTTTTTAAAGGGTAGAGGTGAGATGATATACTGATAAACCAATACATACCAATATTTTCTGCTAAGATACGGTTTATGATATATGCATTGAAATATCAGTATGAAACGATACATGAACAACCTATCAAAAAATTGAAAATGGCTGCTTTTACCAAGTGAAGAGATGATATTGGTATTGTAAACGCTCTTTACAACTAATAAGTCATAAATAAGAGGGAAAACATTTTCACTCTTGAGCATCCTCGGAAGACGGTTAGGTACTGTACATAGAAAAGTTCAGTTTGTAAAGCATCAGAAAGTATCGTTTCCACAACAGTTAATATTATTAGTTAGTGTCCATCTGCACTAACAGCCAGTAACAAAGCATGGATTCTCAAATTTCATTAAAAAGAATTTGAAATTTTGAAACAAATTGGAAATTACCCTTACTGGAGAAATTGGGAAAATCAGCCGGGGTCTTGGGGCCACTGTCACTGGACAAGCCCTGCTGGGGGGCCCAATTTCAGCTTTTTAATGACCAGTTAGAGTGCATAAAATAGCAAAGTAAACCATTTTTCACATAGTCTGAAAATTTTTATAAAAGAAAAAAAAAATATTTGTGTTTTTCATTATTGTAAGGGGAATTTTGTACTCATCAAAAGGGGAAAATGGGATATTAAGGGAAATTTTCTCTTGAGGACAAATAAGTCAGAATATCGGTAGTAAATATGCCCTAGAATATTGTTTTGTAAATTTTTAGTCAACGAAATTGATGAACTTCAAGTATCAGTTTCAAAGCACATTTGATTTGGTTTGTTTATTGTTTAACGTCCTTCTGGAGAATTTTTCACTCATATGGAGACGCCACCACTTGCCGGTGGAGAGCTGCAAATTTTGACCTATGCTTGGCACTCATTGCCATTGAGCAGTGAGGGATCTTTTTCGTGCCAGCACCTACTGCGACACGGGACCTTGGTTGATATGGTCTCATCTGAAGGACCGGTTTCCACGTCCCACAGTGGGATTCGAACCTGCGAAGTAAGGATCAACTCCTTACTCCGAAACTCTAGAGCAAACGCTCTAACCACTGTGCCACGTGGGCGACCACATTTGGTTTGATATAGAGTGATATAGAATCTTGATTTATTGTCAAGTAGACAAATATTGAAATAAAATACAAAATTTTTGTGTCACCTGCAGAGCAGAGCGGCACTAAGAGATCATTTTACCAGGTGTCTGTCTGTCCGTCTGTCACACCCTATATCTCAAGATCTGTAAGAGGTATGGATTTGATATTTTGCACATATATTGCTTGGCACTATGGCTTTTGTAAATTACCACGGTTACCGACCTCTTGACCTTTGACTTACTTTTCAAAATAGTTCATAGGGCCGATTTACAGCATATTTTTGACATTTAAAAGGTATTTCTATGCCATTTAACATGTGTACTGTTTGTTGTAACACAATATGAA
Source organism: Saccostrea echinata (assembly GCF_033153115.1). NCBI lineage: Eukaryota > Metazoa > Mollusca > Bivalvia > Ostreida > Ostreidae > Saccostrea > Saccostrea echinata. The sequence goes on along the minus strand of NW_026889754.1, from coordinate 18,303,327 downwards.
AAATACCAGCATTACAATCCACTTGACCTTGACCTTTGACCTACTTTACAAAAAATACCTTGGGTGTTTAGGTTAACTTATGACTTTTGAAATTGAGAGACAGGATTTTGATATTTAGCATTTATACATGTTTATGAGCTCACGATACTGTAATTTGAATCTGTATGATATTCAGTTACCACATAAACTTATATTTTAATAAAATACTATGCAAATACATCGGGACAAGGTATTCCACAATGGATCATGTTAAGACTGACAATTGCTGTAAAGATAGACTGAAATCTCCTTTGGAGGATTATTGGAAACACATTTAGCTCATGATAAGTACTTTGAAACTGTATGAAATTCAGTTAACTCACATGTAAATACAATGAAAATACATTGGGATCAGTATTCCACAATGGATTGTGTAGAGTGACAATTGCAGTAAGGACAGGCTGAAATCTGTTTTTGAGGATTAATTGTTGGAAATATGTATTAATAAAATGATAAAAAGATATTTCTAATAATTTCAATTAAATTATTCATTTGAGGCCAGGGTTAAAGAACCATATATTCTTTGATTGTCAGATTCTATCAGAATCTTATACTATCTGTGGGTGCAGTTTTTCTTTGCAGGGAAATGCATGAACTATCATGCTAAAAGAAAATAAAAAACTGAACAATTTTAGATTTTTTTTTCACCTTTAAGGAAGCTACAGAGTAGGCGACACATGTTCCTTTAAACGCTCTAGTTTTAATTTTATAGTTTTCATATATATTTATTATAATATCGAGATATTTATCATATCATGTTATATGTATTGAGATACGTATTGTATCACAAGATCTACCTGTATTGTCCCACCCCTTTAAAAATGTTTGCTTTTGATGAATTTTATTGCTTTGACGATGATCATTCATCTTTTTTGTACTGTTTTCGCTTTTCACGTTTTTTTAAAAAATACATGACGTACTGGTATAATTTAAAGATTGTGACCCCTTGAACTTTTGAGATTTAAACCTTTTCTAAAAAAAAATTTGAAATATTGTTCATGTCAATAACAAATAAAGTTGCAGACTGGTGCAAATTTAAGTATCATGTACACCATGTACACAACAGGTCTTCCCGGTTCTTCTTTTCTTCTTCAATGAGTACCTGTATTATTCAATCCCAGATGTTGGACTTGATCTCGCCCCTCCAGAAAAAGCAAAATGTCTTTTAAAACTATCTAAGTTGATGCAAAGATTACAAATTATATTTTATTTCTTAAGTGTGTCGAGACAGGGTTAGTTGTATTGAGAGCTCTGACAAATTATATTTGCTATTCGGGTCAAAAATCGGTGTTGAGTGATGTAGCTCATAGACTTTTCTTGTAATCATGGGTAAAAATATACACATATACTAATGAAAAACTATTATTGCAGATTTTGGAGTTTTCACAACTAGAGCAAACTTAAGGCAACTTTCTTCTTGAAAATGTTGGAGACTGAGACGCAGATGTTAACAGACAACTCTGCATGGAATTGGAGGATAAGAGTATATAACTGAATGCATTCTGTCTGGATTTCTGTATGGTGACAGAAGGCTTTGGTAAGTCAAGATAACTGTAAAAGATCATAAGTAAACAATTATCATTTTGAAATCTATGCTTCCATTACCATAAAAAATATTCACTGACCTCATTTGCTGACCTCATGGTTATTCAGTCTTTGAAATGTACTTTTTGTTTTCAATTGATCTTACTTGAAAGGAAACTCAAATTAACTTTGTGCTAATTTTAGCCCTTTTTTTTCAAATGAAACCCTAAGTCACTCAGATAAACTATTTGCTATCTGCTTTTGTCCATCCTTCTTTAACATTTGAATATTTTTAGCTTCTTCTCTGGAACCGATGAACCAATTTCAACCAATTTTAGCAAAGAATATCTAGTATGATGAAGGGGAACAAAAATTGTGAATTTCATTATCTCTGCCACCCCCTCCCTTTGGGCCTGAGGGATGGGGCTAAACCCATTAAAACTATTGCAATCTTTAAAAATCTTCTTTTTTTTTACTCCTGGAAATCAAGCAGTTGAATTGCTGCCATGGTTGAATAAGCATTAAGCCCTCTATCAAAATTTTGAAATTCATTGCCCCAAGGTCAGGGGTTCCGGTGTGAGGGTGGCACTCCATTGATTAAATATGGTGAAAATGCATTATTTCTTTGAAAATATTCTTCTCTGCTCCTGGATATGAAGCAGACAGACTAAGTACAAAGGTATGATGAGCACCTCTTCCAAAATTATTAATTTCATGACCCTTGGATAGAGGGTTCTAGTGTTAGGATGGGGCTTTAATGATAATTACATGTAAAGCTAAAATGCATTAATTCTTTTGAAAATCTTCTTCTCTGTCTCTGATTATTAAGGGGAAAAAAACTAAGTGCAGGTTATAATGAGCAAGGGTGCTTCTTCAAAAATTGTGAATTTCATAGCCCCCAGGATGAGAGGTTGGAGGGTGTGGTCTATGGATAATACAGGTATAGATTTCTTTGAAAATTTCTTTTCTGCTCCTGAGTATTGAAAACAATACTAAGTTCATGGTTATGATGAATAAAGTCGCCTTTTCCATAATTTTGAATTTTATTCCCCAAGGGGTCAGTAGTTTTGGTGTTAGGGCAGGGCCCTATTGGTTATATAGTGAAAATGCATTATTTCTCTGAAAATCTTCCTTCTTTGATCATGTGCATCAGGTTACCAATCTTACTACATAGTTATGATGAGTAAGAGTGCCTCTTTTAAAATTGTGAATATCATGGCCACTTGTTCTGGTGCTAAGGCATGGTTCTATTGAATGTACACTGAAAATGCATTACTTTTTTGAAAATCTTTCTTGCTTCTGGGTATAAAGCAGATAAACTGAGCCCATGGTTATATTAATCAAGGGTACCTCTTCCAGATTTGTGAAATTTGGGTCAGCAGCTCTTATGTTTGAAGATGGGGTGGTCTATTGAATTTGTATAGTGAAAATTCTTTAATATTTTTGAAAATCTTTTCTTCTCCTGGGTATTAAATAAACAGACTATAAAATGGCAAAGTGCCTCTTCCTGAGTTCCAAAATTATGAATTTCATGGCCCCAGGGTCAGGTTTTTTTTCTTTCTCTTGCCCTTAGATTTAGTTTTGCTCAAATCATGACCCCTGGGGGCTGGGTAGGGCAGGCCCACAATGGGAAATCAAAGTTTTACAGAGGAATATATTGCAAAAGATCTTTAAACATCTTCTTCTTGAGAACAGCAAAACCATGAGTAGTCATATTCATATGGGAGCATCCTCAGGTAGCACAGATTTAAGTTTGTTCAAATTGTGAAACCCTGAGGTAACAGTTGAGTGGGGCCACAATTTTCGATCAAAGATTTGCATAGAAAAACATAGGAAAAACCTACAAATAAAAATGAGCTGTTCAAGAAAATAAAGCCTTGGTTAGTCATATTCATATGGTTGCATCTTCAGGTAGATTCAAGTTTGGTTTTTTTTTTCAATCATGATCCCTTGGGGTATAGAAATGGCGTAAAAAACCTATGCAGAGTGTTTAAATGCCTTTTAAAATTAATTCTGATGTAGAATTCTTTTTATTTATCAATCAGACATTCAGCTGTATAATACACTGTAGTGTACATACTGATGCATCAGTTGAAAAAAGTCTTCTCTCAGTATGTCATTTTTAGCTCACCTGAGCTGAAAGCTCAAGTAAGCTTTCCTGATCACCTGTTGTCCATCTGTCCGTCTGTGAACTTTTCACATTTTCAACTTCTTCTCAAGAACCACTAGGCCAATTTTAACCAAAATTGCTACAAAGCATTCTTGGGTGAAGGGGAGTTTAAATTGTGAAAATAACTGACCAAGCCCCCTTCAAAGGGGAGATAATTAAGAGAAGACAAAAATAGGGTGGGTCATTAAAAAATCTTCTCAAGAACCACTGAACCAGAAAAAAACAAAACTTATGTGGAAGCATCCTTAGGTAGTGTAGATTCAAAATTGTTCAAATCATGACCCCCGGGGGTAGGGCAGGGCCACAATAGGGAATCCAATTTTTACATTGAAATATGTAGAAAATATCTTTAAAAATCTTCTTCTCAAGAACCACTTTGCCAGAAAAGCTGAAACTTATGTGGAAGCATCCATGGGTAGTGTAGATTCTAAATTGTACAGATCATGACCCCCAGGGGTAGGGTGGGGCCACAAAAATGAATCCAAGTTTTACATTGAAATATGTAGAAAATTTCTTTAAAAACCTTCTTTTCAAGAATCACTTGCACAGAAAAGTTGAAACATATGTGGAAGCATCCTGGAGAAGTGTAAATTCTAAATTGTTCAAATCATGACCCCCAGGGATAGAACGGGGCCACAAAAGGGAATCTAAGTTTTACATTGAAATATGTAGAAAATATCTTTAAAAATCTTATTTTCAAGAACCAATGGGCAAAAAAGCTGATTCTAAATTGTTCAAATCATGACCCCTTGGGGTAGGGCGGGGCCACAATAGGTATTACAAGGGGGAAAATCAGATGAAGAAAAGCAAGGCCAAAATTACTCAGGTCAGCGTTGTGGCCCATGGGCCTCTTATTAATTTTGCCTTAAAAAATAAGCACTATTATATAATGTTACCCATTGCACAATATGTTGTTAATGATGAGTATGATGAGGGTAACATTACTACTGACTTGTTAAATGCATTAATAAATTCCAAGGGTTTCATGATTCAGTCATTCAGAACAGATTACTTTAACCTCCGACTTACTTCAGCCAAAATTCTTTGTGAAGATATAACCATGTTGATAAATATTGAATTATCAGAAAATTTTACAATATGTACTAATAAATGATTGATTATAATTGAGAGTAATCAATTGGTTTAAGTTAAATCCATCAATGATTAAATTAACACCTATACCCCTATGATTTATAACTTTTACCTCTCTTTAATCTACATTTCAGTCTATGCGAAAGACATCAGACCGTCGAACCTGACCGATGTGCAGTGCTTCTGGCCTGATGTGTCAATTTTTACACCGGACCGGAATGTCTGATGTCTCAGTGTCCGGTTTTGAGCTTAACTATTTCGACGCAGTCATTTCAATGTTTTTTTTTTTTTTATTAGTAAAAACTGTCGTATAATTCCAAATACGTAATTAAATGTCATTAAAACTGCATGGACTCTACAGAATTATGTGGGAGCGATCCCTGGTAAAAGAAAAGCTGTTAGGCCTACTCAAGAGGTTTTTGGTCTGACAAAATTTGGTTCAGTCTTTTGTATTCATTGCATTAATTAAAAATTACAAAGGACTGAATGTCCAGTGTGGTCCAAAAAACTTTCGCATAGACTGACTTATAAGTTCTGAATTGAAAACAGTTTTATGCAAGAAAAAATAAAAATTTGCAATAAAATTCTAATTTAAATCTAGTTAAGGAAAACTCTCCATGCAGCATATCAAACATGTTCAATGTGCATTGATTTAGAGGACTTAATTATGAATATTATTTAGTTTCAGTACATTTATATTATGATTGATTCTTTATATTTTAGATTTGGTAGATATTTATTGAAAAAAATAATTTTTATCTTTTATGTAAATCTATAGTAAAATAATGCATTGCTCCAAAAGCCAGTAGTGATAAATATTCCTCACAAGTCAAAAGTGATAAATATTCCCCACAAGTCAACAATGATAATAAATATTCCCCACAAGCCAACAATGATAAATATTCCCCACATGTCAACATTGATAAATAGTGATAAATATTCCCCATAAGTCAACAGTGATAAATATTCCCCACAAGTCAACAGTGATAAAAAGTGAAAAATATTCCCCACAAGTCAGCAGCACAGATACTTATGGATAGGACACCCCCCCCCCCCTTAGGACTTGGACTTTTTTTCAGAAATTATATTTATTACACTTATTTATCATGTGTACCATTGGAATAAATCTGTAAAACCCTAGAATAATCATTCCACACAAAAAATACCCCACTATACATTATAAGAGAGAAAGGTATGCCTCTTTCTGTTTACATTGTTCCCCCTGCTGGTCTTTCTGGGTTTAGAACTATTTATTGGATGTATGGTGGTCGAAAGTGTTAAAGTAGCACCCCCCCCCCCAATTTTTTTGGAGTTATTAAATTGTATGTTACAAAGCAAGCAAAGATGCAGTATTATTGGAGCTAGATTAGGTCACATTATGAGGTCACAATTTTTCATGGGGATAAAAAAGTTTCTGAAGAACAGCAGAGCTTAAATGACTCAAGTGAGCACTGTTGTACATTTGACATCTTTTAGAGCATCTTTATATTAAAGATTAGACTTAAGTTTATAGGAAGCTATTGATCTTAGGTTGAGTTGACTTCTTTTTCTCTTTGAAGATAATCAAGATAATCAAGAATTGGAGTGGCTAAGAATCAGATGGAGACCAAATGTCAGTTCACATGGAATACCAGGGTTTGCAAAGGAGGACATTGGAACTGACTTAAGTATTCAAATTTCTGATGGCAGTTGATGACAGAAGATGTCATACTTAGGGAAACATTAGATTAAATTACTTTGAATGGTAAGACTTGGTTATTATACCCTGTAAAGTTCAGTATATAAACAAGATATACTGTAAACCAACTTTGACTTGCCTGCAAGAAAGATCTGCAATTTTCGCAACCTTCATTACTTCTCATTTCAAACCAATCATAAGTTGTGACAGTGTATTATGGTAGAATGTTTCCTTCACTGCAAAAATTAATGCTTACTGTTGCAGATGGATTTCATAGTAAAGAATCCTGAATAAAAATTGTCGGGAATAATAGTTGGTTTACAGAATACATGATTGTGCAGTTGAACATAGGTATTTTGAACACTGATATCTCGAATACAGTGGATATGTGTGTAATTTTTAAGTCCCAATCACTTATTATATTTAATAAGTATTTAACCCTTAACATCTTGAATCCTCCCGATATCTCCAAGTTTTTCCACAGTTCCAATGATAGTTCGAGATAACAGGGTTTGAGTATCAGGGTTTGACATTTATTTTAACAAGTACTAGACATGTCAGGCTACCTTCCTTAATTTTTACTAACCATAAAATCACTTGCCCTTACCAAACTTCTTTTAATTGCTTATTTTAATTGGTAACTTTTGAAACTATCTCTTATGCGTGTCAAGAATCTGACAGCCATTTTGAGTCTGGTTCATTAATTGGGACATGAAAATTATGAGCCTCGAAGACATTCAACAAACTTTACTAAAATTATTATCCTAAATATTATTAAATACAGAAAGTGTTATTTGGTAAGTATTTATACAATATCGATATGTTTCAGCCCAGACTTGTCTACTACAGCTAAAAAAATACAGTGCTACCTCGGTATATTGCCCTCCATCATATTGCCACCCTCGCTTATTGCCAGGAATTCTTGAAGAACAGATTTCCCCCTGTATTAATACACCCGTTATAATGCCACCCCTGCTTATTGCCATCTACCACTGGTTTTGGGAAACAAAAGGTCAAATTATGTAAGAAAAAATCCTTGGTAACAATGCCAATTACCTAGCGTGTGTCAGTAATTTGGACACCACATCCGTGCTTTGACAGTGGTTGCGGTGAAGCGACTTGCTGGACTAGGAATTCAGCTAGATTAAAGATAATTGTTGCATAAAACTCAAAATTAGCAATGTCTTTGGAGTGTGTTTATAAGATAGAAGAATTATTTCATCACAGTAATGGAAACGTAAAGCGAAAGAAAGCGTACAAATTTAGATTACAAAAAAAAGGATTGATCAACATTCGACCTATTTGATTGTATATCGCCAATTATTGCTTATCATGGATAATGCACAAAACCATAATAAATGCAAAAAATCATTTGCATCCCCTTAGATTAAGAAGCCATTCAATCAATCAAAAAGGAAACCCCATATCTTTTTTTAGACTACTATAATTCCGCACATGAAAATATTAGGGGTATCGTTAGCCTATCATGGATAATGCACAAAACCATAATAAATGCAAAAAATCATTTGCGTCCCCTTAGATTAAGAAGCCATTCTATCAATCAAAAAGGAAACCCCATATCTTTTTTTAGACTACAGTAACTATAATTCCGCACATGAAAATATTAGGGATATCGTTAGCCCTGAAATTTCCTTTATTTGTCGGGCATATATTGGTTTGATTGATAAATATCAAAACAGAATCGGAAGAGAAGTACACAGGTATTAGCAAACATGAGCATACATGTCTAATTTAACGGGTTGACGTGTTCTGACATGTGACTTACCATTTGTCAGTCATGATGCTTTACCAACTGAACATTTTAACCGATTCAGAAATTCTTGAGACGGTGAAATAATCTACTTTTGATTCAGATGACATTAATGATAATTCTCAAAAACTTTTTTTTTATACCAAGAGGCTATAACGGCCACTGACATCTTTGTCATCGGGTTATTAAATTCTTATTCAACATGTGCATGACGAAAGGAAATTGATGTGTTCAATATTCTGATATTTTTATTGCTTTTCATTCAAAATATTGTAAACAAAAAGAAAAAAAAATAATAATGACTTTTTTTTTCAAAAAGAATTGAGAGCTGCCCTTATATCATGTGACATAAATAGATTGTAACAGAAATAAATTACGTAATCTACATGTATTTAGTTTGTTTTGATTACCAATTGAATTGTAATTTATGGCAGAATATGTTATATTGCCACCCTCGCTTTAATGCCAAAATCTGTCTTGGACAAAAGTTGGCAATATACTGAGGTAGCACTGTATTATAAAAAATTTTTATGGCTAAAAATAACAATTGTGTTATGAAGGGAATTTCAACTTACAGAGCAATGGTTGTGTTTACATTTGTACAAATAAGATATTTTTTTTTTTTTTACAATTTTGAATATATTTATTCAAAAGACTGAAATGGAATTAACAGTTATCAACCTGACCAAAAGGTCTAGTTCACATACATTGCACACAACCATACCATTCATTTAACCAAGTTGGTCTGATGTACCTTAGTGTTAAACCCTGACTGTATTATTTATAGATGGCAAAGTTCTTCATATCAGATTACTGGTTAGCCATTATTGGGAGACCTGTATCAGTACTATAAAGACATTTATAGATAGGTCTATAAATACAATGCATCAGAATACATTTTTATGACATGAATATGGTCAGGACATATAGAGTTTGTCATGTCCGTCTTCCGTCCTTCTGTCCTTCCATTATGCTTTGCATTTAGCACAGTTTAAAGCTCAGTTTCAAAGAAACTATGATAGGATCTTTTTATCAAACTTCATTTGCTGATACATTTGGAGGAGAATTATTCAACTGCATCAACATTTCATGATCATGACCTTTCCTTTGACCTTGACTTACTTTTCTTAAATTAGTGTTTAGCTCAGTTTTAAAGAAACTCAAGATATTTTTTATCAAACTTCATATGCTGATACATAATGAAGTAAGCTATTGAACTGCATCAACCATTTTTTACTTTGACCTTGCCAATTGCCAAAAAATTGCCAATGACCAGCTTGGAAACATTGATATTTTTTGTTAATTCAGATTTTTCTGCCCCCGCCATAAAATGGCCAGGGGAATATAGTGTTACTCTGTTCTGTCATTCCATCATTATTCACTTCCCCTTCATTATCTCTGCAACAGTTGGACACATTCAACTCAAATTTGACATATGGATATGTCATTTGAAAATGCAGGTCAAGGTCGAATTTGGTTATGGTCCGATGATTTTTGACAGAGTTGTTTGTCTTGAACTTAGAAAAAAATAAGAAATGTTCAGTTTCCACTCTCTTACTTTTGTAGGGATGTATGTATAAGGTTGAAATTGCATGTGCAGGTATTTTTTCCAAAAAATACAGGTCAATTTCAAATTTGGTCATGGTCCAATGATTTTTGACAGAGTTATCTCTCTTGAATTTAGAAAAAATTAAGAAATTTTCAGTTTCTGCTCTCTAACTTTTGTAGGGATGTATGTATAAGGATGAAATTTTTTTTCCAGAAAATACATGTCAAGTTTGAATTTAGTTATGTCCCCTGAACTTAGAAAAAAAATCTTTTGTGCAAACAAATTTAAAACTGAATTTGGCATTTGAAACTTATTTAACTGCCTGCAGAGTCATTTGTAGCATTCGACACATCTAGTTCATACAATATATACAATTCAGGACATTTCAAGAAATGTTAAAAATATGACATTTAAGGGGGGGGGGGGAGAGAGAGAGAGGATTTATATAGCTCTTTTCATGTTGCATTACTAATATACCCTCGGCTGTGCTTTCATGTCCTATGGACATCTTTCTTGTCTTTTCATTCTGTGAGATTTCTAATATTTAAGTTTTTAATATGCTTATCATTTGAATGCCTTCCAAGTTCATGATTTTGTAGTTGGTATTTCACAAATACTCTGTGCCATTTGACAAACTTAGAATACTGCCAAATGCATTTTACATCTCAGGGGGTGAGGGTGTGCAATAAAATTACAAAAATTGGCAACTAGTATTTTTTCTTGAATTTTCCTACATTGCTTTAAATGCTCATGACAGATGCTTTCTTTTCAGATATAAAAACATCAAACGACAGGGGAAAAAAAGAGGACTGCCTATTTCCGATATATCGATCTCTTCACATAGCAACACCCAAAGCACTACCATCGAAAAATTAAAATCAATATTTAGGAGGAAAAAATGAAGACATTGATCATAAAGAAAAGAAGTAGGAAGAGTTTTGAATATTATGTCAAGTTGTCAACAACACCACAGATCTGGAAATGGATTTTCTTGCCTCATAATTTATATTAAGTGCATGTTCATGCATGACTTTTGATATAACTGTGTTCTCTGTATCACAATTCCTCCATTATGTATACATGTAGAGCAAGGGCAATGTTGCAGCCATCACATCTTGTGTAACACAGCAAAACAACTTTTTATTGTTTGGATTTTAAATGCTTATGATTATACTTAAAATCGCAAGAAAAAGGACTGTACCTGTGTAAAGTACAATGCAGCAATATACAAAAAAGATTGTCAAACAATATTTTTGTCTTTGTCATTTGTGTCATACTGGTATACACTTATGTATCGGAGCATGAGAAATCAAAAAATAAATAAATAAATAAATAAAAATAAATAAATAAAATATTTCTTGATTTAAAGATGAAGAAAGTATTGGGAAGTCTTGGAAATAGTGTTTGAAAGGTATATATTAACTATGTTGTGTATAAATCTGTACTTTTGTTAAATCAGAGTGCATATTTCTTTAGATAAGGCCAAACAAAAAAATATGTGTGGTTCCGGTTACACTTCCAAAAAAATTAGGGTAGGTAGGTAGGGATTTTTTTTTTTTTTTTTTTTTTTTAACAAAATGATTTTCTTAATTTTTTCTAAATAATACCTATCACTGCTTTGCAAATGGCATTTAGATGTGGTGTGATAATATACTAGTCAATATTGGTAGGGGACACCTACATGCTAGCTTGCTTTGGATTTAACACTATTAAACAGTTGCACTATGTTTTGCAAGGAGACCGTCATTGCTGAAACTAAAACTTAAACTGGAGCCATTGACGGAAATCGGGGGAAATTCTGGAAAAAATATGAAAATTGCCAAAAAAAAGTTTAGGGTCGGGGGTATAAAATAGGGAAGGTCGGGTAACCGGAACCATACATATTTTTTTATTTGGCCTAACTTAATAGAGCAATTTATCAGGTAATCATCCAATAAGTAATGCATTCATTTCATCTATATTTTGAGAATTTAAAGAATTTTTAAATCAGTGGAAATAATTCCTTATCTTTATACAGTCATGTATGTACAAATGCTTTCATGATGAAATGACTATGCAAAGAATGGAATAAGACAGGTCACTGTCTTGAATTGTTTACTTTATGCATTCATATCCAAGTTGGCCTGTGTGGAAGGAGAAGGGTTCATGAAATAGTATCCTTAAGGAGTATTTACAGTACTTTAAAATGTTGAGCAAAATTTCTTTACTTGCATGTTGCCAGACATGATTAATTTATTATGAGTGTGAGGTTACAAGCGGTATATATAATTCTTTTATATGAAAATAATTTTAACTACTAACTTCAATTGTAAATGTCATGTTACAATGACAGTTGTAATTGTCATGATCCCAGCAAGCACTTTGGTGTGCTGAAATGTATCAATAATAAAGAAAAAGGTGAGAAATTTGTCTTGGAAAAAAAGGAACATATTACAAGGATTATTAAGAAAAAATAGTATGAAAGAAAGCAAAGGCCATCACTATTATTATGTGAATTAATAATCTTAGCTCTCTGATTGGCTGAGATCCAACATGATAGAAAAAATACAACATGAGCATTACGTTCACCTGCACGTGACTTTCCAGGTGAAAATATTATACTTATTGCTGTTTTTGATGTCAGTACGATGACTTAGACACCCGAGGAGTACATTATTCACTGAGCCCGAAGGGCGAGGTGAATATTGAAGGTGAGATGAACATTGTACTTCGAAGGTGTCTAAATCATCTTATTGACCTCAAAAACAGCAATAACTGTTTTATTATATGATTATCTATTTTTGGTCCAATGTAGAATAAATAATTCCTTATATTGACCTGGAAATAATTCCTTATATTGACCTGGAAGGTCACGTGCAGGTCAATATAACGTAGCATTTTTCTAACATTGTTGGATCTCGGCCAATCAGAGAGATGGGAATTATTCAATCATATAATAAGAATTTTTAGCTGCAATAATGTAGCCCTCTCCAATATTTTTCATCTGATTTAAAAAAAAATATCGGAGAGGGCTACGTTGTTGCAGTTAATGAATTTTGTCTACATTGGACTAAAAAATAAATTGAGAACTTCCTAATTGATGAAATTAGAACTGAAAAGTTATTTGACCCGTAGAGGGAGGGGGGGGGGGCACTTTTTTCTGAACGATGTCTACTATCGGTTAACTATAAAATGTTCGTGGAAAGGCTTTTTGCTCTCCCCTCTCCCTTTTTGATACAGTATGATATTGTCACAGGCGACATTATGTACCTCCCATAACTCCACATATTGTCATCTGTCGGTATATCTTATTGCAGGCGACAACAAAATTTGCGTACCCTGAATGCACATATTAAGATAATGCTGGTGATAAAGATGATGATACTGATGAGGAAAGTTAAGAAGGCTTGGTAGCAGACAGGTTGTACATACATGTACATATCTCTTTAATTTGAAATATCTGAAATATCTATCTAAATTGCATCCTACTATTAATTTAACTTTTTAATATTACACTGATATCCAATGCTTTTGAAGATTTAATCAATATCACATACATGTAGCTTCTATGGAGGCAGGTTTATTGAGAAGACTTTTAATCAAAAGGGTCATGGACCACAAGGCTTACTGAGAAACTTTTGGCCTGTTGTTCTACATTAAGATTCCCCCCAATATACACTGTACATGTATTCGGATGTAAATTTCTGATCGCCTTTTGTGACCCAACCCAATATACAGCGGACGTGATTTGATAAAAAAAAAAAAAAATGAATATTTCTAGTCTCTACCATTGGATTTTTCCTCTTTAGTACGGTTTCTTATGGCTTTGCCGTTCTTTTAAAATCTACACCAAGTAAGGAAGCTTCCACACAAGTTTCAGCTTTTTTTTTTTGGTCTTGTGGTTCTTTTTGTTTTGTTTGTTGTTTAACGTCCCTCTCGAGAAGTTTTCACTCATATGGAGACGCCACCACTTGCCGGTGGAGAGCTGCAAATTTTGTCCTATACTCGGCACTTACGGCCATTGAGCAGTGAGGGATCTTTTTCGTGCCAGCACCTACTGCGACACGGGACCTCGGTTTATACGGTCTCATCCGAAGGACCGGTCTCCACGTCCCACAGTGGGATTCGAACCCGCGACGTAAGGATCAACTCCTTACTTCGCGACTCTAGAGCAGACGCTCTAACCATGTCTTGTGGTTCTTGAAAAGATTTTAATGACCCTACCATATCTTTGGCTTTTCTTGATTATTTTCCACAAAGAGTGATTTAAAAAGTCACTTGAGCATCCAGCTCAGTTGAGCCAAAATTTGGACCCCCCCCCCCCGACCACCACCATAATTATATTGGCACATGTATAAGAATAGCAAAAAATACTATCTAGATACATATTACTACTGAACTCAAAAACTATATATAATGACAACTGACAAAAGAGAATATTCAGGAATTCTGAAATCTTTGTAAATCATAGTCGTGTACACCGATCCTTGACAAAAATTTTTTACCACGAAATTTTCTCTTTTCTTTTTTGCGAGTAATTCTACTGTCTGTCTGTCTGTCCGTCTGTCTCCCTCCGTGCGTGTTTGTGTGTGTCTTTTTGTCAATCTCTTCACGGCCCCAGTAAATATTCGCTATTATTACACGATTGAATAATTCCTATCTCCCTGATTGGCTGAGATTCAACAATGTAGAAAAAAAATGCTATGTTATATTAACATGCATTTGACCTTCCAGGTGAATATAAGGATTTATTTTCTCTACATTGGTCAAAATATACATGTAGATCGGGAAAATGATACCAATAGTTTTGGAAAGCTATGTCACGTGCTACCGACTTCCACTCAGGTGAACATATCATTAGGGAGTATATAATTTGGGGTGGGAATGGTTTTGGTGTGGAAGGGACCCCCCACCAACACTTTTTTGTGAACGTAAATTTTTACTTTTAATTTAATTAGAATAAAAACGTTCATTGAAAGGCTGGTCCCCAACTAATGGTTCTTAATACCCCACCCCTAACCCCACCAAACCCCAAATAAAATTTGAAGTAAATAGAATTCTATTTTCGTGGGGGCTAATCAAAGATTTTCTCTGATAATGCCCCTATTGTCCCCCCCCCCTTCCCCCGCCAAAATCGATCCTATCAAAGAGCCTGACATTATTTCTTTTATTATCATTGCAACTAAAGTTGATTTCAAAAAATCCAATTTAATACAACCGGTAACATTTATTTAATTCTGCTTCTCTCATTGCAATTGGCTAGTAACAAGTAAGATGACATGAACTGCTTAAAGATTTTATATCATTTCATCATTGAATTATATATTAAAACAATTATTGCTGTTTTTGAGATCAATGCGATGATTTAGCCACCTTAGATGTACAATATTCATCTCGCCCTTCGGGTTCAGTGAATATTGTACTCCTCAGGTGGCTAAATCAAAAACAGCAATAATAATTGAACGAAATAATTTATCGGCGACAAAATGTGCAAATGTTCAAAGTACATATTGTCGCCGACGACAGTATGTGCCGATGCTTGACTGTACGTTTAATTTATCGTACATTATGCAGAAGGAAAATAAGGAATTGTCGCCGGCGACAAGATGTACCGATGGACGACAATATGTGCAATGGGGGTAGGTACATATTGTCGCCGACGACAATACGAACAGAACGACAATATGTACAGTCACATTCCTTCACAAGAAATAAAATTTGGAATTTGGAAAAAAAAATTTACCCCCACCCCCCTCCCCCCAGGTTTCAAAATCGATGCAACGTGCCTGATATTTTTTTTTCAATTGTATTAAAAATACAGAGTCAGAAATTCCAAATTAATACAACTATATAATTATTTTTATTTTGTCTTCAGCAATTGTAAACAAGAAAGGTTGCATGTTAGCTTAACAAGTTTGTATTTATTTATTCAATCATTGAATCAAATAATAAACAATTATACAGTTAAACTAATAGGTATCTCGAACATTGATATCTCTAATACCATGGATATGTCGAGGTGAGATGAGAGTCCCCAATTCTTTTTTCTATGCATTTTAACCCTAATATCTCGAATCCTCCGATGTCTCGAGGTTTTTTTCTTGGTCCCATGGAGGTCGAGATAGCAAAGTTTGACTGTAATGTTGATTTTCCAAGTCAGTACGATGATTTATACACACATACAAGTTATACCCCCGCTCCGAATGAGAAGGAGGGGTATACTGTTTTACCCTTGTGTGTCTGTATGTCTGTCTTTTTGTCTATCTGTCGGTAACAAATTTTTGTCGCAGTTTTCTCAGCAACTACTCACCGCATATGCTTAAAATTTTAGCACACTCTTTCTTTAGGCATGTCATATGTTGGGATTCATTTTTGTACGAATCTGATGTCATGTTCTTGTTTATTCGTGCGTCTGTCTGTATCAAATTTCCGTCGCAGTTTTCTCAACAATTACTCTTTGCAGTTCACATGAGAGCGTATATTCACATCAGATTACTAATGAGCATCGCCTCACAGACTTCTTGTTTAATATGTGTGCAGAGCTAGAAAATTAAATACCCCTTCACAGTGTACAGCAACGAAATTTAAGATCCTACCAGCTAGGGTATTGAACGCAGGCACGTTATATCTATACTTATATGAAAAATGTAAGCAAAGTAGGTCAATCGTTCTCGTTGAAGAATGCAAATGTAATTTTCTAGAACTATACTGACTGCTTAACTTATCGTAATGTTCAGGATAAAGACTAAATTTTTTTTAAAACCAAAAGCCAAACAATCATGGACAAAAGAGTGATATCACTGGCATCAGAAGCGGGCGGAAATGAAAAGATACACATAGGGAAGGGACCCCTTGTTTCTTGAACGTGTTTGTTAATAGCTTGCCTCGTTTTAGATATTGTTCATACGTAGAGCATACTCTTGCGTATCGAATCAACTGAGAAACATAAATTCCATATGCAGGTGATAAGGGTATCATTGCTACATTAGTAAAAGAAGTTGACGATTGAAAAGTTGAAGTCATTACATTGATCATAAAGCTTTGTTGTTAGATAACTCTAGTGACGCGCCAGGTCTGATCTGTAAATTAGTAAATATTGTTTAAACGGCAAGTATTATAGGAACTTTCAGTGGCACAAGGAGAATAAAAAAAGAATTGAGGCTCAGAAAATTGAAGATGAAAATGTTGCGGTCATTTGCAAGAATATTAATAATTATTTTTTTGCACTACATTATATCAAATTGCACAACTCCCCCCCCCCCCCCCCCCCCCCGCCTCACTCTTTTCTCAGTATATTATTTTGCTATATTAAAATTTCCACTGACAATTTCCAGGATTTGGACAGTAAATTACCTTTTTTTTTGCTTGTCTGATTTTTTGGGAAGTTGCCCCCCCCCACCCCCCACACTTTTGAAACCGTTGCTACGGGCCTGTATATAGTGAACACCTCTTATTGTATCCTTAACGCGACTTGTAAGGTACATGTATTTTCTTATTTGCTGTGCCTTTTTTTTGCTCTGAAAGTGTACTAAACCAACCAGAAGACGTGTATATGGTATTGTAGTATACATGTTTAAATAATGCATGTAGTTAAATATATCACATTGAAAATTTTCACCCCAAGAAAACGATTGTCAACCTAGGCGCAGCCGAGGTTGAAAATGGTTTTCGAGGAGGTGACAATTTGTAATATAGACAAACAGGCGGATAAAGGGTGAAGATTCGAGCTAACCCATTCCCTCAATAGAACACCTTGTTTATATGTGCAAATATTTGTTACCCCCTCCCCATAAAAATATAGGATTGTATATCCCCTTATGTTTGGGCTCTCTGCGGGTGTGCGTACTGAAGATTTTTGTTAAGCTGATGCTAAAAGATATTAGCTGTTTCAGGGAGTATGGTGCAAACTGCGAAAATTCGAGATATATAGTGTATGCGTCCAAAACACCGAAATAGGAATTTGAACGTTGCTGGTTGTTGAATGATCTAAAAACAAAGTATGAAAAATTCTCTTCGATATTACTAATAATTTAGATAGCATACGATTTGCAAAGCATTTCCACCATGAATTCCATAGTATACAGATACACATTACTGATGGGCCATTTAATAAAATGATTGCACAGATTCAAGTTAAAAATAATCTTAAGAAAATCATGCTGTATGAACATGATATTATGGTGACATATTTCTGCCACTACTTGTCAGATATTTATGTCAACTTGTTGAATAATTATTGTCGACTTGTCAGATAATAACCATCAGAACCAGGAACTCGGTATCTTGTTATTAAAGTATGTTAAAGCCACTAACTGATATTTACTTGTCATCAAAATATCTGTCAACATAATATTCTGACAAGTCGACATAATTATCTGACAAGTCGACTTGTTAGATGTTATGTCGACTTGTCAGATACTGATGTCGACTTGTAATATATTATGTCGACTTGTCAAAAAAATTATGTTGACTTGTTAGATAATACGATGGTCATTCAAAAAATTCGTAGATATCCGTTCTGGTCGCTGCATGACTTTAGGCCACAAGCGTGTAGTTTCTTGTTTCTCATGTATCGCTTTAGTTGTAGTCAACTGCGTGTTCATATGATCCTACCTCGGTATTTACAGATACATCCTTTGTATGAGGGTCCTTACTTGATGCCTGGGTAATGGCAACGGGACATAAAACCTTAACTGACCTTACCACATTCTTTTCTAATCTGTAAACCTTCCTCCTGCATTTTTGGCATAAAATGTCGCCAATGCACATAATTTTCCCGAGGAATGAACTGCATCTACTCTGCATAGCGCAGTATCTCTCCCACTGGCACAACAGTACTATTACCTAGAGATGTTCTTGAAAGACAAACGCAGCAATTTTTGCTCGGCATGATTTTTTTTTTCGTGACACCTGCAGTATCGAGTAACACAAAGTGAATGATTCGTGTCCTCGAACAAAGTGTGCTTACATTAGGGTATAGTTCCGGTTGATTGCGTTTAGCTAAAGAGAATTTATGATCTTCATTTCCATAAATGTCTTTTATATCAACAGCAAACATATATTTAAATGAAGAAAATAGAAGTAAAATGCAAAAGCCTGTATAAAAAAGAAATTAAATTCGTGTTTATACAGGTGAAAATTTGAAAAAAATAAAAGTATGCCAACAGGTGGATTCGAACCAGGACACTAAAAATGTTCATGCTGAGAGTCTGCAGTCTATCTTTCTGAGCTATACTGACTATTTTGACCAAAGTCATAGATATAAACCACTATGATAGAAATCGGTTTTCGCATTTTTTGTATTTTTTTTTTTTTTTTTACGAATTTCGACCCTAGGCAGGTGTGCCCCTAAAAAAATCTTGTTTTAAGGACATACACAACGTAGTTTGAACTTTATTGTCTTTTTTCCTGGAATTGAAGAGTTCCAATACTTAAAGAAATTGTGTGCTACATTTGTATGTCTATATATGCTGTTGTACACTCTTTCTATAACAAGTTTGGAGAAACAAAACATCCAGAATATGTGTTTAGTAATTTTTGTGTATTTTTCTTTGAATTATACAAGAATTTTAATCATATTGATATATTTTCAAAACCCCTGGTAATGCATGCTGTTTTTTGTCTACGAACATCTGATGGCACTATAATCTTAAATTAAGAATATCTTGAAAAATTATCAGTAGGTAAGGTACGTTGCGTATGTCCTTAAGTTTGAAATCAAATATGTTTGGATGGAAATTATAAGACATATTTTGAAAATGTGATTTGAAATAGATTCTTTTAAAATTCCTTTTCCACCTACTTGTTTAACATTAAATTGCCGGAGAGGTACCCAGCAAAAATTCCGGAAATGAAAAAAAAAATCTCGGAAATGAAAATAAAAATTGTCGGAAATGAAATTTAAAAATGTCGGGAATTCCCTGCAAAATTCCGCAAATGAAATGCAGCGTATCATAGTTCTGGGTTTTTGTTTGTTTGCTGTTATTTTTTAAATTAATTTACCGTTTAGATACTTTTGAGTTCGTACGAAAAATTAAACGTGATGTGCAGTCATGATTATACATGTACATTTAATGACTGGGTTTAACTGGGCAACATGCAATTTGTTGGACCTATGACAAGGCCTAAACTGTTTGCCTGAGGCTGTTAGGCCGATGGCAAACCGAGAATCGTTTACTTTATATTATGATGATTTTTGCTTCCTTCCACGTTTGCGACAATAATGATATCGGGTCAATGCTGAAACTATCAGGCATCTACTACTTGGTTAACCCATATGATGTTGACGTTAAAAAACGTCAAAGCGGTCCAATATCTAATCGGCCGGTCCAACATCTCATCAAGCGGTGCTTAATGAAAAATTTGGGACCACACGGCGAAACTTACGAAATGTTAAGACTTTTAAGATATAGCTAAATGTAGATTTATAAAGGGAGCGATTTTAAGGATTCAAAATTAGCAACAATAATGTCTATGTTATCCATGCAAGGTCCTCATGCGCGATGTAAGTGTGATTACCTACAGAAAATGAATTAGTAAAATATCCCCACTGTGAACGATACCGATAATCAAACAAATATTGATTATTTCTCGTTTGTTGTAGTTAAACAAATATATACATATGTATTTTAATGGGATGGTGGGGGGGGGGGGGGGTGTATTTTGTTTTATTTTTGAGGGTGGAAAGAAATTAATTTTGAAAGAATAACGGGTAGAGTTAGTTAATCAATGCATGTAATGCAAATACATATGTATATATTTGTATATTTATATATACAAAAAAAATCAGTAAATCACGAAGCATATCGTAACTTGGTAAGATGCATGTAATATGCAGGAAAAGCGAGTTGTCGATGAGAAAACACCCCCCCCCCCTTTGCGAACGAATTACTGATTTTTTTTGTTTGCGCATTATCTTATGTATTAAGAAGCTGGAGTTGAGCTGGATTCTTTGAATGTGAGTATAAACCCTCCCCCACCCCCACCTCCCGAAAAATTCTCCTATTGATTCTATTGGATGATAGTAATTGTATAAGAGTAACACCATTGATACTGTATATCAGAGAAAGTGTTATGAATATATCAAAACACTATGTCAAAGAAGATGGGCGTGTTTGGCGTGTGATCTTGCTGGTACATTTAAAATGTCTACGATTTGGTCGGCTGACCACAGCTGGACATAGTTTACAAAGTTACGCACATGGGAAAATGTTAGATTGAGTTTGAAATGCTTTGTCAGATTTAATACATCAGTCCGCTTATCTTAATAATTACTACATATAACTTAGTAACGCTTCTTATAAATAATGAACACCTACATATAGGGTATATTTAGATGCAATTACAAGTACATGTGTATGTTAAAGTATCAGTAGGTTGGAAGAATTGCTTTCGCTTTCGGTACAACAGAACCAGAATTTATTTTAAAATAATTCATTACATAAAATTAAACTGACTAAAGAATTGATTGTTTGTACCAAAAAAATATTAACGCTCCAAGCGAGGATCGAACCAAAAATATTTCTTTTTCATTGCACTGTACGGATAATGCATACTACTGAGCTACATTATGTATCAGCGTTACACATATTATTTGGTATTTAAAACGACAATGAAGCACCGCATTTACACATTAGAATTTTTCTCTAATTTTTTTTTTTATTTTTTTATCGTCTCTGGGTCTTATCTCCATTTTTTTTTTTAATACAAATGTTTGTTAGTTTCTTTGAATTAAAATGTTAAAATGCACACAAATAACGTTTCAAAATCATGGAGAGATGACCAAGAGATAGTAAATTTTTAGAAAAACGTGTTTTAAAATGTAAAATTTTGTTCCAAATGACTAATCTAGCCAATTTTCAAGTTCTTTTATAGCAAATCAAAATACAATATCGGAAAAAAAATATTTCTCTTTCCTATTTCACAGGAACCCGATATATCAAAAGAAGGCTAAAATTTCATGTGACAGATCAATGAAATTTTCGCTTTTCAAGTGCGCACAGATTCCTGCCGAATGCCAATCAATAGCGCCCTCGTCCTTTATGTAAATCACCAAAATGTCTCATTTACCAACACCTTGTTGATAATTTTATCCCCCCCCCCCATCTTATTTATGTAAACTGATACATTTAAAATATAGAGTACTAATAACAAGATTAAGACTCTCTGCACATAAGTTAATGATTGAACAAGGAAGATATAACAGAATTTCGAGAAATGATAGAATATACCATCTTTGTGAATAAGGGGACATAGAATTTGTTTTAAAATGTCCACATTATAGTACATTAAGACAAAATTCCATAAGAAAGCATCTACTCCCGAAGACCAAGCGTCTTCAACTTAGTACAATTACTTAGTACACAGAATATTAAAGAATTGTATAATTTGGGAATTTATGTCCAGTATGCATAAAAGATAAACATGGTGTTAATATACCCCTTGTACCAATATTTTGGTTTGGGTTAATAAATTGTACTTGAAACGAAGCCTGTTTCGTTAATGCACGAGCATTTTAACTCTCTGATAGCCAATCAACATGTTTTATGAAAAGTGAAAATCCCACGCGTGGACTGAAAACAAGCATGTCATTTCATGGCCGTAGGAACCGGAAAGAGGGGGGGCACAATAATTTTGCCGATATATAGATATATAGATTACTATAGTAAACATAGATACTATATGCTTGTGCCCTCTAAATTTAATAAAACCTAGTTTAAAAACAATTACCGGTAAGTCAAAATGGGTCACCTAAAGCCGATCGGGAGTTATAGTTGATGCAATATAAACTGTATTTTTTTTTTCACTGTAAAATTGTAATTTGCTATAATTTCAATGTAATTATTAAAGAGAAAAAAATCAATATTTTTGCATTTTATAATTGCGATGGGAAAAAAAAATGATTAAAGCATAATTACATCGTACAAAATTGAAATCACAGATTTTTTTTTCTGGTAATATTTCAGTCTTATTAGTCATTAAGGGAATTACGTTCTTCAAAAAAACTTTAAGCAACATTGCGTAACTAAAATAATATCTAGGTGCAAACATGTTTTTAATGAATAACCATGATAACGTTTAAAAATATAAATATCAAAGAACAAAATTAATTATCAATACGTTGAATCGGGCTCGATGTTCGACGTAACGATGTGCATATGCTGTGACGTCATATCGAAGGTCGAGAGAATGACTCAATGAGGTTGACATGTATGCAGTGTACATTCAATATTATAGGCTATTAAATGGCGATGAATCGAAATGTTTTATGTGTATATTAAATTGTAACCATGAATTAGCGGAAGGTGTAGAGAAAAATACACGTAAAAATTAAGAGTGATATTGTTTTAATTTAATAGTAAATCCAGAGGAGTTCTGATGACGTTCCCCATAAAAATGAATGATAAAAAAACATTCCCCATAATTTTCGAATACATACTGAAACGACAGATAGGTTACTTTTAAGATAAGAAAGGAGAGAAAGCAACAAAACAGGTATTTTCTATAATAATTGTCCATTATTGAAATAAAAACATATTAGGAAAACACTTTCCCCACAACATATTCCAGGCGTCCAATTCCTCACAAGTCGGTTATGATGGGTAAGAGAGAGAGAGAGAGGGGAGGGAGGGAGGGTAGGAGGGAGAGGGCGATGGTAGTGGGAGGGAAAGAGCAACTTTTCCGAATAGAAATGGAGGGTTGTCGATACCACTACTTTATAAATATGATGTTTTCCTTTATTTTAAGGTCTGTAGTCCCAAATTCATAAAACAATATCATTTGAGACAACTATGATTCTAATGTTCAATAGATATGTTGTAAGTTTTCATTCAATGAGTTTTTGAAAATGTGTAACAAATTGTAAAACAATTAAGGATAGAAATACTGATAATTACATAGAAAATAACTATAACTATAAGAGGTATTACTTTCTTTGAAAAAAATACTAAGACAAAAACAGTGATAGCTTTGTTAACTACGAAAAAAAGTTTATTTCATGTCAATAGTACGTTTTGTTTGAAATAATTAGATTTCATCAACTGAAATGATGCATACTTGCTCAAGGGGAGATGAATCAGATATCAAAAGGAAAGTTAACAGCATATCATTTTTTTTTTTTTTTGGAGCCTATGGTTATGTTACAAATCGATACGGTTATGTTATATGAATGTAATAATGATTTTCTGGTCTCACACCACCGTGCAATCCTCGGCAAGACCGGGAAAACGGAAAATCCGTAGACAATTCAGTGAGAGAAATAATGCCCTAACAATTTGTATTCAAAACTTCAGTCATGACTTAAAGCGAAGCCGTTGTATTTTGTTTTTCATAAACAGATTTGTCAATAGCTTGCCTCGTTTCAGAAACTGTACATATACTTAGAGAATGTTCTTGTGTATCTTACCAACTTCGAGACGTAAACCCAAGATGCAGGTGATATGGATGTATTGCTACATAATATATTTGTTACATTTTCTTTAGCAAAGTTCTGAGATGAAATTTGAAATTTATATATATATATATATATATATATATATATATATATATATATATATATATATATATATATATATATATATATATATATATATATATATTCGTGACATTTTTTTTATATTTACTTATATAAATAAAGCGATATAAAAATGAACTGTTATGATAAATTCTACTTAGATATTAACATACCTGGTGCTAGAGTATTAACAATCCATTCATTTTCTCTTACTGATTCAATCTCAACGAGATACCCACTTTGTCTTTCACATTGAAGCTAAAATGATTTAAAAATTTGAAAAGTTACATTGTTCAATTGTGTTCAAAAATATTATATAGTCAATTTCAAAACATTATTTGAGAGACTATTTTTTTTTAAATTATCATGATCCTACAAAACATTACTAAGAACCGTTTTGAGTACATTATTTAACTGAAATGTTGGAAAAAATTGCAAAATACATATTTAGAATGTAAGAATCAGTTATGAAAGTCGGGCCTTTATATGTTTATTAATCTTACCTTTGCCTCGTTCCATGCTAGATTTTCTTTTCCCCTTAAGTAGCAGTGTCCTTCAAAATACAGCCACCCAGGGTCACATTCTGATGTAGTAAATGACATAAGATATTATCATAACGACAAAACAGTGTCATTCATTTGCTTTATTAAGTTTAATTAATCGAGTGCCATATCCAAGGTCTTGATAAAGACGAAATAAAATATTAACCATTGAAAAAAAAAATCGATGATATTTATATGTGTGGTAAGATAAAGGAAATGAAAACAAATTGTGATTTCATTTAGATTTTTTTTTTTTTTTTTTTTTTTTTTTTTTTTGCTACGCAATACTTCCAAAAAATGATGTAATCATCTTTATTTATATTTAGAATACTGACCATAAATTAAAAGACAAGAGACAAAGTTTCAGATACCGGTAAGTAAAATTTGAAAATCAATATTTGTATATTACTTAGATACAAGCTGACACACAGTTACCAATTGAGAAAAACTTAACATAGACTGTAATCTTTCAGTTACAATAAGGAGGCTATTGGGTTTGAGGCTATCTGAAAATGAGTCAAACATAATTGCAAAATTTACTGGCATAAATTCGTCGGGTGTTGCAACCACATGCAGGGACGATAAGAGCTAAAAAGCTGATTAGCGAAGGCTTTTCCATATCTTTTGAACATACAATTAAATGGTCCCGTGTTATAACCTCACCGTAACTAAATAGGTTCACAAAAATTTAAATCATGGGGAATTAAATTAGATTTTTCTTGACAATGAAACTCAGATTTTTGCTAGTCAAAAGTACTGAGTTTTAAGATTGCTAAAGATGAAATAAAAATAAAACACACACACAAAAAATGATATTTATAAACGGTAAGTGCCCTGTTACTCAAGATCCGTTTCACAGTGAACTTCATTGTTATGCTTCAGTTTTATATAGAACATATTGCATTTAATACAGTGGAGAGATATATAAAAGTTCGAAAATCTCTCCATATCATATGAAAAAAAATCTAATATGAACGTCTCTGATAACGTAACCGGTCTTGTATCATGATTATCAACCAATTGCAAAATGAAAAAGAAAATGGAACTGCAGATTAACAGTACTTAAAACATTGCTCTGAAATTATTCCTTTGTTCTTGCAGTCTGGCGCTCCAATATTAGTCAGCAGTCTGATATTAAGCGTAATATCAGGCAGTCTCAGTACTGATATCCTTCAAAATTGGACCGTTACTGACCAAAAAAGAAATTAAAAAGTGATTATTTAGCAAACACAAATGTTTGATCTAAATTATCTGTACAACATTTTTTTTTTAAATATAATATTATTTACTGATCATAGAGAATTGGAAAATTAAAAAAAAAAGACTCATTTTGAAATAGGAAGGAATAAAATGAAATATTCAAACGCGATCTCTTTGAACTTGTAATAAACATTTTTTTTTTTCCTGATGTTTTCATCCAGTGTTAAAAATTCAGAAATTCTCTTATTCTGGGTTGAAACCAATGAATAGTTTATAGAGTTGGCTGGTAAATTTCTCATTTTAATCATAGAAGAGTTCGATTATTGTATTGTTGTATTGAAATTTTATCCATACTGCACATGCAATCCTTTATTACTTGTACAGTTTTTTTTCCATATTAAATCTTCATAGATATTCTGCCCCCCCCCCCCTTTTCAAAGTGCGTTAAATTTGGGACAGAATCAAAGCACTTTGATTTTTTTTTAAAAGTGAGTTAAGAAAGTACATCAACATTTTTTTTACGATGGAGACACTTACAGACACGTATAAAACAAAAATAAATTCTTGACTTAGATTTTAGTAATAGACAACATTAATTTGTATATTTCTTCCAAAAAAACTGATGAATTGATCTACACTCATCGAGAACGAGGAGAAGACACGTAGAAAGTCCCGCAGCCCAACTCTCTATCTGTCCTTAACAAATATATGTATTTATATAACACGGACATATGGCATTGATATTATTTCTCTCAATAAATTTGAGTTAAAGTAAAATAGATGAAAAATTTGAGATAAGCATTCCTGAAAAAAAAAAATACGCACCCTATAATATTAAAGAAGAGGGCCGCATAACCTTTATTCAAAATGTATCCACAATGATTCCTCAGAAAAAAGGCATTTACATATTAATCAAAACATGCTATTTCACCTTTCTAGCGTTTTTATGATATCAAATTACAGGTTTAGAAGTAATCTGACTACATAACTTTTTGAGAAAAAGTTTTTAGTGAACGATAAAAATTTCAGTCGAGTAAGTAATGTGGCTAGGGTTTATTTTCTTACTATCAAATAAATGGGTCAACCATTGTTTCCTATATGTTCGCAATAGATAGATAGATGAATATAATAGAAAGACAGATATGAGAGGGAGAAAGAGAGAGAGAGATTTTCCATGGTAAAAAAAAATCATAATTTCTCCCTTTTCCATAGGAAAAATGCGATGCCTTAGATCACTTATTGACAGCTAGATCTACCGAACTTATTAGAGACTGGATAAAATTTAAAAAAAAAAAAAAAGAAAGAAAAGAAAATATGCTGTTAAACAATCATTCCTCTATTATTTCTGAAAGACCAATTTCCCTTTTATAACAGTTAAGAGAACCTTTGGAAACCAGACAACTCCTAAAAATCTTTAAAACATCTATATCTCAGATCCTGACGTCATCACCGAAAAGTTATCCAATCAGGTGCAAATAATTATTTATCATACCTAAAATTTGCAAGAATATTTACCAAGCCGTGCACTTTTTTTTCAAAGTTCGTTAATATGATCGATATTAAAGCACTTTGAAGAGAAATATTTTAATTTTTAAAGTGCGTTACCCTAACGGGCCTCAAAATGTCTAACATTTTTTTTTCATACAGAGCTGTATTCGGCATATATCCATTACCAATCTCACTCTCTTCATATAATTCCGCAGCTATGTTAAGGCTTCCCGAAGCTTTAAAATGCACTCAAAACATAATATGTCATTGCGAGGTCGGTTTTGGTTTTAATTTATAAGTATTGAGCATTAGTACTTCCAATTTATTTAGAGGGTTTCCTCGGCTATATATTAACATATTTGTTATAACATCACATGACTTTGTTGATCACGTGACGGTCATTTATAATTTTTTTGAAGTTTCTTATATAAATCGCTTCGGCGCAGCTGATTAACAAAATAATTTATTTTAGTAACATTTTGTTATATAAACAAACTCATCGTATCCTTGTGTATCCGAAATGTGCTTGGGAAAAGTCATAGTATTACTTGGGTACAAAATATTTCGTGAGAAATTCAACTTACCTACAAATTTAAGGGTATTTTCCACACAATATCGTAATCTGTATTAAACCCAACACACATTTTCCCAAGCAGGATTCAGTTAGAAAACAACCCCTTCTTACAGATTTCCACAAAAATTCTCAGATTAATCCTCATTAATCACCTGCGCCGGACTCTTTTATACACAGAAAATAAGTTCTACCTCCAACCACGGGTATAAAATAGAGTATATTTCAAAAGTATATTTTTCATAAGCATTTTAAACATGCTGAATTTAAATCAAGAGTAGGTAAGCGGTGTATTTTTAAAGTATTCGGACATATAAGACTTAAAAAACCTTTAAAAACCCGTGAATTTTGCAATAGCTATCAAGCATTTTACATGCAGTTTGAAATAAAGTGTAAAGTTCATGACACTCTCCCCGTCATAACACCCCAAGTTTGCAGTGACTTGACGTCATTTTCCATTATGACGTCATATTTTGGTAGTTCAGAGATGTGAAGGCACAGAGTGCACTGTGATATTCTACGGGAAGCCTTAACCTACCTACGTCTGTGATACTTTTCTTTGAAAAGTCTTTTCAAAGAAGTCGTTTATAGCTTGTCCTTCCTTTTCTCATATGGACAAAAATATGACTTACCAGTACGCTGAATACAAAAAATTCTTACGTCAATTTTGGAATAGTAACGTCATAAAAAAGCAAAGTGATATCACAATTTGTGTTTTTTTCTAATATCAAGATTATCAACTCTTTTTTGAGCGGTTAATATTTTATCAAAATTTCTCATAATTTTAAGAACGTCCTTTATGCATGTATTTCATGTGTATCACGGCCGGTAGCTCAGTCGGTAGATCGATCGCTCCGTGATAAGAAGGTCGTGTGTTCAAATTATGGCCGCGACTGACCCAAGTCGATAAAAAATAGGTAGCTACTATTCCTTCGCCAAGCTTTCGGTACTTTAAGGTGAAAGTTCGGTTGAGACCTCAAAAACCGAGGCCCCGTGTCACGGTGGGCGTTGGCACGATAAAGAACCCTCACTGCTCAATGGCCCTGGGTGCCAAATAAAGGTCTAAATTTGAAGCCCTTCACCGGTATATGGCGACGTCTCTATATGAGTGAAAAATCTTCGAACGGGACGTAGAACAACATACAATCAATCAATCATAACGGACACGTAAAGCCAGTTTCTCAATGTTAGTCTTATAAAAGAAGTCCTATGCACAATACATATAATAGTTGCATTTGAAGTACAATCAGTATTTTGTTAGGCATATTGCAATATAGAACTTTTGTTATTCTTATGAAGCAGAATTCATTCAAACACTTCGGCAAGAAAAGGAAGTCTCTTGCAGTTCGACATATAGGTCGTTACCATGACTAAATTTGTAAATACATTCTGTAGTTGAATGGAATGTTTACTGACGTCTTTGTTAAATGTTACTTATCCATTATTCTCACCTTCAATTGAATACGGATTTCTCTGTGTACCCGGTCATGAGAAAGGACACAGCTGGTGTGACCAATCGGCAGGGAATGCTTACTTTTCCATGGCACCGCATTCCACCTCTTTTGTGTTTAAAGGACCGTACTTGCTCTGCTTATTTTTTTTTTTTTAAATCATTGGATTTTTTAGTATGATGCTGTTTGACATTTTCCTTATTTTCTTTAAACTTCATTCTCAATTACAAGAAAATGTTTTATTTCGATATGCTAGTCTTATGTCGTTGTGACATTTAGATGCGCCGCAATGTATACAATGGTAAAGCAACTATTACTACCAGTTATCATTCGTATTTCAAACCCAAATCATTATGTTTGAAAGACAAAACATTACTCGTACCCGTCTTATTCCTAACTATTTATAAACAGCAATATGTATGTATTATCTTCAATTTGCAATATAACATAATATCCCTTATAAACTAGTAATATCATGTATTGTTTTATTTACCCGACCAGAAGTCCCATCCTTCATGTATATCGAATTCCACCATCTCACTGCTTGGGTGAGTCATTAGTTTACACGATTGATGAAGTGTATGATAAAAGACACCTACACATTTAGGGTTCCGATTTAAGCAGAGCAGGGAACATAGAGTTAGATTTATATCCTTATACTCATCCTTGAAAAAGTTGATATTTCTTTGCAATTCATCGTTCAGATGTCCTTTTTTTAAATATAACTGCACGTGCACTTCCGCACAGCATCTTGAAAAGATCACGGTTAGAACAAAAGCAAGGCAGAAGAACTGTTTCTTAACAAACAGCATTTTAGTTATGTGACGCATTATTCATAGAGTAGTGTTGGTCAAGTATGTTCGCATAATCAACCCAGGGAACTGGACAACCTTTAACGTTTAAAGTTCACAGAGGACTAAATCCTCTGGAAGAAAAAAAGTAGCCCTTCTCTGCATACAGTTGTACAAGAATCATTAGCAGCATTTGCCTTTTAAACAAATAACCGTTCTCTTTAAAGATTCTTTTCACTTCTGTAAAGAATATATAGAGAAAATGATTAAAAAAAAAAAACTAAAATACTCCTGACTTGTTTTTTACTTAATTTTCCAAAGATTTTACAACTTGTCACGTATAAAAATGTGAATTATTTATAGGGTATATGCATTCAGCTATGTAATAGAGTTTTTAATATTTATAAGATAAATTAAATATTTGAGGAACTTAGAACTGATATCGATTTTTCAAAATGAGATAATAGATTGGAATTTTGCTATCTTGAGTAATTGAATAAAATACTAAGAAAAATATTTTCAGAGTCCTGTTTGATTTTTTTTTATGTCTTTCAGGAAATTTTGAAATTAAATTTCACAAAAAGAATGTTTATTTTCTTTCTCTCAAATATTGTATTTTAAAATAAAAACAAAAACTTAAAGATGGATTATAAAAATAAAAAAAAAACTGGTTACTTAATACAATGAGCTTATAAAACACTAACCAACTCATACCTCTGCTGAAAGATACCCAGTCCAATAATTAATTGTGTCTACAAAAAAAGTACGTAAAAATGTTGAGATTGTGTCCTACTTAAATGAAAAATGACCATTACATGATGCACTTAAGTTATATACAGATAGATCAGGGACTTCAAAAATATGATCTTGGTACAATTTAGAGAAGAATCCTGATATCAAGGTTTGTTACTTTTTGTCAGTTTTCATAAGGATATACGAGGGGTGATCAAAAACTTCTAATTGAACTAATTGAATTACTTCCTTAAAAGAAATAAAATGAGGTTTCAATGCTCATTATCTTTTAAAGTAGTCCTTCCCGATTATGCACATCTGGCATTGCTTTGCCCATGCGCGAATCACGTGATCCAGGCGGCCACGTGACATGATCCGTGGCGTTTTGTTCACATAAGCTAAAAGATTTTTTCCGAGTCTTATATTTCTTACCATGCAAGTTATTTTCTATAACAAAAACAGTCCATCTGTCAGAAATGGCCAAATCTCAGCAATAGGATGGGTTGATAAGGACATCCCTTCCCAGAATTAGCATGATGGTCATCAAAACCCGAGTCCTCTGTCTCGGGAGCGTCGTTTATCCAATATGGATAAAGTACGGACGACCTTTTTTTTATATCTCATATGTTTAAAGTCTAAAGTAAACGGTATTTTAGGGATTTAATAATTATATTATTGTAAAGATATTCAACTATTTTTCTAATTGTAACTTGGCGATCTGTCACAACAGATTGCTCAACTAAGAACACATCTCTTCCCCAGCTTGCTTTCGCTGGGCAGCAGAACAAACATCATTTTAACCATTTCCTTGCCTTTGCTAAATCAATCAATCCAATCAATGATTGAACTTCTAGTAACTCTTTTGTCATTGTAAACCTTGTATACACTATCATATTCTACTGCAAAGGAATTTCCAAGATATACGTTAGACATTACAACCGTTCGTTGCTCGAGTACGACTGAGTCAACCATTACTTTGTCACAAGTCACCTACATATTGACGCCATTTTCCCATTGTGACGTCACAAGCACGGAGCAAAACTTTATATAACACCTGCGACTAATAGAATATATGTATGACTATATGTGTGCCAAATTTCATTTTGATCTGAACTGTGATTTTGCAAATATAGAGATAGTTCGCGAACTTTTTGATCACCCTTCGTACATATTTTGAACTGATATCTGCAGAACTGGCACTCTATTTCTGTGCATGTAAGCTTGCAAACACCAAAGTCATTCTTTATATAGATAAGCAAGCTCTATCAGCAATGTTGATAATAACAAACATATGAAGCGGAATTCATTAAACCTTACACATGAGAAGAAGAAAACACTTGTGGCCTTCAACTCGACGTTTAGATATATCGACGACGAGTAATCAATTAACAATAATTATTTCCTTTCACATGTCGACACGATATATCCAAGTGAGCTTGAAATTAGATTTACAACAGAGTCTGACAGACCTGTTACATATTTAGATATTTTACTAGAAAAAGACGTTGATGGTATTCTAACCACAAAGTTTTATAATAAACGTTATGAA
The DNA here is from genome assembly GCF_033153115.1 of Saccostrea echinata. Lineage (NCBI taxonomy): Eukaryota > Metazoa > Mollusca > Bivalvia > Ostreida > Ostreidae > Saccostrea > Saccostrea echinata. The sequence goes on along the minus strand of NW_026889754.1, from coordinate 18,270,689 downwards.
TTTAATTTTTCAATCGTTAACTTCCCTTACTTGTGCAGCAATTAAATTAATATACCCTTATCACCTGCATATCGATTTTATATCTCTCAGTTGATTCGATATGCAAGAGCATGCTCTACGTATGAACAATTTTTAAAACAAGGTAATTTATTGACAAACAAGTTTATGAAACAAGAATATCAACAGTCTCGTTTGAAGTCATCTTTTTTTTAAGTTCTATTGTCGATACAATGACTTTTCAGCAAATACAATGTACCACTAAGTCAAATGCTGACTGATACATAAAAATCGTTAGGCCATTATTAACACATTGAATTTGCCATTATTTCCCGGTCATGACAAGGAGCACACGGCGGGTGTGAACGGTCGGCAGGGGATGCTCAGTCCTTCATGGCACTTGATCCCACCTCTTATGTTTAAGAGGTCCGTGTTTTCTCTGCACGTATATTGAATTGTTTGAATGGACTTTTGAACTTAAATACTATTTGTTATCTCCATATATTTCATTATACTAACAAAAAATTGAACTTGACCTACCATGTCTGTACTTAATGTCTAAACTACATAAAAATTCTTACAAACAAAGATAGATGATGTGTTCAAGTAAATAATTTACCAAGCATCTTTCCTTATTGCCCACTAAAATATAAACAGTAATCAAGGAAAGACTCCTGGGGTTTTGTACAAAAAATATATATTTGAGAAATTGTGTAAATCAATTGTGAATACTTAAAAACTCCAAACACTTGTAGAATAAATGAAATTACAAAGATGTACCAAAATTAATAACATCAAAACGTACGTAATCTCAACACTCAGTTCAAGTATTATCCGCATTAAGTTAAGGTACAGGTATTTTGACACCATAGACAGCACAGACTACGGTATTTTAAATAAATAATAAACTCATATATTTTCTTACCTCGTAAATGTTCATTTGCAAAATTATCATGACAAAAAGGACATTTTCGTTGTGCAAACAAGTAGTCAAATATTACGATATTCTTGAATTACTGATTGGCACTATTTTTGTAGTTTTTGGAGATCAAGTCTTCTAATAATTTATCGGAATTTTAATGGTTACCAATTGCTTCCCTTTATTGACAATCCTTTTGTTACGTATTTATCCAAAACCTTACATATGAGATAAAGAAAACATTTGCTACGGCCTTCAAATCGACAGGTAGATTTATCGATGACGTATTATCAATTAGATTAGATACTTTAAATTTAATTTATGTGTCGACTTGGTATATCCCATTGAAAGATACCACAAAGTCTGACACGCCTGTTTCATATCTAGATAAACGTTTAAGGTAACCTAAGAAAAAAAAAACTTATCATAAACGTGATAACTTCAGGTTTTCTATCGTCAACTTCCCTTATTTATATAGCAATATACCCTAATTACTACACGTAGCTGCAATAATGTAACCCTTTATGATATTTTCAGGAGAGGTCTACAATTCAACTGCATCTCCGTAATGGTGCAAAAATATTTCTTTAGATAGGGACAACGGCAGGTAAAATAAATTGTTTTTGCGTTCAACTTACTTCCAATAAGAGATTCTTCCCACCCACGACACATTAAAAGAGCAATCCCATACAACCTAGCCCGAAGAATATGCACAATAGTCAGTGAGGAAGAAACCAGAAATCAACGTCTGGAGGAAATGAAAATATATCTCACATACCAACATTATCCTTTAAAGTTAATTAACGACGGCATCAAGAAAGCAAAGGAACTAGACAGGCAAGAATTAATTAACCCAATGCTAAGGATGTAGAGGAAATTAAAATATTACCACTAGTCACAACTTACAACCCTAACAACCAAAATATTACTCCTATCGTTCAAAATCTTAATGATATCCTTAAAACAGATGAAGAAATGTCAAGTGTTTTATCAAAATTTAAATTTATAAACAGCAAAAGGCAGCCAAAAAACCTCAGAAGAATGCTCTGTCCTTCCAAAATAAGGAAATCTACAAAATCCGTGACGAAGTGTAAAAACCCGCGATGTGGCACATGTCCTTTTTTAAGACAAGGAACGTCATTTAATTTCAGAGGAAAAGATTTTTTTATTAATTCGGACATGACATGTGAGTCCAAAAATTTAATATATGTTATTACTTGCGGAGGATGTAACCAATTGTAACCGGTTTCAAATGGAGAGAGTCTGGAAAAAGGAGGAGACAAAGTTAGCTGATGTTTGTTTATTGGCGCCGACTCTCGAATACAAAAATTAGGTCGTACCACTGTACAATAACAATATACACATTCTTGAACACAGTAATATGTATGACTAGAAACTGATGCATTTATATAATCAAGGAACAATACTGATACTTTATGTAGTACTTCAACAGTTAACTTGTAATGGCAATGTAAACAAAATGACTAGATCTGAGAATTAATCCTGGTTATCCTGAGACTTTAACTAACGAGACTTGATTGATTGAAACAATATGATTGGCATAATAATACTGACATTTTATGACACAAAGTTCACAACCACAAAGTAGCTACCTTAAACTTAATACTGAATTTAAACTGAAATAATATTAATAGTAGTATGCCACAATAATAAACACAACTCTTGGATAACAATCAGACATCAAACAATAGCCAATTAGACTTGCATATTAACATAGTTATACTAATGGAAATGTAAACAATAATATCTGTATGGGCGCAGCCATATTGAAAATGCCCGGATGTAGAAAGTGCGGGAATCATGACTTGTTGCTTTGACATCAACTACTACCTGACTCGACAAAATATTATGCTATGAATAACATTTTCTACATGTGTTTTATAAATCATGAACTAAAACATGAACAGACATAACTGTATGAATTTTGGCTACTTCACTATAAACTACTCGTCACGTGATCTTAAAGCACATGGATTTGCACTGATCGCTTCGATAACAAAATATGCACAATTAACCTCAAATGCATCTAAATAAACATGTACACAATTAGCAAAGTATCTAACATGTCACCTTGTACAAAATCAATCAGATAAAATATAAAATATTCTGTTAATTACCTGGAAAAAGGAGGAGACAAAGTTAGCTGATGTTTGTTTATTGGCGCCGACTCTCGAATACAAAAATTAGGTCGTACCAAGAATCGTCGACAACAATCCGACTGTACTGCAACATCGCTAAAGTGTTATACATAAAAAATAAATGGTACCCCCCTTATTTTCCATTCTATCACACTATTCTACATCGGTGAAACGGGGACCACATTGAGAGCCAGAATCCGGGTGCATAAACAACACATTCAAGTCCCCGAGTACCGCAAGATGAAACTCAGCGAACATATAGATATATGCGGACACGGACAATTTAAAGTATTTCCTTTTTATAAACTTTTTAGAGACAATATAATTGAAAGAAGAGAAAAAGAAAAAAAAAATCATTCAAAAATTTAAACCCAGTCTTAACAGTTTGATTTAATTTGATTTCTGACAAAACTTTCTCACACAGAGTATAACCTTCCCATGTTCTCGGTTAGTAATATAAACACATGTTGGATTTGGTTTCAGAAGTGTGAACCTACTGCAAGCATTTAATAGCTAGCTGTCAGATTCAATTATAGATAATGATTTTTAAAGTATTAATAGTTTTGTTAGACATTACAGTCAAGAAAACGTTATTATGTATTTGTAAAACGTCTGAAGATAAAAATGAAAGCGCTAACGTTTTAACCTGTGTTGCTTTTCTTTTTTTAATTATATCCATATAAAAACCGGACACTGTGAATGTTTCAAGTTTGGATATATATATATATATATATATATATATATATATATATATATATATATATATATATATATATATATATATATATATATATATATATATATATATATATATATATAAACAAACAATTTTTTTTTAAATTAATGAATGGGATTCAAAAATTTATCAAAATTTCTTATGCTTAATGTAAGATTGATAAATCTAAAGAGTTTGACTTTGTGAATTTGGACGAAATACGATAATGCCGAAAGTCGAGATGTTGGGGGACCCCCTAGATTTTGAGGCTCCGCCTTGCAGTCTATGATATTGAACAACCCGACATATCTGTAGATAGCCAGTAATAAACCTAATAAGTAATAGCACCCCCCCCCCAAAAAAAGGGAGAGGACTACATTATTGCAGCTATCTCATTACCTACAAAAATTTCAACGGTTTCGTTTGAAGTCATCATTTCGCAAGTTCTAAAGTCGATTCTATGATTGTTTCACCAAGTAAAATTTATCTTTTAATCGAATGCTGACTGACGTTATTCATATCAGTTGTTAACCTTTTTAACCCTGAATTGTCTAGGGATATTTCTGATTGCCCGATCATGACAAGGATGAAACGGCGGCAGAGGATGCTTACTCCTCCATGAGTCCTGATCCTATCTCTGATGTTTCAGAGGTCCGATTTTTATAGTTTGAATGGACTTTGGAGCTCCAATACTGTTCGTTAACATCATAGTTCATATTAAATGTTAGGCAATTATTTACACACTGAATTGACTACAGTTTTTTTTCAGTTTGTCTGATCATGACGAGGAATACACGAGTGTAACCGGTCGACATTGGATGCTTACTCATCCATAGCACACGATCCCACCTCTGATGCTTTTAGAGGTCCGCTTATATGGAATGTAGAAATGGACTTATAAGCTTAATTAATGTCTGTTATTTCCTTATTTTATTGTTTTATTAACTTAACTATAATTCAGTTAATAAATTGGGAGTTCCATGCCCTCCCAGTTGGTCATAAAGTTATTAATAGAAAAAAAATCATCTGCTTTAAATAATGATTTTTTATACACTTTTAAAAAGGAATGTTATAGGAATGAGTTATTTTTTCATTTTTAATACAGGTAAACAAGATTAGGTACTTTTATTTATCAAAAAACAGGAAGGTATTGCGAACTTACAGTAAAGACTGAAAAAATTACTTCTCCTGAAAATCACTAAGTGGTAAGAACATTTGAATGATTTTTATTTTTTTTTAGTGAAAACAATTCGCATTTCATTGACGTTTTAGCGAACAGTTGTTAGTATCTTTAAGTGACTTTTCCCTGGATATTAACGACCTTTCAGTAGTCAATTAAGAACCTCAGTTACCTTACTTTGTGCAATAACTACCTTTTATAAACCATATAGTCGCAAAATATTTTTTTGAAAGATTTTGCGTTATCTTCACCTTTTTCATTTTATTCTGGAAGAATATTACGTTTTAGAAATTTAAACATTAATGTCTGGATGTTTTATTTCTTTTTTGTTGATATATTGAGATAGTGCTTCAGACCATAAATGAAATTTCAGACCCAGTTGCCCCATTATACATGTAGACAGAATCAAATCATTACACTAGTTGACCGTAAGAAGTTGCATAAGTTGACGTATAGGGATCTGATAGTTGACAAAATTTGCACAACTCAGTCAACTGTAAAAAAAAAAAAAAATCCTGTTTTTCTAATTAAAATCTGATCAATGGGGTAATGAAAATGAAAGCTTAAGTCATTAAATTGAAGAAATTATGTATAGAAAACAATGAAACCTGTAGTATAGGTCATGCTCCAAATCGTAAGTAATTGCAAATAAAAGAACCATATTTCATGCAAAATGGACGAAACGATTCAATATTGGATGTTTTTCCCAATTATTTTTTTCTGAATTTATAATTGTCTGTTTGACTGTTAGTTCCAGATTCAAATTCAATTTCCCCTCAAACTGCATCGGATGTCTTCTGCTACTTGGCAACAAGTGATTCGTAAAGATTTTCTATTGCTTTCTCGTAGTCATCTATAGACCTGTAAATCTCCTGGTTACATCTGACGAGTCATGACTTTTTTCTTTCAGAAGCTAGGGATTCTAACGAACACAGTCAGAAATAATTCCTGATTGAAACTCAATCTACACGATTTAATGTGAAATTCAAATAAGAAGAAGACATTGATAAAATTTCAATTAAGGGAAATCTATTGACACTGTTTAGGTCTGAAATACGCATTGTTTTCTGTACATTTTTTTAGCATGCTTACCTCATTGCATAATATTGTTAACTTAAGATTTTATTATATTTTTTGCTATATGTGTTTGTTTCTATTACCTAATGTGTATAATTGTGATAAGTATTGTCAATTATACTATGTGTTGACATATTTTGGTTGCTTCGTCATTCATTAATTAATAAATGATTATTCATTTTCCACCTTGCGTTTTCATTTGTGTAAAACAGAGGACCGCCATATCAGGAATCCATAAAGGTTATTTTTCATGAAAAAATGGGAGCAATTTAATACTAGATAAGCGAATTTCAATCTTGAATTTAAAACTGTAATCGAATCGTAAAATTTACCAAATTTTGTTTGCAACTTCCTCTAGTTCAAATATATTCACTTTCAAAATGTACAATTTATTAGTTCACAAAAGGATAGAGTATAAGAATTTGATTTAGCTTTATTTCCGTCTCGTGTGGACAATTTTTATGGTATTTCTCGATGTTGAATTATGGTTACTTTCTATTGTTTTTTGTTTACGCACCTTAGCCTTTTTGTTTGATGACTCATTTAAGAGGTAACCATATGTTGTTGAAAGGCATAAAAGTGTTGACACTGATTTTCAGGGATATTAATCAGTGAGGCTTTTTAAGCGCTCCAACGCTTGCCGTGATAGGAGGTCTGGTGTTCTAAGGTCTTCTCCCAGAGAGCAAAACCTTCATTTCAATGGCATCGACCGCTTGGCAAAGAAACAATTGCTACCTATTCATTAGATGTAGGTTTGTCGCGGTGGCGATGCAAACCCTAGACCTTTCGATTACGGAGCGAACCCTCTACCTATTGACTTCATATTACTTATTGTGCCATTTGAATGAGAACCCTATGATCATTTTGGATTGAAATCCTCAGCAGCCAACCTCGACAGATAGTTGATCCCATTGTATCAATTCGACTATTATCAATGTTTTTATATTATTTAAAGAATATATCACGATGTCGCATTTGCGTTTTGTATTATTCTCCTGTGAAAAAAATACTAATAAACTCAATAAAACTTGTTGTATGTGTGGACTAGTGAAAGATACATACATGATTCTAACATTGTAAGCACCATATCAAATCTGAAAATGAAAATTTTTATGCCTTTATCAAACCGATTGTCGCATTGCTTTATGTATTTTTTTCCTCTTAAAGTAACAGGAGTCTTCAAATTTAAACCATTGAAATTCGCATTTTTAGGTCACCTGAGTAAATTTAGGTGACCCATTACTAGCTGTTTTCGTTCCGTCGTGCGTTCATGAGATGTGCGTTAACATTTTTAGCTTCTTCTCTGAAACAGCTCAACTAATTTCAACCAATTTTAGCATATAGCCTCTATGGGTAAAGGTGGAAATTGTGAATTTCATAATTCCTGCCCCCTTGGCCCTGAGGGGTGGGGCCAAAGCCACTAAAATTAACGCAATCTTTGAAGATCTTCTTCTTTACTCCTGGACATAAAGCAGTCAAACTGTTGGCATGATTGTAATAGGGACTGAGCCTTTCTACCAAATTGTGAAATTCATGGCCCGAAGGTCAGAGGTTCTGGTGCTAGGGTGGGCTCTGTTGAATATAGTGAAAATGCATCATTTCTTAAAAATTCTTCTCCTCTGCTCCTATTATGCAGCCAAACTAAATGCATATTCATGATGAGGAAGGTTGCCTCTTCCAAAATTGCGCATTTCATGGCCCCTGAGTCAGGGGTTCAAGTGTTAGGGTGGGGCTCTATTGATCATATAGTTGAAACACAGAAATTCTTTGAAAGTTTTCTCCCCCCCCCCACCCCCCCCCCACCCCGGCAGATAAAGAAGATAAATTAGGTGCATGGTCATGATCATCAAGGGTATCGCTTCCAAAATTGTGACATCTCTGGCCCCAGGGTGAGGGATTTCTGGGGGGGGGGGGGGGGCTCTACTGATTACATAGTGAAAGTGCATTATTTCATTGAAAATCTTCTTTTCTGCTCCTGTGCATTAAGGCGATGTACTTATGACAAAGAAAGTGCATATTCCGAAATTGTGAATTTCATGGCCCCTGGGTCAGTGATTCTCGTGTTAGGGTGGGGCTCTGTTGATTATATAGTGAAAATGCATAAATTCTTAAAAATCTTCTCCCCCCCCCCCCCCTGTATATAAAAAAGATGAATTAGGTGCATGGTAATGGTGATCAAGGGTGCCTCTTCCAAAATGGTAACATTTCTGGCCCCAGGCTTAGGGGTTCTGTGGGAGGGGGGAGGACTTTATTGATTATATAGTGAAAGTGCATTATTTCTTTTGAATTCTCCTTCTCTGCTCTTCTCTGCTCCTGGGATAAACCAAGTATATAGTTATGAACATCTAGGGCACCTCTTCCAAAATTGTGAATATCTTGACCCCTGGGTCAGGGGTTTTGATTTTAGGGCGGGGCGCTAATGATCATATAGTGAAAATGCACAAATTCTTTAAAAATCTTCTTATCTCCCCCTTTATACAAAGCAGAGAAAATGTGTACTTTGTGAGGATGATCAAGGGCGCCTCTTCCAAAATTTTGAAATTTGTCGCTCCAGGGTCAGGGGTTCTGGTGCAACATTGTGGGGGGGGGGGGGGCTCTATTGATAATTTAGTGAAAGTGCATTATTTCTTTGAAATTTAGTTCTCTGTCCCTGAGTATTTAGCAGATAAACCAAGTATATAGTTAGGAAAAGCAAGGGCCACTCTTTCAAAATTGTCATTAGCTTGGCCCTTGGGTCAGGGGCTTTGGTATTAAGGTGGGGCTATATTGAATCTATAGTGAAAATGGATTATTTCCTTGGAAATCTTCTCTGCTCCTGGGCATCAATTAGGTAAAATAGAGTACAAAAAGTTATAATAAGCAGGAATGTTTTACCTGATTTTGAATTTCTGTACCTTTTTTGGACAATTTATTAATTTCTACTGAAAGAAGTTATTCCCCTTTGCTATCCACCTTTAATAGCTAATCACTGTTAATAATGTAACTTAAAAGGTCAATTGAATAACAGAATTATACAAGAAATTCTTATAATATTTAATACAAAAGTACTTTCATAGTTTTTAATGGTCGGGAAAAGTTTTAAATAATAGATAAATGAAAATGGTACAAAAATACCATATGAGCCCTCCCATGCAAAAAGGGCCCTTAAGGTGAAAATTTTCAAAATTGACTTTTCAATGGATTATGATAGATTATAGTGTAAAATAACAAAATATAAAGTTTGATTCAAATATTCAGAATAATTACTGAGATATAGGGAATCAAAGGTTAAGAATATGTTAAAATTACCTTGTAAAATGACGTTGAAAAAAGACGTTCAAACTGACGCTTTTATATCCTTCTCAGAAATATTAATATTTGAAATACGTATCTGATTGAAAATTCCTTACTTTATCACACGAAAACATACATGAAAAATTTATGCGTAAAACCTCTGCTTTTATTCTACATGCAATATTTGAAATAATTGTTTTCGTTAAAGTATACCTAAATGATACACTAGTTGTCGAAACGGTTTCATTGTCATAAGTTAAGTTTTATAAAGAAGAGGTGTTTTGGACTCTGAGTTACATGTACATTTTAAGAGTGTCGACATTTTTGCATGTCACTTAGATGTTCATTTTGGTCATTTGTAACACGATTTAAACAATCCGATAAAAAATTATTTATGTAAGTTTTCTCAAATTAAACACAGATATTGGTTTTATATCGGTAAATACCCGGTGTGCTGTTTTCTTTTTAATAATAACATTATACACTCGCCACGTGATGTTAGACGTGAATAATGCTCAGATATACGGTTCAGAGAAAAGTAAACATTATATAAAATGTAGTTTGTAAAAAATATTTTTTTTTAAGAATCTGTAAGATAACACTGATAACACTGCATCTTCCTTGTAATTATAGAGTTCATTAGTTGATAATTTCTCACCATAAGGATATTTTTGTTGTTGTTTTATTCATGTCCTAGATGAATTTATGAAAGAAAACTTGAAGGGCGGATACAGAAAATTGATTGGCAAGAGGGGGGGGGGGGGATCTACAGTAACAGAATCCAGTTAAAATTTTCTGACAAGTTAAAAGAATGAAGTTTAAGGATGTTTTCTGACAAATTAAATGAAGTTTGGGGAAGGGGTAGGGGGCAATATGTACCTACAATACTGAAGATACATGTATGAATTGTCCTACATTCGTACATATTGACACAGGCAATAATACGTGCCGAGACAATCCCTTACCCCTTTTACATGGGTAATGTATCTTTCTTACGATATTGATAGCAAAATTTTCCGGGGAAAACAATTCTCATTTACCTACCGACCCATGAGTCGGGAGCTCGAGAGGGCATACAAACACTATTTTAAAGTTGGCCATATTCCCAGCAATATTGGCGTAAACCGTCACAGTATTTGCACCGCCTATTTGCTCTGTACCGACTTATAAGCAGATCAATATTCGTGTCACGCAGTGAACATGTAATCTTACAAAAAGTGAGGATGAGGATTTAATTTTCATATTATCATCATATCTTTATAAGGTCATTATAAGTTGAAAATACATTTTGAAGGTTTTTTTTTTTTTATGTCACATTGATTCCTCATGTAACCCCCCCCCCTTTTTTTCGCTGAATTTCGTTTGAAGAAAAACAAATCAAAAGCCTAGGCCTACATATTCTTCCATTCATTGTGGTTCTCAAATTTTGTGGACGTATAATCGCTTAGTTTAGGTCTGATAAGATATGTCGTTGATCGAGAGAGAGGGAATGTTGGCAGTGAAAGAAGTGGCGCTGTGGGCGGGAAGCAGTAGTGCCGTATTCCTAGGACTCTTCCCGAAATCACATACATGTATTATTAATCTAAAGTAACGAGTAAATCAGTTTCCAAGTTTATTAAAGCTTTTATCAATGGACAACAATTTTAACATTTAAGAAATACTCGTATATGCGGGGACACAGACGGAAGTGGCCAGTAATGCGTCGGGCCTCTGAACTGACACATACAATTCTGATACTGGTATATAACAGAATTCTTTGACAGCGAATTAAGAGATAAAATGACATGTGTTGAGTAAATTACATAGTCTGTGAAAAGCTTAGATAAGATGCATGGACATGGAAGAAGTTTAAATTAAATAATTACTTGATTTTTTTTTTTATAAAGGACATTAAAAAGTGTTGAGGACAATTTACACCCTGTCCCTTTATAGTTCACAACCGTTATCCAAAAAGTGTCACTAATAATTAAGTAATTTGTAGTCAAGGAATAAATAAAGATTTGTAATTAAATTGATAAAAAGAGTATATGTTTTTAAATAATATTCAAACTAAGATTTATTTCAAGAGTTAATTTTGCAGGTATTTATCTCAGATTTTCAAAGAAATCAAATTTTCTTCGCTGACACTAACAACCGTTTCAGGCTCACAAAATTTTGACATGTTGTACTAGTGTCTATGAAACGCCCCTTGACCTTAGGTCTGATAAATTTGTACGCATTGGATACTCTTGTATTTATCTGCTGAGTAACCTCTGGTGGTATCGCAGACAATGCTGAGCATTGTCATTTTAGCTCAATTTTCTTTTGTCCAAAAGGGATTATAACCCCTTACCGAAATACATTTTTTCTTTCTTTGTTTTGTTTTTGAGTTTTTGTTTATTTTTAACTTGACATTTTCAGCCCCCCCCCCTTTTTTTCACTGTAAAACGTTGTTACATACATGCCTAAAGAAATGGCCAAATATGATTCATTTATAAAATAAGCAGTCATTCTTTCCATTTTTAAACAATTCAAAGATTAAACTGAACTTATTGCAACATTTCCTACACAAAAATGACCCGGTATTTATTTTCATAAACTTTAATGCAGACAAACACTTCGTCTTTGTACTAAGAAATTAAAATAATAATCAGATGCAATATTACAGGGAAATAAATCTGTATTCAATCTTTCAGATTTAATTTCCCCGTAATTTGGGGGTTTTATACATAATAAAGCATTATTTACTAGGAATTAAATAAAGGCATGTTGTATTGGGGGGGGGGGGGGTTCCATACATAATTTTTCAATGGTAATTAATTGATATAGAATGAAGATGTTCATGCACTGAATGGCTAATTGCACCCATCTCTAACAACCCCACCCCCATTTTTTGTAGCAAAGTCAAATCTTCCCATATTAATGCATTTTTAAAAAATCCTGGTCCATTTTTTTTCGTTGCAGCATTTACTTTTTTCTCATTTTTTTTAACGGCTGGCCCAAGATTTTAACAAATTATACGAGATTTTATTCTCAAATTTCAAGAAATATAATAATTTATATCTTAGGAAACACATTAGTCTCGTTCAACCAGAAGCTAGGCTGTCTCTGTAAACAGTAAACCGACGGTTCTATACTTGAATGAGACAACAAACACATTGACCAGTAAATGACCGTGACGAAGGCAAATCGTCATTTATCGCGTTTATAAACACAACGAAAATATTGTTTCGAAAAAAAAACCCAGATGTTTTCTTCATTTAATTTATGCTTTACGAAGAATCAATCTTTACAGACTTCGTCATTTGCTACATGTAGAGCTGAACAAAATCTTAATCGCATATATAAACCTATATGTTGGGAACGGTGTAAGATTTTTCTTTTCATTTATTGTAAAGTATTTTACTTCGGTTAATATGCATTTGTGTTAAAAAGGATGTGTACAAGTAGAGGTATATATCAATTATGTGCATGTACGATAGCTTTCAATGTATGAACAATCGGATAAAAAAAAAACTAGCACCTAATTATATCAGTAAAATTTAATATTCAATATTGGAAATGTCCATTTATATGGAACTTAGCTCTAAAAAGTCATATTTTCTTTTCTTTTTTTCCCCTGATATTTTATTGGCTCTAGATGATATAAACAACAATGAAAATAAGTTGACAGAGCTCAGGTAAAAATGTTGGAAAAAATATATAACATACGCAGCTTGCATTTTATGACGTTATCTTTACCGGCGTATTTCTCATTATGACGTCAAAATACATAAGGGCCCTTTTCGCATGGGACGGTTCATATATTTGTACAATGAATAATTTTTAAAGAGCAGAGCAAACACGGACCTCTAAGACATCAGAGGTGGCATCAGGTGCCATGGAGGAGTGAGCATCCCTTGCCGACCGGTCACACCCGCCGTGTGCTCCTTGTTATGATTGGGAAATAACGGAAAAATCCGTCGACAATTCAGTGTGTAAATAATGGCCTAACAATTAGTATGAAAAAAAAGTCAGTCAGCGTTTGACAAGGTCATTGTATCGATCATAGAACTTACGAAATGATGACTTTAAACGAGGCTGCTAATATTCTTATTTCACCAACTTGTTCGTCAACAACTTACCTCGTTTTAGAAAATGTTCATACGTAGAACATACTCTTGCGTATCGAATCAACTGAGAGATATAAACCCCGTATGCAGGTGATAAGGTAACAACAGTAAAATATCAGCAAATATCAGAAATTCTCAGTACCAGCAGTATAATATCAGTAAATATCAGAAATTATCAGTAAAAAAGTGGCACTATCAGTAATTATTTAGGCCAGTAGTGTGAGTACTAAATTAATATTTTACTGATCCCTGATTATCCCATTTCTCTTGCGTTTAGTCAACATAGCTTTATTTATCAGCTTATTCTGTTTTAATCTATGGATGGATTGTTACATTATCATCACGTGACCGTTAAGGCCCTTTGGACTCTTGTAATAAAAAATGAAATAAACTATTATCTTTACCCGGAAGAGCCATTTGATTGCTAGATATAATGGTAAATGTTGATTGTAGTTAAGATTGAAATTAGAATTTATTAGAAAAAAAAATAAACATTATGAATATTAATATAGGTTGAAGCTTTTTTTCAGCATAGTGTCTGGCTTTTTGAATTTATTGATATTCAACTCTTGAGACCAACAAATGATTGGCATAACCTGCATAAATTTATGATTGATAAGCACCAAAATATATAAAAAAAATCAATTGTAAGGAACCCTCGCACTACTTTATGTTCAATAAGTTGGTATGTCAAATTCAAGTCATATGTCACAAAAAGGCAAACAATCAATTTAACTCTTCAAATTATCCATTATAAACTGCAACGTAATTCTCTTGATATTACACAGTAGTATTATTTATTAAATTAATCAAATGTTTTGTGTAATTTATCAGACCAGTATTTCCCCCAAGAAAATACAGTGAGTTCTACCATTTCAGTTGTTTGATTTAATAATACGTAATTTTTCGAGTAAAAAGCGAACTCATAACCTGGAATTAAAGCACTCCAAAGAACACATTTATTAAACTTTGTAAATTAATTTCTCATCATAAACTTATCAAAAAATTAAAAATGACATTTTGCGGCAATAAGACATTAAGAAGTAGCCTTGTACGGACATTTTTGCACTGATTTCCATATGTTAACTTTCTTAACAATTACCGTACTACCGTGTGGGCCACACTATTTCTCTGCTGTTGTAAGTCGAAAATTTCTGGCAACTTATTCGTGAAAATAGAATTTTTAATGAGCTAAACAATGAGCTGAAATTGATATAATTTCCAGAAGAATAAATGAAAACAAATTTGAACATGATTTTTGTTGGAAAATTGACCCTGTCGTAGGCGACGAAACAATACTGTCTTTTCAGTCCCTATAGACATCAATAGAACTTTTGAATGAGTCTTGAGAGCTCTGTAATAAGAATTGTTTTTTGTTTTCTTTTTTTTTTTTTTTTTTTTTTTTTTTTTTTTTTTTTTTTTTTTTTTTTTTTTTTTGCATTTGATCGCGGATGTATTTCACATCATGATTTGAAATGATGTAAGATCCTGTAACTTGGCTAAAATTAAAATGATCTGTTTGCATTGGAATAGAACTTCATGGGAATGGGGAATTTTTGTATAAAAGTAACAAAAATAAGCCGAATATTTCTTTTATGATCGCCATGCGAAAGTATGGAGACGAGGCTTGCGATAAAGAAACTGTTCGTTATACGTATCTAAGCAATCTGTCAACTTACATTCTAATACCTATTGTGTAGCTAAAATTCTTTCTGATGTGGTTAGAAAGCAGAAAGTTCGACAAATTAAATCAAAAATGTTCTGCTTATTTCTGAGCAAGAAATATACAAATTTAGAGACGATGGATCTAGACAAATGGCCGGTTTATTATTGAGACACAAAAGGACTACCTTCAAAAATGGCATGCATTACATGCATACATGGAAGCCACCGGGAGGACGTTGCTGTAGTACAAATACACTTTCCCTAATAAATAATCGGGATTCTATTGGATTGCTCCACAATGTATCCTGTCGGATAACGACGTCTACCTCGGCCTCTGTCTGATACTCACTTATTACTGTCGCCCTCTGTTCTTGGTAGTCTATTAACCTTTTTTATTTCTATTTTTATTTTATTTATTACATTGTGTCCCTACGCAGAATTCTATTTAAAAAAATGAAATTTAAAGAAGAAATGCTTATGATGAATGTTTTCTTACTTAATTGTGAAATGCAAATAAAATAATATACATGTATATACATTGTGAAACAGAAAGTGATGCCTGAAGCATTTATACATAGCAGACTTAGAGGGAAAAAAGAAAAAAAAGAAAATAATGCGACTTTAACATTAGTTTACTAAACATCAATGAAACACTATAGATGTGTATCATTCTTAAAATGCTGAAAAGAACAAAAAATACCTAGATATTTCATGTATATTAAACCTAGATGATGGGAAAAAATTGTTTTATCATAAGAAAGCAAAGAAAGAACGATAAATTAAAGGGTGATAATGTCCGTAAAAAATACTTCAAAACTAACAATCATATAGACAGTTATTGCATTCTTTAATTTTTCTCACGTTCAATTATAATAACTATATTTTTTGCGTAATATGGTCCACCTTTTTTAAATAAATGATTTTCTGTTGGTCTGAAGAAAATCTATAGTTTTTTTCCTTCAAATATAAGGATATTGGTCAGAACATGGAAAATCACACCATTCCCCACTGGGGTAGGTGATAACAACACCACTGGGGTAGGTGATAACAACACAGTCCTCCCGTTGTTCGTAATTATTTGGTTCACCATTCCTCCAGTTTAAAAAAAAAATAGTTTTTTCTTTAATACCATCCCAGATGAATTGTCCATCAATTTCTTGATCCGTCGCTCCAATCCAAATGATACATAATGTCCAATTAATTGTACATTGTGCTACAAAATAAGATTTTACATGTAAGTAAATCAGTTTATAACATGACATATAAAATGCACAGAGAGAGAGAGAGGGAGGGAGGGAGAGGGAGAGTTTTCGCATTGGAAAACAGTAAGCACAAGCTTTCTTATCTAAGATTTCCATAGGCTGCATCTAACACAAATGAAGGTAATATTTAAATTAGGTAGATAGGTAAGTTTATGCTCCATGTTTTCGGATCAGAAATTTGCTCTAATTTTTTTTTGGAAAATATAATAAGAATGACAAATTTTGGAAATTGGCAAAATTGTTGTCCTCCTGTGACTTATGTGAAACCAATCAATTGGAATAAATACTCAATTTGTCACAGAGATGGATACATTTTTTGATGATGAACTATTACATCTTTTCTAGGGACACTTAATTCAGTGGTCAGAAAAGGACATTATTCTATCACATTATTTATATCCTAGAGGCCTAGAATCATTCGATGTTGATAAGATTTTAAATTAATAATTAAAAGCTAAAAATTATAATTAATTAAAGTTCAAGGAATTTTCAAATAAGTTCTTGCGATTCCTTTTTTTTCAATTCCATCACTATACCTTATGATTTTCTTATCTTTCTTTTATCTGAAATGGAGGGAGACTAGTAGTTCTTTTATAACTATTTACATATAATTACTTATTACTCTCTTATTACCCTCTTCTTTTACACTGAAGCTAACATTTGCAGTAATAATATGTGCAACATTTCAGCATTGAAGTCTGTTTTTATTGTGATCATAAAGAGAATATGACGTTGCCAGAATTTAGGAAAATTAATGCATGATCGTGCATCAAAAACTTTTTATGACATGTAAGAAATTGATGGGTTTTTTTTCTTTAATATACTACTTTTTCCGTGTCATCGACGTTTTTAGACATAAAAAAACCCACCGTAGCTTTATTCCAAGTTATCTTTGCTTTGCTCTTTAAGTAACAATAGTCTTCAAACTGGAACCTTCTAGGATCACATTTTGAAAATCCTTTGGATAAAGATATAACTTGTCTTATCAGTATAAAAATATCAACCCTTGCTGCCAATCTATGTTAGTGCGTGCTGAACTGTAGAGTTTAAGCTAGCTTATCCAAACCTATTCATAGAAGAAGAATAAAACTAATCATAATTCTTTTATTTGAATATTTTGGTATAACAATTATGTTTTTTTTTATTCATTAATGTACGAAAATGTAACAATCGATATTAATATAGGACCCTTTTTATATAAACATATCTTTGATGTAGTAAATGCATTAAAAGTAATTAAAAAATCAATCCAATTCATACCTATTATTTTAAGGATTAAGCTTCGTCTTTCATGTCAAAGTCTGTAATTCGCCTTCAATTTCTTGTTATTAACTACTGTTTTTAATCATATTTTTTATTTCTAAAAGGCAAATTATATCATTTAATTCAGTTATTGTAATTCTAAATTCTAAATTTTGAGGTCCGTGTTTGCTCTGCTTCAAATTTGTATCGTTTCATTGGACTTTCGAGGTTGAATACTGTTCGTTATCTTCATATCGCATTACCAGACCAGTAACCCCAGCCGGGATTCACATGAAGATCCACCAATCCAGTATCTTCATTTTCAAGTAGTTTACATGAACTTTGAAGTTCATTGTAAAAGACACCTGCACATTTATATTGATGTACTAAACACCACAATGAACATTGAGTAAGACATATTTTCAAACTCATCCTTGAAACAGCATGATTTCCCTGTTAAGAGGTCATTAAGGTATAGCTTTGTGGCTAATTTTTCTTTAAATATTTTCCAATAGGAATCCATACGAATCGTGCAAAGAACAAAGACCAGAAAAAAAGGATATGTTTCTTTACATGCTCCATCTTAAAGTTATGACGCATTACTCTTGTGCTGATACTGATCTCAGGCTTTCAAACATTTATCCTATATAAAAATAGAATGTCCTTTTTACATTGATAATATTTCAATAAATTTTAACTCTCTGAAATAATAAAATTTAAAATAAATGAGAGAAAGGAATACGTTTTACGTACCTTTTTTTTTTTAAAAAAAAAAATCAATTTCATTTTCACATTTGATGGACCTAAAAACTTACAACGAATGATGCATTATTAAAACGAATACTTCGATTTAAAAAAAAAAATGGGGCAGATACAAAGGTATTCTCATCAAAAAGGATAGATTTGATAAATTAAAACACAGTCATTAGCAACAGTTGCAATTGCAAGAAATTACTTATCGCTCGAACTATTTTTTTTTAATTATAAGATAAAAATAGGTTATGAACACTTTGTGCTTTATTATATTTTCACAGAGACTGTGTTGACTGAGAATAAAAGGAATACATAGTAGAACACAGATGAGAACAAAAATATCAATATACAAATAAGGAAAAGAAAAATAAAACACATATATTCATTTTCATACTTCTAAGAGTTAGTATGAACACAGAGTTCCTTTTAAAATGGATAATCTATACGATTGTTAATCAATAAACAGTTTTGAGAAAGTCAAATCAGATATATCTACCCTTGGCCGGGTCTAGAAAGAAATAAACAGACGTCATGTTCTAAATGTTGAATTTACCGGATAGGAGTAGTACAAGATTTAGAACAGGACACAGTTTTCATGTTCTAAATTTTGTATTTGCTCCCATCCAGTAAATTCATAATTCAGAACATGACACAGACGTGCAAAGTAGCAAAATTGACTAAAGCGAGACTCTTATTATTACGTGGTAAGGGAACCCAGGGTGCTCTAGGTATATTTCAAGACAAACAAATTTCATTTACCTGTCTGAAATTCATTTTGGCAATGATGTGATAGTAAAATTAAAGCTCATAATTATCATAATTAATTGAAAAATAATGCGGCAGCATGTTTCCATCTGATTTTATAAACTCACAGCAAAGAAAAAAAAATCATTTAATCTCAAGAAAAGACTTGTATGAATACAATACACTGAGTTCACAAATCTTAAAAGTATAAAAGCAATAGTCCATTTTCATTTGCTTTTTTCACATCTTGTAATTTGTCATCGGCAAAAACAGTTCCTCAAAAATCAATATGATTTTACATCAAAAATTTCTGAAGTTGACATTTTATGACATTTATGTGTCTTCGACAAACTATAGTCTTTCGACAAACTATTAAAATTCTGATAGATTTTTTTGACTTTTCGTTTAGCTTCCGCTTTTAGATTTCTATGAGGCAGAAGTTATAAAAAATCTAAACGAGAAGAAGAAAAAGAAACTTGCTGTAACCTAATTACAAGTAATTAACAAGACTCGATATATCTAACTGATCTTATAATAAAGACATCGCAATTTCTGCCTTTTCTGTTTCATAATTGGATGTTTTACTGACTTTAGACGATAAGGGCCAACTTACAACTTAAATGTATGACAAACGTAAATGTAGCTCATTGTGACGTCACTTTAGCGCGAATTTCTATGTGCATATTTCTACGAGTGAGTATACACGAAAATGGCATTCAAATCAATTTCACAGTTTACTTTGTATAAAAACATAGCAAATATAAATATTATAGAATTAATACAATGTCATGTAATATGTCAATGATTCGCAGCAAATGTTAAGGTTTAGTACGAATAAATCAACGGAGTAAATAAATACATTTTAAACCGAATTTTTTTGTAAAGCTACTAGATCATCACATGAATTTAATATTAATTGAAATGACATCGTATGCCCTGCTCCATATTAAATTTGGTTTGGTCACGTTATTTGACAGTCAAGTGATAAATGTATGTAATGTGTACTGCATGTAGGTCATGAATAAATTTCAATATCGCAAGAGCATACCCTAGTTCAAATTAAAAAATGAAGCAATAAATTAGTTCTACATATCTTGTAGTTTATGGAAAGTGCTGCTGCTTTAAATAGAATACGCATTTTATGAAATAAAATTTCAAGTCATTTAGCTTTAGTCGAAATATGTGTGACCTTTACCAAGTATTTTATGTTTTTATTAGGGTTACGCTCTCGATTTTAGGAAAGCGGTCGCACTTTTCAAGTTAAGGAATGTTTTCTTTATGTATATCTAAAAAATGATCAAAATCTATAAACTGTATGCCCTTGCGAAAACGGGATTTAATGAGGCACCTCGGCGTGAAACATGCAAATCCTGTACAAAAACACGGTAAAATTAATTCAATACATTCTCACGATAGTTTTTAAATGATGGCACTAAACAAAGGTTTCAGATCGGTATTGATGGTTTGCCTTTGCAAATATTTGCAAATAATATTCTCTTTAATAGCAAAATGCATTTTTCACAGTGAAAATAATTACTTGACCTCTCACTGCACATGAAATGCGTCAAATTTTACCATGATGACGTCATTCGACAAGTGCATTGCGATCAGTGACTTGTTTATATCTTGCTGTGTGGGATTTAATTAACTATGCATGTGAGTTAAGCCTAGGTTTAGGCGTTTCTATGCAAACGAGCTTTAAAAAAACGCATAAGAGGTATATTTATTATTCAGAGAAAGTTCTGATTTATTTTCTCATGCATACTTAGTACCCCAGATATGTCATAGCCAGTACACATCATGACGTAATATTATGACGTCACTGATCTTCCCTATTGGAGGCAGTAATACATAAATATTATATAGATTAATAAATCTGCTGCACAAATCCTAGGTATTTTCTCATATGATCGGAATCTGGGAAAACTTATACCAGACTGTAAATTTTTACCCCTATTCAACTTAAAACTTTACAAATAGAGATTATTTAACTGAGCCATTGATATTTGTGGAGCAATACCAACAAACTTTGGAATATTTTGCTTCTAAATATACCTTATTTCAGTTAAATAAAATATAGCATGCCCTTGCGCCGAACCATTTTCGTTGATGTAAATTATAATTTTGTGTAGTAAAGAACAATGACGTCATAATGTGTACTGGCTATCTCATGTCGTAGGTGCCAAGTATGTATCAGACAATAAGTTTTAACTTTCTCTGTATAATAGGTATAGTCCTTAGGCATTTTAATTAGTTTTTTTTTTTTTTTTTTTTTTTTTTTTTTGCATAGAAATGCCTATACCCAGCCTTAACGCACCTGCGTAGAGATAAAAATGAATGCAGTGGTAAGTTTTGATGTAGTTCATTACTCATATGCAGTTTAAAGTCGCACATTATTTCATTTTCTGTTATTATGGGGAATTGCTATTTTTGTGCGTTGTCACAGTAAGCAATTCCCGTATAGTTTAGACCCCGCCCCCTTTATGTACCCTTAACAAAGCTGCGTTTAGTATGTTAAATAGATTGCAACGTAATATAGGAGGTGCATAATGGAAATATGTAACCGAGATTCTGTGGAAATCTCATAAAATTTTATTCAATGAAAAAGATAAATTTAGGAATTGGCACTCTCAATGTGTTACGGACGTGAGACTGAAAGACGGACATTCGATCACACCCCCCTCCCCCCTTTCAGCCGTGAATAGATTAATGAATAAATCATAGATATCAACCTTTAAGAATTGAAGAAAAAAATATTGAAATCATTAACATTTTTGACAATTGAAGAAACGATAAAACAAAATCATGTAAAAGCAAGAATACAGCAAAAATGCAAACATTTTAATTTATTATAATTTTTGCTACACCATAAGTTCAATACAGCTTGTGCTCCATCATTTCAAAACTGTTATTCATGAGCGATTTCAACTTATTAAATGTTTTTAAAGTCATCCATAAACAAATCTGGCATTACTGGCAGGAAGCCATTTCTTTTCTGCAATTCTTAATTATAAAATAATCTAATTATCTTACTGTCAGTATTATTCTTAATCGATTTCCATATGTGCATTTTTTTCTTTAAACTATAGGACGATACATTAATTAAATTTTATAGTTCACAAGTAAACCTGTTGTTCTTCTTTTTTTTTATTTTTACAGCTGCCATAATTCTATAAAACAACCAGGCACTTGAATATTAATTGAGGAAAAGAAGTATGATAAATCAGAAAGAAGGAAGAAAGTTTTGTTATTGATACTTTCTGTTATCTCTGATTACCTTCTGAGTGATAAAGCAACAGAGTAATATTCCATTTTGTAGCACCTCTACAGAAATATTACAAATTAAACTCCTTTTTTTCTTCCTCTTTTGTTTTGTTTGAAATTGAAGACACGGCTATTCAGAACAAGGAAAAGTCCGTTAAAATGGAGATATATGCGCAGTTAGTGTTTGTAGCAGCTTTTACTGTTGTTGTGGAATGTTTAGGTAACTTCTATATTTTTTTACTTTCATTTCATTGTTTAGAATCAACATAAAACTGGTCATTGTCTTCACTTATATTTTAAAAATCTAACACAATTATATGAATATAGGTTATTTCAGGTGTATAATTATTTCAAATGTATGGCATGATGAATTTGTTTTACCATTTGTTTTTTATAATAAACTCAGATTGATAAGAGTAGCGTATCAATTGCCAAGTAATCATTTTCTTTATTCACGGAATTTATCCCTTCAACAGATTTATTTTTTATTTGTAGAAAACCTTAGTCTTTTGCCAGGATTAAAATGTCTAGCCTCACAGAGTTCATCATATGAACATCCTCCACTATATCAACCAGACAAAGCAATAGACGGGTACCTGCAAGAAGAGCGAGCGGATACATGTAGCTTTACTTTGGCATCACACGGTATAAAGGAAGCCTGGTGGAAACTGGTCCTGAGGCAAATGTCGAATGTAGCATACTTGGAAATATATTTCCGAAATTCAAGTAATGTATTTTTTTTTAATGAAACAAACTATAAATAAGTGCCCTGGTTTATCTGCGTGTAAATTGCATATTATGTTTGACGTAAAAACTAAACATATATACTAGGTATTTGGTCATTTACACACCTATGTAATTTATTAATAACAAAAAATTTGCCTAATTCTTCAATTGAATACAATTACAATTCCTGCCAATTACAAATGTAATTACTGGTATTCAAGTTACAATTTCAATTTATAAGTGTTCCATTTCTTTAAAAGAGATGTTTATTCCACGATCATGTTATTTCCCGATCATGACAAGGAGCACACGGTGGGTGTGACCGGTTAGCAGGGGATGCTCACTCCTCCTTGGCACTTGATCCCACCTCTGAAGTTTTAAAGGTCCGTGTTTAGTCTGCTCCAATATTTGAATTGTTTAATTGACTTTTGAGCTTGAATACTGTTAGTTTTCTCCACACATTTCATTTATTTAAAAATGAGATACTAATAAAAATAGAACTTCCTTCACAGAAGGTAACGTGTATAGTTGAGAGCACATATACTCAGGTCCTCATTTAAACCATTCAATCTAAAATCTATCTAAATATTAAATTATACATCATTACTTACTGGGGGAAAACTGTACTTTAGAAAAAGCCCACCTATAGTATTACTATCCTAATTGCAACCTGCGCCATCAAAGGTTACTTCAAGCCTCAAAGAGAAAATAAAAACAAAATGCAATGTACCTACACGCACTAGCTTGTTCGTGTATTAACTCTGGGAGAACCAAAATTTATCCTACAGGGCAATCAGTTAAGCCTAGCAGTCAGCGAAACTTATTAGTCAATGTTGAAACATATATAGCTAGTGCATATAATTATATTAGAAGTTTTGAAAATAGGTCTTGATACTAACTACTAGAGTTTTTTACTTCAACCCCCTCCTTTTCTTTTACCTACATTGTACTTGTCCTTTCTGAGATAATAAAATTAAAAAAAAAAAAAACATTTTATAAAATTCTAATTGAAATCTATCTAGGGAGAATTTGGTGAAAAGCAATTTTCAGTGAGAAATATAGTCTGTTTTTAATCGATTTCAAAGGGTTTTCAAATAGAGCATAACCGTGCAACTTGCCCAGTTTCGTATTGAAAATAAACTTACTAGTCCTCTTTTTTGTCATCAATCGTGCCTCACGCTAAACGTCTTACATATGTCCGCTAAATTCTTCGGAGATTCCTGCACTTTAAATTGTTACACGATTTTCTACTCAAAATGTCCTTTCAAATGACCTTTGTTTGTGCCTATCATCACGTTCATGGTGTTTGCCAGACGAAAATCATTAGCGATTGAATGCTTGTTATTGCCGGTTTAATTTCACCGGTTTCAAACGCTTAAGTGATTTGTAAGAGTTATCTCCCTGTGATCGACAATCTTACCTTAAAGGTTCATAAGAATTCAATGAATTGATGAGAACAATGTGACACAAGGAAAATGGTTTATGCATTTCTTTTATTTCAGCTGTTAATAGACATACTGGGTTTTCCGTGCTTTTGTTCAATGATTCATCCTATATACCTCCGTCATTCTCTGGGATTAAAGTATTTTCTCACAATTATTCTACCTGCCCTGAGCAGGTGATGAATATAACTGTGAATCACGTGACTCAGGGGATAGCTTTATATAACTCAAAGAATCCTCCAGTAACCACAGATTGTGAGTTTTATGAACCATATTTTGCAACTATTGAAGTATGCGAAGTAAAAGTGATGGGTGAGTACTTTTTAAATTGATTTTTATACGTATATTTATCTAACGTAAATTCTTTGTCATTCTGTAATGCAACCCCAGCAAATAAAAGTACAGACACTTATTTATTGTTGATGATTGTAATGAATCAAAATGCAAGAAACAGGATATTGATTGAGAAAAAGATCATTAAACTGGTGTAGAAAATGTATCTCATGTCTTCATGTATCGTAGAAATAACAAGCATTAGAGTAAGATTTATAGTCATTGTCTTTTGACTTCATTGATTGTGTCTAGGTTGTCCATCACAGCATTATGGAACAATATGCGCTAACTGTGATCACAGATGCCGCAATAGACAGTGCGATGCATTTAATGGGTCTTGTATTTATGGATGTAGCAACACATTTATGAATGAGTCTGAATGTTGTAAGAGCTATATGATATAGTGTATATATAAAAAGTGTTATAGTATTATTATTAATTCTTATAGTGGTACTATAATATTTAATTGTTTGATTGAAATAGGTATGACAGATGATAAGAAAAGAGATTACATTACTATATTTTTATGAATCACACATTAAAAAAGATCTTTTTTTATTATTTGAATAAAATAGATTGAAGAGAAAATAATATTCTTTTTTGAATCCTAAGTATTCTTTTAATATATAACTTAGTTTTCAATTTTCGGAAATATTCTTAGAAATTCAAATCTCAAACTATCTTTACAAAATCATTTAAATCATTACATGATCATTAAATCCTTAAAAAATGAACTAAAGAATGAATGAAATAGGAAGATGATGAACCGTAATCAATCTCAAATGTCATTTGAAACAATACAAATTTGGAGCAGAGCAAACACGAACTTCTTAATACATCAGAGGTGAAATCAGGTGCCATGGAGGAGTAAGCAGCTAGATGAACAGATAAATGAATATTTAATCGAGATTGCTTTCAATCCTATCAAAATGAGGGGAAATAAATAATTTGTTTTCTAAAGTTCATGAGGTTCTCGAAAGTAAGTGGGATCAGTTCACATGTTTTTTTTTTTTTTTAATTAAGACGACAATTCTTTGAAAAATTCCCATATAACATACAACCTAAAATTTTATATTGGGTAATATAAGGATTGTTTGGTATTTGGTAATATAAAGAATGTTTTCCGTCTTTAGTGATTGCATGAAACTGGATCATTATGTTTGTGCATACATTTATGATGGTCCCAATAACTACCTTCCTTTATTCAGACTAAGTTGAAAGTTTAATTTACAGATAATAAAAATATTCATCATTTTCTTAAGTCTTAATACATTCACAACTCCTTTTTAATGCGTCAAAATATTGACCTTTTCAATTGACGATGCGACATAGAGGTGTTACACGGAATCATGCAACGTCTGAAATATTAAACATTATAGTAAAATAATACTTTTTTACTTTATTTTGACTCCTTCCTTAAAAAGCCTACAAGTTCAGAATTTATATTAACTTGTTTATTTTATTTTTGATTATCCTGAGATTATGTTAATTAGATTGGAAGGGATTTGTAATACATGTACATTTAAAAGTAAAAAAAAATAATCTTGAAGTGAAATACTAGCCCTGGTAAATGATAGTGTGGTAAGAATATGTAAGTGAATAAAACACTTTCAGCTTTTTTTTTTAAAAAACAAAAACAAAATGGAATTGTGATGTATGAGCCGAATAATAAGTTTAAGAATCTTTTTCTTTTGTATTGATAACAAAATACAATTATATAAAGCCTATCTGAATGTTTAATATTTTTACACTGATTTAACTTCAGTAATACTTGGTTAAAGTACTTATTGTTTTAAGAATTCATTGATTTTTAATAAAATAGGTAAATTAAATGCAGAATTCCTATCGGAATTGAATCATGTTCTGAAATCAATGGAATTCTAATTGCTTGTTTTTAAACCAACCAACCCCTCTAAATTGTTAGAAGATAATTCAATATCAAGATTTTTTTTTGTTTCAACACTTCATCGTATTCCAAAAACAGTATGACGTCATTATTCTAAGTTTTTGCCGCTATGCACGTTATTCGATTAGAAAAAGCTTAATTATTTACTTAATTTCTACTTCAAAGAGCTTTTAATAGCAATTGCATATGCACACTTCACATCATTTACTTTAATATATATACTTTTTCTTTGGAAATTTCTTTGAAAATTTTTTCCATTTACAGCGTGTATAATTGGGCATTACGGAAAAGATTGCAACAACATATGTGGACATTGTTCCATAGGGACATATTGTGATCCTGTCACAGGAGTATGTCCTAGGGGGTGTAAAGCTCACTGGAATGGTCCAAAATGTGATGGTAAATATTTATATGAAATAAGGCAATACTACGTTTTAGAATTGCAGTGTAATTAACGGGTAATTTTGAACGGTGTATGGATATCAAATGTGTTTGTTTAACGACCATTAGCATTACATGCATTTAACATTGAAAGTGCTTGATTACACCTTGATAACAATACAAATGAATTCCTTATGATAGATGTTCATTTCCTAGTGCATTTTATTATTTTTTTATTTGCTGTTCTTCTCATAAATAAATAGAGGACCCATCTATATTTTTTAACATTCGAAACAAGTGAATTTGTACTAGTTACCATTAATAAATGCTACCATAATTTTTAATTTACATGAATTTTCTTTTGAATTTTGAATGAGAGGGATTGATTAATTGTAACTTGTTCTACTTCCCATTCGATAATTTTTCACCCACATAGATATATTATCACAAACCGGTGAAGATCTTCAAATGATAAGGTAAATATAACGAAAAGTAATATATCTCACACAAATCTACAAACAATACAGATTTGTAAACAAAAAATAAAGCAGGGACTCCAGGAAATTACAGAGGCGGGATCAGGTGCCTAGGAAGAGTAAGCATCCCCTCCCGACCGGTCACACCCGCCGTGAGACCTATGTATTGATCAGGTAGACGGAACATTCCATAGTAAAATATAATATAAAAACAAAGGCCCTAGTATGACATATATCAGCAACATACGACCCAGCGATAGATTGTGTTTACGAAAGTCATTATAACGACCAATTTAAATGCGGACTTAAAAGGAGATTGTTGAAAGCTCTGTACCATCAACTTATCTGTAACTTTCCTGTCTCGGTTTTAGAATTGATAGTACTCAGATCATCCTCTTGAGTATCGAATAAGTTGGGAGACGTAAATACTGTATGCATGCAGGTTATATCGGAATTTACTTTGAAATTAAGACCCTAAATAATTTAGACCTTATCTTAGCACTTGGGGCCATTGAGTAGTGAAGGATCTTTATCGTGAGGAAGATATTAGGCTAAATCATGTTTTTCTCTATCGATTTTGTACATGTACAAAAAGGAATAAGAAATTTTCGAGTATTTACTGCCCCACTGGATTTATCATTAGGAAAGGTTATCTATATTTTTTCCTTTAAATAATTAATTAAAAAAATTACTCGGATTTAATCTCTTCTTTTTAAGCTTATTTCGCTAAGGAAAGATACGAGTTACAGTATATATGTATATATATATATATATATATATATATATATATATATATATATATATATATATATATATATATATATATATATATATATATATATATATATATATATATGCACACTCTATTTTAACATCTTGACTCTATGCCCAATAAGGAATGTAATTGAGGCCAAGCAATTTATACTTAGGAGAATCTTCAATGTCGCACCTTGTTTTTTGAGTAATTAAAGTTTAGTGTAAGCCATTTGTTGTGATTTTCAGAGTGCGAAGACAACATATATGGATCAGACTGTGAATTTGAATGTGGTCACTGTGTGGACAGAAAACCATGCTCAAAGATAAACGGAACTTGTGAAAACGGATGTGAGGCAGGGTGGAGTGGTCATTTTTGTATAAAAGGTCGGATCCTAATTAGCAATTTTTACAATTATAAGCAATAATTAAACCTTTTAATGTTATTTTGACAATTGCAAAATTAAATTATATCGTACAGTCAAAACGCATTATCTCAGTCAAATCTGTTTCCAAGCAAATTTTGTGACTGAGAAATGCAGTCCGAAATGTGAAGTGTCCGGAATATTCCACAGTAACTACTAACTACTGTGGAATATTCAAATTAGATATCTTTGCTCAGATATGAATTACCGATAAGATAAATTGTATTGAATAATGTTCCACCTAAATTGCTTAAGTGAAAGCAGTTTATCGCATTTTTTCCTATATTTTCTAACCGACGCAATACCCTATGGAGAATAATTAATTTCCAATGCAAGCTTCCATTTTCAAGTCTGTAAATGTAGCTAAACATTTTCTTTTCTACACTGTGTGCTAAAAATTCGCTGTTTGGTCATATATATGGTATTTCACAGACAATAGCATTTGCTTCAATCCAATGCTAGTGAATATAAGAAACAGCACAGCAATCTTTTGAATTTGTAAGAAAAGTTTGACGTTCCCATGACCTCTCTGTATTTCTACAGGTGAATGGTATTTGCAGACTCCATCAATTATTACGCTGATTGTTTCTGCACTTTTGGCTTTGACATTAATGGGAATGTTCGTAAAGTTCATTCGCAACAGAATAAAAGGATGTTCCAGGCGTAAAGACAGAGAAGAAGCCTTCAGCGATTTATCGTCAGATTTTGAAAACAAGGGTTATATTCAACCCTCTCTTCCACAAGACGACCATGGCTATAATAACATGCAATTAACTTTAAAATGTTATGAAAATATAGACATGCAAATCTACCAAAATCCTTGAATTGATTGAAATTTAATACGTTTTACATTCAGATTGCTCTTTAATACAAAAGTAGATATTGATAATTTATTCAATTATTGTTTTATAAGATATTGGAAAAAGTATTATAAGTTTGCTCTCCCTTTTTTCCTTAATGAAGGGTATATGTGCAGCTTTAAAAATAATGACAAAATATTATTAATCTAGAAGATTCATGAAGAATCCTATAGTATCACGGACTTCCTTTTCTTCGAAAATAGAAAAAAAAGTAATCCTTGTGTATGTAAAAGAACCTTAAACGTACCGGTGTATTATTTTTGGTATATATATTATGCTCATTTCTTTTATATTCTTTTCTTTATGCTTAAAGACAATTAACATTCATTCCTGTGTTATAGGGAAGTGAATGAAAACAAAACAGAAATTATCAAAGAGGTATTATTTTATTGCTCTCTTTTGAAATCATTTTCAGTAATTCTTTTAAACAAAGGTTAAATTTGAATTTTAGTAAATTATTTACATATCACTTGGTGTCTAATTTAAAATAATTGGACTATTAATAATCTTTCCAGAGATATAAGGAAATTAAAAGAAAATTAATAATACAAGTGAGGCAAGGCTAGGTATATGCGTTTACATTCAAATAATTTTATAACAAAACGGTAGAGGTATATCTATTTTACACGGAAGGTTTAATTATGTTTTCTTATACATACTTAGTACTGAAGACATGACATAGCCAGTGCATATTATGAAGTCATATTTTGGCGTCCTTTTTTAAGTAATAAACACATTAACAAAACAGCTTCGGTGCCTTTTAATTTTACATATATAATGCACCGTGCTAATATGAACGTTCTTAAATTGCTGCAAACTCTATGTACCTTCTAATTTCAGTTACACAAGGGTGTAAATTTTTACCCTGCTGCAACTAAAAAAAATTACAGAGAATATCTTTAAAAGTTGACTGTCGATAATTTGCAGCAGTATCTCCAATCCTTAGATTATTCTGATTCTAACTACATCTTATTTCTGAAAAGAAAAAAAGTAGTGTACGTCCTTAGCTATTTTGGTGATGTTATTAATAGCCTTGTGTCTTAGAGAACAATAACATCATAATATGACGTAATAATGTGAACTTGGTATCATATGTCGTGGGTACCAAGTCTGTATTATAAAAGAAACATTCACCTTTTTTGTATAATAGGTATAGCCCTTATGCTTTTTAAAGATTTCATTTGATAGTTACGTCCATACTAAGCACCAACTCACTTTCAAATTACCACTTTAAGAAACTTTCAACAAGCCGCAATACATTCCCTTGCAAAGAGAAAAAAAGAAAGAAAAAATGTTAACATGTTTATAAATTATTTATATAGCTGGTAAAAAGGATGAAGAATGATTTATTTCTCTTTCGTGGCATATTGTTGGTAGAACCATAAATTGAAAATTGACTGACTTATCAGTGATGGTAATAGTATAAAACTACTCAAAATAGCATATTTTTATAAAATGATTTCTACGCGGGTATGTTAAGGCTACACCGAGATATCCTACATGCCTATACAATATGAGGTCAAAGTAAGTTGTATGACGTGAACTTTAGAGATAATGATTTCTTTATATATATTTAAAGTTTAATTTCAGGTCCAAGAAATGAATAGAAACATTCTAAAAAATAATATAAACTAAATATTGTCGTCTTTTGGTGGTATAAATAGCGAAGTATTTATCATAGGGGTTAAATACCAAACCCATGACGTCATAACTATTGATCAAATATTTGCCGAGTGAAAATTAAACGTGACGAGAATTCATGTAAAAAAAAACATATGAAATGACAGTTTTAAAGCATATACCGTGAATGTCATGTGTGATCCATCAGGAATTGAAGATTAAGATTCAGGTATGCTGATTTATTCTTATCATGTTTTCTTATAATCCAGACAGGCAGTGTTTTGAAATCTCGATCATCCTTTCCTCTGTCGTTCTAACAAAGAAGATGCAAAAGTTCAACACTACGCCGCATACTTTGAAACATAATTTTTAATTGTATCGAAAGCTTGTATTCTATAGTACTTGGAAAGTGCTGATAGAATTGTATAATTAACATGAATTGATGACAATTTCTTGATCGTATGTACAAAATATAAAAAAATGTTCTTAATGTTTCATGCAAAACTTTGGAATAATTTTTTTCTGTGTCGGGAGAGTAGGATTGTAGCAGCACTTTTCATGACCCAGTGATGTTTTTACATAATATTTTTCACAAAAAAAAAAAACAAAAAAAAAAAAATGAATTATCCCGGGGTAGTGTTGAACTTTTCCGTTTTTCATTAAGGCATTTTTTTTTATTTATAGACGTCACGTCATGACATCGTAGTGGAGTGTTTCTTTTAGCCTAACCCTCAATGACGTCTATACAATGGATGATAAGACTAAATGTTTAATCTATGGCTTTTTGATTTATCAATGTTACATTTTACGAAAAAGGTCTAAATTCGTCGAAAAATTAACTGGGTACTGTTTTAACACACCTGAGTACACTAAGAAAATTAAGAAAAAATTCCCTTTTAATGCACTTGATTTCTTTATAATATTTTGTTAGCAGCAACATGAAATGAATTTTACATGTAAGCGACGCGGTAGTTTCAATAGAGATAAGATGCTGCCGGTTGTGGAAGCACTTTTCATTGGGACTCTGTTTGTCTCACCTTCTGAAAGCTTTCGTGTCATGGTTTTTGCTTATAGTTCATCCTATTATTGTTAAAGTAATTCGTTAAAGCGTTTTTTCCCTTATCATCAATATTTATCATAAATTATTTTCAAAAGATTATAATTTAGTTATATATCAAACCTTAGCATTACTATATGATTATTTATAATTTTATGCAGGTAAATAGAGCTTATTGCTTTGAGTGTTATGAACATTTCATTGTTCATATTCGAACAATATGATTAATATTATTTATCATAATTAAAAATAATCAATATAATCAATTGAAAATATTTAATATGAACTGAAATAGCTTTTTTGTACTTATAATTGTAAAATATCACTAAAAATACAGAAATTAGAAGCGGATTATTATTTTTTTAAATATGTTAACGATCGGATCTATATATATTTTTTTTCAATATCAGACTTAATATCGCATCCTGACTAGGTTACAATAGAGTTATGGATCTCATAAAATCCTTAATAAATACAAATTTGTGAGCAGGACATGAAACACGTACTCTGGGAAATCCAGAGGAGGGATCAGGTGCCTAGTAGGAGTAAGCATCCCTGTTTAACAGTCACACCCGCCGTGAGCCGCATGTAAAGATCAGTTCGACGTAACATTAAGTAGTCAAATTCAGTAATAAAAACAAAGGTCTAACAATTGGTATGAAACTTCAGCCAACACATGACACTATGACAGGTTATATTTGCTAACAAAATTTACGAAATGCTGACTTTAAGCGGGGTTGTTGAAATCCTTGTAAAATCCAATTATCTGTCAGTAGCCTGCCTCGGTTTAGAAAAATGATCATACTCGGATCAGTTTCGAATAGGTTGGTATGTGTAAACACAGTGTGCATAGTGGCATATTGCTACATGAATAAGGAAAGTTCACGATGGAAAAACTGAAGTCATCTCATTTGTGATACAATTCATGTGTTAGTTTTCCTTTTTCTTTTATAGTCAGTAAAACATCCAAATATGAAACAGATGTGGTAGACTCTGAGGTGTCTTTTATCTCACTGGGATATATCAAGTTGACATATGAATGGAAGTAACTATTGCCAATTGATAATTCGAGGTCGATATATCTAAATGTTGAGCTGAAGGTCACAATAAGTGTTTTCTTCTTCTCATGTAGAAGTTTTTGACTAAAAATGAAAACAGGTCGGCTTATTAAGGCTTATTAAGGAGCACAAAAGGGCCCCTCGAAATTCCAACATTTTGTTGAAAGACCTGGTCTCCAAAAATGGAGAGAACAATGGAAAATTGAAACATGTTTCCGCATATATGTCAAATCATGCACAAAAGTTAATCTAGTGTTTTTGGTTTACGTAAATACAATCCTGAATTGCATTCATAAACATAACTAAATGTTAGTATATATAAATATGAAAAAAAGATGAAGATTGCTACCCATCATTGGATTTAAGAGAGAGAGATACGCAAGCGAGTAAAGGTCAGTTTAATTTGTTGCGTTTCTATGCAAATCAGGTAATGAAAAAGCATAAGAGGTATATCTATTATACTGCGAAAGTTTAGATTCACTCTCTTGTAAATTCTTAGTACCCACGACATGCTATAGCTGGTATAAATCATGACGTCGTTATTCTCTACTACTCTAAGTAAAAACCATATCTACAAACTGTTTCGACATAAGGCTATACCTTATTTTATTTTGCATAAATATTGATTAATGGTTAAACTTTCTAAAGATCAATTTAAATTGCTGCAAATTTCCTTTGCATTATATAATTTCATAAAAAAAATTGATAACTTACTCTGAACTGAAAATGTTTACCCTGTTTTAACTCAAAACTTTTCAACTATTGACGACACGATGTAATGATATCTGTGCAGCAATATCATCAATCCTTGAAATATTCTGCCCGTCAGCTATGATAAGGAAGGAATTGGAAAATGCGATATTAGTACCCTCTTAATATGTATTTTTTTAAAAATCTTTGTAATAAAATATGTATACGAGTAAATGTAAGAAAGGTTATACAGATATTAATAAAGGATACAGTACAAGTTGCATCGCATCAATCAGCTCTGTGTGTCACGTGAATGGAATAGAAATAGAGTTGTTATACTAAATGTAGAAAATGACGCTTCTTTAAGCTCATACAATGTACGCAATTTTTTCTGAGAAAAAAAAAATGATACACATTAAAAAGGTTTACATAGACTACAAGAATACAAGGGTTTATCAAAAAGTTCGTGGACTGATGCGATAAAATTAGTACTATATCAACTGAGAGATGTAAATCCCGTATGCAGGTGATGAAGGTATATCGCTGCATAAGTAAGAGAAGTTGACTATTGAAAAGTTAAAGTCATCACGTTTATCATAAAGCTTGGTTGTTATATTACCATTAACGTCCTTTTCAAGTAAAATATCCAAATATGAAACAGATGTGTCAGACTCTGTGGTATCTTTTATCTCAAGCTCACCAGGAAACAAAAGTTTAAGAAATGTTGAAAATTTTAGCTTGATACGTTGATAATTTGCCAAATTATTATAAAATGAATATATATATATATATATATATATATATATATATATATATATATATATATATATATATATATATATATATATATATATATATATATATATATATATATGATCAATCGGCGCTGTCCTGCTTTGTTTTCATGTCGTCCGACAACGACATTATTTCTCAATGCATACTCCCTCCGTCTCAATACACTTATCTTGATGAGATTCCCGTGAGTTAAGTTAAAACTAAAACCTGGCCCCACCGCCATAAAACTTTAAGAATTCTCAAAAAAATTCTCAACTCAAGTCTTGAGAATTACTCAGCTAAGAATATTCTTAAATTCACTGCCATAAAACGATTTGAGAATATTCTCAGCTGAGTAATTTTCAAGACTTGAGTTGAGAATTTTCTCAAGATTTTTTTCTCGCGAGACTGTTTTCGCGGATTTTTCTCAATGTTAAAAGCGGCCCAGTGGAACTCTTTAGTAGCGAGAGGGCAGAAATTGTTGGAAAAACATGTAAACAAATTCGGGACTGTCATATGTCGTCTGCATTCTGAAATATTAGGATGGAAGTCATGGAGAAAAGAGTTAGAGCTCAAAATTGGAGCAAAGAAGAGGAAATAGCATTGATAGAAAATGTGAAAGAGAGGTCTAGGCACTGTTTGGCCCATTAAAGGGAAGCGGGGTAAAGGGCAAAATAAAAGACATCAGAGGAAAGGAGTGGAATGCCATTGCTGACAAATTAAACTCGTAAGTTTGTTTTTTTAATGGAAAAATTCAAAGCATTAATTATACTTTGAAATACCTAATACAGAATACACTCTTTAATCAAAGTAGGTCGCAGTTGTTAGGCCAGCGGTCATTAGCCGAGTTAAAAATTATTACCTTAAACATGTATGTTATTCAATGCACAATAACTGTATATAAATATATATGCATGACTTTTTATGCTTAAATGGTTCTACCTTTGTGGCAGACTTGTGAATACTATATAGATGTTTACACCAGCTGTACACGATAAAAATTCATGTGCATTGCTAAAAATAGAAAAGGAAATCCCCTTTTTGTTTACTTTTACTTTTGTTATTGTCAAGTCAGTTTAACACAAAGAAAAGGGGATTGGGGGAGATTAGGAAAAAATACTATAATATCAAGTCATTAAGTAAGTATAACATATATTTTTATTGAGTAACATGTTACTTTAAAATTTGTTAATTTTTATTTGATCATGGTGATTGAAACACAATGATGAATTCATTCATGCATGAATTAACTATAATGATAAATCATGTATATGTATATAAAAGTTATGGCCGTAGTTCAGAAATGTTAGAATTATTATTATCATTATAGTTTTTTTTCTCTGCAGGCAAAGAGAAGTTGGACAGTATCAAAAACCCAAAACTGGAGGGGGGCCCTCATTACCACCACTTACTCATGGGGAGGAGACCTTTCTAGGCCTATCAGATGGGGAGCCAAACATACATGGACTGGAAGGAGGGATTGACACTGATGGTACCGTACATTTATCAATACAGAAAAAAAACCCACTTATAGTGAAGTACTTGGGACAAAACTTTTGATTCGTTTTAAACATAATTTGTTATATCCATTAAGTTAATGATGTTTTAAAACCACAGGGAATAAAAATCACTTTGCTACAAGCATGAATTCATCATAAGCGTGTTTGCTGTAACCATGTTTTAATGTACTTTTATTACTTCGACACCTTGTTCTAAATAAAATGTTAACAACTAATTAAGATATAAGAAAGAAAGAAGAAATATTTATTTTATCTTCCAAATGTAGTTTAATTGCCATAAACAGCTGACATTATACATGTATTTATGTAGTTCTGCATGTAAATTAAACAATATAATGTGCATACATTTATCTTGATTTTAAGCACCAGTCCCATTTCAATCCATGACAGCAGAGTTAACTCATGCATCTGAACAAAGTACACAAAAAGGTACATAATCTAAAAAGCAATTGTATTCAGAACCCCCCCCCCCCAAACAAAAAAAAAAAATAAAATAAAGATTCAATTAATTTTTTTGTCTAAGCTTTTTTGTATTTTGACTTTTTTCAATATTTGTAGAAAAGAGCCTGTTGAGATTAAAATGCAGGAAGTGCAGAGTTGGAAGATATCAGCATGCATGGTATGGAATTTATTTTATTAACTAAATTCAGCTTATATTTACATTTGATGTCTGATTTACCTGTAACACATATATACTGAAAACTTTGGCATTTATAATACATGTACCACAACTTAACACTCACAGGGAGGTCAAAATGTTAAAGTTATGAATTTATTTTGACGTCACAAACATTGAATGCATCATAATCTGCTTGTCTCTGATTTTGAATGCTGTTCCAGTAAATGTCAAATTAAGTAAAAATTGAAATTCATGTTCACGTTGAGAAGTAATGGTTGTTCCAATAATTTAGCTACACAAAGTCAGTGTGTATTATTCAAACCAGCAAAATCATCAAGGGGACAAGCGGGTATCATTTCATACTTGTCTCCCAGGATCAGTGGTCACTGATTTTTTTTCTCATCGTGAGTGTATATATCTTCATACATTAAAAGTATTTGCGATGCATGTACATACATTTTTACATCTAAAAACAGGAAAGCCAGTGTGACTCAGGTGAGCATTGTGGTAAAGGTGCCTCCAGGGCCTCTTATGTTTCTGTTCGTATATTACTTAACAGTATTTGTTTGCATTTAATTTGCAGAGCATCCAAAAGGTAAAAAGAGAGTAAACAACAAAGGTTTGTAAAATATGTATGAATTTATTAACAAACACATTTCAATTTTGTTGTTTATCAGATGAATAACTCTTTCACTACAAAAATTCCTATTAAATATGCTGGAACTTTAGATTTTAAAAATTGCAAGATTTTAAATTGTATTCTGCACTTTAGAATTCACCCAAAATTATTGCTAATAATTCAGATAGTCTACATGCAGACACAGTCAAAATGATGAAATAATACATAACATATATGTAACATTTTCTTTTGTTATAGACATACTTGTTACAGACATACATTAATCTGTTTAAAATTTTACAGAGAAGGAATCAAGGAAATGCTTGGATGAATTAGAAAAGAGGAATTTGGTCCTCGACAACAAAAGACTAGAGGAGGAGATTGAAAGGATTAGAGAGGAGAGGGAAGTTCTAACTTTAAAGAAAGAGGTGCTGACTTTAAAGAAACAAAAACTGGTTTTTGAAATTCAAGCATCCTTCCCCTGTCTTGTGGAACAATTAACAACATTGCCAGAATGTTAATAGATAAATTAGTATGTGCGAGTGACAGAGAAATTTTGAAACTTCATATTAAACAAAATTATTAAACAATAAAATAAATCAAACTTGAAAAGCCTATTCTTTTTTTCTGATAATATATTACTGCACTCATTAATAGCCAAATGAAAAACTTATTGGTGATGGCAGCTCATGATGACAGAAAGCTAAATAAATAATGTAAAGCTAATACCACAAATCATATTCTGTTATCTAGTTAAAGGAAATGATAATGTTTATTAGCTCACCTGAGCTGAGAGTCTGATCATATTTTGTCTGGCATCTGTCCGTCTGTAAACTTTTTAACATTTTTGACCTCTTCTCAAGAACCACTGAGACAATTTCAACTTATAAAAGCATCCTTAAGTGAAGGGGATTCAAGTTTATTCAAGTGAAGGGCCATACCCTCTTTCAAGGAGAGACAATTAAGAATTTGAAAATTTAATGGCATCCTTTAAAAATCTTCAAGAACCATTGAGCCAAAAAGATGAAACATATAAATTAAAGCTTTCTTACATAGTGTAGAGTCGCCCGCGTGGCGCACTGATTAGAGCATCTGCTATAGAGTCGCGGTGTAAGGAGTTGATCCTTACGTCGTGGGTTCGAATCCCACTGCGGAATGTGAACACCGGTCCTTCGGATGAGACCGTATAAGCTGAGGTCCCGTGTCACAGTAGGTGCTGGCACGAAAAAGATCCCTCACTCCTCAATGGCCCTGATTGCCAAGTATAGGTCAAAATTTGCAGCCCTCCACCGGCAAGTAGTGTCTTCTCAATATGAGTGAAAAATTCTCAGGAGGGACATTAAACAACAAACAAACATAGTGTAGATTCAAGTTTGTTGAAATAATGACCCACAGGGGCAGGGTGGGGCCTTAATATAGGATCACTTTTTATAGAAAGATATAGAGATAAATCTTTTAAAATCTTCCAAAGCCATTATGAGTCAAAGAAATATGGAAGCATCCTCAGTTAGTGTAGATGTAGATTCAAGTTTGTTCGAATCCCCCCCCCCCTTTGGGGGATGGGGGTAGGGTGGAGTGTTAGGTTTGGACCACTTATATATAATTTAAGTTTTCAACACTGAACGTATTTCTGCTTTTCTCTAGTCAAAGTGCTAATGTGAGTGATGTGACCCATGGGTCTCTTATCAGAAATGTAGACAAAATTAAATATTTGATTATGATATTCAATACTGGTCTAATTTTTGTTTTGAAATTTGCTTGAGGGTTGATAGTGACACCTTTCAATTCAAACATCAAGACCTCAGAAGAACCCTTGTGTGATAGATTGCCTCTTTGCAATTCCGTCATTTCTGGCTTGTGGCAAAGGACCATTAATCACTTGCTGCTGGCACTCCGCAATATTCAAGTCTCTGCAGTCAGTGCTGATCATGGTGTCCTGTCTCTCCAAACCAATGTTGTGTAGTATACAGCATGCAGTAATGTATGTGACTGCCTGGTCAGGTGTTGTCCGAAGACCAAAATGTAAGGCCTGGAATTTCCTTTTTAGAATTCCAAAGGTTTGTTCTATTACAACCCGTGTTCTGCAAAGACTTGAGTTGAATCTCTCCTCAGATAGGTCACGAGGTGTCAAATAGGGAGTCATTAAATATCTGGTTAGTGGATACCCAGAGTCTCCTAATAGAATGCCATCAAAATCACCTGCATTAAAAATGAAATCTGATTGTAGGTATAATTCCTAACTTGCTAGTAATTGGGCTATACAAAAGAAGATTTTGTATGCATATTAGTTTTAATATAGTGAATATGTAGGTAGTACTGAAAGAAATTACTAAATAAATACATGTACCATTTTCAAATTTTTGATATAAACCAGATGTCCTCCAAATTCTGGCATCATGACAAGACCCAGGCCATCGGGCAGAGAGTGATGTGATGCGGAAATCTGGATCACATACCATCTGGAAAAAAATATATATGCACATGATTGTATAATTATTATTTTTATAAAAATAGGTATTGAAGCTTTTATTTATTTCTTTAAAAAAACATGAGAGAGGTAAATTCAAAGAGATTTCAAAATATTTATATTGTTTTGTGAAATAGTACCTGAACGTTCAGACTATGAAAGCCTTTTCTATTCACATAATCTGCTTCATTAAATTTTGGTGTGGCAATGCGAATTTGAGTTCCATCAATACAGCCAAGGACTTTAGGGAATCCTGACAAAAACCATGAAAGGTAAATAGCAAGGCAGTTTAACAATAATTTATTGCAGTTTTTTCTACAGTAGAACAGAGCTACATGTATATACAAATATATAAGTTAAATCATTATTTAACCCCCATTCATAGGATTTTATTTATTTATTCATTAATTTATTTATTTATTTATTTATCCATTGAGTGTATTTAAGTGCAGTATCAAAATTTGAATTATTTAGGTAGACAATTAATGTGATCCCCCTTTTATAACCTGCTTTACTATTCACTGCTCATAATTAAAAAAAATCACAGAAATATAGTACATATTGAAAATAGTTTCGATAATTTTTCCAAAGTACCTGACTTTTTGCATTCAATAATTACTGTCTGCCTTTGCATTTCTGCATTTCAAAACTTAAGCAGTATAAAAACACAATTTCATATATTTCATACATGTACAGTGAGTTTCTTTTTGGAGTTAGAATCCCGGGTGAGCAATGTACACCTAGCCCACAAAACCCTATTAGGCTATAATTTATTTTCCCTTTTACAATTTTATTATTCCAAAAACTACTGTGAGAAGGAAAACAAAGCAAAACAAAAAAAGTCATATCCTGGGCCTGGGGCCAAAACTATAGTAGCCGAATTTATTAAGGGACGAAACCTCTGGAAACCCAATAATAGTTACGGCCCTTGGAAACTGATCGCTGTTGTGATTTGGTAAGATTTATTCCAAAGAATTTGATTCTCACGGAATACCTGGAAGCACCAAAAATGGGTATAAAACTGTAAAATGGGTTTTTATAAACCTACCAATATTTGAACTGATAATGTTTGCTACTTGTGCTGAACTTTAAGTTCGTAATTGACGTAAAGAACTGTCGAGACTCTACTTTCATTTTAGAATTCTGAGTTGTTTATCATGCTAGTGGCATTACCTGCAATTCTGCGGAAACCTTCCATCACTCGCACAGCCATCTCACCCGCTGGAAACACTATGATTCTCATGAATCTCTGGATGAGTGCAGCAGCTACTGCCTTAACAATACGCCCAGCTGAAGACTCTGAAATGTGTAGACTGTCACTCACTAGTCTCAGATGTGCACCTGATGCAACAAAGCGTAAGAAGAGAAGAACTTGAAGCAGAGGGGAGATGGGTTTATTCCTCTTCGTTTCCCTTTCCAAGGGGTCTCTGAGAGAATTGACAATATAAATAATAGAGGCTGGTCGAAATCTGTATCTCTGAAACACCTCCTCCTCATCCAGACTCTCCAAAGGATTGCTTCTATCCCAAAAAATCCGAGGACGCGGTAAAACTCTTCTTTGCCTTCGCTGTCTTCGTCGATGTCTAACTGCAGCAGCCATTTTGGATGGTTGAGAATAGACTTAAGTAACCTTTTTTGTGTTCTCAAATATTTGAGAATAAAACTGATTCTGAGAATTTTTTTGTTACTCAACTTTTTTATGGCGGCGGTTGAGTCTGAGAATTGAGGAGTTGAGAAAATTCTCAGACTTGAGAACATTCTCAGACTTAAGTATGTTTTATGGCGGTGGGGCCTGTCTTGTTTATATGACATGACAATGTCATGAACAACTGATTTCAATGCATATAAAACTGAAAATGAATCTATACATGGGGCAAAATCCTTGCTTGATTATGGCAGCATATTTTGCTGGTTGGAGTTCAATATCTACCACACATGATCAACGCCACTTTTTGACGTGATTAACTTTTCACACCTTGACTACAAATCGACATTAACTGTGCATCTCTCATCTCTCTGAATCTCTTTTGGCATTTAAAAAACAACTACTCTGGATGCATTTTATTTCTCTGTAGACAGTTTAAACATTCCCCTGGTCTATACCAGGTTTTTTTTTAGGGCAAAACGTTGTAGAATGTCGGAAAGAGAAACCCCTCCCCCTTTTTGACGTCATTTTCAAGCCCTTAATTGTTTGGACACTCATATACGATAAAATTTCATAGAACCTACAAAATGATGTAAAAATTGCACATTTTGCGGAACAATTTTGTCCAATTACATGACTGAATTATCGAGATTTTTGGATGCTCATATCAAACGAGTTTTTCTCAGTTACGCTCAGGTTGAAAAAGAACGTCATGTTCGAGGTTACGCCGTCTATAGACATACCATTTCTTACAAAAACATTACCAATTTCTTTTAAAAAATAAAACTTATGATTTGTGGTTTATTCTATAGATAGAAAAGATGATTCTAACTTAATATTTTAAAATTCATTGATGTACCTAAAACGGTTTTAATTTTATGGCGATAGTCCACGAACTTTTTAATGACCCCTTGTAGTGCTGGGAGCTAGTTTGAGACATTTCTGAAATACTCGTAATTTTGTCAGAATGCTTACAATAGCTAAATAATTCCTACTTTGCTTAAATTATGTTATGTATAAAAATATTGTATTGCCGACTCCCAGCACTTTTTAAAGTATACATCATACAAGCAATTGATATTCCATTTTCAAATCAAACAGTCTAGTCTATGCCCTTTCACTTTCAAGGTTAATAAGGAATGCATTTATCGTGATAGGAATGTTCTTTATTTCTCGGTCGCTGTGCAGCTCCATAGCATCTAGATAAATTGATAATCTATAAAATTGTTTTAAATAAATTACTTCCTTTTAGATTCTGTTTCACCAACATACTGAAATCTCCGCAGGAGAGTCAATAATCAACGTTCTACCATTAGGACCAAAAAACTCAATGAACCCGTTGGGGAACATTTCAACCTTGAAGGTCACAAATGGGAGGACATGACAGTAGTGGTTATTGACATAATCCAAGATGGACTGACGTTCAGAGAAAAGGCAAGAAAAAGTTCTGGATGCACAGGCTTAAGTCATTCCGCCATAATGGTATTAACAAACTAAATTACTTCACCAGGATGAACGTGAACTAGACCAAATCCCGGATTGTAATAAACGCTTCATGAAAAATATGCCTACGTGCAAGTCTGTGTGATTTACACACCAATAATTCACACTAAGCTTAAAAACATTCCTTATATTTACATTTTACGAGTTTA
Organism: Saccostrea echinata; assembly: GCF_033153115.1. Lineage (NCBI taxonomy): Eukaryota > Metazoa > Mollusca > Bivalvia > Ostreida > Ostreidae > Saccostrea > Saccostrea echinata. The sequence continues at coordinate 18,227,325 of NW_026889754.1, read as the reverse complement.
AAAGCACTAATAATATACTCAATATTTGAATTTCTTGCTGCCCTATATCGTAACATTTTTATTTACGTCTCTGTAGCCTCATTGTGACGTCACTTTATCGCGAGTTTCACCGTGTATATTTCTACGCGTGAGTATGCACAAAAATGACTTTTAAATCAATTTCACAGTTCTCTTAGTAGAAAAACACAGCAAATGTAAATATAACGAAGTAAATTAACAGGTCCCCAGAACTTCGCTATAACCGAGTTTTACTGAATATACATTCTCACAGAGGATAGGGAATCTATCAACAAATTACATTTTAGGTTTCTTGGTAAATATGATTAGATACTTCGATAAAACGAAAGATTGTGTTATTATTATTCTCCTTCATAATGTCCATTATTTTTTGATAAATGCAGCAACTTTAGCAAGAGTAAAATGTCTCTCCGACTTTTCATCTTCATCAACAAATTACACATTTAACACGGCGTTAGTGTAATTTTTCTGTCAACAGTCATTTCTTCTCTGCAAAGAAATGATCTCAATTAATAGATAAAGACACTTCATTTTATTCATTCTGTTTTTCTTCTTATTGTGAAGTACACAATTCCCTGTTATTGAAAAGCAACACGGATACATTCAATTATTATAGATCTATAGATTTTTTATAAGGTCAGACGATACGTTCCTCAAATATCTGTTATGTATATCTTCGTCATGTATGAAAAAGATTCAAAAGTTTAATTACCTTCTGATTTCTAAACCAGTTTCTAATCGTCTTTAGAAAATCCAAACACTAAAAAAGTTGATATTGTCAAATTAATTTTTTTTTCCAAAAGGATTATATAAGAAAAAATTATTCTCTGGTATCGTGCACAAATGCATGGTAAGGTACCTCAATTTTTGTGAGTAAACATGTTAAAGTAGCAATATTTCAATGACAAAATTTCAGAAAAAAAATATACATTATTGAGGAACGTATCGCCTGTCCTTAATTTTATTTTCGAAATTTAATATTGATAGAATATCGTCGCCAGAGAATTATAATGTTCTAACTGAATTTTGCAAATTGGAAATTGAAGTTAAAGTTCGGGGATCAATGTCTTTTTACTCATCGCTTTTTGGACTATGAGATAAAGTATAGATACTTAAAATATGCTAATCTAAGGCAAAATATATTTAATGTTACGTAAATTTGAGCAGAAAAATGGGAAAAAAATGACATTGAAAATGGAGATAGAACATTCTATCGGAAACTTTCATGCATTTTAGTTAGAATTAAAATGGTAATGGAGATAGAACATTTATTTTTGAAGAAAACAGATAAAATGTTGAGATTAATTTGAAATAGTAAAGAAAACTCCAGAACAGCAATACAAATTTCAATCAATTTTTTGCATTAGTATATCATCAATGGATGAAAAATAGTATGCATGTATGTATATTAAATCATATTTAAAATATATAATTGCAAATTTTTATGGCATCTGACATCCTTGGGTCTGATAGAAATGGATGACAAAAAGTTGTTAAAGAATCTTCAAAACCTTTCTTCTTTCCTAATTGACATCTACCAGGCAAATGTTTGCTTAATTATAATTCATACTCAGTCCTTTACCAAAATTGTAGAAACCAAGTCACCTGGGTCAATGTTTTTAGGCCTTATGGTTGTCATTGGTCATATATTGAAAATATATTACTTTAATAGCCCTCTAAAACATATAGCCCCTGGTTCAAACCCCAGGGTAGGTCTAAATTGGTTTTATATTGAAAATACATTACACATTGAACAACCTATTACATGTACAAGACAAATGTTGCATATGTAATCCTTACCAAAAACTGTAAAAATTATGGCTCATGGTCCCAGCATTTGGAACCAATCTGGGGCCATTGGTCATTAAGATAAGTACTAAATTCCTTTTCAAAAATTTTGAAATCTATGTCACCTGTATCCAGCCTCGGAATGGGGCTAAGTTTTAATATTATACTTTCATGTAAATTAGTTGAATCTGATTCGTAGAGAAACATTTGTTAAAAAGCATTATTACCCGCTGAATAATGAAGCCACGCCGTCCAGCTTAGCATCCGTCAACATTGCTTGACGACGGGTGTTATTCCAAAAAAATATTGACTGCGCAGAATTATATGCGCCCAAGGTTCACTGTAATATGTATTTATATAAAATATTCAGCATAATATAAGAAGTACTTCATGTAGTTGAGTGTAACATTGAAAATTTTCACCCCTCGAAAACCATTGTCAACCTCCGCTGTGGCTCGGTTGACAATGGTGTTCTTGGGGTGAAAATTTTCAATGTTAGACTCAACTACATGCAGTTTTTATATAATGTATTGAAATGAATTATACAGTGTGCCTGGATTACTAGGAGGAAAGCTGCATAAATGTAATTATATAAGCCTCTCAAAACTAGTTTTGTGAGACCAGAGGTCATGTCCTTTTGTACTAAAACGGCAGTAGCTTCAGAAACTAATAATACTTGGGTGACCATCATCCCATGCTTCAACAATCGTTTTTATAAAACTCTCTCACTGAATTTAGAAATAACACTTCTTGATTATTATGATATTATTGTTAGAGTAAATGTGCATACGTTAAGTACTTTCACAGTGACCCCCCCTCCCCTCAAGTTTTCCATTGATAAAATAATGTGACCAAAGGTTAACATTTTGATTGAACATTATGGAGATAGAACACTCTAATATTTATGAATTTCCATCAAATGGAGATAGAACAAAAAAAATTACTGTTAATAGCTTCTTTATTTTTGTCCAAAGAAACAAAAGGATTTCATATGTAGATAGATCTCAGCGAGCTGATTCCAATGATATGCATAACTCATTTTTGACTATTTTGGCACATGAAACCTTATAATTCTCAGGCAACGATATCACATAATTTAACTTATCTATAATCAAGATATACTTATTAATCATACAATAATAAATTTGCACAAAACAAAATGTTTAAATCATTTTCCGAATTTTAAAATATAATTCATAACGAATATCAAATTCCTTACGAAACGAAACCTTATTGCACAACACATGAATAAAGATATCTATGAGTGTACAGTTGCATTTTCTGTTTCAGGCCAATAACTGTGTTTCTACGTCAGTTGCAGTATGACTTATTTTAATTTAGAAGTTAAAATTAAAGTATACCTGTTCATTTTTTGTCTTCTTCAGACAGCTTTTCATTTATCATCCTAATCTGCCCCATCTCTCTTAGAAATTCATGGCGACATAAAGAATCAAAATTTGCCTGTCTTAGAAAATCCACTTCTTTTACGTATTTATTTTCATTGCAAAGGGAAGAGTCCCCAAGTCCAAAACTGCTGATCTAACATTTGACCAGAATGTATCAACATCAGAGTTGTTTTGAATGGTCATTAATGGAAACTGGTTTCTGGCTATGTGGATCCTTTCAATGTTGGCAGAGAGGGACCTATCGGTAGGGTCAGGATTCTTTCCCCAGCCATTTATATGTGCTGGTATGTTGCAAATAGTTTTTAGTAAAATATACCGCATACTGGTGTCCATATCATCGTAATTTCCAGCATAACTACCATTTCTAGGAAAGATGAGATATTTTTGTTCTGGTTTCAGAGTTGAAAGTAGATCATCATTTTTTAGAATCAATTGTTGAAATGTTGACGATGGCACATGATAACGTAACACGTCACGGAGTTGGTCACTGCAGGGTCCAAGTAAAAGCAGATTTTCTCTGTCGAAGTTTAGAGCAGGGATGGGGTAATCGTAATCGAGTAATCGTAATCGATTGTAATGATTACTTTTTTCCAAGTAATCGGCAGTAATCTGTAATCGAAGAGATTTTCGATTACTTGTAATCGTAATTTAATCGATTACAGCTAAAATTTCCAATGTAATTATAATTACTTTTTCGATTACTTTCGATTATTTTTACATAAATTGTTGTTATTTTGGAGAATCATTTCCAGTCAGTCACACATAAATATCAAATATAAACCACCTAGTGTAATGTTTGGATTACTTAACTTTTATTATCATAAGTTTAATAATGTTCTCAATAAAATTTGCATTATAGACCTACTGGTCTAGTATAATATATATTATTATTAGTAGTATTAAATGCATTTTACATTTGACCCACTGTCGTCTTGCTGCATGTCCTTTTTCATATTTCAGATATTGAAAACTTTGTAGTGTAATAGAAAATTATATATAGCAAAAACAGATTTAAGTGCTATATTAAATAAATAATTTGGTAAATAAACTAAATTGTACTCGGAAAAAAAAGAAGATGGAAATATCGGTACTTATTCATATCTGAAAATGTTTAAATAACTTCTAACTTGTGTTTTAGTAACTTTAAAATTTGCAAAATCATTCTTATGTTAATTTTCATTCAAAATTGTAAGGTTGCATTTATATCAGTGAGAGGTTATAAGTGTCTGTAAGAGAGGGAGTGTGACATTATGTTTGCTTATCTCGGCTAATTAACTGACTGAGACATCCCTGACTTGCAGATAATGAGGTGTAAACTGTGAACTACCTAGTGTTTAACTCTTATAATTCATAGTTCCATTGAAGACAAACAATATTATTAAAACAATTAATAGCTCTCAAAATAGTTATTTCAATACAGAATGAAATTGTGCTATTATAGTTTAATTACTTAAAGACACATTTAATTTACATGACTGTTTATTACTATGAGTTCTAATTTACTTATTTTTTTTAAAAGAAGACACGTACAGGAATATTTAATGTGTTTAAATAGTTTTTGCAACAAGTCAAAAAATATGGAGGTTCAGATCCAAGGTTGAAAGGAATAATTAATTCCTTGGCATATTTTATTGTAGGAATCATGTCTCTATTTTCCATGGTAGAATATCCCTCATTTAGGCATTTAGAGAGAATGTTAGCCGGAATAAAATCTTAAAAGAATCTGCACTGAAACTGCAGGAACACATTCAAACTTCAGTGGATACACATTCTATCATCAACATTACCATTTAAATATTGCTTTGATATTTGAAGGGATAAAAACTTGGAAGTAATCGATTATTAATCGATTACATCTTCCAAAGTAATCGATTACAATCGATTACAGGACAAAAATGAGTGTAATCGATTAATAATCGATTACACAAAATTCCTACAAGTAATCGATTATTAATCGATTACATTTTTCAGTAATCGTGCCCATCCCTGGTTTAGAGTATTCTCTGTATGAGCACAGTAAATCATTGTTCAACTGATTGAAGAAAATATATATTAATATGCTATATTTATAAATTTGTGATCTATTATACATGTAGACTTCAAACAGACATTTATCGTCATTATGTGCATATATGGATCAAGATGGACACAGCATCATGATTAAGATAGGCAATCGATTTAGATCATTTGCCTTGCAATTGCTTGCCTAAAAATGGCACTGTTTTATACAACTAACGAAGATTAATTCACATATCTAACAATTTTAGCACTTCTAGCTTATCTCTTTATTTTTCTTTTTCTTCCTCCTTTTTTAATAGGAATCTGACTTTGAAATTATAATTTTTCTTTTAAAAAAGGGGGTTAAAGTAAGATTGTTTTTCATATAATATATTTTCCTTTCTATTCTCTTAATTGCTTAAGTTTAAAGGTCTATGTAACTGACAAAAAAAAGTGAAATTCTATGAGAAATCGTCAGTGAAACATGTCGCTAATGTCTAAGATTTATAATATACAGTCTGTATTTTTATTTAACTTTATTAAATAATAGATCAACATTACCCTCAAGGATTGTTGCAAAATACATTATTAACACAATACCATTCAGAAATATTATAACAACTTTAAAAATCATAATAACTAGTTAGACGAAACGTTCCTCAATTATATATTATTTTTTCAAAGAATTTATCATACAAGCTTCTTCAACTAGTTTCTCAGAAATATTTGAGGTACCTTACCGAGCATTTTTGCAGAATATAAGAGTATGGTGTTTCCTACATTTAATTGAATTGCAATTTTTGGTATAATTTTGAAAACTGTTGAGAAATCACAGGATAATTCTAGTTATGAGTATTTTTATATATGTTACCGAGATATACAAAGATGTTTTTGAGGAATGTTTCATCAGAACTTAAATGTATTTTTGTTCTTCGAATGCCCCCAAAACAATCAAATGATTTATCATTAATGTTAAAAGACAAATGATTGAATTAATCCCTTGTAACATTTTACGTACTTTTATTTTCCGTCTGTTCCCTTAGTGAAACACAAAAAAATGATCTGGAAAATTTGTCCCTTTTCATCCGAATTGGCAGACAATAAAACGCAATACAGTCAAGAAAGTAATGATCGTCAGATTTAGTGTCCCCTTTACATGAATATACCTGATATGTAACATTCTATAGGCTTTTGTCACTGTTCTTATCACATGATTATGGTATTTAAAAAGTTTAACCCAAGCTTCAAAATTATCATATGAATTCAAATATTTGAAGATCAGCCATCCGTTTACTTCCCTCGCATTCTCTTTTCAGAGAAAGAGATTTTTCCAGCAAGAGCCGGAAAATCATTTTCCCACTTTAAACAATATAACATATATTCATACATATTTTCTGCCCAATCTTAATCACGGTTGATACAAGACAGGCGAAACCGAAACCAAACAACACAACAGCAGTTCTAACAGTTCTATTTATTAACACTTAACAATACATTTGTGAGGGTTGATACAAAAATAATGTTACAGCTGCTATTAAATCTTTAATTATCAAATGTTATCAACAAAACATTTGACATAAAAAGGTCTCTAATTATTTTATAATTGCATTTCATTCGATTATATAAAATACATTTTAAAATATTAAGATAAAGACAACGTTAAGTTGTGTCTCTCGCAGCACTACAAGAATGTAACAGACGCCCTTATGTCGTTACATTTCGGCACTCATTTACAGTTCATCTGCATTTCGTTTTAACCTATCACGAGCTTATTTTTAATAATATTTACTGCTATATTGATATAGACCCTCTTCCTTAAATTTGTAGCATTAAAAGTATCTGAACTTTGTCCAGATGTCATTTTAGATTCCTCCCTTTATGCGTAAATGTGAGGTATCGTCAGATTCAAAATAAGTGCCGAAGATAAAGGTCATAACGGCGTCGCTACATTTTTGCCGTGCGGCGATAGACGAGACCCAACGTTGGGTTTATTTTGATATATTGTAAAGAATTGCATACATACGATTGAAAATTTAAGGCAAAAGTAAAAAAAAAAAAAAAAGAAGAAAGAGTTGTTAGTATGTAAGATTTTTATGAAAACTTTCGATTATTAAAGATTTTACAGCAGTTGTGACATTACTTTTTGGATCAACCTACGTATTTCCGTCGTCATAATAAGATAAGTTTATCATTTTTCTCAAAACCAAAAGTAAATTTTCTTATTTATTAAAACTTATAAGAAAAAATACAAAGATAGAAAGTATATCTAGTTATTCATTGTTCTGCCAGGTTTTTATCGATACAGTATTTACAGCAGTGGGGAAAAATACAAAGATAGATAGTGATATCTAGTTATTCATTGTTCTGCCAGGTTTTTATCGATACAGTATTTACAGCAGTGGAGTTCAAAGTACAACACTCTCATTTGATTTATTATAAAATGGATATTGAGCAAATGCGTATCCTCCCAAATAACCCTGTAATCGTTTATAAATTTTAAAAGTGACGATAACGAGCAATTATCAATTCATAAATCCAGTGAACGAAATAATCGTGAACAGGAAGAAAAAAACAGAAATGATTAAATTATTTTCTTGTCACATTTTACGTAATATTTTGTGTCTGTTCCCTTTGTGAAACGCAAAAACGATCTTTAAATTTGTACTTTTAAAATCATCTTAATTGAATTAAACACACAATGATAAACACTTTTGACTCTATAAAAACCGGTTTTGTTTGTTTGTTTGTTTGTTTTGTTTTGTTTTTGTTTTGTTTTGTTTATTTATTTTTTTTTTTTTGGTTTGGTTTGTATGTTTGTTTGTTTGTTTGTTGTTTTTTTTTTTTTTTTTTTTGGGGGGGGGGTCGTTTTGTTTGGTTTGGTTCTTTTGCTTGCTTGCTTAACACTTAACATATGCATGTTAAAATATTTCTACATGAGTAAGGGATGTTGACGAGGGAAAAGCTGGACATCCCGTTTGTCGTATAGTTTAGTTTTCAATTGTCCACTATTGTCTATTGTCAGTAAAACGTCTAAATATGAATCATATGTGGCAAACTATGTAGATTTTTTTTGTAATGTTGAAAAGAAATAATCAGAGCAGTATAAAATGGGCATGGCATAACAAAGGACATTGCCGTTTATCCACGCTTAAAAGCACAATCATCGTATACGAATAATGTTTGAATACGTGCCAGATGTTATGTATATGTTGCTTTTTAGATATGAAAATTAGTGTGAAATACGATCCTGTGGAATCTGAAGTTTTAAGCTTTATATGGCGTATCTGAGAGAAAAAAAATAAAAAGACGAGTGTAGATGAACATGATATATGTTATTTACGTTCAAATAAAAATTATCACAAATTTTGAACTTGAATAGAATCATGCTTCCTTTATTTAAATTTATTTTAAACTGTGTATGTTAATTAAATGCGGAGTCGGTAAATATATCGATTACTGTTTTAAATTTCTAATATCTTTGAATCGTGATTGATGTAAATTGTGTGATTTACAGGAAAGCTCTATCTTTACATAATGTAATGAAACAAATAGAAATATCTTTATATTATTATTATTATTATTATTTTAGATAGTCTTAACTTAAAAAAAAGCAACATATATGATTTTAACAAGAAAAGGAACATTTGACCCGCCTAAGGAATTCAAAATAACTAACGTTATCTTATACTGTAATAACCTTTATGTAAAACAACTGCTGTATTGGTTTCATTTCATTATAATTCCAGGAATTTTAATTGTTCAAATGAATTCAAGAAATTAAACTTTGCTTAGACATTTGAGTCATGGATTGTAAAAATCACTTGTTTATCAGGCTAGCGGTCCTTTTGTATCTGTAACCATAATTCATAGATTTTGGAAAAGTCACGTGGTTTAGCTTCCACTGGGGCATTCCCAGGTGAGCTGTCGTGTGAGGGACACGTATTTGGAGGGCAGCTGAGTTTTGCTGCATTGACAGTATAGTATATGCAGTATGCAACGTGCAAAACCGTACGTATAACAAAGGCACGGATAGCAAACCGTAGGATGCATATTTTGTATTTTTTAATTTATATTTAGAGTGTATTTGTAAGTATTCTTGTTCATCGATTAACCTAAATATAATCTTGGCTTACATTCACTTGTCAAACGTACCTAAGCAGTCAAGTCAATCGGAAGCGAGAGATACAATATCCCCTTCTTTTATTGTCGACAGTATATTGAATGACTTTATTTTGCGTTACTTTTGAAGATTTCTTTAGGTGTATTTTTGTATTCGATATTTTTTGTAAGTTATTTAATGTGGGCGGAATTAAATAGCCGGAATTTGGTCTCCATATTGATTTGATTGTACAATACAATACTTTATATTTTATCGTGTTTGTTGAATTATTTAGACAGACATATATCATTTATACTTTATGTAAATATTGTTTCAATAGGTGTTGCTATTATAATGTGTTGCCTAATTAGATGACTTATAAGTCCTGTAAATTGTAGTGTTTTTACTTTGTACAAACGTTGCCTAAGTTGAGCAGGATTGTAGAAGGCTCAACATCTCCTTTCCACAAATTTAGGGACTGCAGCCCCACAAGTAATAAAACGATTGATCGACGGACTGTGCTGAAATTTATTGATGTTATTAGATACATGAAAGTCAATCTGACAGAAATTTGAGCTTATGGTAATCACTATTGATTGTGTCAAACCTGGATGTACAGAACTGTACAAGTGACCATTAATTTACTGGCAACAATACTCATTACTATAATATATCACATATATAAAGTACCATTAAGCTGATAAGGAATATTCTGCCTGTCGGTCAAATTAATTAGGTTAATTGATTTTTCTCTTATAAATAAATGTGAATGAGGACGATGCGCAGGTGTGTGCGAATGTGAGCGTGTTTATGTGAATATATAATTCTTTCTTATGTTAATAGATTTCTATTAAATGGAACTGTCCTAAGTGTTTTTGGAGATAGCCGGGCTCAACCACGTTCATGGTTTCATATGAACTTGATTGATGTTTTCATTGAATAACAATTTCAATGAATAAACTGATGCAACCATATCATCCAACGCTTTCACTCCACTACTTATTGCGTTTGCTATCATTGAATTCTTAACATTCCTTTTATATACTTAATGCAGTGAATGAATTTTTATGCAAATTGATGTTATGCTTTTTTGTCCGACTATAACTATTTTCAATTTCAACATAAAGCCAAAAAAAAAATCTTCTGTTTGTTTTTGCAGATTGTTTGCTTCTTATATTATTTCGGGAAAGAAATGTTATCAACTTTAAAGATAAATACTTGAATCTGGAATAATAAATGTGTATTTTGAAAATTAACAAGATTAAATATATATATTTTTTTATACCTGGACGATAGAATCCAATCGACTGATGTTTTCAACCGTCATATCACAGCCAGTGTGCAGATGGATTCCTACGTTTTATGGTGTATCACACAAACATATTCTGAAAATACCTGTTAGGTCCATTTTAGGTTACTCTTAAATAGAGATAGGCCGTATGAATTTTCCTATCTCTTATATCGGCACTGGGGTATATGAAACATTCGCATTCGTTACACTTGTTTTTACATTGTCGCTGCTGTGAGTAGCATATGTGTGTCTTACATTGTCCCTTTTATTTACGTTTTATTTTCTTAAACGTGCATTTTGTTTAGATCCTTTTTTTTCACTTTGACCCTACAATTGATATAGAATATATTTGGAAATTTTTTTTTGGCAGAAGCAAATAGAAGCCATTCTTGTCACGTCCAAGTATAACACGATGACAATGAAGGGGATATCTTTTCAGGTGTAGTCCGTAAAATAAAGTACATTGAACGCTGTACAAAGCTGAGGCCTATAATAACGGCTTGAGATCGACGGTCATGAGAAATCTAATACGGCGTGCAAAGATAACTCCCATCCTTTTAAGAATCATGTTCAGTTTTAAAGGAGTAACAATGATACTAAGTTCAAGTATCATTTTAATGCCCATTTGTTAAAGTAGTTTCTTTCATTTAGATGTAGATGCAGATGGTCAAAATAATATTATTATCACTTTATAAGCAAGGCACAAAATGACAATGAAACTGATTTTCATATGAGGAATTTAAAAGTACAGGAACAACATCCGTGAATTACTACACGTCTTGAAATGAGATCGCCTTGCATCACGTCTCCGCATAAGTCAATTTCTTTGCGAGTTTAACAAAATCGATGGAATTCTTTAGTGCTTAAAATGGTTTTCAACAAAGACCACTGAGTACTTCATTTTTAATAAAAGTTGATGTTAAAACAGATTTCTGTTTAGTGTAGGGTGTTGCTTTATACTTCAGTGTTATTTTTCCTATGAAAGTGGGTTAAATTATCTTTAGATTATTTTTGTGAAAATTATAGCAATGTTGCTTTATCATAAATTAATCAATCGTTCGATGAAAGCTGTCAGCAATGAAATTGTCTAAAATGATTTTATGATCTTGTCTAAAATGATATCAAATAAAGCAGTATTTGCGTAATACAGAAGAAAACGTATCATACATAATGAGATGTGAAAAACAACACTAAACATTATATGTATTCAATATTCACTGTAGAGTATTAAGATGAAAAATAGCTATATAATTATAGTTATTAATCATGCATAGTGTGTGCATTGAAAAATCTTACGTAGAAGAAGAATCATATGCATGTGTTCCCTTCCATACATCCTTGTGTGTGTGTGTGTGTGTGTGTGTGTGTGTGTGCTTAGGTGAACATCCATTTTTCTTCTTTTATCAATGCCCCTCACGAAATTTCAATTGATTCTGTGATGTAAACCTGAATTTTTGTGAGGTGATATATGACCATTTGCCCTTCAAACCCTGCATTATTTGAGCAAGAATCTGTCGTTGTGTTTAAGGATTGACTGGAGTAAAATCCTTTAAACCTGCGCACAATCGAGAAGAAACTGTTTGTTGCAAATTAAAGAATAATATATCAGAATTAACCCTCCAATTTCATCCCCCCCCCCCCCACAAAATAAAATTTAAAAAAAAGATAAAGGTTCCAGAGTGGTAAGAGTTGAATCCTTTAATTGTGCTGATTTGCAGAATCATGAAACTTTTCTTACAAACTCCCAAATATAAGAATATCTCCAGATTTCACATAAGAAAATTGCAAGCTGTAGCTTGAAGTCTTTTGTTCTTGACATTGTCAAAAATACCTGAATATGAAGACGCCGTTGCATTAAAATATACATCCTCATCCGTAGTGTTACGTTGTTAAATGTATAGATTGTCAAAATTTAACAGAATTAACTTTTTGGCATGCGTATTATATATTTAAAAATGTTGCAATACTGATAAATAAGACTAAGCAAAGTTATTGTTCATATTTATCGATATAAAACAGTGCCTTCAATTGAAAAGCTACAGTGGTAAAATCAAGAACTAGTTTTCTTTGATCTAACTAAATGGACAGTGCAAAGTAAAGTTTCTCAAAAAGAACGAGACAAGTTTACCTGTAGGTGTCAAATAAGCTAGCAATGGGAGTGTTCGATACCGGTAAAAATGTTTGTTAGTTATAAGCCTCAAACTGACCATTATATTATATAGTACATATGTATATTTGTAAGTACAAAGAATATTTTACTCCTCAGCGCTAACGTGACTCGGACCGTCTAATATCTGCCACAATGGACAGTTTTTGGCTCATGACAATTGTTAAATGGAAGTCTGACGTTGTTCAGCTTCAATCTTATCATGATTCGTCCTCCAAATTGTTTGACACTTCTGTTCTCTCCAAAGAAATTACAGATTTAAAATTTTTGATGTTCAAATTCTGGACTTTTCAGAGTCATTTTTGAAGATGATTAATTAACTAATTAATCCTAATAGATAGAAAAGTACCAATTTAAAATTTTTACTTGAGAAGTATTAATAACATAAGCTTAATGTTTCAAACATGGGTCACTCTCTTGAGTCACAGGTATAAAAACAAACAGAAAATGAAGTTTTATAATATGGATATCTAAAAAAAAAAAAAAAACAGGAATTATTTCTGGAAAAATCTGTTTTGACATGCCTGAAAAATACCAAAAGTTTAAAAATCTTGAAGTCTTGAAGAAAAGTTCGGGCAACTAACAGAAGAGCTTGTTCCTCGATGTACATCTTGCATTTTTTTTTCCTACATAAAGTTAATTTGTTTTCTTGTCAAAGTATGTTTTCTCTTCATAATGAATGTTGTGGTGTGGTTTTCTATTTATCTTCGTACATGTAGCAAACGATTCTGTGTCTTGCATATCTTTATTTTAACTACAGCTTTGATATTATATTTCGAATGCATCGTTTTCCTGAATAAAACCTTGCACTTTATTGAATGAGGTTATTCCTCATTTCAAGCAATTTGTTTTTCTCATACTTTGTCCCGGTTATTTTCTTACAAATAAGCTTTGCTAGCAATTTATAAAACGGGGATGTAAGTACACGAATCGTTCTTCTTTGTTCTTTAATCACAGGTTGAAACCATCAGTTAACTGAAAGGTTACTGAAAGTTTCCTTTAAGGTACCTGAATGGAGAACTGTGCCATTCCAGACCTTTCAGTGATGATCCTTCAGTTGCTGAAAGATACAGTTGCATTCTGTGAAAATCGGCAAAGTTGGAGCTTTTGATTCAAATGAGTCGTAGAAATCACACCATAAAAGATTCCTTAACGTTTTTTAAGGTCATACATGTATCAGTGATTATGAGCAGAAAGTACCAGTCTTATTAAGTGTGATGGGACAGAAAGAAATCATACTTTTTAAAATTATTGAAACGAGGTCAAGGCTAAGGAAAAAAGTTCCCTAAGGAACCATGTTCGTACAAAGGTATCCGTTCTAGCAGAAAACATTCACGTACATACGTGTGACTAACGTCGCAGTGAATGGTAGAACTACACAACTACAATTAATTGAATATTTAGTTGATAAGTGATTTAGCTTTTTGAAAATCCGCACAAGGGGTTCTCCTGACAAGATTTGAAGTACCCAACTTCTGACCAGAATTTATTTAATTCAAGTGATTTTCTAAAATGAACACTTCTTTCTGTCATCGTATAAATCACCAGTCATTTCAAACAATTATCATGAGAGAGAGAGAGAGAGAGAGAGAGAGAGAGAATATAACTCCAAGGATCAAATTTGAGAATCTACAGGCGTCTGGAAATTATGGATAATGAAATCTTCTACTGAAATTATTGACGTTGGTGTGAAAGTAACATGACGTTTTTATTTACCTGTTAAAGTATCATTGATGAAATATGTGGAGATATATGTGATATAAATGAAGAAACAAAATACTAAGAATTGACTTAGGTTCTTAAAAATTCATACATGACAACTTCTAACCTAGCTCTTTAAAAATCCACGAAAAACTCGAAATGTATAAAAATGCCATAAGGGTCCTTTTCCCATGGGCGAACTCAATTATACAAACGATACTTATTATAATTATGGAAGATTTTAAATAAACATATTTTGTAAAAATCTAACATTTGTTGCATAATTCGACTATCGTAGATTGCGAAATAAATTTTCAGACAAATCTCTGTAATATACGATTTGTTTCGATGTTACCTTCTTATAGATTCTACCTCGTATTATTATTATTATTATTATTATTATTATTTTGGAATTAAAAAGACCTTTCTGGACTTAGAGTGCAGTAAAGATTTCGGCGTCGTATCACTAATTACCTTCATACTTATTTGAGATAATTGGAAAATAAATAAAAATTATAATCATAAAATTTTAAAATGTTAAAAAAGGGAGCTTTGCTTTCAAACAATTCTTTGTAATTTATTTTGAGATATATGGTGATAAGAAAGCTGCTATCTGAAACTATTTAACAGTGTGATTTCATGATCTTGGATTGTTCACCAGCTCCATAGTGCATCAGTTAAAAAAATCTAAAATAAATAAATAGATGCAGAAAAATATTATTTTCTGATAAAAGTTACTGTTGTCTTAATGTTGTTTAGATATATGTCAACTTGAAGAGTGACTGTATTATGTTTAGGAATCCAAGTAAGATAAATTTGATGAAGAATATTTCCCTATAGCTTTACACAATGCTGAAGAGAACGACAATGACAATGAACACGTTGATATTTTTTTTCAAATGCGCTCGAAAAATAAGAATATTTGATAGAATATCAAGAAATTATGTTTAATTTATATTTTAATTATCTCTCTTTGACTTCTACAACATTTTAGTACAACATGAAGATTTTGACTTAAGCTTAAAATGTTTTATGATCCTGGGGCCAGGCTACTTAACTGATAAAACAATGACTCTGAATGAAAAAAAAAGAAAAAGAAAAAAACATCGGTGTAACTCGAATTATCCTCAGGGATATTAAACATGTGTCTTTTTTGCAATCTTTAGATTCTTTAGATTCGCAGTTTTTGGTATAGAACCAACAGTTCCTACATAAATTTGAAGGAATGTTAAGTTTCTTTTAGATATATATTTGAAGATTCCTTTTCTGATCCCATGTGTTCTATATCTCAAAATGTTCTGTCAAAAACTGTAAAACCTGTGATATTTTGATTATTAGCTCTTCGTTTTCTAATAATCTTACTGGACAGAGCTTCTATACCAAACGTTGGGAAAATCTGAATTGCAAATCTTCTCATGTTGTATACGGAATAGAATGTGCCCTTTGTGGGCCTACTTATGTGGATGAGAGCAAGTCAACACAGGTTACTAATGAGGTATTTGAAATTTTAAGACATAATTTTGCATGAAAGACATTGTATAGCTTGCATATCTTCTTTTGTAAATGGTAATATATATATCCAGGAATGTCAGTTCACTAGTATTGGACATGTCCTCTGCATATGATATATTAAGTATTAAATTATGAATAAAATTTTATGTTTGTATTTAGGAAAGGGTTTGTAATTGTTAATAAAATTGTTCTTAAAAAGAATATTCCACCTTTTTTTTTTTTTTTGCCGATTTATAAATGTTTTTGTCAACATGGAGGCTTGAGCTATTGAACTGCGATGGGGATACCTGTATGTTTTACCCAATCTCTCTGTGAAAAGGCAGATGACCAATGCATTTATCGTGCCTAACAGATACTTAAAGCATCGACTGTTATAAACCAAGACAAAAAATTCAGGGTGAACACATTAATTATTCTAATAAGGAGCTTTACATGAGTTTTGAGCTTTATTACTTTATTAGGATAATGAGATTAATTCTTGAATATTTTCTTAGTTTTAACCAGTAATGTGTACTGTAGCCTGTAATTATTCGAAATTATCCTTCTTCTTGTGATTTATGTTCAAAAGAATTCATTTGTCATGTGCAATGACATAAAATATAGACCGTCTTAAGTTTAGAACAGTCGTGATTTTGTTTTTGGTACAAGAGGGTACATGAGTGTTTCACATCCTATCTCAGTAAAAAGTATAGATAATCTATCCATTTTTTGTGCTTTTGAAGTAGATAAAATATTCCTTAATGTAAATCAGGGCAAAATTGCACTGTTAACACATTAATTCTACGAGTAGGAGCCTACCTTAATCTTAGAATTGAGAAACATCTAATTATATAGTATATATTTTGACATTTCAAATCTTTGCACAAATATGCATACCTGAAAAGATAAATTGTAGGGAAATGTATTTCATCTTAATTGATAAATTTCAAGCACTTACGAAAAATAGAATGTTCATAGAATTTTTTTTGTGTACTCCATATAGCTCCCACAATAATATTTGTCAATTCATTTATTTCGACTGTTAGCTGTCGTTAAAAAGGCTATAAATAAAACTAAACATTATTTTCATTATACTGTATGCTCATCTTTGAAATTTAGTCTTATGGGGCATGTTTTTGGAGGAGAACATGTGTCTTAATTCAATGGAAGTATATATATGACAGTGTATAGCGAATCTTCATGAATTTATCAGAAAACTAATAATCTTTTTCACTAAAGGTGATTGGTTTTCAGGGCCCGTAGGAAGCAATTTGACTTTGAGGGGGCTCAACCATACATTTTCAGTGGGGGGGGGGGGGCACTATGAAGTACCAAAATTCCTTGACAAGCAAAAAAAAGGTAAAAGGTCATCAGACGTTATTCGTTATTCTTGAGGGGGCAGAAGCATATAGTAGCTATGTTTTCTATAGTATTCTATATATCGGCAAAATTATTGCCCCCCTCCCCTTGCCCCCCCCCCGTTCCTATAGCCGTGGTTTTTTGCAGACACCATCAATCATTTTGCTAGTTGTTTCAACATTTCTGGCTTTGACATGTATAGGCATGTTCAAAAGAACCATTAGCAAACGAGTGAAAAGATGCTGCAAACGTAAAGGCAGGGAAGAAGACATCATCGATTTATCATCAAATTTTTGGGGAAAAAAGAGCTATATTCAATCCTCTGTCCCACAACACGACCATGGCTATAATGACATGCAATCTATTTCAAAATTTAATGACAATATGGACATGCAAATTATTTATGTAGTTGCTGAAAGGATGTATTCATCCCTTGATGTCGCATTGATGGAGAAGTATTGAACAGTAGACCTTTGACGGTTCTTAGTAATTCTTTTGTTTAAAATCAATATAAGTATTTAAGATTGTTCTATATACTAGCAAACGAATACACCTTGATCCAATTCATCATAGAATTATGCTAAATACATATAATGTCTCCTTAATTGAAAGTCTCTAATGAAATAAACAGAATACGACAACACAATGAAATTCCATTGAATTATCAAAAAAAAAAAATGTTTCCTTACATGTATTTATTAAAGGTTACTACAAATAATATGATTAGATTATTTTAAAAGAAAACTAAGAACACCAAGAGAAAAATCCCAATTTGATGCATGTTTATTGCAAGATAAACTTTTATGTTATCTATAACACAAAATACAGACAGTATACCTGAACATATTAGTAACGCGGTAGTTTCATTAGAGAGAAGATGTTGCCGGTAATGGAAGCTCTATTTATTGGGACCCTGTTTGTCTCACCGTCTGAAAGCTTTGGTATTATGCTTTATGCTTATATTTTTTTTTAGTCGTAGAATAATACTTCTCTATAATTATCTATGCTTTTATACTGGTAAATAGGGATTTTTTTGCTTTGAATATTATAAACATTCAACTGTTTTTAACTGAAAATGTCAATTGTGTAGGTGCCTTTTTCTGGTTTAATGAAAGAAGTGAAGATAACGAACATTGATCAAGCAAAAAGTAAAATAGGCAATACAAATTTGTGAACGGGGCAGAAAACACAGACCCCGGGAATTCCAGAGGTAAGATCAGGATCGACATATGAATGGCAATAACAATTGTTAATTGATAAAACTTTATCGATATATCTGAATGCCGAATTTAAGCAGGTGATTTCGTCTTCTCATGTGGACGTTTTTGAATAAATTTGAGACGTTTTTGAATAAATTTTGCTTCATAGAAATAGAAAAAAAAAACAGGTCTGCTAATAAATAAGCACATTTAGTGCTCATCAAATTCGGAGAGATCGGTAAAAGTCCTGTTCTCCGAAGACTACATAAATGTTATCAATGAGGAACTCATGCATCTTTTAGTATCAATTCAGAGTATTTCAGTGTATAGTGATTATTAGCTAAGTTAGCTAAGCATGCGATAATTTCCGAGTTCCATTTTTATTAAAGAAGCAGTCATCTATGACATCAAAAATCCTAGTTTTTAATTTATCGTGAGGAATGGATGTATAAAGTGTAGGAAAGTGGTACGTTTAAATGTCATTGACTTTAGAAAACTTGGTGATTTCCATTTTTTTAAAAGTTCTTTTTGAGTTTTTGAGAATCCAAATCTGATTTACAAAACTTCTACAAGATGTTGCAGCACAGTACGTATACAGATTCTCCTGTACGGTAGATAATAATTTTGTAAGGATTAAAGAGAGGGCTTGGAAGAACATTTGCTTGACCCTGCAATGTATATTCGTAGGCCTTCTAACCTACAGTTAAGATAATGAGCCTCACAAATAGTGATGATATTGTTAAAAGCCATATCTGTTGGAACCAAAACAAACTGTACATGTAGTCTTTCTTATTCTTATATAATCACCGATTTAGTAAAAAAAAAAAAAAAAAAAAAAGGAGGGATATATGGTTCATATATTGCCTTTAAACTTTTAAATACAATTCTTAAATATATTTCTAAAGCACTTAATCTTTTCTGTCAAAGTGTTAAGGCCTTCCTTTATTGACAAAAAATATCTTATTCAGAAAGTTGTCCCGTAATATTTTAAGTCTGTAATCTGCTTGCCAGTAAATCTACACTTTTTCCACTGCCAAGCAAAATATCATATATCCTTTCAAACAGTTTTGAGAGCAAGAGAGAGGGAGAAGGAGAAGCAGAGAGAGAGAGAGAGAGAGAATGTACACGGGTAGAAAATAATGGAGATTGCAATCCCTTACTCCAGTGAATTAAAGAGAGGGAGATTGAGGGAATGAAATGGCGTTTAACTGAAATCCTTGCAATTTCGTCCTCTGTGATTGTTTTGTCATCAGTTATGATTGAATCTTTTCCCTAATGAAATTACAATATTACTTTTTAACCTTTACGAGGAAACAATGTTTTCTCTGTGCTTATTTTCTTTAAAAATAGATTAAATACTTTTATATATCTATTAAAGGCCTTCATCGCTTGTACTAGTAATACTCCTTCTAATCATAAATATATAGATTTAAAGCAAGCAAAGGCTTTCTTATCATTTACGAGGAAGCATAAGACATGCAGTTAATGCACGGTAGTTTGTAAAAATGATAATGGATATTCGTAAATAAATAAATAATATAATAATGTAATGATTTTCTTTTATCATTTGATTATTTGAGACTGTATGCTGCGTATCATATCAAGCTTATATTATATCATATAAATTGCACCATTAATCTTAATAACATGGTTTTTGTCTAACAAAATTATGTTGTCATATAATATTACGTTATTGGGATTATGGTGATAAACTGTTATCACAATTTAGCATTAACAGTTTGATGATAGGTAGAATCTTCTTTCCTCAGTAAACAGTGACTAGGGTTCTGAATAATTCAAAGAAGATATAATACATTACTAAGATTTTACTTGGTATTCCTGCGTTTTTTTAAAGCTAATATCTTTCTAAATAATGAGAAAAAAAGGTTTGTGAAACATGATTAAATAGCTGGGTTTTTTTTTCGTTCAGAGGGAATGAATATTTGGTGTGAAAATGTCATAATAATGTATACAGATAAAGTTTTATTAATTACTTTTTCTGAGTTGAATGAATCGAATATATCGTGTGCAAAGATGTGGCTTACTGCGAAGAGTAACGAATAATGAGAAATTCTACGTGTCATTCCAGATCATTAACCTTAATGGAAAGCAATCGATTAAAACATTTCATAATATTAGACTCCTTTTAGATAACGCTTATCTCCGCCATATCGAATGACGAAGTCAAAGTATACGTAGTAGAAGTGAAATCGCTCAATGCTTACAAATAGTAAACATGTTAAAACCTTTTACATTCAGACAATGTTTAATTGCCTATCAGCAACTCATTTGTTTCATAAAATGTGTCATGTTATGAGTACGTAATGCACTTTTTTGTGTCACCTGCACATCAGAGCAACACATATATATTGCTTGGCTCATAGAGCCGATCGAGATACTGAATATTTTTACATGTTCTATTTAGCATTTGCACTTTTCGTCATTAGATATGACAAAATATCAACGTCGGAATCAACTTGACCTTGACCATTAACCTACTTTGCAATAATTACTGAAAAGGGTTAATATAACGTATTATGAATTTTGAGAGACAAAGATTCGATAACTAGTCAAATCTTTATGAACTCATGACACGGTACTGTGAAGATGCAAGACATTCAATTACCATTCAAACTGAAATGCACTTACATGTTCTATGAAAAAAAAATAGGAACCTCAAAAAATAAAGCTGTATACTAATAATTTCACTAAAGGAAGACTGAAATAGTTTTCTAGTTACGAATCTGGCTGCTGAATTAATCACATGTGAATAAAGTGATAAATATAATTATTCCTAATTATTTCAATTTCATATTCATTTAATCCATGAAGGCTGTAGAGTCATATTTCTATTTGATTACCACATGTTATTATAGCGCAGTCTTACTATCTCTGAAAGTTTTATTTCTTTGCAGGTAAATGCATGAAGTTATGTACAGTAGGAAATGAATAGCTGACCACAATGAAATTTATTTACATCTTTATTGATGCTCTTAAACAGACGAAACGTGTTTACATTATGTACTAGAAACACTTAAGTTCTTACCAAATGAACAAATAAACTTGTATTTTCTTTCATTCCTACCCTCACATAGCTTATCTTTCCTTTTATGAGAAATGGATAGAAAAAAACTTTTCATAGCTCTATAAGAATATGATATATGATAGACGGATAAGGGGAAATTGGAAACAGTTTATTTGTCAACAATTTTTATGATGATATACAACTGAACAATCGATGTTTGCCCCTTTTTGTTCCTGTTTGGTTTTGAATTATTCCCCTAATGTATGATTAAAAAAATGCATTGAAACATTAGAAATGTAAATTAGAATAATTATAACTGTATTCCTTTTAAGTAAACCTTGCTCGACTTTGGCAATATAAAGGATCCCCTTCAATGAGTTCAGGCTACATAAATAAATGGGATCCATATAAAGCTGTAGATGGTCAAGTAAGTCCAGGACAAGATGAAGAAAGCTGCAGCATTACCAGCAGTTTGAATACCACAACAGCTTGGTGGAAATTACCACTTAATATTAAGTCAAATCTGGCATACCTGCAAATCCACTTTAGAAACTCAAGTGAGTGAATTTTGTTATTATGGATTACAGATCGAAGTCTCTATAAGTATTCCGATAATTATTTTCCACTTTGCAAGGGATTGAAATAGAAGTTTATGTCTAACAAGGTCATTATATCAACCATAGAATTTTGAAATGCTGACTTTTTACGAGGTCGTAAAAATCTCTCTACTATCAACTTATTTGTCAATAGTCTGCCTCGGTTTATAGATCGATCGGTCTCAGAGCATTCACTTCCAAATCGAATAAATTGAAGACATAAACACAATATGCAGATGAATATGGAATATAACAACATATATAAGGCCGGTCAGCAATGGATTGTTGATTGATTGTATGTTCTTTTACGTCCCGTTCGAGAATTTTTCACTCATATAGAGACGTCATCATATACCGGTGAAAGGCTTCAAATTTTGACCTTAACTCGGCACCCAGGGCCATTGAGCAGTGAGGGATCTTTATCGTACCAACGCCTGCCCTTGACACGGGGCCTCGGTTTTTAAGGTATCATCCGAAGGACTCGCAACTTTCACTTCAAAGTGCCGAGCGCATGGCGAAGGAAAAGATGTTACCCATTTTGTATCGACTTAGGTCAGTCGCGGCCGAGATTCGAACTCACGACCTCCCGATCACGGGGCAAGCGCTCTACCGACTGAGCTACCGTGAACGGTCAGTCAGCAATGGAAACTTTAACCTTAATTCGTTTGTCACACAGTTCAGTTGTAGGTTGGCTATTATCGTTCATAGACAAAAACTATCAAATATGAAACTGATGTGGCAGCCTCTGAGGTAACTTTAAAATTGAGTTCACTTGGATATGTCCGGACGATATATGAATGAAACAGACTATTGACTATTAATAAATCATAGTTATTTTATCTTAATGTCGATTTGAAAGCCATATTAAGACTACTGTTATTTTCATGCGGAAGATTTTGAATACATTCTGCATCAAAGGAATACAGATTAGTTGAGTGACATAGGAATACAATTAGTGTCCATCGGAATTGTAATATTTTTTTAAAAAAGAGGGGAAAACACTACATTGATATCGACAAGGTCTTCGTCTATTACGAATCCCTTGGATTGATGTTCATCAAAATTCTTTGATTGTTGTTATATTTGCGGCGCAGCTATGTAAAGACTTTCCGAAGCTTTAAAATGTGTTTAATTTATAACGTTACCTTTCGAGGTCTGTTTTGATTTTTTTTGGTAAGTTATTTACTCAAGTACCGTCAGTTTATATAGATGAATCTCTTGGCTTCATATTAATATATGTATTATGATATCACAAGTCTTCGTTGATCAAAGGATGGTCATTTATATGTCTTTGAAGTTTTTCACATAAATCGCTTCGGTGCATCCGAATATCCCAATTATTATTAACTTTTTTCTATATAAATAAACTCAGCATATCCCTGTGTACCCAAAGTGTGTTCAGGAAAAGTGTCAGTAATACTTGGGTATAAAATATGTCATAAGAAGTTCAAATTACTGACACATTTGAGTGTATTTTCCACACAATATAGTGATTTGCATTAAAAAAAGCCAACATGCTTTTTTTTGCAAGCAAGGTTCAGTTAGAGAACAAACTCCTCGTACAGATTTCAGCAAGAGATCTCTAACAAATCCTACTTAGTCGCCTGAACCAGACTCTTTCATATTCACACGATAAATTCTAACTCTTACCAGGTGTTTAAAACCGAGTACATTTCAATATATAAGTATACTTTTCAAAAACATTTTGAAATAGCTGAATTTCAATCAAGGGTAATTATGCAAACTATCTTAATATATTCGGACATACATTCCAAAATACAATTAAGGCACTTAAGTTTTGCAAAAGCATATTGACATTTATCTTTGCATGTAGTTTGAAAAAAAAAAGTGTAAAGTTTATGACACTTTACCAGTCATAACACCTCAAAGTTTTCAGTGACATGACGTCATTTTCCATTATGACATTATACATTGGTAGTTCAGAAAAGTAAAGACACAGAGTGCACAGTGATACATCCTATGGGAAGCCA
The DNA here is from genome assembly GCF_033153115.1 of Saccostrea echinata. Lineage (NCBI taxonomy): Eukaryota > Metazoa > Mollusca > Bivalvia > Ostreida > Ostreidae > Saccostrea > Saccostrea echinata. Next base: position 18,203,196 of record NW_026889754.1, on the reverse strand, counting down.
TAACCTAATCTGTGAAGCATTTTATCATTTTTATTACATGTTTTATTTTTTTATTTTTTTATTTATTTTTTTATTTTTTTGATTTACGGCCGAACTTCTGATGAAAATAAAAACAATAAGTGAAGCATGTATATTTGTTAAGGTTCATTTATAATGAATAGCAACCAGCTCAGGAAGTTTTAAAGAAGGTCAATCTGTCGTTCCCTGTCTTTATTGCTGTACATATTGATGTTATCTACTTACAGTGGAAATTATATATAAAAATGAAACAGTGTTCTGTAATTGTATATTAGACTGTGGTTTATTTTTAACAGCTTATTACTGACATTTTCTCTCTTTGGTACTATGATTTTTTTTTTGATTTTTTTTTTTTTTTGGGGGGGGGGGTCTTTTTAATTTTAGTTTTTTTCCGAGACGATAAAATTTCAAGGAATTAAAAAAAAGTATCAAATTAAATTTTGGGGAAAATATAATTTGAAAGAAAAACATGCTTAAGTTACAAAAAAAATATAGTTTCGCTGGTATGAATAGTGAGAGACAATGTCAGGCTTTTTGATTTGATATAAAATCTCACTTGTCAGCTAGTTAACTGTCATGTCGTTTCGGGATCGGGAGGCGTGTGTTCGATTATCGTTCCCCGCTCTGTATCAAACCCAATACCTTAACATAGGTGGTAACTATTTCTTCGCCGAGGGCCGACACAAGAAGTGAAGGGAGATCTTTAAAAACCGAGATACCTTGTGTTGGCAGAACTATCACTGCTCAATGACCCTCATTGAAGTGTATAGATCTTCATTTTAATCCTTCACCTTTATATGGTGACGTCTCTATATGATTGAAAAATTCTTGAAACGTAAAACAACATGCAATGAATCAATTGTCAGCATGTTTTTACAATGCATATTTTTTTTAAAAAAAAGAAGAAAATCTGCCTTTTATACTTGAATTGATTAAAAACTACCCCCAATCTTCTTATATATATATTTGATTATTTTATACATCTTTTGCAGCTGTAAACAGACATACCGGCTTTTCAGTTTATGTGTTTAATGACACTTCATTCATCCCGCCATCATATGGCATCGGATTTAAAGTATTTACCCAGAATTCATCCAGTTGTCCTTCTCAAGTGATGAACGTAACAATCGACAAGGAATCAAAAGGGGTGGCATTGTTTATTTCAAAGGACCCTCCACTGAATACATCTTGTGAGGGATATGAACCTGAGTTTGCTACGATTGAAATCTGTGAAGTCTTAGTGATGGGTTTGTACAAATCGTAATATACTGAATGTTATTAAAGTTTTAGAGGTTCTTTGATTGAAGAAAAAGAAAAAGCTACAGTTACTGCATTTTTTTTTTAATTTCATTTCATCCATGTGTTTTAGTGTCAGATTTATTATACATGGCCTAATCTCTGACACCTTACCTCAATTTTTTTTTTTTTTATCAGAGCATTGAACTTGAAGTTTCATTAAAGTTGGGTCAATCAAGATGGTGAAAATAGGATTTGAAAACACTCAAAGTGTTGTATTTATCAAAACCAAACCAATATACATGAAACTGCAGGAACTGGAACACAATTTGGAATTCATCTCTCAAGTATATTAGATATCAAATCTTTGAAAGAACGCTTTCTGTGACACAACCTGTATTACCTGTGAGATAGGGAGTTACCAACAACCAAATTTCAAGCCGACGAAGAATAATGATGACGAGATATTTTAGTCAATATTTAAGGAAGGTTTATTCCAAGGGCGTGTTTGTGTTTTATAATCATTGCAATACCTTATTTCTTTTCTTTTCACAAGGTTGCCAGGCTGGCCATTTTGGCACTTATTGTGAATTCTGCGACAGTAAATGTTTGGGAAGCCATCGTGACGTGTTTAATGGATCATGTATATACGGCTGTAGTAATTCCCTGATGGAACCTCCAAACTGTAATGGTAGGTTTAAACAAAAATTGATCGTCTAAATGTCTCGTATTTTATTGTGCAAATAATTTTTCATTGACTTCGTATGACTTGTAAAGTTATACATATTCTCATGTTACAAAAAGAAATAAATCAATAGGATTTTTTTAAGTAAGAAAAATTGATAACCTTTGTTAAATTTGAAAAAAAAAGAGCTGTGCTTGTTAATATTGAAACAAGAAGATGCTATTGATTTCTTAAAAATAGCTCATGCAAACGTTCTAACTAATTCACATCTAGTATCCTTCGATATAGCAAATCTTTATCTTAATAATTTTCATGAAATTGTTTAGGAAGCATTTGATTATTAGTCTGAAGATCTAATTCAATTACTCCATAACTGTTTGCTTAAAAGTTATTTTCTACAAAGTTTAAATCCACATATTATATTGAATTCAATTGAGTTATATTCGTCTTTCAAATGATCACTGGATTACTTTTATTATAACTTAATATGTTCATCTAATATTGCAATATTCATAATAAAGTCAAAATGCACTCAATGGTGTTTAAATAAATCTGTTGCAATGATTTGCTTTTACCTCTGGATAAATATTAGGCAAAGGGTTTTTACATAGTTTGCGTAAATGGATCTTATGGTCCAAGCTGCACTCAGGTCTGTGGAAAATGTTCAACAGGAACCTATTGTAATAAACATACTGGAGAATGTCCAGATGGGTGTCAGGATAATTGGATAGGAGACAAATGCAATGTTAAATATTAAATATTCTCATTTTTTTTTTTAATTTTTGAACATATTCAAAATACATTTACGTCGAGTCAGAGACGCTCGAAATATAGGTATATGTTGGATAAAGCTAGATTCACGTTTGTAGTACGTTGATTACAAATGAGGTAAGCTTTTTTACAGTAAATAGCATTGCCATGTTATTTTATGCTGGGAAAGACGTGTTAAGGTATATTACATGTATGAAGAAATCAAGGAAATATACAGAATCATATATGTATACATGTTTAAGCTGAAATTATTTATAACAAGTAAAATATATATATTTTTTTTATGAATGAATATTGAGATAACGAGCAGTTTTCAAGCCCAAAAGTCCATTTAAACAATACAAATCAGGAGCAGAGCAAACACGGACTTCTAAAACATCAGAGGTGGAATCAGGTGCCATGGAGGAGTGAGAAGTCAGTGCCAATCGGTCACATCCGCCGTGTGCTCCTTGTCATGATCTGGAAAAACGGGAAAATCCGTAGACTATTCAGGGTGTAAATAATACCCTCACAATTAGTATGAAAAACGTTAGTCAGCATTTGACTTAATAATAGATTGTATTTGCTGATAAAGTCATTGTATAGACCATAGAACTTGCAAAATGATGACTTTAATCGAGACTGTTGATATTCTTGTTTCATCAACTTGTTTGTCAAAAGTTTGCCTCGTTTTAGAAATTGTTTTATGTAGAACATGTTCTTGTGTATCAAATCAACTGAGAGATAAATCCCATATGCAGGTGATAAGGTTATATTGTTGCATGAGTAAGAAACGTTGACGATTGAAAGCCTGAAGTCATCACGGTTATCATGAAGCTTTGTTGTTAGGTTACCATGAACGTCTTTTTCTAGTAAAATTTCAAAATATGAAATGGTGTGTCAGATTCTGCGGTATTGTTTTTGTCATGCTCACTGAGATATATCAAATAGACATATAAATGGAAGTAACTATTGTTAATTGATAATTCGTCGTCGATATATCTTAATCAGTCGCTACAAAAAAAAAAATGACCAAATCTTAATGTCACATTAATTTTCAAATTTCAAGATGAAATTTTCTGTCATAAAAGCATTCCGACTAGATTGCAATGAATGTTTAAAAAGTTTTTTATCCTATATAAAAAAAAAAAATCAAACCACTTCTCGCAAAGAAATGCATGTTGTTGTTTTTTTTCATGCAAAATCATAGCATGTCGCTAAAAATCAAATAACTTCCGTAACGATTTTGTTTTAAATTTTAGGCACAGAATGCAGATTTCAAAAAAAGAAGTGAAACTAATCTGAAAGTGACCATGGAATCTACATGTAATATCATCGGTTCTAGTTGCGAGCCAGCTATTTTAGACCATTATATTTTTGACATAACAAAATGAATAAGACAAAAAAAGTTGTCTCTCTTAAAAATTTAACTTCGAGAATTTTGCCGAGAATTTTAACTTTTATTGCTGGGAATTAACTCTGTAACAATTAACTTCCGTAACGATATTTTTGCCGAAATTTTAACTTAATCTGGATTCATGAATCATACTTAAGCGTTCTATACTGAACATCAGAAACGAAAAATTGGTCAAATTCAGCTTTATTTAAAAAATAATAAGACTTTGTGAAGCATTAACGTCCGTATCATTACCTTAAAATCAATGGTATATTGAAAATGTTGTAAAAAGTTAGCGATACCAGATTTGTGGATAATTCTTTTTCTTCCAGTTTACTAATATGTGAATTTTGATGTTCATTTTGCTATTTGAAACAATTATTTTTTTCATGTTTTATACCCTGAATTGGTCCAATTATCGTAGAATGACTGTTAATGTCGAGTTCAAGGCCACAACAAGTGTTTTCTTTTTCTCATCTATAAGAATTTGAATAAAGTCTTCTTCATATAAATACAAGAATAGGTCTGTTAATAACGGGATCCAATTGGTACATATGGGAATTCCGACAGATAGTTGGAAGACCTGGTCTCCAAAAACTACATATATATTGTCAGTCAGAAACTCAAGCATCTTATTGTCAACTCTAAAGAACTTGTGTGTACAATCAGAATGTTTTTTGAACAACATAATGTAGCAAATGACCAATGATATTATAGATAACATAATTTTTTAGACCCTGTATAAAATTGAGTGATTTTAAAGTAACGTGGTGGATTTATTCAATTTGCTTCGCATGGAGGTTATGCAGAAGCACTTTTCAGATAAAGCATTTCCTTGACCTATAATTAAAAACAAATGGTCAAAATCAATTAAACACATGCCCTTGTAAAAATATGATTTATGTAAATGGAAATGTTAAACGAAATTATTCAAATCGGTTTCGAAGTAACATCAGTAACATTGATCTTCATTAATCTCGGTGTGCAGTATTGGTTCTTAAAAAATAAACTACAAGCATAGAAGTATAAGTGTCCAATAACATAAAATAAAAAAAAAAAACTTACGAAATTATTAAATTTGAATATAGTATTTGTTTCTCTTCTTTCTATACCAGTAATTGGTTTAGCGAAATGAAAAGTGAAGAACCACATATCAAAATATTCATGCTCAAATTCCAATTAAACAATACAAAAATATAAGCCTATCATTCCCGGACCTCTGAAAACATCAGGGCCTGGATGATGTCCAATGGAAGAAGAGCATCCTCTTTCGACCTGTCACCTCCCCTTTGTCATGATCAGGTAAACGGGATAATCTGTGGATAATTTAGTGTGTAAATACTGGCCTTAAAAATAATATTTAATTAAGACACCAGAGAATATTCGATGTCACAATAGATTGTTGTTGCCAAAAGGTCATTGCGTCGCTCATAAAATTTCAGAAATGTTAATTTTAACGACATTCGTGATATCCTAGTTTCGTAAACTTATTTATCAATAACATGCCTCATTTTAGAAATTGGTGGTACGTACAAATTCTTTTACGCATCAAATCAATTAATACTTGTAAGATATTTGGTTTATCTGCGTAAGTTTTAAGAGGTCGTTAAACTTGCATACTTTTACCATAAACGTCTATAATTCAGTATAAATTTTACAGTCTGTACAAGAGAAGGGTTTTACGGTCCTCACTGCACGAGGACCTGTGGTAAATGTATGATGGGGACATATGTCCCTGTAACAATATCACAGGGGTGTGCTCTGATGGATGTCAGGAACATTGGGGTGGAGAAAAATGCATTGGTATGTTATCTGCGTAAGTTTTGAAGTGTCTTGGTGGTTGCCTTGTGACACTGAGTATCAAACGCACCAAGATTGAAAATAAAAGAAAAAAGCACAAAAAATACATTTATAAATGAGTTTCAGCAAAAATAATTCCGCAATATTATTTTTGGAATTCTACCGAAGAACAAGTCTCAATAAGGCTTATCTGTAGTCCCCGGTTACTCGTAAAATTTCGAACAAAGCTTTCGTAAACACCGAGCACAGGTTTGTTCAGAGTCGAGTTTGAAATATAATGTTTATATTATATGTGTAAAAGTTGAGTGAAAATATCTTTGTTGAACAACCTTGTGCTCTATGTTTTCTAATTAAAAGTATTGTGATTTTGAATCTCTTCGCTGACTTCATTTACATGCGATTAACCTCTTTATGACCTGTTTAGAATCATAACAAGCCACGTGGATTTGTGTCGTTACGGGTAAATTCCCCCAGTAAACGTGCTAGTTCTCAGTTGAAACGTACTCAGTTTTATGTCGATCAGCATGGACTTGTTTGGTTAATCTTGTTATAACTTTTATTGCCAAAGTTTTGTAAATGGAAAATTGTATTTGTAGTTGATTGTGAATCTTGAACATATAATTCGTCTTTGAAAGAAAAATATCATACCAAGATCTTCTTTTTATAGTATCTAATCTAAATGTCTCCGCCCATTTCCATGTAATAGAGAAACCGTAGTCTGATCGGGTGAAAATGTTCCGGCATTTTTTAGTGCGATAGGTGTTAAAAATTGGCTTGTATTTTTTGATATGTTTAATTATTCATTATAAAGACACAATGTTTTAATTAGAAATACTTCGTTGTACACAATGAAAAGAAACAAAATACCGTATGCCAATATTTAACTGGTAAACCAAGGGTGTAAAAAGGGACCAAGCTACTATACTTAAGTAGAATACTCCTTTAGATGGCATTGTATCATACTTTTTAATGTACTTTCACATTAAAAACTGTCTGCAACATTTCTGATACAGGAGATTGGTGTTACGGCTATTGAACTTAAAAAAAATCATGAATTGACTCTGGGTATACACGGAGGGCATGTCATTTATCTATATTTTCTAATGAACACAACTTTTTGATGCGACATAACGGTGTGAAGCATATTACTATTGACGTAGAAAAAAAGTTATAATTTCGGCCAATGAAGATAATGCTTTTGATATTTCCTAATGATTCGAAATAAAATGCATAAGCAATTATCTTTCAGAATGTCAGGATTATAAATATGGACTAAACTGTGAATTTGACTGTGGCCACTGTATGGTTGAGGCTATCTGGTACCGCTTGCAGGTTGGCGGACAGGAGTTGTCTCTCCATAAGTGCGTACGAGTTATCTCGCGTTACAACGGTGACATACATAAATTCCTACCCTCATTCAAAAGTTCCACCTACATCGTTTCTATGAAACTGTTAATGTTTATCAATAAGACAAATATGCAAAACGTAATAAATAAGAGAGAAAAAAGTATTGTTATCTCATTGGTGATCTTGGGAGCATTTACACATGTTGTGTTTCGCAGAAACTGCAGGGGGGGGGGGGGGCACAATGATTTTAACATTATATGATATTAAATTCAAAAAGGCTTCCTACGGAGCTGTGCCCCCCTCCCCCCAAAAAAATAGTCTACAGATGTTTTTTTTTTTTTTTTTTTTATTGATTCATTGTTATACTTTTCTTTTTTACTTCTAAAGGAATATCTGTATTGTTGTGCCCAAAAAGTTTTTAATTTACATTCCTAGAGAACACAGTCCTGGCTAGGTCAATAGGGAGTTACAATTCCCAGACCAATAGACCAGATATCTATTCCCCCTCCCTTCACATACAAACACACACAAAGACGTCCGGCCCAGTGACGTAGCATCGCTTTTGAAAGGGGTAGCCAAAGGAAAAAAAAATCAACTTATACGCGTATACCTGAAAAAAAAAAAAAAACTTGACAAGCAAAAATAAAAAGAAATTGTTTTATTTCGTATCTCCCTATACATTAATGGTGAAGAGTGCTTGTAGATGCACAGAATAATGTAATGATAAGTTTGTTTGTTGTTTAACCTCGAAAAATTTTCACTCATACGGAGACGCCATCATTTGCCGCTGCAATTCTTGACCTTGGCACTGAGGGCCATTGAGTGATGAATCTTTTTCGTCCCAGCACCTACTGCGGCACGGGACTTCGGTTTATTCGGTGTCATCCAAAGGACAGGTCTTCACGTCCCACAGTGGGATTCGAACCCGCGACATAAGGATCAAGCGATAACTATTTATTTTATTCCCGCATCAATTCAAACTTTTATAGCTGGATTCAGATGCTTTTTGAATTATTAAAGTTGATCAAAATTTTGCACTTTAACAAATGAGAAGATTGTTTAAGGGCATAACAGCAATCAACTCCTCTTGCATTCAACTGTAAATTAAAAGAAATATGAAAACATCAAGAATCCAATGAACAACTGAATTTGAATAAGATATAATTTTAAACTTAAGAAAACAAAGAGAGAGACAGTTATGTCATACAATATTAAAAATATAGAAGCTACCTACCTCGAACAGGTGCTTCCTACCTCTAACAGATACAAAGTAATGAAGCTACCTACCTGTAACAGGCACGAGATATTAAAGCTACCTACCCGTAACAGGTACCAGGTATTAAAGATACCTACCTCTTACAAGTACCACATATTCAAACTACCTACCTGTTACAGGTACCAGATATTAATGCTACCTACCTGTAACAGGTACCAGATAGTAAAGCTACCTACCACTATCAGGTACCAGATTTTAAAGCTACCTACCTCTAACAGGTACCCGATTTTAAAGCAACCTACCTGTAACAGGTACCAGATTTTAAATGAAACCTACCTGTAACAAGTACCAGATTTTAAAGCTACCTACCTGTAACAGGTACCATATATTACAGCATCCTTCCTGTAACAGGTACCAGATATTAAAGCAACCTAACCTACCTGTAATAGGTACCAGGTATTAAAGCAATCTACCTGTAACAGGTACCAGACATCAAAGCAACCTCCCTGTAACAGGTACCAGATTTTAAAGCTACCTACCTCTAACAGGTACCAGATTATATAGCTACCTACCTCTATCAGGCAGCAGATTATATAGCTACCTACCTCTAACAGGTAGCAGATTATATAGCTACCTACCTCTAACAGGTAGCAGATTATATAGCTACCTACCTCTAACAGGTAGCAGATTATAAAGCTACCTACCTCTTAAAAGGTACCAGATATTAAAGCAACCTACCTGTAACAGGTACTAGATTATAGAGCTACCTTTCTCTAACAGCTACTTGATAATGAAATTACTTCAGACCATCTTGAAGTCAAATATCATAATACAATCTGAAAGGGCTTGAAACAAGTCATGCACATGTCAAATATAAATGCTTTATCTTTGCTCTTTCAAAAGAAAGCAGCACTACTTAAACGTTTGAAAATAAGATCAAACTAAGGTCAATGTCACGGGTCAAATACACGGCTCATTAGGAAACAATTTGTTTCAGGTATTGCACTTGTCAAAAATGAACTCCCTATCACATCTCATTCAAAAGTATTCATCAAAGTTAAAATATTTGAAAATTTAAGTCAAACATGAAGGTCAAAGTGAAAGGGTGAAAAATCATAGCATGCTCGGTAACTTCTTGTCACCAGTAATTCACATGTCAAATACCGGTATAAAATTCTTATCTGTTGTCAATGAAAAATTATAAGCAAAAATTAAACTTTTGGAAAAGTAGGTTTAACTTCAGGGTCAAGGTTACGGGTAAAAAACGATAGTTCATTTGGTAAGGTCTTGTCACTGATAATGTACATGTATAATATCGAACCCCTAATCTTTTCTCATTCAAATTTTAAGATCAATTTAAAGTAATGTTCAAATTTAGAAAAGTAGGTAAGTTTGAAAATATGAAAGCCCTATCTCTTCTCAATCAAAATTATAAGCAAAGAAAAAAAAATGATGAAAATTCGGTCAAACTTCAAGGTCACGGGTCAAAAACCATTGTAATATTTGCAAAGCTATTATGACAGGTAATGAACATGTGTAATATGAAAGCCTTATCTTTTCTCAACCAAAAGTTATGACCAAGGTTAAAGTTTTTGTGACAGAATGACTGATGACTGAGATTTAATGTCCCCTCGCTTTTGCGAAAGCGGGAAACAACAAAGCTAGTGCCTTTTTGTTGTCGTGAACCTAAATAGCACATTTAGAGTCGGTGATTATCTGTGAAGTTTCATCAAAACTCTCATAGTCATCTGTAAGAATATTCACGGACAAAATTATAGGTCTAGGAACAACAATATGTCGCCCGACTTCGTTCAGGTTGACATAAAGACATACACGTAGTTTTTTCTCAAATCAGCATAAAACGCAAGTGAGCTTATACAAGAGTGTGCGGTGTTTGTCTATCCGTCTGTCTGTATGCTGTATGTTGTCTGTTAACCATTTACATTTTCAATGTTCTCCAGGCCACCTGGCCGAATTCAAATATACCATTCTTTGGTGATTGGAATTATTTTTTTTCTCAAAGAATGGCTACACTCTTTCAAGGGGGAACAATTCAAAAATAGTGAAAATATGGTTGAGTCTTTTTAAAAGCCATTGTGCCAAAAAGTTAAAATTTATGTGTAAGGTTATTATTGTTTCAAGGTTGTTCAAATTTTGGTCATCAGGGATAGGTTAGGAAATTATAAAGGATCAAATTTATAATTAAAAAATCTTGCTTTAAAGAGAAGCAGGGCCAGAATTAGTCATATAAATATAAAAAAAAATCCTCAGGTAGTGCATATTCAATTCGTTCATAACATGATAACATGGCCCACAGGGTAAGTTGAGTCCACAATAAGATGAAAAATTTAAAATGAGAATAAAACGGGAAAATATTTCATAATATGAAGAGCAGTAGGAGTAATATAACTGACAGTACTGCGCATTCACCATTACTCCTTTGTGTAGGGTTGGATATGAGAGAGGAGTAAAATTTTCATGGGAAAATAATAGAAAAAAACTTAGAAAATACAGCAAGGCGAATTTATATCTTATTTATATAAAGCCAATATTTCATCGTGGATTCAAGGTCACCTAAGTCACTCATTTAATGGTTTTATGTCTGTCTGTTATATTATAATGAATGTTTGATTCTTTGAGACACATCCTTATTCCTGGGTATATAGCATAAAAAACTGACTAAGTGCATAGTTATGAAGAGCAAGGGTGTCTCATCAAATATTGTTAAATTTATGGATCAATGTTTCTGTTACTATGATAGTCGGGCTCTATTGATTATACATGTATGTACAGTAAAAACGCATGAATTCCTTGAAATTCTATTTCTCTGCTCCTGTTCATCTTGGGACCAAACAAAGCCGGTACAATGTTGTAATGAGTCTGTTATATTATAATGAATGTTTGATTCTTTGAGACTCTTCTTTATTCCTGGGTATTTAGCATAAAAAACTGACTAAGTGCATAGTTATGAAGAGCAAGGGTGTCTCATCAAATATTGTTAAATTTATGGATCAATGTTTCTGTTACTATGATAGTCGGGCTCTATTGATTATACATGTATGTACAGTAAAAACGCATGAATTCCTTGAAATTCTATTTCTCTGCTCCTGTTCATCTTGGGAACAAACAAAGCCGGTACAATGTTGTAATGAGTAAGGGTGTTTTTACCAGATTTGTAAACATTTTGGCCACTGGATCTATTGTTGGACAGGGCTGTATTGATAATGTAGGTAACTTATTATATTATTTTGTAAAAAGTTATTTCCCTGTATTACTGTAAATAATGTATAACTGTTACATGTAAGTCAAACAAATCAAGGAATTATTCATGAACTCTAACAGTTGGTTGACAATATATGCAGTGGGGTAGGCACATATGTCGACCCGTCAATATTTACATGCATTTTATGATTTGCATCTTACGCCAACATGTATGGATGTACGGCAATACATATATGTGCAGTGAGGGTAGGTAAATATTGTCGCCGGCTACAATATGTATAGGAAAACAAAATGTACCATCTCATCACGCTGTCTGAAATCGTTTACGAGACGCGTTTGTATGATTTCAGTTGAAAAACCACCAAATAAATTGGAGCGACAAATTTTCAGTAAGCTGTAGCATATGTATTATTTTGCAGTCTGCGACAATATATACAGATGGACGACAATATGGTCACTGGGCTAAGGTACACATTATCTGCAGTGACAATATGTACAGGACGACAATATTTTCCAACACAATTGCCCTGCAAGAAATAATCTACGAGACAGACACGTCTGTGAGATTGTGCGATGTACACATCAACTACATTCACAATACAGTAAAACCCACTTATAACGTAGTGTTAGTGACCGATGATTTTATTTCTTTATAAATATAATTCGTTATATTCGTTAAGTTCATAATGCAAGCCTGAAGGTATATGCCTATATTTAAGCCAGAGGAAGTAAAAAGAACTCCACTGTAAGCGTCGATTCATTATAAACGTGTTAGGTATAAGCGTGTTTTACTGTATTACGAAAAAGATTCTTAAACAATATTATTATACCTCAACTGAATTTTCCCTCTATAAAATTAGATTGTTAGTTAGATGTGAATATTTCCTTAGAAATCGCTGTGAATGGATTAAGCGTCAACCAAGTGAGCTAATCTTTGAACACTAATTTCCGGTTATCCAATTTCCTCTAGATTAAAATTCTTTAGTATTGGTATAATAGTTATGTCAATGGACTAATCGCCGTGTGTTATTCAAGTGAGCTAGCAATGCTTTGAAAGCTAATCATTTTCCAGTTAGCGGTAATCCTCAAAATTTTTATTTTGTATCGGCATAACAAAACAGTTAAAAAGTAAATCCTTGAGGGAGTTTCCCCTCGACCAAAGACTCATTACTAGTGTAAGTAAGTAGGTGTAATCGTTGGCATGTATATATAGCATGTAAAAAGATGTGAAACAAGAGCAGAAAATAAGAAGGAAAAAATCAAATGTTCAAGTAACAAAAAAGCACAATCCATTGAGTTACAGTAACAATCGAGTATACAGCAACAAAATCGTACTACAAGAAACAAGAGGCCCAAGAGCCTTGAATAGATCATCAGATAAATTGTACAACCAATCACTTCTATTTGAAGCCTCTAAGTATCTTGCATATTTTGATAAAGCCTTGAAATTCCAAATGTAGGCCATCATGGCAAACATTTTGGTTAAAGAAACATTCTGAGAATCCAAGATGAATAAACTGACAAAGATTGATGATTAAAGTGTCTTTTTAATTTAAATATATTGAGATATTACCTTGAAGTTAAGAAATTAGGTAAAAAATGTGACTTACATGTACTTTTGAGTCAACATGATACGAGGTTCTACGATGTATCAATTGACAAGATATGATGATCCTAGTACTCATAGTAAGCAAAATATTATCTAAGTTTTAATAAAACATAATTTTTGGTCAACTTCGAAGTGCTATTGAGACCAAACCCTTTGTCCCAGGGTGATACCTTGAACAAGTTTTAATCCACAACATATCCTTATCATGTATGTAAGTTTGGTGATAATCTGGCCAGTGGTTCTTGAGAAGATTTTTTATCAACCAGTCCTTTTGTTTTTATTTTCCTAATTTTCTCCCCTTATTTGTTAAAGGGACACATCCCTGTTTTAGCATAAATGAGAGCCCTTGGGCCAAACATACTCTCTGACAAAATTGAGAAAAATTGGACGAGGGGTTTTTAAGTTATGGCCCATATTCCAAAAAGTTGACGCATAACGCACAAATGTCCATTGCATTAGCAATGCGAGTCTGCGGCTCAAAAGAACTCATAATTGTAATTTGTATATTGATTCGTTATATATTTGATTCTTTATCAAAATGAATTCTCAGAACGTGTTAGATTACTAGTTTAAAAGTTAAATCGTGTAACAAGTAAAAGAAGTTGTGAAAGTTATACGTCTTGAAAAACAAAAAGGATGACTGCACTTAAGGATATATAAAATTTGCGTCAAAATAAACTTTCAAAACAGACATTTTTCTTTTAATTGCAGGAATGATCAACGTCTAATCTACAACTTTACGTAATTACGATAAATAAAAGAATATGTATTAACGAATTAAGAATCTGTTTTCTAAAGCAGGGGTCATCATAATTTCTTCAATCTCCGTACGATAATGAGGACGCCCACTTTTTTACTGACTTTATACATAGTGAGCGCATGTTTGTCTATTGTTCTCCTTTTTACAGTAGTTGTATATTTGCATTAGTAATGTTGTGTTAAAATGAGATTAATAGACAAACATGCGCTCATGGTTTAAAAGAGAAAAAAAAACTGCTTCTTCTTACACCCGCTCTCTCTGTTTAAACCAAAGGCTGTGACACGTTGAATATTATAATTCATCACGTGATATCTTTTTTCAGGTAACTGTGAATACTAAATTCCGTCACGTGACATATAGGTAGCATGTTTTGAGCTAACTAGGACACTGTGCTCGAACACGTTAATTTGTCAGGCCTCAATTTAAAATACGTTTCCTACATGGATGTGCTTATATTGATAAATACGTTTTAATCCTTTGTATAATGTCATTGTGTCAAACAGAATAAACAGAGAGGTGAAAAACAGTGATCTCTTATATTTTAATACATGTCATTGTTATTCATCTAGTCTAATTTTAGACCCATTCTTACGATGTTAACTCCACCTCTCATGCATACATAATGTTAAATAAGTGTAAATTCTCTGTGTTTGGAAAACAGTTAGGACAATAAACATGGAATTAGTTTATTGTATTACAGTCTAAAATTATTCTTAACATTTATATCTGGTGATTTAACATTTATATCTGGTGACAAATTGACAGACTTATGGTGTATGTGGTAAATGTATATAAAAGTGAAATTACTTAAGATTTACAAGTAATAGAAGCGACCGAAAAAGACCCAAATCACAGCATTAAGTGCAGTCATCCTTTAGCTACTGCCCGAGAATTAAACGATTTCATTATCTGTTTCCAACAAGTGCTTCGTAAGCAACATCATCTAGTGCCTGTTACAGGTGGATAGCTTTAAAATCTGGTACCTGTTAGAGGTAGGTAGCTTTAAGATCTTGTACATGTTAGAGGTAGGTAGCTTTATAATCTAGTACCTGCTACAGGCAGGTAGCTTTAAAATCTGGTACCTGTTACAGATCGGTAGCTTTACAATCTGGTACCTGTTACAGGTAGGTAGATTTATAATCTGGTACCTGTTACAGGTAGGTAGCTATATAATCTGGTACCTGCTACAGGTAGGTAGCTCTAAAATGTGGTACCTGCTACAGATCGGTAGCTTTACAATCTGGTACCTGTTACAGGTAGGTAGCTTTATAATCTGGTACCTGTTACAGGTAGGTAGCTATATAATCTGGTACCTGCTACAGGTAGGTAGCTTTAAAATGTGGTACCTGCTACATGTACAGATCGGTAGCTTTACAATCTGGTATCTGTTACAGGTAGGTAGCTTTATAATCTGGTACCTGTTAAAGGTAGGTAGCTATATAATTAGATATGTTATATATATGTTAGAGGTAGGTAGCTTTAAGATCTTGTACATGTTAGAGGTAGGTAGGTAGCTTTATAATCTAGTACCTGCTACAGGCAGGTAGCTTTAAAATCTGGTACCTGTTACAGATCGGTAGCTTTACAATCTGGTACCTGTTACAGGTAGGTAGATTTATAATCTGGTACCTGTTACAGGTAGGTAGCTATATAATCTGGTACCTGCTACAGGTAGGTAGCTCTAAAATGTGGTACCTGCTACAGATCGGTAGCTTTACAATCTGGTACCTGTTACAGGTAGGTAGCTTTATAATCTGGTACCTGTTACAGGTAGGTAGCTATATAATCTGGTACCTGCTACAGGTAGGTAGCTTTAAAATGTGGTACCTGCTACATGTACAGATCGGTAGCTTTACAATCTGGTATCTGTTACAGGTAGGTAGCTTTATAATCTGGTACCTGTTAAAGGTAGGTAGCTATATAATCTGGTACCTGCTACAGGTAGGTAGCTTTAAAATCTGGTACCTGCTACCTACAGGTAGGTAGCTTTAAAATCTGATACCTGTTACAGGTAGGTAGCTTTATAATCTGGTACCTGTAAGAGGTAGGTAGCTTTATTATCTGGTACCTGTTAGAGGTAGGTAGCTTTATAATCTGGTACCTGCTACAGGTAGGTAGCTTTAAAATCTGGTACCTGCTACAGGTAGGTAGCTTTAAAATCTGGTACCTGTATCAGGTAGGTAGCTTTAAAATCTGGTACAGTGTACCTGTTAGAGGTAGGTAGCTTTATAATCTGGTACCTGTTAGAGGTAGGTAGCTTTATTATTTTGTACCTGTTGCAGGTAGGTAGCTTTATAATCTTGTACCTGTTAGAGGTAGGTAGCTTTAAAATCTGGTACCCGATAGAGGTAGGTAGCCTTAATATCTTGTACCCGTTACAGGTAGGTATCTTTATAATCTGGTACCCGTTACATTTAGGTAGCTTTATAATCTGGTACCTGTTAGAGGTAGGTAGCTACCATTTTGTACAATACAACTGTCTCTCACTTTGTTTGTTTTCTGTAAGTTTAAAATCATATTTAATTCAAATTCAGTTTTTCTTTTAATTCTTGATGTTTTCATATTTTTTTATTTATAGTTGAATGCAAGAGGAGTTGATTGCTGTTATTCCTTCAAACAATCTTCTCATTTTTTTAAAGTGCAAAATTTCAATTAACTTTAATGATTCAAAATGCATTTGAATTATTTGAAAAAATCCAGCATCGTCGCAAAACCACGGCAAAAATGTATAGACTTCGGACCGTAATGGCTCGAGGCGTTGGTAATCCAGCTACAGTAACTGCGCATAAAAGTTTGAATTGATGAGGGAATAAAATAAATAGTTATCGCTTGATCCTTATGTCGCGGATTCGAATCCCACTGTTGGACGTGGAGACCTGTCCTTTGGATGAAAACGAATAAACCAAGGTCCCGTGTCGCAGTAGGTGCTGGCACGAAAAAGATTCATCACTGCTCAATGGCCCTCAGTGCCAAGGTCAAAAATTGCAGCTCTCCACCGGCAAATGATGGCGTCTCCGTATGAGTGAAAAAATTCTCGAGGTTAAGCAACAGACAAACAAACTTATCATTACATTATTCTGTGCATTTGCAAGCACTCTTCGCCATTAATGTATAGAAATTAAAGATATGAAATAAATCAATTTCCTTTTATTTTTGCTTGTCAAGTTGTTTTTTTTTTTTTTTTCAGGTCTACGCGTATAACTTGATTTTTTTTTCTGGTTGCCCCCTTTCAAAAGCAATGCTACATCACTGGGCCGGACGTCTTTTTGTGTGTTTGTATGTGTAGGGAGGGGGAATAGATATCTGGTCTATTGGTCTGGGAATTGTAACTCCCCATTGACCCAGCCAGGTCTGTGTTCTCTAGGAATGTAAATTAAAAACTTAGTAGGCAGTAGGCACAACAATACAGAAATTCCTTTAGAAGCAAAAAATAAATAAATAAATGATAATAACAATTAATGATTAAATATAAATAAATAAATAAACGTCCTTAGACTTTTTTTGAGGGGGGGGGGGCACAGCTCCGTAAAAAGCCTTTTTAAATTCAATAACTATTCCCCCCCCCCCCCCCGGAGTTTCTGCGAAAGCTACTCAACATGAGTATATGCTCCCAAGATCACCAATTAGATAACAATATTTTACTCTAACTTAATTATTACGTTTTACATATTTTTCTTATTGATAAATACAAACAGTTCAATAGAACGATTTAGGTTGAACTTTTCAATGAGGGTAGAAATTCATGTATGACACCGTTGTAACGCGAGATAACTCGTGCGCAGTTAAGGAGAGATAACTCCTGTCCGCCAACCTGCAAGCGGTACCAGATAGCCTCAACCCCACTGTATCAACAGAAGCCCTTGTTTCAAGTTGAACGGAACCTGTGAAAATGGTTACGAGGATGGTTGGAGTGGTAGTTTATGTTTTAAAGGTGTGATAATGATCTTTTCCACTTTCATCAATTAATGAAATAAAATTTTAATGTCTGTTTTTCATGTCAATAATGCAGACGGCAGAAATAAATCGCAAGCAAATGTTTTCACGAATTTTAACTTATACATATTACGTTGAAATTGAAAACCGAGTAAAACAGAAGATTTGACATTTCTTTTAAAGTATCTTCCAAGGATATTGAAACCTGCGCAGGTGAGAAAAAAGTTTTCTTAAATTAAATTAATATCACAAATTGAAGTAATACAAGCTGATTACTTATATAGTTCATATTGATGTTGTTCTATTTAGAGATTAAGAATCCATAAATTACACGTGCTTTTTTTTTTACAATAATACATTAATCTTGACAAGGCTTGCTGCATTTGGAACTTCTTTATTTATTCTTGGACGTGTTTTTCTTGGAGGTTTTTCTGTTATGCGATTATGTATTTAGTAGTAGTATCTTTTTCTTGGAAATTAAATTGCAGCTTTGCTAAACCTCTTTCTCTCTTAATTAAATTTTAAAAATGTTAATTAGAATTCATCTTTGCAAATTCAAGTCAATGAATGTTAAACAAGGGATTACATTTTTGAACCACAGTCATAAAACAATGTCATTATCATCGTAAACTGATACTTTTAATGTCAATCTTCAGGAATTGAGATAATTAAAAAGGGTCATGCGTCAGCGAATAGTTGTTGGAAGTGAATTTTCATGTGTATGAACATGATACAGGTACATTTGTTCGAGGTTTATGGTGCTGGGAAAAGAACAAAGCTTTTTGTCTCCTAAAAGCATAATTATATGATACAGAAAGTATGCAGGGAAATATTGTAGTATGATCCCTAGGTGAAAAGTAAAAACGCTCGGGTTTCTTTTTTTTTTCTTACAACTTGAGATTTGCATGAAGTATCCCTTTTATTTCTTTTGTTTATTTCAATTTCAACCAATCTTAACACAAAACGTCCCTGAGTAAAAAGAATTTAAGTTGGTTCAAGCGAAGGGCCATGTGCTCTTTCCAGATATATATTTAAGAATTTGTGAATATTTAATGGCATCACTTAAAAAATCTTTTTCCCAAGAACCATTGGGCCAAAAAAGATGAATCTTATGTTAAAGCTTCATTATATAGTGTAGATTGGCGTGTGTTCAAACCATGACTCCTTTGGCTATGGTGGGACCGAAATAGGCAATCAAAGTTTTACATAGGAATATAAAGGAGAAAATCTTTAAAAACTTCTTTACAAGAACATTGAAGCCACGATATGTCATGTTTATAAAGAAGCATCCTCAGGTTCTGTTGATTTATGTTTTTATTATTTTTTTTTAATAAATCACGAACCCGGGCGTAGGGTCGAGTCACAATGTGTCATTAGAGTTTAAAATATGTTTATAAGAAGATGTTTTTTCTCAAGAACGGCAAAGCTTTTATTAATCATATTTATATGGTAGCATCCTCAGGTGATAAAGCTTCAAATTTGTTATAACTATGACCCCGGGAGAAGGGAGGGGCCATGACGGGCTGCCAAAGTTCCACAAAGGAATATAAAGGGAAAGCGTTTAAAGATCTCAAGAACAGCAAAGACGTGACTAGTCATATTAATATGGAAAATCCACAGGTAGTGTTAATTCAAGTTTAAATTCAATTTATAACACCAGGTACATGCGCGTAGGGTGGGGTCAGTTCGGAGTTTCACATATGAATACATAAGGGAGAACATCTGCCGATAAAGAACAGCAAGACCATGGTAACTCGAACGCTTTGGCCCATTGACATCTTTTTTTTCAGTATCTTCGCTATGTAAACTATGTTATTGAAACTTAAATGCATCAGATTGAAGTTTAATGTCAATGCTCTATATACTCTTCTGAAGAAGTATACATGCATGTTAAGTTCGTTTGCTGCATTTTATTTCTTACATATTTGAGAATCTTGAATATTATTAATTTGGCTGTATTTCTGCATGTTTTTTTTTTTTTTAAATTTTCAAAAACCCAAAGCCAACATCTCAAAATTAATCTTTCTTTATATAGATGATGGAATTTCACGGATATCAACAGTTATCATCTCCGTCATGTCAACACTTTTTATCATTACTCTTTTTGGCATCGGAGTTTGGGGTGTTTGCATCCGAGGAAGAAAAACAAACACACAAAGAGATAGGATAAAAACTGACAAAACAACTTCACATCAGAGAGATATAGAGAATTATGATCAACTTTGTGTAAGACACGACGACGGCCACTTATGTGGATACAACCAAATAGATGCAACACTAAATGAACCTGCGTATCAGGATATTCACATGTATGGAAATACTGAATTTGTTAATAGTGAATAGTTTGGTGCTACAGAAAGAATACCCATAACATATTAATTGAATGATTGTTTATTGTTTAACGCCGAGTCTGCAATATTTCAGCCATATTTCGGCAACCCATAAAAGAATTGAACATTTAAGAAAAATTGACCATTTAAAAAGAATTCATCCAAAATGAAATTAGGTTTATTTGTAACACACTCACAGAGAGAGAGAGAAATCTTTGTTAAAGCTTTGATTATTTGTAGGCAAAAAAATGATATGGACCTGCTCACTTCTGGATGCGTATAGATGAATTTTTATTTGATGTGCCAGGTAAAAGGAATAAAAAGTCAAGTGATGCCGTAGGTTAATGGGTTTGAGGGCTATTTTTCTTTTTACATTTCATTTCAGAGATGATACATTAGAAGTTGCATCATTCAAATTTTGTTGAAAATATAAAAAGTCATTATGTTGTCGGTTTCAATTGTCATGTCTTAATAATTTTTCCATATTGTTACAAAAGAATGAAGAGAGATCAATACATGTAAACAGACAAAAAAAGAAAGAAAAGAAATGTTTATTTCGTTGTATATATTTCATTTGGTACCATTCTGATTCTACAAACAAGTACTCTGGGGTAAATATTATATCCTAATTCATAATATCTAAGTATTTTTTTAGACCAGGTAGTTCAATAATCTGACGGAATTTCAATGAGCGCTAGTTGTGCTCTATATTAGATGACGTATTTTTCAAATTCCTACGAAGCAGAGTCTATTCAAAAACTTAATATAATAACAAGAAGTCTTTAACTGGGGGGTCTTTAATCCGACATATGACTTTATCGTCGACGTTTTATCAATTAACAATACTTACTTATTAACAAAAATAAAGCAGTATTCCCTTTGTCACCTGTGTACGGTGTTTATATTTCCCACCTTATTCGTTACATAAGAGCATGCTCTGAGTTCTCGAAAGCGTATACTACACTGAACTTTGAAAATATTCTTCCTATGAATATCCCTGTAGGATCCATTTTTCTTAATACCCCCCTCCTCCACCAGCATGATTAGTTTTAGTACTCCGAAAACATGTAGAGTACAGGCAAATACTCTGTAGTTGCCAGGATTTTTTTTTTTTTAAATTCAGACCACTATACAATGTTGGTATATCATTTATTTAGAGGGGGTTAATCACCATTGACTGTTGTTAATGTTTGCAAAACCTTAGGTTTGTAATGTAATTGGTTTCGAGAAATTACAAATATGTAGGCGGATGTGGGGGAGGGGGGGGGATGAGTTGTACAAATATATTATGGCGACCCAGATGGCAATTGTATAAGGTCAGTTTATCCATATATTCAACATCTACAAGAAATATCATTAACGTCACTGTAAAAAAAAAACAACTAAATTTTGATAGAATATAGCTGTTCACATAGCTATTCCAATCAGGCCCGTAGTAAGCAATTTCAGTTTGGGGGTCACAGCTATACATTTTCAGTTGGGGGGTACTATCAACTAACAAAATTCCTTGACAAGCAAAAAAAAAAAGGTCATCAGACGTTTTTATTGAGGGGGCACAAGCATAAAGTAGCTATGTTTTCTATAGTAATCTATATATCGGCAAAATTATTGAGGGGGGCACGCCCCCCCGTGCCCCCGGTTCCTAAGGCCATGCAAATAGCTATTAAAGAACAGTAAAGCGTCAATTCCGTGAGCTGAGGGTCGTAGGTTCAAGCCAGCCCCGTTGGGGACAAACATAAGTTGATTAAAAAACAATCGTAGAAAATGTTCCTTCGTCAAGAGTTTTGTACTTGGCATTTTTTTTTTTTTGGATGAGATCTTAAAAATGTATGCCTCTTTTCACGGCAGGAGTTTTCACAGTAAACATTCATCACTGCTCAATGGACTGGATTGCCGTGTTAAGGTCTAAAATTTAAGTCTGTCACAGACAAACAGGTCCTTCTCATATGGTAAATAAATTTGTAATTGTTTTAAAAACTACCAAAAACTTCAAAAAATCAATCAAAAAAATACATGAAGGTCATTTCTAAGGAATGTCTGAGAAAACAAGAAAACAGTTATCGGTCCAGACACAGAAACTTCAGCGTTGTTTGTTTCATTCTTGTCTATGTCCAGTGTTCCATTCCAAACCAAATCAATATTCAGATCAAGTATGCCGACGTTAAAAATCAAAGTGCATATTGTATCAATTTATTCATTTATAAAATTTATCTTCTCATTTATTTGTTCATTTTGGAATTTTTCTTTGTTGACCACTGTATATAACTCATCTTCAGATCTTCCTTTTATGCTTAACCCAGCAAAGAATAAAATATGCATCATTAATTGTTTCTGAGTTCAAATGTAAGGTATTTTTAAAATCTTGCATTAGGGAATCAATGACACTCTCAATACCATGGAATGTTTTATCTGCTGCGTTAATAAGTGATATGATTTATTTAAATAAATTTATAATCATTTACTTTTAACACTGATTTTGGGTATATTAAAGCAATTCCTTACATTTTTAATGTAAAAACATGGCATTCTTTAAGGAGATATGTCAATTTGTGATTTTAACAAATACGTGCATGTAACACTGAGACTTGTAAGTATTTGTTGAGAATCAGCATATTTAAAGTGCAACGTAATCAAGAGGTTCTTGTAAATAGATATAATGAAGGCCTTTTTACGCAGGACTGTTAAGGCGTACTACGAATAAATCAACGGAATATAAACGTCCATAAATACATGCCATTTTAAACTGAATTAATTTTTGTAAAGCTACTATATTATCACATAACTTTAATTTTAATTGAAATAACATTGTATACCCTGCTCGGTGCGCAATTTGATTTGGTCACGTTATTTGACAGTCACGTGATAAATGCATGTAATGTGTACTGTATGTAGGTCATAAACAAATTTCAATATCGCAAGGGCATACCCTAGTTATAATCAAAAATTTCAGTAATAAATTTTATCTTCATAACTTGTAGTTTATGAAAAGTGCTGCTGCTTTAAATAGAATTTGCATTTTATTAGTTTAAAGTTCAAGTTATTTGGCTATAGTCGAAATATGTGTGACCTTTACCATGTATTTTATTTATTTATTTAGTAATACTCTCTATTTCAGGAAAGCAGCAGCACTTTTCAAGTTAAGGAATGTTTCCGTTATGCATATTCAAAATATGGTCAAGATCTATTAAGTGTATGCCCTTGCGAAAAGGCGATTCAATGAGGCACCTCGGAGTGAAACATGCACACCCTGTACATAAAAACACGGTAGAATTAATTCAATACATTCTCTCGATAGTTTTTAAATAATGGCACTAAACAAAGGTTTCAGATTTGTAATAATGGTCTACCAAAGATTTGCAAATTATATTCTGTTTAATAATAAAATGCGTTTTTCACTGTGGAAAAATAACTTGATCCGCCTCTCACTGCACATAAAATGCGTCAAATTTACCATGATGACGTCATGTCGACAAATGCATTGTGATCAGTGACTTGTTTATATCTTGCTGTGTGGGATTTAACTAGCGACAAAATTGAATGCATTGGTAAGTTTTGATGTAGTTCTTCACTCTTATGCAGTTTAAAACTGCAAATTATTTCATTTTCTGTCGTTGTGAGGAATTGCTATGTTTGTGTGATGTCACTGTAGACATTTCCGGTATAAATTAGGCCCCGCTCACTTTATGCAGCCTTAACAGAGCTGCGTAAGAGCCCAGAGATATACAAATTTATTTGTGCCATTGAAAGAAAATTGTTCCTGAAAGATCCTGAAATGCTTTACTACCCTAAACGCACGCTGCACGAACGGCACACTCTCGCTGCGGGATTAGCACAAAACGATACACAGATTGCAGGGACCGCTATGTGGTTTAAACACAAGAGTTTGCACGAAAGTCAGCTCGATTTACACGAATGGTTGCAAGCTTTAAAAGGAAGATTGCTTTGTACATTGCTCACACACGCTTTGTATAAGATCCTCGTACGCTTAAGCATCAATTAGCATTTAATTTCCAGATTCTACGGATAATTAATTAGATCATTATTATAGTACACGGATGGAATGATGAGCAATCAATAATATACAATTACGGAATGGATATGAGGGAAATTGCAAATTTATGACTCCTTGAAGGAGGAAACTATTTCCTGCCGAGGGAAACCATAAACTTGCCATTTCCCTCATACGCATTCCATAACTGTTTTATTATAACGAAACAACCTAAGAGGATTTAATAAACCAAATACCCAGAACTTTTTTTAGACAATATCGAGGCATTCCACTAAAAATAAATTCATGTAATTAAGATTGTTTTTGATATATTATGCATCAATACCGAGAAATATAAAACATTTAAAAATAATTTCTCTGATATTTCTAAGAATTATAATCCTTGTCATTTTACTTCAATTCCAGTATGATTTTGACATTGCATGTTGAAATGTTTTGACGTCATAGTAACATTGCTAACAACATAACGTCACAGACTCGAGATTCCGCTCACGGAGCATTTTGATTAGTTAAAAAACATTAATAAATTTTAATGAGGGAGTAGTCCCAGGGAGTAAATCCGATTTTTCAGGGAGTAGTTCTCAGATTGGGAAGCAGGGAAATAGACAGTTTTATGGTATAAATTTTATATGGAGTTATAACTGTAGAGGTATAATAATTGACAATATGCTTGAATTAAAACTCGCTACACAAGTAATATGTAAACCGATGAAAATATGCATGTCGTTATTCTTTATAATTACCTTTCCTGTTGTCTTTTCTTCCCCTATTGATTTTTAAAAATAATTCGACGTTTGTACATAGATAAGAAGTTTCCAAGAACAATTAAGAACAAAAAAAGTCCCGGAAATGCGAGGGTTGATCCAATAGTAATGTCGCAACTGCTTTAAAATATTTAATAATCAAATGTTATCAACCCAATTTTACATACTAACTCCCTTATCTATTTTGACTTTTGTCATAAGATTTCATTTAGTTTTATAAAATACTTTGTAAATTATTAAGATAAACACAGCAGTAGGTTTCGTTCGGCGCCAAACTGCAAGATTGCTAAAGCCGTCGTTATGAATTTACATTGCTGCACTTATTTTCAGTTTGACGAGTCGACAAGGGATGCTTATCCTCCTACTCCTCCATGGCACCTGATGCCCCTCTGATGTTTCTGGAGGTCCGTATTTGTCCTGTTCTCGATTTGAATGGATTTATGATACTGTTCGTTATCTTCATATTTTATTATATTATATAAAATATATTTTTAACTTTGTCCAAATGCTACTCCTAAAGTCATTCCTTTTTGCGTAGATCTTAGTTGCGGATAGACCGAAAATGTGCACGAAAGAGAAAAGTCAGAACGACGTCGGAACATCCTTGTGATGCGGCGATAGACGAGATCCAACGTTGTATTTATTTTAATATTTTGGAAAGTACTGCTTATATCTAAATGAAATTTTAAGGCAAAAGTCAAAATAGATAGGAGTATTATTGTATAAAAACAATCGGTTAATAACGATTTCATGGAAGCTGTGACATTTCTTTTGGATCAACAATCGTAAAAGAGGAAACAAATAATAAAATAAGTATATCAACTGCCTTTAACATCAGCCTGTATATACTTTAAATATTATTCATCATATTATTTTACATGCTATCCTATTTAGTCAAAGGAGTACTTTGGTGGGAATTACTGTAGCGTAAGACAGAAGAGGAAACACCTTCTTTTTTGGTGTTACATGAAACTATGTTTGAAAAATGTTTTCTTAATAACAAAAATGCCCACAATGATATGAAAAATCAATGAGGAAAAGATTTTAAACATTTAAATCTCCTTGCTTGTAGTTTCTGCATGATGTTGTTTTATTAAGACAACAAAACATAAAATAAATAAATACCTAAAACATAAATAAAACCATAAGAAATATTTTTTTCAAGAGCTAATTCTATTTCCTTTCAGTCCTTTTTTAGTGATTTTGTATTTCTTACAATACTATTTGAAACCAGAAGTCTCTGATGAGACTGTAGCTCTACTGGTCTGTTTGTATAACAAAAGAAAAGTAGCACTTGGATTTGAAACATTGCAACATGCAACAATAAATAGAATTATGTATCTTAATGTAGTCTACTTTTGTGACAAGGTTATATTGAAATCAAATGAAAACTAGGAGTAGTAGCGTTTTGAAAGTATTTCACGGAAATTTCTATTTTTAGTAACCATGAAAACACCATTCACCCAAATAATAAAAAAAAAAAAAACAGAAATACATATTATGTATCATAGTGTATTCTAACTGTGTGCCAAATTAGATTGAAATCAGACCAAAATTGTAGGAGGAGTAACGTTTTAAAGGAATTTCACTGAAATTTCTATTTTTAGTAACCATGGCAACACTGTTCATCGAATTCAAAAACCAATGCAATAAATTATGTATCTTAGTATAGTCTTCTTGTATGCCTAATTATATTAGAAGCAGACTAAAACTGTAGCAGCAGTAGTGTTTTAAAGGAATTTCACAGAAATTTCTATTTTTAGTAACCATGGCAACACCGTCCATCGAAATCAAAAACCGATGCAATAAATTATGTATCTTAGTGTAGTCTACTTGTGTGCCTAGTTATATTGAAATCGGACCAAAACTGTAGGAGGAGTAGCGTTTTAAAGGAATTTCACAGAAATTTCTATTTTTAGTAACCATGGCAACACCGTCCATCGAAATCAAAAACCGATGCACTAAATTATGTATCTTAGTGTAGTCTACTTGCGTGCCAAGTTATATTGAAATCAGACCAAAACTGTAGGAGTAGTAGCGTTTTAAAGAAATTTCAAAGAAATTTCTATTTTTAGTAACCATGGCAACACCGTCCATCGAAATCAAAAACCGATGCACTAAATTGTGTATCTTAGTGTAGTCTACTTGTGTGCCAAGTTATATTGAAATCGGAACAAAACTGTAGGAGGAGTAGCGTTTTAAAGGAATTTCACAGAAATTTCTATTTTTAGTAACCATGGCAACACCGTCCATCGAAATCATAAACCGATGCACTAAATTATGTATCTTAGTGTAGTCTACTTGTGTGCCAAGTTATATTGAAATCGGAACAAAACTGTAGGAGGAGTAGCGTTTTGAAAAATTGTTTACAGACAGACGGACAAACAGACAGACAGACAGACGGACGGACGGACGACGGACACCTTACTATCGCATAAGCTCTTCTGGTCTCTGACCAGTAGAGCTAAAAACAAACATATCACTGATTTATTAACAAGGCAAAAGGGAAATTTGATTTCATGTTCTATAAATGTTCATTTTTTAACTTTTGTATTACACCTCATCCTTTCACTGTTGCAAATTTAAATGCATTTATCATATAACTTTCAAACCTATTAAACAGGAAGTCATCAAGGAAATTCATATAAATAACTCACGTAAATCACGGCATCAAGACTTTATTTTTAAGAAAGTAAAACACAAGTCAAAAGGATAAAACGATGTTTATACTAAAGTTTTTCTAACTTGGAATAATCTTTGTGAATATGGCAGTGAGTCTAGGTAATTGATATAATTCTTTTATTATTAGATCGACTTTATTTCAACTTGGAAGTGTACTACAATATAAAACGAACTAAGGGCTTTCAAATTAGTACGAATACTTTAATATTTTTACAAATTTTTTAGTATTATTTTTATCAAATCACTGAGTTCATCTAATTGTATTTCATTACTTTACTTCGATGGGGACGTAAAACAACATACAATCAATCAATCAATCCACGCGAATCTTGTTAAACCCAGATCATTATATGTCTTATTTTTTTCAGATAACGTGTAATATTTAGGTTTGTAAATGTTTAAACAAACGAATACAACGATACCTAATGCAAGGAATAATTTATATCGTAAATATATATTATACCAAAGGTCAGTCAAAATGAGTCAGTGTTAAAGTAATGGTATAGAAAATTGAAGTTACGGTATATTGCATAGCCAGAAATTTGAAATGTTGCTTGTGAACACATAATTTCGAGTACAAAGAAAGCGAATTACGCCTTGTTTACACGTACCTATCAAAGGGGAAAATTTTATTACATTTATTTTCCTTTAAAATGTTTAATGTATGTTTATCTTCATTGTGAATCTCATGGAGTCGCCATGTACAATGCAAGCTAGAAAGCAATGATCTGTTATAGTGAAATGCTTTATAATAAATAGAAACACTCGGCCTATCGGACCCATATGACACAGATAACCCACTATCATATATACAAGTCTTCAGTTCCTCTTTTCTGTATTTAACAAATGTTGTCTATATATAAACTGAATATAAGTATTAACCATATTACGAATGGAAATTTGAAACAAAACCAAAAGGTTTGAGAGTTAGGGCATGTGACTGATAAAAAAAAATCAGAGTAAATAAATTATACAACTCAGATGAAGACTGCCAAAGCTTCTCCAAATATATTGATGAAATACATGTTGACAATGTTTTCAATCTCCCTGTTGCTAACCTATGACGTTTCAACTGTTCAGCCTATGATACAGTGTACCAAAATGATTAAGGGAAAGGAAAAATCAAAGAAAATACAATGAAAAGAGAATTTAATATTTTGTAGTTGAATATGAAATTTATATAACTCATGAGGCAGGATTTTTTTTTATATTTTCACTCCTGTACCGTACTCGTTAAAATAAAAAAAAATCTGTTCAACTTGTGAAATAAATTCTATATTAAACTACAGAACATTGAATATTCTCTATGTGGTCAGATCTTTATGAACTTTTACAGGGTTAGAGGTCATAGCGTGACTTAAGCACTCTGATAATATCTTTGCATATTTATGTCAGAGAAACAGGCTTCGGAACCTCTGACTTTACGGCGATGACAATGATTGAATAATTGAAAATTATTTATTTTCATTTTAATTTTTAATCAAACCCTGTCCATTATATCGTCATTTAATGTGAAGAAATGTCTGAATTATAATATTTAAATCTAGTTTAATTTTTTAATCCTAAAATCTTTTGAAGGTATGTTTGCTAAGGCAGGCGATACCATCGCTATTGACTTCATATAGATGAACACATGAAATAGCTGGATTATTCTTATTACTGCGCCTTTTTCTATCATAATAAACATTTTATTTTGATTTTTTTTTTTTAATTTGATTGCAAAAATCAAAGTAAAAATTCAATTGTGGGAACAGGGCAAAGTTTTCTGACCAATTAACTTTTAGGTCACTGTGTGTCACAACAAAGAGACGGTTTGTGTAATATTTTTTTATCTCATACATGTGGTGGATACTACCAATAAGATAAACCTATGCTTTATCCACGGGTATGTGCTTTATCAATAGCACTTCCGGTTTCGACATAATCCGTCGGCTTCGCTTCAAGATGTAAATATATCGAATCTTCTATTGTGAAAGTTCTGTATTATCAAATAATTCTTATAAGCAAAAATTTTCGTTAAAAACAAGAAAGAAAAACTCATAACACTTCAGTGAAATGTCAAAATTTATCGATGTACTGGATACAACGATGGATGACGCCCCCCCCCCCCCCCCCCAGGAATCGTTAGACCTAGCAGTTAAGTTGTGTTTGGAATATTCCTTTGATCATGCAGGAAAGTGTAGCTACTTTCAACGATGCTTTCTTACATTATACTAGCCTAACTCTAAAAACATTATAATTCACCATGGATCCACAAGTAGCCTAGCACTGCCGTACACAGAATGATTTCAGAGGACGAATCATGATGATTCCTTGTTCTTTATGTACTAGACTGTAGAACTTCCAGTCAAATATTTGTATGAAATATATCTCCCACAGATTGACTAACATGTTTTTAAAAAGATTCCGATATTTCATATTCTGTACAGTTATGATATACTTTCTTTCGGCATGTCAACGTCAACAGTACGACGTCATAAATTTACGCGTCATCGATTTGGTTGAAATCATTCATAGTTTCACAGGGATTATCTCAAAAGTTTGTTAAAAACAAAAATTGCATAAGATAAATAGAACATTATAATTGAGTGTTTTGATATTTGCTTTATCCAACTCGTTGAAATGGTATATGAGATCAAATCAGGACTATGTTCAAAATGAAAAAAAGAAATAAAAAGTCGTAATAACGAGATAAAAAGTCGTAATTACGAGATAAAAAGTTGTCATTACGGCTCAAGAAAGTCGTAATAACGAGATAAAAAGTCATCATTACGACTTAAGAAAGTCGTAATAACGAGACAAAAAGTTATTACAAGATAATAAAAAAAGGTCATATTACGACTTAAGAGAGTCGTTATAACAAGATAAAAAGTCTTAATTACGAGATAAAGGTCGTTATTACGACCTTTAATTTTTTTTTTTTTTTCATTTTCCTTAGTTGACCCTTCTAGGCCTTCGTACTCAACAGTTCTCTGTAAAAAAAAAAACAAAACTCTGTGACGACCCAAGTTCTTAGGACCTGACTCAAAAATCATGAAATCAGAAAATATTGATTTTTTTTCAAAACTTGTTGCCCTGCAATCGTCCAGAGATTTACTTCTATTTTCACTAGTTCTCCAGTATTTTTGAAATAGTGTGAATCAAGGAAATCAGCAAATATATGCACTGATTCTTTCAGAAAATCTCAGTCAGCTTACAGCTTTCAGAGGCGTAGCATCGTAAAGTAGTTCATTTAGTGAAAACCGATGGTATGCAGACAAAGCAGTTGATGGTCATCTTCAAGACGAGCTCGGTGAAGAAACATGTAGCATCACAACAGCTCTATTTCTGAAGACGGCATGGTGGAAGTTCACTCTAAACCAATTGTCTAATGTAGCATATTTGCAAATATTTTTCAGAAAGTCAAGTAAGCATCCACATTATTTGGAAGCGCCGTCAAGTCAATGGGGCATTAAGACATATTATCCTTCCAAAAATGCAATTAACATCACGATATGGGAAACTGGTTCGTAATATTTTAGCAACAATTTTACTTGCCTTAATTGTATTTAGAATGAATTCAGAATTCATTTGTACTTTTAATTAAAAAAAAAAAAAAAAAAAAAAAAAAAAAAAAATTGCTAGTTTAATCACAAATGTCAGTGGTTTGAACAAAGAAAATTTTCAAAATGAGCAATGCTTTAATGTAATGTGTAAAAGAAAAAAAAAAGGACTGGAAATAAACAAAGGCACCCCCTTCTGAAAAATAATAATTCCGTGTAATATGGAGATAACGAACAGTAATCAAGCTCAAAAGTCCATTAAAACAATGCAAATCGGGAGCAGAGCACAACACGGGTCTCTAAAGACATCATATGGGATCAAGTACCATGGAGGAGTAAGCATCCCGATCACACACCCCTTGTGCTCCTTGTCATGATCGGGAATACGGAAAAATGCGTAGAGAATTCAGTGTGTAAATAATGGCCTAACACTTGGTATAAATTAATAAATAAAATAAATAAATAAATTGAGTAATAAATTAGTATTTAATTAAATAGTTAATTTATTAGTTAATTTATTAATAAAATGATTAGTAATATTGAAAATAAATAATTAATTATTCTTTTCAGGAACCGAATACAAGTGCATAGTTTTTATCTGATACATGTTCACTGCTTTATTTTCTACAATTTCAGCTGTTAATCGTCATAGCGGTTTCTCTGTATTTGTATTCAATGACTCAAGTTACATTCCACCGTCAACCTGTGGAAAAAAAAAAATATTCACACAGGATCCGTCTTCTTGTCCTAGCCAAGTGATAAATGTGACTGTAAATGAACTGACTAAGGGAATAACATTATTTAATTCAAAAGACCCTCCGCGAAACACAAGCTGTGTAGGATATGAGCCATCCTTTGCTACCATTGAGATCTGCGAAGTAATGGTTATGGGTATGTATTATTTACAGGGTAAGTGACAAGGATTTGTGCATAACAGTAGCAAGTAGTTAGAGGAACAAGTAGTTAGAGTACAAATTTTAATGTTAGTAAAAAAAATATACACATGGTACCTAATACGTGCAATATCTATGATCTTTGTTGACTTATTGATTATTTATCTGTAGGATGTAAATCCCAACATTACGGAGATGACTGTAAATTATGTTCTCCAAACTGTTCAAACAGAGAGTGTGATGCCTTTGATGGATCTTGTGTATACGGCTGTAGTGATCGATTTGCTTTAATTTTGATTCATGGCAACAGGGCATTGCTTTTGTATAAATGTTCTACCTAATATAACTATGTATAAGATCCAAAATAGGGCGTTAACTCCACCCATTCTTTATAAGGATCATAACCAGCAACCCTCCTCTCCAATAAAAAAAAAAGAAACAGAAGAAAAGCTTGATACCTTTCCATTTTTTTCTAAACAGCACAGCATGTATTTTGATGGAAGGGAATTCTGCTATTTGCATGTGTATATATCTGTTCATTGCTGAGTTCGACCAAAGTGGGATCACTTACATCAGCTATTTATCACGTGACTGGTTCAAATTAGAAAAAAAAAATGTACGGCTACAAAGATCGTAAGAAATCAATGATATACTTATATTGTTTCCTATGAAATTGACTGTGTTTTATTTGAGACAACTTGAACATATTAAGTACTGGGAGCAACTTCCTCATGCCCAGGAATGAAGTAAAATTTTGCAGTATTTCGATAAACTTCCTACATTGACATAAAGCGAATTGAAATAAGGTTAAATTACTTAATAAATCAACAGCGCACAACCCGCTCCTATATGTAGCACTTTCCAAAATAGTTGGGATAATGGATTCACGTGTTTGAAAACTTAAATTATCTATAATGAAGCAGATATCGTTGATTTTTTTGAGATTTTCAAGGGGATGTATCTGTCATTCTAGTACATTACTGTAAATGTGTGAGAACTGAGAGTGTCAAACTAGTCGGTGACGACATCTCAATGCAGCGAGATCATGCGGTTTTCATTTCATGTTCGGATGTTGTTATTATGGCAAGATAAGTCGCACATCAATTTATGTTCACATTATTTACATTATTTATCAAAAAAAGTCTGTGTTAGAGTGTGTTTCAATTTTTTTTTTTCCGCCAAGATTCATTCGAATAGTCTTAACTAGGCATCTTAATCATTTTCCCGTACCCCAGCTTAGACGAATGTAAGTTTGAGAGTCCTTAACCTAGCTGCAAGTTACCAGACTGACCAATCGACCCTCGGTAAATGTCCATTGGTCCATTAGTATCTATTGGCTGCCGATGAACTGCAGACTTCGCCCTTTTTCTATTTTTTCCCTTTAGAAAGAAGTATAAATGTATTTGAATTGAGGTGTCACGTTTATTTTATTATTTATGTTATGTGCAACAGTACATTTCTCCTTATTATTCGTGTATATACTTCAAACTATATATAGTTTGTAAAGAAGGCTATTATGGACCTAATTGTGAACAAGCATATGGCAAGTGTAAAACTGAAACTGTTTGTAACCACGTCACAAGAATCTGCCCAAAAGACTGCCAGAATAACTGGAACGGAGTAAAGTGTGGCGGTAGGAGCTGTCATTTCTTCATAATTTAAACGCAGAGAGAGAGAGAGAGAGAGAGAGAGAGAGAGAGAGAGAGAACGAGATAAACATTTGTATTTTGTGTTGAGCAGACTAAAAAAAGTCAAATTCATTGTTAAAACAAAGTATTATCTAATATTAGATTTGTTTTAATTTTCTTTATTTTATATTCCTTGTAGTGTGTGGAAATTGTCGCTATGGTAAAAACTGCGCAGATATATGTGGTCATTGTAAGCAGGGAATTTACTGTCACAATATAACAGGCATCTGTCAGGAAGGATGTCAAGATCATTGGGACGGTCCTCAGTGTAACGGTATTTAATAAAACCAATGTTCTCTAAAAGCCTTCCTTGACTATTAAACTTCTGCTAAAAACAAATCAATTTCAATTAACAATGCATTAAATATTCATTGAATACATTGAGACTATGTCACTTTCTTGTAAAAAAAGCATTCTGAGAGTATTGCATTAGCAATACTAGTCTCCTACCGGCAAGTTTAATCTGGTTCCCATTAAAAATTGAAAATGCTATAATTCCGTCAAAAATCAATGAAGCGGGACGAAATGCAAACTTGATCTATAACTAATCAAGGTTAAGTCACATACCAAATATCAGCTCAATATCTGCAAACCTTTAGAAGAAAATTGCGGAAAACCCCTAAAAATTGAAAAGGTCGTAATTCCGTCAAATATCAACGAAGCGTAACGAAATGCAGACTTGATCTGTAACTCATCAAGATACAGTCACATGCCAAAAATCAGCTCAATATCTCCAAGCGTTCAGGAAAAAAAAATGCGGAAAACCAAGTGGGACAGACGGACAGACAGACAGACAGACAGACGGACGGACTCATAGGAAACCTATAGTCCCCTCCGGTTTCACCGGTAGGGGACTAATAAGAATATAGAGCGTAAAAAAATAATAGAGAACTATACCCTATAATGTTACAATATAATTCTTGCTCTACTTTGCTTATTATTTATTTAATCTTGACTATAGTTTGTAAAACCGGTATTTATGGACAAAATTGTGAATACACATGCGGTAAATGTAAAGCTGGAACGATATGCGGCAATATCTCAGAAATCTGCTTAGAAGGTTGTCAAAATCGCTGGACAGGATCAAAATGTCAAAGTGAGAAATCATCAATATTGAAATTTTATGTGAAATTAAAAAAAAAAAAAACTTTTACAGAGCTTAAATTGTTAGATTATTTCCCTCTTCGTAGTTTGTAACGATAGGTTTTACGATGAAAACTGTTCAAAGGCTTGTGGTCACCGTAAACTTGGGACACATTGTCACAACATAACGGGAATTTGTCCAGAATATTGAACGGGTCATTGGAATGGTTCTCAATGCAATGGTATGTTATATACTTGATGCCAGTGCAATGATATATTATATACAAGAAGTCAGTGCAATGGTATGTTATATAAAGAAAGTCCACTGAGAAACTGATTTATGAAGGCCTAAAAACTTCCGATTAAAAAAAAAGCACCTATTGCGACACGGGACCTCGGTTTATACAGTCTAATCCGAAGGACCGGTCTCCACGTCAAACAGTGGGATTCGAACCCGCGTCGGAAGATTCAACGCCTTACTCCGCGACTCTAGAGCAGACACTCAATCACTGCGCCTAGCGGGCGACGCAAATGAAATTAACTTTCTCTAATTGTTGTAACATACGCTCATAATGCTGTTTTGTATCGCTATGCATACACTACTTGCATATTTACAATCTTTTATTAATACAATTTAACGGAAAGAAATATGCCAGATTATCTTTATCATGATAATTGTTTGCATGCAAACTTCTTTGAAATTCTTTATCTTGTTTATATTAAAATTTGTTTGGCTGCTCAAGTTAGGACTAACTCGAGATATACTAACTTTCAGTCGAGCATGAATTCATTAAAGTTTAGTCGATAAATATACTGTGACCCTCAAACCTTATAGAACATATTAAATCTACAATAGAAATGCTTCCTTTCAAATACCATGCTTGCGAATTCTTATCGTAATGTATTAAATGCAAATGCATTTGTTGTTTATTATGTGAATTTTTGTCACAATCTCAAATTCGTATAAATTAGGTTTGATGAAATGAGTTTGGCGTGAAAATAATTACTGAATTCAGGATATTGGGACTCATTTTTGAAGCACATGCAGAGATTGCTGCCTTTTGAAAGCATTCTGTGGTTCTAAGATTTTTCCGTTTTCCTGATCAAAACTTTTTGTAACCTTTATGTTTATTAAACTTAATTAGTTTTATTTGTCTGTATCATTCTTTGTCTAACTAGTAATATAAAATGTCAGAAGACATTGTTTTATGGAAAAAAAAGGAAAGTTTATTCTTATTTCTTTGATTGGAAGTGAATTTTGTCAGAAGCAATTCGTTTTATATATATAAAAAAAAAAACACATGGATTTGCATTTAGTCAAAGTTTCTCGGAATAATATACTTATGTCATATAAATAATGAAGTGTGGTTTCAATTCCTTTCGTTTTGCAGCTTGCGCTGATGGATACTTTGGATTTGCATGTGAAAGTTGCTGTGGACATTGTCTGGAAAATACAAATTGTAATTATTCTACAGGAATATGTCCTTCGGGATGTATAGAAAACTGGATTGGTCCAAAATGTTACAGTAGAATTATAGAGCGATCTTCATTGAATGTATATTCAGGTAAAAACTATATAATCATCTAAAAGTAAAAAAAAAAAAGTGATTCGACATGATGTTTTGTTACTGATAAAACATTGCATTCTGTATATCGCATTATGTTCACAACCATCAAAAACCAAAGACAATGAAAAAAAGGATAAATATAACAAACAATGATCGATCACATAAAAACTGCAATCAATACAAATCTGTATAAAGGGCATAAAAACGGATCTTTAGAAATTTCAGAGGTGGGATGAGGTGCTTAGGAGTAAACATCCCCTGTTGACCGGTTACATCCGCCGTGATCCCCATTTAATGATCAACGGGACATTCTGTAGTCAAATTTAGTACCAACACAAATGTCGTATCCCTTGCTTTTTTTTTCATTCATAGATGAAGAGAATTCAAAGACTTTTTCTATAGTTATATCCATTTCATCAACCTTCTTTGCTGTAATCTTTATCTACGTTATGGTTAGAATTTTTAACAGAAGAAGAAAAGGTGAGAAGAAGCAAGGAAAACAACAGCAATGTCCGTGGAAAACCCGCTAATTTTCCCGCAAATAAAAGATTCGAAAAACAAACATACTTATGA
This sequence comes from Saccostrea echinata, assembly GCF_033153115.1. Lineage (NCBI taxonomy): Eukaryota > Metazoa > Mollusca > Bivalvia > Ostreida > Ostreidae > Saccostrea > Saccostrea echinata. The sequence continues at coordinate 18,166,092 of NW_026889754.1, read as the reverse complement.
TGAAATTAATTCTTCTTTGAAGTTGAACAAGTCTGATTATGAAGAAATACATACCTACAAAAACACAATCGAGTGCAATATAGTTAAGGCAAACCAAGGACATATTGTTTGCATTGAAAATTAAATGCATTTGAAAGTGATGAAGGTTATTATTTGTTTCCTTGTAAAGGACATTTTATAATGGACACACTTGTATACTGAACATCTGTAGATTGTAGATTAACTTATATTTGCGGTAAATGGTCACTTGCCAAAAATTTTTTCCCAAAATCATAAAGAAAGACACTGGATGTATGTTTAGATCGTTAAATTTAATAGATTTAACAACATTTACTTTGTTTTTTATTCAATTCTTATTCAAGATGTGTCCTTTAAAATAACAAATATGTTGTCAAGACTATGTAGGGAAATTGCAGAAGGTGAGGATTTTAATCAATGTACAACATTGAAAATTGAAAACGTTTTAATACCCATGGAAAATGATATTCACATATTTTACAATCAAGGTTAACGGAATAATAATAGACTTATTTTTCAAGGTATGTTGTCAGATTCGACGTCATAATACAATGATGTTACAAAATGACTCTGTCGTCGTCTGAAGTGCGAAATTTAAAAAAAAAAAATAGATTTAGAGTCTGAAGAGGCGAAGAATACGGTATCCTTACGGTATCACCCAATTTTATTGAAGGGGCATCAAGAGTAGTAGAATAGTTGATTGTAAGTTGTACAATGTATAATGCAAGAATTTTCATTCATTTAGTAACATCACCATATGCCAGAGAAGGGATTCACAATTTGACCTATACTCAGCAATCAGTGCAATTTAGCAGTTTGGTTTTTTCTCGTACCAACGCCTACCGTGACAGGATACCATGGTTTTGAGGATCTCTATCGAAAGACCCTCGATATTTACTTCTTGTCTATTGGGCTTTACGAAGAAACAGTCATTACCTTTGTTTATATCTTAGGTTTGACGCAGCACAGCGAAAAAGAGTCAAATCTGGGCCTTCAATCACAAATTGAACGTTCTCATGTATCTCTAGGCAACTGGTAGATTCCGTTTGTTTTGTGTTAAGTTTAGACTTAAGGTAGCTAGGGACACCTGACCCCCAAAAAACCTCCCAATAGATTTTGCTGAAATTTTCACATGGTGCAAAGGAATGTGTAATGAACCTTTAGTGGAAATGTGAACATGGCATTGAGGATAAATTGCGGAACCAGGAGGTAATGAGTTACATCCCCTTTCCATTCACTCCAAAAATCATAATATAACATATAAATTACCCATAAAAAATTTATTATGGAATATGCATTCAATATTTAAAATTATTTAAAACAATTTTGATACTGTAAACTTATTTTAACAATGGATTGTCTGAACAGAGATAAATTAAGAGAACAGTGCTTATAAAACGTTTTAAATTCAACGAATTTGACTTTTTCATGCATACAAATTTGATACTTTTTAAATTCTAAAAAAAAAAAATTCTGTCCAATAGAATTTTTATTTTTTATCATTATATGAAAGATTTGTCCAATGCCATTCTTCACTCAGAAAATCTTGGTCACATTAGAAAAAAAAAACAATTGAAGAAATAAATCAAAAGTTCAAAACAATTACTAATAAATGATTAATGAAAATATTTTTTATGACATTAGGAGGAATCATAGAGTAATGACGTAATGACATGATGAGTTACCTCCCCTCACTATAAAACTCATAATTTACCCAATATTGAAATAATCCATAAACAATTAATTGTTAGATATGTGCTTTATTTTTAACATAATTCCTAAACAAAGTTAAAATATGAATTAATATTTCAACAATAGATTACTTGAATGGAAATGTAATTTTAAAAGAAAACACATACAAAAACTCTTCAACCTTAACAATTTTCCTTACTTTCATGCAAACAAATTCTATATTTTTCTATGTAAAATCTTTAAATTAATCTGCTCAAATAGATTTTTTTAATAATATTGTTATGTGAAAAATTTGTCAAATACTATTCCTCACTAAAAAATCTTGCCACAGGGCTAATTAACTAGAGGTACCAAATGGTCCAAATCCAACCCCTCCCATTTTCCAGAATTGAAAATAAGAATCAAATTTGGTGTGCTCCTAAAAAAATGCAAAACAAAAATGTGACTCAATAAGATATTTAATTGGTACTACAAAACCCTTATTTTATGTCAATTTTAAATTATATTCCACTTGATTTGAAGTAGGGATTGAATAAAAGTATGTCACTTCTCCCAGTCAAACAAATATGACCATTATAATGAACTTAAGATACACATATTATATGCATTTAATTTTTTTTCATTGCATTGTCAAACACAAACTAATTGCATGTATTAACATGTCATATATATGCACCTTTGTTGGAAAAAAAAAACATCTTGGCCATGCATACTGAGACAAAAAAAAATACATTTGACATAGCACAATACACATATTTTTTTTGCATAGAATAAAAAGAATATCATTGAAAAAAATATGATCAGTCTAAGGAAAATATATTGTAACAGGGACCTTGACCTGAGACATAAATAAATCATATATAAAAATTAAAAACAAAATGACAACATAAGAACAGCCCATTACTGCACTTGAATTAAAACTTCATGCAAGACATTTTATATGTTAAATGAAAACGAAGAGTCTACATGAATATTTGGAGCAGCTGATTAACGAACATGACACTCATTCACATAGTAGATTATGCATAATAAAGAATAGTCTATTGTTGAGCGGCCTCTTACTGAACCCAACATAACACTTCCATAGTAGATTATGCATATTTTTTTTTTTTTTTTTTGAAAAAGAATATCCTGCTGCAGCCTATTGCCACATCTGACATACATGTAACTCTCACATAGTACATTAAATATAATTTTTTTTTTAAAAGTCTACAAGTGGAGCAGTCTATTACCATGATTACCACACCAGCCATAATACTCACAGAGTAGATTAAACATGAACAAGAGGCCCACTGGCCACATCGCTCACCTGAGCACAATTGCTAGGCAAAAGCACAAATCAGTTCAGCATTGAAAAGATTGGGGGGGGGGGTGAATTTTAAACTACCTGATGATGCTTCCATGTCAATATAACAAATGGCTTTGTTTTACATGGAAAGATTTGAAAAAAAAAATTCCCATGTATTCCTTTGTAAAAATTTGATCCCCCATTGTGGCTCCTCCCTATTCCAGGGGTCATCATTTGAACAAACTTGAATCTACACTACCTGAGGATGCTTCCATATGAATATGACTCATCATGGCTTTGCTGTTCTTGAGAAGAAAGTTTTTAAAGTTTTTTCCTATATATTTCTATGTAAAACTTTGATTTTCCATTGTCTCCCCGCCCTACCCCCGTGGGTCATGATTTGAACAAACTTGAATCTACACTACCTGAGGATGCTTCCATATAAATATGACTTATCATGCTATTCTTGAGAAGATTTTTCCTATCTGTTTCTATGTATAAATTTGATCCTCCATTGTGGCCCTGCACTACCCCCGGGGGTCATGATTTGAACAAACTTGAATCTACACTACCTGAGGATGCTTCCATATAAATATGACTTATCATGCTATTCTTGAGAAGATTTTTCCTATCTGTTTCTATGTATAAATTTGATCCTCCATTGTGGCCCTGCACTACCCCCGGGGGTCATGATTTGAACAAACTTGAATCTACACTACCTGAAGATGTTTCCACATGAGTTTCATCTTTCCTGGCCCTTTGGTTCTTGAGAAGATTTTTTAAAGATGCTATTCATTTCACTAATTCTTAATTATCTCCCCTTGAAAGAGGGCGTGGCCCTTCATTTAATAATCCCTTCACCCAGGCATACTTTGTGGCAAGTTTGGTTGAAATTAGTCCAGTGGTTCTTGAGAAGAAGTCGAAAATGTGAAAAGTTGACACACAGACGGACGCCGGACAAAATGTGACCAGAAAAGCTCACTTGAGCCTTCGGCTCAGGTGAGCTAATAAAAGTCTATATGTGGAGTGGTCTGTTACCACTTCAGATGTAACACTCAAACAAGAGATAATATGAAATTGACAAGAAAAGTAGTATATGTTAGTTCAATTTCATCAAGTGGTTCTTGTCCTGCTTTTATGGAAGAGATGGAAAGTCATTCTTTAGTAGAGCTGCATTAGTTGAATCATTATCAGCATGAATGGTCTGGACTTCACATTCATACATCTTATACACCTTACTTGTTAAAATTATCTGAAATATTAAATTTAACATTATTATCTGGAGTCCACATCAAAATATTTTCCCAAAAATGTCTATATCCTATATACAGAATTTCAGTGAACATGTATATATACATGTATAACTTGCAGAAGTTTACACCCCATAAATTGCCAATTTTCTACACTTATCAAATTTGGCATAACAAAATTCAAATGATGACTTTACCAGTATCACTATTATACTAACAGCAAGACCCCTTGGTCTGCTATCCATGCCAGCATCAAAACTAAATTTCAACTGGTCCGGTTTAGCATTCTTCGTCTCTATCTATCCAACAAGTATCCTTAGCCTGGTTCCACAACAGAGGCCGACATCTCTTTTTCTTCAATCTGGTGATACCATGTGGTGTTAAAGGTGCTGAGAAAATTTACTTCATCGGATGGTCCCATATCAGAATGTACCATCAAATTGGCTGGAAAAAAATAGATCAAATAAATATATACAGGCATAAACAAAATTTATATGGTTGATTGTAAAATAAGTTTTTAACCAGAAAATCTTACATAGAAACTGGACTTATCAAGAGAAATGCCCATGCTGCCTGACCAATATTCTAACTATGCAGCAGTAGTAAAATAAAGGATTGAATTTTATCAGACCTGCAAACAACATGCAAACAGTTTCAATATGTACCACCTTGTCAAACTTTTTTCCAGTGAAGAAAAACAAAATCTGTCAAAACAAAAACAAAACTGTCCTCAATCATCTTGGAAATAAAAATTAAAAAAACCCTTCACTGAAATGTTAATAAGTAATCTGACACCCATAAAATCCCCCTATAACTATTCCCTGAACTTTTCTCGGAGCACATTGTTTACAACTTGCAGTCCGCCATATTGAAATAGGCGCATTTCCGGAATAAGCGGACCAAAAAATTCTTAATTTAGAATTCACATGTAATGTCACGTGATCGCTATCCGTAGCTACGTTAAGCACTGAAAGTCACAAGATGAAATTACAGCATTCAGTCGATGGAATGGTAACTGAATGCCCACTGAAAAGTCACTTCAGTTCCGTTCCCGTGACTTTCCCGTTATCTTTCATTCAGTCGACTGAATGGCAGAAAAATAACTGACCTCTCAGGTAACTTTCAATTATATCTTTTATAAGATTATCCGCTTTTTCTGACTAGGATTTTTTTTCATGTTTTCCTATTACAATGGTATTTAATCAATCTAGTTTTGAATTAAAAATAATGAATAAAGTGAACGTATGAAAAAATGCATGCTTAAACCCATGGACGAACCGTTCTCCTTTCGCTTTAAAGTCTGCATTCATTACGCCACGGTGTCTCGTTGAAAAATAGCCAGAAAAAAAATCTTTAAATTTGTAGAATCCGAACTATGATACTTTAATAACATGTTATGGAGGAACTTGGCGATATGTATATATCTTGTACACATCTTGTATATTATGTGTAAATTGCGCGGATTTGGGGGGCAGACTAATTTATTACACGTCTCTTATCTAAAATGAAAAATGAAAAGTATCGACGACGGACACCTGCTTTTTAAAGAATTGATTCAAGAGAAATCTTCACCTCGGAATACGTTGTAAATTCTCAATCTAGAAATTAATGTAAAATACTTTTAAAACGATACTTGTAAAGGATAAAATAACTTTTTTAACAATTAAGAAAATTTTTTTTACAATATTAAGTTTCTTCCACAAGAGGTATATAGAGGATATTCAATGGTTTGTAGTTGGATATGGAAATTATATCAAGAGTGGGACTGGAATTTTTTTTTATATTTTCACGAGTGCGTCTCACGAGTAAAATAGATTCCATACCCAACTATAAAACATTGAATTTGCGATATTTTCTTTGATTTTCCCTTTGCCTATGTCTTTTCGTAACACAGTGTAATAGGCGGTGTAAGATTGGAAATATTGTCACATGGAATTAACACAATTGGGAAGAAATTGGCAGTTTTAATCCCTATCAAGACGATTAGTAACTATCTCTATGTTATGACAGGCCAAAAATTATTTTTTACTTACTTTGGTATCTTTCACACTGTGACAGGATATCACTTTGCTTTCCTTCACACTGTGAGAGAAAGTAACTTTTATACTAAAATTAATCAGTTTCACAGTTGAAAATGTAATAAAACATGATTAATTCTGTCTCTTCTTTCATTACTGGATATTTATATGAAAATTAACAGCATTAGACAGTGTAAGATGGACATAAGAAAAATAAAAATATATTTTAAAGCTGAAAAATTAAGAGAACTTTTTTTTTATTTATATTACGAGAATTTTGCCCGATACCCTCGATCTTTTTTTCAGATTGACTGATTGTTTATTAATTATACAACTTATTAAATTGACGATGTTTGTGAAAATTGTATCACTGATTAAAAGATTTTACAGAAATAAAAAAAATATAACAATTTTGTGTCAATTAATTTAATTCTGAACGAATATTCGATAATTATTTTTTTAATTATTTGAAGAATTTTTTTTGTCTATTTTCATCTAATAAATTAGAAATTCGAAAATCATTTTGAATTTTTGTTTGTAGTTGATTTAGAATCCTTACTATTAATAAAATGATACTGAGACATAAATTTTATAGTCTATAATAACAATATAACTTCTAGTTAACAAGTTTAAAAAATTGAACACCTAATCATTTAAGGAATAAATTTAATAGGTAACCTTTTAGTAAACAACTTTAAGAAATTGAACATCTAATAACTCAAGGACTATATTTACATGTAATAACCAGCCAATTTATGCGATATAAAGTGGGTTGGGACAGTTTACGCCTTATAAACCTTATACCGTATAAATTGAGTAGCTATTAATATCATTCCTTATAGTTTAATTTACATTCATTTAGTGTAAGAAAAAGACATGATTGTCCTTAAAAATGACTTCAAATTGTACAAAATCTAAATGTAACGTCGGGTGGATTTATGATTTTGACCAAGGAGAAAGAGTTCATTTAATGCCAATTTCACGAAGTATTCAAATGACATTGTTAAAATCCATTTTTGATGTAGTTTAGTGCGGAAAACAAATTTTGCTTTGCACCGAGTTTGAAAGTATATTTAATAACAAATGTGGATTTTTGTATGTTTATGGTGTTGAAAGCGTAACAAGGCCTTGAAAATTTGTGCATATCCGCACATTGCATGTTAATTTAGAATGAAATATGGAGAATTAAGAAGTGATATGTTGTTACGTTAACTGTTTTACAGCAGGCTATACAATGTGCCTGTAGGGTTGCATTTATATGCAACGTTAAGGAGTAAGGTAAAAGAGTAATAAATTTTACAAATCTTAACATGATTACGTTTATTAGAATTACTCGCTTACAGATAGCTTGCAATAGCTTCGACTACTTTTAATATGATGATTGCACCATACGGGGGGTCATTCAATAAATAATGCAAAACGCGATCTAAAAATTAGAAAAGCAAAAGAAGCAGTTTCTTTATATTTTTAATTATTCAAAGTAGTCCATGTTAACCTCAATACATGTCTTAAGTTTTTATACCTTTGACCAGCACACCTCAGCATGTCCATCTTTAGGGATGCCCAAAAGACGCTGATGAAAAGCACTCTCCATGGCATACATTAAATAGTAAAGTCGGTTTTTTTAATTGTTTTTTTTTTATTTTTTTTTTTTGGAGTTTTTAGAATTGATTTTTTGTATGTTGTTTAACGTCCCTCTCGAGAATTTTTCACTCATATGGAGACGCCACCACATGCCGTTGGAGAGCTGCATTTTTTGTCCTATACTCGGCACTGAGCAGTGAGGGATCTTTTTCGTGCCAGCACCTACTGCGACACGGGACCTCGGTTTATACGGTCTCATCCCAAGGACCGGTCTCCACGTCCCACAGTGGGATTCGAACCCGCGACGTAAGGATCAATTCCTTACTTCGCGACTCTAGAGCAGACGCTCTAACCACTGCGCCACGGGGGCAACTTTTGGAATTGAAAATATCTCTCAATGACTGCGATTTAGACAATACGGAGGAAAGCTAAGCTTCGTAAACGTTCTTTTCTTCAAAATTTCAATGTCCATGCTTATTTGGAGCAGCATTATTAGACACAAGAAAATTAAACCCGGGATTGGTTTTTTGACTTCCCTCACAGAAAAACGAAAGAACTTTCTTTAATGCAATTTTAACATAAAAACAACCGTCGATTTTCCTTCCTTTGGGTAAAGGTTCATGTATTACCGGACCACTTGACTAAAGAGAAAAACGTGTATAAGAGATGTTTGGAAAGATTTCGAATCTTTCGGTATCGCATCTTTACACAACAAGTCGTCTCATTAGCACATAAAAGATTGCGTAAAGTTGTGTTAGCGTGACGGCGTGTTTTGTGTTAGCGCGACGGCGTGTTGTGCAAAGTTGTGTTAGCGTGACAACATGTTTGTGTTAGCGCGACGGCGTGTTGTATAAAGTTGCGATAGCCTCATGACGTGTTGTGTGTAAGCGCGACGGTAGGTTGTGAACAGCACACTAGTGCATTGGCACTTCACGTTAGCGCATTGTTCCTAACGTGCTGTTACACTTTTGTAAAAAACACTATCGGGAATCATAGTTTTCTCATACTTAAGTCATTCCTCCTTAACATTGAACTTAAGAAAGAACCCACAGAAGTATCCGCATTTTTTAAGGTTATGTTTCTAGTTTTCTTGTGGAATTAACGTAATTTACCTATTATTTTCAACAACCTGTTGTTTTTTTCAATTCACCGTTATATATATATCTATATCTATATATCTATATATCTATATATATATATATATATATATATATATATATATATATATATATATATATATATATATATATATATATATATATATATATATATATTAAAACCACATTTCTAACATTCCTTAGTGTGTATGCAGAAAGTATTCTTTTTGCATTGATTCTATAATCAATGACTAGTATTATATCTCGTATAAAAATGTCAATTCTTAAAACATTATTCTGGTCTTTCAGTTTGAAGTGTAGTAAGCCAATAAACAGTGCAATGGAAATGATTTATTAAGAAAGTCAACGTCAATTTTTTTTCCGTAAATATTTCATAATTGACACAAACATTATCAAATATAGAAAGCAAAAACAAAAAATGTAATCTTAATACCAGAAGTTTTATACAGCATCCAAGTTTAAGATTTATAAATAAATGATATACTAGTGAAAGTAATGATACAATCATAAAATACAGGGTCAAACTAATATTATCAACACAAACTGTTGCAGATTTTAAAGTCCTGTGACATTGACACATTATGAACCTCGTATATTTAAATTCAATTTAAGTTATAACAAATAGGTAATTCTAAAAATCAGTGTTATGGACGTTATACCGCGGTTCAAAGGGAACGGGGAAAAATTAACCTGACACCATTAGTAGAGGTAATCAAACTTTGGGGCTTGATGATTAAACTTGTATTTCTAAATGAGAAGGTGATAATGATAATATTGCAAAATCTAAACAGTCTGTATCTGTTGATACATGTATTTTAAACCTAGAATATATCACAGCGCCAATTCTCAAGTTACTTGTTGAACAGTTATGACGTCATCGGTCGGAGATTTTAATTGAAGTGACAGATACAACATAACAAAATAAAAACAATTTATTTTTGTTAACATTTGCATGTTTCTATTCATTTTCGCTCTAGCGGACCCAGAGCTGACCCCGAGCGAACGCAGAGCGAACCCGAAGCGAACCCAGAGCGCACCCAAAATTTCTGAAAGCGGACCCGTAGCGGACCCCGAGCGAACCCAGAAAGCGAACCCGGGGTGCGCTCTGGTGTTAGGTTGTGTCCGGTCGGTACTGTATATACTCGCCTATAAGTCGGTCCGCCTATAAGTCGGTTGTATTTCTTAAGTTTAAATTTGAGGGATTGACCTGCTAAAATACCAATCTTTTTATAACTCGCGTATAAGTCGGATATAGAGTCTTGGACCAAAGTTTAACTCCCAAAAAACCGACTTATAGGCGAGTATATACGGTACTCGTGTGGGATAGTTAAATTCCACCTCGGGGCCAAGATTCACGGTCTAGGACTCGGCAAAGCCTCGTCCTAGACCATGAATCTTGTCTCCTCGGTGGAATTTCACTATCCCACACTCGTAGTAATGAATGATTCTATTAGTGTCAAATGAATGCGGAGACCTGAGGTCATCTAGTATTGTATATCTATAAAGAGACAAGAAAGTCCAAAACAGTTACTACATACCACCATTGTAAAAAATATTTAATAAAAAGAAAGAAAGAAAGAAAGAAAACAAGAGAAAGAGAAAGGAAAATTTTTCTGAATGCCTAACATTGTAAATCGTACACAATTTTGTCTTCAATACGATGTTTCGTTTTTATTTAATCGGGTTAAGAACCGACACAATACGCAAGGAAAATACCTGCAGCTAGTGCTGAAAAAGTTTTTGTATAATTTTTCCTTTCTGTTAATTCAAACGACCGGGATTTGCTGCAAGTTGAACAAATCGCGATCTTTTCCGACCACGATTTTAACCTTCTGTACAGTATCCATATGACCAGAAACTTCCTATGTACGTATCAAAAAAATAATTCATTACCAGTCTTAAATTTATATATTTAAAAGATTTTTATTTAGAAAAAAAACAGGAAAAAATATGTAAGATAAAAGAAGGGAAAATAAGTACCAAAATGGAGTGTGAAGGCAAATTCTTTGAGTTTTTTTTTTGGGCCGAGGGTGAAAATAAGATTTCGGGAACCTCATTGCACATCTGCAAAATACTTCCAGTTACGTTGCAAAAGATAAATTGGCTACTGTATAAAATGTGTGAGAAGTTCTATATATCAGTTTATTCTAAAGTTAAAAAAGTTGTTTTTCGACTTCAATTCGGCCCACAGGATAAAAGTGAAAATCTGGATACTTTTATCATTTTTTAAATTTTGAATTTACTGGGGGGAAGTAACTTCAAAAGAATGCTTGGACCTAAGTGCCCAGAAAAAAATGCCGTAAATTAAAGTGTTATAAAATGTTTATTTCTTTCCATTATATAAATCCCTATATCTTAACCATGTATTCTTGGTACAGATATGAATTTAAAATGGTCTTTTCGCGAAAATCTAAATAAATATCGAAGGCATGGGACCCGAAGATTTCTTGAATATCAATAGATAATCAGGGTCACGCGTTTTCATCGTCTGAATACATAGTCAGCGCATGTTTGTCGGCTGTTCTTAAAGCTGAAACGACTCGTAAATAGGCATACGCCATTTTCGATATTATATCTACGATACATCAACACCAGGGTATACTCTTCGCATTCGTTACACCTGACTGCGTTATTGTCACTGGTATCGGCGTGGAATGGCGACCCGGGTTTGTGCTGGTTATCTTGCATTACCTTTGTTTACATTTATTGTATTTACGTGTATCTGTGTTTGTTTGTATACTGCACTGACCTGTACAACTATAATTGTAAGTTTCTTTTGTATCTTATTTTCCTGCGTTAGACAGAGAATTACAGTTATTTTTGTAGCTACGGAGTGCTGTATAGCATACGTCCGTCTACACCGGTGTCGACTGATTTTACTGAACAGTGTCCAAGTCAGGCCGTTTATCTAGGGGTCCTCAGGTATAGCGAGAATTCGAACAAAAATAGCGGACACATTGCTTTTACGAATCATGTTCAGCTTTAAGAAAACTGTAGTTGTATATTGAACAAAATAACATCATATTAAAAGGAGAATAGGCGACAAACGTGCGTTCATACTTAATTTTACAAAAAAAAAACATGTTCAAAACAAACTTCTCACTTCCATTGTTATGACTGCGTTAAAGCTGAACATGATTCGTAAAAGAAATGTGTCCGCCATTTTTGTTCGGATTCTCGCTATATCTGAGAACCCCTATATAAAGGGCCTGACTTGGACACTGTTCAGTATAATCAGTCGACACCGGTGTAGATGGACGTTTGCTATACAGCACTAGGTAGCGACAAAAATAAACCTCGTCGAGGTCGAGATCGAGGTCTTGAACCTCGTTTAATGCAGGAAAGTAAGATACAAAAGAAACTTACAATTATAGTTGTACAGGTCAGTGCAGTATACAAACAAACACAGATACACGTAACTACAATAAAATGTAAACAAAGGTAATGCAAGATAAACTGCACGGACACGGGTCGCCATTCCACGCCGATACCCGTGACAATAAAGCAGTCAGGTGTAACGAATGCGAGAGGATACCCTGGTGTTGATGTATCGTAGATATAATATCGAAAATGGCGTATGCCTATTTACGAGTCGTGTTCAGCTTTAACCTTGATTTGACTTCGATTGACCTGTGAAATATTACAATTCATCACGTGATGTCCACCTGCGAGTGTACTTGTGAAAACAATTACATTGTATTCTTCAACCTGACCTCGATCTAAATCACGTCTTGGAGCGTGTTTTGTTGCAATATTTTCAGAATTTAGCAAATTAAATGTTGTTATAATTTTGCGTGTCCTCACATTTTTTAAAATGTCATATTGACATCGCTGTAATAAACCATACACATGTTCGAATTTCTAAAGAAAGAGAGAAGGAGAGAGAGAGAATGTCGACATTGACGCTGATCAATAGCTGCGTTCTATTAATATTGATTATGTGACCTAAAAGCCACTCCGGGTACATGTCAAATTCCGGACGGCGACATTAATGTATCGCTGCTTCAATTTTGATTCATAGCAACAAGGCATTGCTTTTGTACAAATTTTCTATCTAATATAATCATGTATACGTAGCTTTTTCTATTGCTTGTAAAATATTTTGGATTCACTTCATTTATAGCTTGGTAGAGAAATCGCATAAAGATCCAAAACAGGGCGTTAAGGCCACTCATTCTTTACAACATGATAACTTATCATGTTGTAAATTTTGCATTTACCTCCCCCTAGTAAATTCAAGAAGATTTTAGTCAATAACTCGGTTTCTTATGTATAACTTTAATTTAATCTAAATCAAAATTCTTTTTCATTCCTTTTTTAATTAAGTAAATTTTTATTTTAATTCAATAATTATTCAAAGACGGTATATTTCCGTGAGAAATCAGGTTGTACTTTTAACGTTTTAGATGGAATTCTTTTGTAAGAAAACTTTCAATTCAACAAAGTCAACACATCTGAAAGTTGTTTATTTATCTAAATCTTTGGCATGCATTTTCCGTTGTTAACTGGATATGGTCATTAAATTGTGTTTATAAAACATTTGTCACTTCCTGGTTAAAAATATATTGTAACAAAGGATTACACTAAATTACGATTGCGAAATGAAACTTCTTTTACTCTTGCATCTATTTTATCCAATTTTGTAATGTTTAATTGGCAGATTTATAGTGGTAAAATTCAATCAGTGCCGATATAGCCTTAAGCAAAAAAATTCAATTTTTCGGTATCAAAGATTGCCTCGCAGCTAAAACCATAAATTACTTAACGTATTAGGAAATTGTCTGTTTCTTGACTGGTTAAATGTGTGGTCATTCGGAAATGATAATAGCGCTCGCACCCGTTTTTGGTCATTCTATTTCGAGTCGCCAAATATACATATCGAAGAGTTTAATTCCATCTTTGTCATTATTTTTCAATACACAGTGCACCAAGACTTGTGGTCGACCGCGTGGCGCAGTGGTTAGAGCGTCTGCTCTAGAGTAGCGGAGTAAGGAGTTAATCCTTACGTCGAGGGTTCAAATCTCACTGTGTGACGTGGAGACCGGTCCTTCGGATGAGACCGTATAAACCGAGGTCTCGTGTCGCAGTAAGTGCTGGCACGAAAAAGATCCCTCACTGCTCAATTGCCGGAAAAGCCGAGTATAGGACAAAATTTGCAGCTCTCCACCGGCAAGTGGTGGCGTCTCCATATGAGTGAAAAATTCTCGAGAGGGAAGTTAAACAACATACAGACAAACAAAAAAAAACCCCAAGACTTGTGTCCCCTGCACGTACAAGCTAATTCCCTACAACCCATCCACAAAACCCGCACACTTATCAAGAAAATTCTTAATCTCCACCAGTAAGATGGTTTTGAATTTATTAGGGGGAAGTAAATGCAAAATTTACAACATGATACCTTATTGCAAATTAACAGAATATCCGAAATCATTTTGAAAAAGATGAGATTGCTACTGTACAAAATTAATGCGGAGGTCGTCGAACCAAGATATTTAAAACAAAAGGCATCATTTTCCCATTTTGCCCAAGGGCAAAAATAAAAACATTTTTGACCAGTCAAAATGGAAGAGAATTTTTTAAAACAATTTATTTTAAAGGAAACACGTCGATTTTCAGCCTCCGTCTGGGTCAAGGATGAAATTGAAAATGTCGAAAACAGTGCACATCTACAGAAAACCACCAATCATCTGGAAAAAAAACCAGAATGGCTATTGCAGAAAATGTAAGAAAGGCTTAGGGAACTAGGCTCTTGTGGAAAAAACATCGCTTTTTGACCTCCATTTGGCGCCCAGGATGGAAATAGATATCAAATATTAACACATATCTTCAAGACACCGATTTTCATTTTCCATCAGATGAATTGATTACTGCTTATGTTATAAGAAAGAGTGAAAGACGGACTAGTGAACCAGGAGATCAAAAATATTACAGATTTTTCTTTCGTGTGGGTAAGATAAATTTTCTCGACGAATCCAATTTTATTTACGTAAAAGTACAATATTGGAGATTATTACCTTGCTTTTTTTGAACGCATTTCATCAGAAGCAGCAAGTTTACAAAGAAAGATAAATAAATATGATTTTAGTTAACATGGATTTAATCTTTTAAGCTTTTATCTGAGGCATTTGCATAAAATTGTGTTTTATAAATATATTGAACAGTGTGTAAATAAATAAAATGAATTAAAAAAAACCTGAATATTATGTGCATACGATTTAACTAAAATGTTTTTTCGGTGATAAAGCATACGACTTTTACCAGAGAGGGTAAAATGTAATTGGTCACAGGAAGTTTTATTTATATTGTTGCATAAAGAAATACTATTGTTCCACTGAAAAAATGTGTTTACCAATATAATCACAGCAAATTGAAACGTCATTAATGATCATTGTCACGCAATCCATATACGTATTTTTTCCGTCTTTGGTTCTTTTTTGTCAAAATAGACATAATATTTTATGACAGTAAAATAAAATTATTTTTCACGATGGCGGGATTCATGAAGTTGTTGTACCTAATCTTGTTTTGGAATGCTGTACATGTATCTAAAGGCTGGGGTAATGTTTTGATTTTTCATTTCAATAGTTGTCAGTTTTCACGATGAATATTATTTCTAATAAGGTTTATTAAAAAATAATTTTCTTCTCATTTTGATTTCTTTGTCTTATGTTTTCATTGATTGTAGAAAATCTTAGCTTACTACCAAAGTATAAAGGAGAAGCGTCTATGAAACCATTTTACAAGAGTTATGACAGGCCGCCAGAAAAAGCTGTAGATGGCTTCCTTGAAGAGGACCGTGGTGAAAGCACATGCAGTTTTACATGGGCTTATCCTTCTGTAAAGGAGGCTTGGTGGAAACTTCCGCTGAAACTCATGTCTAACGTAGCATATTTAGAAATTTATTTTCGAAGTGCAAGTAAGTCTGCTTAATATCACAATAACAATAATAGTGTATTTTGGTGAGTAACGAAAGTGATTTTATCGAACGATGAGTTTGCATTACGTGTTCGAGTATGTCTCGAAACATTCCTAATACGAGCGTTCAGTATCAAACGCCGCGTTGTTAACAATACACATGTATATTGTCTGGTCAACCGCTCAACGACAATATTAATGAAGAGCATCGGCGGCGAGTTAAAATGTGTTTATTTTCACACAAAATTGAAATTATTAATTAATACTTTAGTACCTATTGTATTCATTTTCTGTGAATATATGAAGCGTATATTTCATGGGCGTCCTTAACCTAGCTGCGTTCAACTTATGGCTGAGATGAATTCCATCAAAGTCTACTTGTAATAAGGACATCTCCTTTCTCACAGGGCCTAACCCCCTGGTCCCGAGACACTATTTGCTCCCTCACGAGTGGGCTACACTGGTTCTTGGTCCCCTCTCTTCTCCGTTTAGCTTCTTTAAGTCTGAATTCATCTCGGGCTTGGCTGACTGGTGCTAGAGGCATCATTCCATTCCCAGGGTCCATTCCATTCCCAGCTTTAACAAATTTTATGTTCCGGACCCATTTTTCCTGTGGTGAGGACCGGGTCTCAGCTGGATGCCGACAACGTAAGTGCCGGCTGACTTGGTTTTTCCGGGCACTTCCGAATCTACACACATTGCAAGTGAAGATACAGATGGTTGGTTCATGGGTCTGTCGCCAATGGGTTCTTGTTTCTTTCATAGTTTGGAGGACTGTGTTGAAGGATCCCGCCGGGCAAGCCCCCCCCCCCCCCTTCCTTTTGCCACAAGGATCGAATATCTTTTTTTAACTCCTCCATTTCTCTTCACTTACGAAGATATCTAATATATCCATCAGGCGAAAATATCTGAAAAATATTTGTACAACATCGATTAGATTTTATTTTCAAATAAATAAATTATGCCAAGGTTATACCAGAGTATAAGAAATAGCGCAAACAGTCCAGCTGTTTTAATTAATATTCGA
The DNA here is from genome assembly GCF_033153115.1 of Saccostrea echinata. Classification (NCBI taxonomy): domain Eukaryota; kingdom Metazoa; phylum Mollusca; class Bivalvia; order Ostreida; family Ostreidae; genus Saccostrea; species Saccostrea echinata. The sequence goes on along the minus strand of NW_026889754.1, from coordinate 18,149,182 downwards.
ACTCTTTTATATTACCATGAAATAATAGATAAACAATCTTGAAAAGTAAATTACACAAATTTGAAATTACAAATTATGACAGATAATATTTTGGAAAATATGTTACTTTCGAATTACAGATAATTTTGAAAAAAAAAATCCTTATCTGAAATAAACATGAACAGAGTTATGGTGAGTAGTTATCCATGGGTTTAATTGTTCTTCCAGCTCTTGTTTTTACAGGAGATCTTTGATCAGGTTGAACCAAAGGACTATTTGGAAGTGGTTCTGCTGTTTTGCTCAAGGTTCCATCGGAATTTTTTTTTTATGATCTTTCAATAAATTGACTGTAGGTTGTCTCTCTTGAAATGGTTTCAAATGATCCACATGGACAGTTATTGGGGAATTTTCTGAGTTTAACTGTATTTCATATGTAACATCTGAAATTTTCTGAATAATGAGATTTCGACCCGTCCAACCCTGACCTAATTTATTTGACATTGCTGGTAAATACATGTACCATCTCCAAACCCATTCACCTAGTTCAAATTCTCTACCGTTTAACCCTTTATCATAATAATGTGTCTGTCGTTGACCAGTTATACCTAACTTCTGAAATGCAAACTCAAACGCATTGTTCATTGACACTTCTAACGATTTTACATACATTGAAAAATACAATTTCCTTAGATTTGCTGGTGGTATTCAAACCATAATATCTAAAGGGAATGAAATTTCCCGACCTAACATAGGCAAGTTTTGAGTACACTTTGTACTTATATGAGGGGCTGCACGATATGCCATCATGAGGTAAATGATCATCCCAGTCAACTTTTTTTTTCATTGACAACAGCAGACAGCATGGCGATCAGAGTTCTATTAAAATGTTCAACAAGGTCATCTGATTGTGGTCTATATGGAGTGGTTCTAGTTTTCTCTATGCCTAAAACTTTACAAAGGTCAGAAAATAACTCACTCTCCAAGTATCTCCCCTGATCAGTATGGATATGACTTAGAACGCCAAAACGTGAAATAAATTCAGTAGCGAGTATGTCAGCAACTGTAAGGGCAGTATGATCAGCTACCGTATATACTTCTTTCCATATTGAAAAATAGTCACCCACAACAATGATATACTCATCTCCATTACTGGCTGTAGGTACACCACCTAAAATATCTCTTACGATTCGGTCAAATGGTTTTGTGGATTGAAGGAGAGATAGCTGAATTGAGGATCTTCCAAACCCTGGACTTGGTTTTCTACGTTCACAAAGATCACATGATTGACACCATAATTTAACATCAATTGACAAGCCAGGCCAATAGAACCTTCTTTTGACAAACTCATATGTTTTATCTCTCCCTAAAACGACCTGAAATTCTGGAATTGTGTAGGAATTCTAAAATCTTTTCTCTCAAAATTCGAGGTACAACAATCTGAAAAATAGTATGACCTTGTGGATCGTCTTAAATCACTTTGTATAAAATTTCAACAGACCCAATTTCAAACTCTTCCCACATTTGACCTAAAGTTCGAATTTCATGGGAAAATGAACCAAGAGTTTATCTGTTTAGTTGACTGACTTCTTAAATTTTGAGTTGTTTGAATTTACCAATGTTTTTGTCTTCATTTTGCCATTTTTTTATTTGAGCAGGATCCCATATTGCAACCAAATTTGATACTTCTGGAGTATTGTCATCGGCTTGGACAGAATACATTCCCTAATCAGAATAAAAGATTCTTCTTTAAGGAATTCTCCTTTTACAACCTCAACGTCCGCAGTCAAATTTTCACTACTTAACATAGAGTTTTGAAATTTTGAATCACAATCGGGGTAAATTTCTTTTGTACATTTACGCTTAACTGGAACGCTGAACAACCCATCAGCCTTTCTGTGTTGAGTACCTTGACGACGTTCTATTTCAAAATCAAACAAATCAATAATGCTTATCCATCGAGCAATCATTTCCTCAGGATTTTTGAAAATTTTAAGTCATTTGAGTGAAGCATGGTCGGTTCGGAGCAAAAATTTCTGACCAAACAAATAATTTCTGAAATCTTTCAAAAACACTACAATAACCAAAAGTTCTTTGTGGGTAATACAGTATTTTCTTTGAGAGTTTTGTAATGACACACTGGTATTTGCTATAACTCTTCCTCCTCCATCTTGTATTTGAGATAACACATCATCCAACCCCATCTCACTGGCATCTGTGTCAAGTATGAATTTACTATTTGCAATAGGGTAGGCAAAAATTGGAGCAGAATTCAATATTGTCTTCAGCTCATTAAAAGCTTTTTGACAATGATCATCCCATTTAAACCTTTTGTTTTTCCTAGTGAGTTAAATCAATGGAGATGCTATGGTTGAAAAATTTGGATTAAATTTCCGATAATAACCAGCCGTACCTTAAAGTGATCTGTTTTAAGAAAATTTGTTGGAATAGGCCACTTTTGAACTGCATTTATTTTCTTTGGATCACACCTGATTCTAGCTTTTGAAACTGTATGACCTAAATATGAATATGAGTTTGAAACAAAAAAAGCACTTTTTTGGTTTGAGTTTCAATTTTGCTTTCCAAAGACGCTGAAAAACATCTGTAAGATTTCTCCATGCAATTTTAAATATACTTCCAAAAACTATGACATCATCCAAATAACAAACATCTTATCCAATTAGTCCCCCTAACTCCAAATTCATAAGGCGTGAAAAAGTCGCAGGGGCATTGTATAACCCAGAGGGCATTACATCGAAAATTTAGAAATTTATTTCAAAATTAAGGATTATCTCCCTGATGCATACCTCTGATCCTTCGACGTATTTGGCTCCAATCTTTGGCATCTTTTTTCAGCTCTTCCAAGTCTTTTTTATATAAATATTTTGGATGTCCAACGTTTCGGCTTGAGCATCACTGAAGAGACATAATTTGTCGAAATGCGCATCTGGTGCATCAAAATTGGTACGGTATATAATTTATATTATGATACAATCTCCTGTGAGTAGTAAAAGCATTGTTGTTCTTATCTGACTCTTTCAATGGACATTGTCAATACCCACTAGCCAAATCTAATGTGGAAAACCATTGTGACCTGATAATGCATCAAACTCATCATCTACTTAGTATTCTGTTCAAGGGAAAGACATCCTTCTTTGTAATGGAATTTAATTTGCGAAAATCTATCCAATATCTGGTAGATCCATCTGATTTTGTAACCAAACAACAAGAGTAGATCATGCACTATTACTTGGATCTATTATTTTCTGTTCAAGCATTTTGTCGAGTTCTTGTTCTACAATTTCTTTCTGTTTTGGAGATAATCTCTGAGGAGGTATTTTAATAGGACTTCCACACCCGGTATCTATGCTATGTTCTACCAAATCAGTTTGACCCAGTTTTCCATCAGGTTTCATGAAAATGTCTTCAAACTCAATCAAGAAACTCTCAATTTTCTTTTTCTCTTTCCCATTTAATTGATTGGGGCTTTTGTCTAATAAAGTAGCCAAATGTTCGCGAAGTTTCGAACATTTTGTTTGAGTTTGAGAATGAGACTTTATTTAATGCACACTCTCAACTGGTTCTAGATCAGCTATGCAAGTATTTCTGTTGATGTTAACTGACCCGTTTGTTAGATTGAGAAGGGAGATAACTATGTTCTCCTTCTTAAGATCAACTAATGTTTTTGCCATTAACAGACAATTGACATTGAAAATTTGTTATGTTTCAAACAACCCATAATTGGTACCAAGTTTCCCTTGAATATACCCTGTACAACAAAATTCTGTGTCATGAGATATTTTAAGGTATCAGAAAGAGGGAAATTTTGTTTACCTATTTTCAAGATTTCATTTTGGAAGTTTACAACTCCTTTTTATTTCTTTAGAAAATCCACTCCTAATATACTAATAGCACCCTCCAACTTTACTACAAGCATTTGTTGTTCTAAAACAGTATTTGGGTCATAAACTATATGAAAAATTTGACATTCCTAGTATTTGGATATATTCACCTTTCGCACACAACAGTGTTTTATTTACACTTTTCAGCTCCTTAGGTTTTATCTTCCTAGATAACACTCCAAAAATGTCTTCATCCAGGATACTAACTGCAGAACCAGTATCAACCAGAAAACTCATTTGAACATCACCTATGTTAGCTTCAACAAACAAGCAACCTGGTTTTATGGTGTTCAATGTAATCATTGGCCTATTGATTAATTTGTCAATTTCACCACTTTTAGGGGCTGAATTGTCGGCTTCGAATCCAACCTGACCTAGTTTTCCGAATTTTTATTTGCATTGTCTGAGATTAAAGGAGCGTTTTGCTTCCTTTTATAGGGTTTTAATGGACATAACCAATGAGGATGATCCATATTCTGATAATATTTGTATTTGAAATTCCTTTCATTTTCTAGGGATCTAATTTCTGATGTGATTTGATTCATCATTTTTCCCATTTCCCCATATATAATTGTGGCCAGATCTTTTTCAGAAAGTTCTGGAGATCTCTTATTTTTAGAACCTACATTAACATTTTCCAGAAGTCTCTCATCACTTATACTAAGCTTCCTGAGAATTATCTTAGGCCCATCAAAAGCCTCATACTCAACAGCCAAAGTGATTGCATCATCGACGCTTTTTGAATGTCTAAACTGAAAATGTTTCTTGACCTCTGTGTTGTTTAAACCTGAAATAAACTGATCAATTACATAAGTTCCCCTAGCAACTCGATCTAACTGAGGGTAGATTTTGCAGCAAGGTGCTGCAATGGCTGACCAAATTCAAGAATTGTTTCAGTGTCTACGCGTTTGCAAGTTTTAAATTGACATCTATACGCGGCTTCGCGTCCCGGAGGATTAAACCTTTCCATGATAACACGCTCAATGTCATGTAATTCTCGGATATTTCCAGGGTCTAAATCTCTAAACACTTGCTGAGCATCTCTCTTTAAACTAATAGCTAGCTGCTGTGTTTTACAGCACTGGTCTAGCCATTGTACAATGAAATTCATTCAAAATGTTATAAATAAATTTCTAGATCTGACGTACCATCATAAGTTTGAGGTTCTTTTTCTTTTCTTGCAAGTCTGGATGATCTAGAAAAATTTCCATGATCAGATAACTCTTGAGGTATTGTTTGCATGTGTAAGCGCATATGAGTTACTCCCCTTGATTGCGTTTCATACGTGTTGAACTGGCGCGCACGCAGTGGCAATACATTTTCATGATTTATTTCACCCCTTACCTGGGAACCCCCATGTATGTCGTAAGTGTGATGAATGTAGGGACCTTTTTGTAGGCAGAGATATAACAGAGTGTCCTTGATCACCAGGTTGTAAAACTTTTCATTATCCAAAGTATCTCTTAAACTCTGCGGGGTATGTGTGCATGGTATGTCTCTAGAGTGATCTGAGTCAAAGTGCACCCGTGCTGGGATTTTTGGCAATGTATTTTTACTGTCCGAAATTAGTGGACTGCTAGTAAAAATATTTGGTTTTTCTTCCCGAATTCCAGTGGTGATTTGAGATTCATTTATATTTCCAACATCAAAGTTCCAAAATTCCTTTTCTAAAACTGATTGATGCTATAAATTTTCATTGTCATGTACCGAAAATTCCGAAAGTTCAGGAAACATTTCTCTAAGTTCTTTTCTAACATCTTCTCTAAACTTTTTTGTATCAAGTACATTCAAACCACTCTTTGTTTTGATTGTAGCGCAAGTCGGTTTTGGTACAGGGGAATCTAAGTCATATTGTAACAAACAACTTTCACCTTCACCTGTAAATGGACTATGGCTATCTTTAAATGACAATGGCCGAATTTCGTCTATTATTTGATGAATTGCGTGAACAGGCGCGATACAACTCTCGCAAGATCGAGCAGCGCATGCTGCACAATCTCCATACCACTCAGCTCTTTTACTTGTACGACTAGAAACACTTGGACTTTTCCAAAGCATGTGTGAATCAGCGAAATATTGTTTGGATGACACTCGGGTGCTCTACAAATATCTTCGGGTTTTGCTAAACCGATTGAATACGGAAAATGAGACATTTTAACTCCGAAAAACGAGTTGTTTATTGTAAAAGATTATAACAAAACAGATGACATTGAATGTGCGTGGGAGTGAAATACACAAAAGGTTTTATTAATAACCCTGCACTAGCTCTTTATGTACATGTCAGAGTTCAAAAAGCCAAATACATTGGGCTCAAGTCCTTTGTACATGGCACCATTTCTCTGTAATAGGAGTAAACCTTAGAGCACCATAGGAGTAAACCTTAGAACACCATAGGAGTAAACCTTAGAACACCATTTTTATTAGTGATTCTAGAATATTTTTGAACACTCTCCTATATTTTCATGTTTATTATTTCCCAGGTTCTTTTTTTGATTTGATATTCTGCTTGGTCTTATTTCAGAGCCTATTTGTACCTTATTTCAACACTTCATGTCAATTGCAATGAAAACACCAGCTTCAACAATCAACAAAAATTATCAAACTTTGTATACACCAAAAATAGTGTAAAAATAACAAATGTAAAATTCTGTCCTGTAGGAAAATCTAACCGGGAGAAAAGGCCTAGAGTAATTTTGAAAACTACTTATTTATTTAGGAATATCCAAAGCCTAACTCCTAATTTTTAGATATATGGCCTAATAAATTTAACAGGAGCAATAGACGACGACAATATAGTCAAAATGCCTAATATCCTAACATAATTTCTAGATATGATTCAAATATATATATATATATATATATATATATATATATATATATATATATATATATATATATATATATATATATATATATATATATATATATATATATATATATATATATATATATATATAAAAGATGTGTGCACAACCGAACTTACGCAGGTAATGATTCATATCAGGATCGCTAAATATATTTTTTTTAAATTGATGGAAACTAGGGATTGAGAAGGAAGAAAGAAATTTGGAGGTGACTTATTGCTTTCTCAATGTATTTATTGAAGTTTTGATTAAAAAGACATACTCAAAATATTCGTCGCCTTAGAATTATAATGTTCTAAGTGCCAAAATTGTCAAAAATGATTTATGCATATTGTTGGAATCGGCTTGCTAAGATCTATCTACATATGAAATTCTTTTGTTCCTATGGACAAAATAAAGAAGATATTAACATTAATATTTTGTTCTATGTCCATTTGATGCAATCTCCATAACGTCCAATCATAATGCTTACCATTGGTCATAAGATCTTATTTGTGGAAAAATTGATGAGGAGGGGGGTGTCACTGTGAAGGTAATTAAATTACTCACATTAACTTTAACAGTTTAAGTATATCGTAATAAAAAAAAAAGAAGTATATGTCTTAATTCGATGTGAAGACTTTATAAAAACTTGAATAGTGAAACACGGGATGACTGTCACCTAGGGATCATGAATTTCTAAAGCTATTACCATTTTAGTACCATAAGAACTGACCTCTGGTATCACAAAATTAGTTTTGAGAGGATTATAAAATCATTTTTATGCAGCTTGATTCCTAGACGTCCAGGCACATTGTATAATAAATTTCAATAGATAACCAACTTAGCCCCAATCTGGGGCATAATTTCTGGATACAGGTGACAGATTTCAAAATTGTTATGTAATGCGTTTTCAATTTACGTCCAATTTAGTTCCATCCTAGGGTCTAAACTAGGGACTAACATTTTTTAGAGGGCTAAGTAACTACTATAATCATGTAAAAAGTTTGACTATTGATGCTCTTCCTGTGATATATTTTTCATTTGGTTTCCACAGTTTTGGTAAAACACTGAGTATGAATTATAATTAAGTAAAACAGTTGCCTAGTAGATGTCAATTTGGAAAGAGGAAAGATTTTGAAGATTCTTTAAAAAACTTTCTCCTTTGTCCATTCCTGTCGGGCCCAAGGGTGTCAAAGGCCATGACAATTTGAAGTTATTAAATTTAAGTACAGTTCTGTGTAAAAATCATGCAAAGGGTGATATATGAGGGTTCTCAGAATTTGATGATTTTTCACACACAGTTTTCTTTTGCCCTATGAACCATGTATGCAAAAAGAAAATTGTTTTGATTCACGGTTACTATGGAAACATGGGTAAAGAAATTTCCCTAGCAACCAGCCAATTTTCAGCTTCGATGGACTAAAAAATCTCTTTTCTTTCAGGCTCAAATTAAATGTAAATACTAAAAGAATTTCTTTTTCATTGCTGTTATTCTCAAGATAATGATCTTAACAGTTTTCACAATCAAAAATATAGAAATAAGATTTAAAGATATATCTGTAATAGATGTGGGAATAAATGCATGTTTTTCCCTTTTTGCTGACTCAGCATTTTCCTTGATTTTGGAATTATTCAATGCCTAATTACTCCAGTGATGGACCTCATACAGACATCCTGTGTATATAACATAAAAGCAGAGGATTTTGACTTTTAGAATTTGAATTCAGAAGCGTATAATTTTTAAACATTCCTATCCGTTACCTAGCAACAAAAATGGATGTTTTGATGCATAAAGAGAGAAAAAATGTAAAATGCTAAAGTCCTAAATCACATAACTTGTTATCTTTGAATACTCAAAACAAATTTTACAATAAATTGAAATTTTTGAGACCTCTCTCCAAATTATGGAATGTTTTACAATTTGTAATCTCCATGGTAACAGCAATTTCCCCTTAGCAACACATCATAGAATAATAATTTTAGCATGTTCACGTAGCTGTTGTTACGGATTCTTCAAAGCATTCTGTAAATTGTGATTAGGCAAATTTTACAATGCAATTAGCATCTTATAAAATTCTATTTTTCACTTTATTTTCCCATAGCAACGATTCTGAGCACATATCAACCAATGTAACCTATGTAGAGTTAAGAGTCATTATCTGTAGGAATTTCAACTGTTTGGATACTCAGAATCAAGATTACAGGACATTGACATGTAAAATCATTGCTGGTCAGAAATATACATAAATATATACATTTGAAATCAAGATTTAAAAATTCAAATTATGAATGTTACCATGGTAACGGGTATAAACATTTTAGCTCACCTGAGCCGAAGGCTCAAGTGACTTTTCTGATCAAAAGAACTATATGCGGTATATGCACACTTTTGCCCCCACAAAAGTCATATTTTGAAAATTTCTTAAAATGTGCTGGATTGTATATATTATGTGAGAAATCTAAATTAACAAAAAATATTATAGTTTCGAAGTACATTACTGGCAACTTTTGTTTCTATGACGTCACACACTATTCGGATTTTGTGTTATTTTTCAGAAAAAAGGACAAAATGGACAAAATTTGTTCAATTTTTACTATAAATAAATATTGATAGAGCGCAGGCCTGCTCAAGGACAATATTTACATATTTCATTGATATTTCATTGATATTATCATTCTACACATTATATCAAAAATATTGAGTTGGAGCAGACCTGCGCTCGGTGACTTTTACTCAAATTATCGACGTAATATACACTTTTTCCTGTAAAAATCATTGAAATTTTGAATTTACGTCATCTTTCTGACGTCATATCTAACATATGGCGTCATGGAGTATGAAAATATTCAGTGCTTTGAAGTCCGCAGATATTTCCCTGTTTTAGAACATAATTATATATTTCTCCATCAAAGTTTGATTTTGGGGGCAAATATTGGTCATTACCGAATATAGTCCTTTGTCTGTTGTCTGCCGTCGTTGTCGTTGTAAACGTTTCACAATTTCGTCTTTTTCTCCAGAACTACTGGACCAATTTCAACCAAACTTGGCACAAAGTATCCTTGGGTAAAGGGGATTCAAGTTTGTTCAAGTAAAGGGCCACGCTTTCTTCCAGGGGGAGATAATTGCAAATTAGTGAAAATTAATGGCATCTTTTAAAAATCTTCTTCTCAAGAACCACTGGGCCAGGAAAAATGAAACTCATGTGGAATCATTCTCAGGTAGTGTAGATTCAATTTTGTTAAAATCATGATCCCCAGAAGTAGAGTGGGGCCACAATGGACGATCAAAGTTTTACATAGAAATATATAAAGGAAAGCAAAGCCATGATTGGTTATTAACTATTAGGAAGTATCCTAAGGTAGTGTAGATTCATATTTGAAAAAAATCATGACTTCCTTGGGATATGTAGGGGTCACAATTGATGATTAAAGTTATGCATAGGAATACATAGGACATTTTTTAAAAAAAAATCTTGTTCTCAAGAAGAGCAAAGCTATGATTAGTCATATTTATATGGAAGCATCCTCAGATAGTGTAGATTCAGATTTGTTCAAATCATGACCCCCGGGGTTAGGGTGGGACCATAATGAAAGTTCAAAGTTGTAGTGAAAAAAGTCACAATTAGTCAAAGAAATATGAAAGCATCTTTAGATAGTTTAGATTCATTTTTGTTCAAATCATACCCCCCTTTTTTTTTTAGGGGTAGGTTGGGACCACTTATGCATTAAAGCTTTTCAATACTGAACTGATTTTTGCTTTTTTCCTAGCCACTGTGCTCAGGTGAGCGATGTGGCCCATGGGCCTCTTGTTGTTTATATCATTTCAGTTTATTTCTTCATTTTCATTCAGAGCTCATTGATTGAAGCACAGGTTTTCAAGTTTTGAAAAAATATCAATGCACTTCTTTAATTATTATTTCATTAAAGAAATAAATTCATTTTTTTTTTAATTAAAGTATTTTATGAAATGAATGTCTGCATTTTGGCATAGTAAATTTACCGTACTTTTTCCTATGCCTGTACTGGAAAGTGAATCTGATGTGGGACTTCTGTGGGGGGAAATCCTACTCTAGAGTCATTTTTCCATGGGGGAAATCCTACTCTAGAGTCTATTTTTCCGGGGGGAAATCCTACTCTTGAGCCAGTTTTCCCGGGGGGGGATTTTAGAGGGGAAATCCCACTCTACAAGACCGGTAGATAATGATCTGATTTTTGGTATGTCTCTTGATATTGTTGACTTACAAATCAAGTTTCAAGTTTCTTTGGTCCATTTTTTGCTCACCAGAGCAGATGGCTCAAGGTTTTTGTCCGACGTCCATCGGTCTGTTCATCTGTCAGATTGCCGTCTGTCTGTCCGTCTGTAAACTTTTTCGACATTTTCGACATCTTCTCAAGAACTACTGGGCAAATATCAACCAAATAGCAACAAAGTGTTCTTTAGTTAAGGGAATTCAAGTTTGTCCAAATGAAGGGCCAAGCTTTCTTCCAATGGGAGATAATTACGAATTTAGTAAAAAATTATTGACATCTTTTAAAAATCTTCCTCTGAAGAGCCAATGGGTCAGAAAATTTTAATCATATATGGAAACATCCACAGATAGTGTAGATTCAAGTTTGTTAAAAAATGACTTCTGGAGGTAGGAGGATATTAAAGTTTGTTCGAATCATAACCCCCAAGGGAAGAGTGGGGCTACAATAGGCGATCATAGTCTAACATAGGAATACAAAGGGTTTTCTTTTAATCTTCTTTTCAAGAACAGTATAGTCATGATTAGTCATTTATTTGGAAGCATTCTCAGATAGTGTAGATAAGTTTGTTCAAATCATGACCGGATGGGGGGGGGGGAGAAGTTTGGGCCGCATTAGGCAATGAATTTTCTTACATAGGAATTCATACGTATATGGGAAATATCTTTAAAAATCTTCTTCTCAAGGACAACAAATCCATTAATTATTCATACAGAAGCTGCAGATTCAAGATCGTTCAAATCATAACACTAAGGGGTAGTGTGGAGCCACAACAATGATCAAAGTTATACAGAGGAATACATAAAAGCATGCTTATAGATAAGGAGCTTTTATATGAAATGACTCTTACAGCTAAGTGATCTGTGGGTTAAGAAAATATTTGGTACTGTACTTTATCAAATGAGTTGAAATGGTGTATATTCCCGATGTTTTCCGAGCGAATATACACAATTTAAACGACGTTGATAAAGCAAATACCACGTCACACAATTATAGATGATTTATTAATTGCACAATTATAGATATTTTAGTTATCTCATAAGATTTTCTTTTTTCACAAGAAATTAAGATAATCCCTGTAAAATGATGTTAATTGATTTCTATCCAAATCGACGACACGTTAATTGAATTAATTGATGACGTCGCACTGTAAACGTTGAAATGCTGAAAGAAAGTTTTTTGTAAATCTATACAAAATATGAAATCTTGGAATGATATTTGCTGTGTCTTTTAAAACATACGTGACAATTTGTTGAAGATTCATTTGATACAAACTTTTGATTTTGAAGTAGTACATGTTGTAAAGACCGAGGAATCATTAAATGTAATCCTACTCTGAAATCATTCTGTGAATCATGGTAAGTTATATAGTATAATGTAAGAAAATATTGATGAAAGTGGCTAGATTTTCCTGAATGGTAAAATGAATCATGCAACATCATCTTCACTGATCGACCTAATGTTTCCTGTGAGAACGTGTTGGTGGTGTGGGGAGTGGGGTTGAAATTCATATTTACAGTAGTCAGTTTAAAAATAATGAAATTTCGTTGAGGTAAAATGAGAGCTCTCTTGTTTTTAACAAAATGTTTGCTCATTTTCATTTATGTTAAAACGCAAGAACTTTCAAAAATAAAAGTTTCGAAAATTTTACGTCTTGAAGCATGGGATTGTGTCAAAACCGGAAGTACTATTTACATATATGTATAAAGCATACGCAAGGATAAAACATAACGTTATCTTATGGATAGTATCCACCACAAGTATGAGATTACCGGTAAATGTAATTAGTTTTTTCTCACACGTGTGGTGGATAATACCCATAAGATAAACTTAAAAAGTATTAAAATTGTCTATCCCTGGTATTTCGATATAAGCATGTTTTACTACATGTATATAGAAAAGTTTAAAAACAGCAAAGCCATGATTATTCATTTTAATTAACAAGCATCCTAAGTGCAAATTTTAAGTTTGTCCGAATCAAATGCCCCCGGGCATAGGGTGAGGACCACGATAGAAGATCAAATGTATAGGGAAAATCTTGTAATTATAAAGCTATGATTAGGTAAATAGATATGGAAGCATCTTTGTTTTGTCAAACAATTTTGGACCAATATTTTATTTAAAGTTTTCAATACTGAACTGTGTTCTGTTTTTTAAGCCTAAGTGCTTAGGTGAGTAGTGTAGCCAATGGGCCTCTTGATACAAAAGTTGTAGCTATTAGACTTAGTTTCTAATTGTCATAGACAAGGCTATAATTATAAGCAATGCCTGCTGCCTAATATATTTATGTAGATATTATTCAAATATGCTCAAATGAAAGATTTCTAATAATTTACTTTCATTAAGTGTTTGGAGCTGATTTTTAGTTTGTCTTATAATATTGATGACTGACAAATCAATCCAAGTTTATTGCTGACTGACCCACTTTTATGAAAGTACTTGTATTAGTACCTTGAATGTAAAAAAAAAATCCTTTAATTCACTGCTCAGTTCAATAATAAAAATTTCATTTTTTTTTTTTTTGCTATGCCTGCAGATAATTAGCTGAAGTTTATTATGTTTTATCAATGACCAAGATTAGGTTTGACAATCATGATAAAGATAGAAATGTATAGCCCTCAGACTTTAGAAATTCACAGATGGTCTTTTGTTTGTCTCTTCATATTTTATTTTCTAGATTCGCATTGATTGGACCATTTCAGTAAGTTCACCTGTACAGAAGTTTCAATGTAAAAGGTGAAGATAACGAACAGTGATCGACCTCATAAAATCTATAAACAATATTTACAAATATGTGAAGAGGGCATAAAACACGGACCCCTGGAAATTCCGGAAGTTGGATCAGGTGCCTAGGAGGAGTAAGCATCCCTAGTTGACCGGTCACACCATCCGTGAGCCCTATGTATTTATCAGGATGACGGAACTTTCCGTAGTCAATTCATGATCAGTATAAAAACAAAGACCTAACAATTGGTATGAAACAAGTCATCCAAATACAACCCAATGATAGGTTATACTTGCTAACAAGGTCATTATAACGACCATAAAATTTACAAAATACCAACTTTAAACGAGGTTGTTGAAATCCCTGTAACATCAACTTATCAGTGAGTAGCATGCCTCGCTTTAAAAATTGATCGTACTCAGACCAAGCTCTTGAGTACCGAATAAATGCCATAAGTAAGTGCTACTGGAACATTACTACAAAAATAAGGAAAGGTGACGATGTGAGCTTTTCTGATCACCTGTCTTCTGTCTATCTGTCCGTCTGCCCGCTGTTCATTTCTTATTTTTTTTCAACCTTTTTCTACAAAACCCGTTGGTCAAATTCAACCAAACTGTCGCAAACTAGTGTATTCTTACAAAACAAATATTTCTAAGGGAGAGAAGAATAAAATCGAAAATGATTCCCCATCATCACAATTAAGGTTAAAATGTACAATTTTTAATAACAACGTCTAGATGATTGATAGATTTTTCGATATTGGTCATATTGTACGAATGTAACATAGGTTTTATGATTTTAAGTAAAATTTAACGAATGAAATGGCGCATTACAGGCAGAAGTTATATATGCAAAAATATTAACACGAGTTTCCTTCTTAGTTTTGGTTTTAAGACTTGATTGCAGAATTATAACATTTATATATATTTTCTAGCAGCAATCATTTTAATTGTCAATATTTCGTAATCTAGATTCTGTGTAACAAAACTGTTGAAGTGCTTAAGAGTATGACTCTCAACTCTTCATAGATTACATTGGTTGTTCTGTTTACAGAATCGTTGCCATGGGTTAATATAGTAAAAAAAAAATTGACAAGATGCTAATTGCATTGTAAAATCTCCCCTCCCCCAGGGAAAACTGGCTCTAGGGTAGGATTTCCCCCCGGAAAAAATGACTCTAGAGTAGGAATTGCCCCACAGAAATCCCACATCAGATTCAATTTTCAGTTAAAAGCTAGCATAGCAAAAATGTATGGAAAATTAACTATGCCAAAATGCGAACATTCATTTTATAAAATACTTTAATTAAAAAAATGAATTTATTTCATTCAAGAAATAATAATTAAAGAAGTGCATTAATACTTTTTTTCAAAACATGAAAACCTGTGCTTGTATATTTCTTTTCTCTTTTTTAATTTAGAAAGCTCTGAATGAAAATGAAGAAATAAAGCTGAAATGATATAAACAAAAATGTTTATACCCATTACCATGGTAACATTCTTAGTTTTAATTTTTAAATCTTGATTGCAAATGTATATATTTATGTATATTTTGAACCAGCAATGATTTTACATGTCAATGTCCTGTATCGTGATTCTGAGTATCCAAACAGTTGAAATTCCTACAGATAATGACTCTTAACTCTACATAGGTTACATTGGTTGATATGTGCTCATAATCGTTGCTATGGGAAAATAAAGTGAAAAATAGAATTTTATAAGATGCTAATTGCATTGTAAAATTTGCCTAATCACAATTTTACAGCATGCTTTGAAGAATCCGTAACAACAGGTACGTGAACATGCTAAAATTATTATTCTATAATGTGTTGCTAAGGGGAATTTGCTGTTACCATGGAGATTACAAATTGTAAAACATTCCATAATTTGGAGAGAGGTCTCAAAAATTTCAATTTATTGTAAAATTTGTTTTGAGTATTCAAAGATAACAAGTTATGTGATTTAGGACTTTAGCATTTTTTTATTTTTTCTCTCTTTATTCATCAAAACATCCATTTTTGTTGCTAGGCAACGGATAGGAATGTTTAAAAAATATTCGCTTCTGAATTCAAATTCTAAAAGTCAAAATCCTCTGCTTTTATGTTATATACACAGGATGTCTGTATGAGGTCCATCACTGGAGTAATTAGGCATTGAATAATTCCAAAATCAAGGAAAATGCTGAGTCAGCAAAAAAGGAAAAACATGCATTTATTTCCACATCTATTAGAGATATATCTTTAAATCTTATTTCTATATTTTTGATTGTGAAAACTGTTAAGATCATTATCTTGAGAATAACAGCAACGAAGAAGAAATTCTTTTAGCATTTACATTTAATTTGAGCCTGAAAGAAAAGAGATTTTTTAGTCCATCGAAGCTGAAAATTGGCTGGTTGCTAGGGAAATTTCTTTACCCATGTTTCCATAGTAACCGTGAATTAAAACAATTTTTCTTTTGCATACATGGTTCATAGGGCAAAAGAAAACTATGTGTGGAAAATCATCAAATTCTGAGAACCCTCATATATCACCTACATGCCTATTTTGCATGATTTTTACACAGAACTGTACTTAAATAGTATTTAATGTACATACATGCATATTATTTTTTTAACAATTGATGATATACTAATACAATAAAATTGCTTGATATTGGTATAGTTAACCTGGACTAAAATCTAAAAATATTTAACAGTTTACGTTTGAGGAAATGAAAACAGAACTTGTGACGGTAAATATATTGTCGTTGTGTACATATTGTCGTCGGCGACAATATGTACATACCCTCACTGCACATATTGTCGTCCATTGGTACATATTGTCGCCGGGTGAGAAGTAACACATGTACATATTGTCGCTGGCGACATTATGTGACTCACCCTCTCTGTGCATATTGTTGCCCCACAGATATTGTTGCTTAAAGATTTCTTTTGTTGTTTTGTGGTAGGTTTGTGAATGTAACTGGTGTGCAAATCACACTGACGTGTCTAGTATGCTCTTTCATGCAGCGTGATTGCGACGGTACATTTTGTAGTCCTATTCATATTGTCGCTGGCGACAATGTGTACCTACCCTCACTGCACATATTGTCGTCCATCAGAACATGTCGCATGACAATACTCCATATAATTATCACCAGAGAGACCAAAAACTTCAACAATGGTTATATAAACTTAATTTGATCGCCGAAATATGGCTGAAATATTATTGCCGACTCTGCGTTAAACAATAATAAATAATCAATCAATATAAATATGATTAATCACTGCTGTGCTGTTTTTGAAAAGATATTTTTTTTTAAATTATCCCATATATTCCTATGTAAAATTTTGATAGACCATTGTGGCCCAACCCTAGACCAGGTTTGATTTGAAGACACTTGAATCTGCGCTACCTGAGGATGCTTCCATATAAACATCACTAATCACGGGCTCACGGAACTGATGTTCTCAGTAATGGATCCAGAAATTTCAGAACGGAGAGGTGGGGGTGGGACAGTTAAATTTTTCTTGACAAGCAAAAAATTTCAAAAGTCATTTGTATGTAATATTGTGTTATTGTAAATGTTTAGTTAATTATTTAGTTATGGAATATATCCTATGGAGTAAATTGAGAGTATATCCAAGTTAAATAAACATAATTTTCCAAACCAGAAGAAATCAAACCAGCGGGCGGGGAGGGCGGAGGGGTGGGAGGGTTTGCGCCGGTCCTACATCTCTTTGGTTTTTGAGTAGATTTTTAAAGATTTTTAGTATAAATTCCTAGGTAAAACTTTAATGATCTCCCATTGTGGCCCCATCATACCCATTGAGTATTGATTTTGTTTTTGTTTGTTGTTATAACGTCCTCCTCGAGATTTTTTTCATTCGTATGTTTACATCTCCACCTGCCGGTGGAGATTTAGACTTTTACTTGGCATTCAAAGTCATTGAGTAATTAGGGATCTTTTTCGTGCCAGCAACTCAAAATTTAACGTACACTATATGTAACAAAGCTTTCACATAAGTACCATCTCTTCTGACCCAGTACTTTTTTGAAAAAGATTTTTTTTCTTCTAATTATTATATGAAAAATTTTGATCACCTATTGTAGCCACACCCTTCCCCCGAGGACGTGATCTGAATCGTCACTTCATAATTAAGCTTTCACATAAGTTTCAACTTTTAGAAGATTTTTAAATGACGTCAACAAATTTTCACTAATTCTTAACTTCTTTCCTTGAAAGAAGGTATCGTCCTTCATTTGAGCAAACTTGAATCCCATTTACCCACGGATTCTTTTTGGCAAGTTTGCTTGAAATTGACCCAGTAGGTTTTGGGAAGGAGCTGAAATTGTGAAAAGTTTACAGACAGAGGGGCGGTCAGACAAAATGTGATCAGAAAAAGCTTACTCGAACTTCCAGTTCAGGGGATCTAAAAATGTCAACTCCAATACCAATTATATGGGAAGATGATTGTATATAAGAATAACGCAAAAAATAATTTCCAAATAATCATTACTACTGAATGAAAAAACTTATATATGTATTCAATCTCCAAGTATATATTACAAGAAAAAAAAAAGGCTGAATTATAAGATTTCTCAAGAATTACCTTATCTTGACAAAACAAAGTGATGTACATCAATCTGGACGCAATTTTCTGACGTAAAAGTTTTCTACCTACATCAGTAATGATGTCTGTCTCCCTCCGTTAGTGTGCGTGTTTATTTGTCAATCTCTTTTTACTTTCTCATGTAAATATTCGTCAAAACAAAATATCGACGACAATATATGCCGACCTTGACCTTGCCTGTACATATTATCGCCGAAAACAATATG
Source organism: Saccostrea echinata (assembly GCF_033153115.1). Taxonomy (NCBI): domain Eukaryota; kingdom Metazoa; phylum Mollusca; class Bivalvia; order Ostreida; family Ostreidae; genus Saccostrea; species Saccostrea echinata. The sequence goes on along the minus strand of NW_026889754.1, from coordinate 18,130,666 downwards.
TGCTGGTGCTTGACTGTACATTTTGTCGTCCATTATGCAGGAGGAAAATAAGGCTCGTCTCGGTATTCATATTGTGGCCGGCGACAATATGACCGATGGACGACAACATGTGCAGTGTGGGTAGGTACATATTGTCGCCGACGACAATATGTACAAAACGACAATATGTACCGTCACAGAACTACACACCGAGCGTCTCGGGTCACTTTGTTTGAGTGAACTTTCAAGATGGACTTAATTTAATGTAAAAAATTCAATTAATTGCATTAAAACCTGTCTTTCTATTTTCACATCAATATTAGGTTCAACATTGAAAACATTTTATCAGTTTACTTCATTAATAAACGTTCTATCTCCATTAGCATTTTAATTCTAAATAAAATGCACAAAAATATTAGATAGAATGTTCTGTCTCCATTTTCAATGTTATTATTTTATATTTCTGCTCAAATTCAATAATTATTAATTTTATTTTGCCGTACTTTAGCATTTATTTTTAACTATTTATGCCTTATTTCTAAGTCCAAAAGGCTAGGAGTATAAAGATATTGATCCCGGAACTTCAATTTCCCAAACTTTTGCAAAATTCACTAAGATTGTCAATTAGTTTGTCTGCTCAAATGTCCAGGGGCAGGAAAGAAACTATTTAAAGAATTTGTGCATATTCACTCCGGAATATCTAATCCAGGGTGCAGCTAGGTTGAGGACTCTATTTAGAGGTTCGGGAAAACTATTATAATGCCATGTTGAAACAATGCAGATGAATCACTGATTTAGCATTTTCCCCCCACTTCTTAAGTAACATATGATCGAAACATTATGCTATATAGATGCAGAACGGTGAAATGGTCATCTTAAGCTTCCGAAATGTTTAACCAAAAAAAAAAAAAAAAAAAAAAAAAGATCGTTAAAGAGTTAAAGAAGTAGGAAGTTTCGAACCCTCCTGGCTCTCTTGAGGGGTAAACCTTTTTAATATCGAATTAAATGTCCAATCATACTGAACAATTTCTCTTTAACATCTTTTTAAACTTCCTTTTTTTCTTTTCGAAATATGAAGTAATATTGACGGGTCAGTCCTTCAAGTACTATTTTGGGTGTTTTGGAAACACTGAAAGTTTTGATGTCTTTAAAAACATTCTGAGCATTTTAGATCAACATTCCTCCTGGAAATATTCCTCCTTTTCGATATATAAAGCGACAAGAATTGATCACACTCTCTCCTCTAATGATTATTTAGGAATTCGTTTTCGCTTTGAACATGCGCAAAAAAGAGGTATTTAGATGCCAGAAACTTTGTTTCTTACCTCATGTGATTTGATTAGAAGCTCTCATGTTCCTTATTTTCACGTTTTGATTGCAACATAATCTTTCTATAGCTCTACAAAACAAACAACCATTTCATAATGAAAGACGATATTTTTATAGCTCCTTAAATTATTAATAGAGTTTCCAGAAATAAGTATACTTCATCATTTGATTATTACATTCATTTCAGCTGTTAATCGACACGTCGGATTTTCCGTTTTTGTGTTCAACAACTCATCGTACATTCCTCCTTCAAATCTATCTCAACATAAAGTCTTTACTCACAATATCTCTACCTGTCCTGAACATGTGACAAATGTAACTATAAATAAAGAGATTCAGGGGATAGCGTTGTATAACTCAAAGGATCCCCCTGTCAGTACATCATGCACGCATTATGAACCATCATTTGCAACAATTGAAATATGTGAAGTAAAGGTGATGGGTATGTTATACGAATCTACTCAAATATATTGGAAAGACTTAGTGCTGAAGAATATCTTAAGATATCTATGAAAGAATACATGTGTATGTGAATTTACTAAATATTAAAGAAATTGGATTAAATCATTACCTGCTGTTTTTGTTTAAGGTTGTCCATTTCAACACTATGGAGAAAACTGCACACCCTGTGATCTGAAATGTCGTAATAAACACTGTGATGCTTTTAATGGTTCCTGTACTTTTGGATGCATTGACAATGTCGTTAAATCGCCTGATTGTACAGGTAACAGAAATGCATCTCAATATCAGAATATCGAAAGTGTACGTCAGGAAAAAAAGACATACACATAAGAAAGAACGTGATTTTGTAATGCTTTTACTCACAGAATATCACCACAATATTGAGATACCCTGAGGCTCCCACTTCTCAAAAATATAAAAAGTTGTGATTGTTATCAGTTTCCATCTTTATTTTTTTTCTGCTTATTCAATATAATAAACTAAGCGGATTTAAGGACAACTTTTCAGTTATTCTTCCTACATACATCCATAATAGTTCTGCTCCATGAATTAGGGTATAAGTATCTTCTAATTTAGTATTTGAGACGTTAATGCTGATTTAACGGTCGCAAACTGAGTTTTACCGGCGACGCGTAAATCAGCATTAAAATTCAAAATAACAAATGAAAAGATAGTTATTCCCATTCTAATGCAATTCGTGTATACTGTTCGATGTTTACGTCTCATTTTATTGACATACGTCACGAAGCATTTTGTTTTTGTGTCGTTCTATTATGACCTCACAATCAAAAGCTTTCATTCTCGTTAATGCTCGTTTAACTGCCTCAAACGTCAGTGTATTAGCCAATGAAAATGCATTTAACGAAACAGCTGCATTAAAAAATTGCATTGTCTTCAACCTATGGGTGTCGATTAACTGATTCGGTACACAATTGCAAGAGCATATTCTTCGTACAGTCTTTTTTTATTTGGGGCTACTTACAAATAAAAGTATGTTGCGGGGTTCTCAACAGTTTCGTTTCTGGCAAGCATTTTTTTTTTTAATCCCAAGGCTGTTATAACTTCTACTGAAAACAGTTTATCAAATAGTCGAATTTAAACTGACATGTTTCATACAAATTGTAAGGTTTTTTTTTTTTTTTTTTTTTTTTTTTTTTTTTTTTTTTTTTTTTTTTTTTTCCAAATTAGTGTTGTTTACGGATTACTGAGTTTATCTGAGCATAATAATTGCTCATTGTGCATGGAATCGGTCGAAAGGGGAGGTTTACCTTGGTAGCTATCTCATTACAGGTGTTTTCAGGGGGTGTGTTTATACCCTATTCTTTTGTTGTATTGTGTATATGATTTACGATTTTTATCTTTTTTCTTCGCCTTTTACATTAACACGCCCCTCCCCCCTCCCCCACTGAAACATGCGTTGACTATTTCAGAACTTTTTGCTAGCATGTTCACATATTAGCAGCATTTGCTATTAACAAAGTTTAATTTAAAAATAATTAAATAACAATCAAAGGATTAAGGCATGCCGTTAAATTAATTGGAAGGTGTCTAAATGACACAGTTCTGCAATCAAGTTACATTCTACAACTTCTAGGGAACATTCAATTGACTGAATATCGTAGTTATATCTATGATAACAACACATTTGTAATGAGATGCGAATGATGTTTTCAAAATGCATAATGAATATAAATTTACAAATTGCTATAATTGTGATAAACGTTACATTTTCTTAATTATAGTATGTAAGGAAGGATTTTACGGACAAGTATGTGAAAAGGCATGTGGAAACTGTAGAAATGGAACACTCTGCAACATAACAACAGGAGTATGTCCAGACGGCTGTGAAGATAATTGGGATGGGTTGATGTGTACAGGTAATTTTATTTATTGCATTGTCTGACAACGAAGTCTATCATTGTTTTGGAAATTGTAATTATTTATAAGGAATTCTGTGCAAAAAAAACTTGATGTGCAACAAGGTCATTTACCATTTCCACTGAAAAACAGCTGGTAACTAAACTACAAAAAGAAATCAAAAAGGCTCAAGGGTCTTAACGGTCACCATGGTATCGAACACAGAAAAGAATCCATAGATGTATAAAACAAAATTAGCTGAAAGATGAAGCTATGTTGTGGATGCATCTCAAAAATCTGGTAAAAATACCCTTGCTTATTGTAACATGCAATAAGAAGCGATCTCTTTCGGATCGTACTTGGTTTGTCCAAGTCTTACAAGGATAATAATTAATGCAAAATATACAAATATAATGATTGAACACTTGCCTAGTGTGTAAGGTATTTGATATATACAGATATGTTTTTAGCACTTGCCCAGTGCTACAAATAGGTACATAAAGAGAAATCTCTACCATCTGTATATTAGTCGAGGTGATGCCTCTTGGCTACACAAACAACTTAGCTGTTCCCACTTGGTAATACTTGGCACCAACACTTGCAGAAGACTTTAAAAGAATTAATACATTTTCGCTATAATCATTAGAGCCCCGCCCTAACAACCAGAAACCCTGGTCCAGGGACCATAAATTCACAATTTTGGAAATGGCACCCTTGCTCATTATAACTATTTATTTATTTATTTGCTTAATAGCCGGAAACAGAGGAGAAGATTTTTAAAGAATTAATGCATTTTTAATATATAATCCAGAGTCCCGCCTTAACAACAGAAACCCTGAGCCAGCGGCGATGAAATTCACAATTTTGGAAGAGGCTTCCTTGCTCATCAAAACTATGCATTTAGTTTGTTTGCTTAATATCCACGAACAAACGAAAAGATTTTAAAAGAAATAATGCATTTTCACCATATATTCATCAGAGCACTGCCCTAGCACCAGAACCCCTGACCTTCATGTTCAGGACTTTTAAAGATTGCATTAATTATGATGGTTTTAGCCCCACCCCAGGCCCCAAAAGAACAGAGACCAAGTTTTTCACAATTTTTGTTCCCCCTCACCCATAGATGCTTTTTGCCGAAATAAGTTGAAATTGGTTCATTTGTTCAAGAGAAGAAGCTGAAAATGTTTAAGAGTTTACGACTGACGGACGACGTACGAAGAACGACGACAGACAAAAAAAAAAAAAAACAGCAAAGGGTCACCTGATTGACTCAAGTGATCTGAAAAAAATGATGATGATTATATGTTATCATAATTTGTGAAGTGATATGACATAACAAAATATCATCGGTAATGTTCTGTCGGTGATAACATTCTGTTGACACTGAGTGCAATACTGGGCTAGAGTGAAGTTTACGAAATTGTTGTTCCAAAAAGAGCTTTATGTGATTTATATTTGAGGTACTCTAAACGTTGATATTTTTCAGGGTAAAAGTATACAATTTCAATGTACTAAATTGTTCGTGTGCCGATTTTTTTTTTTTTTTTAATTTTATTTTATATATTTTTTCAGTTAAAAAATATCTAAACTCGTTGATTTGCAAGGTACCTTTTTTTCTTTTTCACCATAAATTTTGTAAAAAATTAATCCTTGCAATTTTTTTTTACATGAAAATTTTAATTCAAAACATAACGCGTATGTTATGTTTTTGGAAAATAAGTGAAGTATAGAAAAAATAACATCAACAGGAGTTGACACCGGTCACGGTAGCCTAGTGGTAGGGCGCTCGCTTCGTGATCGGAAGGCCCGGATTCGATTCTCGTTCGCCGCGCCGCGTCAAACCTAAGACGTAAATATAGGTAGTGACTGTTCCTTTGCAAAGCGCCCGACAGTAGAAGTGAAAGTCAGGGGTCTTCCGGATGAAACCTTAAAAACCGAGCTCCCGTGTCACGGTAGGCGTTGGCACGAAAAGAACTCTCACTGCTCAATGGCCCTGATTGCAGAGTATAGGTCTAAATTTGAAGCCCTTCACCGGCAAACGGTGACGTCTCTATATGAGTGAAAAATTCTCGAATGGGACATTAAACAACATACGAACAATCAATCAAAACCAACAGGAGTTGAATTCTTAGGACAAAAAAAAAAAGAATTTAAGTGAAACGCAACTTACATGTACTAGTACTTTATAATGTACCTTTGCCACTGATAATTTTTCAGACTATTCTTAATTTAAAATCATCCTAACATCAAATGTTATAAGTCAAAAATTCAGTGTTTTGAACAAATACAAAATGATAATTCTAGTGTTTTTTTAAGTAAAATTAAAAATAAAAAATACCTGTAGTTTTAACTCACATTTCCTCAAAATCTGATTCGGAGGAGCTGTACAGCATTATCACCTTTCAAAAATCGCACAAAAGTCATTCATTTATTGGAACTCTTGCATTATACAAGGAATGAGAAGGAGCAGTACAAAACTACGTTGCGTATGTCCTTAAGGGCGACAATAGTGATCCCATTTTGTTGATTTTATCCGTCAAGGACAAATAAATATAAATGAATTTTTATACTAGAGTACAAAACGTGTTTTATTTTCCCTTCGATTGAAATGCCGCTTATTCGTTGGTTTAAATGCGACACGTGACTGACGGCTGTATTTCTAAGTCTGGAAAATGAGAAGTGATATCTGGCAATATGGCCGACGCGTTGCGTTTACATTTCGATAATAGAAATCATTTATTACAGAAACATCTTTCAATAATGTTTTCTTTTTGAAATTAGAGTAGCGTCCCTTTTAAGAAATGGCATCAGATTTGTTGTGACTGCCGCACAAGTGATGGTAGCGCTCAAAACGTTTTAATTTTGAATCTAAGCAGAAAAATATCATTAAAAGAAAATAAAGGTGACTCAAAGATTTATCAAAATTACTTGATAATTAAAGGTAAGATAGATATTTTTGAAGAGAAGTCGTGTGAAATTGGACGAAACTAGATATATAGGCCTACTTACGAGAGTCGAGTTCCGCCTTTAGATCAGAATTCATTTTGCCATCACAATCAGATTGTTATAGCCTGTTTAAAATTTCTAAAATTTGCACGCAATAAATTTAAAATGAAGTTAAAGATATAATGTGTATCATTTCATTAAATTACATACATTTTCTGGGTCAAACAGGACTCAGTACATAGAATTCCAACACCTGATTGCGCCGGGTACCCCTACCGTCGACACATGAATAGGCCATTAAAAACAAATAATAAACTATTTCTGAAATATGTTTTGCTTTTATATATTGTTTGGTGCTTGCTTAATAAAGGTATGTATACCAATTTTCATGTTGCCCGCGTGGCGCAGTGGTTAGAGCGTCTTCTCTAGAGTCTTGAAGTAAGGAGTTTATCCTTACGTCGCGGGATCGAATCCCACTGTGGGACGTGGAGACCGGTCCTTCAGATGAGACCGTTTAAACCGAGGTCCCGTGTCGCAGTAGGTGCTGGAACGAAAAAGACCCCTCACTTACATCAAATGCTGACTGATTTTTTTAATATTAATTGTTAGGCCATTATTTACACACTGAATTGCCGACGGATTTTTCCGTTATTTCCTGATCATGACAAGGAGCACACGGCGGGTGTGACCGGTCGGCAGGGGATGCTCACTCCTCCATGGCACCTGATCCCACCTCTGATGTCTTAGAGGTCCGTGTTTGCCCTGCTCCTGCTTTATTAATGTTTAATGGACTTTTGATCTCGAATACTGTTCGTTATCTCCACATATTTCATTAGTAAACTCAAATGAAACTACTGTCAATAATGATTCTATTTTAAAAGATCATATGTTATCATTGTTCTTTTAAGGTCAGCTGCATTTTTAAGACAAAATATTTATGCCATGTATATGTAGGGCAATTGGTTCATTATGACTGGAATCACTTTCACGTTACATGATATTTTTTAACAGTTTGCTCTGATGGATACTATGGATATCACTGTAAGAATATATGTGGACACTGTCTGACAGGGACGTCGTGTGATAAATCAACAGGAGTCTGTCCTAGAGGATGTAACGAAAATTGGAGTGGCCCTAAATGTGATGGTAAATCTTATGAAGGAATATTTTTAAATTTATCGATGATCGCATGAAATATTGTTATTTTTATGAAATTGTTAACTGACTTTCTTAACAAATTTAATTTATCAACGAAAAGAATGAACAAATATATGTACGAATGAGTGATTGAACGATTCACTGGTTATAGTTTCAACGTTTCCTCTTTGGTAGAGATTTAAATTAACGTAGAACCAACGTCGTATGACGTCATATTGAGTAAATGAGTTTAGTCTGTCTTTTTGGTGCTAGATCCATTATGTCGTCATAATTAATTTAATGTTACCCTTTCCCGTACTTAAAAACTGACTGTCTCATGTAATGAAGTTGCACAACTGTGATAATGTGACTGGCATGCAACTCTTTTGAAGGAATGCAAAAATCCTAAGAAATCTAAATAGTACAATATCTTGATGAAATGTGTCGTAGTCAAAAATCTATTAAAGATTTTTTGTAAATTTTGTAATGTCTATCATGAAATGATGTGCATTCCTTTTCATAATATATGTTAATTATTCATAATGGTTGGTGTATAATAATAATGTTTCCCTTAAACATTATCCTTTTCAGTAAAATATTTATATTTTTTGTGTCTCTCATTAGTTTGCAGGGAAAGTTGTATATTTTAATCACGTTTTCTTATTATTTGGCTATGTTCTTCATCATATTAAAGATTGGAAACATTCTGACAAAGACTTTTAAAAAAATATTTACAAATTTAGATTGTAAATTGACTAAAATATATTGAGCACATTTGCCGATATTCGCTGAAATGTGGACTTAATCTTTTATGTCAATTGAATAAATAGAATGTATTCTTGAATAAAATTGCCTAATACTGTTCAGTTAATAAAATCTATAATCCACGATGTTTGAAGAAGTATTTTTGTGATTTTCTATATTCTCTTTATGCCCAGTGCCCCTAAAAATTGCAGAAAATATGTAGTCGCAGTGTAAAAGTATCATTCCAAGTTAAACAGGCTGAACAACATTTACCCACAACTTTCACTTCAAAGTACCGAGCGCATGCCGGAGAAATAGTTGCTACCTAATTTTATCGACTTCGGTCAGTTGCGGCCGAGATGCGAACTCATGACCTTCCGATCACGGAGCGAGCGCTCTACCGATTGAGCTACCGTTACGGTGTGATTTTATAAGATTAGATAGCTATGTGTATGTTGTAATGTATATGTTTTTTTTTTGTTTCTTTGTTTTTTCTTTCTTTCTTTCTTTCTTTTTTTGGATTTGTTTTGTGAGGTGTTTTGTTTTGTTTTGCTTTTTTTTAAAATTAAAAGGAGTGATGAATTCGAAGTAAAATTCAAAACGACACATTATATAACTGACAAAAACGTACAGCTTAATGATGTTCGTGCATTTAAAAAAAAATGATTATTTGAAAGTGACCTTTAAATTCAATTTCAGAATTATCTTCCACTGAAAATTTACATCCAGGTGAGTTCTAATTTAAAAAAAAAAGTTATATTCACCTTCTTATGCCGGCTACGTGAAGAAAATATTGTCTGCTTATTCAGGCTCATTCTCCACATGAAGAAAATTTTAAAATGCGTTTCAGACTCTAACTTCTAAAGCCCCCCCCCCCCTTTTTTTTATATCAAAGATGTAAAAAAAAAATATTCACAAAAAGAAATTTTCGTAAAATACAAACCCATGTATTTTTACTTACAGATAGCGGGATTTCAAAGGCTTCAACTGCAATAATATCGGTTGTTTCAACGCTTGTTTTTGTAACCTTTATATATGCAGTGCTTACTAGAATTGTACACAAGAAATTGAAACAGAGAAACGCACATACGGGAAAGGACGCAACAGACATCATAATTAGAAAGACTTACGATCAAATAACTGATACAAATATTGATCACACCTATCAAAAGATGAATTCCAAGTCCGACGATTCACATTACCAGGAAATGCACATCTACAAAAATGATGAATTTGTCGCAGACAAATAATTGTTTGATCTCATCATGACCTCGTGTGTTTAAAACAAACATGTTTTGTAACGGCAATGAATTAATTTTGTCTAAGATTTTTCATTTGAATGTGAATGAGACCATAATATGCTACAGATTTTTTTTTATAAACTTTTAAGTATATTTTTAGTCGGCAATTTCGTGAGAAATGCAGATATTTGTTTCCTTTGCATTTTGTATATTCGAAGAAATTACAGTGAATCAGGGTTACTGGTTTTAACCTGTAAGCCCTGAAGAGAATTGAATGTTCAGTCTGCTGTGTTTATAAAGGATATAAATTTATTTGCATACATTTATACTTATTTGCTTCAAACACTGATTTTGTGTATGTTAAAGCAGTTTCTTCTGATTTTAATGTACAAATGTCTGCATGTATGACACATACGTTAAAAATGTGTCAATAAATAAATCATTAAACAAATACCAATATGTAATACGGATTCTTACGGAGTCTTACAAGTGTTTGTTAAGAATCAGCATATTTAGAGTTGCCCGTGACGTCGTCATGTGATTCTTATAAATATGAAGCACATTTCAGAGTTTAAAGATATACTAATTAATTGGTCTCCATTTTGAAAACATTTCACAAACCTCAAAATGTGCTACTACAAAACACTCTGCAGGAATTGCACGACACGATACACGGTTTGCAGGATACAACTACACGGTTTACATGCAACAATATGCACATTGCACGATTTACATGAATGGCTGATGATTCTCATACGCTTAATTAAGTTTAACCTACATTTTCTATTCAGATTCTTCCGAAAATTATTCAGATTATTAGAGTATCCTGATGGAATAAATTACAATCAATAATTTAAATAGTAAATTGAAGTTTTACTGTCAGAGTTTTTAGCGTCCTCTAGATTTCTTTTTATATTCACTGATAAAAAAAAAATATCACTCATTTGATAATATTTTTTCGCATTGAATAACTTAATATGTTAAACTTATGTTAATCATATAAAAACTTCTCATATTACTGAGATGAAATATCATTTATCGATTTTAAATAGCACTAACCCTAATCTCTCGGGTGTGTTTCAGGACTAACCCTAATCTATTCTATGTATTCCAGGACAAACAAAATCTCTCAGGTGGGTTTGAGGACTTACCCTAATCTTTCCGATGGGTTCGAGGACTTATCCTAAACTCTCGGAAGATTTCGAAAATTAACCCTAATCCCTCAGGTATGTTCGAGGAATAGCCCTAATCTCCGGTGGGATAGATCAATCGAGTGGTTTTACGAGACTTACACTTATGTCTTGTGTCTGTTCGCATAAAAAACAAGAGGCCCAAGGGCCTTAACGGTCACCTGAGTACAATACAACAATTTGAGGATCCATAAACTGATAAATGAAGCTTTGTTGCCCAAAAGCAAGAAAAATAGTATGCAAAGCAGCAACAAAATAATTGGCATAGAAACTATCTGTTCCCAATTTATAACTATTACCATGCAGACTATTAACAAACTGTCTATTTTTAACCCCATATTACTACTTCTCACATTGGTCTCTCTTAAAAAAGATAAGTTATTTTTGCCTCACTTTTACTCATCTATTATTTCCAACTCCACCTGATCATTAAAACTATGAAAGTACTTTTTTGTATTATACAATAAATATTCTTGCATAATTCTCGTATTCTATTACCTTTCAAATACATTATTTACAGTGATTAATTATCAAAGGTAAAAGGCAAAGGGGAATAACTTTGCTCAGCAGAATACAAGTTCATAGAGCCCTGGCCAGGACGAGAACACTTCACTAAATAATCCAGGTGTTCAAAATTGTGGTAAAAACACCCTTGCATATTAAAATTTTTGCTCTGTTTGCCTTGAATATGCCTAGAAGCATAGAAGATTTTCAAACAAATGCATGTTCACTATATAATTAAATAAATAAAGTACCCCCTTACACCAGAAAATCTTACCTATGAGCCATAAACTCACAATTCTGGAAGAAGCACTTTGCTCATCATAACTATACACTTATTTCTTTGCTTTATTACCAGTAGTAGAAAAAATATTTTGAAAGAAATTATGCAGTTTCACTATAAAATCAATAGAGCCCCCCCCCCCCTTTCACCAGAACCCCTGACCCAGGGGTCATGAATTTCACAATTTTGGAAGAGGCAATCTTCCTTATCATAACCATGCACTTCCTTTGTTTGCTTTGTTTGAATAATACCCGGGAGCAGAAGATTTTGAACGAATTCATGCATTTCCCTATATAATCCGTAGAGCTCCGCCCTAACACCAGAACCCTTCACCCAGGGGCCACGAAATTCACAATTTCTGAGGAGGCAGCCATGCTCATCATAACTATGTACATGTACTTAGTTTATTTAATATCCAGGAGAGAGAAGATTTTCAAAGAAATAATGCATTTTCACTATATATATATATATATATATATATATATATATATATATATATATATATATATATATATATATATATATATATATATATATATATATATATATATATCAATTGAGCCCCACCCTGAAACCAGAACCCCTGACCCAGGGGCCATGAAATTCACAATTTTGGAAGAAGCAACCATGCTCATCATAACTATCCACTAAGTTAGTTTATTTAATACCTAGGAGCAGAGAAGAAGATTTTCAAAGAATTAATGTAAATTATCAACAGAGCCTCGCCCTAACACCTGAACCCCTGACCCTGGGGCCATGAAATTCACAATTTCTGAAAAAGCAGCTATGCTCATCGTATCTATTTCTTAGTTAGTATATTTAATATCCAGGGGCAGAGAAGAAGATTTTCAAAGAATTAATGCATTTTCACTATATAATTAATAGAGCCCCGCCCTAACATCAGAACCCCTGACCCTGGGGCCATGAAATTCACAATTTTGGAAGAGACACTCTTGCTCATCATAACTATATACTTGGTTAGTTTATTTAATCCCCAGGTACGGAGAAGAAGATTTTTCAAAGAATTAATGCATTTTCACTATATAATCAATAGAGCCCTGCCCTAACACCAGAACCCCTGGCCCTGGGGCCATCAATTTCACAATTTGGAAGAGGCACTCTTCCTCTTCATAACTATGTACTTAATTAGTTTATTTGATATCCAGGAGCAGAGAAGAAGATTTTGAAAGAAATAATGCACTTTCACTATATGATCTATATAGTCCCGCCCTAGCACCAGAACCCCTGACCCTGAGGCCATGAATTTCACAATTTTGGTAGACGGCTCAATGCTTATTACAATCATGCCAACAGTTTGACTGCTTGACGTCCAGGAGTAAAGAAGAAGATTTTTAAAGATTGCATTAATTTTGGTGGTTTTAGCCCCACCCCTCAAGCCCCAGGGAGGCAGGGACCATGAAATTCACAATTTTTGTTTCTCTTTATCCATAGATGCTTTATGCCAAATTTGGTTGAAATTGGTTGTGCGGATTTAGAGAAGAAGCTAAAAATGTTCAAATGTAAACACACGTCGCACGACGCACGACGACGGACGAAAACGGATAGCAATAGGTTACTTTAGTGACTCAGGTGACCTAAAAAGCTTATTAGTTTGAGAGGATGTTATAAGGGTAAAAGGAATACCTAGAGTAGTCAACCTTTGACCTGTCAATTTATTTTGAGCTATGAAGGAAACCGAACGGGTATCAACTGTTGACTTGCCGACCTTTGTTTTGAGTGAAAATAGCATCCCAATTGGCTGTCAACAGTCGGCTGTCGACCTTTGTTGTGATATCGACCTGTTGAACTGTTGAACCTTTTTTTTTTCTTTTTTTTTTTTCTTTTTTTTTTTTTTTGAGGGATAAGGGTTTACCAATAAGGTGTCAACTGTCGACCTGTCGACCTTTGGGAAGACAGTACAGGTTGAGTGTCAAATTTTCAACCATTTAGGGACTATGTTTCGCGTGGACTATGTTTTTTTTCCCTTGTCGACTATTTGGTGTAATAAGGAAAAACTCTCACCTTTTGTTTTATAAAGGGAACTATTTCTTTCCTTGTTTTAAATTTGAAAGAGATTAATCAGTTTTTAGGATCTACTTTTCCGTATACTCTAGTAGAACAGGCGATCAAATTTTAACATATGAATATATCGGAGAAGAAATACGTTAATAAAAAAAAAACAAGAGGCCCATGGGCCACAACGCTCACCTGAGTCAATTCTTGCTGTTCTTCCTCAGCAGATTTCTTCTCCTATATTTCTCCTATATATTCATATATAAAGCTTTGATCGCCTGTTCTAGGCATACCCTACCCAAAAGTGCCATGTTTTGAATGAAATTGAATATAAACCTTTTGAGGATGCTTCTATCTTCATATTACTAATCATGATTTTGCTGTTCTTTAAAACAGAATTTTGAATATGTCTAACACCCTACCCTGGGGGGGGGGGGGTCCATGATTTGAACAAACTTGAATGTACACTACCTGAGGATGCTTCAATATCAATATGACTGATCATAGCTTTGTGTTCTTGAGATTGAAGAAGATTTTTAAAGATATTTCCTGTATAAGTTCTTTTGTAAAACTTTGATCCCCCATTATGGCCCCACCCTACTACTGGAGGACGCCTTGAATAAGCTTGAATCTACAATATTTGGGGATGATTCCATATCAATATGGCTAATTGTGGCTTAGTTGTTCTTGAGAAGAAGATTTTTAAAGAATTTTCCCATATATTCCTATGTAAAAATTTGATCCCCCATTGTAACCCCACCCTTTTCCCCCGGGGGTCATGATTTGAACAAATTTGAATCTACACTACTTGAAGATGATTCCATATCAATGTGACTAATTGTGGCTTTGTTATTCTTGAGAAGAAGATTTTTAAAGATTTTCCGTACATATTTCTATGTAAAACTTTGATCCCCCATTGTAACCCCACCCTACCCCGGGGGTCATGATTTGAACAAATCTGAATCTACACTACCTGAGGATGATTTCATAAAAATATGACTAATTGCGGCTTTGTTGTTCTTGAGAAGAAGATTTTTAAAGATTTTCCCTATATAATCTATGTAAAACTTTGATCCCCCATTGTGGCCCCACCCTACCCCGGGGGTCATGATTTGAACAAACTTGAATCTACACTATGTAATGAAGGTTTCACATAAGTATAAACTTTTCTGGCTCAATGGTTCTTGAGAAGAAGATTTTTAAAAGATGACACCAAATTTTCACCAATTCTTAATTATCTCCCCTTGGAAGAGGGTGTGGCCCTTCATTTGAACAAACTTGAACCCCCTTCACCCAAGTATGCTTTGTGGCAATTTTTTTGAAATTGGCCCAGTGGTTCTGGAGAAGAAGTCGAAAATGTGAAAAGTTTACAGACGGACGGACAGACAGACGGACAGACAGACAGACAGACAGACGGACTACAGACAAAATGTGATCAGAAAAACTCACTTGAGCTTTCAGCTCAGGTGAGCTAATAAAAACGACAGCACCATATTGACTCAGGTGTGCGTTGTGGTCCATGGGCCTCTTGTTTGATAAAGTTACTTTTGACTATAGTTTTTTTGCAAAGGAGAAAGAATCTAAGAAGCATATAGTTTCACCTAGGTTTTGTATTCAGATACACTATAAGATGTACCGGTGTATAAAAGTAGACTTCGTATGTTTATGACAAATTAAGCCGAATTGTCTGGCATAATTCATTTTTAAATGATATATCATTGATATTTTGGGACTTATTTCACTACAAGAGAATTAAGATTGCAGCGAGATAAAATATCATTATGGGTATTTTTAAACTACAAAGCAACGTATTTGGTCTTTTTCACAAAATGAGTAAAACTGCTTTGTTTTTGAGGGTATTGGGCTATTTCAGTACCCCACCAAACCTACTCAATGTGCCCCTAATTTGAAAAAAAAAAAAATTGAGATTCCAGATTTCCAAAAGTTCATCAGATTTTTTAATTAATCACATCTGATTTAAATCTCTTCTCGAATATATTGTTGCACACTACTCCTGAAGTTTCTCCTTCACTGCTATTGTTATTTAATGAGGAGTTGAATTTATAAAGATTTTTTTTTACTGTATGAAATCAAAAGGATTTTAAAAAGTAAGGAAACTTTTAAATATGATGTGTATCATTCGACTAAATCAAAAGCTGCCTGCTAACTATAGGCAGTGAAGCATACATCTTGATCAATACAGGACCAAGCGTAATTGATCATTGCGGAAGTATTTTTTTATTGTCGTTTAAAATGCACTATATTTTGCGCTGAAAAAAAAAAGTTGTTTACCATTATATTCACAACAAACTAAATTATCGTAATTATTCACTGTCTCGCAATGTATATCTATTCGTAATTCTGTTTCCTTCTTCTGTTCTCTTTTGTCAAAATTTCACAGACATGAAATAGTGGGCAAGTAAAATAAATCCTTGACACGATGATGGGATGCATGCAGTTCACGTACCTTATCTTTTGTTGGAATATTTTACATACCATTAAAGGCTGGGGTAATATTTTGATTTTTCGTGTAAACAGTTGCGAGTTTTCGGGATAAATATAATTTCTGATAAGGTATTACTTAACCTTCTTCCTGATTTTGAATTCTTTTCATCCATTATGTTTTCATTGATTGTAGTTAATCTTAGCTTACTACCAGAGTATAAAGGACAACCCTCTATGTATCCATTTTATAATGGTTATAACGCACCAGCAGGAAATGCTGTAGACGGTTACCTCCAAAAGGTCCGCGGTGAAAGCACCTGCAGTTTTACATGGGCTAATCCTTCTGTAAAGGAGGCTTGGTGGAAAATTCCACTAAAACGCATGTCTAACGTAGGGTACCTAGAAATTTATTTTCGAAGTTCAAGTGAGTCTTCTTAAGATATAAAATATATTTTAAAATATACATCTAAGATAATTCAAGAAGAGAGAGAGGTATGGGGAGAGAGATAGTGAAAGAGAGAAAGAGATGAAGAGATTGAGGGAGTGAAAGACAGAGGGAGATGGGGAGAGAGAGACAGAGAGAGAGAAATTTTGAGAGAGAGAGACAGACAGACAGAAAGATTGACAGAGAGATGGAGAAAGACACACAGACAGAGACAGAGGGAGAGATAGATTCTTGGTACTATAATTCTGGTAAAACAGAGGAAGATAGAGATTCTGGGTACTAGAATTCATGTGAAACAAACCATGCAGTAAACATAAAAATAACTTTGAAGTTGATTGAGGATGGGTTTTGATAAGGAAGAAGGGAATTGTGTGGAGACTTATTATTCTTTTAAGCATTTATTGAACAAGACATTGAAGGTCATCTACTTACTTACAAATGCAAAAAGCAATAAATTGTATAGGGATTGTTTTGAACAACAAAATATATAATAGTAAAAAGCAGATACTCAACAGATTCTTAAAATAAAATTCTTCGTTCAATAATTTTCACTTTTTTGATATCACAAAAAATATTTAATATTCAGTTAGGAATTCCTTTTCGAGATACCGTTTATACTCGCCTATAAGTCGGTCCGCCTATAAGTCTGATGTATTTTTAAGCTTAAATTAGAGGGATTGACCTGGTAAAGTACCAATCTTTTTATAACTCGCGTTTAAGTCGGATAAAGAGTTTTTGACTAAAGTTGACTCCCCCAAAACCGACTTATAGGCGAGTATATACGGTAAGTTCAAAAGGTCTATAAAAGGGCAAACGTCTTTGCTCCTAAACTCGTAATTTGAAAAAGAACATTGAAGAAAAAAAACGCGTTCCTGTCTCTAATCTCCCAATTTTTTTATCTGTTACGTTGTCTTTCTTTAGCTCTAACAAGTAGACGCCCTTTTTGTTAAAATCAAAGATAATCTTTCTTTAATTTAGATTTTAATTCTTTATATTCTATTTATCGAGCTCCCAGAAAAAAAAAACTTCATAATTTGAACATAACATTAATTTCAGCTGTCAATCGACATGTTGGATTTTCTGTGTTTGTGTTTAACGACTCATCGTACACTCCTCCATTGAATTTATCTGTGCATAAAGTGTTCACTCACAATATCTCTACCTGCCCAACACATGTGACAACTGTAATTATCAATAGAGAGACTCAGGGAATCGCTTTGTATAACTCAAAGGACCCACCTGTCAATACATCATGTCCGCACTATGAACCTAGTTTCGCAACAATTGAAATTTGCGAAGTAAAGGTTATGGGTATGTGTTATTTAAACATATTCATATGGGTAATAATCTAGCTGAAGAATGTGTAAATTTTTTGGTAGGGAAAATCTTACAAGAGAGTATAATTAGTTTAAAAACAAAATTTGGACGAACAGTATTAATGCATTTTAAACCAAAATTTAGACCAGCATAATCTAAAATGTTTTGTTCAGGTTGTCCATCTCAACATTACGGAGAAAACTGTGCTCCCTGCGATGTGAAATGTGATAGGCAGTGTGATGCGTTTAATGGTTCCTGTGTTTATGGATGCAGTGAAACAGACATAGATACACCTGATTGCTCAGGTATGCTGAAAATAGTTTATAAAATCCGTCAAATTAATTTATAAAGGGTCTTTTTATAGGCTTACCTCTTCATATGAAACTTTTTTTTCTTTTCTTTCCCGAAACATCAAATAGGCTATAGAAAAAAAAAAGATACATGCTATGTAATTCTATGTAATTCTCACTAATGTAAACATTTAAACTGTTATACATCTATGTTTTTATTTTTTAAAGGAATGCTCTGCTGAACATAAGACGTTGAACTAAATGTTGAAAAAAAGAGTATCAATTCTTTTTATTCATCCATGTATACGCTACTTTTGTCGGAAATTCAAACTTCATATTTTATTCTATTGGAATAATAGAGTAGAATCAAGATATGTTTAACTAACATGTAATATTTCAATATGTAACAGTTCAATATCATAATTATGTTTTCTTCCCCTGTAAAAGTTCTCAACATTTTTTTCGTGGTTAGCTCATTAATTGCAGACTTAGCTGAAGGTTTCCATCAAAACCTAGGTCAGGCCAATATATGTAACTTCGTTTCAAATGACCTTAACGTAATGTACAATTTCCATTAGCACTTATGCTACCACATCTACTTCTTTCTTAAATAACTAACTAGTACAGCATACTCTTTTTGCACTTTTTAAATATGTTTTAGAATGCATAAATGGTTATTATGAAACGGATTGTACATTGATGTGTAGCTATTGTAAGACTGGTACATTCTGTGAGAAGAAGACAGGCGGAGTCTGTCCGGAGGGATGTCAGGGTAGTTGGAATAACTCAAATTGTAACGGTAAGTATTATATGCAATAATAAATGCCCATTTGAAAAAAAAAATAACAAACACGCACAATTTTACAAAACTCAAAACTCTCAGTAACTAGTTCCTTCATTGATGTAGGTAGTTATACGTTTGTTTACCTTTTTTATATTTTAAAAAAAAAACAATAATTCAACAAAAGTCGACAGTGCAAATAAAAAAAAAATCTTCTCAAGAATATTTTCTTTCTCAATCAAAATATGTTGACATGACATGCTTTCAATTAAACATTAAATGAAAAAGACTCCGTCAAAATATTTAATGGCATTTCAACATCAGTATTTATATATTCAATACGGATATTATTTATAAAATTAAGTTTTATTCCATTTAGGTAAGGATATGAATTAAGGATAATCAAACATTTTATCAAGAATAAATGAAAGATGTGGGCAAAATATCTAGCCAATATAGTCTAGATAAGTTCCAGTGGCATTATAAATTTTGCATATGTCCACTGACCTTGAGCAGCATCGCTACCTCATTATTCCCGACAGTCGCAAATATCTTTCTCGTGTTGAAATGATCAGAAAGAGTTAAGATTTTCTTTTCGGTTATCACTGGATTCATTAACTATATCCAACTCTCACTTCCTGAAAAAAAAGCGATTTTTTTTTATCCAGTGTCTGTTGAACATTGCTATCCTAATGTAAAACTACAAGAGGTGAAATATACAGTTTGACCGGCAACATGCCTTGCGGTACCGACTTCTGCACCGCAGGTCAATGTTATACAGTCCATATTAATTAATGATCGTCATGAAGTTTGTTTTCCTCTGTTGAATAATTTGTCAAAATAAATATACATCAATGAAAAAATATATATACACTTTTTTTTCAACGTTACTGTTTTAGCAGGTTGATTTATCTGGAGAGCTCTTCTCGGCGCTAATACAAATTACGTATAGGTATGCTGGCCTTGAAGTCAAAATTTTGCGTCGCAATCAGATTTCCTTACCGTGATGAGAATTATTAATGATCTTTCTTGTCTTGATTCCATCAAAAGTGGATAAAATTAAGTCAGTAAAGTCCAAAAAAAATTGAAAAATTACATTTAGATTGTAGTGGTTATAATATTTTCATCATCATTTTTCTCGACTGCGCCAGGTACAGATACCCTTTTAGATGTACATCTACTCATCTAAAGAAAGAAAGTAAAGAAAAAAAAATATTTCTGAAAAAATATTACAAAGGATTTTGAAAAAAAAGGCGTGGACTGATGCGATAAAATTAAAACTGTTTAGTCTGTGCATACAAAATGTATATTAAGAAACATAAAACAATAGTTTAAAAAGTGTTGAAATTTTTAGCTTGATATGTTAATAATTTACCAAATTATCAGGAAATAAAAGACATATTATCACCGGCACTATATCCGTTTAGTTTCATGACCTCCCGCAACGTCATTCTTTCTCAATGATGACGCTCCCTCTACCTGAAAACTAGATGTGTCGATAACGCCACGTCTCCCCGCAAGCAGGCAAACTTTCAAATGCAATATTGTTTTAAATTTGTATTCGAACTTGACCGTATTTTCTTGGAAAACACCTGCATATACAATTTAAACCTTGTACATACATTCCTACAAAAGTTAGAGAGTGAAAACTGAAAATTTCTTCTTCTTTTTCTAAGTTCAAGAGGGTTAACTTTCGTAAATCATTGGACATAACAAAATTCAAACTTGACCTGTATTTTCTGGAAGAATACCTGCAGATGCAATTTCAACCTTATACATACATCCCTACAAAAGTTATAGAGCGGTAACTGAAAATTCATTTTTTTTCCCAAGTTGAAGTGGAATAACTGTTAAAATTCATCGGAGCATGACCAAATTCGAGCTTGACCTGCATTTTCTGGTAAAATACCAGCATATGCAATTTCAACCTTATACATACATCCATACAAAAGTTAGAGAGCGGAAACTGATAATTTCTTATTTTTCCCTAAGTTCAAGAATAACTGTCAAAAATCATCGGACCATTACCAAATTTGAAGTTTACTTGCGTATTCCTATGTCATATCCATATGTCAAATTTGAATTGAATGTGTGCAACTGTTGCAGAGATAATGAACGGAAAGTGAATGATCACGGAATGACAGAATGACAGAATGACGGCATGACAAAACAGGGTAACATTACATCCCCGGCCATTTTATGACTGGGGCATACAAAACTTATTTTGATGGGATCCCCTGGAATTAATTAAGGACTTAAACCCGCCTTGTTTATATGACGTCATAGTGTCACAATCAGCTGCTTTCCATGCATTTAATGTTGTAAATATATTCATGCGTAGGGAAAGATTCTCACTTGATTTTATTTGTATATTTGCCTGGACGAGTTCAATATCTACCACACATGATCAACATCACTTTTCGACGTGACTGACTTTTGACACAGAGATTACAAATCGACATTAAACTGTGCATCCCTCATCTCTCTGAATCTTTTTTGGCATTTAAAAACAAGTACTCGAGATGCTTTTATTTCTCATTAGCCCGTTTACCCATTTCCTAGTATACCAGATTTTTCAGGGGCGAAACTTGAAGGACTGTTTAAAAAAGAAATACCTCCCCTTTTTAGGTCATTTACATGCCTTTAATTATTTGAACACGCCATTTCACATTTAAGATAAAATTTCATATAACTTATAGAACGAAGTAAAAATTGTAAATTTTACGAAAAAAAATTGTCATACCACACGCCTGAAATAACATGATTTTTGGATGACCAGTGCTCATATCAATAGAGTTTTTCTCAGTTACAATCAAGCGGCTTTAATTTCAATGCGCTAGTCCACGAACTATTTGACAACCCCACATACCTGCTTTTATTTAAACAATAAAATGCCTTCTTTGGTTGTTAGTACGGGAATTAATGTCGCAGCTGTTGCAGAAAAAATACGTAACCCGCATAAGCGGGTTATGTGAATTTTTCTCTGCAATAGACATTTTATTGTTATTATTTATATCTGTATAAATAATCATTTAAAGAAGGATTAAAATGATTAATTATTGTATTATTGATGTGTATCTCATAGTATATTTCTTTGATGGAACAGCCACTGATCAAGAAATGCGTAGTGTTGGTCATGAACTGATAAACAGTAATGGTTTTCTTTAGAAATAAAGGAGAAAATAATAAGTGAATGTATATATTTAGTGTTAGTACATTAAAAGTGCGAAAATTATGAGAAAATTTTCATCGAAGGATGTTCATTAGAATGTAGAAATAACAATTCGTTTTGATAATTTCAGAACGACCCAAGTTAGCATTTTGTTCATCTCCTGTTGTGCATATAATAGATTTGTTAATTTTTCTGTTTTCATGAACGTTTTTGAAATTTAACATCATACCCACAGGCCTGCTATACACATATTTACATGTTTTAGTCGTTGACATCCTCTTGACATGTACAAAGTATTCTTTATTCAATAACTTATGCCCTTGTCATCTGAAACTAGTCCAGTTCTGACAAAAATGGCATAAACGATCCGACCATATGAAATTTATCCCATATTAATGAATCTAACCGATAGTAATTATCTTCTATTTTAGTGTGCAAGAATGGATTTTATGGTGAAACCTGTGAATTCAACTGTGGTAAATGTATCCAAGGAACGGTTTGTAATAAGACGACAGGAATATGTCCAGATGGTTGTCAGGATCATTGGGGTGGTTCTTTGTGTGATGGTAATGTGACCGACCCGTCCACAAACATCATTAAAGAAAACTTTTGATTATTTTATTAAGTCTATATATAATTTCGTATATTTTCTCCAGGATATCCAAGTGTGTTTGTTTCATTTAGAAGGAGTTTGCCGTTCATTAATAATCAAGAGCTTACTATTTGAAAATGAATTGTAGACTGATCTTATGTACAATTATGTTGAAATAGGAGAACTGTAATAGAAAACCGCAAATATTTACAAAAATGCTTTCTCCTACTAGCCACATGATTCCACATATAATGTTCAAAGATCCTCATTTTATGCCCCGATCATAAATATGTACAGTTTGTAGTGTTTTTCGATCGACCATTAACTTTATCATTTTAAAGCACAAGTAAGACAATGCATTATTCTTTTTTCTCTAAATAACCAAATTATCTATATATCTGACTTACACTAGAGCGACGAAAAATTCCGAAATTTATTCATTTCAATGCACAACTTTCGTTTATCTCAACTTTTCACATCGCTCAAAGTCGCCCGCGTGGCGCAGTGTTAGAGCGTTTGCAATAGACGTTGGAGTAAGGATTTGATCCTTACGTCGCATATTTGAATCCCACTGAGGGATGTGAAGACCATTCCTTTGGATGAGACCGTATAAGCCGAGGTCCCAAGTTACAGTAGGTTCTGGCTCCAAAAAAGATCTCTCCTTACTGAATGGCCCTTAGTGCAAATTATATGTCTGAATTTGAAGCCCTCCAACGGCGAGTGGTGGTGTCTCAATATGAATGAAAAGTTCTCAAAAGGGATCTTAAGCAAACAAACACATTGCTCAACGTCCTCTTCACATATGATATCGTCCTTCTGGCTTTATAGCTTCCCGTCTTTTTCATCGTGAACTAATCGACTCTTTTCAGTAAAAACACCAGACCAGAAATCCTTAAACGACTTTACCAGGTTACCAGGAATAAACCAGTGTTCGATATATATATATATATATATATATATATATATATATATATATATATATATATATATATATATATATATATATATATATATATATATATATATATATATATATGTATATACATACTTTGAAAAGTATGTATATGACACCACCACTCGCCTTTGAAGGGCTTCAAATTTAGACATATACATAAGTATATATATATATATATATATATATATATATATATATATATATATATATATATATATATATATATATATATATATATATATATATATATATATATATATATATGGTTTGTTTTGTATTGTTTTGTTTTTTTGTTTTGCGTTGTTCCATTGTTTTTATTTTTCCCTATGGACAGAGTTATATCATACACAATACAATATTCGAAACAAAAAAGGATTTTAAACCCCGCACTCAACAATTCAGCCAGTGCATTGTTAGCATCTTATAATAATGTATTCAAAAATCACAGAAAAAACTTTTCATAGAATATATTATATATTTTTCCATATCATATTTTATATATACTAGAATGTAAAGAAGGGTTTTAAGGGCAGGCATGTGAAAAGTTATGTGGAAGCTGCAGAAATGGAACATACTGTAATGCATCCACCGGTCTATGCCCGGACGGATGTAAAAATCATTGGGATGGACTGATGTGTAAAGGTAATGTACTTTTGTTACTACGAGTTGTAATAGTGTAAGCATGATTGAATTTCAAAGTCATGCCATATTTCTCCCTGATAATAAATGAAAACTCCACTTCAAATCAGGAAATAACATTTAATATAAAAAATATTTACAAGGCTTTAAAAGTAAAGGAATCCAGTCCCCCATGCCCCATTCCCTTTAAAAAAATTGCCGTAGAATATATCAACTATTTCTTCTTATACTAAGACATATCAAAAACTATCCTATATTACTATAACTGCGAATTCATTTTGTGTAAATGGCGATAATAATGTTATATAACTTGTCGATGCTATATAATTTATTTTAACAAAACAAATCCTGTTAATGATCGTTCACTTCACAGATAAAAGGTACATCAAGAGTCTTTCACAAATTCAGTATTGCAATGCAGCTCGAAGAAATCACTAAACTACAATGCAGAGTAGATTAAAGAATACTTACATACTTTTTCGTAGTAGAGTTGTTCTAAGTACTGTAAAACAACATTTATTCGCTTCATCTTTTTCTTCGCGACTCGTCGGTTTGAAATTAAATCCTCGGCGATTAATGTTTACGACAAGTGACACATTCTACCCAAATTTACTGCAAAATAAAGGTTTATGGCGATAAATATTTGTGAGTTAAAGAAAGGGGCAAAACTCAAGGATATTTCTCGCGCGCACAATTAAGTTAATTTACGGTAATAACATTCTTTGAGGAAGAAAATAGTGAAAATATCAAAAATTTAACGGAGCGTAGGGGAGATGATATTACTAAGGGTATAATATTCACATTTTGTACTAGTTTCGTTTTTAAACAGGAAAACTTATTTTGTTGGAATGTATCTCTCCTAGAGGAATACTTATTCAATGGTAGCCATTTTTCTCCATATTAGTTTGTCCTCAAGGGTTTTATGGACGAAATTGTGAATATGGCTGTGGTAAATGTAGCAATGGAACTTTTTGTGATAACGTAACAGGAATATGTCCAGAAGGATGTCAAGATCATTGGAATGGCTCTTTGTGTGACGGTAAAATACTAAATATAATTTATTTAAATTATTGTTCTAGAATTTCTGTCAAATTTGTTTATTAATAGATCTTAAAAAATGAATTTTGAACAGATACTTTAGCAAACTTGCGAAATCAATCATCTAAAAATGATTTTTACGCTTACATATTTGAATTACCAATGGCAGGCTTTCGTTATTTGTGTTAAAGTTAAATATATATTCTTTTTTATCTTCGACACATGAATTTATTTATTACTTTAAAACATTTTAAAGAGGCAAACATTTTGTTACAATAGGCATGTTTTCCCTTTTTTTTTTACAAATTAAAAATTTGCAATCTGACCATTTTTTTTTTAAAAAAAGAATGTACAGAAGGATTTTATGGACAGACATGCCAAGACATATGTGGACATTGTAGAAATGAGACATACTGTAATACTTCAACTGGAGTATGTCCTAATGGTTGTGAAAATAATTGGGACGGAACAATGTGTAAAGGTAAAATAGGTTTTCTCCTACTATGAATTGTAAAATTCTCCTTTAATATATATATATTTTTTTTTTTCAATAAAATTCCTCAAGGGAACACAGTCTGTAAGACTTAAAAAAAGCACTTAAAACTTGACTTAAAAAAGCATTGTTTTTCTGAACATATGAGCTATTATACCACTAATTATTATTTCTCCTGATCAGCATGTGTAGGTGAATTTTATGGGCCAGCCTGTGAACTCAATTGTGGCAAATGTAAAAACGGAACTTTTTGTGATAATATTACGGGGATATGTTTCTACGGATGTCAGGATCATTGGAATGGCACTTTGTGTGATGGTAAAATAACTGATATTACATTTTACTTACTTTTTCCAGAGCCGAGTGTTGGGATAAAAACTGTTTACATTTATTTTAAAAATATGTAAAGTGTTCTTTTAGGAAATAATACCTTACCTTAGCTGTAAGCTAAATGTACCTTGTGAATCATGTAGAAAGTATTTAATTTTGTAGAATGCGAAAACGGGTATTTTGGACTTAAATGTGAGGACAAGTGTGGAAATTGCATAAACGGAACATACTGTGATAAAGAGAATGGAACGTGTCTTGATGGATGCCATGGTCATTGGAATGGATCAAAGTGTGACGGTATATAGATAGTTTAATGATTAAGATTATGCACAAGTATTGAAGTGGTTCTGAATAAAATGTGATATCTTAATGAATGTGTATTAGCATGTTCGTATACACATTTTGAAGTTCAGTCACATCATGCTAAGTCAGACAGTCAATTACTTGAATAAAAAAAAAACATCCTACTTTACGTTAATATTTATCCGTCTCCACATATTCATTCATGTATAATAACATGAAGCCGTTTAATTATTTTCTTTGTAAAAGAAAATAAATAACTTATAGTAAAAATGATTATTGTAGAGTGTGAGAATGGGTATTACGGTACAAAGTGCGAGGATGAATGTTTTAATTGTTTAAAACATTCATGTGAAAAGGTCAGTGGGCAATGTTTCGGTGGCTGTAAAGAGGGATGGACAGGTGCTAGGTGTGATGGTATGTATCATCAAACTCCTTATATTCACTTCATCAAAATTATACATTGCACTGTGTAAACTTACTGAACAAATACTAACACAAGATTAACCAGTACAGTAAATTACGCACCCTTACAAGGTTAATGCAATTCCAATTACATTCTGATGCAATTCATACTAACACGCAAGAGAAACGCAACAAGTAGTTTCCTACAAATATATGATTTTGTTTATGTAATGATTTTCACAAATGAATACAGATTTTAACAGTAAGGTAAAACTTGATTTAAAAGCATTAAAGTTTTGATTGAAACGTTAAATGTTATCTTTTAACTTCAGAAAGTAGCACATAACTGTTAAAACAACCCCTCTCCCACTCCCGCCATTCAATTACAGCCTGAAAGTTATCAATGCACAACAATTACAGCTCTGATTTACGATGTAGTACCTTCATCAATCTCTTGATCTAAGCGAAAAACATATTCTTCAGCTTTTTAAAGAGCCTGATTCTTAGATGCTGAAGTCGATTTTCCTCGAATATGGCGCAGTGTAGAAACCCTTGGACTTCCAGTCCATGGTCTGTCATCCATGCTAATTAAACGTATGATCATAGTGAGGTAGTGCAAATTTGCATCCGCAATTCTTCTGCACTTAATTTTGATAATTTCCAGCTAGAACAATGAATTGCCTGCTTTGTCATTTTGAAGAAGCATTGGCATCACTTCGGGAAAAGAAAGCAGAACTTTTCCTTTGGAATATTGCTATAATACTTATGATGAACAGATACAAACTCTTGAAAACCCAAATTATTGCCAATTGTTTTGTTAAACAATCAATTTTCGATTTCCGTGAAGTTGGGCTCAAACTTTACTTCAGGTAATGAGATGAAAATCATTCAACCCTTAAAAAACCGACTACACAAAGATGATTATGTCCTTACCTTTTTTAAGTACAAAGTTATACACTATATGTAAGAGTTCCTCCTATTATAGGATGTTAAGTTTTGTTTTTTTTTTTTGTTTTTTTTTTTTGTTTTGTTTTGTTTTGTTTTGTTTTGTTTTGTTTTTTTTTTCTTTTTTTTTTTTTTTTCTTTTTTTTGCGTCTCAGTATATATTCGTAGAAATTAACTCTTTACAACTTACTGAACTGTGACGCAACATACACTTAATGTTCACGTCATAGAAATATGACATTACCTTTTCTCCGCAAGCACTTAATAGCACGGTACAAGTTTCCCTAAAGTTTAGCGTTAATAATTAAGACGTAATATTTTAATTGGATTGTAACTTTTCTTATTTTATGAGATTCTAGCAAGTATAAAATAGAAGGGAATTGACATTAAATTGAAGATTAAATGTACTTTTGAAAGTGCGTGAAAAATGCGTGATTGCGGGGAAACGGTATATGCGTGATTTTGCGTTAGAAAAAGGAAATGGTATATGCGTTAAAATGCGTGACTGCGGGGAAGGGGGTTAACAGAGTAATTATTCCCACCACTTGACCAAAAATGTTACCGAAAATAAAATAATTTATCATAAGTATTGACATTTTTATTTATCCATAATATTTTTTATTTATGTTTGAATTTTTATAAAGTGGTCGTCAATTTTACAGTGCGACCCAGTCTGAAAGGACTTTTCCAAGATGGCGCTACAAAAAAGAGTTGAACTAAGATCAAAACTTAATCGCTTGGCGCAATTACGAAAAAACATTTTTTTTTTATTTTGCGTCAAGAATTAAGGTCTGTTAAAGACTACTTTAGCATATTTTACAACATTTAAAATACAGATCGATGATAATGGAAATGAAATCTAAAGATGCCACAGAATAGTTTCCGACATTCCGTTCAATTATCTGAAACTAATGATATTTGTAAAGCTCAGTATAAGAAATAGATATAGGGAAAAAAAAGAATTTGAAAAAAGATGTCAACATCTATTTTTTGCTGAGCAATAACACCGGACAAAAGAGGGAGAAAAAATGCAGTGAGAAATGTTCTAGATAAAAGTCATATGACGAGTGCAATTAGCAAGAAAAAGATTTTGAATTATCGTTAGTAGTTAGCAGGTTGAAACAGGAGACTTGACTTTATGGAGGCAAGCATAACGACACCTTATTCAAATTGACTGATTGATTATTGATACGCTTCCCAACACCAAGAGACCTTATTTTTTAGATCTCGTCTGAAAGACCCATGACTATCACATCTAATGCCGGGAGCTTGGTAACGAAAGAGTCATTACCTATGTTTATGTCTAAGGTTTTGCCCCAAGCTGCGAACGAAAATCGAAATCTGACCTCTTAATCACGAAGCTAGAGCCCTACCAATGGCTACCCTGATCGGTCAATTATTAGGAAAATATGAACTTGAAAAGTATCACATAGCAAAGTGTTGATACAACCTGAGCAGAAGAGACGTTTCCTATGTCGAAAATTACCAAGTGAACAAAGTTCTTCCCTCCCATGTGGAGCAGTTGTTAGAGCGTTTGGTCTACAGTTGAGGGGTAATGAGTTAATCCTTCAGTCGAAGGTTCGAATCCGACTGCAGGATGGGGAGATCGGTCCTTCGGTCGAGACCGTATAAATCCAGGACCTGTGTCGCAGTAGTTGCCGACACGAAAAAGATCCCTCACTGCTCAAAAGTCGTTAGTACCGGGTACAAGTCTCAATTTTTAGCCCTCCACTGGCAAGTTGTGGAGTCTCAATATTAGAAAAATTTTCCAAGTAGACGTAAAAAAAATAACCATACCCACCAACATATACTTAGTACAATTTTAGTCTAACATATTTCTATTGATGAATAAATTTTCCAGCATGACACTGGAATGATCACCGTGTACATTACACCAGGAAATTTAACCATAAAATCTTCAAATAACAATGGGCTAACAGGGACGGTTCTAACGTACCTATAGTATATATTTTTAGTTTTATTGTAAATGTTTAGTGTATATCAAAGCTTCAATGTAAAATTTCAAAGAACTACACAAATTACATTCAAAATATCAAAATATATTCCATAGGGTTTTGTAGGTTAATTTTCTTTATATTCCAGTTTCATGGATAAAAAATGTAATTTCCTCTTGTATTATATAAAAGTGTGAGGCCTTACAAGTTTGAACTCATGCCAACTCCTGTCATTTAGGAGTATCTATTACATCACATTAGATATGTCCTGTGCACTTATTTGACAACATAATTGTTTAAACTTAAATCGTATCTTTCCAATGTAAAATATGACATAAAATTTACCTCCAGTTTATGAATGATTCACACCGACCTCTGCAGAATAATATTATTTATCAGTAATTAGAAACTTGATGATGCAATTCGTTCACAGCCTTTATCATATCATTTGAACCAAGTAGAGGAGGAATTGTTGGTGGACTCCTGACTGCATTCACCGTGTTCGCATTCGTAGTCACTATTGTTATTCTGGTTCTAAGGTATCGTTTTTTCTTCTTATAGCATTTTTTGTTGACTAAAACACAAGAGATTTAAAAAAAATACATTAGAGAGCAAGAAGAGATCGCTTTGCAACTGTATTCTTCCCGTTTATTTTCAGTTAACTGAATGAATGGATTCACCCTGTGATAATTGTATTTTCCAGACAGTCTTCAAAATCATGAAATTTAGTTCCTTAAAATATTACAGGCGACAGATAGAGCAAAGAAAAAGAGAGGACACAGAAAACGTATCCACAGCCGTCGAGTATATCCCAAAGTGTAACCCTGAAGAAAAAGGATACGTGAATCTCGGTGGTAAGAATTTACGAAATATTATGTTGATCGATGGTTTCTCAAATATCATGGATATTTTGAAATACGTTTGAAAACGAAGCAATTTTATAATCTCAATATCTTGATATCCCGGATATCGTTAAGTTTAAAATTTGGCGTAAAAAGCTTCGACTGAATAGCAAACAAAAGTCAGTAATTGCAGCAAATAAATTTTCCAAACATGTAAAGTCGTACTTTTGAGTTAAAAATGAAAACAAAGCATATATTTAATCATCCCTTTCATAGAAAATTACATTTGTTTAGAATCAAGATCCTAACATTTTTCTTAAAAATGATATTTTTTGATGAAATTTACATATGTAATATTCGAATATGTATGATTTTTAAAGGTCATCTGTCCCAAGCATCACCTGACATTAAATTACAGAATTCTCTGTCCAATGGTATTTACTACAATATTAGCCAAGTTAGCACAATTATATATGTGGAGGAGCTTTACAACACCATTGCTACAAAAAGCAGTGAAAAGAATCGTGATTTTCAATTGGAATACAAGGTATCTAACCCTTACAAGAGTTGATTTTGTTGATATTATTTGCTGAGACCTTTTTTACTGTAGTGCAATTTATTAAATAATCAAAACAATCAAAATTTTAAAATATCTCTGGATTAAGAAACCTCAAGTCTACATTAAAGATAAATTGCGCAACGGTTATTTTCACTGCAAAGTACAGCTATCAAGAGGGAAACATACACAATATGCTCCCAATAAAGGCTTTGAAATTAAGCAAATTATCACTTAATCTACCATAACTTAATAAAGTACATTCCATTTTTAAGTTTTCTATGGAGAAGTATCATGAATATATTTCCTTATGTACCTTTAAAGTTATCAATTTTTAGGTCAACTGAGTCACTCAGGTGACCTATTGCTATCCGTTCTCGTCCGTCGGCGTGCGTCGTGCGTTAACATTTGAACATTTTTTAGCTTCTTCTCTGAAACCGCTGAACCAATTTCAGCCAAATTTGGCATATAGCATTTATGGGTGAAGGGGAACAAAAATTGAGACTTTCATGGTCCCTACCCCCCTGGGGCCTGAGGGATGGGGCTAAAACCACCATAATTAATGCAATCTTATAAAATCTTCTTCTTTACTCCTGCACATTAAGCAGTCAAACTGTTGGCATCATTGTAATAAGCATTGAGTCCTCTATCAAAATTGGGAAATTCATGGCCCCAGGGTGAGGGGTTCTGGCCCCAGGGTGGGGCTATATAGATCATATAGTGAAAATGCATTATTTCTTTGAAAATCTTTTCTGCTCTTGGGTATTAAATAAAGTGACTAAGTACATAGTTATGATGAGCAAGAGTGACTCTTCCAAAATTGTGAAATTCATGGCCCCAGGATCAGGGGTTCTGGTGTTAGGGTCGGGCTCTATTGATTATATAGTGAAAATGCATTAATTCTTTGAAAATCTTCTTCTCTGCTCCTGGGTATTAAATAAAGTGACTAAGTACATAGTTATGATGAGCAAGAGTGACTCTTCCAAAATTGTGAAATTCGTGGCCACAGGGTCAGGGGTTCTGGTGTTAGGGACAGGCTCTATTGATTATATAGTGAAAATGCATTATTTCTTTGAAAATCTTCTTCTCTGCTCCTGGATATTTAATAAATTAACTAAGTACATAGTTATGATGAGCAAGAGTGACTCTTCCAAAATTGTGAATTTCATGGTCCCAGGGTCAGGGGTTCTGGAGTTAGGGTCAGGCTCTATTGATTATATAGTGAAAATGCATTAATTCTTTGGAAATCTTCTCCTCTGCTCCTGGGCATTAAGGTGATAAACTAAGTACATAGGTATCATGAGGAGGTGGGCCTCTTCCAGAATTGTGAAAGCCATGGCCCCTGGGTCAGGGGTTCTGGTGTTAGGGCGGGGCTCTATTGATTATCTAGTGAAAATGAATTAATTCTTTGAAAATCTTCTTTTCTGCTCCTGGGTATTATTTAAACAAACTAAGTGCATGGTTATAATGCATAAGGATGCCTTTTCTAAAATTGTGAATTTCATTGCCCCAGGGTCAGGGGTTCTGGTGTTAGTGCGGGGCTCTATTGATTATATAGTGAAAATGCATTGATTCTTTGAAAATCTTCTTCTCTGCTACTGGAGATTATTTAAACAAACTAAGTGCATGGTTATAATGCATAAGGATGCCTTTTCAAAAATTGTGAATTTCATTGCCCCAGGGTCAGGGGTTCTGGTGTTGGAGCCGAGCTCTATTGATTATATAGTGAAAATGCATTAATTCTTTGAAAATCTTCTTCTCTGCTACTGGAGATTATTTAAACAAACTAAGTGCATGATTATGATAGGCAAGGATGCCTCTTCCAAAATTTGTAAATATATGGCCTCAGTTTTTGGGGTTCTTGAGGGGGGGGGGGCTATTGATTATATAGTGAAAAGGCATTAATTCTATTTATTAATCATTAATTAATCCTGTCTGCTCTTTAGTGTTGAGCTGATAAATAAATTGCTTAGCTATGATGAAAATGGTAGCTTCGAACAGAATTTTTAAATTTTGTGGTCCTAGGGTAAGGGGTTCTGGCATAACGACGGGGGACGGGGGGGGGAGGCTTTGATAATATAGTGGAAAAGTGTTAATTCTTTGAAGTCCATAGTTATGATGATGAGGGTAACTCTTCCAAATTTGTAAATTTCTTGACCCTTGGTCTTGGGTTCTGGTGTTAGGGTAAGGCTTTGTTGAATCTGTAGTGAAAATGCATTGTACCTGTGAAATTCTTCTCTGCTTCTGGGCATATCGGAAGCAAACTGAGTAAAAGTTTAAATGATATAAGTAAGCGTATTTCTACCAGATTTTTGAACATCTGGACCATTTGTCTAAGCATCCTGGTCCTGGGCAGGGCTCTATTAATTTGTATTCTACTGAGAGAAGTTATTCCCCTTTTCCATTCACCTTTGATAATTAATCACTGTAAATAATGTATTTGGAATGGTAATCGAATAAGGTAATTATGCAAGAATGTTTATCGTATAATTCAAAAAGTACTTTCTTAGTTTTAATAATCAGGTAGAGCTGTAAGTAATAGATAAATAAAAATGAGACAAAAATAACTTATCTTATTAAAAGTTCTTCAAAGACCATAATGTCAATGCTAGAGGTCTTAATGTGGGTTAGAAAATAGTACAGAAGCACTAATAGTTTGTTAATAGTCTGCATGGTGATAGTGTTAAGTGGGGGACAGATTAGAACTTAATTTATGAGTTGATACTGAATAATAGACTAATTATTTTGTTGATCCTGATCTTCCTACTTCTCTTGCTTTAGGGCAACAAAGCTTCATCTATCAGTGTATTTAACTTCTAAATTGTTGTATTATACTCAGGTGACCGTTAAGGCCCTTGGGCCTCTTGTTTGTACAAAACAATTTAATTATCTTAAAACTATTCACGATTTTAATATGGTATTTCCATTTTATTTTGCATGGAAATTTAATAGAGAATTCAGGAAAAAGCAAAAATCGTTAAAAAATGAAAAGTTGATTTTAATTAATTAAATACTTCACAAATTATACTTTGTGTATTGATTAGCATATTTTTTTTTCTATAAATCGAGGACATTTATATATATCACGAATATGAATTAACATTTAAAAATGAAGTAAAATATACTTCAAACGAGACATCTTTTTCTGCTTATAAGCATGTCATAATGGTTTTTTTTTTTTCTAAACGAAAGAAATAAATTGTTCATTTTGTTTTATTAATATTTCTATTTCTTATTTAAAGCTTATTTAACTAGGAATAAAACTTCGAAAAGATGAGAAAAATATGAAAACATTAAATAGTGATCGATAAAAAATTATTTCTTTTATGGAGAACTATCTTGAATACTTTTCCTTAAGTAGTTGATGAAATTAAAATTTTGTACAGAGCTTATAAATTATCTAAAACTATTCACGATTTAAATATGGTATTTTCCATTTTTGATGGATTCAGGAATAAGCAAAAATTTTTCACAAACGAAAAGTTGACTTTAACAAATCACTTAAATCCTTCAAAAATCATACTTCGTGTTTTGATTTAACATATTGTACATGTGTATTTCTATATATCGTAGACATTTATACAAATCACGAATATGAATTAACATTTTAAAATAAATTTTAAAGAATAGCTTCAAACGAGAAATATGTGACCAGGACAAAAAATAATACCCACATCTTGCGTTTTTAGATATTGGAAGTAAGCATTCGTCTTGTTTTATTTTATTTAAGAGACTGCCTCCTGCAGACACAAACAAATGTCTTACAGCCCAGAAGAA
Organism: Saccostrea echinata; assembly: GCF_033153115.1. Classification (NCBI taxonomy): domain Eukaryota; kingdom Metazoa; phylum Mollusca; class Bivalvia; order Ostreida; family Ostreidae; genus Saccostrea; species Saccostrea echinata. The sequence continues at coordinate 18,095,707 of NW_026889754.1, read as the reverse complement.
AGAAAACGTCATCAAGAACCGGTTTAAAACGACATTTCCTTGTAAGACTATTTTCTAAATACATTTTACTTATGTTTTGAAAGTGAGATTAGGCTATATGTTTAATTTACATGTATATTAAGTGTTATTCAAAGGGTAATTAAACACGATATTTTCTTTTCTAAATTTGTATGGTGATTGGGATATGAAATAGCACCTGAACTTCTTACACAATAAACACTGCAAGGACAAAGAATACTCATCGAAAGAAGTCCGTCCGTGGAAATAAGGCAAATGAATTGATGTTGCCTGTCAATGAAATTTTCTTATCGCAATAAAAATACAGCCTATTTTTTCTTTATTTCTGGTGTGGTCATATCAATATCTCTAGAGGTGACATATCAAACATACTTTTTGTATCTAAAGGTCATTTTTAAGGGAAATGCCCAGTCGTAATAATTCTATTTTATGCTACTGTAAAGATTATAGTTTTAATGAATTTATGTTTAAAAAAATAATTCGACATCATATGAATATGATTCGACATCATATGAATATAAGACCATGCCAAGAAGAACTTGATTAATATTGAAACAATGGCTTAGCTCTTATTTTCTTTTCTTTTTCAATTCAAATTAATCGGTTAATTGTCCATTGTGATTGGCATAGATGAACATTCGAGGATTGTCCTTGGAGAGAAATGGGACGAAATTGACAACGATTACATCAACGCAAACTTTATAAAGGTATTGCTTAAAACTGACGTAGTTTCGTGCATCATTGTATGTTCTTTGGTATAAGTTGAAGGTTTATATTTTTTCACTCGTTTTACTGATAAACCGATGCGCTTAAAGAATTTTGCTAGTAGTCGATCATGTGGAATAAATTATTGACTCTTTGACACTCTTCTCATGATAAATTTTCCTTATGTATTTGATAAAACAATCATCAACAGTCTATTTGTTCAATTCGAATACAGAGTATCCTCTGAAATCAAAAGTTTTCTTTTGCTGGCCTTGGTATTTAGTTAAAATGTCTGATGACAAAAAAATAATAATAGGAAATATTGATGTTAAAAAAAGAATACAGCCTACTCCGGATATATAAAAATTCAGGGGACCATGCAAATTATTTCAATATATCCGTTATTCAATATAAGCGAAATCGACTGAAGTGAAGCCGCCATTTTTTAAAAAAGTTTAATCCTGATCTAAAATAAAGAAGAACAAACCCGAACAAATTAATTTGGTCATCGTTTATCTACAACAGCGAACAGATTACATGGTATACTAGTCCTTGAAAGTTTAATTTAAAAAATCAGTTAGTTTTGTTTGTTTCTTTTCATTGCATTCATTATCAATAAAAAGTTCAAGATCGCCTTCTTTTACGTTTTGGAGAAAAATCACCGGACTCAAACGATTCAATTACTGCTGAACGCTGATTGTATATCATCGTAAGTGTACTCGGGTTAATCCCAATATCCTTAGCTATTTCGGATTTAGACTTTTTCTTCTTATCAATAGTACCGTTCACGATAGCTCAGTCGGTAGAGCGCTCGCTCCGTGATCGGGAGGTCGTGAGTTCGAATCTCGGCCGCGACTGACCAAAGTCGATAAAAAATGGGTGGCAACTGTTCCTTCGCCATGTGTTCGGCACTTTGAAGTGAAAGTTGCGGGTCCTTCGGATGAGACCTTAAAAGCCGAGGCCCTTTGTCACGGTAGGCCTTGGCACGATAAAGATCCCTCACTGCTAAATGGCTCTGAGTGCCGAGTAAAGGTCAAAATTTGAAGCCCTTCACCGGTAAATGGTGATGTCTCTATATGAGTGAAAAATTCTCGAATGGGACGTAAAAACAACATACAATCAATCAATCAGTCTTATCAATAGCCATAACTAGTTTGTATTTAGTGTCCAAAGATAAGGTTTTTCTTTTCTGTGGGGTTCCCATGTTACGTCTAGCCTCAGCACGTCCGTATAGTTACGTGAAAACAAAGAATTCGACAGTGAATAAATTCTATTTTGTAAAAGCAGTATAAAAACACTTAAGGTGAGAACTTATTAATTCACACCTTTGTATATCAACCGGTCAGTTAGGCACAATTACTGTCATCAACCGTAACGACAGCCGCCAGGTAGTACTTCAATATAACCGTTATGAAAACAACTCATTGTCACCTCTGGGGACCGATCAGTGGCTTCAATATAAGCGATAATTCAAAATAGCCGATTTCATTATAATTGTTATTTTAATGCAAAGAAAACGAGAGGCTAAAACTGGGGATTTTTTTTATTTCAAAATAAGCGATTTCAATATAAGTGGAGTATGCTGTATCTTGTAAACTAAATTTACATTTCATTGTTTTAGGATTATAAAAGCAAAAGACGTTACATTGCAGCCCAAGGTATAAAATGCATATATTTCTATTATGAATGTATGTATCTATATAAACGTAATACACAATTTTAAACACAACTTTTATTTAGGAAAACTATACACAAACATTATAATTTCTCGTACTACAATGATCCTATCCATAGATACAATTCATAGATGAAGCTTAAAAGTTATGCCAAAAAGTGATATTTTAATCATATTTTGAATGCAGGTCCACGGAAAAATACTATGGCAGACTTCATTAAAATGATATGGCAAGAGAACATAGAATGCATTATTATGTTGACAAATTTAGTTGAAAACGGAAAGGTATGATAAGATGTTAATTTATGTCTTGTTTTTTTTTTTTTTTTTTTTTTTCTGCCACGTGAATTTAAACTGTCGATGGCAGAAAAAGCAAACATTTTCATTTTTTTTTTCAGAATAAGTGTGCTAAATACTGGCCGAATAAAGAAAAATCTGTAAATATTGGACAGTGTACCCTTAGTCATTTAGAGGAAACAGCATATGCTTTCTATACAGTTCGAATGTTCTCATTTCAAAAGAAAGACGTAAGTTCCTATTTTTCTTGTCAATAATAGTTGATTTAAAGGATTAACAATATCTAATCAGTAATAACGCTTGGGAAAGAACTTTTTTAATGAAATAGAAAAGAAAGAGAAAATGTTATGCCTATTATTCATCAGGTTATACTGATGTATGGGATTGTATTACTTTTCTTATGTCATTTATCATTTGTACGCATTTTCACTTTGTCCATCGGAAAGCATAAAATTTATTTACATATACATGCATAGTATAAAAAACACTTTTTTTTCGATCCAGTCACATGACATACGGATAGTCACCCAGTTCCACTACACGGCTTGGCGAGATCACGGTACCCCAGAAGAAATAGAACTTGTTCAGTTTCGTAGAGCTGTGACAAAAAGATATGAATCTGGTTCCCCTTTACTAGTTCACTGCAGGTAAAAATTCATGCATCATTTTTTTTTTCAATTTCCCTTCCATATTCACAAAGTATGGGATTTCTTGCAGAGGGTATGTACAAAATCTGCATTAATTTATTACATCAAACTTGTGAAATAATAAAAATATTGCAACATTATGTGCGTAAAATGTTATTATCATTTTTTACTAGACGAACGCAACATATATTTATTTTAAAAGATAGTCCTGGTAACCGGATAATAAATTGAATTGCAATTCAATTCAGACAAGCAGGATAACTAATATAAATTATTCCCGTGGAGAGAATTGTAAGAGATAGTAGTATATCCAGTATAATAAATACAACTTTGAGACAATTCTGGTAATCAGATAAAAACTGAAAATGTTCCTGGTAGCCTGGAAAATTAAAACGGTTGTTAGATAAACGTAGTAACATAGATAATTACAACAATTGTAAAATAAACCCGCTTATTTAAATTGATTCTGGATATTAGGTTGATTGATACAGTTTTAGGATAATTCTGATACCACGTTTATTTGAGAACATTTCCGTCTGCTGCTAGGATAATTCTGATATTTCTTGCTTCATTTCAGCGCCGGGGTTGGCAGAACAGGTACTTTTATTGCTCTGGATTCTTTACTGGAACAAGGAAAAGAAATGGGGAGGATCAACGTTTTTGAGTTCGTCAAACAAATGAGAGAGGACCGCATGTCTATGGTTCAGACATTAGTAAGAGTGAAAGTCACCAAATCTTATATTGTAGATTATAACATAAATTTGTTGTTTACAAAAAGAAAAAAAAACACTTTAAACGCTAAACACATTCACAATGAGCATTGTAATAAATACAGTTATGAGAAAACAGGTACTATTTAATGCATGCCACGATTTTATTCCTACCCCCAGGAGCAGTATGTATTTCTTCATAAAGCATTGCTATGTGGATTCCAGGAGAGAGACACAATCATATCAGAATATGATCTTGTCACAAAAGTCGGCTTCCTTCTCAATGACACAGCACCATTAAATCAACAACAATTATACAAGGACTTTAAAGTGATTTTTACTAAATTTGAAGTACATCTTTTTATCTCTCTGCAGATTAACATATTCATAAATTATCAGTGTTATATTTGCATGTAATCTACGTTACTTTATACTTTCAATCAAAATTGAAAAAAAATAAAGTACAGCAAAACACACTTACGGCTTATAATGAATCGTCGCTTACAGCGAAGTAATTCCCATCCCGTGTGACTTTAGATAAATTATTAACTACCAAAAAAAGAATAACGCTTATAACGAAGCAAAATCGTCTGTCTCTGGCACTTAATCATAATCGTGTTTTACTGTACATATTTTTGATTCTTACTAATACAGTTCCTGGAAACCATAATTCCAGTGTATGAAGACGAATATAAAGAGGAAGCATTGAAAACTGAGAACAGGTCAAAAAATGTTGATATGGATATTTTACCAGGTATGCTACAACCCTAGGAATTATTCACTTAAGAATCATGTTTTCTTATCACACCATGTGATAATCTTTTCAAATTATATTCTTTCCATTCATTTCACATTTTCCACCAACAAAATTTAAGTTAAATTGAGATTTTTTCAGTGTCGGAATATCGACCATTTCTTGCATCATATGTGGAAGGAAGAAATGGATATATAAATGCAGTGATTTTTCCAGTATGTAACAGATATACATACAGATGTACTTTTGAAACTAAAGAACTTTCAAGTTCCTGTTTTTTTTTATGAAGATACATTATAAAACAACACCAATAAAAGGAAATTTCATCTAATTAATCAGTGATATTGTTTTAGTCATATACTGCACCCGCTGGGCTGATCATGACACAGAACCCCCTTCCTGATACGGCGGTTGATCTGTGGAGATTGTGCGTGGACAATCAGGTTGGGGCAATCGTTGTCCTGAATGACTTTGATGAGGTACAGAAAATCAAAATTATTAAAATAATGAACTGATAAACAATTCTTCTGAATGTGATTATATGTTAATTTGTTTACTAATATTTACTTGTTTATTTATTTAGTTTCCCTCCTCTTTACTAAAAATAAAACTGGGAAATGGAATTAAATTTGCATAAAGTATTTTTTTTTTCTTTTGATGTTGAACATAATATGTTTTCTTTATAATTTTGTCTTCACAAGGATAATAATTGGTTGCCCGCAAGTGGTGAGAATCGTTCATGCCCACCATACCTGATAACAGCTAGAAAGACTGGAACGAACATTGGTGGCGTCAGTCAAAGTAGTCTGCTTATTTTACGGGATGTATGACTGTCTATAACTGTGTAGACTTAGTAAAAAATATGTCAGCTATATTGAAAAGTGATTATTTAAATAAAATCGATAATCAATATTATTCTAACATTAGAAAAGGTTCGGAAAAAGTTATACTGTATTGTAATAAAGTACATAGAACATGCCAATTTCGTACATATAGGGAGAGACACAAAGCATAACCGCCTTTCGGGTAGGTTCCAGGACTGACGACGAAGTAATCAAATTAGCCGAGATGGTGTTAGAAAAAGAAAAGGAATCTAAGTTGACTTCTGTTGTTATTAGCAAGTATGTACGATGTAATGGTATTTCTAGAGATTGATATCTCCAATGCATAAAAATAACATTTATTGGATATTTAATGCAGAACATTGACCATTCTCATTCCATATTTATTGCCAGTACTAGTGCATAAAAACCAGTACTGTAAATTGATTCCTCTCATTGATTTCAGAGGAAAAAGCCATAAAAAATCGTTTTTTACAGTGTGTTATAATAATTACCTTTCACCTCTTGCTGTACAGCACATTGTAAAGATGTAACTTATGGTGTGTCTGTCAAACTTATTCTTTCTATATTTTTTTTCCCAAGATCATTTCCTGCACTTTTTCATCATTTAGGGTTACATTACAATAAGTAAAAAGTCGCCCGCGTGACGCAGTGGTTAGAGCGTCTGCTCTAGAGTCGCGAGGTAAGGAGTTGATCCTTACGTCGCCGGTTCGAATCCCACTGTGAGACGTGGAGACCGGTCCTTCGGATGAAACCGTAAAAACCGAAGTCCCCTGTCGCAGTAGTTGTTGGAACGAAAAAGACCCCTCACTGCTCAATGGCCGTAAGTGCCGAGCATAGGACAAAATTTGCAGCTCTCCACCGGCAAGTGGTGGCGTCTACATATGAGTGAAAAATTCTCGAGAGGGACGTTAAACAACAAACAAACAAAAAAACAAACAAAAAAACAATAAGTAAAACATGCACAGTTACATGTACATAGTTATTTATTGACTGAGAACGGGACATTCTTGTGTTTTTTCTTAATGAATGCAGTGAATGCAGTGTTTCTGCAATTAATTACTTTTTTTTCATAATTAACGCACATCTTTCTATGTATACATTATTAGTATATATCTATAAACAGGGATGGTGCAGGTGCAGCAGGAGTGTTCTGTGTTTTACATAATGCCCTTCAACAACTTCGTATGGACGCAGAGGTTGATATATTTACTATTGTCCGAAAACTGCATACCAGGAGACCTGAAGCAATAGCTAATCTGGTAAGTGAGACTGAAAACAATACTCCATCATATGTTATAATATAGTCAATAATTGGTTAAGCAATCGCTAAATTTTTCCAACCTTCCAAAAATAAGAAAATATGTTATTGGTATGATGTCTGGTGTGTGAATTAACTCATTTATCTTTTTCTCCATTTCAGGAAGAGTATAGAAAATGTTTTCAACTAGTTTATCGATCCGTTTCAATGAATGAAACATACGCCAATGTGTGAAGTGTTCAATGCAGTGTTTATTTTCGAAACATGTTTCAGGATACATATAGACACAAATAATACTTTCTTCCTCCAATATGTATCCATGTTCATTTTTATGTTCCGATTATCCTGTATTTTTATTTTTTATTATTTTTTTTTTTTTTTTTTTGATGTGAAAGTATGAATAATATAAATAGAATTGATAGTTTGGTAATCGTTTAATGTTTATAACAAAATTGAAAATAAGATATTGGATGTATATTGTTGAAAACATGCTTCTCAAATTTGCCATGCTATCACGGGTATAATGCAATAAACAATGCAGTGAAGGTTAAATCCCTGCAACTAGAACCAAAGAGAAGGGTAATTTACATATTGCTTCTGACGTGCATTTCTGAAAACTATGTAATGTTCTTAAATAAATCTTAACAGAAAGAAGGTGGTACAAAACATTACACAAGATGAAACACTTCCTTTAAGTTTGGCTCAGTGGTGGCTTATAGGTCCTTAATGATGGTTTAATGGTTGTCTTTAAGTCACCATTAAGAACCTTTAAGCTACCTTTAAGTTATAAATACACCACCATTAAGTTACCATTAAGCCAACTCGAAGTCCTTAATTGGTGCTTAAAGGTAGCTTAATGGTGGCTTAATGGTGGCTTATGGGTGCTTAATGGTAGCTTCTAGACAATCTTTAAGTCACCATTAAGCCAGACTTATAGGTGCTTAATGTCCAAACTCCATTAAGCTACCATTAAACCACTTTAAAGCTACCATTAAGTTACCATTACGCAGTCGATAAAACTACTTTTATAGGTTAAATATAATTTTTATAATGATTTTTTCACAAAAATTATAAAAGTCGAGTTTACACATTTGTTAATTCGGCGAAAATAATGTAAATGAAAGAAAATTGAAAAAAAAAATAAATGAAAAAAAAAACCACTACCAACAGGATTCGATCCCACGACCTTTAGATTGGAGGGCAAACGTTTTAACAACTGAGCTATCCGTGCTGTTTGAAGTTAAGTGAAATATAACACCTTTATTTTTAACAAAACTTGTTTGGACTGGTACCTGTACATGTATTTTTTTTCTAATGTTTATATTTATTAATAAATAATACGAATAATTATATTTGTCTATATTTTAAAAAAAAGTTTTTATATTAAGTTAATATTTCTTTACCGTGGACCGGAGTTCGGTGTGATGGTGTGAAACAACTTTTTGATTTTAAGTTACTGAATTCCTCATTCTGTTTTCGCAGATTTATAAGCATGAAAATATTGAAATTCAACAGATATAACAAAATTTTGTTAATAAAAAGGAATATATCATCGAAAGAGAACGATGGAAAAAAAACAGATAGTTCTTATAAATATGTTGTGGATATTTACGATTTTTTTGCAATTTAATTGACAATCTTTGCGTATCAATTAAGTTATAAAATATTTTTTTTAACATATCATCTTCAGTTTTAATTCTTTTTATATCATTATGGGTATCAAAATAATTGTCTTTTTGTCTACAATCATAATTTCTACTTTGTTATATGCTTGCGTAAATTTTAAGTTTTGTAAAAATAATAGATCATCAAAGTCTGTCACTGTACCTTCCCGTGTATAGTTTCTGTAAGTTGACCGGGACTGGTGGGGACACCTAATTAAGGTCTATTGTCTAACCAGTCGATATACTGTACACTGTTTATTTTAACCCGCTTCCCAATGTGTATAAATCTGGACGGATGCCTTGTTTAATCTGATCGGCTATTCTTCTGAAAATTGATTTTCAAATAACAATCATTGAAGACCGACTATATTTTGATCAATTCTTACTTCTGTATTATTTTAAATAAATTCTTACTTCTGTATTATTTTAAATAAATTCTTACTTGCAGTATTTTAAAAGAAAGAAAAAAATAATGGCACTTAACCACGAATTCAAATTATTCCTGAAGTAATTCAATGATTGGCAATATAATCTCTACCTATATATATATCTTTTTATATCTTAATATTTCTCTACCCAAAGAAAAATTAAGGGACTTAGAAATATTCCAGAAGAAAATGACTCTAACTACAATATTTCCTATGAATTCGGCAGCGGAACGTGGCTCTCCAAACACGAAAGAAAAATACGTTATTTTTAAAAAGAAATACTATATGTCATGTATTTATGACAAAAATAATTTTAAAACAAGTAATCAAACAAACTGATTTTAGGAAGCGAAAATTTTAAGGCATTTAAGGCAGTTCCCGAGTTTATACGAATTGACAATAATGTTAGAAATAGCGAGAAAAAATTATGAATTGAATAAGTATTTGCGTAAATGATATTGAAACAACTTTAAACTTAACAAGTTAGTTTAAAGACTTGATACTGGATGTGTTAAGGTGGTTAAATTAAGTTTGGACATTAAGCCACCATTAAGCTGCAGCTTAAAGGTGGCTTAATGGTAGCTTAATGATGTCATTAAGGAACTAGAAGCTGCAGCTTAATAGTGGTTTAATGGTGACTTAAAGGAATTAACTTCTATTAGCCGCCATAAAGCTACCAATGAGCCACCATTAAGCGATTTCTTAAAGATGTTTTTCGTCCTGTGTTATTTTTCGGATACTCAAATTAAACAACTTTATATGTTTTCTTAAGTCAAACTTTGATTTTTAATGACCAATACCATTGATTCCATCTTAAAAAGATGACTCGTATATGTGTAACCCATAATTATTTGAAAAAAAAAAAAAAAACTTGCTTGGTACTCACTGTTCAATCTTACCAACAAATTATATAACTATACTGGTTCTTCCTGCTTTTAATAACCAATCAAAGTCATCGTTCTTTCAGTTCCCATTTCACCAATAAACGAAATGCATTTTTTCAAACAGACAACTTATATAAATGCCTTACTTTTCTCTTATTGTTTTCCGTGATTTTTACTGCTCTCCTTGACTTTTACGAGTCAGTGTTAAGTATGGCCCGTTTTCAATATTAGAATATATAAAGAATAATATGTTTCTCACATATAAATGACTAATGAATTTGTTTTTATGTTTTGTTAGATAAAATGCTAATTTCTTATGTCAAACAATAATATCAAAGGAATAATTCATTTCATGTGTTATACTTCGAATAAAAAGATACTTTATTCAAATTCTATTCTTTCGATAAAATACGATTCTATTCTTTACCTGTTCACAGCATAAAGAAAATATTATTTTAAAAAGGACTTAAGGCTGTTTGGATTAATCCTCAGTGAAATTTACCACACATTTAAAAAGAATCCGCTACATTTATTTGTTTTCTTTCAATGTTTAAGTGTGGAATTTTTTTTATTTTAACAAATTCCAGTTAATTGAAGCAAGAATAGGGGTTGTTTCCATCTGCAACTAAAATAGTTTTTACATTTCTGTATAATTTTGAGGAACATGTCGTTATGATGATATAATTTAGCTAAAATTTTATCCTCGGGGATAGATCAAAGCTTCTAAACAATAATTAAAGTGAAATATGTCCTTTTCTCGGTACAGTGCATTTCATTTAAAACCTTGCATGGTTTTTTGTATGAATAAAATGCTACCGTTCCTTCTTCTGTTACCGTTAGTATTAAGTGATATAAAAGATTGGATTCCCTGTCACAATAATAGTAAATATTTCCTGTAACAGTTTTTGTTCTTTTTTTTTATATGACTCGGTTTCCGAAGCCCGTTCTTTTATTATCGTTCGTAATTTTTTCGTTTTAAATAATGAAAGATGGGAAGACTATGATAAACAATGAATATGAAGTTTTAGAAAGCGGAAGATTTTCTTGACAGTTGGAAAACAATAACAATTATATGAATATAATTGATTCGATTAGATAACACATGCCATTTTGAGGTTTTTAAATAAAATTTTCCTCATTGTCGTTACCCCTCGGTATTTGTTATTCCTTATCTATGAGTTGAGGGATATTTTATTCATTTTCTGAAAAATAAGAATTATGAAAATCGGTTTATATTGCGATTCTTTTTATCGTAGCAGCAAAATGTTTGGGTATTGTATTTAATACACAAAGCCTTGGGTAGAAAAAAAATCATTTAATTCGATGCAGTTTTTTTTGGGTTTTTTTTTTTTTTTAGGGAAATCGTTTTCCATTATCAATTTTATAACTTATTATTATTATTATTATTATTATTATTATTTAAGTGGATTGTTGGAAGAGTTCTTAAGATAAAGATCTATCAATAGAAAGGTGCCTATAACTTTCTCGAATTAAAAAAAAAAGATGTGTTTTAAAAAGAGCTAAGTGAAATGGGCCATATTTTTGTAAGGTAAATATGGAAAAAAAATAAACTATCATTTGCTGAGAAAAGTGAAGATTGATTGATTAATTGATTGTATGTTGTTTTACGTCCCATTCGAGAATGTTTCACTCATATAGAGACGTCACCATATACCTGTGAAGGTCTTCAAATTTCGACCCTTAATCGGCACTCAGGGCCATTGAGCAGTGAGGGATCTTTATCGTTCCAACCCCTGCCGTGACACGGGGCCTGGTTTTTAAGGTCTCATCCGAAGGAACCGCAATTTTCACTATGTATATATATATATATATATATATATATATATATATATATATATATATATATATATATATATATATATATATATATATATATATATATATATATATCGGTATCTCGAAAATAATGGATACGTCGTAGGTTGTAATGATTTTGAACTCCCAACCACATATTCCTTTAGCATTCAAAATACTGTTACTGTATAAAATTATTATCTAGAATTTGACCTTTAATTAATTTTTTCTATCATACCTATAATTTGGTAATTGTTTCTTTGCATCCAAACTAAATGGTTTAATTTTAAAAGAGAGAGAGAGAGAGAGATAACAAACAAAGCCTCAGAATATTTCCTGGTAATGGTAAATGTACATTTGAACAGATATACGATTTTACGTAGAAAAACCTTAGTCACTATGAGGCTTATTCCGTTGTAGCATCTCTAAGTAAATTTTACCAAACATACTTAGCAGACAAGGCCGTAATAGGAGCGTGAAGTGACGTGTAGTATAATCCTTGCTAAAATTTAGTTCAGAAAGGCTTGGTGGAAATTCCCGCTTTAACTTTCGTCTAATGGAATAATGTAGCTTACTTAGATTTTCCTCAGATTTTTTTTAACTTATTTATTTACCGAAATTTAGGTAAGCTTTTTTTTCTTACGTAGCTTTATTCTATAACTGTGTTTTACCTAATAAAGTACATTGTTAATTCTTAAAATATAAAGTCATGTATTTGAAAAGATAAAAAGATTTAAATTGTGAGTAAAATGCGAAATTGAAAGACACATGCATTGGTAATAATAATTGAATAATTTGCTCAACAGTCTCTCTTGAAGTGAAATCTCAAAACAAATAAATCACCCTTTGTGAGGATCTTATTCCATTATGTTAAAAAAAGATAATTATTTGATAATTAATAAATTGCCATATATACTCGCCATGTTTATTACGCCACATTTCTCTTCTACTGCATGTAAGGAAATTCAGGAGTGTATTTCTTGAGAAAAAACTGAAAATAGTTATTATGAGAACATCCTCTCTTATACAATTTTAAATATGAACTATAGAAACACGGCGGAATTCTCAGTAGTTGTGCTCAATGATTCTTCATTTATACCATCGTATTACGTGTAAGGTCGAGTTTTTTAACAGGATCGCACGCCCCAGCTGTGTTATGAACGTCACCGTCAATAAAGCGACCACTTGTCTTATATTCAAGAGAGAGTATGTGTGTTAGAATGGCTTTCTAATTGAATGGGACTATTTCATAAACATATAATTGAATCGGAAATAAATTTAAAGTACTATATTTTTTATGAACAGTATTATATTCTTTGCAGCACAAATAGCTTTGCATTTGATTGATTGATTGAATGTTGTTTTACGTCCCGTTCGACTTCACTATATACCGATGAAGGTCATATTTAGACATTTACTCGGCACTCAAGGCCATTGAGGGATCTTTATCGTGCCTACTCCTGCCTTGACACGAGGCCTTGTTTTTAAGGTCTCATCCAAATGAACCGCAACAAAGTGCCGAGCGCTTGGCGAAGGAACAGTTGCAACTTACTCTTTTTTTTATCGATTTAGGTTTTGGTTTGAACACACAACCTTCTGATCACGGACATCTGCATTTGAAATATGCATATAATATTCATACATAAATAAAAATAGACCTTCTAACATTTCAAAGTAAATATGCTGCCCGGATCAATGGATACTTCATAAATTAATGGAACATTTCTCTCGGATTTCCTACCTATTATGGATAAATTTGTTATCTGTTAAAAATACTTGAAATATTTATTGAAATTTATTATCAACAATAATAACGGTTTCTTTTCTTCTGTTTTTCAAAAGGAGACGTAATATTTTAATAACTTTCTTGTAATACATCTATAAACCTTGAAAAATCATTAAAAAAATTTTTGAACTCCAAAAACACAAAAAAAAGGAATTCAAATCAGGTCACCAATAATAAATTCTTTTAAATCTAGAAAGCCCGTCAACAAGGGGCAAAGCATTTTTTATTAAGCTGGGAATTACAGTAAAATTTTGAATTTCAACAAATTTTAGTCTTCACATATATTTTCAGTGCAATCGCTGGAATATACAAGTTTTATCCTGCATGGTCGCTTGCACTATTTTATTATCAAATGAAGGGAAACTACACGAATTGTCTCCTTGCACGTGACATGCTCTAGACCAATCAGATTGTATTATTCTGAAAGATAGATATAATTGTTGGACCATCTATAAACTTCCCTTTTGGTCATATTGGTTAAAGAGTGTTCAAATGGTATTTGCTTTTTTTGTTAAATACCGGTATATAAAACCTGATACGGAAATTTAATCTGAAGACAAACAATTTTACATGATCATGCTAATTGTGTATATCCATTCATGTCCTGTTATTAAACATTTTATGACACTGGATGTAATTATTTCTTTACAAACCTTTGAGTATCGAAAGCTTCACATACTCAAAATAGTTATCTAGTAGCACATCATTATTAGAAGAAACGTAAAATTAGGAGACAAAATAGTTGTTGCTGCTAAAGCGCAAATTAAGATATTTGTTTGAAATTATGATTTTACTACAAAATCTATATATAGGAGTGATTCTTGTCGTGTTAACAGAATCATTAGGTAAGTATTTTTACGAAATCTTAATTTGATGCTTTCTACATATGTTAGATCCTCTCTGAGATTTTCTTAAATTGGTGTAAAGCTTTATCCTGCTTGTTGACGTAATTGTTTATCCATGTTTGGGGGCGGGGGGGGTTGTAGCGTGTCTATAATAAACATAGCTTGAGAATCGATTTACGTCTCATCTGCGCAATATCCTGTTTGCCACAATATTATGTATTCATTTCCCCTCTTGTATGTTGAGTGTAAACGTAGAATCAATATTAATATATGGTATAGTCACTTAGTCTCAGTACTTAGTAAAGGTCTACGTTTGAAGTTCTTCACCGGTATATAAGGAATGTCTCATAAGAGTGAAATATTCTGGCAAGGGATGTAAACAACAAATAATCAATATATCACATCTGAGTTGCAAAGTGTTCATTTGATTCCAACATTATATTTAACAGCAAGTTTGTTTTAGTGGCTATTTATTACTTCCTTGCTGTGCATTTACAAAATAGTATATTTGGATAAATAAAGAACTCACCTTCCATTGTTTATCTGAGAATTGTAACATTTTTCTTATCTTTTATTTACTTAATATCTTAGTTATATTTATGGTCATTTTTATTTGTTTTTCTTTAAGCTTTTCCCGAAAATGATTCTTTATCATACTGCCGTAAGGAATAAGAGACCTTTTTTAAAAAAAATCTCATTTTATATTTTCTACTACATGTATTTGACGAGATCTATGGTCAGACAAAGTTCCTTATTCTCCGTATTTCTCACCGGTCACGATAGCGTGGTGGTAGGGCATTCGCTTCGTAATCGGGAGGCCCGGGTTCGATTCTTGTTCGCTGCGCTACGTCAAACCTAAGATGTAAATATACGTAGTGACTGTTCCTTCACCAACTCAAGCCCGCGGTATGCACTAGATGTAAGTCACTGGTCTACTTTTGTGAGATCTTAAAAACCCAGGTCCCGTGTCATGGTAGGCGTTGCACGATAAATATCCCTCACTGCTCAATGGCCCTGAGTGCCGGGTTAATGTCAAAAATCTGAAGCCCTTCATCGGCATACGGTGACGTCTCTAGATGAGTGAAAAATTCTCGAATTGGACGTTAATTAAATAACATAAAATCAATCAATCAATCAATATCCGTATTTGTCAAAACCAGATACTTTTAGATAAGAAGAATCTTATCTGACCCATAAAACATTATTTCAGCTTAGTAGCACAATGAATGGATTTTATTGCTCTGTCTCTAAAGTTGATTATCTTTTTTCCTGCAAACAAACCATCTAAAAATAAACTCTTGAAGAGGTATCGATATTCCGTCTTTAATAATGTAAAGAATTCTGTTCCGTTGTGCAGAATGATGAATTTATTTAGAATTTACATTCTAAAATTTCCTGCCAATATTTTTATTCCGGGGAAATAAAAAATGCCGACGTTGGGTTTAAGTAATCCTATTAAAATATATAATTTAAATAATTATAAATTACGCACCCTTGTTGTCTCTTAACTGATTTTGAAGTCATCTTGAAGTTATCTCTAACACTAACTCCGATATTTTACTTGTACTTGTAAATATGCATTACAAAACCCTTACATAACTTCAGATCGATGTAATGCAAAACTCTAAACTTTAAAGTTTCATTCAATGAAATAGAAACACATCAGCATGTGAGTTAGTATTTGTATATTTCAGAAAATCTCGTCCAAAACATGATATATGAAGGTATTGCTTCGCAAAGTAACCCATACAGCAGAAATCGATGGCCTGCAAACAAAGCCATAGATGGAAATCTCCAAGACCAGCTTGGCGAGAGCACATGTAGTATAACAACTGCCCTTTACCATAAGACTGCATGGTGGAAGTTTTTCTTCAATCAATCAAATAATGTTGCATATTTGCAGATCTTCTTCAGACATGGCAGTAAAAATATTCACTATTTATAAAGCATCAGTGTCCAAATTCGGCCTGTGAATATTCTTTCTTGATTTAAAAAAACTTTTTTTTATTGTTTTCCGAAATCAGTATGCAAAAACGCTTGTTAAATAATTTTTTTTGTTTTAATAAGTCCATCTATCCCAAACAAAAAATACTATAGTTTAAATTCACTTAGAACGCACTACATGTTATATCAAGTACACTTTATGACGTCATATGACATCACTGTATGTTTACCATTAACAAACATTGCAACGTTGCAAACATAGATAAAATATATATAAAGCAGAAGTATTAGCTGTATTTATACTAATCAGTTTGTAGTCTGGTACATATAAAAAAAAATATCAAAATGTAAAAAAAAAAATGTTACTACACAAAATTTAATATAGAACTGTTATATATATTTTAGCAGTCAATCGTAACACAGGCTTCTCAGTATTTGTTTTCAATGAGTCATCATATATACCACCATCTTCCAATGGAGAAAGAGTGTTCACTCAGGATCCATCTACCTGTCCAAACAAAGTACAAAATGTCACCGTTAATCGATTAACAAAAGGATTAGCTATATTTAATTCGAAGGATCCTGCGCTCATTACAAACTGCACAGAATATGAACCTTCATTTGCTACCATTGAAATATGCGAAGTAATGATCATAGGTTTGTATTATACCAGGCAGCGAGAAAATATATTGCAATTAGGCAAGGGAATAGAAAACGAAACAAAATAAAAACTCAAAACAAAAAACAAAATCCTCGAAAAAAAAAGGGAAACAATTAATAAATTGCAAGCAGAAAATAGAAGTAATTTTAATATTTATTCTCAAAATCAACGTACAATGAATAATTGTTGGTTGCTTTGGTTTAGGCTGCAAAGCTGGAGCTTACGCAGAAGGTTGCAAAGTATGCCCATCAATATGTCCTAAACAAGACTGTGATGCATTCAATGGATCATGCAGACATCAAAAACAACCTGGTTGTATTTACTTCTTTAATTACTTTACACATACTGTGTTTTGAAAAAAAATAGGAAAGTAAACTTTTAAGGTACTTTGATATATTTATTCTAAGTTGTCCCATTATTAAGGCTTTTATTAAGACACTCAAATTGCCTACATCTGCATTATTTACATGCACACTCTCAATTATTCATAATTATGTTTGTAAAAACCGTTTTGTAATGTTCCTTGGCTTATTTATTAATGTTGTTTCCATAAAGAAAACTATATTACACATTTATGTAGTTTGTCTCCTTACGGTGTATAATAATGCCTAATTGCTTTTAGCTTTTTTTCTCAAATTAAGCCACTATTCACACACGTTCGACAGCAACAAACCTAAGTCCAAAACAAAATAGGGAAAAATTGCTTCTGATCCTGCTTTCGTTGGTACGCTTAAGAACCGCCAATTGCCCTAAGTGCCAAGTTAAAGTTTATATTTGCCATTCAATGGCCTTTGGTTACATCACCTTTTTTAAAGTAATCTTGTATGGGATCTAAAACTACAACAGTGAATCAACTGATGTGTCACACCTGAATTGAAAGAGTTTGAGGGATGTACGTCTAATGAAAAAAAAAAATAAACATTTTTTCCCAAAATTATTGTATTGGAAATATTGTATTTCTAGACATATGGATAGTGAACAGAAAACATTTCAATGAAATTCAAAATTATGAGTGTTGATAAGAAGATATTTTCACAAACTGTACAAGAATGCTGAATGCAACATGATAATTGGAGAGTTACTCTCATCAAGGGACACTCTCTGGTCTTTAAATGTCCTGGAATTTTCGGGATCATTTGCAGGTTGTGTTGATTTGGGTTTAGCGTCTTGTGCATCAAGCTATGATTTTTCACCTTGCAAATATCTCATCAAGGATTAAGAGCATAAATTTTCCTCCTATTTCCCTCCTTACTCTCTTCAACATTTTGAAAACATCAGTTCAGGATTTATCCGTCTTTATATCAATCCAGTATATAAAATTTAAACCACAAGAGAGAACGGTTTTGAGCAAATCCATGTGAATGTTAACAAATTGGAACGCTCTATATTTTAATTCTTGTTCTGTATATAGGTCATATTCGCAAAAACTAGAATTTGTGCACTTGGTGCTTCTAGAATAGATTTCATAGGCATATAACGTACGAAGAAAATATTTGAAATGTGAATTTAAAATCTAAAACAAAATAAATTTGACTAACTTCATACACGAAAGCCCCTGATAACAATGCATTCTGTCATAATTCTCATCAAGGTCTTACTAAATGGATAATAAAGTATACCCTAAAAATGCTATCTCTTGAAATTTCAATTCACAAACTATAAGTTTGTGGAGATTCTACAAAAAGGGAAAATGTCTTGATATTAAATCGATTGTTACAGGAAATTGATATTCTTGTGCATTTAAACGACTGTTTCTGATTACCTGCACGAAATAATTGCTTTTTTGCGCACCGGTGAAATCCAATACCTGGTCACTATGCTGTCCTTTAGAAATGGGGATTTTGACTAAATCTATTGTGTACTTTATCTGTGAAATATTTTAGAAAAAACATCCTGCTCCACTGATTTTGAGCTTTTTCTTACAGAAAATGACAAAAATCGAAAGTACATTCTTGAAACATTTATTTACACTTGTAGTTGATGGAAGGACGGAAACACTGAAGACCTCCACGGTGGTCCTCGCCACTGTTTCAGCACTTGTAGTAGTAATTATAATAATCATAGCCCTTAGAGTACACTACAAAAGAAAACAAAAGTACAGTCACAAAAAGAGATATCAGGAGGATACCGAGCCAGTTGGAAACTTACATTTGTATGACAAAATTAAAAAGACAGAAAAGGAAAACGTGTATAATAAAATAACTCTTGCAGTGGATGTTTCTGTTTATCAAGAAATACACATATAAACCCATAGAGTATTAACAAGTTACAAATTCATTTTTTATAAAATATTTATAGTCAGAAATATTTTTTTTTTAATTCCGCAAGTTTGTGATATCTATTTCAGTAGCTAAATAACATATCTCCGTGTGTATTAAATATTTCCACATAATAATGTGTTAACCTGTGGATAAGCAAATCTTTATTCAGCGTTATTCTTTATCAAACAATTCAATCAGAAATCATTTAAAAGCAGTCTATGGCTTCAATGATCGTGTTTGGAGGCAAATTTTGTAATATTTGGAAAAGATTATTCTAATATAAACATGAAGCTAATTGCTCTCAAAGCTTACCTGGCTAACATCGATTTTCTTTACATTTCATTAAATATATTTCCCTGGCAAATTGTGACTCCATATCATTGCGCCATCCTAACTTTAAGTGGTATTTGAATCTACACAACAAGTGTGTCCTTCGCTATCAATATGACTAATATGTCTTTGCAGTTATGGAGTTTAAGTTATTTATTTATATTTATTTATCATCATCATGTAAATAAGCATTATGTAAAATTTGATCCTGATTTTAATCAACTCTAACCCCGTGTCTATAATTAAAAAAAAAATACGCACAACTTATAAATGTTTGCAAATTGAGGTTCTATTGTTTCCTTGAGAGGACTTTTGAAAATATTTCTTGTAACATATAGTTGTTATGGGTCAGAATTACCCAAAATGCCAGCAAAATTCAATTACACACAGTTTAAACTTAACAGCAATTTATTTACAATTATGTATAACAATCAAAAAGTACAAATTTACAGCAAGGATCCAAACATACGAACAACAGAGTGTCCGTTATTGTACACAGAATATCCAAGTGAGAGTATTCGACACCTATCTTATCCAAGTCTATTTGACCTCCGGTCTTCTTTTACTTCCGTCTTTTTGTACGCCAGTCTATTTTTTACTCCAGTCTAATTTATGCGTACAATGGACAGGGTATTTATACATTAACATGAATCTAGAAAATTCGAGAAATTGTAAATACAAGATCTTACTGGAACAATCTGGACATACGCGAAATTAAAGAGTCAAGAATGTTCTAGAAAAAAAAGAACATAAGTTGTTTTGGTCAAGGTTTTTATAGGATTTATTCCAATGTAAAACTTTGACCATACTGCTACTACACTCTATGACCGTGCGCAATGATTAGATCTGAAGGAAAAAAAATAGAATCTACACAATTTCTACACAGTCTTGAAGTATACCTGTTAGTTTCATGCTTTTTGGTCCAATTTTTTCCTTAAGAAGAACATATATATTTTTTCGATGTATTCTAAAGAACATGTTTTTACCCTTTTTTTACCGCACCCTACAACAGGGACTATGATTTTATCAATGTAGAATATACATTATGTCCGGAACCCTATCATTTTTTTTTTTTTTTTTTTTTTTTTTGCTATATATTCCAATATTCAAGTTTGATACTTTCTTGTGGTCCTACCCTACCCCCGAGGACTAATGTTTAGAACATACATACCTCAAAAGTTTCATTTTATATGGTCCGTATGTTCTTAAGGAAGTTGCTATTTCTTGATTTTATTTACATTGAGAGGGTGTTTGTTGCCCATTAAATCAAATATGAATTCCCATTTCCAAAGGCTGTTTTATGCCAAATTTGGATAAAATTTGCCCGGTTCTCTAAAAGGATTTAAAAAAAAAAAGTTTACAGACGGACCGACTGACATCGTACAATCGATTGGGTAAATACAAAAATGGACATCGGATGGCCAGAAAAGCTCACTAATCTTCTCAGCTCAGGAGAACTTTTCTTCTTTTTAGTTTAGCTATGAATGTTTTTGATTTCAACGTGCCGATTTAAACCCGATGTTCTTTTTTCTCCTTTTTTTTTAATGCCTGAAGACAATATTGAAGAATTTTCCATTTTCACGTATATGATCTTTACTGTCTGAGAATGTAAAATTTAGGATATAAACATGGGTATTGCAAGTTAATGTAGATGTATAGTGTGTTCATGCATAAAAGAGGAAATGTAAGATACATTCTTTTTTTAGGCAAATTCAGCTTTATGGTAATATGGATTTTTTAAATGACGGGATACGATAAATCATTTTTGAATCTTTTTTATACATGTACATACACTATGTTTACATCAATTTCTATGTAAATATTTATCCTCATTTAGCGGGCATCCATGAAAAAATAAGAATAGCATGATTTTCCTATTCGTCTGTTGGTTTGTATTTTGGGGTGTTGGTTTTCATGATTAATTTGGGAAATATTCTTGCACTACACTGTTTCTTGAACTGTTTGGTTCATTTTGAGGTGTAGCAGCATTTTTAAGGCTGTGTACTTTGTATTTTAGTATTTATAAATCGTATGTCTCTTTTGAGAATAAAACATGGCAATATATTGCTCAAGTATGATGGTGCAAAATCAAATACTTCTATTAAAGAACCTGCATAATAATGATAAGGCATAACATTTACAATACGAGATAATCCACTCTTCGAATATTTTTTTTTTTTTTGGAAATCTATTAAATCTTAAAGAAAGTTTCTTAACTATGTAAGGTCTGTTGGGGAAATTTTTGGTTTACATTCAACTTCTCCATTAATTTTTGTTTCAGGATTTTTATCAAAAACAGAATGATTATAAAAAGTTTTTACCCATTTAATGTTTAAGTATTTCCAGGTGATGTGATTCAACAATACACCGTAGTCATGCATTTAAAAAAAATGAAGGAGGAAATTTATTCAGTAGTGTGGATAACTTATTTTAAATGTCATTTTACGAACTTGTGAACTTGTTTCCCTGTACTAATATCGGTTTCAGCTGCCAGGGCTGTTTTCTGAATACAATTTGCTCTTTTCATTTCTTTCCGCACTAAGGTGGCGTACCTCAAGCTCAGCATAATTATCGTCGAAAATCTTCCAACCCTTCATGCGAAATTCACTACCAGAAAGTATCTGAGATGGATAACCTCATAGTCAGATATTCAGTTTATCGATACATCAGATTGATTGATTCCCTCTCGAGAATTTTTCACTCATATGGAGACGCCACCACTTGCCGGTGGAGAGCTGCAAATTTTGTCCTATACTCGGCACTTACGGCCATTGAGCAGTGAGGGTTCTTTTTCGTGCCAGCACCTACTGCGACACGGGACCTCGGTTTATACGCTCTCATCCGAAGGACCGGTCTCCACGTCTCACAGTGGGATTCGGACCCGCGACGTAAGGATCAACTTCTTACTTCGCGACTCTAGAGCAGACGCTCTAACCACTGCGCCACGCGGGCGACTCGATACATCAGAAGAAATGTTTCAAGTTCAAATTTCAATTTTGACCTTAAAGGTCAAGGTCAAAGGTAAAAGCATAAAGGTATCGTTTTCTGATGAGTTAGACCATTTTTCAACATAAAATTCATAAAATGTTTACTTACAAACTGAGGGCCACTGTCAGTGTGAATTCATAGGGCAACCCCTGAGACTTAAAAAGAAACTTTACCTGTAACGATCTCTGGTGAATTTTTTTTTTTTTAAATACGTGGTATTAATTTGTTCTCATAAATATATTCTTTTTATCAGCAATGGGACTTAAAGATTTATGGTGTTGCTATAGTGCAGAAGACAAACGGCGGGCTTCATTGGTTTAGGTCTACTTAGCTGACTCAACAACCGACATCCGTAAAGACTTTTGCAAAACTTTTTCAAAATACTTGTTTTAACTCTGATAATCCATACTTTGCCTCTTAGTAGTGTTTTTATTGAGACAATGCCATTATGTCCTTTGTGAGTAAGCTCTTAAACCTTATCAGAAAACTTTTAAAAGATAACAGTTTATGAATCTAGCATAGGTAACCTTTGAATTGAACCCAATTCACCACGCGTTGGAAAACACCTCTTAATAATAAACTCAATGCAATGCAACTGTTTATCGAATAGGCGTCGTCTAGATAAGCTGTTTATATGGCGAGCTTTACTCACATGTACATATATTGCATAAATATGCTCATGTAAGTGTAATTCGCTGTATAAACGTACTTGTATATATATTAAAAAAACAAGCATTCTGAGAGTGTTGCATTAGCAATACTAGTCCCCTACCGGCAAGTGTAATCTGGTTCCCGCTAAAAATTGAAAATGTCATAATTCCGTCAAAAAATCAATGAAGCGGAATGAAATGCAAACTTGATCTATAACTCATCATGGTAAAGTCACATATCAAAAATCATCTCAATATCTGCATGTGTTTAGAAAAAAAAACGCGGAAAGCCCTGAAAAATTGAGAAGGTCGTAATTCCCCTAAAAATCATTGAAGCGGAACGAAATGCAAACTTGATCTGTAACTCATCAAGATACACTCACATACTAAAAATCAGCTCAATGTCTGCAAGCGTTTAGAAAAAAGTGCGGAAAACCAAGTTGGACAGACTGACAGACAGACAGACAGACAGAGGGATAGAGAGACGGACAGGCGGACGGACGGACGGACAGGTAGGGGACTAAAAATACTCCTGTAAGCACATTTACACTTAGTCATAGGCAGGTGCAAATCTGTCTAATCATTGGGTAAATCAAATATTTGTTTGCTTAATGGTTCAGCTATGGTGTTTTCTGATGAAAATAGCTCTCCAGGAGGTCTTCTACAAAGGAAAAGGTTAGAGACTTTCTTAATTCTAAAATTCTACGACCACCGTTCATTATTCATTTTTTTTTTTAGATGCTTGAAAGCGGATTCCCTCTAATTTTTCACTCATGACGCCTCATCTTGTAATTCAAATGCTTAACACATGTGACATAATTCTGAGGCAATTTTAGGAAAATCTTGTTAAAAATGAAGACAAGTTTACGAAACTATGAAAAAGAAAGTAAATAGAAAAAGGGAAAATTCCTCGCAATTTCAGATCTTGTGTCACACTGTTTAGGTAAAGATTGTTTATGCGTTTTCAATCGTCATGCATAAAAGGTACACAATAGAGTGTAATGTATAACAAAAAAATAAGGAAATTTATAATTCAATCTTTTTTGTGGAATTCAATATTTTTCCTCATAGGAAATCTTTATCATCGGAGTGTGGTGATATTTGTATTTTTTTTTCTTTTTAACTTTCAAAATCGTGTAAATTTTGACGAATGGCAATGCAGTTGGATAATCATTAGCATTTATGGAGGAGTTTAAAAGATTAATGTACCTCATATTTCTTTGGAATTCTATGCATACATTTGAAGGATTTGGTAAATAACATATTGTTAAAAAATATGCATGATTTTTGACAAAGTTTATTTTTTCGATAAATGCACAGATTTTCAATAAATACCTTTTTTTCTTCTAAGCACAGTCATTTGTTTTCTTCACATAGTACCTTTTATAGTAAACTTAATGTTCTATTGTTTGAAGATAATCTTAGCTCGCTATCAGCGTATAAAGGACATGCATCCCAGAGTAGAACATACAGCGGTTATAACGCACCTGCAGACAGAGCAGTAGATGGCTACCTCCAGGAGGAACGTGAAAACACCTGCAGTATAACATGGGCTCAACCTGAGTTTAAAGTTGCTTGGTGGAAATTTTCACTAAAACGCATGTCTAATATAGCGTATTTAGAAATTTATTTTCGAAGTTCAAGTAAGTCACTTTACAAAATCCATAAACTTTCTTACATTGTTAAACACATGTTCGAGAGAGATAGAGAAAGAAAGAAATATTCCAATAGCTGCGGTGCAATAGATTGTTGCGATGACAAATAATGATACTTCAACGTTCGGGAAGTGGGTTGAGAAGATGGGTTACTTGGAGGCAACTTCTAAATTTGGTTCTGTCAATGTATTGAACCCTTGATTTAAAAACAATATTCAAGTTCTAATACTTTGAAACTACATACAAATGCATCTACATAGTCTGAAATTCAGATGAATAGTTCTATAATATATGGAGCTTGTTAATTATCAACAGCACAATATATTTAAAAAATATATAAAGACAAAAACAGTCTCTAGCAATATTTGCTAATGTGACTCTCTGTAAAACATTTACATCTACTGACGATTTTATGAAACCCACTCCATTCATTATTCAGTAAACGCCGGTTAGAACTATTTTCAAACCACTCGTATAGATTTCTCATACAGTGTGCTTTATCATCAAGAGACATAAAATGACGTACAAATTAATGATACAATATTTAACGTCCTTAGTCTTACTTTACATTATCATTTTTAGATATAAATATAATCGATAACATGTCTTTCTTCGTTTGTTAGTATGGGAATAAACGGCTGCAGCTATTGCAGAAAAAGTACATAACCAGCTGATGCAGGTTTTGTACATGTATTTTTGTTTTCTGCAACAGCTGAGTCAATCCCATACGAAAAAGGATTATGAGAATTCAATCGCAGTATTCATTTGACGGTTCGTTTGCGATCAATTGCCCGTCAATCGTCCATTAGTTAATTTTTTGCCAACTACGGGACCTTCATTTGCATAAAGTTGATTCTATATATTCTGTGCAGTCCCATTGTTGAATGCACCTATATATTATATGCAGTTGACAGTTTTTTCTACATGTGCAATTGACCTTTACATTGTAATTAAATTCTCCTCTATTTTCTCTACAGTCGACCAATGTTGAATAGTTCCAAATTTTTTGCAGATGACTACTGTTGAATACTCCTATAGTGTTTGTGCAGTTGACCATTGTTGAACGTCTTATATTTTCGATGCAGTTGACCACAGTTGAATAGTCCTGTATTTTCTTTGCAATTACCGTTCACGATAGCTCAGTCGGTAGAGCGATCGCTTTGTGATCGGAAGGTCGTGAGTTCGAATCTCCGCCGCCACTGACCTAAGTCGATAAAAAATGAGTAGCAACTATTCCTTCGCTATGCGCTCGGCACTTTGAAGCGAAAGTTGCGGGTCCTTCGAATGAGAGCTTAAAAACCGAGGCCCCGTGTCACGGCAGGCGTTGACACGATAAAGATCCCTCACTGCTCAATGGCCCTTAGTGCCGAGTAAACATACAATCAATCAATCAATCTTTACAGTTGACCACTGTTGAATACTCCTCTATTTTCTTTGCAGTTGACCACTGTTGAATTTTCCTATATTTCTTTGCAGTTGACCACTGTTGAATATTCTGTTATTCAGTCTTGAAAACCTAAAGCAAGCGGGTTGCTCTGAAAATCTACCATGACACTGAATTCCAGATAGTAGGAAAAGACAGAACAATGAGGCCATTAAGATGCTATTTATAAATATATGCATAAAATTGAGTGGCAGACTCTCACGTGTTGTTATGTCTCCTTTATTTTCGGCGCAGAAAAGTATAAAAATCAAAAGCAATGGCATATTTTACCAACAAAACAACAAAAAACACGACAAAAGAAATGATGCACAACAAGTTTTCTGAGTTTTTGTTGTTTGTTTACACGTACACAACACGTACACACTAGTTGAGATGTATACAAGCTACAGTCTACAGTCTTCCCAATATCTTTCAGAAAAGAATATAAACAAATAAAAAATCTTTGAGTTTTATACTTAAATCGACTGCACAAGCTGAATCATTCACGAAACAACAATATTCATATAATTCTTTAATTCAGATCCCCCCTTTCTACCAAAAACACACACCGACACACCTTTATTGAATTCAAATCTAGATTGTTTTAAGAGTAATGAAATTGCAATCCCGGATTATACAAGTGTCGCTTCAAACCCAACATAAATAGAGTCCGAGAGCTTTTCTAACACAGAGTGGTCAACTATAGTCAACATTGCAAGATTTTGCAAGGTAGGAGAATTAAATAATGGTCAACTCTTTCCTTGCGTGAACTTTTCAAAGTATTAGCATTTAACTAATGGTTAACTCACTCGAAATCAGTCAATTAATAGTCAACTGACCATTTTATGCAAAACAGTAAAACATTTCAAAAAAAGCATTCAACTCCCAGTGATCAATTGTTTTTGAGTATTCACTTGAAGACTAGTTGATTGGTTGTTGACGACTAGTTGACGTTCAACTAAGCATTTTCGTATGAGATAATTTCCTTGCTAACACACCAAAGAAGTACTTTATTGTTTAAAATAATACCCTTCAGTTGACAAGCTATATATATTTTCTATAGATAACTATAGTGATAACTTTGGCACAATGAAAACTAAAGTGAAAACATTGACCCCTTGATTTACTCTAGCGATAAATATGAAAAATTTGATTTGCTACAGTGATAACATTGACACTGTGAGCACTTTGATTTACTATAGCTATTACTATGAAAACTTTGATTAACTATAGTGATCATTATGAAAACTTTGATTTACTATAGTCCCTCTTTGACACTATAAAAATTTTGAAATACTATAGTGTTCATCTATGAAAACTTTGATTCATAAAAGTTATCACTCAAATATATTTGATATAAATGCCTATATGTCGTTTACATACTTGATAACATCAAATTATGTTATTCACTAATATAAAAAAGGTCAATTGAAATAAAAGCTGAACAATTTTCATTTTAGAAATGTTATCCAGTAGAAGTTTTTGAAAACAATATTTAATTTTTTTTCAAAAAGTATAAAATCAAAAATAAAATTTAATGCAAAAAAATGAATTGCATGTAAAGTGCATGTAATGATTTGAAATAGAAAACATCAAAATATATCTTTTGTAAATTGAGATAATCTGCAAAGCTAGATAATTCCAATGCTTTGAAATTTAATAACTTTTACATGTATCACAGAAAATTATATAGTGTTAGTAGTAATAAATTTTGAACATTTAATTTCTAGAGGCTTCATGTCAAAACCTTTATAAACCATAATGTTGACTTTGAAACTTTGATTTCCCAGTGTGTAAAGGTTGCAACTTTGATTTACTATAGTGATCATTATGAAAACGTTGATTTACTATTGTGATCACAATGAAAACTTTGATGTACTATAGTGTTCACTATGAAAACATGGATTAACTAAAGTGATCACTGAAAACTTTGATTTACTATAGTGATAACTTTGACACTATGAAAACTTTGATTTACTATAGTGATAACTCTGAAACTTTGATTTGCTATAGTTAACTATAGTTAGCTATAGTATTTCTTTTGTTAGAGAATATAAGAATTTATAGATGACTTCAATACTGCAAGTATATATGCTTAAATCACATGACTGCCACATCACATGATAAATCTGAATAAAAAAAATCTAACCGTCCTAAACATGTAGTTTTGAACCACATATCACTTTTTGATATCAGTTAAGACCCAAAAAAAATAATTGGCCATACTTTTAAAAAATGTATTTTTTTGATTTAAAAAAATGCCGATGTATCCATTTAGCACCTTCACTGTGCTGCAGAGCTACAAAATTCATCTTTTTTTCTTCAAGGTTCTTTATTGTTTATGTATCAAATAAAAGACCTATCCAATAGGCAATGATCTACAAATAAAAATAATACAAGCTCACATTATCAATAAGGTATAAAATGAAGAATAATAAGGCACTATTGTACATTAAAAGTTATATATAACAGTAACCCCCCCCCCCCCCCGAAAAAATGAACCTGCCACATCCAGACACCCCCTGTAGCAGTTTCAATCGCGCATGCGGTCACTAGATAAATTATATTCATGGAAAAGAACTATATTAAAGTATATCGTTGAATCTTTTTTTTTTTTTTTTTTTTTTTTTTTTTTTTTTTTTTTTAGAAATGTTTTATATCTACTAATGTATATCTAATCCAAAGCATTTGTTGATTTTGACCGATATAATTCATATAACTGGAATAAAAATAAAATTAATCACACGTCTGAATTCAATAAACAATATTAGACTACCAGATTGGGGCAGTCTTTTAAAGTTCATTCCATATCAGCTACTCATATACTTTGATGAGAGGTTTTCTCGTTTCTTCAATACTTTTTCCTGGAAGATGACCTGCGTTTTTCTTTACCTAATTAAAATACAAAGAGAATAAAACATGACAAAATCTGTATCAAACCCCATATCTACCCGCGTCTCCAATAACTGCCCGAGGGCCGAAGGCCAGAAGGCTGATAATTGGTCGAGGGTTGATATGGGGTGTGATGAAGATTTTGTCATGTATTGTTGTTTTTATTATATATTTGAAAATAGTATCTTAAAATCATTTATAAACTTGTAAATTAATTACTGAATTTTTAATAATTTGAATGTTTACTGTTTTGTTGCATTTCCGTTTCTCATCTTTATTTTCTCAAAGGCATTGTATTTAGTGAGAAGAAATGAAATGATTACAAATCAATAAAAATATATATTTTGAACAACATTTAATATCTGATGAAATAAAATTACAATTTAAATAGACTTTATAAACAAATAGAAAAAGATCCGTGGTACTTCGAATGAAAAATACAGAGATGTTCAGGAAAGGTGTAATAAAGGGTGCGATAAAGGGTGAAATAAAGGGTGTTGATACAAGGTGTGTAATACAGGGCTCGTGCCTGTGTTCATTTCAGGGATGCAAAAATCTTGTATTATATTAAAAATATATAATAAATAATAATATCATCTACAAAGGAAAATAAACCGTTTCTGTTGCCTGTTTTAAACTGTTTTCTAATATATTAAATGAACTTCAAGAAATGTAAATACAATTGATTTTTTTTTTTATTATTACATTCATTTCAGCTGTTAATCGACATGTGGGATTTTCTGTTTTTGTTTTCAACGACTCATCCTATATTCCTCCATCAAACCCATCTCAACATAAAGTGTTCATTCACAATACTTCTACCTGTCTGGAACGTGTGACAACTGTGATTATTAACAGAGAGACTCAAGGGATAGCTTTGTATAACTCAAAGGACCCCCCTGTCAACACATCCTGTGCAGGGTATGAACCTGCATTCGCAACCATTGAAATATGTGAAGTTAAGGTTTTGGGTATTTTTTATTTAAGATATATTTATATGAATGAATAAAATGTATGACGATGAAAAAAGACCTGATTTCACAGCTAGATTAAGGACTCCCATATTTACGTCAACCTATGCAGAGGTTCGGGAAAGCTATTATGACGTCACGTTAAAACAATACAAATGAATCTCAGTGAATAAATAGTATATGCTATTTTTAAAACACACTCAAATTCTTTCGTTTCTAACAAATATCATAAAGATAAATGAATGTACAATTTATCTTGCCAAAATAGCACTAGCTAATGTAGAATGAAAGCCAACTTGATCACGCTGTATTAAATGAGATGACGTCATTTCTTAGTTTGACACGCAGTTTCTTTTTCCTTGAGGCGTGGGTTAAGCTATTTGTAAAAATAAGAATAAATACTAAACAAGTTAAATTGGACCAAAATAAAGACATATTCTTAAATATATATTTATCTACATTTTATTGTCAAACTAAATTGATAATATGTAGACTTTATAAATCTAGCCATAGGGAGCGCACTTGTACAGTAACGTGCTAGAATGAGGGTCCAGTCCCTCGAAAATATCAAAGTTCAACGATATCCGCTTCACTATAAATTCTGAATTTTTCAACACGTATAGCTATTATACCTATTGTTTTGAAAAGTGCTCGGAGCTGGTAGTGCATTGTTTATATATCCCGTAATGTAACATTACAACAGTGCGTATTATATCTATGTCTGGAGTTTATAGAAAGACGGCTAAATTTTACACAATTCCCGAGGATGAGGAAGCTGCTCCTAGCACTTTTCATGTTAAGGAATTTTTCTTAAACAAAACAGAATAAATTTAAAGCGGAAAGATGCCGTACATCGTTGAACTTTTACGATCTTTTTAGCAATACATATATATTCTAATTTTAAACCTGTCGCGTGACAAACAGCTGATATAAGCGATGTCGCTTTGGCCGATCTCAGCAAAGATCCGATATATACAAGTGCAAACACCACAATGCACATTCATCAAAACTAATGCTGTTAAAAAAAAATTAAAATTGTATTCATTTTCTCTAAATATATTGAGGCGTATATTTCACGGGCGTCCTTAGCCTAGCTTAAAGAAAATCATATTAATGCTTTGATACGCTTTGCTGGTACAAAATTAATGTATATCCTTTAATAATTTACGTTTCGATTTAGGTTGTCCATCTCAACATTACGGAGAAAACTGCACTTCCTGTGATCCAAAATGTCGTGATAGACATTGTGAAGCTTTTAATGGTTCCTGTATCTATGGATGCAGTAATACAGTCATTGAATCTTCTGATTGTTCAGGTAAGATATATATCAAGTGAATGAATTTTCTCGTAGTCCCAAAATGGATGCAAAAGTTTCAAGTATCAAATATTTTGAAGCACATATCAGTCCTTAGTAGCACAGTGGAACACTATTATATTTGGAAATGCATAACCCGTCTCTATTTTTTTTCTTCCCTTCAAAAACTTAGAAAATCTTAATTTTAAACGGGTTTTGTGAAAAGTATTGCCTTTTTAAATTATTGCATCTGAAATTAAAGAACATATATGTCATTCTCTATTTGAAACTCCGAATAGGAATTTTTTTTTTATGTTTTGTTTTTAAAGCATATATCCCTGTACCTTAATTACCTAAAGATGATAAGTGAAATCATTATTGTAACTTTTCAATAAAAACGTATTCATTGCCTGCAAAATTCATAGTATATTCTTTCATGTACTTATCAGCTTCCTCATTGCAGATTTAATATGGCCTCAATGAAGCTGAAGTAATATTTGTATTACAGGGTTATGATCTTATGGTTTGATGTATAATATGCACTTGGACTTTGATTACACTGTTTTTACTAGTTCTTCTTTGATGTATAAGTTGAAATAATTACAGTGTCTCTACATTTTAAATATTGTGTAGAATGTGTAGATGGCTATTTTGGAAGCGATTGTATACAAAGGTGTGGTTTCTGCAAAAACAATGTACGCTGTAATAAAACAAATGGAATCTGTCCGGAGGGATGTCAGGGTAATTGGAATACATCAAAGTGTAATGGTAAGTGTGTTAAAATAATGAATATACAACTTATAACACACAGAAACATACACGCACAGATTCGAAAACAAACACTATTAGGTTAATAAGTCTGTAAGTCTATCACATTAATAATATACGTCCTATCAAAGTAATCTTTTGAATGCAATAAGTGTGTTCTTAGAAAAATATATGTACACCCTACCCTAAAAATGTTTGG
The DNA here is from genome assembly GCF_033153115.1 of Saccostrea echinata. NCBI lineage: Eukaryota > Metazoa > Mollusca > Bivalvia > Ostreida > Ostreidae > Saccostrea > Saccostrea echinata. The sequence continues at coordinate 18,063,340 of NW_026889754.1, read as the reverse complement.
AAAACGTATTACAAATAACGTTATTACACTGTGTAAGAAACAGAAGTAAAAACAAATCTATTGCACACCTTTAGAAAGAAGTTTATCGCTTGCTTTCGTATTAAGAATAAGAAAGAGACTTGCAATTCCAAAACTTTACATTCTTGGTTCACTAAATCAAATAATTTCACTGTACAGCATATTTTGTTGTTTTATTTAATATGTTATTATGATTATTTCGCAGCAATTGTTCAAAAGTTATGGCCAAGGTTAAGCAGTACAGTTAAGGCAACATTTTCTATAAAAAGGCACCAAAAACGAGAAACTTAAAGTGCAACCGTCTTATTTTTTAGCATGAAACTCTATCTGATATATCTTAATGGCTTTATGAAGAGTTTGTCCATCGCTTTACACATCGGTATTTTTTGTCATCATGGGACCCTCTACAGTCACGTGAGCTCCGATCTTAGGTCAAAATATGAAATGTCAAATGTAACCAAAAAGTGCAAGGGCAAGGCAAACAATATTTGAACTGCACAGTGTTTCATTGTGTCCCTTGATATCTTTCCTATCGAAAAACTGATGCTCATTCAGTCAGATTTCTGAGATATTTAACTTGTTCATTGAAAACAAACACCAGTATTCAAAAATAGGGTATTTTTCATCATTTAATCGGAAATGTTAAATTGCCTAATGAATTACAAAGAAATGAGCATCACTTTTTAAAAACTATACAGTAAAATAAAGAATTTAAAATAAAAATCTACCTCTTGGGTTGTCGCCTTGTCCTTGCACTTTTTGATTAAAGGTTGAAATCTTAACACATTCATTCTAAATATAGTTTTCAAACGCGTCATTGACCCAGCATGGGAGATAACTCTGTGGTACTTAATAGAGTTTGTGTACCTCGCAAAGTTTAAATAAATAATACCTACGGACTGTGTTGGGCTTTATTTCACTAAATCAAAACGGTATGCATAAAAAAATCTTTGACTTTACTTTGTTCTGTATATCTTCGTTCTTTTATACGCTACACAAGACGTATTTGACACCTACCGCATTTCCTCCGTTTGTAAACAATAGGCCTATAGTTGCCGCAACATCCACCATGTAAATCAATTGGAAAGTGCCCATGGTTAAAAATATTGAAAGATTCAATCATTTATAATAAAAAATAGACAGCCCCTATCAATGATAAAATATTTATTCTCCCCCAGTAGACACACAGAAAAAATATCTCCAACAGAACTTAGTTGAAGTTCATTCTTTTTTTTTTTTTTTTTTTTTTACATATGTGATTAGTTTAGTTATCAAACCTTCAACTGTTTAGGGATTTACGTTAAAAGTTTAAGAACAGGACGAAGGGATTGGGGTGCTTATTCCTGTATTTAACAACCTGCAGTGTTTTTCTTTCTACAGATCTACCCCCCCCCCCCTTCCCCATCACCAGTTTGCCTCTGGGTCCTTTGATAGCATATACCTTACCTGCATGTTAAAAATAAATTATTAAACAGTTTACATCAGGTTTTACTTATTTGGGTATTGTAGCACAAATCACATTGGGGTGAAGGGGGGGGGGGGCTTTAGTCTATTTTGTTTTAGTTATTATCAATCCATGCGCAAACAAGATAATCATAGAAAAAACTTTGTAATCAAGAAACAAATAGTCTGTTAACGAACAGCTGAACAAAATGTACATGCTGAAATTTAGATCTTGTTGGTACTCAAAAACAAAGGAAGTGAAATGTAAGCAGAGAACGGCTGGAGTCCACTTTGAGACCCCAGTGGGTCCAGGGCGAAGCCCTGATGAGGGCCCAGGGGGCATAGTTATATTGTTTTTAACACAAAGTTAAATACTTCTATGCAAATTCATTGTATATGTAGAGGCTGAATATTTTTTTAAAAAGATATATTGGTATCATCTACTTTTTTTTAGCTTTCAGCAACAAATATTATTAATTTCAATTACATGTATTAACAAAAATATTGTTTTATTTCAAATCATATTCTAGTGGATCACAGCATTCAACGGTTGCTATTTTCTCAAATATCTTTGGAAAAAAAATAACAGGTGCAGATACAGGAATTTTTCCAGGGGAGGGTCCACCCCAGTCAAAAGAAAAATTCCAAAGTAAAATCCATTTCCACAACGTGATTTCCACACCTATTTCGTGGTGGTGTTGGCGGGGTCCACGTTTTCTATGGGGGGGTCCAAAGTCAGTTTTTATTTGCTTCAGTATATACTTTTAGTAACTCTGCAAGTTCCAGACCCCCCCCCCTCTAGATCCGCGCATGAATTATCTATGTGTTGTAGAAGAATTACAAATTAATGAATGTTTCATTTGGTTTTGGCAATTATTAAATAAAACATTACAATTTTTTTTTTAATTTTTTTTATAAAGAATGGTAATATAAAATTTGAATCGAAACAGTATGAAATAAAATAATTCTAAACACAAATATTTGCTGGATGGTATTGACATTTTTCCTCTTCTCACAAGTCTCCCACTCCCCTCCAACCCCTTTTTCTTATTTGAAAACGATGTGTACGCACCTGCGTATTTGCGTATAGGCAGCTTCGAACCTGTCAGAATACGTGAAAGTAAAGATATTCAAATCTTAACAGCCTTCAAACTTTCACACCATTGTACTGTTAACAATTCAAGGTATTATTTATCTAGAAAATTTATTTAATTAAAACAGCTTTTCAAATTCAAAGGAATTTCTGAGCAGGTGCAAAATATTTCAAACAGTCCACAGCTCAAGCAGTTCTCCTAGATGAAATCAATTCTGAAAACAAAATGAAATACCATTAGGGAAAGTTCATTGACCAGGTTTTTTTTTTTTAAAAAGTGATACTCAAAACAATGCATTGAGTCACATGGAAAGCATAAACATGACTCTTCTGTTTTTATTATCAAAAACACTTCAATAATCTTGCTAGAAATATGTATGGTTTATAGCTAATATGGAGCATACCTTTCTATTTTTTGGTGCAAACACTTGCTGCCTGAATGAATTGTTCAAATTGTTTGGGAATAGCTACAACACAATATATATCATATATGTAATGAGTGAAATACATACATGTACATGTAATGATTACTATTGTAGAATGAAATGACATTGCATTGTGCAAAACAAACCATGCTATACTATATTTTCTGAAATTCATAAAATGAATGGAAACGAACTTTTGAAAAAAAAAAAAATCTTGGAAATTGAAACCTATGACATTTGCAAAAGTAGAATTGGTAGCTATACTTAATTTAAGTAAAAGTGTAATTAAAATAATATACTAGAGATAACATTTAATTCTTTCACCTATACAAAATTAAAAAAAAAATATTTAACACTGGCATACTATAAAAATAATGTGAAATGCTCTAGTGTGATCATACCCAGTGGAGAAATTGATGCATCTATTTTGATAGTTCTGGCTGATGTAAATGCCAGTTTTCATCAGTTCTGTGACAGCTACAATGATAAAAAAAATTTACATATAAACAGTTCATAAATGCATGTATATACATACAAGACTGATTTAATGTACATGTAGTCAGACAAATGAAAATTCAAATATTTTATCTTCATTTGTGTAGAAATTCTACAAATTTACAGCCTAGTGATACAGATAGATAAAAGTTCTACGGATGAATTTAAAATATGAAGCACTGGTAAAAACTGAAATCTTTGATTGCCAGAGGTATGAATTAAAATTTATAGGGTTTTATACTCTTGCATGTACAGTGCACATACATTGTACACTGTGCAGTTTGACTTCAAAAATACATATTGCAAGTGTGACTGCATCTAAATAATAATTTGACATAATGACATGCTGCGCTTATATTATGTTACATGTTTGTACATTTATGCCAAAGTACAACATCATTGCATGTTTAAAAGTGTGCAAATTCCATAATGTATGTGGAGGGGGGGGGGGCATATACACAAGGCACTGCATAAAGTTTGTGACGGACTGTAATAATACATCTCATTGTACATGTACACGGTTATTTAACATCAATGTAAAAAATAGTATGTCTACATGTTAATACCTATGCGCATACACACCTTAATGAACAGAAAGGGACCTAGGGCTAGGGAGGTAGTGCGGATCGTCTCAGTTTTCCATGATTTCCCGAAATAACGTCATCATCTTCTTATCAAAAAGATAAACAAGGAGTAGGTTTCTTATTTTATCCCTATTCTCTTTAAAGATTGTCTGATTGTTGCATTTATCCACTGCATATCTCAGCTGCTGTCGCCACGTTTTTAGATGTAAACAACATTCCGTGTCACCGAGTGCAAGCGCTTGGCTGAAGCCGAATGCAGCCAAACGACACAATAAAAAGAAAATTATTTAGAAGACTTGTTGTTACTATATAGGAGAAAATCACTATTGTTAATTTATTTAAACATGAAAATACAGACATTCTGTACAAATTCTCGCAATCATCATTAAATAGCTTTTTTGAGCTCTATTTCCTTATATAGATCTATCAAGGCGGAGCAACTGTCATGACGTCAAACCTCATTATGACCTCATTACCATATTATCTTCATGTGTAGCCTTAACTGTACTGCGTTGTCTCCATCTTCATTTCTCTGAACTATTTGAGTATCTTTAGAGTATTCTTTTAGGTCGCCAACAATAGTTTGCGAATTTGGGACCGGCCATCTATTGACTATCAGTCAATAGTTTGCGAATTTTGGACTTACAACCTATTGACTACCAGTAAATTGTTTCTTATTTCGGACCGGTGATCTATTGACTGCCAGCTAATAGTTTGCGAATTTCGGATAGGCAATCTATTGGACTGACAGTGTCCACATACTCAGTATAATATTAGGTAATAAAACAGCTATTTAATGTATTATCTGCAAATACAACAGAACATTTTTCCCTTGGTCCTAGAAGTAACTCTATTTGTTTTATTGCCTGAGGAGTTGGACTCGGGCAATCATCTCTATATAAAGTGTAAGGGAGAACTTTGTCATCATAGAATGAATAATAATCCCCATAAAATTATAAGAAGAGGTCATTTCAACGTATAAAAAGAACATTATGTTCAGTAGAACTTTTGACCCTCAAGGATGAAAAATGACTTCCTTAAAATAATATCCTCTTCATGTTTCATTGAACTTTTGAGACTGAATACTCTCGTTATCTTCATATTTCAGTCTCATTATGATGTTATCTTAGCTCATGTGAGCCGTAGGCTCAAGCGTCCTCTTCTATCAAATTTCTTCCGGTGCCGTCTATCCGCTTAGCTGGCTGTATAAGTGTATGTCTGTGTGTTAACTTTTCCCATTCTCGTTTCTTCTCAAGAACCACTGAACCAATTTCAACCAAACTAGCAAAATGTATCCTGGAGTAAAAGGGATTAAGTTTGTTCAAGTGAAGGTCCCGCCTTTTCCAAATGGGAAAAAAATAACGAACAAGTGAAAAAATTATGACATCTTTTCAAAATCTTCTCAAGAACTGGTAGGTCATAAGGAAAAACATGCTGAAATATTTGCAGGTACTGTAAATTCAGAATGGACCAAATCATTGTTCAAAATCATTTGACCCACGAACCTTTTCTTTTCAATTCTAGCTAGTTTCTGTTTTGGAGTTAAAAATACTTCTTTTTTTCTTCACTGGACCGATGTTTGGACATAGAAATTCAGAACTTATGCAACGAGAAATAGAAAACCTACATTTCTTGAATAGATAAATGTCACTGCTGGAAATATTAACTGCAAGACTTTTTATAGACCGTCAAAGCATGATAACATCAGCTGAGAGTTATTTACCGTCATTAAAACAACTACTGAATCTCATTATTTTTCATATCAGTTTGCAAAAAAGGATATTATGGACAAAGCTGTCAATTGAACTGCGGCAAATGTAGCAATGGAACCTACTGTGATACCATAACAGGGATATGTCCAGATGGATGTCAGGATCGTTGGAATGGTTCTCTCTGTGACGGTAAAAAAATGTTTTTATTAGTTCATAAAGTGTTCAAAAAGAATCTTTGGAATTTGTTAACCCATCATTAAATTTAGAATGCTTATTCTGGAAGAGGTAAGTATGTTTTATCTCAAATAGAAAGATTTTTTTTCGTAAGCTTCCAGATATTTTATTTTTATCCCATAGTAGGTCTTAATCTTTCAAGCAGATGAAACTGGACTGTTAAAGTTAGTTTTATTAGGGCTCTGAAATATAAGTACACATTCACTAAATTATGAATGGCTTTGGAAATAAAAAAATATCCAAGTATCACCAAAATGGACTTCCTTTTTGCCAGTATAACCATCTGTTTTTCTTAAACATGAGCATGTGAAGCTGGGTTTTATGAGCAAACATGTGAAAAAAACATGTGGAAACTGTGAAACGGGAACTTACTGTAATATATCCACCGGAATATGTCCAAATGGTTGTGAGGATCATTGGGTTGGAGTGATGTGCAAAGGTTTGTCATTTGTAATTTTTTTTACTTCTCTTTCAATACAATATTTCATTGATTGATTGATTGTATGTTGATAATCGTCCCATTCAAGAATTTTTCACTCATTTAGAGACGTTACTTTATGCCGGTGAAGGTCTTCAAATTTAGACCTGTACTCGACACTCAGGGCCATTGAGCAGTGAGTGTTCTTTATCCTGCCAACACCTACCTCGGTGTTTAAGGTCCCATCAGAAAGACCCGTGACTTTCACTTCTAGTGTCGGGCGCTTATCGAAGGAACAGTCACTACCTTTGTTTAGATTTGACGCGGCGCGGCGAACGAGAATCGAACCTTGGCCTACCGATCAAAAAGCGAGCGCCCAAAGTGACCGGTCAAAATAATGTTAGAGAGGCAATGGATGTCTTCAATGAAACCCCAGAAAATGCGAAGGAATGAAGTCAGTTAAAAAAAAAAATAAATAATTAAACTTGATCAAACATCCTTATCTCTTCCCGAACGTGACCTGATCCATGTGCTTTATACCATCTTTGATTTTTTTTTTTTCTGAACTCCCTCTTTTATCAGAGGAATGATAAATATTGTGCAAATATCCAGTTTGTCCGAATAATTACGAACAAAAACATTTAATCTACTTCTAATGTAGGGATATATTTAATTCGCACGAAGGAATAACTTCTTTCTCCAAACAAATATCTTGTTTGTCCAAAGGAAGAACAAATTTATCAGACCTGTTATCTTATTTGTCTGAATATATTATGTTTCTTTGGAGGGGGGACTTCAACGCCATCGTAATATAGCATTTATTCTGTATAAAAGCTAGGGCCTTTACGGTTTTTTTGAAAATTACTTAAACTTATCAACATTCTAAAATTGCAAAATGTATAACCTTACAACATTTAAAAAATGGGGAAAAAATAAGTGTATTTTGTGCCTGGTTCATTATGATAACCCAAAAATTTTCGAATTGCTGACTTCGAAACTGTTGAAAGCCAACATCAACATATTTGTCAATATCCTCCCTCTCTTTAAAACATGATCGCTCTCTGAGCATGTGTAATAATTAACACATATGCAGGCGATAGTGGATTACTAATAATACTACAAGAATAGATGTCAGAAGATTGTGATAGAAAAGCCGATTCATAAGTCATCCGATTTTTTATTTACTTTAGTTATTTTTTGGGTATAAACGTATGAAATCGGTACAATATCCAAATAGAAAACAGATGAATAAGAAAGATGAAGTATTAATTTTAACCAAAAGCCAATGTGACGTATTTATTGTCCGATTTTAATTGTGTGCCAAGAAACAATAGGTCTAATAGATAGAAACACACGTAATGCTATTACGAGGGTTGTCCCAAGAAACGCGAACATTTTCAATATTATAGAAGTCAAAATTGCTATGCACCATAATCAACATTTTTAACATTATTCACAGAAATTTCAATAGAATATCTCTATAAATAGCATTTTTCCTCTGATAAACGAATCATTCAAAATAGCTCAAGGCGCAATATCGACGACGTCAAGAAGTAGCTCGTGAATTGTGCGTCTTTAAAAATTCGTTAGAAGCAGAAATTCGAAACTGCATATGATTTTCCTTTAGTTACGGAGTTACATGTATCCATTTCACACGTTCTACATTAAAAATAAATCAAGGAATTATTTCTTTTAATAGACAATTTTCCAACCCCGATCATAAACTTAACTGCTCTTATAGTTAACGGAGGTCTCCACATATGACTTCAGTTGTCGTCATTTTTGTTGGTCTACCAAACGATTTATCCTTTCCATAATCACTCCATTCATCTTTGAATTTCTTTTATTATGTATAAACCCGTGTTCGATACATGTATTTGTGTCGTTTCTTCATTCCAGCTCACCGATCGCGGTAGCTAGTCGGTAGAGCGCTCGCTCCGTGATCGGAAGGTCGTGAGTTCGAATCTTGGCCGCGACTGACTTAAGTCGATAAAAAATAGGTAGCAACTGTTCCTTTGCCATTCGCTTGGTACTTTGAAGTGAAAGTTGTGAGTCTTTCGGATGAGACCTTAAAAACCGAGGCCCCGCGTTACGGCAAGCGTTGGAACGAAAAAGATCCCTCACTGCTCAATGGCCCTGAGTGGTGAGTAAAGGTCCAAATTTGAAGCCCTTCACCGGTATATGGTAACGTCACTATATGAGTGGAAAATTCTCGAATGGGACGTAAAACAACAAACAATCAGTCAATCGTTCCAGCTCTCTTTCCGTGTTTACATGAATCATACGCTGCTCCACACAGTACTGAGTGATAATTTGGTGCGCAGCATTATCGCAGGTCGTCGCCGTTTTTGACAATATCTAACTAAAAGTGTTTGGTCATTAAATGTCATACTTTTGTCATTTATGAAGTCGAAGTATTATTATTTTTTTACACACCAGTTCTCTAGGTCGTACAGTTTCTATGGATGTAATTATTTGCACATTATATTTCCTTATAGCCGTGTAATAAAGAAAAATGTAGATGACAATGCTAATTTTGAAAGTCAAGAAATTGCCGTGCGCCGACCACCGATATTTAACGCCTTTTAGATGCTATTTCTTAATGCATACGACATTCGAACTATATAGTATTTGGACAAAATGACGAAAATATCATTTCCCAACACTGTGCCAAAAATGAACAATTTTGGTCAGGTAGTTTATCAAATATTAAAAAAGTTCGCTTTTTTCTGGGACAACCCTCGTATATTGCATTTGAATTGCGTGTCCACTGTTCGAAAGAAAAAGAAGAAAATTAACGTTAAGACCCAAACTTTGGCATCAATTACCTCTTTTTAATCTTTGTATTCCTTTCTTAGGATTGGGGTCATTTTTTCAACGGGGGGGGGGGGGGGGGGTTATAAGTTTCACATGTAGAAAACTGACCCTTCGGTTTTTTTTTTTCCCACAAAAACATAATTTGTTGCTGATGTGCATTTTCTTCGGGGTCATTATTCGTCTTTACGCCTGCGTTTGGAAAAGAAAATATATACAGTGGTAGAAAAGTATTCATATAAATGAGGAAGGATAAATAAATGACATCAATGAGATTAGATATGCAATCTTGTAAGAGGCACTTCCAAAATATATTTTGTTGGATTGATTCTATCTATCCTACAAAATTACATGTTAAATGAATGTAATAATTCTTCTGGTCAGCGTGTCCCGATGAATTCATGGAGCAGCCTGTAAATTCAACTGCTGCAAATGTAGCATCGGAACCTTTTGCGATAATATAAGAGGTACGTGCCAGGATCAGTGGAGTTTTTCCATTTCACATTCATAGATTCACAATAATGGAATATAAAGTGACGAAAAGTTGTATAGATTAATAAGTATGGTTGCAGAAAGGTAGAATATTGAAAGTCAAAGGAAGTTTACAATTTCTTAATTTTTTGAAAATTTATTATTCGCATTATTTACAACCAAATAAGTCCAAAAATATATACCAATCCAGGCATCCATTTTTTTTTTATTTGGTATCATCTGTCCTTTAGTATAACCATTTTGTATAAAGGCTTCTCTCAGGTATTGATGTATTAACATGATTGTTACAATATCACTTGTCACCAGCGTGGCGCATTGGTTAGTGTTTTTGCACTAGATTTGCGTTGTAAGGAGTTGATCATTACTTCGCAAGTTCGACTCCCACCACGGGACGTAGAGATTGGTCCTTAAGATGAGACCTTATAAACCGAGGTCCCGTGTCGCAGTAGGTGCTGACACGAAAAATATCCTTACTGCTCTATGACCCCCAGTGCCGTTTTAAACATTCATGTATTGTGTACACTTGTTTCTTTCGAATGACATCCCTAAGTGACCAATCTGTGTCAGTTTTACAGAAATAAAGTGAAAATACCACTTGGTGGTCCTTCCTTTTCTTTTTTTCTTTTTCTTTTTTTTTTTTTCTTTTTTTTTTTTTTGCCTTGAAGAAATTATCTTTAAATGGAGTGTAAGAGAGAACTTCGTTATCATAGGTCGTCGCTGCTGTATGATGAATTATAATCCCCACTGAATAAAAATTAGAGGTCATTTCAACGTAGAAAAAAAATACACCAGCTTAAGTAGAACATGAGACACTTAAGGGAAAAAATAAATTCCGTAAAATAATACTCTCTTTGAGTTCTACTTATGATGTTATATTTGCTCACCTGAGGTGAAGGCTTAAATTACCTTTTCTGATCATATTTCTTACGGCCGCTGTCTATGTAGTTGTATGTCTGTTTGTTAACCATCGCATTCTCGACTTCTTAAGAACCACTGAAGACCAATTTCAACCAAACACCCAAAACGTACCTTTGAGTAAAGGGGACTCAAGTTTGTTCAAATGAAGGGTCCACCTTCTTCCGAAGGGATAATAAATCAGGGAACAGTTAATGCCCCCTTTTTTTCTATTAAAAATCTTCTCAAGAACCACTCAATGATAATAGATCAAGCTTACGTAGAGGCATTTGCAGGTTGTGTAAATTCAGGTTTATTCAAATCATTGTGAAAAATCATTTGACCAAAATCCTTTTTTTCAATTCTGGCCAGTTACTGTTTTTGGCATTAAAATTTTGGGGAAAAAGTCTTCTCTTCTTTACTTTACAGACGTTTGAACATGAAATATGTAACTTACGGAGAAACATTCGCAGGTAGTGTAGATTCAGGTTTATTAAAATCATTTTTTTTTCAATATCATTTGACCATTTTTTTTCAATTCTAGTTTTGGAGGTAAAAAATTGGGGAAAGTAAGTCTTTTTACTTAACAGACGTTTGGGCATACAAAATTCGGACACTTGTGCAAAAAGAATTGGAAAAGCTACATTTCTTGAATAGATAGATGTCACTGCTGGGAATATTAACTGCAAGACTTCTTATAGACCGGACCGATCACGATACAGACCCTGAAACGTGCTACTACCCCAAAAACGCGTGTGACTTTCGAGCTCTTTTCGTTTCGTGCAAACCGTGTAGCGTTTCGTGTAAACCGTGCAGCGTTTCGTGCAAACCGTGTAGCGTTTCTTGTAAACCGTGCAGCGTTTCATGTAAGCTCCAAAGCGTTTCGTGCAAAACCGTGTAGCGAGCGTGCGAGAAGATGTGAGAAACGTGCGACTTTCGTGTAAGAACGATGTGAGAAACGCGCGACTTTCGTGCAAGAATCGTGTGAGATACGTGTAGGATTCATTCGGAAGTCATTTTATTTTAAATATGGCTATTGATGGATTAACATGTCATTCTGTGTTGTTTGTAACTAATATTATTCGGATATATCATACCGGTGGTATTTGAAGAAAAAAAAAATACAGAAACAACAAAGTAAAATTACTCGGTAATGTATTTCACATTTGTTTGATTTTCTTTCTTTTTTTTTAAATAAAGATGGAAAGAAAATGTGTTAAAAGTAATTAATTATATGCACAACAATGTTAAGGTATTTGATTCAATACATTTTTTAAAGGGGGCAATACTGAACATTTTTTTAAAAGAAAATTCATCAGGAATTCGGTCTTGTCCTTTTCATTCATTTATTAGAATCTCTTCATCATTTTACAATTATGTTATATAGAGATTACAAGAACATATGGGTGATTAATACAAAATAAAAGATAGATAAGACAGGCGTGAAAAATAAAACACAAAATTTAGTGCGTTCCTATAAATGTGGAGTCTGGGAAATCTAGGCCGGGGAACACAATTATTTTTTTTTTCTTTATTAACGAACAAAAGTTTCTTATATTACAAGATTATGATGCAAATAATTTTGAAACGATGGGTCATTTATAGTCTTTTTATGCATAAAATTGGTTGATTAATAATTCTCATATAAAGGAATCATAATTCAAATGCATCGGTAAATATAGAGTTAAATATTTCCAGCGCGGGGGGGGGGGGGGGGGGTTCAAATGAAAACACAAACTTTGAGTTTTTGTTAACACATTTTTTATCAATTTTCTTTTTAAAGATGCCCGATGCACCCCTTAAAAATATATTGGAATCTTCTTTACACTTCCAACACTCTTCTTACATGTACGACTGTGATCAAGGTCATTTACAACATCGATCACGGGCTCCGCGTGCCGGGACTGAAAATGTGTTCTGCTACGTGTATTAGCTCTTGTCAATCATGGCAAAGATGACAACAGACAATAATTTATGAATTAAATTGTTTTATTAGTATTTAATGGGTACAAATAAATACCCGTGGATTTTATTTCTTAAATTTAACCGATTCTCTGTAAACAGTGAATTAATTTGCCAGTGTATTCGTGAATAAAAGAATTATAAAGAAATAAATACTGAATAATTGTGTATTAGTTGTTTTATTAATCACGTAGTTCTAGAGCATATTTTTTTTTTTCTAGTTTTTGGTCATTGGACATGTATACACGTATTTTGAATGTATTGTTAAGAGCCGCGACTATTGATTACATTTTTTTTTGGGGGGGGGGGGGGGCTAGACGGGGTTTGAAATCAAGGATTTTACAGTGGTGGATATATATTGTTTTTATTTGATAAACACAATGCCTCAAAAGAGAACTAAAGAATTACAATACCTATCCCCCGGCTTCTCTACCATATAAAATTTAATGATAAATTAAAGTTCAACTCTGTAATGAAACGATATATTTACCATTCTGAATAAAATGCATTTAATGAGTTACATGTATCGGGTCCCGCTGGAGATATGGATATCTTTTTTTCTTAGAAAGAGCATTTGTTTCTATAATATTTTTTTTCTAATGGTATACTTATTGAAACAAGTGCCCGTTATATTTCGCCAGGTACAGAAGTAAGATCTCGGTAATCTAACCCCCCCCCCTTTTCACGCACAATGTTCTTGTTTGATGCAGTGTACATACTACCTTTGCAAATTATAAGCAGAACCTAATTTAATAAAATGAAATTATTTATTTACTAAATTAAAAAATGAATAAATAAATAATTAATAAAAGAAAGGAAAAGAAAATCAATCCGTTTACAGAAATCATACGCAATTTAATCATTTATTTTTTTCAAATCAATAACTGAGTTTATTTGTCAGTAATAAAAAAGACTTTTTTAATATCAAACTATAATTATAAAAACATTGAACATGTTGAATGCTGTAAAAGATTATGAATTATTATTATTTTTTTTTTCAGTGCGTAAGTTTGAGTCTAATGAAAAAGGTTTGTACATAGACGATGCTGGGCACTTCACCGGGCGGGTCACATACTCAATAACAACTAATAATTAATCACAACTGAACATTGAGTATTTTATCTGTTGATATAGTACCGGTGTAGCGAGGTTCAATCTTAACTTAATTCAGAATGATTGCAGTTGAGTTTTTTATCTGTTGATATTGTACCGGTGTAGCGAGGTTCAATCTTAATTTAATCAGAATGATTGCAGTTCTTAACTAATCTTTGATTAATCCGTAATAATTTAAATAAAGTCCGAGAGATTTCGAATAGAAAATCCAGATTGAGGCTAAATCGTGTGAGAAACGTGTACAAAGCGTTTCGTGCAGGCTTTCGTGTAAACCGTGTAGCCTTTCGTGCAAATCATGTAGCGTTTCTTGTAAACCGTGCAGCGTTTCGTGCAAACCGTGTAGTGAGCGTGTACCGTTCGGGCAGCGAGCGTGTGGGGCAGTAGCACGTTTCAGGGTCTGTAGCACAGTCGGTAGAGCGCTCGCTCTGTCATCGGGAGGTCGTGAGTTCGAAGCTTGGGCTGACCTAAGTCGATGAGAAATGGGTAGCAACTGTTCCTTCGCCATGCGCTCGGCACTTTGAAGTGAAAGTTGCGGGTCCTTCGGATGAGACCTTAAAATCCGAGGCCCCGTGTCACGGCAGGCGTTGGCACGATAAAGATCCCTCACTGCTCAATGCCCCTGAGTGCCGAGTAAAGGTCAAAATTTGAAGCCCTTCACCGGTATATGTTGAGGTCTCTATATGAATATAAAAATTTCGAATGGGACGTAAAACAACATACAATCAATCAATATTATAGACCGTCAAAACATGAAATAAGCTGAGACCTATTTATTTCCATTTATACAATGAATGAATCCCATTATGCTTCATTTCAGGATATAAAAGGATATTATGGACAAAGTTGTGAATTAAACTGTGGCAAATGTAGCATCGGAACCTTCTGTGATAATATAACGGGTGTATGTCCAAATGGATGTCAGGATCATTGGACTGGATTTCTGTGTGACGGTAACATTATTAGTTTTATCGGGTTATAATTGTGCTCAAAAAAGAATCTTTGAAATGTGTTATTTTTTTTTTTTTTAATTTAGAATGTTTATTCCGTGATATTTTAGTACCTTTTATTTCAAATAGAATTTTTTTTTATAAAACGCAGATTAATAAGATCCTTCTATAACTTGTCAGATATATTATTTTAGTTATATTATATATCTTAATCATTCTAGCAAATGAAACCGGGGTTTTAGATCTATTTTTATTATGTCTGAACTGCAACTACGCATTCACTGAATTATGAACAACTTTCGAAAAAGAGTATTGAAATACATGTATCACCAAAACAATGAATTTCTTATAATAGATGCATTTAAACCATTTGTTTTTTCCTTTAAACATAAGCATGTGAAGCAGGTTTTTATGGGCAAACCTGTGAAAAAACATGTGGAAGCTGTAAAAAGGGAACACACTGTAATACATCCACCGGTATATGTCCAGACGGCTGTGAGAATCATTGGGATGGACTGATGTGCAAAGGTTTGTTTGTAATTGTTTTCTTTTTAATTTCATTTATTTGTTATCTTCACTTGCTTTTTCTATATTAGTATATGCTATTTTTAAGTGTTTTTACTTTGACCTGGCTAGGTTGGAGAGTCTCTCTCTTTTTGTCATTTTTTTAGACTGTTCCCCCCTTTCCTTAAAAAAAAAAATGCTTTGGGCCTGAAACCTGTACAATCCACTTTTTGGTATCTGCTGACCATCCAAATTTACACCTGCTATGCAGGATTCTGATATATTCCTATCGTAACTGTTCCCAAGCGAGGGACTGTTTATTGCCACCGAAAAAATGAAAGCTTAATCAATGTCATTGAAGAAACAAAATTTTGCTCATGTTTAGTTTTGTAAACTAGACAAATCGGAAAGAAATTATCAACTCTTCACATTTTCGCGTTTTCTTTCGTTACTTGTATGAAACAATACAAAATAAATCAAACTCTACTTCTACTTGTTTGTGGTATGTTTTGAATATTGATAAGCTAAAAATAATGAGAATCTAAGTCACCGTTTAAAAGACGCTAATATAGTGTCAAGAAAACTGCGCCTTACTGAAATCCAAAGGTAACTGTGATTTGTACTGTTTTGCTACAGCTGTTGTTATTGCTAAATAATTTGATCTCTGTTCAGTTTAATACAAATTCCTATTTCAAAAGAAAGTAAACAGAATTATACAGCGTCTTTTA
Organism: Saccostrea echinata; assembly: GCF_033153115.1. Lineage (NCBI taxonomy): Eukaryota > Metazoa > Mollusca > Bivalvia > Ostreida > Ostreidae > Saccostrea > Saccostrea echinata. Next base: position 18,047,464 of record NW_026889754.1, on the reverse strand, counting down.
TTCGGTTTAATCTGCATAAAGTTATGAATGAAAATGTTGAATTAGATCATTAGTATTATTGCCTTTCTTGTCGACGATGGAAAACAGAATAAATAAAGTGGTAAAAATGTATACATATCCATTTAGAAAGATGCGGGTTAGATAAATGACAAGAAGGGAATTACATTTGCAGTCTTGTAAGAGGCACGCCTCAATATGTATTTTATTCAGTCGAACTTATACATAGTACATTAATGTACATGTTAAATTAATGTAATACATCTTTCTGTCAGCGTGTCCTGATGGATTTAATGGAGCAGCCTGTGAATTCAACTGTGGCAAATGTAGTACCAGAAGCTTTTGTGATAATGTAACAGGAATATGTTCACAAGGATGTCAGGATCATTGGAATGGCTTTTCGTGTGACGGTAAAATGACTGATTTAAACTGTTTTAATCATTGATTTTAAGATTTTGTCAAATTTTGCTGATTCATATCATCTTGAAATTTTCATATTATTAAGCCCAATCTATTTTAATTGTTCTATCTAAAAAAAAAGTTTCTATCATACCCTACTAGTTAATATTTTACAAACACATATATATTTTCTTATTGATCAAAATTTCATAATATAATTGCAGTTATCTATACTGACATCGTAGTAGTATGTTATCTCTGTTAAGCAGGAATGCAGCTAATGAATTATGAACAAACTGTGATAATCCTCTTCAAGAGTTCAAAAAAGAATTCTTTTTCATATCTTTGTTCCCAATATATCCCCTTTTTTTACAGATTGTGAAGCAGGATTTTATGGACAGACCTGTGAAAACTTCTGTGGAAACTGTGGAAATGGGACATACCTGTAATACTTCCTCCGGAATATGTTCAGATGGTTGTGAGGACCATTGGGATGGATTAATGTGTAATGGTAAGACTGGTATTCAGATGATTTGTAAAAATGAATTATGAGATGCAATGTATCCATGAATTTTACAAGTTATGTCATAATCCTGTTTTATCCTCTATACTTAATGACAAAGATGTCACGACATACACTGCAATGGACATGTATAGTTTTGGTATTTTCTAATTAAAAATATCTCCGTTTTTGAAAATGTGATCTTAGAGTGTCTCTTTTAAAATTCATAATAGTCAACAAGTTACACCTAATGTGAATAGCTCATTTCATATTACAGTGCAATTTCAACATTATTCTGAAGTTTCCTAATTCAATTATAATTCTTTAACTATCAACTTTTTTTCTCAGAATACGATTACAAAAAAAAACTCTGGTGAATTAGATTAATCATGATATAAAGAATTAAGTTAAGATTAACCTGTTTTAAGGGTCAAAATTTCTCTAACATATATTTTTATTTGGTTTATCGCAAATAATGGGTAATGATTAAAAAGTAAAAAAAAAATATATCAAATAAAGAAGGATTGATTAAGAAATAACTAGAGTGACGGGAAATTTAGTTGAATTTGTTTTTTCTTACAAAGAATGCAAAGACGGATATTATGGGCTAAAATGCGAAGGCAGGTGCGGATATCGTGAAAATGGGACATACTGTGATAAGGTGAATGGAACGTGTCCTGGTGAAAGTCATGGTAATTGGAATGGATCTAAGTGTGACGGTATAATTAATATTGTTACCTCTTGTATAATAATTTGTTTTCTTGTGATTTTTTCCCTCTGTATTATCTCCCTTGACAGTGATCTCGAAGGTCAACCCGATAAAATCCCATCCATGATTAATAAAAAAAATAAACATTGTAACAAGAATATGTGGTAAAAAGAATCTTTCCAACATGAACAATTTGAATGATAGGAGACCTTCAGAAAGGTATAGAGTTTAGCACATAAATGACCAGTATGACAAGTTGAAACAGAGACGAATATACATGTACTTAAGGCATGGACAATATTTGTGATGTTTTGAACGTAACTGGAATTTGTATATCAAGTTTGAGGAGAATTAATCTTCTTAAGAGTCTGAAGATTTTTTTAAAGTATATAAGTAAAAAGATTCATAATTACAATTAACACGATGGAGGTCAAATTGTTTCCTTGGGCACTATGGTGCGTTTAATATGCACTTTTTGCATCTATAATATTGCGTCTAACACATATATCACTTATGATTTTCCTCTATTTTGATCATATAAATTAGTGGAACTAACAAAGTCTTATTCTAGATTAATTATACATTGTGAAAAAGAAAAAAAAATCGATTATTCTCTTAATGAATAAATTGACCTTCCTTCACAAATATCGTTTTCCTTGCATTAAAAATTATAAGAACCAAAACTAAGTTATTAAAAAGTCTTTAGATTTTACGAAATTGAATCAAAGTTTAAAAGGTTATCTTGAATACTCCTTGATTTAGCATAACTACGTTGCATTTTCAAAATCAACACTGATCGACCGTATTCCGAAAAATCACTCATTTTGGGCAAGTTTTGCTTATTTTTAAAATATTTTTTCGACGTATGCTTTAATATTTTTAAAGCGGTATTATAATACATTCCCATAGACAAGAAGAACTTAATACATTTTTCAAGAAACCAAATCCTTTACTTGGAATGAACGTATGTTTGAAAAAAAACGTGTTAGCGATGATGTGGTGAATACAACAGGACGCTGAAAAATTGCTTATCCCGTCACTTTATATGGCTCTGGTCTGATTAACATTTTTAAGATTTAATGGGATGGGAGGATGTAAACCTTCAGTATAGCAAAGGAGGGTAAATACCCCCTTTTTAAACTACATTTATCGAAATCAGTTATTTATTACTTCAACATTGTCTGTAGGAAAAAGTGAAATCATTTTAAATTTAAAACGACATTTTTATATATAAAAAAAAAAATTCTGCATCTCAATGACCAAATTAGCAAGTAAAATGTCCATAATATTACAGAGAAAAATCGTTTGGTTCCAATAAAATATTTTAAGAACTTAAAAATAAATTCATCACATTGATTTGTAAATATAATTATCGTTTTAAATCTACAAGAAATAATGTTCTGAATCGTACTTAATACTAATAAAAGTGAGATTAGATATCAGTAACAGAAAATTTATATGGCGTTAAATTTTCGTATGTCAAGAAGGTTATATTTAATAAAGACAAAGGATATTTATTTGCTTTTTATAGAAAAATATTATTTTGGTTGTTTTGAATGACGAAGAATTCAATCCCACGTGCTTATGTAACGAAGAACGACTAAATTGCATCTAGCAGCATTTGTGGTAATATACAATCCGAACATTATGTTCCGGAGTAATACTCATTTATTGTTCTTATGATGTTATTGTCTTCATCAATTTGTAAAATATAAATAAATACTTTATATTATGACTTTAGCTCACATTTTTTTGAATTTATAAGCATATCCGACAGCAAAAACACGAAATCCCTGTATACAAAAATGTTATAGCGTATTTCTTATAGCAGAATAAATTCTTTTTCTTTTGATAAATAAAAAATAGAAATTAATAAAAATGCAGTTTGTATTTTGGCCGGCATGTTAAGCACTCCCTCACATATATCAGCCTATGCAATGTATAGACTTAAATATAAAGACGTAGTATGGCACACTTGTACACTAACGTACTAGAACGACAGAAATAACTTCTCGAAGAAAATATAAAAATTCAACGATATCCGCTTCAATATAAATTAGGAGTTTTTAAACAGGTGTAACTATTATTCGTACTATTTTGACGCATGATAGTAGCTGGCTGTGCTTTGTTGCTTTATTCCTTAATTTGACATTATTTCAATGCTAAGCAATTTGCTCAAAGCAAAGACAACCTATTCCATATGGAAAACATATCCGTATATCATTGAACTTTTACTATATTGAAGCCGTACATATTTCTTCTAATTTATTAACTTATCAAGTGACAATCAATTGAGGTACCTGACGCCGCTTTGGCCGAATCCAGCAGAGACCCAATTTATACATCAGAATCCCTATTTAACAAAACCCATGTAACGTTCACTGTAGCTCAGTCGGTAGAGCGCTCGCTCCGTGATCGGGAGGTCGTGAGTTCGAATCTCGGTCGCCACTGACCTAAGTCGATAAAAAATGGGTAGCAACTGTTCCTTCGCCATGCGCTCGGCACTTTGAAGTGAAAGTTGCGGGTCCTTCGGATGAGATCTTAAAAACCGAGGTCCCGTGTCTCGGCAGGAGTTGGCACGATAAAGATCCCTCACTGCTCAATGGCCCTGATTGCCAAATAAATGTCAAAATTTGAAGCCCTTCGCCTGTATTTGGTGATGTCTCTATATGATTGAAAAATTCTCGAATGGGACTTAAAACAGCATACAATCAATCAATCAATCAAAACCCATGTTGATTATATAAATATCAAAACTATACTCATTTTCTAAGAATATTTTTACGCCTATTTCTACAACGTCCTTTAAATGTCATAACAATATTAACGTCAATTGGAGAGGTTCAAGAAGGTGATAGATATTTTATTTTAAAATAGCAACTATTTTTCAGTTAGCAGAAATATTATGTTGTTACTTTGACGAAGTTATTTTATTAATGCTTTTAAAATTTTGTTATAACGGAGTGCAATACTGTTGAGGTTGTTTTGTAACCAGTATATTAAAGAACCAGTTTTGTTAGAGTGAACCAAAATTTAATGAAAACTTCTACATTTGAAGAAGAAAACACTTACTGTGGCCTTCAACTCGATATACAGATATATCGACGACGCTTTCTCAATTGCCAATAGATGCTTCGATTCATATGTCGACTCGATATATCCCAGTAAACTGGACAAAAGACACCACAGAGTCTGCCAAATCTTATTCATATCCAGAAGTTTTACTGACTATAGAAGATCAAGGCCAACTAAGAACTAAATTGAATGAAAAACAAGATGACTTCGGCTATTCAATCGTCAACTTTTCTTATTTGTGTACTTATATTCCACTATCGCCTGCATATGGTGCTTTTGTCTCCTAACTAATTCGATAGTCATTAACATATTCGGAGAACGATCATTTTTTTTTAATCGAGGCAGGCTACTGACAAATAAGCTGATGTTATGGAGATTTCAATAACAACATTTAAAATTAGCATTTCGTTAACACCATTTACAACCTAACATTGGGTCGTACTTTGACATATTTTATATTCTTTCGACGACTAGGCACTTCTAGAGCTGACAGCCGTTACGTAATATAAAATTCAGGGTCCATATAACCAAGGATTTTTTTTTTTTTTTTTTTTTTTGCATGGAGGACAGCCACAACGTAATATACAATTTTTTTTTTCATTTCACTATATATTCTATATAAACTCTCCATACTTTTACGCATTAATACAGCACGGTTCTTCTAGTGTTGACAGATTTTATTCTAAATGATTACGTTTAAGTACACTATAGTGTAGATATGTGAAGTCAATAAAACTGATCTAACGTATTATAACGTATTACTTACATGTCAACTTTTGTTTATATTAGGTTTTTTGTACACTTATGAAAAGCTGTAACGTATTTAAGCGTATTTTTTTTTTTCTTGTAAGAAATGCGGCACCGTAATAATGCATGGTTTTCTTTCTTTATAAATTAAGTAATAAATATATGTAACATAAAGTATGAATATATTGAATCTATTTAGCGTAGCTTACGCAGTACAGTTAAGGCTACAAAAAGGGGGTAGAACCTAATTTGTACGGGAAAAATTAACTATGACATCATACAAAACCAACAATTCTTAAAAATACCACAAAATGAAATCATTTGCTATTTTGAACTGTAAGAGACCATCAAACTACATCAAAACGTACTACAACATCCCACAAAACAAGGTATAATCAAGTCACTGATCGCAATGCACTTGTCGATGTGACGTCATTTCGTAAAACTTGACGCAGTTTATGCAGTAAGAGGCGGATCCAGAAATATTTTCTCAGCGAAATTTTTTTTCTATAATTAAATAAAATATTGTTTACAGATATTTCATAGGCCATTAACTTGGATTCAATGTCTTCTTTGTGATATTATTCATATATTTTCCGTACATTTCCTTTTAATTTATACTGACGTATATTTGTATGCAAGTACATCGGAGAGTGATGTAAAGGTCTCAATAAATCGATCTAGTGCAAGGGCATACACTCAATGGATCATAGTAAGCTTTTACATATAAATTCTACAAGTATTAAGGTATCTGAAAAGTACTGCGATCCTGTTGAAATCTTGAAAATAATTTAATTATATCTATATTTAATGTCGTTGACCAGCAAAAAATACAAAATGCAGTCATACAAAAACGATTTTAACAATAAAATAGCAGAATCTATATAGGATCGCAGCAATTTTCAGAAACTACAATGCGTGTTGAAAATATTCATAAACTAAACTTAGAATTTTAATTTGGTTATGCCCTTGTACTAGTGAAATTTATAGGTGACCTCAATACTGCAAGTAAATGTGCTAAAATCACGTGACAGCCGCATCACGTGACAAGTCAAAATGTAAAATCTAATCGTCCTCAATAGGTAGTTATTAACCATAATTACATTTGTCCGATATAAATAAAGTACTAAAAATAATCGCCATCCTGATTATGAATACATTTTTAATCACAAAAATTTGTCGATATTCCCATTGCGCACCTTAACTGTACTGCGTAGTGTGTTAAGTAAAAGATTGAGATTTTAAAAAAAGAGATTAATATACTTGTTATCATGGAGTTTTTGTTGATTATGTAATATACACAGTTTTTTTTAAATCTTTAAATATTAATAAAATATCGATTAAAATGAAAACATGTATGTGTCTGCATTTTTGTTTTCTACTAAGAATGACGTACATGTAAATTTACGAAAAAAAAATTAATTTTTCAAATATGTTTCTAAAATTCATAAGATTTTATTGAATATTGGAATTTTGTGCAGAATCTCTGGCTGTTCTACGGTAAAACACCCTCGGCTATATGAACCTGGAATTTTATATCTGTTTATTACGTTTAGTTTGTCCTCCAGGAAATCACCCTTGGCTTTATGAACCAGGTTTTTTGTATACGGTTTATTACATAATTGTCGTCGAAAGGATGTCAATTGTTAGGTCTTTGTTGACACGCTATATTTTATAGGGATTATTATGTTTACCAGATCAATACAAAGTGTTCCTATCGGGGGATGTTTACTCCTCCTAGCCACCTCTGGAATTTCCGGGGGCCAGTATTTTATGCTCTGTTCACAAATTTGTATTGTTTGTCGATTTTTTTAAATATCTATCACTGTTTGCTATCTTCAGTTTTTTTTTTCTTTATCATACATGCATTAATGACAAAGGGGAAAAATACTAAATGCGAAGTTAAACAGGAAATCTTTAAGAATGAAAATGCATAATATTTCCTTTCAAAATTATTGTGTTAAACAGGTAGAATAGTATATCGAGACAATTGGAGGCGATGAAGGTTTCACTAAAAGTTCTCTGCATCGGCGTCACCTGTGTTCATATAACAGTTACTCTAGGTAATATATACATGTATGATACTTTTGAATCCGATCGAGTTCATTTTAAGAGATGTGTAAGAACAAAAAATTGATTAACATTTACAGAGGTGTATAGTCACATAAATCTTTTCTTTTAATTTTCTTGTTTAAAGAACAATTTCTTAAGGGAGACAAATTGTCAAATGAGTTGATGATATAAGGATTTCAACGTCTAGTATAAAGTCAACATTTCGGAAATTTTAGAGTCGATACAATGACCATGTTTGCAAATAAAATGTCGATACGTCGAATGTTGACATGTTTCTCATACAAATTGTTAGGCCAATAATTTTACATTGAATTGTCTACGATCAATGTGATCCGTCGACAGGGGGTGCTTACTCCTCCACCTCTGATAATTTTAGAGGTTTGTCTTTGCTCTGCTCAATACTTATGTAGTTCCATAGAGTTGAGAGCTTGATAAATGCTCGTCTTCTTTATAATTTACTTATTAAAACATAACTTGAATAGTGCATCTTCTTATCTCGAAAATGTGAAGTGAGAGAGAGAGAGAGAGAGCTTTTATGTATATATAATACTTAAACTCTGCTCTCTCTCTTTTTTTTTTTTTTTTTTACATTTTTATCAGGAGACACAAAAACCATTCAATTGCTTGAATTAAAAATCTGGTATGGGAAAATTCAAGAGAGTTCGAGTTCAGATAGAGAAAGACGTTGAATGTCTTAGAGTATTTTCTTCTTTCAAAACAAAAGATTTCCTCTTATTTGAAAATTTCTTTCTTAGGACAGGTATATCTAAAGATGGTTGATTTTATTTATTTATTTATTTTTATTTTTTTTTTTTTTTTTTAATTTTTTTTTTTTTTTTTTTTTTTTTTTTTTTTTTTTTTGACGTCCAGTTCGGTAACTTTTCACTTTTAAAGAAACGTCAATTTTTTCCAGTGAACGGCTTCAGATATAGAATTATCCCCGGCACTCAGGGCCATTGAGTGGTGAGGGTTCTTTATCGTGTCAACTCATACGCTGAAATGGGACCTCGATTTTTTAAGGTCTCATCCGAAAGACTCGTAACTTTACTTCTAATGCCGGGTGCTTGGCGAGGGAACAGTCAATCCCAAGTTTGTTTACATCTAAGATTTTGACGCGGCGCAGCGAACAAGAATCGAGCCTAGGCTTCCCGATCACGAAGCGAACGCTCCATCATTAGGTTACCGTCAACAATTGTATATGATGAAGAAAATGAATTGGAAGAGTGATCAATCTCATAAATTCTGTAAAGTATGCTTATCGTGAAAGGGGTGAAATACATAGACTTCTGCAAAAATAAGAGGATGGATCAGTTGTCAGCAAGTGTCTACAAGGTTAGCATCCCTAGTCAACAGGTCACAAAGAGATATTTTTATGAAAAAAAATTCAAATAGTATTCTGATAAAAAAAATATATTACCTCTATTACAAAGCAAATGTAATAAACTGAGATTGTTACGCTTTGCTTTATTACATTTTGCGTCGAGATTAACGCAGAATATGACAACGCAAAATGTAATAACACATTTTTTTTTAGGTTAATATATTTTGCGTCGGGATCAGCAAATTGTAATAACGCACTTCCTTGGCTTACAATATTCTGTGCTATTACATTTTTGCGTCCAGATCCACGCAGAATGTAATATGCAAAATGTAATAACATACTTTTCTGGCTTATCACATCTTGCATTATTATATGTTGCGTCGAGGTCAAGGCAAAATGTGATAACAAACTCTAAAAAGATTTTATATTGGAATCTAGATATTATCTGAGATATTTTGAAATCGTATTTCCTCAATAACATGTCATTACAAAACATGTGATACAGGGTTTGTTCAAAAAGAAACTGTAGTTCACTGCGTTCCGTCTAGAACATGTGGTCATCAATGGATGTCCAGTTGTGCAGCCTGGTAGTTTTTTTTCCTTGTTTGAGACAGGAAACTGATGACACTTTTAAGACCTGGACACATGAAAAAGCATTTTAAAAATTCAAGGTTCTTGGGGGAAGATATAACTTGTTTAGTAAGGTGGTCTAAAACATTCACTTTTTGTACTAATGTTTAGTCCTTAAAAATTGACCTCTTCTTTCACAGAAAACGCACATATGGGAAGAAGTAATTGAAGCATTCCCGTCAGATTTTTATAATTTTTTTTTCAGGTTAAGAAATCCATGGTTGTAACATTGAAAGCGTCTTAAAGGCCCTTTCTCATAAACAATAACTTAATTAGTTTATTCAGAACAAATTGCCTTTACATGAAATATGGAAATGACGAAGTTTCTTTTTCCCATGAGCCCCAAAAAGTTTTTGTATACCTTATGATACAGCATTTCGTTTTCATATGTCATATATCCAGATTTTCTCTTTCATCTTAAAATCAAACACATTTAAACGATTACTAGTTACTGTAATAACAGTGAGATAAGAAGGACAAAGGTAAATATGAAAGTTTTTTTTTTTTTTTTTTTTATCAGATCTAACTTTCCTTCCCTGTATTGAAAGTTGTCACAAAATATGTGAATATTAGGAATTTCATACAAGGAAACAGTTGATATTGATATTGTTATGGAAAATATATATTAGATAAATTAAACAAACTCGCACGCGAGGATTAAAATTACGTATATTATCTCAGGAGCGAATGAAAAAATATTGCAAGGGATCTAAAACTACAACGGTAACATCAATCAATCAATCTATCTTTAAAAATGCTTAAGAAATGTCACCACTTCATTCAATACTGAAATATTTTTTTCTGGAAAATATCAACTGAACAACCTAAAGAGTCTACTTTTTTACGTAGCCTTCTATAAAATAAATGAGACAATTAATGTTGCATGTCATTTTCAAAAAACACGTTTAGTAAACAATTGCCTCTTAATTAAGCAATTGACGTTATTCGGATAGAATGTAACTTTAACTGATGATTAATAAGACAAAAATGAAAATTACGCAACGTAAAATAGTACTCCAAAATTTATTTTGTAGAAAATCTAGCTCAAACCATGATGTATAAAGGCAAAGCTTCTCAAAGTTCAGTGCATGTAGACAATTGCGCAGCAGCAGACAAAGCCATAGATGGACATATTCAAGAGGAAAAAGGAAAGGATTTCTGTAGTTTTACAAAGTCGACGGTGTATAAAACAGCGTGGTGGAAGTTAACCTTGCTTCACCAATCAAATGTTGCCTACTTGCTACTTTTCTTCAGGAAATCAAGTATGCCATTATATTATTTCTAACAAGCCTTTCTTCAGAACAATGGAATTAGATTATGTCTATAAGCATTCTGCATTTTCCTTTCAAAGTAAAGAGATAAATGCACAATAATGATCTAGCATTAGCTCTCTTTAGGAAATTGACTTTGGAAGCTTACTTTCGAAGTATTGCGTCCAGGAGTATTTTTATAGACAGCATCCTGCATCAATTCTTAAGTCATCAGTGCACCTAACAAATTTTCTATTTAGATCTAATTTCTAGTTGTAAAATGGTACCTTTCTACATTTTTAAATTGCAAATCGTTTCCCTCGTAGAACACAGCAATATAACGCTATTAAATAAAAGAATTTGGCACTTAAATGTCTGTTCAACGATCAACGTAGTGATTTCAAAAATGGTTTAAAAATTAAACCTATGAATTTTGAATGAATGTAATTTTAATACGCTAATAAATAAATTGCAAATTTGTGTGCTACAAGTCAGTAACAAATTAGAATATATATCTGTAAGTAATAAAATATCTTTAACTACATATCTGAGCAAAGATAGTATGTTAAACGTTGTTTTGTACCCCCCTTTTTTATCCAAAAGGGTCTTGAAAATTTTAAGGAAAATGTTTGACATGTCTGTTCTAAATTTATAGCTACCACCTTTCATCACAACACAACCCATTTAGACTTGACCAACTGGAACCCTAAACCCCAGTCAACAACTGTATACTATTTTGATGAACAACCATTTTTTTTTTCATTTTTTTTTTTATTCCTCGTCTTAAGCACTCCTTCATAAATTTGATTCGTGTAGAAGTATTTCATTATTTTCAGAAGATGCTATGCACCCTTCTTTTATTATATATTAAATTTTCTTCAAAATATTAGAAATAAATTGTAGTTCATGATATCATAAGTTTTGGGGTTTCTTTAAAAAAGAAATTTACTGTAATTTCTACATTAAAATACGAGAATTCTTACTCCTTTAGATTTACGCATCATATTTTCCCACAGTCTCTAGTTTCATAGTGTTTATCAAGGAATCAAAGTGAAATTATGATTATCGAAAGTCTACCAGTGATTATTCAAATTGAAATTTATTTTTGGTCAAAACGCTTCGTCATTTAAATTCATAGAGTGGAATGAATAAATGTCAGGAATATCCCTTGTATTTATGAGGATAAAATTCGACTCTTTTTTTAATATTCTAGGAGTCTTCCAAATTAATAAATTATTGACACCATTAATGTATGAGCATGATACAGTTAAAACTAAATTAATACTCTATTTAAGATAAATTCTTTTTTTCATCTAGCTGTGAATCGTCATACTGGATTCAGTGTGTTTGTTTTCAATGAGTCATTGTATATACCATCGTCAACCGGTGGATATAAAGTGTTTACGCAGAATCCATCTTCCTGTCCAAAACAAGTGATGAATGTGACTATCAACAAAGTTACTAAAGGAATAGTTGTATTCAATTCAAAGACGCCCCCGCTCAATACAAGTTGTGAAGGATATGAACCATCATTTGCCACTATTGAAATATGTGAAATAATGGTTATAGGTATGTTCTGTTTAGTAATTTATAATAAATGTATCTGTTGTTACAATAACTGCACATTTTTTACAACTTGTGATTTTTCAGCTTAAAGTGGCACAACCGAATTTTCGGTTTTGGTGGGGACTATCAAGCAAAAATCTTTTGACAAGCTCAAAACGTTTAACAGAAATAATAATTGAGAACGAACATCCATAGAGAAGCTTTGTTTTCTATAGTATACTTTATTTCTGCAAAATGTTTGATGGCCATGCCCCATCAAGCCCCCAGCAACCCCCACCCCACCCAATTTTATCTCGACATCCCTTCCTACATTCTTTTCATAAAAACAACCCTTTGTGAGAGAAAAAAAATGACATTCTGCATACATATGCATCGGGGAATAAGACTCATCTTTGCCCTTTATCAACCCGTAAATGTCTATAATAAATAAAACTTTCACAATTGATATTTCATTGCTTGGACACTGAGAGTACACTTAGATTACAATAGGCGAGAGAGAGAAAGAAAGAGAGAGAGTTAAAAGTTCCAAAAATACATTTTAGAGAAATTGAATTTTCTTATCACTGTTCTTTATTTTCACTTTTTTTCATTTATCTATCCTTAGATACCAATGCTTATTAGTATGATATGAAATTAGAAGTGATCAGTGAAGTCTTGCAATGATAGCACACGCATTTTAAGAATGTTTTATATAATTTGAAGTAAGTTAAGAACTAAAATATCGCATTAGTATTATTCAATGAAATTTTCTCCGAATGTCTGAATACCTTTAGGTTATCGTCCATAAATAAATTTGTGATCAGTTTTCAATAAAAAAATTCAGAGTTTGTGCTTTTAACGTATTTTCCTAAAAATGCATTTGGGATTTGATAATTTTCCCTATATAATATGATGAACTACCACGATAAACTTAAAAGATAAGAAAACATTGATAAATTCTCATTACTTTGAAAATTTAGGAACATTTATGTGAATATTTTCAATTACTTAACTTCTGATTTTTAGAACCCGAGGATTGAATCACCTTAAAATGAATTTGTGGATAGATAATGATTCACCGATGGTTTAATACTTACGCCGAGCAAAAGGAAATATCATTCCGGAGAGCATTGTTTATTCCCGGAATACAATACTATTCAGTGTAAAGCTTGAAAAATTGCCCACAGAGACAATTTGTTTAAAAGAGAGAAAATAGGGAAAAGTGTCATGATCTAAAGTTTTTAAGTTGCAAAAGATACAATGAATGTCTGCGATCAGGACATTTAAGTTGAGACTAAAAAGTAGCGTTATTGTTCTAATGAAATCAGGAATGACACATCATAAAGTTTCGACAGTTAAGCGAAGATTTAGACATTTTCATGTATTATTTATTTCATAAAATTCACAAAAAGAGAAAACTTCGATATTTCCCACAAGTATCCAGATTGTTATCAGATTTGGAAAACTTTTTCCTTGAGAAATCTAACACTGTGGTGGCTCAGAAAAAAATGATGAGGAAAATTACTACCTCTGAAACTTGGATTCATAATTATGATCCAGAATATAAACAAGTGTCCAATGAATAGAGAGCTTGGAATCCAGTCCCCCAAAGAAAGCAATAGTTTTAAGATCCCTGAAAAAACATATGTTTATTACATTCTTACATACAGCAAAGCTATTCATGCAAAACCAAAGCGATAGTCTGATAATACAAGGCATTATTCAAATGTATTGCAAATGGAAAGGAACTGAACAATGAAACGTTTTAACTTATCTGGATAATTGTGAAATAAGAATTTATTCATTTAAATATGAAAAAAATGATTGGATATTATATGTAGATACAAATGAAATCATTTTAGTAATGGGAATTGCATTAATGATGCATTGATACCATACATGAATAAAACAACTAATTATACCTCAGGTTCTTTCCAAGTTTCTTTTGAATGCGTTTAGAAAAAAAAAAAACTGCCAAACCTTTTCAAGCCGTGGAAGTATAATAACATATTATTAGTCATTTTAATACACAGTTGTCATCTGTTAATAAAGATTCAAGTGTGCTCAAATTATGGACCAATGGTTAATATTTGGTAACACTGGGGATCAAAATTTTACCTGAGAATATAAAGAGATAAATATTCTTAAGAACATTAAAGCCATGATTACACATATTGATAAGCAGTTATCTTCAGATTGTGCAGAATCAGGTTTGTTTAAATCTCTCTGATTTCGGTTGGACTATAATTAGGAGGCAAAGTATTGTCTATGAATAAATAGGAAACAATCTTTATAAAAAATCTTTTCAAAACAAGCATTCCGTTATTGGCTATATTTTTATCCAAATTTCCTTAGGTTGGTTAGGTTCAAGTTTGTTTAAATCATAGATCAAGGGATTGATATTTTTGGGTCCAATAGAGATAAAAAGTTTTACATAAAAGCGCATAGTATATATCCTTAAAAAGTTGTTTTTTTTTTTAAATAGCCAGGCCGTAATCAATTATTATGCAATTATCTTCAAGTAATACAGATTCACCATTGTTCAAACCACAGTCCTCTGCTAGGCCATTAGAAGGGACAAACATTAGACGAAAAATATTTTTTTTTAAATTTCTAAATGACTCAGCGCTGTAGCCTTGTAGCCTCTTGTTTGAATTTCTTGTTTATTATTGTCTGTTTATTAAAGGAATGAATATTAGAGATATCAAACTCAGAATATGAAATTCATGAATTTTTTGAACATTTTTTTTTATTTGTTCTATATACGTTGTTGTTATTTCTATTTGAATATCTTAATTCTTTTCTCAATACACATTCAGACGGTGTTCAATGTATTTTCTAAGGGTGTCACTTTCAACAATATGGAGAAAGATGCACGTCATGCTCAGTAAAATGTTTGAACCAGGAGTGTGATGCGTTCAATGGGTCCTGCATATATGGATGTAGCAATCCTTTAATGGCACCATACAGGTAAAGCGATATCTGTCTTATAGATTTTTTATAGCAGATAACCGATGATTCCAAACAGGCACTTCGAAAAGATTACTATTTGTGAGTAAGGAAGCGAAACAAAAATATAGTTATAAAGTTATAGTTTCTGTTTCTGATAGACATCCTTTTTTTATTTATTGAATTTCAGAATGTCAAGATCATAAATACGGACCAAACTGCGTATTTAACTGTGGCCACTGTAAAAATGGCGAACCATGCAGTAAGTTAAATGGAACATGTGTAGAGGGGATGTGATGTTGGTTGGAGTGGAAAATTATGCTTAAAAGGTTATTTCTGTGTTTTAAATGTTTTATACAACGATTATCTAATATATGTTATGAAAAAATGAAGGATTTTCTTATCTGTATAAAAAGTAGAATTTTTAATGTTTACGTATCAATGAAAATGAGGAATAAAGAATTCAAATTCAATTATTAAATTTTTCATTATCCCTTATATCTTTTTTTTTTTTTTCAGTTACGTCTTCTCCTGGGGATTTACATACAGGTGAGACCTGTTCAAAAAAATTAATATATACTATAAATTTTCATTTTTGCTTACTAGTATCATACAAGAGAGCCAAGGGCCTTAACGGCACCTGAGTACAATACAACAATTTAAAGGATCCATAAACTGATGAATGAAGCTTTGTTGCCCGAAAGCAAGAAAAATAGTATGATTAGCATCAACAAAATAATTGGTCTAGTATCTATCTGTCCCTCATTTATCACTATTACCATGCAGACGATTAACAAAATGTCTATTTTTTAACCCCATATAATTACTTCTCACATTGGCCTCTCTGCCTTTGAAGAAAATCTAAAAGATCAGTTATCTTTGTCTTGTTTTTATTCATCTATTATTTCCAAGTCTATCTGATCATTAAAACTTTGAAAGTACTTTTTGTGTTATACAATAAATATTCTTGCATAATTCTCGTATTCTATTAATCTTTCATATACATTATTTACAGTGATTAATTATCAAAGGTGTATGGCAAAGGGGAATAACTTTGCTCAGCAGAATACAAGATAATAGAACCCTGGCCAGGACCAGAACACTTGACTAAATGGTCCGGGTGTTCAAAATTCTGGTAAAAATACCCTTGCATATTAAAACTTTTATTCTGTTTGCCTCAAATATGCCGAGAAGTATAGAGGATTTTCAAAGAAATGCATTTTCACTATATTATTAAATAAATAAAGCCCCACCCTTACATCAGAACATCTAACCCAGGGGCCATGAACTCACAATTCTGGAAGAAGCACCCTTGCTCCTCATAACTATACACTTCTATTTTTTTTTTTTTTTTTTTTTTTTTTTTTTTTTGCTTTTTAACAAGTAGTAGAAAAAATATTTTGAAAGATACTATGCATTTTAACTATATAATCAATAGACCCCCCCCCCCCTTTCACCAGAACCTCTGACCCAGGGGCCATGAATTTCAAAATTCTGGAAGAGGCATTCTTCCTTATCATAACCATGCACTTCCTTTGTTTGAATAATACCCAGGAGCCGAAAAGAAGATTTACAAAGAATTTCTGCATTTTCCCTACATAATCAATAGAGTCACGACGCACGACGACGGACAAAAAAGGGTAGCAATAGGTCACCTCAGTGACTCAGGTGACCTAAAAATTACCAGATATAATTCGATAATTACCTAAGCAATTCTGTTGTAAAAAAAAATAATATACAAAGGTAAATCAAATGTTGCAGACAACTTTTAAGATAATGTATATAAATGCTTGTTTAAAAAATATCAAGTATAAAATTATGATAGCATTTATACTTATTTCTATTGCAAAGTAATAAGAGGTCCTTTGGTATTTGAATATGTTCAAAAGAAACGATACTCGTCTGCCGCTCAAACATTTGAATACTGTTCTAAGGTTTCAAATATTTATCTTCTAAGTTCCAAATTTTAGTGAAAGCAATTTGAAAAAAAGATTGTCAACAGTTGTTGTAGGCGAACTATATCTTTCTCCATAGATTTTAAGCGCAGTGTGCCTTTTAATTTGATAAAGTGTTTTAATAAAATATTCCCAAATTATCTTGGGAAGACAAACATATTTTTCAGCTTATTTTTCTAATAAAAACTGCCATCAACTTAAGAGAAGAAATAAATGTAGAGAGATATCTGCTGATGCGTCCATCTTTCATTTCGTTGAGATGAATAGTAATCAATGGCTTCTTACATTATGTTTTATTAGATGAAGACATTTCCAAGACGTCATCTGTTATTACATCAATTTTTTCAACGCTTGCTGCTGTATCAATTATATCCGTGGGTGTCATAATTGTATGCAAAAAAAGGGAAATGGAGAGCTTTGCATAGTAGAAAAGATCAAACAGACAAAGTTCCAGCAAATGCTGTGAAAAACCCTGAGTTTTATGATCGGGTAGCTTATAAAAAGAAGACACCCAGGCCTATGATGACATCAATTTGTAATTGAAACATTCTACCTATCGTAAAATACGTATCAAAAACAAAAAAAAATTCTTAAAAAATAAATAGGTATTTATCTTATCAAATTTTACTTTTGTTTTTACTTTTTAAACTTCATGTGTTAGAAATGTCAATTTAAGACTGTTAAAAAAATGTTTGAGATGACGTCCTGCATTGGTTTAATGTTATATGGTTCACTTAATGTTTTTTTTAATTTTTTTCTAACTTTCAAATATATGCATTATACCTGCTTTTGGTTCTTCTGAGAAAATGGTAGTTAATCAGAGCTATTGTGAATGATCCCTTTAAAAGGTAATAAATTGGATACATATATGTATACGAGGGTTGTACATAAAGTTCATGGACAATGACGTTTTTGTCAAAGTGAAAGGTCTTAGATATACTTATTGTATTACAAAATATATGTTATGCAGATTTAAGTCAGAATAATTTGGTTTTGGTTCTTTGAACTAAATATATTTTATAAAATTCGCGGTCTTGAAAGGTCGAAGATATTGCGCACGGCTAGGGATAAAATGTCATAAGCTTTGAAATAAGATTTTTTAGATTAAAATAATAATTTTCTCGATAAAAGAAGCCAAAACTTATTAAAAATTAAATTTTTCTCATATTAAGTGTTTGTCGTCTTTTTCTGATATCTTTAGTATCGCTTATATGACAGACAGTGAAAACATTAAAATAAAACCCAAGAAATATGTTTCAAAAATTGACAAAAAAGCGGCGTCCGCCATCCCAGTAGAAATGCGTCCATTCATAAAACTATGTTTTAATATAGTTAAAACGAGGTCAGAGAGAAAATAATTATTCAAACAACCGGAAAATATTGGATTATATTAGTTAATTGATTTGAAATTGGTATATAAGATTTTTGAACGGCATGTACAATTTGAGAGACACAACAGGAAATGGAAAACTACTGTTATTTGACGAAAATAGGACATTCCTATTTATGACGTTGTTATAAATCTAGCACAACCTCAGACTGGACTGTGCAGTCTGTGTATACGAAGTGTTTATACTGATGACACTCGTTAGTTAATATATTATATATATTAACTAACTATATATATTGTTTTGAATTTTAAGATTTTACTTAATTATGGTCTATCTATATATATTATCGCACACACTTGGCAGTGTGACATAGCAAAGAAAAAAAAAACTTGTGTCGAATATGTGATAAAAAAATTCAAAATCCGTATTTTTGACGTTATCACAAAACTAGCTTACGTCAGACTGGGCCGTGCGCTTGCATATACAATCTTTTTGCACCTATAACTTTCCTAATATATAGTGTGTATTCTTTTTATACATTTACTAAATTATTATCTTTATCAAAATAAAGAAGCTGTGGAAATTGTTTAAATAGAACACATTGCGATACATTATTTGGGTTCTGTCCTCACGGGTGCGAAGAAGGTTGGAATGGTTCAAAATGTGATGGTAAATTGTTTTATAAATGCATTATCAGATTAGATGTTTCACTGATGCTATCAGTTTTCATCCAGTTTCGACAGTCCTCGGGTCTCAAAAGGTAAAGGTGATGCGATTCATCCTCATTATATGTTCCTTCGCAAAAACCACAGCACAAATTTTAACCTTATACTTTTAAAAATTAGTTCAGTAGCAGGAACATTAATTTGTTTTAAATAGTTATATACGTATATATGCGGAAGCAAAGTGAGAAAATCGGAAGGGTCATTGACGTTTCAAGATTGTTCAATCCATTGTCAATGATATGAAAAGAAAAATAAATGTGTATCTGTTCTTCGAAAAAAAATGTACAAAATGTGAAAGTTAATTACAATACTAAGCTTCTTTGGGTATTTTGGATAAAACAAATATACAAAATTTTTCTGAAGAACAAAACGTTTCATTACTTCTATCTCGAAAAGTACTTGGAGTAACTTCCCCATGCTCGAGATTTGTGTAAAATTTTATGGTCTTTCTATAAACTCCAGACATAGATGTAATACGCACAGGAATAATGTTACATAACGGAATAAAAAATGCACAAATAGCTCCAAGCACTTTTCAGAATAGCAAGAATTATGGCTTCACGTGTTTAAAAATTCAGGATTTATAGTGAAACGGATATCGTTGAACTTTTGATATTTTCGAAGGGCGGGACCCCGCATTCTTACTGAACAAATTTGCTCCCTACGGCTATATATAAAGTCTACACATTATCAATTACTTTGACAATAAAATGTGGATTAATATATTTTAGAATATGTAATTTATTTTGGTCCAATTAAGCTTGTTTTGTATTAATTTTTATTTTTACAAGCAACGATAATAGCTTGATCCACGCCTCAAGTACAGAGAAACTGCGTGTCAAACCAAGAAATGGCGTCATTTCATTAAGTACAGCGAGATCAGGCTGGCTTTCATTCTACATACTTAAAGTGCTGTTTGGCGAGATTAGTTGCACATCCATTTATCTGTATAATAGTTATAAAAAGGAAAGTATTTTAGTGTGTTTTGAAAAGAATTTAAAGTATTTATTCATCGAGATTCATTTGAATTGTTTTAACGTGACGTCATAATAGCTTTCCCGATCCTCTTCATAGGCTGACGTAGATATGCGAGTCCTTAACCTAGCTGAGATGTTTATTTTGTCAGTTTCTCAACAGAAAACGGATTTATTTTGAAAATTTATATTTGTGTAATATTCGTTAAGGTAAAAAAAAAAATCGATATTTTTCTCTTAGTTTCTTTAAACAATTATATTACACAATTTCTTCACACCATTTTAAGGAATATTACGAGAGAAATTTAAGAAAAAAATCATACGTTTCCTATCTAAAAATAAATTGACTTTACTATTTCAAGTTATACGAAAACAAGTAACTCATCAGTATAAAGCAAAAAAAGTCAACACATGTATCATATTAATATGTCAAAAAAAAGAGTCGAAACAAACAAATAAAAGGCAAATAATAAGTTTTTTTATGACTACACCATTTTAGAAAAAGAGCAAAGACTTCTAAGTCTCTAAACTGAAAATGGGGCCTTCTCTAAGAATTTTCGAACATTAAAACAGAAACTTATATTAAACTTATCTGACATAAAAACAATTGGTGTTGATATCCTTAAGCTATAAGAACATTTTTGTGACTTTCAGAATGCCAGGAATATAAGAACGGATCAAACTGTTTATCTGTCTATGGACATTGTAAAAATGGAACATCATGCCCCAAGATCCATGGAATCTGTGAACTTGGATGGGAAGGTCCTCTATGTTTAAATGGTAGAGTTCACACTATGTGGTCAAAACAAAAAGGAGGATTGATTGTGCTAAAAAAAAATTAGGCAATTAATGTTTGTCATAGATTTTTTTTTTTAAAAGAGTTACATTTTCTATCAGTAACACCAACAGGTGATGAGACTTTGTTACAAGAAGGTAAGGGAGGTCAATATATCAAACCATTTAGTTCGATCTATTTACCGTTTTCATTTTTATTAATTTAAATTTAGTTCATTACTCAAGACACACCTTTCCATTTTCGTAATGATTTTTAACAACGTTTTTAACTTTGATAAAAATGGGTTGTGAAGGGGAATGGGAGAGCTTTTGGATTCAGATTTCAGTCTCATAACCACATTAAAAACCGGTAAAATGTAATATGATTATAGTTATTTATCAGAGCCTCGATGGTTAGTGGTGAGATTTTAAAATGTCAGAAAAGGATGTGATTTTTTTTTATTGCCTGAACTCAGTCCCCTGTCCAGAAATCAACAGTAAACGGTGCCTGCGTAGAACCTGATGTTTACACCTCAGAGATTTTTTCTTTACATTTTGCAACTCTAGGATTTATTTGGAAAAGTGAATACTTGTTTTTAAGGGAATATTTGAAAACAAGATAATTTAGAGAATATGTGTTCCCCGCTTAAGGAAAAGAGAAGACCATGTTCGGATCAGATGGGGATAGGGGGGTCGACGAGGGCCACTTTAAGAAGGGCAGCCGGACCCTAGGAGGTTATGGTATAGAATTTTGTTGCAAAAACTCAAAGGTTTCTTGAGATATCGCCCGGAAATTAAAGTTTTACACACACACAGAATGTATGATTTTTCGACCTTGACCTTTGACCTTTTGACCTCAAAATCAATTGGGGTCTTTCTTAGGCCAAAGGGAGCTGTGACATAAAATTTAAATTCAAATGCTAAAAGACTTCAGGAGATATGACACGGAATTGAAAGTGTAATTACACCCAGATTTTATGAAATTATGACCTTGATCTTTGACGTTTGAACTTCAAAATCTATAGGGGTCTTCCTTAGGCCATAGGGAATTGTTGTTGCAAAAGCTTCATGAGAACAATCAAAAGTGTTGCAGACATACAGAAATGCAGACAGACAGCTAAACGGACGGACGGACAGACAGACCAAAATCAATATCCCCGACTTTCAGTGAAAGCAGGGGACAGAAAATGACTTTTTATTGATTGGAAACATTTATAGACACTATGCAGAATGTAAGAGCATCACTTTCTCTTTTACTAACGTTTCTAAATTATAAAGGCGGTAGTAGACATGGAATTCCATTGAAGTATCTTGTTAAAAAGGTATATTAATTCAGTATCCATACATAAAGTTTAAGAAATATTTTTTTGGCTTTGTTCATATATTAGAAAATCTATTTTATACTTAGTTCATGAATGAGAAAAACATTGTATTATATTTTTTTATGAAAAACGTTAAATTTCAAACGTCTAAACCATTTAAAGTAATAAGTTTGAAGTATATTTGCCCAATGAAGCAAATAAATGCGGTGTATAACATTATAGTTGGATGGGGTCATACTCGTCCTTAGTCATGTAGTTATATTCTGCTATCACCTACACATAATGGCGTTTTCTTATTCAATTCTCTAAAAGCATACTTTACGAGAATTTGAACATCGATATCATTGTTTAAATTTGGTATTTTTTAAATTCTATGGACCTAATAATGACATTGTTACCAAATATAACGAACTAATGGGTCATACTTTGGCTAAGGTGTTCATACCAATTGTAAGGCCTTCGCTTTATACTAAAGCTGAGTGTCATTGATTGATTGATTGATTGATTGATTGATTAAGGTTTAACGCCGAGTCGGCAACATTTCAGCCTTTTTTTTTGGCGGGAAAAAAATGACTACGAAATTTTCTGTCTACATGATCAATACTTAATGCTCAAGACGTTTGTGACCTGTCAACGGTGGATGCTTACACCACCTTGGCACCTGATCCCACCTCTAAAATTATTGGGTCAATATTTTTGGATTTTTAGTGCTTGCAATTTTTTTTAATCCAGCACTCCTTTTTTGGTGTAGAAGCAGATTGTAGTCCAAGGTCGTATTTTACACCCTGTTGCAAAATAATAGGTATGCGAATCTTTCAACAAGAAAAAGAAAGAGATTTTCGACAATAACTAGCATAAATATGAAACTACGCTTAAATTCTACTTAGTAAATCTGAATTAAAGCTTTAGACCATTATGCAAACATACACACAAAATCATTAATTATACTTTATGTAAAAAAAATGACGATAAATTATTTATATGCTGTGTATTTTAGATTTCAGGATATGGAAGAGGCTATTTTTCATCATTTCCGGTATCTCAACCTTTCTGGCTATTACTCTAATGATTTTATGCTTGAGAATTTTACACACTAGAAGGAAAAGCCGATTTCAATATATTAACAGAAAGACCACATTTATTGTAGGAAAAAAAAACAAGATTATGATCGTATAACTGCGACAAATAACAGATATACCTATAGCAATTTTGATTCTACATTAAGAAGCAACAGATATGCATATAACAATATTGATTCCACAGTAAGAAGCAACGGATATAACTATGGCCAGATTGATTCTACAATGGAAGATCCAGACTATATGGAATTTCATTTATAAAAAGAAGCAGATAGAAAATAAGCCAACACATTTTGAAACATTGAGAGAGAGAGAGAGAGAGAGAGAGAGAGAGAGAGACGAAATGGTTATGATAATGCTGTAGATTTCGTATTTTCAATTTATCAGATATCCTTTAATGTTGAAGTAAATATCATTTTGTCTAGCAACATTGATTGCTATTAAGAATGGCTATACGATTTACGAAAAAAAAAAACAAAACTTTTGTAATGTTATATTCAGTGCCCAAATTGGCGGTAAATATTAACGGTTGATTAATGATAGAATGTTGAAACATATAGTATAATAATAAAAATTAAAAGCTCTCCATTTTCAGCAAGCCAAAATCGAAGTCCGTTGGTAAAGAGATTCACGCTAGATATCACAAAGTGGAAGGGGTCCTGCCGTAGCTAGCCTATATTCTAAATACAAAAATTGTAGTAATTTATCACGCCCTAAGTGTATTAATAATAAAAATACAATGATAGATACAAAGCAAAGGAAATCTACTGCAAACAATAAAAATGAACTACTTATTAATCTGTTTCATGTGCATTGTTATAATTAAATTAAAAAAAAAAATAATATTTAGCATAATAACAAAATAAATTGAAATGCATCATGCCAGTATATCTGCTTATAAAAAAGATAAAAAAATCTAATGATTAAGGTCAGACATCAGACTCCTTAATATGCTATGAAAAGAATTTGCTAATAATTGTTACTTTAACGAGTTCCCTCGCAGAACAATTTACATTACCAGTCATATGTGCAAAATACTTGATTATGGTGTTTCCTATTTTATCCTTTGGAAATATTTGAATATCAACATAATATTCTTATGCCCCGTTATCGCAGATTCGGGGATGTATAGTTTTTGCATTGTTTGCCCGTGTGTCTGTGTGTCTGTTTGTCAGCAAAAACTTTAACCTTGTCCACAACTTTTGACTAGGTGGAGCTATGGCTATCATATTTCATATGTGTATTCCTTGTAACAAAACGTTCCTTTGGATCTTTGACCTTTTGACTTTGTTCTTAGAGTTTGACTTACTTTTGCAAAAAAATACCCAACTTTTACCTTGCCAATAACTTTTGAACAATTGGTGCTAGGGCTTTCATATTTCACATGTGTATTAATTTTGACAAGATCTTTTCATGGGTATAATTATTATCATTTGACCTATTGACCTCGATCTTAGAGGTTAACCTACTTTCAAATAATCTTTAACCCTGGCCATAAATTTTGAACAATTAGTACTAGAGCTTTTAAATTTCAAAGGTATATTTCTTGTGACAAAACGATCCTTTGATTCCAACAATCTTGACCTTTTGACCTTGACCTACTTTTGAAAAAAAAAAACCTTTAATATTCGATAAAATATTTGAATATTTGGTGTTAGGGCTTTTTTTTTTATTTTGCATGTGTTTTTCTTATGACAAGGTCTTTCTTTGCGTACCATTAATTTGACTACCCTTGACGCTGGAGTTTAACGCACTTTTGTAAAATATTAACCTTGACCATAACTTTTGAATGGTCGGTGCTCGGGCTTTCATATTTTCTACGTATATTCATTGACACAAGTCCTTTCTTTGGGAAACAACATTTTTGATCTCTTGACCTTGGAGTTTGACTTTGAGAAACTTTAACCTTGCCATACGAGGGCATCAGTGTTTCACAAATACATCTTTTTTTTGTAGATATACACAATTCCTTTTCACAAGTTTTATAGAGTTATCTCTCTTTGCCACACGGGAGCGTTTTCGTCGACCGCCATTAAGGTGCTGACAGTGTGACAAGAGTGACACTATGTGACAGTATGTCTTACGAATAAAGAGGTGGCAGACATTGTGTCATCTTTGTTGTTCCGAGGCGAACGTACTAAAATACCCCTGCAAACGTATGGCGGTATAAAATAAGCCTGCCGAGAAAACCTAAACCATTCTATGTTTTAAACATTTTCCTAAGTATTTGATTTTATCAGCCATAATCAGGATCGACCTATTTATTATAATATATATGCGCCCTGATTTTACTAACTGCAATATGCCCGTAGTGCTATTTATCCAGCGTCTTTTTCTTTTACTTTTTATAACCATGTAGCGTTATACTTAAAAAAGTTTGTTGGTAGAAAATAAGCCTGCCGAGAAAACCTTTACCTTTATTTCATGTTTAACAATATATATATATATATATATTATACGCCCGTTATTTATCCAATATCTTTTCATTTTAATTTATGCATTCCTTTTATACACTATGTGATGTTAAAAAAAATAGAATGATTTTATAATTGTCTTTATTTTATCTTTTATTTTAAATTACAATTTACATGGGCCCTATATAGAGAGCACGCCTGCCGAGAAATCAATAGGGCCGCCCTCCCCCCCCCCCCAAAAGCTTTAAAATTTGATTTACACGTTTTACTACTATATCATTTGAAGAGGAAACAAGATTTAAACAAAAATCTTTGATTTTATATTGATTTGTATTAGAGTATGCTGTACTTAAGGCGAAAGGTAAATTAATATATAAAATATTTTCGTTAACGTTAATAGTCATGCATACATGTGTGAAATTAGGATTACTGAAAACAGATTTTAAACATTTAAAAGTTCTGCTTGGCATTAAGAACATCGATAAAAATATTTTTAAGAAAGAGCATATATCATGCAGGAAAATGTTTAAGTAAATGTACATGTATAAGTCATTTAAAAACTTCCATCACGTTTCACTTAAAATCCTGGGTATCTGTAAACTAGGGGGAAAAAATCAACAACATCAGAGAGATGCATGTTTATAAATTCATTACTTCTGAATTTATAATAATATGAATTTGAGGTATCATTTGATAGCAATTTATAAACATAATATCATAGGTGTCGAAGGCAAATTAAAAAAGTATACGGGTGTGTGTATACGGGTTTGTGTGTGTGTGTGTGTGGGGGGGGGGGTGTTAAACTTCGTTGATCTACTTGATCAGCCTCTATAAGGGTGAACTCACCATGCATCGGACACCCTCGCAATTCAACAAGTTCTAGTGATATCGGTACTGACCGAATATTATCAAAATGGAACTTAACATGTAATATGTGGTTAAAATATAAATTTTTGACAAAACCGTGCCCTATTTATTGAGAAAATATCATTAAAAAACTGATGTTTTCGAAATAAGTCATAATTCACCATGGATCGGACAATATTCTCCATGCATCGGACATCCGATATTTATGTAACCAGGTGTTAGATCTTGGATCCACCTACTTGTCGTTGGTCTCTTCATTGTTTGTTCGTCACGTGATTTTGGGTAATAAAGATAAAGGGGTGTATGATAGAGAGAGAGTGAGTGGTGTTCACAATACTAGCCAAAACCTGTTTTTTAAATTACCTGCCATACCCATCCATGCACGCCGTCTAGGTAGACGCATCTATCATAATATATGATATAGGGTCATGTAGGCTGGTAAGCTTTTTATCTATTTATCATTGTATTAATAATTTCATAGTTTTCAGTTATACATTTGATTTAAGCAATTTATTTATACGTAAAGTTGATATTGTTATATTAACGGATATTTAAAGTAATTGAACTGAGTGTAAAGTATAAATGTAAAGTATGTTGTATGAATGTTGTAGGTTTAATCCAAAATATAATTTACAAAAACCCAAGATTTGTCTGTATGAATTTCTACCGACGGGTTACATTTAAACCAGAAAAATATCATACCTTGATCTCGGTGCTTTAAAATTAGTGATATCGAAACATTTTTATTTTTTATTTAAAAATTAAAAAAAAAAACCTCTAATTTAAAATTGAATGACTATTTCGATCAACAATGTGAAGAGATTTTAGTTGCATCACATCGCCTTAGAAAGGCTTTACAGTACTAGTAATGTGGCAACTCGCACCTTTGTCTCGTGGGTTATCATCATCTAGTTTAAAAGAATAAATTTGGTCCACTTCTAGTCGTCATATATCGATTATCTGTATTTTCACTGAAAATTTAGAGTTTTTATTTTCTATTTCCCTAAAAAAAACAGCTGTCTTTTGGGTTTTATATGAAAATGGAAGTGATTACCCATGCATCGGAAAGTGTCCGATGCATGGTTAATTTGTGTCCGATGTACGGTGAAATAAGCATACTAGTTAAAAACAACTCTACAAAAATTAGACAAACATTAAAGTAAAATTTTTGAAAATTTTCTGTAAAATTATCAAACATTGATAAATTTTACCTAGGTCCGACCCATTCCCTTATCCTATTTTAAAAGAACGACAACTCTAAAAATTGCAAAATCGTAAAATTCTGGTTACTCCCCTTTGATGATGCAAAATATGACGTAATTTTAAGGCCATTCTTGTGGTATTTTTATTACAACATGAAAATAAAAATCGCCATTATTAAAAACTTTAAATCTTCACCTTTAAGACAGAAACAAGTAAAAGCACGAGGAGACTCGTGTTCAATGAAAGTTTATTGCTTAAAGTTGTCCGAAGCAAGGTATGTGTCCGATGCATGGTTAACTCACCCTAATTTGCTCTTGATTATTGAAAAGCACATGCGTGTCTGATGGAATTTAGAAAAAAAAACAACTATTTATTCAAAGTGATAGATATAGATGTGGCGAGGAAGAGTTTTAATCGACTTTTATAAATGTTGTTCAATACTCAATAAATTTTTAATACTGCAAACAAGTCGCACACGCATCGGAAGCAAATAAGAGGGGGGAGGGGTTAACTTCGTTAAATAAGAAAAAAAATGGGGGAAGGGGTAAGTTGTAGAAGTTTATATTTCACTAATGAAAGGAGAGGGTTAGTCCTCAACTCACCCCTCTTTAAAACACGTAAGATATTCATTTGCCCATAACCAACGAGTGCCCTTGATTGGTGATTAATTTAAAGCGTACACTGCATGAACATGCTAAAAAAATCCATCGTAAAATTCAAATTAGACCCTAAGTCTAAGTTCCGGTCTTGAAACATGATTTTGTCTAGATCTGCTTCTATGTATAATGTCTGTTCTTAAAAACTACTTGACAAATCACATGCTCATGTGTAATTGCAGATCCGTGAAAAAATAAACACACTCTCCCTCTCTCTCTTCTATAAAAGATATACGCACTAATATCAGTTTCTACCTTATAATCTATTGCTAAAATTTATTTCAAAGAACTGTCAGGCGTAACATTTATCAAAAATATATTTCAGGTCCAAAAATAAGTAACAAACCAAATAAATAAATAAAAGAGAGACCATAAAAACAAAATGTGAATTAGCTTAAACTTTATATTTACAATGCTTTGTGTCAGTATTACGGCGATTGATAATGAAAAATGGGGAAAAGTCAGTGCACATAGTATGACTGGATTATGACGTTGTTAGCACCTTCATGGCGTCAGATCACGTGATCAAAACATGGCGGCGCCCATAATTGAGGTCAGAGCATTATGTATATTTAGACATTTTGAAAACAAGCAATCAGTTAACATTAAATTAGCAATAGTCCCCTATCGCCGAGAATAATCTGGTTCCCATTAAAAATTGAAAATGCCATGTTTCCATCAAAAGGTCACTGAAGCAGAAAAATGCAAAATTGATCTATTACTTACGAGGTAAATTCACATATCAAAATCAGCACAGTAGCTACAAGCTTTAAGAAAACAAGATGAAATTTTCAAAAATTCAAAAGTAAGCAATCTTTCTATAAAAAAAAAAAAAAAAAAAAAAACCAGCTATCATTGTGGAATGCCATTTCATATTAAGGATGAATTAAATGCAAAAAAAAAAAAAAAAAAAAAAAAAAAAAAAAAAAAAAAACGAACAGTAATTAACATGTACAAGCTTAAAAGTCCAATTGAACAATAAAGGTTATGAACAGCTGTTGAAATCATGTCTAAAGGACAAGGTATGGTAACGGCCGAATCTGGTCTCTTATTTGATGTAAAAATCAGAACAGAGTTAAAACCGTGATAGTTTGTAGTTTTCAACTTAAAATGATGCTTGTTTTAAAACCATCACTGATTTTGATTCCAAGCTTTCACGGCGGAATCAAGAGGGTGCAGAAGTAGGATATTTTCCCGAAGTTCCTCAATTCTAGTGAGATACTTTTCACTTTGGGAAACATAGAGCACAAGCTTGCCTATCTTAGATTTTATACATAAAATGCA
Organism: Saccostrea echinata; assembly: GCF_033153115.1. NCBI lineage: Eukaryota > Metazoa > Mollusca > Bivalvia > Ostreida > Ostreidae > Saccostrea > Saccostrea echinata. Next base: position 18,017,683 of record NW_026889754.1, on the reverse strand, counting down.
CCTGATACTAATGTATGAAATATATTAAATTGGTAGATAGGCAAGCTTATGCTCTTTGTTTTCTGAAACAAAATGTGCTGTAAAATCGATGAAAATTTGCATAAAAACGAGAAAATTCGGAAATTAACATATTTTCTGATCTTCCTGTGACCTCTGTGTATCATATAATATTGAATCAGTACTTTTTTTCTGCATGGGTGACAAGAGGTTTTCATTGATAAACTGTTGCATCATTCTAAAAACACCTCAAACCAGGGGCCAAAAAGGGGTCTTAGCCTTACTTGTCCTTGATGTATTTTTTTCTTCTGCGACACCTGCATCTCATTTTTCGGTATTTCATCTGAAAACCTTGTACCGTATCTATTCTTTGAAAGACGCAAGGATCAGAGTATAAGCCGTTTGAAACTGTCTAAAACTTGATGCTTAATTAATGACAATATTATTTTTTTATCTGCATCCTTAATCAAAGGAATTCAAAGTTCTAATTTATGGACTAGGGTGTGTATCTAAGTCTTTCCTCTTAAAAAAATAAACAATACGATGTTTATATGTGCAAGGACTGTTTTCCCTTTAATATTACTTCAACTATCTTGATTTACATATGATCTGAAAGACGCAAAAACTGTATACGCCAGAGTATATACACCAGTCGAAACTTTCTAAACAGTTTTTCTGATCACATAATACATAATATTCTTAACATTCAAAAGAATCCAATTAATAAATAGAGGTCAAAACAAATACCAGTCAAAACCAGAATTAATTTCTTAATCAGAGAATCAGATTGGCATCTACAGGTACTCCAATGAATTTCAATTGAAACTCCTGTCAATCCCCTTCTTCCCATCTCCCCTTTACTTTTTTACAAATGCTCGTGCACGCATTTTGTTGCTTAATGGTTAGCATATCCTTTACAAGAGAGAGGAGGGGGGTACCCGCTCCCAACATCTTTCTCACGAAATAAACGTTGATATTTTTTGGGGAGGTGTTGTTTTAGACAGCTTTCATTTTCATATTTTTTTTTTTGGCATGTCAAAATTTTTCATGCAATGATTAATTTCAATTAATTCAATTTAAAACAAGTGAAAACATTCACTTTAAAACATGTGAAGATTTGGACTACCCTCCCCCCCCCCCCTTTCTCCCGGTCCACAAATTAACCTTTTAAATTCCTTAGATTAAGGTTTCAGAAAAAAAATGATATTGTCAGTGATTAGAAAAGAAGTATAAAACAGTTACAATCGGCATACACTCTGATTCTCTGAGTCTTTCAGAACTGTCAATTAGTTTTCTGGTCGCCCGTTTTGGGTTTTGGATGTTGGTATTTGGGGATTTCTGTGATTGGAGAATTACACGAGCGAAATTGGAGAGAAAATAATTATTTAAAAAATACAAGATGGATGAAAAGTTGTTACCAGAGGATTTTTATCATTATATAAGGATTGTTTGGAGAAAAATGGGTTCGTAATACAGTTTGAATGCGGTGCATATAACCTTAAAAATGAAAAAAAAAATCATGTCAGGGACACAGAAAGGGGCAAATATAGTTCCAGGTTTTGTTTCTTTTTATTATATAATTATACACTATATATGTACAGAAATATATGATATACAATGAGAAATACAGATAATTTTGTAAATTTCTTTTTGAAAGTCTGATGAGGGATAGCATGTGGTTTGATTGTTCCTGTATAAGTATCTCGCCTTTATGCAACTTTATTTTACTTATGGAATTTTTAATAATGCTCCTCACAACGATTGTGAACTCAGACATTCGTTAATGTAACTGAGAGTTGTGTAAGACAATACAAGCTTGTGATAATATCTAACACTGTGTAACCCTCAAACAAGTCCCAAAATTATGTGGCTCCTGTGCTATTCACAAATACGTGCGTAGGATTTTGAGATCTTCATAGATCAATAAGAACATTACCTAGTTTCTGGAGAACGAATTGTATTATGAAAATTTACATTAACATAACATCATGGTAAAACAAGAAAGAAAGAACTTATTAGGGAAGGGGGAAGATATTGCTTAACATACCATAACAAAAAATTACTATAGTTAACTAAAGTAAACTATAGTTTATTATAGTTAACTATAGTTCAAACTTTGATACTTTGATTAATTATGAGACTTCACTTTGGAACTTTTTTTTGATGTTTCAAAGCCTAAAATATCTTAAATTCGATATGAGTCATGTAAAATTTGGAAATAATATGTGAATATTCAAATAATAAATCCATTAAATATAAAAAAAAAATGTGTATGTATAAATTGAAGAACAAAAAATATAAAAATTTGAAATCCAAAAAAATACTATGATTTACTATAGTGAAAAACCCTGTGGAAAGTAATGAAATATTTGGAGATAACGAACAGTATTCAAGCTCAAAAGTCCATTAATCAATACAAAATGGGAGCAGAGCAAACACGGACCTCCAAACATCAGAAATAAACTATAGATTGATTCACTATAGTAAAAAAAACATGGAAAGTAAACTACGCAGCTAGGTTAAGGACTCCCATATATACGTCAGCCTATGCAGAGGTTCGGGAAAGTTATTATGACTTCACGTTAAAACAATATAAATGAATCTCGATGAATAAATCTGTTCTTTTTAAAACATACTAAATACCTTCGTTTCTCATAAATATCATAAAGAGAAATTTATGTGAAACTTATCTTGCCATAATAGCACTTAGCGTATGTAGAATGAAAGCCAACTTGATCTCGCTGTACTTACTGAAATAACGTCATTTCTTAGTTTGACACGAAGTTTCTCTGTACCTAGGCGTGGATCAAGCTTTTATCGTAGCTTGTAAAAATAAAAATAAATACGAAACGCGCGTAGTCGGACCAAGAGAGAGAGAGAGAGAGATTCTGAAATGTATTAATCCACATTTTATTGTCAAACTAAATTGATAATGTGTAGACTTTATTTAAAGCCATAGGGAGCACATTTGTACAGTAACGTGCTAGAATAACAGGTCCAGTCCCTCGAAAGTATCAAAAGTTCAACGATATCTGCTTCACTATAAATTCTGAATTTTTAAACACGTGTAGCTATTATTCCTACTATTCTGAAAAGTGCTGGGAGCTGGTTGTGCATTGTTTATTTATTCCGTCATTTAACATTATTCCAATGCGTATTACTTTTTTGTCTGGAGTTTATAGAAAGATGGCTAAATTTTAAACAATTCCCGAGCATGAGATAGTTGCTCCCAGCACTTTTCGTGTTAAGGAATTTGTCTCAAAGAAAACAAAATAAATTTTATAGCGGAAAGAGGCCCGTATATCGTTGAACTTTTACGATCTTTGTAGAAGTACTTATATGTTCTAATTTTAAACCTGTCACGTGACAAACAGCTGATCTAAGCGATGTCGCTTTGGTTGAGCTCAGCAGAGACGCAATATATACAAGTGCAAACACCACAATTCACATTTATCAAAATTAATGCTGTTAAAAAAATATTAAAATTGTATTCATTTTCCCTGAATATATTAAAACGTTTACTGTAAACCAACTTTTATTCGCGTGTGAGAAATTTTCGCGATGTTCATGAGAGCCTCGTCATCGCGAATATTTCTCGCAGCGAACCGGTCCTTAAGGTCTCTCTTTCTATTAACAACAGATCCAAAAAAGGCTTGATCGCGAAAATTAATCGTCGCGAACTAGTTTACCCCCGGTAAATCGCGAAATAAAGACGTCGCGAATAAAAGTTGGTTTACAGTATTTCATGGGCGTCCTTAACCTAGCTGCGTAAAGATAACTATAGTAAACTGTTGTTAACTATAGTATTTTTGTTAGGGGAACACAGTCCGGTTAAGTTGTCAATGAGCTTTATTTTTTGCCATGTTCTTCTTCGTCAAACTCTATCTTTTGGTTTTTTTTTTCTAGCTTGTTCTTTTATTCCATTTTGAAGATAAGAGATGAAATTCATCCACTCTAACTGTTTTGGGTAAATACACCTAGAAATAGATAACTGGTGGTTCCTTCTGATTGAAATTCCAGTGGGTGTTATTTTTCGTAACAAGACTGATTTTAATGGTCTCTACAGTTTCGGAAATGTCTGTGATTTAAGAAGTCTCTCTTTGTGGAAAGTTCTTACTAGGATCGCACTCTACTTCTTCATTGTCTTTTTCAGCTCTTCTTCTAATAATTTTACAATTTCTTTACAATCATTGGAAATTTCTGAAATTTTATTGGCTTATTCCTCTTTCTCTCCAAAAATTCCTTCTAAGGGGGTATTTACGCAGTCATCCTCTAGAATGTCCGTGTCTAATTTTTCTTGTTCTTCTTTCGGCACATCAATATCCAAAATATCTTCCATATCTTCCTCTTTCCGTTATACAAATGGGGTGTTATTATTCTTCATGTCCATCATCCTCTGTTTTTGACAATAGTTTAATTTATCTCCCAAATAACATTTTATGAGGCAATACGCTTGTACTTTCATGAGACGTTGAACTATATGCCAAGGTAACGTAAACCAAATGTACGGTGTAGATCCTTTTTTTTTTTTTAATGATGACTCCTTTTGTACATTGACAGCATGTATTGTATGGTCCTATTATCCTTTCTACCATGTCATCCGACTTTGGATGTAGAGGAGGTGCCCTCGTCTTATATATCTGTAATATTCGACACCACTCAAGAAAAAAGGCACTTTCCTACTGTCTTCATGGTCGGATTGTACCTCAACTCGACTCCCATATCTTCTATCCACGCATGAAACAAAACATAAGCTACAGTGTCAGCTGTTATATTTTCTAAAGGATACGTTTCCGTCAATTTGGTAATATAGTCCTCGACCACTTATAAATAGAGATTGTTCCTCTCTGTTGTGTGGATTGGTCCTTCGAGGGCCGTTGCGATTCCATCAAATGGGCCGCCTACAATACATTCCTGTAGAAAATGATTTTTTTTTTTTTTGGCGGGATCTTTTCGTTCATATTTCGCATTTCTGCCAATACTCCCTTATATCTCGTACCATACCCAATAAGTAAAATGTAAATATCTACGCTTTTCCACGGTTTTCTTAATTCCATTAAGTCCTGATATCTTAGAGTCGTGTAAATGCCACATTATAACATCAAAAATAAATTTTGGAGCTCAGGTCCTTGATCTTTTTGAACAGTCTTCCCATAGGATAGGATACAATGAACTCCATATTTCACCTCTAATATCTCCAATCTTTACATCCAAAATTTAAATTCAGGACTCTCTGCTATAATTTTATTCTTCTCAGCATTGCTTTCTTTCAGTTTAAGTATTTTACCAATTGCTGCATCATCCTGTTGCTCCTTTCTTAGTGTAGTGTAGTTAAGTTCCTGCTTGGGTTTGGGTTTTTGTTTCGCAGGTACAGGTCTGTTTACCTTTCTACCCCTCTTCAAAATAAGCATTCCATCAGCCACACTCGAATCATCTAGACCACCACTATTCCCATTATATGGAAATAAGTTATGCGTGGACATGTAAAGACAACACCAAGATTTTGTACTTACCTATTCAATATGACGTCATAGTAAGTATATGACGTGAACTTCACCCTATAACTATAGTCCTGCTGGACATGTTATTACTGGTGACGTAAATATAGTTAATAATGAGGACCTTAGATAACTAATTTTAAAAGGTCCTAAATATAGGGAACCCCGATCCTTCAACAGGCGTCAGAATTTCATAAATATTATGAATTCCGTAGAGGTTTACGCCAGGCGATGGGCCAGACATGAAAAAGAAGACCTTGACACTTTGTCAGAATGGATTAGATGTATCAGATGTATGTTAAAATCGCAGATTAATAGATTGAGGGGCAATATGAGAACCATCTATCCTTCTGTATTCAATAATTCAGAAGTGAACAAAGAATTAGATAGATTACATGATCAGTACGTACGTGTCCCTGCTGACAAAGCCGGTAACAACATTGTCTTTGTTTGTAAGGCTCATTATATTAAATGTATTGTAGAGGAACTTGGATTTAATTCTACAAGTGGTAATCCAACTTATACTCACAGTTCCTTTTCTAAGGAAGAAATTCTTCAAAATCATGCCAGTTTTGAATATTTTTAATATTCCAAACAACCAAAATGAATTTTAATTACCATATCTATATTGGATTCCAAAACCTCATAAAAATCCTTACAAACAAAGATACATAGCGGGTTCCAGTAAATATTCAGCCAAACCTTTTTCTTTACATGGAGGTCCATGTTTGCTCTGCACCTATTTTGTAATGTTTAATTGACTTTTGAGCTTGAATACTGTTCGTTATCTCCATATATTTCATCTTCATTAAAAGATTGCTTTGATGTCCTAGAAATGAATAGAAACATGCAAAAGCTTAATGTAAACACAACTTTGTCTTTTCTGGGTGGTATAAATAGCTATGTATTTATCACGGGGATAAAATACCAAACCCTTGATGTCAAAACTGTTGATCAATATTTGCAGAGTGAAAATTTAATCTAACGAGAATTCAAGTTATCAAGCATATGTAATCGGGTTGTAGAAGCATGTAACATGTATATCATGTGAGACTCATGCGATATTAAAGCTTTTGCATAAGGTACGTTGATTTATTTTTACAATTTCTTCGTATAATGAAAGCAGACAGTGTTTTCAAATCCCGATCCGTGTTTCCTCTGTCGTTCGTTACAGCAAAAATGCAAAAGTTCAACACTATGTCACATACTTTGAAACATAATCTTGTTTCTATCGAAAGTTTGTATTCTATAGTTTTTTGGAAAGTGCAGAAAGAATCATGTACCTGGTTGTTAAGGGAACTGATGATTTTTTGTTTTTGTTTCGAGCTTTATTAAAAAAGGTTAAAAAATTTATGATTTATCCAAACGTAAGGAATATTTTTTCTGTGATAGAAGTATCGGATTCTAGCAGCAATTTTCACGGCCAAGAGATAATTTTACATAACTAATTTTACAAATAGAAATTAATTATTCCCGGGCTAGTGGTGAACTTTTCACTTTCTCATTAAGGCATCTTTTTCTATTTAAAGATGTCAATTGATGACGTAGTGGGGACCGCTTATTTTAGTGTAAGACTAATTGAGGTCTATTGAATGGATAATGATAGGAAGTGTTTTTTTCCTTGACCTCTCCGATTTAACAATATTACATTTTTCAAAAAAAAAAGTGTAGATTCGCCGAATTCTGATATACAGTACCCGCATCGTTATTCTTTACAATCCTATCGTGTCCTATCGTGCGTGTATCTTATCGTATCGTGCGTGTATCCTATCGTATCGTGCGTGTATCCTATCGTATCCTATCGTATCGTGTTTTCCGTTTATCAGGTTTTGCGTTTTCTATCGTGTTTTCCGTTTATCAGGTTTTGCGTTTATCGTGAAGATCGTTTATCAGGTTCTATCGTGTATCGTGTTTTGCGTTTATCGTGTGCATTCGGAAACCCTCGTTTTTTATCTTTACCTTGAGAAGAAAAACCCGATATATCTCGAGTTCATTTTTCGTTTTGTTAATTTTTTTAGGATTAATTTAACTGTTTAACAGAAAGAGAAATTAATACTCTAACTCTGGTATATATGTTAAATAAATAAATAAATAAATAAATAAATAAATAAAAAAAAAATAAATAAAGGTCAAGTACCGTGACCAAGCAGAGAGGGTAAATTGAAAGTCAAATTCTATTTTTGGACATGAAATAATCGATCTACTAGTCATTCGTTATTATTTTTTTAATTTTTCGATTTGTAAGAAATATTTTTGTCAAAGAAATATTTTAATTCCTTTACATAGATATAGTCACAAAAGCAAGACCTTTATTAACTTTGTTTTGATAATTATAGAAGCATAAAACAGTAGGTACATCATGTATGTGTGCAAAAATAAATTTTAAATAAAAAAAAAATATCAGCAGCTTTATTAGGTCTATTACGGAAACATAAATTTTGTCAATGCGCCCAAGTTTTGTTATTCCTTTTTATTTATTTCTTTCTGTGATATGTCTACAAGTTAAATTACAATTTATTTTACATGAACATGCTCCATTCGATTCATCATTTGATAATTATATATTATAATACAGATGTTTGCAATTCATATTTAACTACTGCAGTTAGAAGATGTTAAGAAAATAACAATAAATAAATAAACAAAACCATACTAATTTTTATTACTATTTCGGCATGGAAATGAAATGAGTATATACCGTAACTAAATGACAAGTGGAAGCACTCCCGTGACAAGAGAACTGGCACATATATGTACCAGTCATCCCTAATCAGTAAACTGTCTTCTTGTCAGGTCAAGAATCCCCCCCCCTTTCCCCCCTACATGACCGGCCCGTGTGTATTCACCGTCGACATACCTGAACTCCTCTCTCACCTGGTGTCAAGTATTTACCTTGAATCCTATCCTAGGTTTCAACGAAATGCATCTACTTATTTTCTGGATATTATTTATTATTTGTATGAACAACAATTAACATTTAAAGATTTTATACTAAGAAAATTGGTAAATGTACAAAATTCCGTTACGATTAATAATTGAATAAATGAAGCAAATAAAATAGAGGCGAGGTTTGTACCCCAAACTCCGTTGATTTAGTTCATTTGTATACTATTATATCATTTTTATAGGTTTACGGTCTTGAACATGATTGGTGTGATCAAATAAAAAAAAAACTGCGCTTGCGGTACTTCCGGATCTTCGGGTTTTCTGTGTAATACAAAAGGAAACTGTTACAATTGTTCGAAAATTCTATTCATCGAAGAATATGGTAAATAATTCTTGCCAGAAAAATACGATCTTTGCCTCGCACGATTTTTTTTTAATTAAAGGCGCCTCAAAGATACATGTAAAAAAAAAAAAAATAAAGAAATAGCCCGGATCTGCCGTGATGCACAAGACGAGTAAATACCTTGAATTTAATTTTATTAGTTTATCGATTGCATTAAATACTTGACTATATTCAAGAAGTCAATATATATTTTTATTTATTCATTCATTTATTCATTTATTTATTTATTTATTGCTGTTTGAATTGGATCTTTTTTGAGTGGTTATGGACCCCCTCCCCCTTTCCCTGCTGACTGTGCCTCAAGTGGGATTAATATTTTCATAATTTACAAAGTTTTGTCTAATTTTGGCGAAGTTGTCCTATATAAGTTTTGTAACAAATAATACAAAGTCTAATAGCTATAATTTACAATTATTCAGTTCGAAAATCCAATTGTCGTATTGTGAAAATTAATTTATAATTTATTTGTGTGTGCATTCTAATATGCTGTAAACAAGAGTATGTAATCATTCAATGTTATTTATTTGATACAAAGTTTAAGTACCCAATAAATTTATTCACACACATTGTAAGCTTACAATGTAGCATACATGTGTCTATAGTAGATACAAATTCTTGGTTGATATAACACTCTGTTATCCTTTCTTCATGTATGTAATATTTTCTGTTTAATACAGTGTATATTGTACATATCTTCTCTTCACTGTTTTGTCAGTTATGATAATAAAGGTCATATCACGTTATTGTAAATTTTTATAACACAGGCAGTCTTAGAAAATAATTTCATTTCTTTGGGGGGGGGGGGGGTTATAAAAAGAAATGTGTTGAAAAGCAAACAAAAAATCTTAAAGACATTATTGTTGTTGATGGGCATAATTATATAAGCATTATATTTCTATTGTATACTGCACATTTTGGTACACTGTAACATTTTTTGGTATACGTCTGCATGCTCCCTTCTTAATCTTACAGGTCTATAGCATTAGAAATACCAGAGAATAAATACAAAAGAATAGAAATGCGATATTTTTTTTCGGATACTACATGTACATGTAGATGATGACAAATCTAGTGACGTTCATTAATTTTATTGAATTCAATTTCTTTCGGTCGGCCTCCTTCCTCACATGTACATATACAATGTATGTACTTGGAATATGTAAATAATTTCTATGTACACGGGATATGTGTAACAGATATATTTATATATAGGAGAGATAATTTAATCACAGTTTAATGCACAGTCTGTGTCAATGCAACTAGCAATTTCAGCAAGTCATTTGGTTAAAACGTAATAAATATAAAATTAATTTATATAAAATATAAATTAAAGCAAATTCGTAAAAAATTGAGGAGAAGGCGTTAACCTTAAAATAATTATAATGATAATTTTTCACCCCCCCCCCCCTTAATTATGACTAATATTTTTTTTCGTAAAATTTATTAAATACAGATTATTACATGTAAAGGCGATTTTGGATACATCGCAGACTTCTAGCACAAGATATTGAATCCAAGTATTTCATTTTTTACATGGAGTTCTTCCGTAAAAATAATCGATGTTTGTTATGAATTTCATAAGGTTTTATTTGTTAAAATAATGAATATATTTATAACCTTTCGCGAATTTATTGCACATGGGTGTAAAACTCTGCTTGTCTACCGAATTTTTGAGCCTCCAACAAATTAAAATCTACGTAATTCAACGACTCAAAATTCAAATTTAACGATTCGATGGAATCTCGACATTTTTATAATTACACAAACAATCGCCTAATTTCCATCAAAGAGTGGAATTAATCTTAAATAATTACAGTTTGAAATTGAGAACGATCAATTTTATTGACGAAAAAAAAAATCTTTTACAAAGCATCATTACTTCAATTTTTTTATCATGGTAAATTTAATATATTTCATCATATAGATTTGCGGCTTTGCAAGGAATTAGAATTATCATACTACGATATATCAAAAAGAAAACTTTTCGTCTTGTCAAAAAACTCTCCGCATTTTGAAACAATCCTATCAGGTTTTGCGTTTATCCTATCGTGAAGATCGTTTATCAGGTCTATCGTGTTTTGCGTTTATCGTATTTTGCGTTTATCGTGTTTTGCGTTTATCGTGTTTTGCGTTTATCCTATCGTGCGTGTATCCTGTCCTATCGTGCGTGTATCCTATCGTATCGTGCGTTTATCCTATCGTATCGTGCGTGTATCCTATCGTATCGTGTATCCTGTAAAGAATAACGATGCGGGTACTGTATGTGCTGCCTTAATATACCTACGTGACTTTTAGATTCTGAATGATCCTCTAAAATTTCCTCATTACTCATTATCATCATCATCACCTCACTGATCCTCTTTCATATATGAAACGTCTACCTATGTAGGTCCTTGGTACAAATAGGTACTCAGTGTTTTGTCTTACTTACATACTTCTTTTGGTAATTCATTTAACTTTGCTATGACATCTGCATTCCCATGTCTCCTTCTTAGCCTACACTGTATGAACTATCTTCATGTGAAACTGACTAAATTGCTGAATCTAGACCACTTATGTATTTGACCATCAAGTTCGTTGAAATTTTTCAGCCATGTTAGGGAACCATGATCAGTCCTAAGAGTAAATGTTTTTCCTAGTAGATAATGCATGAAATACTTGTAAAGTATACGACAGTCAACATTTCTCTCCTTGTAACACAATAACCCCTTTCTCGTTTATTTAGTGTCCTGCTACTATAGGCCATAATCTTCTCTTTATCATCTTGGTTTTCAGATAAGACTGCTCCAATAGCAAAGACACTAGGTTCAGTATCAAGAATAAACTCTTTTCCTTCCACATGTTTGGGTATGCCAAGATACATATAGGTGCTGATGTTAACCCGGGCTTTAGATCTTCAAACGCTCTTTGGCAATCATCAGTTCAGAGACATTTCTTGTCTTGCTTAGTGAGGTCGTATAGGTCGTATAGAGGCTTCGCAATCTTTGAGTTGTCTTTCGCAACCGTTCGATAATAACAAGCTATGAAACTTCGCACGTCTTTAACAGAAGATGATATTCGAATTTGACCCATTGCCTTTGTCTCCTCCGGTTCTGTCAGCATACCTTCTTTTGAAACCACATATTTTAAGAAACTTATTCTCCCCCGGGAAATGACATTTCTTTGGAAATTGAGCTTTAGGCCAGCCTTTGCTTAAAGGTCCATAATCTTTTTAAAATTTTAAATGCTCTTCAAATGTCTTCCCAAAATGCTACGATACGTGCCACCATAAGTTGGTCAGAGCTTTTTCTTTGAAATGAACTTGCTGCATTGCACAGGTTAAAGGCATGGTGATATAATGGTGAAGTCCACCCCTAGGTGTGGCAAAGCAGTTTTTTCCTTATCTACTTCTGATAAAGGTACCTTGTGGTAAGCCATATCTAAATCTAGGAAGGAAAAACATTCTGCGCCATTGAGAGAATGTAGATTTTCATCAATTTTTGGCTTAGGATATGCATCCTCGATGGTTTGTTCATTCAATTTTCCTATAATCAACATACATCCTCCATGACCTGTCCTTCGTCTGTACATAATGATAAGAGGACCAGGGACTTGTAATTTTTTCTATAATTTTCTGTTTCTTTAATTTCTTAATTTCCTTCTCTAAAGCTTGTCTCTTGTGTAATAGAATTCTTCTTGGAAGTTCCCGGATAGGTTTTTTGTCTTGAAGTTTTATATAATGGTACCCAAGATTTGTTCTTTCTTCTTCTCTGGTCTAGCTAAACAATTTTGCTTACTATTGGTGAATTCTTTAAATATCTTCGCTTGCGTTTCATCAAGGTTCTCGCATCTCTTTTTGTACACTTGTAAATGTTCCGCGACGTCAATAAACGAACAATTATTCACCTCCACTTTCTGTATATTGCTAATATTTGTTGGATAATTCAAACACTAGCCCAGCTTTATAAATTTGGGTAAACAATGTTATATGCGTACATCAGTAGATCTTCACGTCCTCTGCCTTCGGAATATCCTAGTGTAGATTACCGCAGTTTTAGAATCGACCAATGTACTTCCTATACGAGGGGTAATCAACAAGTTCGCGAACTAATAGAGTTACTTCCATAAATGAAATAAAATTGGGTTTCAATGTGGATTAGTTTTTAAGGTGTCCCCTCCGGTTTAAATGCACATCTGCCACCGTTCTCCCATGCACAAAACTTGTGGTCCAGGGGTTACGTTACATGCTCTGTAGAGTTCTGTTCTCAGCAGCTAAAAGATTTTTTCGAGTCTTATATTTCTTACTATACAGGTTATTTTTAATAAGAATAGTCACAAATGGCCAAAACTCGGCAATAGGATGATGGGTGGATATGGATATCTCTCACAAGAATGAGCATGTTGTTCATCACAATCAGACTCCTCTGTCTAAGATGCGTCGTTATTTTAAATCTGAATCAAGTATAGGTGCGCTATCTTTATCATATCTGGTATGTTTGAAATCAAAAGTAAATGATATTTTAGGGAATTGCTAATTATTTCATTATTAAGATATTCAACTATCTTTCTGAATGTAATTTGGTGATCTTTCATAACAGATTGTTCATCTAAGGGCACCAGAACAAACATCATATTTAACCATTTCCCTTCCTTCACTAAAACAATCAATCCAATTAATGATTGAACTTCTTGCAAGTCCGTTCTCTTCATAAATCCTGTACAAATCATAACGTGTCACTGCAAAGCAATTTTCAAGATTTACGTTAAACTTTACAGCCGTTCCTTGCTCGAGTAAGACTGAGTCACCCATTTTTCGTCAGGAGTCACTTCCTTATTGACATTTTCACCTCCTGACGTCATAAACATGGACCAAAATAGTACTTAACATTTGTTTATAATAGAACATGTTAATGACTATTTCTGTGCCAAATTTTATTTTAATCTAAACTGGGGTTTTGTAAATATAGAGATAGTTCGCGAACTTTTTGATCACCCATCGTACCTAACTGATACAGTTCCATAAAAAGTCTCTCAGGCGTAAGACCTCCGAGAAATCTCCCCGTATTTGTTCTATTACACCCAATGAGTCCAGAAGGAACCAGGGCTTCACCACAAGCTGAGACAACTGTCGACTTTATTGCTATTACTCTTCAGGGCCCTACTCCATCAGAGGCTTCCAGATGTACTTTGACCCCTCTTATCATTATACTCTTTTCATCGTGACCACATACACAACGAAACTTTACAGTAAAATCTTCACCAAGGAGGTTATGCCCCACACCTCCTACAATAACGTGATGCTCAAAAGCATTGTCAACAAAGATGAGTATCATAGAAGCCTCTCCAGCACAATCAGAGTTCACAAATCCGCTACAACGTATGTTGCACGAACGAAACTTAGAGTGGGTTTTTTTCTAAGATGCTGTAAAAGCTTTCTTTAGACACAAACATCCGCTTTGCTCCAGTATCTATTTTCCACTCTATAGATGTTTCCTCAAGCAGGCAGTACAGTTAAGGCTACAAAAAGGAGGCGGGGTCTAATTTGTACGGGGAATGTTAACTATGATATCTTATAAACCTACAAAAGGTATATTTTACTGAAATTTCTGTGAATTATTTTTAAAAATGTTGATTTTAATACATGCCAATTTTTTATCTTTATAATAAAGCGATACAAAAATATTGAAAACATCAAATTTTATGCAATAAACAAATGCACGACAGGTTATGTTACCCCTGTGATCTGTGACAGAATTTGTAACATAATTAGGGATGTGTTGGAACATTTAATCCGCTACAGTCACTATTTTCAGTACTTTGATGAAAACCTTATCTGTTAGGAAATCCCCTTTACTAAATTTAAATTAAACTTACAAAGACTGACGCCATCTTTGATCATTGGAGTTGTGAATAACGTTTCTTTTGGTTAATGACTGACGTGGATTCACAGATGTAAGTGCAACCGTTTGTTTTTTTAATTTAGACATTGTTAAGTATATCTCTAAAGAGAAAATAAACATTCTAATGGTTGTAAAGTTAAGGAATTTTAAATACCATTTATGTTTCTACTCAAAAAGCAGTATTTGCTATTTTTGTTGTATTTTGCCATTAATTCAAGACGATTTTTTTTATTATAGATTAAACAATTCTTATAGTTATAAACCATTTTTAAATAAGCTAGGTTCTATTTTAAAGAAAGGAATGAATGCACATACTATAACAAGGTTACGTTTTTTAATTCAAAAAATATTGATAGGTTCACTACGGATTTTATAAACAGTATGAGATAAAATCGTTTTTCTTTCACATATATTGAAAAATAAGCAATCTTTCTTATAAAAAAGCTTTCATTGTGGAATGCCATCTTATATTTAGGATGAATTTAATACAAAAATAACGACCAGTAATCAACATGTTCAAGCTCAAAAGTCCATTTGAACAATACAAATTAAAACGTATATTGAAATCAATTCTAAAATTGGTGGAATCTGTTCTTCTGCGACACATCTCATTTTCGGTATTTCATCTGCAATCTTTGTATCATATCTATTCTTTGACTGGCATTACGATTGAATCGATCTGAAGATAGGTAATTTTGATTAGCTTTTATGCAACCACTCTATTTATTTACAATGCAGAAATTCAACACAATGCATACAGTACTGTTCTTTAGTTAAATTGATTTGGCATTTAATGTTATCAACTTGGCTAAAGCACAAACAAATATCGATATTGTCAATGAACAGGAACGCATGTCTACTAGAGGTATTGAGCATTATCTCTTTTGAAATTGCATAATGCTCTACTATCAAAACAGTACTCGTGTCGCAACGAAAATAAACTTCATGACATTTGATGTCCGGGTTGTAAACTAAATTTACAAAGAATCTGCAATCTTTAACCACTAATTTTAGTTAAGAGATACAGAGTAGTTTAGTATCTCTTCACAGAGAAAACAAACAATAAGAAGAAAGTAAAGTAAATGGATTTTAATTACAATATTTTTCTAACCATTAAGCAGTACTTTTTTTCTATTGTATTGTGTAATGAATTCAACAGGAGACTTGTTTTAATTGGGAAAAAAAATGTTAATAACGATTTTCAAATAAACTAGCTGTAATACTATTAATAGACAGAAAGCACAAAATGTTATACAAATACTGAATGGGGTTGAGGGCAAAATTGATACTATTAGCCCCCAGGGGATAAAAATATTTTAAGCTCCCTGATGAATTATAGAAGTCGATTTAAACAGCGCAGAGTAGGAGCAAATGATAGAATCAGTTTAAAAACTTGCGTAAATGTATCTTTTTTTTCTCTTTCTTTTTCAGCAACACTTGCATTTCTTTTATTGGTATTTCATCTGTAAACAAAGCATCCTTTCAATCCTTCGAATGGCTGATTAGTCAGCTATGTCAAGGTCTTATATGTTTCCCGTAGCTTTAAAATGCGTTCAAAACATAATATTGCATTGCGAGGTTAGTTTTGTAATAACAGCAATTAATACTAAAAGTTCTCTCGGTTATATTATAACATTTTGTTGTGATAAAACATGGCTTCTTTGTTCATTTGAATGTCGTTTATAATGTTTTGAAGTGTTTCACCAAAATTACCTTGGCGTGGCCGATTAATACAATTGTTATATTCGTAAATTCTTCAATAGCGTTCTGACATGTAATTTGAAATAAAGTGTAAATTTAAAGACACTCTCTCCGTCATGATAGCTCAATTCTGCAGTGACTTGGCGTCAGTTTACATTTTGATGTTATGACGTGGTATTTCAGAAAATTGAAGGCACGGAGTGACTACGACAGACTGTGGGAAGACATAACTAACCTACATTTGATAAGAGCGATATATAGACACGTGATATTGAGTAAATTTTATGCAACCTCTCAATTTATTTACAATGCAGATTGTCAACAAAAAGTTCACAGAATTTTCTTTAATTAAATGGATTTGGTATTTAATGACATCCACTAAGCTGAGGTACATACAATTTTTGCTTATTATCTTTAAACAGAAACACTTATTTAGAGGTAGTGCATGTATTAAACAATATCTCCTTTTTTTTAGAGCATAAAGCTTTACTATCACAACTTTACCAGAACAGCAATAAAAAAATACCCCATGATATTTAAAGTTTGAAACAAGTCCTACAAAAGAAACATTTTTGGAATGATACACATTCATTGTTATTACCCACTTTGATTCTGAATAAAAGCATTTTTTTTCTACTTTATTATTGCTATTCACCAAGCAATATCTGGAATTTTACATAGTGTGACCATCAATAATTCCAAATTTTTAAATATTTAGTTTTGTTTTAATATAAAAGAAAGAGGAGATTTTCTCACATATTTGTTTGTTTACACAAGGTTATGAGTATGTTAACGATTCTTTAGAGGATTGTGCTAATTTTCTTAATTGGTAAGGAATCTTGCCCCTGTGTAAGACCAATATTGTCGTGTGCTCTATACTATAAGTAGGACTTTTTGAAACTAAATTCTGGTCCAAAGTTATACCTCTGACTAATAAGCGAGTCTTAAAACATTAATTTTTCCGAAACACAGAATGTAGCATTATTCATTCAAAATATTCTACACGATAAGAAAATACTTTTTGCGGTCTTCGGCTCGACATTTAGATATATCGACAACGTATTATTAAATAACAATAGACACTTCCATTGATCTGTCGATTAAATGTGTATCAGCTAAAAATGAAAAGGAGTACCTGAACACTTTTTCACAGTGGATTATGTTTTATTTTTGAATGTATTAAAGATTCTTATTAAGAATTCAAATGTAAAATGCGAATCACCTTTTCTTACGTTTTCACTAAATCAGAAATAATAGGAGTTAGAGAGACTACATGTATAGTACATTATGGTTTCTGCAGAAAGGGCTTGTAATAATATAGTCTTTATATTTTAGACACATTATAATAAATGTAGTTTGGATGAACTTAATTGGTTTTCACTCTACGTGTGGAAATCTATTTTTTACTCACAGATTATTTTTCGGGTATGAAGTTCTTCAAAATCTCATTTCAGTGTTTTAATTAATACTTTAAATATACGAGTCAACCCTACCTGTACTTGATTCTTAAACTTAATAAAAATCTTTTCGAACAAAAATACATTGTTGGGTTTAGCAAATGCTCTACCAAGCCATTATATATACTCCTTACAAAAAATACTGCAGTAAAGGAGGAACGTCACAAGTAGTGTGCTACAGCATATTCAACAAGGGTTGTAAATTTGATGTGGATCCTAAAGAACTTTTAGATACTTTGAAGTCGCGGCTAGGATAAGGCTGTCCGTAAAATATCAAACTGTTCCAACTGTAGTAACTTCTCTGAACTACCTAGATATGACGTCATAATAGCATATGACGTCAAGTCACTGCATACTTGAGCTGACATGACGGGGAAAGTGCGATAACTTTTACATTCCTTTCAAATGACATGTAAAGATTTTTTAGCGTTGTTGTTTGATTCCAGCGTATGGATCGTTCTTTAAGCATAAGTCTGCTATTATGAAGTTGAGCATTTGCAATTCATATCTTTATTCCTTTAA
Organism: Saccostrea echinata; assembly: GCF_033153115.1. Taxonomy (NCBI): domain Eukaryota; kingdom Metazoa; phylum Mollusca; class Bivalvia; order Ostreida; family Ostreidae; genus Saccostrea; species Saccostrea echinata. The sequence continues at coordinate 17,999,340 of NW_026889754.1, read as the reverse complement.
CTTGTCCGATATTCAAACAATAACAAAACATTGACTGTGAAACGCTTCCCCTTACACGTCCGTTGACAGAATTAGAATTTATAAATCGTGTATATATTTGACTGGTAAAAGTGATTAATAAGAATAAATTGAAGATATTCTGTGTGAATCTACTAAAGAAGTATGTCCTCTAACGGAATTTTGCTGAGGGATTGTATGTAATTTATCATTTTTTGTATAAATTGCGATAAAGAGTGGAAAATGCCCTCTTGTATGGGGTAAGTTGATTTTCTCGTGGAATATTTTCTCAAGAAGTTAAATTCAGACTTGCCCCCAGCACTTTATATGTACCAAAGATCATGATGAATTGACTTTTGTGACAAATTTTTCTCAACAATGTTGTTTTGCACTTGTGCCGATGCGATTTTTGTGCAACATTTAGGAATTTATAAGTGTCCAACACATTATCAAGAAAGTCATGTGACATCACAAAAATGCATTATTATTACACCTGATTACACTCTCATCATAAGTTGACTGTAAATTCGTACATAGATTACAAATTGAAATGAAAATCTAGCTCAAACGAAATGTATAATTAATGCATATTGAGCCTTCAGACAGCCTTAACATAGCTGCGATGTTTTTTCTCAAAAGGCTTAAACAGCATAATTTGAGACTTTTCTACACAAATATGCCGATTCCCCACGGTAAATTACATTATGGACTTGTTGATAATAAAGACAACTGCTTGTTTTATAAAAGACAAACTCGGAAATTTCCACATCTTGTGATTGGTGATCAGCAAAATTACTTTGCTAAACTGCTCTGATTGAACACAATTAACTATGTGAAATGCGACATTTCCTAATGAATAATTATAATTGTTTGTTATTAGCTCTTGTGTACTGATACAAAAACACATCTAATATAGGTACCCGTATCGTTATTCTTTACAGGATACACGATACGATAGGATACACGCACGATAAGATAAACGCAAAACACGATAAACGCAAAATACGATAGACCTGATAAACGATCTTCACGATAGGATAAAGGCAAAACCTGATAGGATTGTTTCAAAATGCAGAACGTTTTTTGACTAGACGAATTGTTTCCTTTTTAGATACACTGTTGTATGATGATTTTAATTACTTACAAAGGCGCAAATCTAAATGATATATATTAAATGTATTATGATTAAACATGTGAGGTAACTATGCTTTGTACAAGAACCTTTTTTTTATCATAAAATGGATAGTTACCAAATTCAAACTGTAATTATTTTAGTTAAATTGCACTCTATGGTGGAAATTATGCGATTTTTTTTAATTATTCAAATATCGAAATTCCCTCGAATCATTAAATCTCAATTTTAGTCGTTTAATTACGGAGATTTTAATTTGAAGGTGGCTCAAAAATTCCGCAGTTTTACACCAAGGTGCAATAATTCATGAAACGCTATAAATATATTCAACATTTTAACAAACAAAAACCTTTAAGTATGAATTTATTAACAAATATTGAGTATATATCCGAAAGAACTTTTTGTAATAAATAAAATATTTGGATTCAATATCTTCTGCTAAAAGTGTGCAATGTATCCACAATCACATTAATTTTAATAATCGGTATTGAATAATTCAAATCTTACGAAAATAATTTACTTGTCAGTTTAGGGGATGAAAACAAGGGAAAAAATATTACATTTTAAAGTTATACTGTCTCCTCAAAGTTTTTCTGCCTTTGCTTTAATTTATATTATTCTTTTTATGTTTTAAACACGTGACTTGCTGAAATACATGTATGCTAATTGCGTTGAGACAGGCTGTGCACTGGACTGTGATTGAATAATCTCTCCTATACAAATATATATGTCACACATACCCTGTAAACATAGAAAATTAATCATTTACATATTCTAAGTACTGAACATACATTGTGTATGTATATATGAAGAAGGATAATGGCCGAAAGAAATCGAATTTAACAAAATTAATAAACGTCACTAGATCGTCTAGTATTCGAAAAGAATATCGCATTTCCATTCTTTTGTATTTATTCTCTGGTATTTCCAATGTTATAGGCCTGTAGGATCCAGAAGGGAGCACGCAGTCGTGTATCTAAAAATGTTACAGTGTACCAACACGTGTAGTATAGAGTAAAAATATAATGCTTATTTAAATATCGCCCATCAACAATAATGTTTTTAGACTCTTTTGTTTGCTTGTCAAAACATTTCTTTTTAGACCCCCCCCCCCCCCCGCCCCTAAAGAAATGAAAAAGCTTTCTACACAAGCCTGGTCCACCTGCTTTTCCGCGAATTTATTTTTTCAACCTGTCTGTTTTTCTGCGAACTATTCTATACTGCTTTTCCGCGCTTGAATTTTACTATAAGTTATATGTTTTCTCTTTTTTACGATACTACCTTTCAGCGATTTTTGGTCACGGTAAGCACTTAACATCAAACTGGTGCCGATATTTATCCGGATTATCATGTATCACCCTATAAAGTTCTGCTCGGTAGGACCACACTGGGATAAAAATTGAATGAATCATATTTTACACTGGTCGATGATGTTTTAGATGACATGAAAATTGTTCATAACGAAACAAATCGTGGTAACAAATATATTACAGCCGATGGATTTACGTATAGAAATGTCAACGTTTTAAATAATGGCGATGTGTCTTACCGATGATAATATGCAAAGCCACAATTACAACCGATGCAAAAGATTGCCGAGATAAAAACAAAATGAATACTGACAGCAATCTTAGTAAAAATAAAGCAAAAACCAAAAAAAAAAAAAAAAAAAAAAATGACTGAAGTTGGTTGATAGCAGGGAGAAAAAGTTTTTACCTGGCTAACGGAAGAGGTCAGTGCTTAAATAAGTCGCAGAAAAGCAGAAAATATAATCCCGGAAAAGCAGTATAATTTGAAGCGGAAAATCAGGATTCTTTTCGAATAAAACTGTCTTATAAATATTCACATTAACAGAATTTATATCTACCATAGTTACGTGTATGCTAAGCTTATAATGATGTGAATATTTTTATCAGGTACTTAAACTTCGTATTAAATAACTACATGTAACATTGAATGTTTCATACTCTTGTTAACAGTTTATTAGTATACACACATAAATAAATAATAAATAAATTTCCACAATATGACAAGCAGATTTTTGGACTGAATATTTGTAAAACATTTCCAGTAGACTTTGTATTAATTGTTACTAAACTTATCTTATGTATGACTATATCGGCAAAATTAAACAAAACTTTGTAAATTATGAAAGTCTTAACCCCACCTTAGGCACAGTCAGCCGGGGTGGGGTGGGGAGTGTGGCACTAACAACTCAAAAAAAAAAAAAGATTCGATTCAAAAAGAAAAAAAAAACATGAAAATATATATTGACTTCTTGAATATAGTCAAGTATCAAATGTAATCGATAAATACAAATAAAATAAAATTCAAGATATTTGCACGTCTTGTGTATCGAAGCAGAACCGGGCAATTTCATATATTTTTTTACATATATCTTTTGAGGAGCCTTTAATAGCGGAAAAAAATATCATGCGAGGCAAAGTTCGTGTTTTTAAAATTATATACCAAATTCTTCGTTTAATATTTTTGTTAATCTGATCATATCAATCATGTTTAAGACTGTAAATCAATAAGAAGTATATAAAAGTATACAAATGAACAAAATCAATGGAGTGTTGGGAAAAATCTCGCCTATATCTCATTTGATTCATTCATTCAAATTTTAATCTGTACCTGAAGTGTACAGTTTTTATTGTCTTAGTACAGTGTATAAAATCTTTAAGTGTTGTTCATACAAATTATGAACATTATCCAGAAAATGAGTTGATGCATTATATTGATACCCAGTAGGATTCAAGGTAAATACTTGACACCAGGTGAGAGAGCAGTTCAGGTATTAAGTGCAATCAGTTTTTTATTAATATCTTAAAAGCGTCGTCTGATTTTTTTTTAAATGTTTGTATGCCTCTATTTTAAACATCATATCAATTATTGAAAGGATGGTTACCAAATGATTCGTTAAGGCATATACAATGTAATGCCGTTGATCAGATTAATATAAATTGTGTTTGTACGCTTATGTTTTGTAGTTCCTATTATTTTTTTTTCTATTTATTTGTTTTTCTGATGTGTCTGAATAAAAAAAAATGCAATTTATAAAACATGAACATGCTCTATTCAATTCATCATAATTTATGATAATTATATATCATAATACAGATGATTTCCATTCCTATTTACTAGTGCCCTTGGAAAATGTAATAAAAATAGCAATAATAATTTTCAATATACAACTTACCTATTTCGGCGTAGATATGAACTGAGTATATACTGTAACTAAGTGACAGATGGAATCGATCCCGGCCGGCCCGTATAACAAGAGAACTGACACATACGAGGGTTGTTCGAAAAGTTCGTGGACTGATGCGATAAAATTAATACTATGTAATCTACGCTTACAAAATTTTTAATGAACATAAAACAACAAAAGTTAAAGAAATGTTGAAAATGTTAGCTTGATACCTTCTTTATTTACCAAATTATCATAAATTGAAAAAGATATTATATGATCACCCGGCGCTGTCGCCATTTAGTTTCAGGACGTCATTGTTTTTCAATGTCCGCATTCTCTATCTCATAAAATTATCTTGATGTCATTAAGTTTCCTTGGAGTTAAGTAAAGATTGAAACCCGTCTTGTTTATATGATTTTACAATGTCATAAACAGCTGATTTCAATGCATATAATATTGTAAATAGATCTGAAAGATCCTCACTCGATTATAACAACATATTTGCTTGTCGGAGTTCAACATCTTTCACACATGATCAATGTCACTTTTCGACGTGACAAACTTTGAACACCCTTACTACAAATCGACATTGACTTTTACATCTTTCGTCTCTCTAATCTTTTTCGGCGTCTAAAAAAGTACTCTGAATGCATTTTATTTTTAGTAGCCAATTTAAATATTTCCTAGGTTTATGCCAGTTTTTCCAGAGGGTGAAACTTTATAGAATCTTGGAAAAAGACCCCACCCCCTTTCTGACGTCATTGCAACCCCATAATATTGTTTGGACATTTCATATAAAATTTACGATAAAATTTCATAGAACTCACAGAATGGGGTAAAAATGGCAAATTTTACGGTACAATTGTGTCATACCAATTGAGTGAATTAACGGGATTTTTGAATGACAAATGCTCATATCAAAAAAAGAGTTTGTTCTCAGTTACACCTTGGTAGAAAAAACGTAATCTTCGAGGTTGCGCCGCCTGGACACACCATTGCCTTCTAAAACATCAACAATATATTAAAAAATAAAACTAATGATGTATAGTTTATTATATGAATAAAAAAGATGATGCTAATTAAACGTTAAAAATTTCATTGATGTATCTTAAGCGGTTTTAATTTTATGGCGCTAGTCCACGAACTTTCCGAGCAACCCTCGTATATGTACCTGCCTAATCAGTACACTGTCTTCTTGTCAGTCCAAGACACACCCCTCATACATAACACCTCGGCTCGTGTGTATTCAAGGCCGCCATACCTGAACTGCTCTCTCACCTGGTATCAAGTATCTATCTTGAATCCTACTGGGTTTCAATATAATGCATCAACTAATTTTCTTGATAATGTTCATAATTTGTATGAACAACACTTAAAGAGTTTATACTAAGAAAATTGGAAAATGAACACTTCAATTACAAATTAAATTGAATAAATGAATCAAACGAAATATAAGCGAAGTTTGTCCAAAATCCTTTGATTTAGTTCATTTTGTATACTTTTACATAATTTTTATCGGTTAACAGTCTTAAACATGATTTTTTAAAAAAAAAAAAAAAAACAAAAACAAAAAAAAAAAAAACAAAAAACAAAAAACAATGCGCTCGTGCTACTTCCGGATCTTCGGGATTTCTGTGTTTTACCAAAAGAAATAATTGTTCGAAAATTTTATAAATCGATAAATATGGTAAATAATTCTTAACAGAATTTGCCTCGTACGATATTTTCAATCAAAGGCGCCTTAAAGTTACGTGTAAAAATTTGAAAGAAATCCCCCGGTTCTGCCTTGATACACAAGATGAGCAAATACTTTGAATTTAATTTTATTAGACGTGTTTCTTTATTACATTTAATCATTGACTACCGGTATATTCAAAAGTCAATGTATATTTTTATTTTTTGCTATCCACTTGTCATACTGCGGAAATTTATTTAATATTTATTTGTGTGTATGTTTCAATATGTTGTAAACAAGAGTATGTAATCTTTCAATAATAGTTTATACTGCTTTTTTTTTTTGCATGGAGGAGTGAGCATCCCCTGCCGACCGGTCATATCCGCCGTGTACCCCTTGTCATGCTCGCAAAATAACGAAAAAAATCCGTCAATAATTCAGTGTGTATATTGCTAGTCCTTCTTTGTATAAATCGGGGTATACAACGCTGTATGCGTATGTCGGTAGATCTTCATGTCCGCTCTCTTGAGTTAAATACCCTAGTGTAGATAAGAGCATTTTCAGAATCAATTAATCTCTTTGCTATACATGTAGCTAACTGATACCGTTCAATGAAAGGTCTCTCAGGCGAAGGAACACAGAGAAATCTCCCTGTTTTTGCCCCATTCTCGACAATGAGTCCAGAAAGAACCAGGGCTTCACCACAGGCTGGGACGACTGTTGATTCTAGTGCTATCACTCTTCCGAGTCCTACTCAAACAGAGCCTCCCAAATGCACTTTGACCCCTTTATTATAAAACTCTTCATCGTGACCCCACGCACAACGAAACATTACAAAAAAATCTTCATCATGGAGGTTATGTTTCCCACATCCTACAATAATTGGATGCTCAAAGGCATAGTCAACAACGATTAGTATCAAAGTAGCCATTCCAGCACAATCGAGAGTTCACAAATCCGTTTCACCTTTTGCAGCACTAACTGGATTTAAAGTGGGTTTTTCTAAGATTCTGTCAAAAGTTTCTTTAGGCAAAAACGTCCGCTTTGCTACAGTATCTATTTTCCACTGCTTAGATGTTTCTTCAAGCATTCCTTTGATCCTCATATTGCTCATACCTTCAACTACGTACGGTATGCTGTATTTTCATTTCGGTCTTTTCCCGAAATCTGTCCTTCATTACATCATCTTTGATGTCATGATACTGGTAGCTATTTACCTTGCTTTTTGCCTCTTTTTCCAATATATTTCTTTCTCTCGTTCTTGTAATATTTATTTCCTTTAGGCCTCTTAAATCCCACTTAAACCTGGCCTTCCACGCCAGTCGCATTTAGTTTAAATCTTGTCCTCTCTCTTTATTCACACAATTCGGAGGTTCACGAGAAATCGTGTAACTATTGTATCTTTGTTTGAACGTATCTCTTGGATTACGGCGCTTAGGATTATAATAACGTCCCCTTCTTCATAGAGTTCCATATTTACAAGTTTTTGGGTTTCGCGGATTGTCTTGTGAACCAGGAAGTCCTTCACCCGTGCCTGGGGGCTTGGCGGTATCAGTACCTACCTTAAACCTATCCCCCCCCCCGTCGCAGTTCTTATTTCATATATGTTTCGGTGGTCGACTTTGTTGTCCTTTAAAAGTTCCCTATCTCCAACTTCGCAGCTATGTTAAGGCTGTCCGAAAGCTTAATTTGCATTAGATATATACTATTTTATTTTGAGCTATGTTTTGATTTCAATTTGTAATCTATGTATACATACAAAGTTAAGTTTTAAAGACAGTTGAATAAGGTATTATAAAAAAAAGCATTCCTGTGATGTCACATGACTATGTTGGTCACGTGACGGACATGTATAAATTTTCTTAAATGTTACACAAAAATCGCATCGGCACAATTGAAAAGCAAAATTATTGTGAACGGCTTGTTACATAAATCAATTAAACGTATTCTTGGGTATATATATATATATATAAAGTGCTGGGGGCAAGTCTGAATTTTATTTCTAAAGAAAATATTTCACGAGAAATTCAACTTACCTACATACAAGGGGTCATTTTCCACTCTTCATCGCAATTTATACAAAATGGAATGAATTACATACAATCCCCAGCAAAATTCAGTTAGAGGACATATTTCTCTAGTAGATTCACACAGAATATCTTCAATTAATCCTTATTATTCACTTGTTCCAGTCTAATATATACACGATTTATAAATTCTCAGTCTGTCTACAGATGCGTAAGGGGGAGCGTTTCACATTTTTTTTGTAATTGTTTGAATACTTACATGTTAGACAAGAAAAAGTATTAACGATATTACACTGCAAATATTCACTACCATAACAGCCTTAAAACAACAATCCAAACACATGAATTAAACATCAAAGTAAAAAAAAATCTACATGTGATGTGAAAGGAATGTAAAAGTTATGACACTTTCCCCGCCATGTCTGCTCAAATTTGCAGTGACTTGATGTCATATGCCATTATGACGTCATATCTAGGAAGTTCAGAGAAGTTACTGCAGCTGGTGCACTGTGACATTCTTCGGACAGCCTTATCCTAGCCGCGTTATAATCATGCATTTCGCAATGCTTCCTGCGGAGTCTTAGGCCTGGTCCTCTTGACTGCCAGACGAAAATCTTCAGACTGTCCACATTTATCCAAAAATGATTTTATGACATTTTCCGATATGTCAGGGTGTTTTTGTTTTTAATTTTTATAAGCATTCTTGTAAAGGTCTTTAATCGCTTGTCCGAAATCCCTCAAGAACTCTCCAGATTGCCGCTTTCTCAGTTTAGCATCTGCTATGTAGTGTTTCTTTATAGCAGAATGGCCAAGTAGCCATTTTTAGTTTAAGTTGTTCATAATCCCTTTGAGAGTAGTTCTCTACCTGACCCCGCAGTTTGCTCAACAGCTCTTGATGAGACTTCTCTGATCCCCTTGAATTCAGCTCAGCAATATTTTATAAATATTGAAAAATAATCATTCAAGACGCCATTGTTTGTTCCTGAAAATGTCTCCTAACTGGATATTCATTTACCCCTGAACCCATCTCATCTTGGGTCCTATTTCAATGGACAGCTAGCAGGAACTGCATCAGCTAGCTGCAGTTCTAAATTATGCTTTATTCCAAGAGAAGAACCCTGACTAACATTAGGTGCATTTGGCCTCAGCTGCCAAACCATATTAGGCTCCTAAATATGTACCCTTTGGTTTGTTAGATGTCTTGCCACCAAAACAGTCAAAGTTTGATCCCTAAAAAAATTGTTTTAACTGATCGTTAGCTTCAGAGCTTGTACCCCCACATTTTAGTGAAATGAAGTAGCTGTCCGCTTCAACTTTTTTCCTTTAGACATCCTTTTTAAGACTCTATCATTATAAAACTTTCTTTTTTTTAATTTTAACATTTAAATCCAACAAAATATAAAGTTATTGATTTTTCATATCAATATCCTATTCTTTTAAACCTCCGATGCTATGCTATACTATACTATGGTTCACTTCTATAGAAAATAGTAGTAGATCGAAGTATTTGAAGCAGACTATTGCTTGAACTCTTCAGCATCGGGGGTTTGAACGAATAGGATATTGATATGAAAAATTAACAACTTTTTATTTTGTTATAACGCACGGTGAACGAATGGTGAATGCACGCTGAACGAACGGTGAGCGAACGGGAAAATGGGAAAGTAGAACGTTTTAGGGACTGTAACAATGCTGCCGAGTAAAAAGAATCTTTTGTCATAAAGTACGTCACTAGCCTTGACATGAAGCAGTACAAGAGGAGTAGATTCACTTGTAAAATAATTGCAAAAATGTTCAAATAAAATTGAAACTATATCTAATAATTAAAACTAAAGGGAAATAATTTATCTAAAACAATGACATTGATTATCAATGTAGCTTGTAGCTATGAATCTGCACAGCAACAGGTGATGTAAAGAATATCGTTAACATGAGAAGCATATTCCTAATAAACCTCATAAGTGCAAGGGCCTAGAATTGTCTATTTTATCTGAAATGTGGCATATCAATTGCTTATATCATGAATATTTTATGTGTATAATTCTCCCCTCCCCCCCCCACCCCCCCCAAAAAAAAAAAAAAAAAAACATACGTATGCCCTTGCACTAATCTCATTTCAACATTCAGCTTAACAATTCTATTTTTAGACCAGTCACGTGACGTACAGATGATACATGCGATATAACTAGTACTGAAAACGGCACAGACATATCCAATATGGATATTTATGTTACCTTTCGACATATCTATATTTACTTTCTTACGAAGATTTTCCAATATATATATATATATATATATATTTAAAAGCTATTATGATCGCATTTTCCATTTCATTCCTTAATAAAGCTGAGCTGCTTATGGTGTTTTTATTAAACCTATTAGCTAATCCAGGGCTTGCTCTAAGATGATCAATTATTAAAGCGAGGAATTCTACTTACTCATAAAGTGATGTTACCAGAATTTCAACAACCTCGTTTAAAGTCGTGTTTCGTGAATTATATGGTCGCCACAGTGACCTTGTTGGCAAATATAATCTATAACTGGGTCGTGTTTTGGCTGCCTAGTTTTATATCAAATGTAAGGCCTTTATTTTTATACTGAATTTGACCACGGAAAATTTCATTTACCTGTTCAATACATAGGGTCACAGCGGGAGTGACTGGTAACCCTAACAAAAAAATACTATAGTAAACTATAGTTAACTATAGTTTACTATAGTTAACTATAGTAAATCAAAGTTCCAAAGTTTATACTATAGTAAATCAAAGTTCCAAAGTTTTCACTATAGTAAATCAAAGTTCCAAAGTTTCTACCATATTAAATCAAAGTTCCAAAGTTTTCACTATAGTAAATCAAAGTTCCAAAGTTTTAACCATAGTAAATCAATGTTCCAAAGTTTTCACTATAGTAAATCAAAGTTTCAAAGTTTTTACTATAGTAAATCAAAGTTCCAAAGTTTTCACTATAGTAAATCAAAGTTCCAAAGTTTTTACTATAGTAAATCAAAGTTCCAAAGTTTTCACTATAGTAAATCAAAGTTCCAAAGTTTTTACCATAGTAAATCAAAGTTCCAAAGTTTTTACCATAGTAAATCAAAGTTCCAAAGTTTTCACTATAGTAAATCAAAGTTTCAAAGTTTTTACTATAGTAAATCAAAGTTCCAAAGTTTTTTCTATAGTAAATCAAAGTTCCAAAGTTTTTACTATAGCTAACTAAAGTTTCAAAGTTTTCCCTATACTTAATCAAAGTTTCAAAGTTTTTTCATTAGTTTAACAACTTATGTATTTTTATTATTTTTTTTATTATTTAGCCGTTATAGGGGAGGGGTGGATATGGGGTTGGTTGGGGCTGGTTTTTGTTGTACATCTTTATTTAAATATACAAAGTAGTTAATTCAAATGAAATATTTACATTTATAAATAAAAAAGTTTTTACTTTGGTACTATAGTTAACTATAGTAAACTATAGTTAACTATAGTTTACTATAGAATTTTTTTGTTAGGGAAACAGGGATGCTTACTCCTCAAACGCATTCGATTCGACCTCAGGAATTTTCAGATGTCCTTTTTAATGCCGTCTTCACATATTGTTTATCTTCACCTTTTATATCCTAGTGAATTTAAAATAAAGATACCACAAAGTTTGACACATCTGTTTCGTATCTGGATATTCTATTAGAAAAAAGACGTTAATAATAACCTTACAAAAACATTTTGAAAAACATAATGACTTTAACTTTTCTATCGTCATCTTTCCTTACTCAAAGAGCAATATACTCATCACCTGTAAATGGGGTTTATGACTCCCAGTTGATTCGATAGGCAAGAGCATTATTTCAAAGGAAATAATCTTATTTTGTGTAACACTTTATTTGAATGGGAAGAAAAAATGTTTTTATTTTTTTTTAATTTGTGTTGCATACATCACAACGACTTCCGTCAAAAATGAATAAAACTGTTTGACCTAACATTAAAACTTCGTACAATTAGAATGTAGATAGATGGGAACATTTTACTTTACAGTTTATGCTACAAAATTCAATCATAAACATTTAAAAGATACCCAAGATATTCAAGTATTACTTTGATTGGCACAGTGTTCGTTTTTAAACACACTCTTCGAGGTTTATACAGCGTAAAATATTGCAACGCAGGTCATACAATATAACTTTTGGTATTTATAAAAAGTAGTCAGACCCTCGGGTTTTGAAAATCAGCAGTTGAGGCATTTGAAATGCTCACAAAAATGTCTCTGAGTTCACAAAGTTGTGTGTGTTAGCTCATAGCATTTCTTCAATGTTCCTCACTAAAGTTTAGCAAATTATGAAGTTAAAAATATCAAATCTCAAAAAAAATTTAGGGAACGCAACTAAAAGATCCAGATATGCATTTTGTAATTGAGAACTGATCAACATATATATTTTGGTATAAAATATTCTAGGTATCCAGGCACTCAGAGAGAATACCATTTTTTGTGTTTGTTTGTTTGTTTGTTTTGTGTTTTTTTTAACATATACATCTTTTAAGTTCTTCTATTTACTTTAATTCTTTATAGTACACAGTGTAAAGAGCTTGTTTATACATTGCAAAAATCATAGATCACATGTAATTCCATCTAATGCTAAGACGCGTTGATATTTAAGGCTAGATTACTGGAAATGCGATTTTTCTTAATATTATTCTTTTTTTTTCCTTTTTTGGGGGGTGGGGACGGGGGTTAAAAATAACAATTTTCTACTTTGCTGTTTTTTCTAAGACTTCAAAGAACCTTGAATCGTATAGAGATCAACATAATAACAAAGCTTTATGAAAAAAAAAAAAAAACCTGATGACTTTGACTTTTCAATCGTCAACTTCCCTTACTTATGTAGCAATATGCCCTTATCACCTGCATACGGAGTTAATTTCTCTCTGTTCATTCGATACGCAAGAGCATGCTCTATGAACCTGTATAAACAATTTCTAAAAACAAGGTAAGTTATTTGAAAAACAAGTTGATGAAACAGGAATATCATCAGTCTAGTTTAAAGTCATTTCAAAAGTGTTATGGTCGATACATTGACCTTGTCAGCATATTCAATCTATCATTAAATCAAATGCTGACTTTCGTTTTTCATACTTATAGTTAGGCCGTAAGGCCATTATTTAGAGACTGAATTGTCGACGGATTTTTCCGTTATTTCCCTATCATGACAAGAAACACACGAAGGATGTGACCGATCGGCAGGGGATGTTCACTCACCTATGGCATCTGATCCCAAGTTTTCGATTATATGAATCAAGTGAGAAAACAATTGACGTACTTACTACGATCTTTTTATTTTATGGCAACATAGATGAAATAATATATTTATGACAAGATTGATTTTTTTAACTAAGTATAGTAGGCAGTAGGTATAATAGGTAGTAACATGAGTGATTAGTAAGATGTTTTATTTCCTTTACTTATTTCGACATTAACAATTTTTTCCTTATTCAACAGAGATTATGAGTTCCCAAAGTGAAGAATTAGTTGATCCCTATTTTCAACCTTCCAAATTGACTGAAAATTTTGCTCGTCTTTGCCATTTAATCCTCACAATTTGCTCCGATCTCTTGCGTGACATCATTGGACGACATATTTCGCCATCAGAACTCACTAACACTATAGATAATAAGCGCAATGTCTTATGGGAACGATTCAGTAAACAACAACAGAAAGAAATATATCCAGGACATGCTCGAGTCTTAAAGGCTAAGAATTTTGATATTTCAGTTTGTTACATTTTATTACGTAACATTTGTGGAATTCCACCACACGCTGCAGGATGGGGAAATGACCCCGAACCCGGAGATTACTCGGTATCGGCATGCATTGATATAATAAGAATCGAGCGGAATAAAGTATGCGCACATTCTGCCAGAGGAACAATAGACCAACCAGAATTCCAGCATCACTGGAACAAGATAAAAGAAGCCATCATTCATCTTGAGCAGAAGGAAATTGGAGGGGATTGGTATGAGCGGGGTGTAGAATGCCTATGGTCGTGCAGTCTGAGTCCCTTTAAAAATGAGGAATATATTGAAGAAATGAGAAATGTGAAATGTAATAAATACTTTTTCACCACATTTTACAAGCAAATCGTATCAAATACATATCTACCCTTCCCTTAATATATTTATTCTCAATTTCTGATTCCAGATAAACTTGACTGCATAGATGAATGTATAAAGGGCTTAGAAGCAAAAGTTGGAAGTAAGATGGCTTGTAAGAGAGGTAATTTTTTTAAAACAGTTTTATAACATTATTTGTTTTTAGACAATTCTTGAAACTTAATCATAGGTGTTCGTTTTTTACTATGGTTTGACTAAAAAATGTATAGTATTCACATTAGTTATAATAGTAGTTCATGCCCTAATGTAAAACAGAATTCTTAACACACAAGTATGGCAAGCCCTTTTACTTTTTTTTTTAAATGATACATTTCTCTGAAAATTACAGATGCATCTCTTATTCTTAAAGAAGAAATCTAATGTAAAGATAGAGATATGTCTTTTATGGATATTTTGGTCACTTAGAGATTTTTCTCGAGGATTTTTATATTTCAAACAATATTTCAAACAGTATCACAAGACCTAGGACGTCATCCTGCATCATTCACGACAAGAAGAATTTCATTTCTATTCTACTAACAGCCTTAAATAAGAGCTATTTTTTTTTTGTAGAAAGAAATTAACTAGATCATTATATCGCAATTAAGATGTTCCATTTAAAACCAATGTAATATTTATTACTCATATACAACTTAATGTTAGGAATTTACAATATGAGGGAAGAGAAAAACTGAACCGATATGTTTAGAATTCTTAAAGAATATCAAAAACGATTTTATTAACATTTTAGATAATAAAGAAATAATCCTAGTGTGAGAGAAATATTAGTTGGATTATCAATGAAAGAAATTGTGTGCGTAAAGTATCGGATTAAAAATATTTTTGAAATCAACACTTCCAAAGTTAGCCAATTTTGGTGTGAATATCTCAGAAAACATGCCAGAAATATAAATGGACTTTTAAATTTTGGACTCTAGTTTGTTTATGGATTTATTACTTCCCTTGGATATGACACTTAAAACTTACAATTTTTTTTTTTTATCTCAGCATGGTTATTTGTTCACAATGAAAATGCAAATGTGTTAAGTTATTAACATCTTCAGTTCATTTATACATGTAAGCATATTCAGAGTAGTTTGCAAAATCAATCCACACCAAGCTGTATCTTATTTGATTTAATCAAACATTTCTCTGATCAAATACTCTAAAAAATGTTCCTCAAAGTTCATGCTGTTGCATTTAAAAGTATTAGTAATTGACTCCTTAAACTGCTACATGTACATTTTTTTTTTCTGTCTGAGGGAAAAAGGTTTAATAATACTAGAGGCACTGTTAGTAGTGAGATCACAAAATGATACCCCCTCATATACAAGTAAAATATTATCTGTCCGATCAAAACATAACAAATGTGGCACTATGTAATAATGACTCCGTGAAAGTGTCATTGAAAATTATTTTTGCATAGGAGGAGTTGTGGACAAAGGATAGCTTCTCCCGTGTTTCTCATCTTTATTTCAAAATGTCATTTTGCTCCTCTTTTGTCACGTTTTATTAGATATATATTTTGGGTTTCCCATACGCCATTTTCACAGTATTTGTGCTAATTGTGTTGCACTTGGACCAAAAAATAAAAAGTCAAACAGCACATTATTGACATGTTTTCTAGAAAGTACAATACCTATGCAAATGAGTCCCATTTTTTTTTTTATATAAGCATTCTTACAAAAAAAGTTATGCAAAGTCAAATTTTGGGTGAGACCTTGTGTTGCGGACACTACATTACACCTGTTATGTCTAAAATAAAATATTAAAGATATTTATTTATTCCAAACTTCTTGCGGGTTTCGATTATGTACCTAATTGCAGTGAAATAGAAGAAAAATCTTATGGTTCTCTTTGAAAACAAAAATTTTATTCACATTAATGACTTGCTAATTTTTTTGCCTAATTTATCTCCCTTCCTTAACTTTATCTACCTTTACAATCACACATAAGACCTATATAATTATCATGTGAAAATTAAATTGAATACTTCTATATTTCAAATACATTTGTCATAACACCCTGGATATCTTCGTTTGTATCTTGTCTACCTTTGAAAATGCATAGCATTTTTGTTGCGGACACTACAAGTAACCATAAGAATAATCTTTTGTCATTTTTATAAAAATAATTGTTGATAAATGTTCATTTCTAGGCTGAATTATATACCACAGGATCAACTCTTGAAAATGTATCATATAAAAAGATGCAGAATGTGGTTTATTGAGATGAAAATAACCACATAACAAGGAGCATTAATTATTTCTTGATGTATAATTGTTTTGCAGTTTTATAAATGTCTATGATTTTACTTATTTTAATACAATTAAAGAAGTTATAAAAAATAGTTTTATAGATAAATTCAATGAATTAAAGAATTTACTGAGGCATCCATAATTTTTTTTTTCAGTATTGAAATTGTTGCGAACACTACAATATATTGAAATATTGCTATATGACACCATATTTGGATTTAATGGAGTAAACTGAAAATCTTAATATCTTACTAGTTCTATATGTACAGTAAATGGTGTTATATTATAGGGAAATAAAGAAGGCTAGTCAAAAATGGCTATCCGGCCTGGAAATTAAAACCCATATATATACCAGTAAGTTTGAAGTGTTATCTTGTACAAAAATCACCATTTGTTATCTTAATCCAGTTAACTAATTGTATTATCAAAGGAGCAAAATATCAGAGAAGTGTTTTACATTTCAAAAATATTTAATGAAATAAAAGGTGAAAATAATAAATGAATGTGGTATATAGTTATTACTGTAGTGTCCGCACCACAACTGTATTAATTAGAACTAGACTTATTAATTAACAATTAGCATCTTGATATATTCTTTAGTTTCCACTTATTCAGTTTTAAATACCATATGAAAATTAACTTTCAATATATAACATAAGACTGACAATTGAACGATTTTGAATATTATGTATAAACAAGTCGTTATGGGTGTTATTCAAAGTATGAAGTTATAGTTCCACTAAGTTTTGTAACCTTACATATTTGTATTGAATATTTGGACAATTAAAGTGATGATCAATTGAAATCATGTTACATTTCTTTGAAGAAACTGTGAATTTAAAATGCTGTTGCGGACTCTACAGCGTTGCGGACTCTACAAAACACAATATATTTGCCAGAATTCCAAGCAACACTGAGCTAAAGTCTGATATTTTTTGGTAGATAGATTAATAACTGTACTGGCCTCTTACATGTAAAATAAAAAGAAATATAATTCATAATGCATTCCAGAATAAGCACATGTTGCGGACACTACAGAATTTTGGGACATTTTTATGCCAGTAAGAAGAAAATGTGTCATTTTCTAAAGTTTCGTAGAATCCACTCAAACTTTTCTTTATTGTTTCATTTATCATTTAACTCTAATTTTAAAATGAACCTTAAGTAAGAGTAATGCATTAACATATATTTTTTTTTTAAAACTGCAAGTTCAAACAGTAGAATTTTATTAAATTTCATAACGTATCTGCATTTTCACATATTTAAACATTATTTCGCTAATATTTTGTTGATTTACATACAGTAAATTGCATATAAAAGAAGGATAATTTCACAATGATTTGACATCTATGACTAAGAGTTTCTATTGTAAATCTCCTGAAACAAAAACTGGAAAACAAAGCCATTTTTCAGCTGCAACAGCATAACGCAAAATATACCCCGTATTTTAGGTAATTTAATATTTTTATTGTCTAGAACATGGGAGTGTTATATATCATTTAACTTGTTAGGGGTACCATTTTGTCATAATTTGGTCATAATTGTTAAGGGTTTAATCATATATTTTGATGCAGAGTGCATTATAACATAAGTGAGTATGAAAAAACACAAATACTGTGAAAATGGCGACAGCAAAACGTGGACACTGCAATTGATTCTATAATGGTAGGTGTCCCCCCCCCCCCCCCACCTCTTATCAGCAACACTCACTATTCATCTTTTAAACATTTTGAACTGAAAACGACGAAAAAGCTATGGGACTCATGTATATGTTTTTATGTTAAATATGTTTTGATTTTCAGCAAGATTAGATCAACTGGAAGAGTCTCAAAACGCAACACTGACAGATATTTCAGGTAATATATATCCATATAACACCACTTATTAAAAATATTAATTGTAAATCTACCAGATTATACTTATAGGTAACAAATATTTGCCGTAGGTGAGAGAAAGAGAGAGAATAAATAAATAGATAGATAGATAGATAGATAGATAGATAGATAGATAGATAGATAGATAGATAGATAGATAGATAGATAGATAAAGACAATTGTTTCATTTTCTGGAACAGATCAAATGAAGATTTACAAGAATTTCATACTATTTTTAAAAATCTACTCCCGTCTATTAAAGAACTACATATGGTAAGGGCGTATTCCTGCCCCCATAATAGTCAAATTTTGAAAATCTCTTGAAATGAGAAAAAGTGCATATATTGTATAAAATAATCCAAATTAAGACAATATATTATGAAATTGGAAAAATTAGTTGGCTTTTCTTGTCTCTGTGACGTCACAAACTATTTGGATTTCCGTTATTTTTAAAATAGAGGCTAAAATGCACAGAGTTTGTTCAATTTTGACTATAGTATTTATAGAGCGCAAGCTTGCTCATGTATCATATTCACATATTTCATTGATATTATCATTCTACACATTATATCAAAAGATCTAGTCTGAGCAGACCTGCGCTCGATAATTTCCAATCAAAATACCGACGTAAAATACGCTATTTTCTCTCAAAATCATTGCAATTTGGAATTTACGTCATTTTATTGACGTCATATCTAACTAATGATGTCATAGTTGATAAAAATATTTAATGCTTTGAAGTCTGCAAATATCCACCTGGTTTAGAACATAATTAAAGATTTCTCCATCAAAGTTTTATTTTGGGGGCAGATACTGGCCACTACAGAATATAGTCCTTTACGGTGGAAAAGAGCGGAACAGAACTACCCTTTATAGATATCATTATTACTATTCTTATAATTAAGGAGGGTTCTAATATCATAACAGATCTACAGTACCGTCCAGATACAACCTAACAGAAAGTGAGTCTATAGCGCACCCCTGGTTTGCTCTCTGGGTTCGCTTCGGGTTTGCTTGGTGTCCGTTAGGACTGACCCCGAGCGAACCCAGAGTGCACCCAAAGCGGACACAGAGCGGACCTGGAGCGAACGCCGAAAGCGAACCCCAAATTCAGAAGCGGTCCCAGAAAGCGAACGCGCGTTTGGTTTTGCGTAAAAATGCTGTCAATTAAGATTATCGATAAACCAATCAGTGCGTCGACCCATCAACATGTCAAACAGAATTGTCAATCAGGATAACTGATCAAATGCTTTGATTAATCAGCGCATCAACTAATCAACATGGCATTCTGTCTTTGTCATTCTATGTAAATCTAAACATTGTACAAGCAAAACATGTTAATGTAAAATATAAAACTATTACTAACATGATTTTCTAATATAATTTTGTATTTATATATTTTGATTTTCCAGGCAACATGCTATATTTACATAATTATTTTCTTTTTTTTTATTTTTAAAATCCATTAATACATTATATATTTCAATTCTCCAAGTAGCATGTTGCATGTATATGTACATATTTATTTTCTTCATTTTTTTATTTTTAAAATCCATTAATATATAAATATCCATTACGTACATTTATCAGACCATAAGTAATTTAATGCATAAAAAAGATAATAATGACTATTACAATTGTAACTTTAAAAAAGAGAAAACCAAACAAAAAAAAAAAAAAAAAAAAACAAAAACAAAAACAAAAAAAAAAAAAAAAAAAAAAAAACTGCATTGTTTTTAATAAATTAAAGACTATCATTATCTCAAGTTACAGTACAAGAAATATACGTGCTTTCATTTAATTATTTTATTTTTAATATTTCAAATTACATGTACGTTTAAATTTACTCAGATCAACATCAAAATTAGCGAGTTTCATAATTGAGCATAAGAAAAAAAAAAATAATTGAATACACATTGTACAGCATAAATGTACATGTATGTCAAATCTTAAATTAGTAAAAAAAAAAATGTCGTTTTTTTTTTAACTACTATGTTAATTTGATTAATCTTTTACCAAAAAATAAGGTAAAGCTTAATTGAAATACATGTATATAGGGAAAGATTATCTTGTCATTTCTAATTGTCAGACATGTAGATCTATGTCTTTGAATTTTTGTAGCAACTCATGGGCGTCGGCAAAGGGGGATCGCCGCAATAATTTAGCAAAAAAAAAAAAAAAAAAAAAAAAAAAAAAAAAAAAAAAACAAAGATAGGAAAAGAAAAGAAAAAAAAGCTTTACTGATGTTTTTCGTGTTTTTCTTCTTTATTTTATGTATGTATATATATATATATATATATATATATATATATATATATATATATATATATATATATATATATATATATATATATATATATATATATATATATATATATATATAAAATCCAAATTTAGTTGAAAAACTCAATTTTCAATAAATAGCACTTTTGCCCAATGCGGGCTCATCAGTAGATGATATATATATTGTGTATTCATAGAAAAATATAGTATAAATCCACACACGTAATCGCATATAAAAAAAAAAAAATCACAACACCGAAATCAACTCTACCGGTTTCATTTTGAATCTTCAGGAGCTTGACAATATATTGCTTAGTTACACATATACAAATCAACATTCTTATTGTAAGGTCAAAAAGCGCTAATACTTCGCCACACTTTAGGAAAGTTCATTATGACGTCATGACATAACATCATGAAATTAAATACGGATTTTTTTTTTCATTAAAATAATATAGTTTTACTATGCTGGTAAATGTATACTTCGTATACGAATTATAGTTTGGAAACATTTAAAACAGGTTTATATCTGTTTATAAAAAGTTTTTCTTTGGTTCAAAGTTTTTTTTTCTGTAGTATCCCTTCGGAATTTATAAAATGGAAAAACAGTAAAATTTGGGCTTTCATTTTTGGAGCATTTTCTAATGTGTTCGCTGATGGAGGTACACTGGTATTTTGGTTCTCTAATTTTTGTCGGTGTACGGTCATTCTATGTTTCAAGGTATATATATATATATATATATATATATATATATATATATATATATATATATATATATATATATATATATATATATATATATATATATATATATATATATATATACGATTCTATAATAAAACTTATGTCCCAATAACTGTATTTCATTTCCATTCTTAATGATCATGTAGTGTAGGGCAGCGCTGCAAGAATTCCATCGACATCGAAAGCAAGTTTTTAGACTTGCCTAGATAGCCTAGCGTTCTAGCGCGTTGTTCCTGTACTACTAGGGGACAGATTCTTAAGTAGATCGAGAGTTCAACCCTGGGCTGGGGCAGAAGTGGGTATCCTTAAAAAAATTAATTTCTTTGTGTTTCTTATATTAATATTTCTACACTTAGGCAGTTATGTTAGTTTACGCATTTTTTAAATGTGCTTTACTAATAAAAATTAATTTTATTACAACATCTATTGGTAACGATATTCTAAAAGAAATAATAATATCCAAATAATTCTATCTCACTTTCATTCTCAATGACCGTGTAGTGTAGGCCAGCGCCGCGAGAATTCCATCGGAAACGAAAGCAAGTTTTTAGACTTGACTAGATAGCCGAGCGGTCGGGCGTACTATTCCTGAGACAGATTCGAGACTTCAACCCCGGGCTTGAGCAGGAGTGTGTATCCTTATCAAAGTGAATTTCCTTGTAAATATATATATATATATATATATATATATATATATATATATATATATATATATATATATATATATATATATATATATATATATATATATATATGTCCCTTCCTCAGGACAAAGAAGAAGTTAAGTAGTCATAAAAACAGAGTACACCCGATAGACCGGATGCAATTCATAGCGCTCCGGATTTCTTTGTTCAAAACTGTTTATAAACTTCAAATTAAAATGTAACACTGTAAATATTTAGTGTTTGGTAGTTTAGTAGCAGTGCTAGTTGTTTTTGTTTCTCTATTTCCTTTGTTTTTATGACTTCTTAACTTTTTTCTTTGTCCTGAGGAAGGGACAGGTCGTCCCGAAAATTTGACACTTATGATAGTTCGTGTCGTTGGTCATTTTTAGTGCTTTATATAAATTTCCATCCGTGACATTGTAATTACTTAGTAGATCCGACATTAAGGATGTACAGTGTTGTTGGTTTTTAGTGCTGGAGATATATATATATATATATATATATATATATATATATATATATATATATATATATATATATATATATATATATATATATATATATATATATAAGTTGAATGTGTTGCTCCCTTTGTTATAGAAAGGTGATTGAAACCCATTTTGAATCGAGGATTAACAGATGTAACTAAAAATACATTATGATGCCTTTTTTTCATTTTCTATGAAGATCAAATTGAAGATCTCCAGAAAAATGTTGTAGACAAGGTACATGGACTGCGGAACTACTTAATAGGTATATATTTCCGATTTATTTGATCAACAATAACAATTTAATTATTTTTAAAGAAATTGGAGTATGAATTTTACTACTGAACAAACAGAAAAGTTTTTAAAAAGATCTTAACAAAATTAACATATATCCCTGTTTTTAGACAGTTTTGTTAACCTTTTATAACATCTTCACATTTTTTTGATGAAAGCCTTATATCTTGAAATTGTCATCACACTTCCTGAATTTTTTTTACCTGGACACTAATGAACAAAGAATAATCTCATGTTGCTTTTTATTTTTTTTTTTATTTTTTATTTATTTTTACAGACCAAAACACGAAGAGCATGAATGAGTTAACCATCATTTCTAAAGGTGAAAATTATGTTGGATTTTTTTTTTCATGGGTCCAATTTAAGAGTATTTGTGGGTGGGTGGGTGGGTGGGGGGTTTATATGTTCTCAGGAATTTGGTTTCATGGATAAAGAATTGCTCATCATATATATATATATATATATATATATATATATATATATATATATATATATATATATATATATATATATATATATATATATATATATATAACTATAACGCTTTCATTTTCAATCTTCAGAAGCTTACAGATATGTATATACAACAGTATCATAGTAACATTGATTATGACGTCAAAGTAAGCGGAACATTTAATGTCTTAATTGTGACTTCATAGATAAATTTTTACGATCTGGAAAAAAGTACGGGAAAGCCAAACGTTATCTATAAAAGACTATTAAGTTTTGTCTTAAAAATACAAATAAAATGTTTTTCTTTTACCCGTCTCTGGATAACACTTGCATATCTGAGTTTATAGAAAGGCAAAATTTTAAATTGTTTTTACTATATGTTTCAAGGTTGCACTTAATTGAATTTGTTTGTACTCAGGTGTACTGACATGTTGCTTATGTACACGGGCACGGATAGTGTAATCGGTTTCACAAATCAAAATTCCTTGCATCCAGGGCATGTGATAGTGTAAATGACATTCTTTGTATCGCATGACATGTTTTCATTAACTTTAAATTCACGCCCGTTAAAACTGTAGCTGGTTCCTTCTGTAATGTATTCACATGTGCTGCATCGAGGGTCCGTACACTTAGAGTCGTTGAATTGGAAAAACAAATTATTTTCTTTAGGTTTTTGGGTTGGAGTTTACTGTTGTATAAACGACAATTCTTGTATATGTTTTTCGTTTGTCCATCCTCTCTAAGTAGGCTGTTTTATTCATAAAGAATTGAACTGATGTTTTGATTCCTCCGGGTTATACGTGTGCTCAAAGGGTATTACAGGTAAACTTCGGTATCTCGACATCGGATATGTCGACAACCTGGGATATGTCGACGTCTTTCCGCGGTCCCGGCAGTATTTACTATATAAATGATTTGCAAAAACTCTGATATGTCGACCTCGGTAATGTCGACAACCCGGGTTATCTCGACGTATATTCACAGTCCCAAGAGCAAAATTTACCTGGTATATGTCGACATCGGCAATTTTCTGCTCTACTGAACCTAACTGTTTGTCAGATAGGGTCGCTCGTCACGCACGGACGACTCCGGGTATCTCGACGTCGTCAAAATTTAACACCTTTCACACCCATGTTTTGACTGCACGCTGCTTAATTGATTCTATATACTGTGACTAGGTGAATCTCAAGCCCCCTCGGCGTCTTTGGGAAGTTAATTGCTTAATGTTCAGCTTGGTTAATATCATTGCTAAATCTACACGATTCTGCGTAAAAGTACAGACGGTTATTTTTATCGAAACCTAACATAACTTTTAAATTTGAAAAAGGTAACTAAATTACAATGAATAACAAACACACTGAATAATTCAAACTAAGGAATTAAAAGATGTTTTAATATTTTGTAGTTAAAATGTATTCAACAGGAAACAATCCGATTAACGACACAATTGACCGAATCAGCCGTAATTCATGCATCTGTAACATCACTACGTTAGTTTAGATACACAAATCTCTTTATACAAATTAATTTTAATGTACATTCTTCCTGAATGAAATAAAAAAAAAATAATCCGCATTTAATTTTTTCCGTATATCGGATGTCGACCTTATACGGTTCGAAGTTTATAGAGCGCATTTCGTATCCTGTTCTGACAAAAAGGCAAGTTACACGCAAATCACTGCCGAATGCTGTAACTTTGTGCTGAAACTTTGTGAATTTAGAAAGATTTCGATAAAGAACACGTTTTATAAACAAGATTTTTAAAATAACTTCTTAGATTTTTAATAAAAATAGAAGGAATTCTGAAATATATTGAGCTAAAATCTATATTGAAGTCATGTAGATATAATACGCTTGTCTGTTTTGCTATGCAGTGAAATCTTGGACGTCAAGTCTCAACTCTGATATCTCGACACCTCGGATATCTCGACATTTTCCGATGGTCCCATCGATGTCGAGATAACGAAGTTTACCTGTATTTCTCCGTCATTTGCGTGTCGTATGTTTAAAAGTAATTGGTTTCTATTGCACTCCTTGGCTTTCTTTATGCAATTGTTTACAAGTTGTTCTGGCTATTTTTGGCATCCTAATAATTTTTGACTTATGTACTTAGGTAAACCATAGAATTGACTCAATTCAAAGTTTGTCAGGTAATCCTTTTCCTCATCTGTTAAACCTTGTGATTGTGGTCCACATATTAGGGTTTTTTTTTTTTTTTTTTTTTTTTTTTTTTGTAGTTGTTTTCTTCTCATGACAGCTGTGCAGTTTTCATAAAAATTATTTTCTTGCAACTTTCGTAAATATTTTTTTTTTGTATGAATCCTTATTCATTAAGACAACTCTACCTCCCTTATCGGCGTCTTTAATAATGATAGTTGGGTCCTCATTGAGGTTTTTAAGAGCTTTTTTTCCTCTTCCGTAGAAAGGTTTGTTTCAATATTCCTGGGTTTATTGGAAGATGAATATTTTCTAATGTGTCGCAAACGGCATCCAAAGTTCTATTTCTTCCTTGTTTTGGATTAAACTTAGATTTATTTCTTACTAGGTCTATTTGTTCTGCATCTGTAGACTCGGAATCAGATTCATTGGTATCACTTTCATGAAAATATTCATATAGTTGGAGTCGCCGAGTATAGGACTTAATATCCGTTTTAAGCTGTTGATTATTTGCATGAGTTGTAGCGGTGTATTTTAGACCCTTAGACAGTAACTTGATTTCGGAATTCGTTAGTTGTCTATCGGAAAGATTGAATATTTTTGGGTCTATCTTACTTGTAATTACATTCTTGGATGTATCCCCGGAATTGCTGTTGCTAATAATTGTGGTGTTTGGTTCGCGTATGGCCTTGGTTCATTTTGCCCCCCCCCCTCCCCTTAAAAATTAGTTGCGTACCTCTTTTCCGATGTATGTAGTTCTCTCATTTCTGTTGAAGTTTGGTGAATGTTTATTACTACCATATCCTTTGTAGTGTTCATTTTATCGGATATTGTCTTTGTCTCTGTCTTTGTGCTGTTTAGGAATCTGTTGTATCTGGAGGATATATACTGGACAAAAAAAGTTAGGGATCATGATTTTGAATTGTTTTCCCAAAACAATTATTATATATTTTTTACGTTATAGTTCAACCATACTTTCTTTAACATGTT
The DNA here is from genome assembly GCF_033153115.1 of Saccostrea echinata. NCBI lineage: Eukaryota > Metazoa > Mollusca > Bivalvia > Ostreida > Ostreidae > Saccostrea > Saccostrea echinata. The sequence continues at coordinate 17,972,975 of NW_026889754.1, read as the reverse complement.
ATTGATAAGAAAATGTTACCTGCAGGGTTGTGCAATTCATGCCCAATTCATGCTTTACTGAATGCCGACACAGGGTGAAAAACAAAGTGATTCAGGGTATACACAAAGTTAACGAAATTGTTTTTTTGAATAAGTGTTTGAAGTTGTGGATATTTTTTGATGACCTGTGACATTTCAAGCCATGAGACGTTACTTAACCGGCTTTGAGGCAGCCCAAGCTATAGGTATGCTTCAATCTGGCAATACTCAAAGAACTGTTGCTGCACACTTTAATGTGTCCCAAAGTGTCATTTCACGATCATGGAATCGATTCCAACATATTGGTACCGTTGCTGAGAGACCACGTTCTGGTCGTCCGAGGTCAACCATGGCTCGTCAGGACCGTTATCTGGTCAATATGGCAAAACGGCAGAGGTTCCAGAGTGCTGTTAGGCTAAATACAGACTTTCAAACAGCAACAAGAGTGCGAGTAACACCACAGACAGTTCGGAACAGACTCCATGCGGCTAATATCCGAGCATTCCGACCAGCAATCCGGCCTAAACTGACCCCAAGACACAGAACAGCCAGACTCCAATGGGCACGAAACCATGTCAATTGGCAACTGCCTCACTAGACCTCTGTTCTTTTTACAGATGAGTCGCGCTTTTGTATAGACTTTCATGACGGTCGTAGACGAGTTTGGCTTACGACCGGTGAACGTTATGCAGATTGCTGTGTTGCTGAGCATGATCGTTTCGGGGGTGGTTCTGTGATGGTTTGGGGTGGTATCAGTATAACCGGAAAGACTGACTTGCACGTTATCGCAGGAAATCTTACAGGGATAAGATACCGAGATGAGATACTGCACCCTATTGACAGGCTGTATGCAGGTGCTATCGGTGATGATTTTATTTTAATGGACGATAATGCTAGACCTCACAGGGCTCGCGTCGTAACAGACTACCTGGAAAATGAAACCATTGAGCGAATGGACTGGCCGAGTCTTTCACCTGATTTGAATCCCATAGAATATGCTTGGGACAAGCTACAGCAAGCCATTTCAGCGCGCCCAGTACTCCCTAGGAACCGTGAGGAGCTTTCTGCAGCACTCATCGAGGAATGGGCTAGATTGCCGCAAATCTTCTTCCGGAGACTTATCCGCAGTATGCAGAGGCGTTGTCGCGCGGTTATTCAAGCACGGGGTGGTCATACAGCATATTGAACACATCAAATCACTGCGCAAACGGTTACGTCTGAATTTTCCATCCTTTACCAAGGCTGCTTTTCATTCTGTCTTGGGGGTTGTGTGACAATTAATTCCAACTCACGTTAACGCTTCATTGATTTTTGATAAACACAATAAAAATTGTTTTTTTTTTTACTTGTTAAAGATTTATATTATATAGTTATAATGGAATATATTGTTATTTGTTGTAAATTAAATAATTTATAAATCATGATCCTTAACTTATTTTGTCCAGTGTATGTAGCTATATGAGAAATTTGATTTCTGTATTTAAAATTTTCATATTGAATCTTGTCAGTATTTTTGAGTTAATCCGAAAACGACTTCATTCCTTTAGTTGCATTTCCATAAGGAAGATCCACAGAAACTGTAGGATTGATTGTAGAATTGATCTTTACGGCGAATGCGTAATTTTTCTTAGAAGTTTGCCTATTATGCAGTTCCTGTTGTCTCGTTCTTTTTACTTAATAGCCCCCTTGCAGTAATTCTTTTCATATTCATATATATATATATATATATATATATATATATATATATATATATATATATATATATATATATATATATATATATATATATATATATATATATATATATTATCTGTTGTTCAGTATCAAAATCGTATTTCATCTGCGCAGCTAGGTTAAGGACTCCCATATATACGTCAGCCTATGCAGAGGTTCGGGAGGGCTATTATGACGTCACGTTAAAAACAATACAAATGAATCTCGATGAATAAATACTATATGTTCTTTTTAAAACACACTAAATACTTTTGTTTCTCATAGATGTTATAAAGATACATGGATGTGCAACTTATCTTCCTATAATACCACTTAGCGTATGCAGAATGAAAGCCAGCTTGATCTCGCTGTACTTACTGAGATGACGTCATTTCTTAGTTTGACACGCAGTTTCTCTGTATTTGAGGCGTGGATCAAGCTTTTATCGTAGCTTGTAAAAATAAAAATAAATAGGAAACATGCGTAGTCAGACAAAAAGAGAGACATATTCTGAAATATATTCATCCACATTTTATTGTCAAACTAAATTTATAATGTGTAGACTTTAGATATAGCCGTAGGGAGCACATTTGTACAGTAACGTGCTAGAATGAGGGGTCCAGCCACTCGAAAATATCAAAAGTTCAACGACATCCGCTTCACTATAAATTCTGAATTTTTAAACACATGTAGCTATTATTCCTACTATTCTGAAAAGTGCTGGGAGCTGATTGTACATTGTTTATTTATTCCGTAATCTAACATTATTCCAATGTGTAATACAGTTTTGTTTAGAGTTTATAGAAAGACGGCTAAATTTTTAACAATTCTCGAGCATGAGGAAGTTGCTCCCAGCACTTTTCGGGTTAAGGAATTGGTCTCAAAGAAAACAAAATAAATTTTATAGCGGAAAGATGCCCGTATATCGTTGAACTTTTACGATCTTTGTAGTAGTACATATATGGTCCAATTTTAAACCTGTCACGTGACAAACAGCTGATGTAAGCGATGTCACTTTGGCCGAACTCAGCAAAGACCCGATATATACAAATGCAATCACCACAATTCACATTTATCAAAACTACTGCTGTTTAGAAAATATTAAAAAATTTTATTCATTTTCCCTGAATATATAAAGGCGTATATTTCATGGGCGTCCTTAACCTAGCTGCGTGTGAACAATGAGATCGCGTGTAGTTATTAATAATGGACTTTTGCGAGAAGCACTGACTTTTACAATCGACGACTTACTTTTACACTGAGACAATATACGGCAGCTCTTTTGTGATATAAATATTTAGCTTAACAGTTAATTCAAAGATAATAATTGGGCATTTCAACGCACATATACGTTGTCTAGGGAGGGGAACGTGAAACACCCTACACTAAGCCCTTCCCTTCCAACCTTGACCGACTCCTGCCAAGTTTTCCTTCCGGAATGTTTTTTTTCTTCCTTATTTGATTCCTTCATAAAATGAGATTGAAAGGAAATACTGCCCCTTACAAATACGGTATTTTAAGTTCTGTTATTCAACCTCCCATCATCTCTTGTGTTGATTGCATACCAGAAAATCATGTAAGTGCCCCTAACACCATGCCTATGACAACAAGCAACGTTTTCTAATCTAATATCAATTCCGTACCTCCGTACATAACACCTGTTTAAATGTCAAAGTAAGCCGTCGGGTGTAAAAGTCAGTGCTTTTCGCAAAAGTCCAATAGTAATATTATTTTTTATTCATTCATTCAGTCTTTTAATTTATTTGTTTGTTTTCATTATTTATTTATTTTGTAGATATACAACAGAAAATTGGAGATGATGACTCGTATGGTATTTTTTTTTAAATAAAAACTGTATTTGAGTCAAAAATCAATATTTACATTAGCAAATATTTTTCTTAGATGAACCTATTGAAGAGAAAATATGTTCAATTCTGTATGAACTTATTAGGGGGTCAGAGCTCTTTAACAGGACTGAATCACTAGCGAGATGTTATCTTGTTCTGTCACGGTGAAACTGGTTTCCGAACTTAGTTCCGATAAATTATAAATTAGTTGAATCATATAGATATTTTTCATTCAACAGATGCTCATTAGGTCTTCCTTTGCTGTGAATGATGTTTTGAATTCTATAATTAGCCTAAAATTGTACTTAATTTTTTAACCCGAAATTTCTTTTAAGTTGTGTAAACTAAAGCAGGCGATATAGCTGCTTTAGACTTCACAATTATAAAGAACTCCTAAAATACTAAGATTATTCTCAGTAGCAACCATTTTTCTTTCATTATAAACAGAAATTTCCTGAATTGGACTGTTGAACATCAATGTAAGCATTCAAATGTTGGAGGGAAACGAACTTTCACCACCAAACCACTTTTAGGTCATTGCGCGTCACAACATAGCAATACGGCGGAATTTGAACACGCGACCAACCAAGTTCATTTCCAAGAAAACTTTCTAACATTGTTGTTTATTTCTTAATTATATACCCGTAAACACACACACACACACACATACACACACATTGCTTGAATTCACCTTTTGCTAAGGAAATACGTGTATTTAATGTATTTAATGAACTATAAGATTATCAATTCAAATATGTTAAAAAGAATCAGGGAAAAACATTTTTTTTTAATTTATAAAATTAATTTGTTTTTGAACATGTTTGAACCTATCTATAAATTATCAAGAATTAGATCTCTCAAGGTTTATAGAATGCACCCTACTAACATGCTAGTTTTAAATATGCTAAAGTCTAATAGTGTTGCAATAACATTGGGATAAAAATGGCACAATTAAATTCATGCTGATACGATGCTTAATTTTTTCTGGAATCATTACATAAATTGTATAAAATATTTTTTCAATTATTTGCAAAAGTAAAATGCTTACTAATTTTTATTCACATGCTTTTTTGCAGACTAAAACTATGCTAGTACTATGAATTTATTATTATCAAATTTAAACACTGAAGCATCTTAATTACTAATAAACATTTTTTTTTTATTTGTATATAGTCAGGTGAGGTCATCAAACTTAATCCAGTAAAACGAGCAGAACTAGCTCATTTTTTCAGTAAATACATGAATAAGTGAAATCAGGAATTTCATGTTTTTCCTAAACCATTCAGTAAATACATGTATTTACTGGCCGTTTTAGGAAATACATGTAATTATTGAATAGCTAGGAAGTTCATTTATTTAGTGAAAATTTTAGCCAATTTTACACTATTTTGCTGAACTAAGCTCGATGACTATACATATGCTTTAGAAGATTCAGTAAGTATACAAATACTAAGAATGGATTTTTTTAAGCAGCCCTTAATAAAAATTGTCTCTACAATGCTGACATTATACATTAATTTTCGATTCTGGGCAAGACTCAGTGCATTGTCTTTCTAAAATTTCATTAAAGGAGGAATGTCTTAAGGTATTTCCATCCTCCTGTGATGTCATAGGGTTTTACACATTGAAACTTGTATTATATTAAATTCATTCCCAAAAGAGAAATATCTTTTAGAAGAATGCCTTTTAGGTGTGATGAAAAATATTGTTAATTAAAAGAATTTGAAAATAGATTTTTCTTCATTTAATCAATTATTAATCTTTTAAAAATATTGTTAAGGGCTATAACTTCTTCTTGTGTATCTTTATCCAGGCATTTTCTATATTGTACTTCTAATGTAAAATATTTACATTTCATATATATTTATATAGAAGCAATTGTTTTGGAGCTTTCAACATCAAAATGATATATTTGAACCAATTTTCTTTACATAATTTATATTATAAAATTTATTAAAAATGTGCGATATTTTAATGCTGACATATACGGTACTTCTGTTTATTTAAGTCTTAATTCTTAAAAAAAAATATGGCAATATATGACTGTTTTGTAATTATTAGTTTATTTTAACTATATTCCGTCAAATTAAATGCAGTTTATTTTCATTGAACAATTAAAATATTGAGGCTTGAAAATACTTTAAAGAAAAGTTTCATCATTGAAATATTGACTTTAGTTTCGTTAAATTATATGTATTTTATATGATTTTTCTACAGTTTTAAAGAAACAGCAGAAGAGTTGTTTTATTTGCAAATAAGATGTTTCAGGGTTTTCATTTACTGTCAATAAATGCAAAAAAAGCTTTATATGAATATCTAGTAAAACATGAAATGTCAGTAAGCGATTTTAGTTTTTTTATATTAAAAAAAAGATAAAAAATAACTTAATTAAATTATGTGATCTAGACAACTCATTCCAGAAAATGAAAGCAGTGTATCATTTTGATTTTGTTTCTAATATTCAAAAATAATGCATATTTATTTATAAAGGTTTATTTCAAATAATATTTATTCACATGGTATATAACTGATATAAACACTGCATACACTATACATCTATTCATTTTTTATCCATATTCTAAATTATCTCACCATAATGCAGTCAGTAAATACGTGTAAAAGTATTGAAAATTCAGTAGATACGTGCATATTCTAACAGAAAACGGTAAAAACATGTATTTCCTAAGCAGAATAGGAATTTCCTGTATTTCCTAAAATTCAGAAAATACATGGTAACTTTAAGTGTAAACTTTACCGTTAATTCGCATTAGCAATTCTGGAACAACCCATGTACATAAATATAGCTTATATTTTTGCTTATTTCTTTTATCAGATTAACATTTCCACATTCTTAATATATACTTATTTTAATTTTAAAGTTGCCCTTCCATATTATCTTTCTTTATTTTATTTTTTTTTTTTAAATCTTGTAACGTCACGCTATTTTGAGAGAATAACACAGTGTACGATTTACTACCTGGTCGTAATTAATAAGCGATAATTAATTTCGTTCAATTATGTAAAATGCACTTCACCAGAGTACACCCGATAGACCGGATACATTTCCCAGCGCTCCGTATTTCCTTCTTTACAACTGATTAGAAAGTTCAAAGTAAACATGTATAACTGTAAATATTTAGTGTTTACTAGTTTAGTAGTAATGCTAGTTGTGTTTTGTTTCTATGTTGCCTTTATTTTTATGACTTCTTAACTTTTTTCTTTGTCCTGAAAAAGTGGTCGTCCCGAAAATTTGGAAATTTTTATGTTCGTCTCATTGGTCATTTTTAGTGCTTTATATAAATTTCCATCCGCGATCTTGTATCTACTTCTATAGTAGGTCCGACACTTTGGATATACAGTGTTGTTGTTTTTTTTAGTGCTTTTTTTTTTAGTGCTTTAAAGATAATCTTTGATGATGGAATATCGTGTTTTATATGTGTTTTATATGTGTAATATATATATATATATATATATATATATATATATATATATATATATATATATATATATATATATATATATATATATATATATATATATATATATATAAAACACATGTAAAACACAATATTCCATCATCAAAGATTATCTGTGAAAATTTAAACAAGTCAAATTTGAATTATAATGAGAAATAGCGTACTATTTTAATGTAAGAAGAGGTAATTTTTTTTATTTATGTAAGAAGTCAAAATGCAAAGTCACATGCATCTTCATTAATATTACACCGTTTAAAAGATCTTTTTTTTTATTTCTGCAGGCGAAAGTTTGTTGAAGGATGTGAAAGGTAAAGTACAACTTTGGCTAAACGAGTTTTATATGATTAAAATAAATAGCTGTAACATAATTCTTAAATAAAATGGTATGATATTCGACGAGTTTAGATGAACATGCTCCTTTAGATTGATGTAGGCAGCTATGTTAAGGCTATCCGAAGAATTAAATTGCATTCAAAACATATCATTAAATCTTCATTTCGGTTTGATTTCAACATCTTGAGTATGAATGTAACTTCAGACAATATGCGCAAAAGGATCTCTACACTACACATCAACAAATATGTTGCAATATGACATGGCCAGGTTTATCACGTCATTCATAGTCTCAGTCATAGGTTTCAACAATCGCAACTTCTTGGGATTTTCAACTAGTGGAAAAAACAACCGCAACTTCTTGGGTCTTTCCGACAAGCGGAAAAGCAACCCCGAATGTATTACGTAGATGCCATGACAACCCCCGTTTTCACAAACTTTGAAATAAATGTTCGAAGACCTTTTATCTGTGAAGCATGGGTTTAAATTAATTGAATGCAAAGATATTACCACCAATATACTATAGAAGGGACTTTTAACGCCGTCTATCCTATATTTCCATTAATAGGAAAATGTGTAATATTTCACATCCGGTGTAGGTTGTTTTTCCGACCTCTGATGGAAAGATCCGAACTGATGCGATGGAGTTTTTAAATGCCTTGCACATAAATCGCTTCGGTGCAGGTGCACAGGACAATTTCTATTTACATTTTATTACATAAAAAGAATTATTTATTGGATTTCTGAGCTTCTATACTGGTCGTTATCTCGATATATTTCATTATGTCCTTATGTATCTAAAAGTGCTTGGGACAGACCATAATAATTTTAATATACAAAATATTTCATTTCAACTTCCCTACACATTTTAGGGAATTTTCCGTTCTTCATCATAATTTATATCAAAGTGAAGCAATTACTCTTCCGTCCAAAGCGAGGTTCAACTAGAGAACGTTTTCCTCTTCAGTAGTTTCACATTTTTTTTTAAAGTTAATCCAAATCAATCTGTGCCAGTCTGTTATGAACACAAATATACATTCTACTTCTGACACGGTCTTGTTAACGGGAGAATTTCAACGTCTTTTTTTGCAATATCGTGATAAATGCACATAAGGTCATTCTAGATAAGTTTAGCAAAGTAACGTTGTAATATTGAACAATACTTACATACTCTCAGTTTTAAAACTACAACAAGGAACACATGAAATTTACAATAACGTTCAAAATCCTTATGTGGTTGGAAATAAGACGTGAAGTGTATGACACACTCCCCGTCATGATTTCACAAGTTTCCAGTGACTTGACGTCATGTTCAATAATGACGCCATATCTTGATAGTTCAGAGAAGTGACTGAATAATATGTACTGTATTTTTTTCGGAAGCTTTAACCTACACGCGTATTTCTGTTCCGTTTACAATTTATGTTCATCTGATTAAAAGAAGATGAGATGTCTCTATCTCTCTCTATCCCTCACTCTCTCTCGCACACACACACTCTCAAACACACTCTCTCTCTCTCTCTCTCTCTCTCTCTCTCTCTCTCAATACAGTTAATAATTTAATTTTGATATTTAAATATAAATAATGATTGAAATGTCTTTCTTAATGAAATGTTCGTATGAAAAAAAAAAATCATATTTCTCAAACCGGGATCTGAAAGTTGAGTTCACGATGCATCGGACACCATCTATGTTTGTAAAAAATCTGGCGATATCGATATCAAATGAATATTATCAAAATGGAGCTCAACATGTATTATGTTTTTACAAATGAATTTGTGACAACAATCATATCATTTCTTTAGATAATAGCATTTCTGGAATGAGTCAGAATGCATCATGTATCGGACAATCAATATGCTGAACCTGAAAAATGTCCTAAATCTTTTGCCTTTCAAAATAGTGAGATGAGTATATTTTTATATCTCATTTAAAAATGTTCTCTTTAATTGGTGACATTGACTATATTAGTCCAAAAGTTATGGGGATATCTTAATTGCATCACATTACCTTAAATATATCTTGAGTTGCCTCCAATTTTGGCAACTTGCGCTTTGGTGTTCGGGGTTTTATCATCTACTATTTTGAAGAAATTAAAAAGAGGCGATTTCAAGTTGTCATACACCGTTTACTTGTTATTTCACTGAAAATGATGAATTTATGAAACAGATGTCAGTTACATACATGTACACATATATCTTTATACCAAAAGGAATTGATTACTCATGTATCGGAAAGAGCCCGATGCATGATTAATTTGTGTCCGATGCATGGTGAAATCAACATACATATTCTAGCAAAAAAAAATCAAAGAAAATTAAAACAAAGTTTGAAGCGATTTTTCACAATTAATCGGTATAAGAACAAAGGCATTTCGTGCAGAAAGTACACCTAGCCCTTTTCATCTATGATTCTTACGACCATCTTTGACTTGTGATTAAGATATTTTCCAATGATTTGATTAATTTTGATAATGTCTTTGTAGATATAAAGAGGAAAATTGGATTTAATGACATGCTTCTAGATGGTAATTGTTTTTAGAACAAAATTCAATGCTAAGAAAGATAAATGTACATAGTACATTAATTATCATCAATGGTTATCCTTCTGTTTTCAAGATATTTTTTTAACCTTTTTGAATTATTGATAATATTTTATTCGTTCTTTATGTAAAAGTAAATAAAAAAAATAGTTTAGAGTATACAAAGAAGTAACATGCAGCTCTGTCATACTGTAAAAATAATACTTTCATTTCATAAGGCGCAAGTTTGCATGAAGAAGTAAAAGGTAACGTACATTTATGTTACATATATTTAATACGATTATATGTAGTGTTTGAAAATGATTTTTAAATAAAATGATATGTAATATTAAGCAGTTCGGATGCACATACCTCTTTTTGATTAATGTATTTGTACAATGTCAAGGCCAATGTGTTCTTTTAAAATTAATAAAAACTTATTTATACCAACTAAAATTTAAGATATGTCATCTGATTTACTTCTTCTGAGGTCCTTGTTCGTCTTTTTCTTTTTTTTTTTAATTTATTTATTTATTTATTTTTTTTTTTTTGACGAATTGAACTAATGTAAAGTGATCATTTCCTGGCTTTTGCGAAGATCTTCTGTGATATTTACAATTATACCATGTTTACAGTATTTAAGTTAATTGATTTAGCAAAAGGGGAAAGAGGGAATAGGTGACAGAGAGAGAGTGAGCGTCAAAGAAAGTATTATTGTTTTAGGCTTTACGGTATAATACATGTAATAGCCATGTTACAATGCAAAATGTAATAACATTACAAGATATAATCAACCGGGATTATTGCATTTTGTGCTTTTACATTTTGCGTCGACAACAAGGCAGAATGTAATTAAACAAAATTTTACAACAGATTTTAAGGATTATTACAATTTGCGTTATTAAATTTTGCGTCGAATTCAACGCACAAAGTTATAACGCAAAACGTAAGAACAAGAGCATTTCGTGCAGAAAGTAAACCTAGCCCTTTTCATCTATGACTTGTGATTAAGATATTTCCCAATGATTTGATTAATTTTGATAATATCTTTGTAGATATAAAGCAGATAATTGGATTTAATGGCATGCTTCTAGATGGTAATGTGTTTTTTATTTAGAACAAAATTCAATGCTAGGAAAGATAATGTATATAGTACATTAATTATCATCAATGGTTATCTTTTTGTTTTCAAGATATTTTTTCAACCTTTTTGGATTATTAATAGTATTTTATTCGTTTTTTATGTAAAAGTAAATAAAAAGAAAAATAGCTTAGAGTATACAGAGAAGTAACATGCAGCTCTGTCATACTGTAAAAATAATACTTTCATTCCATTAGGCACAAGTTTGCATGAAGAAGTAAAAGGTAACGTACATTAATGATACATATATTTAATACGATTATATGTAGTGTTTGAAAATGATTTTTAAATAAAATGATATCTAACATTATGCAGTTTGGATGCACATACTTCTTTTTGATTAATGTATTTGTACAATATCAAGGTCATTGTGTTGTTTTAAAATTAGTTAAAACTTATTTGTACCAACTAAAATTTAAGATATGTCATATGAATTACTTCTTCTGACGTCCTTGTTTTGTTTTTGTTTTTGTTTGTTTTTTTTTATTATTTGTTTTTTTTTTATTGTACTTATGTAATGCGATCATTTCCATGCATTTAGGAAGATCTTCTGTGATATTTACAATTATGCCATGTTTACAGTATTTAAGTTAATTGATTTAGCAGAAGGGGAAAGAGGGAATAAGAGACAGAGAGAGAGTGAACGTCAAAATAAAGTATAACTGTTTCATGCTTTACGATATAATACATGTAATAGCCATGTCACAAGGCAAAATGTAATAACAAAACAAGATATATGCAACCGGAATTATTTCATTTTGTGCTATTACATTTTGCGTCGAGATCAAGGCAGAATGTAATAAAGCAAAATTTTACAACAAATTTTAAGGTTTATTACAATTTGCGTTATTTCATTTTGCATCGAATTCAACGCACAAAGTTATAACTCAAAATGTAAGAACAAGAGCATTTCCTGCAGAAAGTAAGCCTAGCCCTTTTCATCTATGATTTTTACGACCATCTTTGACTTGTGATTAAGATATTTTCTAATGATTTGATTAATTTTGATGATATCTTTGTAGATATAAAGCAGAGAATTGGATTTGATGACATGGGTCATGATGGTAATTGTTTTGTTGTTTTTTTTTATTAGAACAAAATTCAATACTAAGAAAGATAATGTATATAGTACATTTATTATCATCAATGTTTATCCTTTTGTTTTCCATATATTTTTTCAACCTATTTGGATTATTGATAATATTTTATTCGTTTTTTATGTAAAAGTAGATAAAAAAAGAAAAATAGTTTAGAGTATAAAAAGAAGTAACATGCAGCTATATAATACTGTAAAAATAATACTTTCATTTCATCAGACAAAAGTTTGCAGGAAGAAATAAAAGGTAAAGTACATTTATGTTACATATATTTGATACGATTATATGTAGTGTTTGAGAATGATTTTTTTTTTTTTAAAAAATGGTATGTAATATTATGCAGTTCGGATGCAAATGCTTCTTTTTGATTAACGTATTTGTACAATGTCTAGGCCAATGTGTTATTTTAAAATCCAATACTTATTTATACCAACTAATATTTTAGATATGTCATCTGTATTACTTCTTCTGGGGTCCTTGCTTTTTTTTTCTTTTTCTTTTTTTGACGAATTGAACCAATGTAAAGTGATCATTTCCATGCATTTACGAAGAGCTTCTGTAAAATTTCTAATTATACCATGTTTACAGTATTTAAGTTAATTGATTTAGCAGAAGGGGAAGAGGGGTTAGGAGAAAGAGAGAGTGAGCATCAAAATAAAGTATTACTGTTTTATGCTTTACGGTAAAATACATGTTACAATGCAAAATGTAGTAACATCACAAGATATATTCAACCGGAATTATTGCATTTTGTGCTATTACATTTTGCGTCGAGATCAAGGCAGAATGTAATAAAGCAAAATTTTACAACAAATTTTAAGGATTATTACAATTTGCGTTATTTCATTTTGCTTCGAATTCAACGCACAGAGTTATAACGAAAAATGTAATAACACGATGATTACACTTTGCGTTGTTACATTCTGCGTCGCGATTAAGCAAAATACAATAAAGCAAGATGTAATAACACGCTTTTTGGTCAGTCAGGTTGAGATATGTTTTCAATTAAGTAGTGGGTGAAGAAAAGAGACGGACAGAAAATAAAACAAAAGGAAAATAAGTATAATATGATAAATCTTATATTAGACCAAATTTAACAATATATTGATTTCATTAACTTTACGTATTTAGAATTAGTTTATATTCAAATCATACGTGTGGAAAATGAGAAACATGCATGCGGGGGCAGGGAGGGGTTGGGGTTGGGGAGAATTTCTGTGATCAGTTTGCTTTTGCTTTTTGATAGACACAAGCAATGAATTTTATAAAAAAAAATTAATTTATTTATACTGGAAGATGTTAATATATAGCGGGATGGGGATTTATTTACAATTATGATTTCATCCTGTTTTACAAATCACGTGCATTGTATACCACAAAAAAAAAAATAAAATTCTCTCTCTCTCTCTCTCTCTCTCTCTCTCTCTCTCTCTCTCTCTGCATGTGCATAGAAACACAATAATCAACACACAAAGTAAACATCCCACCCATCCCTGCCACTCATCGCCAGGCACACACACACATACACGTCTAATTTGCAAACCAATGTACACATGCATGTCGCACATGCATAACAGGAGCTTTTAATGGATCCATGGTCAATCTTTGGTATTTCAAATGTCATTGATTGGATATATATTTTAGAACGATTTAAAAAAAAGACATTCAAAGTTAAATTAATGTTTTATAAGTTTTCAGTAAAAAATCTAGAAACAGATGTTGAGAAAAAAAAATACTTTAGATTTAGTAATGTCTGTAAAAGACAATACTCATTGTCAAGGTTCTATCTGTCTTTTTTGTAAAGTGAGTTTCCCCACAATTATATATTTTAATCAATTTTTTCAGTGATGTTCTGCGTTGAACACAACTCAAAAATAATGCTTTATTACCTTTTTTTAAATTACATTTTGCGTTTTCCTCAAGGCAAAAATTAAATGAAGCAAGATGTTTCAAAGAAAAAGAACGTTAACTTATTACATTTTGCGTTAATCACAAAATGTAATAACACAAATGTAATATTCCAATAATCTTGTTATTACATTCTATATACACGCAAAATTTAATTACGAAAAATGTAATTATCCAAGTTTATTACATTTTGCGTTGATATTACATTTCGCGTTGTAACACGGCACAGTGTACTTTACTGTCTTCAATGTACTTTTAGTAGCATTTTTTGGACTATAACACAATATAAACATTTAAAAATTGTTCTTAAAAAGACCATAATATATTTATTTTAATGCAAATTTATCTACTTTCCTTAGGTTTAAAAAGCAAGTTTGAGCGTGAGTATAGGTTATTTATCGAATCATTTTTGGATAAAGAGCTTTCCTTTCATACAATGAAAAATGACGTTAAAGAACAGTAATCAATCTCAAAAGTGTATTGAAAAAATATGTATTTAGAGCAGAGCAAACACGAACCTTCAAAAGATCAGAGGTGGGATCTGGTACCAAGGAGGAGTAAGCATCCCCTTTCGACCGACCACACCCACAGCAAATCAATGTTTAAATAATTGCCTAACAATTACTTTAAAAACTGTCAGAAAGTTTTCGACTTAATGATATATTGTATTTGCTGATCGATCATAGAACTTTCAAAATGTTGATTTTAAACGAGGCGCTTGATATCCTTGTTTCATCAAATTGTTTGTCAATTATTGCCTCGTTTTGAAGATTATTCGTGCGTCGAAAATGATACTGCGTATCGAATCAACTGAGAAATGTACACTCATATGCAGATGATAAAGTTATATCGCTACAAAGAAAGGGATGTTGATGATTTAAAATTTAAAGTCATTACGTTTAGCAAAATTTTTGTTAAGTTACTATTAACGTCTTTATCAAGTAAGATATCTAAATATGTAACAGATGCTCAGACTCTGTGGTATATTCTATTTCAGTCAATTATATTATAAAGTTTTCATTATGAAAAGAATTAAAAACAACTAACTTATTTTAGGCACAGCTAATGACATTGAATGGAATATCACTGAAAAAATCATAGGTAAGCTAGAATAAATATTTTATTGGAAATCATGGGTAAGTTAGGATCATTACGCATAGTTATTTTAAGTTCAGTGTAACATGAATGAGAATCCTTGAATTTTGACGTTTACAGGTAAAATGAAGGAACTCGAGAATGCATTGTTCAAAAAAGGAAGAGAACCAGGTAAGAAGAAGGTATCACTTTTTTACATCACTTCCTGTCACGACAGGAACTAACGGCGATACAATATTTTCTCACGATTAAAATAAACTGATGACTGTCTATCAGTCCTGAACGTTCTAGACTTCAGTCGTTTACCATTGCCGAGCAATATTGAGAGAACAAATTCTAATGTTGAGGACAGGTAAACACGCGAACAGAAGTGAATTTTATGAAAATCTCTGACTTTTCTCTAGACTTTTGCAGTACCTAAAACATACACCAATCATTTCAAGTACTTTATCGATAAGCAATATTTATGAGAAAGTCAAATATCAAAATAACATAGTTTATCTCCTAAAACCGGAAGTTGACGTTTTTATTTTGTGCCCTAAGAATTTAATGTTCTTAAAAAGATATGAAATTGGCTATAACATGAGTTGAGTAGATGAATATGATGAATAATTAAAGAATATGGCATGAAGGGAGACAATTCTGGAAATATGACGTCATTAATTTGGTACATTTCTAAGTTTTATGCCGTTAAGCCTCAAAATGACTCATTTCTGTGCTTATTTTCCTTTAGAAACGGAAGGCCTTCTACTGATTCTGTTGTTTTATTTCCACTATTTTTTTTTTCTTACCGATTTTGTGCAGGCAATTTCTCGAGAACGCCTCAATAGATTTTCATGAAACTTTCAGCAATGATGACAAATCATCTGAACTTAAGGCTTTTTTTTTTATCATTTTGCCGTTCACTTCCGGTCGCGAGATACGGCCAATATTCTTTTTTTAAAGTTGCATTTTGTCCGCCGGTGTTCTCAAAATGCTTTGAGACTGAGTCTTGAAACTTTCAATGATGATAGATTGTGACTCGTAGATGAATTTCTTTTTTAGTTTATGTAACCGTGACGTCCTTTGTCCACCGGAAGTTGTTTAAAAAAATGCAAATTTTTATTTTTTTTCTTTTTTGAATGTTTACAATAGAGATAATAGAAGCAAATAGACTGTTTAAAGCCATTGAAACAGTCTACGGGGTAAAGCTATTGATATCAAGGAGTTTATCTCCTAAAACCGGATGTTGACGTTTTTATATCCGGTGGAATCTAACATATTTCAAAACAGCGAAAGAGATGCGATAAAGTGATGCAAGTTTTAATTTAAGAAAAGTTAAATTTTTTTCTTTCTTTCATCACTTCTTGTGACAAGTGGAAATGACGACTGGCGCGTTTTCGCCTACTCCTCAAGGTCTATTACTCCTAAAAGTTTGGTGTTTTAATCTTTTACCTGTCTTTGAGATCTCCCTCAGACAACTTCTCGTTTTGAGGAAATGAAAAAACGCGACCTGAAGTGAATTTTTGAAAGATATTTAAGGTTACTTTAGGCATTTGCAGTCTGAATAACATATTCATAATTCATTTCAAATACTTTCTCTATAAAGAATATTTATGGGAAAGTAAAATACTCAAATCAGGTAGTTTTCTCTTAAAACCTTTGTTGTTTCCGGTGGGACGAATATCTATCGAATCTGCGAAAAGGATGCAATAAAGTGTTACAATCTTTAATTAAAAAAAGAAAACTTGAAATTTTCGTTCTTTTTGATCACTTGCTGTGACAACCCGTGACGGCTGACGCTATGAACCCAAATGGTTTTGCTTACATCTTAAGGTCTATTGCTCATATAAGTTTGGTGTCTTAATCTCTTACCGTTTCCGAGATCTTCTTCAGACAACTTCTCATTTTGATGACAGAAAAACACGCGACTGGAAGTGAATTTTACAAAGATATTTGACGTTACTCTAGACATTTCCAGTTAGAATAACATATTTAATATTCATTTCGAATGCTTTATCTACAAGAGATATTAATGGGAATGAATAATACTCAAATTAGGTAGTTTTTTCTTCTAACCGGAAGTTGACGTTTTTGTTTCCGCTGAGACTAACATATTTCAAAACTACAAAAGAGATGCAATAATGTTATGTAAGTATTCATTTAAAAAAGGAAAGTTGAAATTTAACGATTTCTTTGATCACTTCCGTACGCGACCGGTAGTGCCGACGACGAACGAAAAGAAGCGACTTGCCTAGTATCCATCACGAACGATAATCCCTGAAAGTTTAACATTGATATCTCTTGTCGTTTTTGAGATTATCCGCGGACAAAATGTCATTTTGAAATCAGAAAATTGTCTGTAACTTGGCACCGGAAGCAAATTTCCAAAAATTCTCTCGGATAAAATAACTTCACAATACATCAAATTGTTTCTGCAAAGAGCAAGGGCCACTTAGGGCCTTTTTTGGCCCTGTAAATTTCTGAAAAATTAAAACTGCATAGTTTTAGTCAACAAGGCAATAAATTTCACTTGAACACTTGGTGACTGAATTTCTACTAAAAATGACGTAATTTTCTTGCCAGTCAATGTATTATGATGTCATGAATTGCGTCATTATTCACATATCCCAAATATTTTTTTTTTTTTAAATGGCTAAAATAGGATGCTATTTTTCAATATTTCGTATACAGCACAACCTCCGATCCAAAATGTGCAAATATATTATGAAAGAACTACTTATTACAATTATAAAACATACTTTAATTTTTGGATCGAGGGGTGGTCTCATATTTTGATTCTTTGTTGAAGGTTATCCAATTCACCTGTTTTCTGTAGAATTCAAGAACATTGCAATTTGACACAACCTGTTTTCCAGTACCTGGACTCTTTAGAGGAAACTTTTATATACAAACTGAAAGCCCAATCTCTCTACTTTATATTGATGTTGAGAAAGGGAAATAGGGTGTTAGTGGATAAATTGGTTTATCTACAGGGCCATGTTATGCATAAAGTGAACCTAGCTCTTTCATTAAAATCCATCTAGAAGTCTTCAAGAAATATCGTGCACAAAATTAGATGGGCGGAATAATAATAATAATAACTAGACGAGCTTTTTGCAAAGCAACAAATAAGTCTTCCGTCTAAATTTCAAGGAGATGAGATCGAGATCGAGAGACATCTACGGTCATATGAGCAAGAATGAGCCATTTACCATTACTTCCGGTGTGACCGGAAGTGACGTCATTTTGACGACTTTTGATGATCTTCTTAGCTGCTACTTGTCATTTTCAACAACTTTGCTTCTATGATGCTATACAAATTCTCAATACTTTTTGAGATATCAGGAAAACAATTTAGGCCCCTTTAGCTCCCTAATTTTAGGGGCCAGCCCCTTATTGTTGATATCCTTTGAAAGATCGTAACATTCTACACAACTTTTGTTCTATATGTTTTAACAAAATATTTACAGGTAAAAAGATATTGTAGAAAAAGTGTTAGAAATTTTAAAAATCCCGATAGGACATTTTTCGGGCCATAGCGAGCGCCGACGTGCGGCACTTCCGGGGAAAGAGAAATGTGTGTGTCACATCTACACATAATGCTCTAGCATCGCTGAAAAATTTCATGCTTCTACCTGGAAGCGCTTTTGAGGAAACTGCTGGACAAAGTGACCCTCCGAAAATCACTAAATCGCGGAAAGCTCGGAACCGGAAGTAACTTCATCAAAACAAAAAAATGTAAATCTAGATTTTTTTAATGTTCTATCACACCTGTAAGTTTCATGAAAATCGAGCGAGCCGTTTCCGAGAACTCGCTTGCACAAAATCGGTAAGAAAAAAACCCCAATAATAATAATAACTAGAGCAAAGCTCGTTCCAAAGCAACGAGTGGGTCTTCCTTCTTAGCTTGTAAGTTGACGCCGTAATAAAAGGGTTAAATATTTGTTTAATTTCCACCTAAAGGTTACATGTTTCTGTTTAGATTGTCAACTTTGCTAACATTCTCTTTCTTCTTTGACCCAAATATCAAGAGACCTCATCTCCGGAACTCAGAATCTGGAGTGAGCATGAGGATATATAATTCAACTGTACTCTCTCCAACAGTACTCCTGAAATTGTATCCGAAACACTAATACTCCCATACCCTCATTTCTTGAACTTTGACTTTTGATTTTTAATTTCTAGACTTTTCTATTCATCTAACATCTTTGATGCAATCATGTTACATGTAGTAACACGTGTCATACTACAGAATCATCAGTGTTTTGCTACATCACTGTCATAATAATTGCTTGACAAAACATTTACACAGCATAACTACATAGTAAGTAATCCAAATGTGTTACTGATTGAGGATATCCATTCTTTGACAATCAGTAAGTAGAAAAATACTTTTACAAGAAATGCACAGGGATGATTTCAGTAAGACACGGTGTCACTTGTGGAAAATTTTAACATTACATCTTTTTTAGCCTTTAACTTAAAAGTTAAACTTCATTATCTCAAAAACCGATATCTAAATACATGTACCATTTATATGGTGAAGTGAGTTGGTACTCCCAACCCCTTATTCTTTAAGTTTTTTACCCTGCATGGTTATCTGGAGTCATTGGATATCTTGATGATCTTGGTCCAGTTGAAATTGAGAAAAAAATGGTTTTACTGTACTTCTTGGGTTCATTTATTCAAATGTTTTACAAGGGGGAAAAAAGACACATATATTTAAATTTTCGTAACATGTTAAAATAATCTTTTACATGTACATGTATATTACACATATATTCAAGTAATTTTTTTTAATAAGAATTCATTAAAAATATTTGAATCCATTGAAGTTGATTGCAGTAGATATAATGTGAATTATGAGCCTAAGACACAACAAGCAAATTTAAAGAATAGTGGTCTCATTCTGTCATTTGTCAACAGAAAAAGTTTGATGATAATACGCCTGAAACTGTTCAAAATATGCCTCTAAATCATTTTGAAAAAGAATGGCTGCAAAATTTAAAAAGTAGGTAACCATGAACTACTTTTGAGTCAAAATGATACGAGGTCCTTAGATGCATCAACTGACAAGATTTGATGATCCTAGTCCTTATAGTAAGCAAAATATCAACATTTTAATAAATGTAATTTTTGGTCAACTTTGAAGTGACCTTGAGAACAAGCCCTTTGTCCCAGAGTGATTCCCTGTGCAAATTTAAATCTACAATATATTCTCATCCTTTTGTGAAAGTTTGGTGATAATCTGCCCAGTGGTTCTTGAGAAGACGATTTTTTAGCAACCAGTACTTTTGGTTTTATTTACCTAATTATCTCCCCTTGTTTAAGGGTCACAACCCTAAGTTTACTACAAACGGGAGCCCTTGAGCCATGGATACACTGTGACAAATTTGACAATAATTGGCCAAGGGGTTCTTGAGTTATGGCCCATATTCTAACAAGAGGCCCATGGGCCACAACGCTCACCTGAGTGACTTTGGCCCTGCTGTTCTTCATCAGACCCGCCTTTCCTTGTAATACTTATTGCGGCCCCACCCTACCCCCGGGGGCCATGATTTGAAAAATTAGAATCTACACTACCCCACATATGTTTCAGTTTTTCTGGCCCATCGATTCTTGAGAAGAAGATTTTTAAAGATTTTGCCTATATATTTCAATGTAAAACTTTGATTCCCTATTGTGGCCCCGCCCTACCCCTGGGGGCCATGATTTGAAGAATTTATAATCTACACTACCCCAGGATGCTTCCACATAACTTTCAGCTTTTCTGGCCCTGTGGTTTTTGAGAAGATTTTTTAATGACCCCACCCTACTTTTGTCTTCTCTTGATTATCTCCCCTTGTAAAGGGGGATGGTCTTTCATTTTAACAAACTCCCTTCCACCCAAGGATGCTGTGTACCAACTTTGGTTAAATTTGGCTCAGTGGTTCTTGAGAAGAAGACAAAAATATGAAAAGTTTACAAACAGACGGACAGACAGACGGACAGACAGACGGACAGACGACGGACAACTGGTGATCAGAAAAGCTCACTTAAGCTTTCAGCTCAGGTGAGCTAAAAAGTTTACGTATACCGCACAAATGGCCATAGCATTAGCTCTTTGAGCCTTTGGCTCACAAGAGCTAAAAAGATAAAAAGAATTATGTATCTTAGAGTTGTCTATTTGTAATCAAAGCTATATTGAAATCAGACCAATTTCTTGAAATAAAAAATTGCACTGTTGTAGTGCAAAAAAATTAATGATATTTTACATGTCGCTACAATATTCAAAGAGGGTGTATTGCAAAATTTTGAATTAAATTAGAGGGGTTATGACTGTTTCATTGCTAGTTATAGATGATCAATGCGAAAACACAAAGTTGAGAATTGCAATGTCATAGAAAGTCTTGGAGAGCACCGAGCTATTAAAAAATTATTTCTTCAGACAGGTCATTTTTCAAAGTGCACAGTAAATTTTCCTTAAATCAATGTGTCCGCAAACATTTCTAACAATCCTCGTTCATGTACATGCCCTTAGCACTGAAGTCATTTGAAATATGCACATATGTTAACATGTGTCCATAATCCTAGATGGAAGGACTTTTATCCTTGTGTGACTGTTTAAATTTCACTATGCTGCTTATTCTTCGTCATCTCCAAACAGATGCTCTTCTGGCAAATATGGTCATGCTTGGTATCAAATTTCAGTTATCAGATGGCAGTCACACCTATCCAAAAGAAATTGAAATTTCTCATTTAAAATAAAAAAAAAGACTGTACAACTTATAAATGATAAATAGCGATGTTAATTTTACTCGGACAGCTAAGTCGCACAGTCAGAGGCTTTAGTCAAATGAAAGTCGAGTACTCGTTGAAATTTAAATCAATTTTTCATGTCATTTTCCTTTTTGTCTGCTAGCCTGTACAATATTTAAACTACATTATAACCATTATACAACAAATTATTGAATCATAAACATTTTCGTAGTAATAAATATATGTATCAAATGTATTTGATTTCAAATATAATATTTACTGCCAGTGTTTTTTTTCAGTACTTTGGGACTGGGGGCTGGGGCCCTCTGAATTGGGAATTTCAGCATCAAGTAGGCTAAATTGGGAATCTCCCAGAAAGCCCAATCACTTAAAAAGCATTGTCAAAAAGCTTTGTTTTTGTCTTTGTATTACTTTAACAAACAATTGTTATAGCTAATCAAGACTATTCTTGGTATGGATTGTCTAATTACTTGCATCAAGAACAATAGTGGTATGAATTATTTAATAATGAAGAAATCCAACTTGGCTGAGGTGGCAGAGGATAGTTTTTTTTTAATGCCAAACATGTGCCGAGGGGGTACACATATACATGTGATCAAAAAAACATGTACATGGGGACAGTTTTCCAGGGGCTAATTAATTACACTTCATATGCCCATAGCTCACAAATTATGTCAACAAATTACATGTAATCTGCCTAGTAGAGTGCACATGTACCAAAAATGCACCTGGGGTCTCCCCAAATTTTGGCTTGTTTTTCCAAGATTTGGGCCTCAGTCGCACCCATACAACCCATTCCCAGGCCCGAGCGAGCAGGATAAAACACCCAGTAGTCCCTAAAATTCACCAATTGATATGGGGCCATTCATCTTCCCTCTGAGATACACACCTTCTTCTAAGGCATACTGCTTTTCAGCTGAATTTTCTCTGCAACTGACCACGTGTCTTAGGTTCGCATTTACAACTCTGTATATGATAAGCGTCATAGTGACACCTACAAGTTGCACATCATTTTTTTCAGCAAGCACTTTGCTACACTGCAAATGTGTCCCATAATTATTCTAATCATTTTTCTACATAAAATAACACATCAAACAGGGGATATCTCAATTTTTTAAGAAATTTGACCGGGTCTTTAGTACGAAATTATCCCCTGCCACCTTTAACTTTCAAAGTTTACTTTTTAATTAAAATAACTTTCCATATTTAGAAAGTGCAATCAATTCTGAGTAAAAATATACTAAATATGTCTTATTTCAATGAAAAATAAAAAAGTTAGAGGCAAATAAGTGACCCCACCAATTGTCGGTCAACCACCTTAACCCCATATTCTTTGTGTTATTTAAAAAATGACCAACTCCTACAATCCAAAAGAATCTATTTCTTATCAAAACAGTGTTTAATGGTAACTTTGATCAATTTCAAATGCAGCTACATATAAAAAAATTCAATAAGAATTGCATGCCTTCATGAAATGTACTCACATGAAACACATACTTTCCTATTTTTAATGTTTTGAGAAATCCCATTTTACCTCTTAATTGCTTGAATTTATACATCTATAGCTTGTTTGCAAAAAGATAACCTAATCTATTTTTCAGGATATTTATTGTAATATACAAAAACCCCTCTTGCATCAAAGGTTCAAGAAGAAGTGTCCTGAAAATTGCAGTTATCTACCCTACCCCTCCAACCATTACCTGATTCTATAGAAAATATACCGTGGAAATCTGATTTTACTGACTGTCCTTTTTCTGAGTATATTTCCATTCAATTTCAATGTATCTGAGTGATCAAATACATGCTTTTGATTCCCCTGAATAATTAAAGTGATGGTCCTGTCCTTACAAGGCATTTGTGAGTAAATTTCAGGTGTTTAGTAGAATCCAATAATTACATGAAAATGTACATATTTCTGATATTTTGTTCATTAAATATGCAAAAAGACCATCTGTTTTGTTATAATTTAAAGAGAAATATATAATCTATATGAAAATAATGAAATGTTTAAGTTCTATCACATTATAGAAGACAAATGAGGGGGAAAATGAAGGGGAGGGGGTATTTTTTTTATGTAATTATCAATAGTAAGATGGGTCTAATTTGAAAAAAAAAAAATTAAAGCACAGCAATTCTTTGAATAAATGTGGTTCTGTTAACTGATATATTTGCATACTGACTCATTCTTTTCTCAAAATAATGATATTTAGTGAAAATACATGTAAAAAAGAGTAAGTTTATAATTTGTAATTTCAGTGATATCGCAATAACTGAGCCCCTTTAATTTTAATTAATACTAAGTGATTGCATCAAAATTTGATAAAATATATATGACAGTGCCCAAACTATTATTTTCAAACAAATAAATTTTTCTCAGACAAAAATTGCCGTACTCTGTTAAGATTTGTTATGCTGATGCTTCAAACTGTTTGAAAATATGTACTGGGAAAGGTTTACCCCCCTTGTGTTTAGGTCTCTCTACCTAAATGAATGAGAGTCAAATAAAAGAAATATGGTGAGTTTTGAAAATGGCATACATCAATAAACTTATTTAGAGAAGAATTAGACTAAATTACATATTTCTGAAAATTGGTGTTTTCAGATAGTTTTTTTTAAATGCCAAACATGTGCCGAGGGGGTACACATATACATGTGATCCATAAAAACATGTTCATGGGGACAGTTTTCCAGGGGCTAATTAATTACACTTCATATGCCCATGACTCACAAATTATGTCAACAAATTACATGTAATTTGCTTAGTAGAGTGCACATGTACCAAAAATACACCTGGGGTCTCCCCAAATTTTGGCTTGTTTTTCCAAGATTTGGGCCTCAGTCGTACCCATACAACCCATCCCCAGGCCCGAGCGAGCAGGATAAAACACCCAGTAGTCTGTAAATCAATGCATGCCCTAATGAAAATTCACCAATTGATATGGGGCCATTCACCTTCCCTCTGAGATACACACCTTCTTCTAAGGCCTACTGCTTTTCAGTGAATTTCCTCTGCAACTGACCATGTGTCTAAGGTTCGCATTTACAACTCTGTATATAAGCCTCATAGTGACACCTACATGTTGCACGTCATTTATTTCAGCAAGCACTCTGCTACACTGCAAATGTGTCCCATAATTATTCTAATCATTTTTCTACATAAAATATCACATCAAACAGGGGATATCTCAATTTTTTAAGAAATTTGACCGGGTCTTTAGTACGAAACTATCCCCTGCCACCTGAACAACAAAACCTGCTTGAAATACATGCAATAAACAAACTAAATTTGATCACATATTTTGTAAGTTTTTCTTTGGGAAAACTTCCATTACATTTTGGGAAAATACAGGCATATTTTCAATTGGGACTGGGGCCAAATTTCGGCCCCAAGTTGGTTCTAAAAAAATCACTGACTGCACATTTTATCTATATACAGAACATCAAATGCTCGTATTTATCCTTTCTTTTCCTGCTGCTAGTACACGTACCCGTTATTGATTTCTTACCTGAAGCCATTTGAATGTGTCTTGTCAGTGACCCGTGATTGTTAAACAATTAAAGTGTAACTCTTATAAAAACAAAATTTTAATTATGAGATTTTTTGCATTCAATCAATACAATTTAAAAATGATTGATATTAATATCAGAAAGAAACACCTTTGAATTATGCTCATAACCATTCCCCAGTTTACATGTATTTATAAAGTTTTATTATTCTTCATTAATTGGTAGTTCCATTATATGAGATCTGAGATCTTACGAAATTGCAGGTTGAAACTTAACAATTTGGATCCGAAATCTTTTAAAGTATGCCAATGCATGTTTGTCGAACAACAAAATTCTTTTAACAATTAACAAAGACTGGTTAAGCCTTTCCCTGAGTTTGAACACTGATACATTAATAAATGAACTGAGCAGATCCAATTTTTTTTAGCTCACCTGAGCCATAGGCTCAAGAGAGCTTTTCTGATTAAGGGGAGATTAGGAATTAGTGAAAAAATAATGGCATCATTTAAAAATCTTCTTCTCAAGAACCACTGGGCCAGGAAAGATGAAACTTATGTGGAAACATCCTCAGGTAGTGTAGATTCAAATTTGTTCAAATCATGACCCCCGGGGGTAGGGTGGGGCACAATGGGGGATCCAAGTTTTACATAGATATATATAGGAAAATATCTTTAAAAATCTTCTTCTTAAGCAGAACAGTAAAGCCAAGATTGGTCATATTTATATGGAAGCATCCTCAGGTAGTGTAGATTCAAGTTGTTCAAATCATGACCCCCGGAGGTAGGGTGGGGCCACAATGGGGGATCAAAGTTTTACAGAGAAATATATAGGAAAATATCTTTAAAAATCTTCTCCTTAAGAACAGCAAAGCCATGATTGTTCATATTTTTATGGAAGCATCCTCAGGTAGTGTAGACTCAAATTTGTTCAAATCATGACCCCCAGGGGTAGGGTGGGGTCACAATGGGGGATCCAAGTTTTACATAGAAATATATAGGAAAATATCTTTAAAAATCTTCTTCTTAAGAACAGTGAAGCCAAGATTGGTCATATTTATATGGAAGCATCCTCAGGTAGTGTAGACTCAAGTTTATTCAAATCATGACCCCCGGGGGTAGGGTGGGGCCACAATGGGGGATCCAAGTTTTACATAGAAATATTTAGGAAAATATCTTTAAAAATCTCCTTCTTAAGAACAGTAAAGCCATGATTGGTCATATTTATATGGAAGCATCCTCAGATAGTGAAGATTCAAGTTTGTTCAAATCATTACCCCGGGGATAGGTTGGGTCCACAATAGGTGATCAAAGTTTACAGAGGAATATATAAGTCTTCTTCTCAAGAACAGAAAAGCCATGATTAGTCAAATTGATATGGAGACATCTTTGGGTAGTGTAGAATGAAATTTGTTCAAATGAGGGCCCCCGGGGGTAGGGTGGGGCCACAATGGGGGATCCAATTTTTACAAATGAATATATGGGAAAAAAAATCTGCTGCTCAAGAACAACAAAGCCATTTGTTATATTGATATGAAAGCATCATCAAGTAGTTTAAAATTCAACACCCCCCTCCTTGTACTGATTTTTGCTTTTTTTCCTAGCCAATGTGCTCAGGTGAGCGATGTGGCCCATGGGCCTCTTGTTTTTACATTGAATTTAAGAGTAGCAAATTTTAAACGAACAACCGACTTAACAAATTTTGGTCGATAGTCAATATGATTGAATGATAGTCGAGTACTCGAATATTCATCGACACCCCTAATGAAACCATCAAACAGAATTCAAAGGTACTGTCACATTTTCCGTGTATTATTTGTAAAAAGTACTCTATTAAATAGATGTTTACATGCAGTCAATTTTGAGGATGTAATTACAAAATATAATATAAATAGGGATTAATTAGGAGTTTTTTTTTCATGATTTCACAAAGGAAATGCACATAACTTATACATGTAAAAAATTTATTAGCGATGGCAATGGTCAACTGGGTAACCATCTAATCAGTCAGAAATATAGTAACCGGTTTAGTATGGGATGACGGGTTATGATTTTCATAACCGGTTAGTCGGTATTTTTTGTATAATATGTACTTTTTAAATAATATACCAGTATACATATTTTTTTTTTAAAATTACCACTAAGATCATGTAGATAGCATGTGTAAAACTAGTCTCATTCAAGCAGATGCTCGACTGTCTCCATAAACTCCTGCTCGTTGAAGTTTACGGAGACAGACAAGCATCTGCTTGAACAAGATTAGTTTAAAACTGAAAAGTTGCTATCGACTTATTAAATTATTCACAATATACAGCCACTGTGAAAACAAATCCCCATTATTTTGTCATTACAGTAAAACATGCTTATAAGTGCCAGGGACAACTAATTTTGATTCATTATAAATGTATTCATTTTTCAGTTTAGTTTTCAGTATGTTTTAAAACTACAGGGAATGAAAATCACTTCACTATACGCTTCAATTCCTTATTTAAGTCTGTTCGCAGTAAGCGTGTTTTACTGTATAACACAAATACCACTCTAAGTTTACATACCCAAATCATAAAAAATTCTATATTCTAATTTCAAGAACTAATTTTTTACTAAACAATGTTTTACATGGTAATTAATCTAGTTCATTATCTGTAATGGTAGCCTAGTTGTAGGGTATTCATTTTGTAATCAAGAGGCCTGGGCTTGATTCTCATTTGCTGTGTCAAACCTAAGACATAAACATACAGGTAATGAAGGTTCCTTCACCAAGCGCCAAGCATTAGAATGAAAGTCAAAGGTTTTTCAGATGAGACCTTAAAAACCTCACAGTAGATGTTGGGACAATAAAGAACCCTCACTGCTCAATGGGCCTTAGTGCCAAGTACTAACGTCTATGTTTGAAGCCCTTCACCAGTATGTGGTAATGTCTCTATACGAGAGAAAAATTCTCAAGTAAGATGTAAAACAACATACAATCAATCAAAGTGTCAGTAAGAAGCTGATCCTTACGTCGCAGGTTCAAATCCCACAGCTGGATGTGGATATAGGTTCCTCAGATGGATCCGTATGAACCGAGGTTCTGTGTCACAGAAGGTGCTGGCATGAAAAAGATCCCTCACTTCCCAAAGGCCATAAGTGTCAAGTACAGGTCTATATTTGCAGGCCTCCACCAGCAAGTGGTGGCATAATAATATGACTAAAAAAAATTTGAAGGGTCAATAGACAAAACACAAATCAATCCTGCAGTCTTATCACAGAAATAATTCAAACTTTTATGTATAAATATATTTCCAAATTTCTTTTGCAATTTAACTGAGTGACATTTTTGAGATTTTCCAATAATAATACACATTTACTAACTGGGTTCGAGGGCAACATGTGTTTTGTCGGACCCAAGAACCAAACTGTTTGCCTGAGACCATTAGGCCGAAGGGAAACAGTTTGGTTCAAGGGGTCAGCAAATTGCATTTTACCCCGAGAACACGGTCAATAAATGTTTTGTTATATCTTTTACTTTCTTTTTTTGTTTGACATACATGTATTTTGTAGTGGCTTCCGTGATGTAAATTTCCTTTACCAGCACTGAGGTAAAACTCTGTCAATTCCGTAACTTTTGAACACCAATGAATGCAAATGAGATTTAACTAATCCCGCGCATACTGTAATATGTAAGCAGTTCAATGATCTCATCGACAGGTTCAATATCTCACTTTGCGGTTCAACATAGATTTTTTTATGATTGTTCATAAAACCTTGGAAATGTTAGACATTTTGAGTGTACACTGGTATAGATTTATATAAGAACAAATTTTTAAAGGTATAACAAATTATAATATTGATTAAGGCCCTAGTTATACCAGCTATTCATACTTGTTGAAGAATATATAACAATAATTACCATGTTTATACATGTAGTATGTTAGATAGTGTATTGTTGAATTTTTGCATTTTTTTTATTTCAATAAAAAAAAATAAGTCTTGGTGAAATTACATGCTCTCGTGCATTTAAATATAAGGTAAAGCAATGGGGATTTGACAATGTCATGTCAGGGCTAACAGACAGAGACTGAACCATAAAATAGATAACATGCATCAGTGTTTGTGCGTACATTTATACATTTGCTGGCATATACATGTAAACATCAGTGTATTAAAATGTCACCGTGAACTCTTTCATCACTCGCTACATTTATCACAGAAAACTCCGACACAAGACATTCAACGCTGTTAATGTGATCGTCAGAATTTCCTCGTAAACAATTTTCGCAAGAATATATATATCCCTTTAAAACTAATGCTCCCTGTACGCAACCAAGGATTTTATGTGCTTCGAAGATGTGGATTAAACTTGTATGTCTACATACGGCTCGTACGTTAAGAAAATGTACAACTGTCAACTTCACATATTTTCTTCTCATTTTCTGTCTGCAATTCCGACTTGCATGGCTACTTCCGGGGACGTACTAAAGACTTGATATACTAAAGACCTGATATTCGACCTGATGATTTTTCAAAAAATAAAATAATCAGATTGAGTGTTATACATGATTTATTTTAAAAAATTATTGATTATGAAGCATTATGCTATACTAAACTACACTTTTTTTTTAAATATTTGCCAACAAAGCATCAGATCAAATCACGTTTTCGTATATCGGGTCTTTAGTGTGCCGCTCGTGATTGTTTACATCCAGGTTACAAACAAGAGACCCCGATTAAGACTCTTTCTATACGGATGCATTTGTAAATGTTGATTTACATTTACTTGTGTAAATAACTTGCATTTATAAACGATTTAAATAACAGAAAACAGAGAAATCGAATCAAAACAATTTATTTAAAACACAACAACTATCTAAAACCGTACAGGCATATGTTACGATGCCCTAAAAGGCGTGGCTGGTTTGTAGACAACTTGTTCCTGTACGATTCTCGAATAATTATTATATAAAATAGAATAAAATATAGTACGGAGCTTGTTTCTCTTTATACCACATGACAAGATTTAATATGTTAGAAATTATGTCATTCAAACTTTTTCATAATATTTTAATATTTTTAGCTATCCAAAAAATACTTTTATGACCTGCTGTCCCCTGAATATAGGGGCCAGCCCCTTTTTCTTGATGTTATCTGAAAGCTCTCGTAATTACACACAACTTTTATTCTATATGTCTTACCAAATTTTTATCAGTTTAAAAGTTATTAAACAAAAAGAAGCAAAATTTCATGGAAAAATAATTCTTAAAACTTGCCGTCACATAGCTTCCGAACTTAAAAAAATTAGCCTATAATTTTAATGTTCTGCGCATCAGCAATGTATTAGTTACAAGTTCTCCAGTTTTCATGCAAATATCATGTGTCGTTATTGAGAATTCTACTGGACAAGAGACCCTCCAAATATCGATTAAAGGGCAATAACTCATGAACGGGGGTATATATAAAAAATTTGAAAAAACCGTTTTTAGGCAATAATACATTGTATCTACCCTGAAAGTTTCATAGCAATCGGACAAAAGGTCTCCGAGAAATCGCCTGCTGAAAATCGGCGGGAAAAAAAATAAGAAGAAGAAACAGTAGAATAACAGTAGGGTCTTCCGAAGGAAGCTCGGAAGACCCTAAATAGACGAGCTTGTTGCAAAGCAACAAATAAGTCTTCCGTCTAAATTTGAAGGAGATGAGATTGAGATCGAGAGACTTCTACGGTCATATGTGCAAAAATGAGCCATTTACCATTACTTTCGGTGTGACCGGAAATGACATCTTTTTGACGACTTTTGATGATCTTCTTAGCTGCTACTTGTCATTTTGAACAACTTTGCTTCTATGAAGCTATACAAATTCTCAATACTTTTTGAGATATCAGGAAAACACTTTTGGCCCCTCTAGCTCCCTAATTTTAGGGGCCAGGCCCTTATTGTTGTTATCATTTGAAGGATTGTAACATTCTACACAACTTTTGTTCTATATGTTTTAACAAAATATTTACAGGTAAAAAGAAACTATAGAAAAAGTGTTAGAAAAATTAAAATTCCCGATAGGACTTTTTTCGGGCCATAGCGAGCGCCGACGCGCGGCACTTCCGATAAAAATGAAACGCCTTCCGCATATCTACAGAGATAGGTCTACCATACCTGAAAGTTTCATGTTTCTAATTAAAGCCGTATATGAGAAAATCTGCGGACAACCCGACCCTTCGAAAACCATTAAATCGGCAATATCTCCGGACCGGAAATGACGTCATCAAAACAGAAAAAAACGCATAAGATTCAACTGATGTTACATATGTCCTGAAAGTTTCATGGAAATCCATCGAGCCGTTTTCGAGAAATCGCGTGCACAAAATCGGTAAGAAAAAAAAACAATAATAATACTAGACGAGCTTGTTGCAAAGCAACAAATAAGTCTTCCGTCTTAATTTCAAGGAGATGAGATCGAGATCTAGAGACATGTACGGTCATATGAGCAAGAATGACCATTCACCATTATTTCCGGTGTGACCGGAAGTGACGTCATTTTGACGACTTTTGATGATCTCCTTAGCTGCTACTTGTCATTTTCAACAACTATGCTTCTACGATGCTATACAAATTCTCAATACTTTTTGAGATATCAGGAAAACACTTTTGGCCCCTCTAGCTCCCTAATTTTAGGGGCCAGCCCCTTATTGTTGATATCCTTTGAAAGATCGTAACATTCTACACAACTTTTGTTCTATATGTTTTAACAAAATATTTACAGGTAAAAAGATATTGTTGAAAAAGTGTTAGAAATTTTAAAAATCCCGATAGGACATTTTTCGGGCCATAGCGAGCGCCGACGTGCGGCACTTCCGGGGAAAAAGAAATGCGTATGTCACATCTACACATAATGCTCTATCATCGCTGAAAAATTTCATGCTTCTACTAGGAAGCGCTTTTGAGGAAACTGCCGGACAAAGTGACCCTCCGAAAATCACTAAATCGCGGAAAGCTCGGAACCGGAAGTGACGTCATCAAAACCAAAAAATATACATCTAGATTTTATAATGTTCTATCAGACCTGTAAGTTTCATGAAAATCGAGCGAGCCGTTTCCGAGAACTCGCTTGCACAAAATCGGTAAGAAAAAAAACAATAATAATAATAACAAAAAATAGTGGAAAAGAAACCTAAGAAAAACAAGAAGGTCGTCTGCTGAAGACGGAAGACCTTAATTAAAAGTAAAAAAGAAACCTAAGAATAACAAGAAGGTCTTCCGCTGAAGACGGAAGACCTTAATAATAAGAATAGGGAAAAAGAAACCGAACGAAAACAATAAGGTCTTCCGTTGGAGACGGAAGACCTTAATAATAATAATAATAATAGGGAAAAAGAAACCGAACGAAAACAATAAGATCTTCCGTTGGAGACGAAAGACCTTAACTAGATGCGATCTCGTTGCGAGCAACGAGTGGGTCTTCCGTCCGATTTTTGATAAGATGAGATACGAATTTGACTGAGATTTTCGTTCATAAATATACAATAGTGAAAACGTACAATTTCCTTCAGTTATGTTTTTGATCATTATGGCACCTAAAAACGCCACATTTGATGAAGATTTTAAAATATTTATAGTAGCAGATCGTGAAGATGAACATTACTGTAAAAGGGTTATAGATGATTTTTGCCCCTCCGAGCCCCTAATTCGAGGGGTCAGCAACTTTTTCTTGATATCACATGAAAGGTCTTGTAATTCTGAAGACTTTTTGTTCAACAAGTATTCAGAAGTTTCCTTTCATTTTCGAGATATGTAGACTTGAAATATTTAGGGGCCGTCCCTTTAAGGCCTTATAGGGGCAGTTTAGGAAAAATTCAAAGGATGTACATTATTTAGAACATCATTCTAAACACCTTTTTTTTCAATATTGCTTTTCAAAATGTTTCCCCTTTTCGAGATATAAAGCGTCAAAGATTTAGCATTCTGGCCCCTTATGGTCCCTAATTACGTAATATTTGAAGAAAATTTCAAGATATATAGTTGCAGATTGTGAAGATGAACATTTTTGCTTCAATAATTAATATTAAATTATTTAACGTTAAAGTGTTAAAGATGAAAGACTTTTGGCCCCTCTGAGCCCCTAATTTGAGGGCCCAGCCCCTTTTTCTTGATATCACATGAAAGGTCTTGTAATTCTGAAGACTTTTTGTTCAACAATTGTTCAGAAGTTTCGTTTCGTTTTCAAGATATGTAGACTTGAAAATTTTAGGGGCCGTCCCTTAAAGTCCTTATAGGGGCTGTTTAGGAAAAATTACAGGGATGCACATTGTTGAGAACATCATTTCAAACAACTTTTGTTCAATAATGTTTTTCAAAATGTTTCCCCTTTTCGAGATATAAAGCATCAAAGATTAAGCATTCTGGCCCCTTATGGCCCCTAATTACGTAATATTTGATGATATTTAAAAATATATGGTTGCAGATTGTGAAGATGAACATTTCTGCTTCAATAATTAATATTTTTAAAATAATTTAACGTTAAAGTGTTAAAGGTGAAAGACTTTTGGCCCCTCTGAGCCCCTAATTTGAGGGCCCAGCCCCTTTTTCTTGATATCACATGAAAGGTCTTGTAATTCTGAAGACTTTTTGTTCAACAAGTATTCAGAAGTTTCCTTTCGTTTTCGAGATATGTAGACTTGAAATATTTAGGGGCCGTCCCTTTAAGTCCTTATAGGGGCTGTTTAGGAAAAATTCAAAGGATGCACATTGTTGAGAACATCATTTTAAACAACTTTTGTTCAATTATGCTTTTCAAAATGTTTCCCGTTTTGGAGATATAAATCATCAAAGATTAAAAATTCGGGCCCCTTATGGCCCCTAATTACGTAATATTTGATGAAAATTTTAAAATATATGGTTGCAGATTGTGATGATAAACATTTTTGCTTCAATAATGTATACCAAAATATTGCTTGTTTAAGAGTTATTGATTAAAGACTTTTGGCCCCTCTCGGCCCCCCATATGATGAGTCAGCCCTTTTTTTTTATATCATGTCAAAGATCTTTTCATTCTGCAAAAATATTGTTCAATATGTTTTAACAAAATAATTATACTTTAAAAGATATGATACAAAAAGTCTCAAAAATTCACTCATGATTCGTGTCCTAAATTTCGACCCCTACCGAGCTTCCATACTAGGCACTTCCGGAAAATATCTAAACACAGGTGCAAAATGGCAACATGTCCTCTATCATCACTGAAAATGTCAGCAGTCTAGCTTAAGCCGTTTTTGAGTTCCATCGCAGGCAAGGAGGTCCTCTGAATTTTAATAAAAGGGCGATAACTCTCGACCGGAAGTAAATATCCCTTAACGGACTTGCCGGAATTAACTTCAGATGTCAACGCATCTATCTTGAAAATTTGAATAAAATCGAACTAGCCATCTCCGAGAAATACTCTGCACAAATTTTGTAAGGAGAAAAAAGAATAATAATAATAATAATAATAATAATAATAATAATAATAAAGGTAAAAAGAAACCTAAGAATAATAGAAGGGTCTTCCGCTGAAGACGGAAGACCCTAATAAAGGTAAAAAAGAAACCGAAGAATAATAGAAGGGTCTTCCGCTGAAGACGGAAGACCCTAATAAGAAAAAGAAACAATACAATAATAGAAGGGTCTTCCGCTGAAGTCGAAAGACCCTAATAAAAGTGAAAAAGAAACAATAGAATAATAAAAGGGTCTTCCGCTGAAGACGGAAGACCCTAATAAAGGTAAAAAAGAGACCGAAGAATAATAGAAGGGTCTTCCGCTGAAGACGGAAGACCCTAACAATAATAAAAACGTCTTCCGCTGAAGACGAAAGACCCTAATAATTAGATGGTTCTCGTTGCGAGCAACGAGTGGGTCTTCCGTCTTATTCTGAATAAGATAAGTCAAGATCTTGACTGAGATATTCATCTATAAAATGTAAAAGGATGCATACTGTTTAAAACATTATTCTGAGCATCTTCTGTTCAATATTGCTTATCAAAATATTTCCCCTTGTTCGGGTTGTCAAAGATTTAACATTCTGGCCCCATATTATGTAACATATGATCAAAATTTTATAATATATAGTTGCAGAATGTAAAGATAAAAATTTTTTGCTTCAGTAATTCGAAACAAAACATTATATGATTATAAAGTTATAGCTGAAAGACTTTTGGCCCTTCTGAGCCCCTTATTTGAGGGGTCAGCCCCTTTTTCGTCATATCAAATGAAAGGTCTTGTGATTTTGAAGATTTTTTGTTCAACAACTATTCAGAAATTTCCTTTTGTTTTGGAGATATATGGAATAACAATATTTAGGGGCCAGCCCTCCAAGTCCTTAATGGGATGTCTTGAAAAAATTGAAAGGGTGCATATTGTTTAGAACATTATGCTAAACATCTTTTGTTCAATATTGCTTAACAAAATATTTCCCCATTTCGAGATATAAAGCGTCAAATATTTAGCTTTCTGGCCTCTTATGGCCCCTTATTAACATATGATCAAAATTTTATAATATATAGTTGCAGAATGTAAAGATCAACATTTTTGCTTCAGTAATTTGTAACAAAATATTCATCATTAAAAAGTTATAAATGAAAGACTTTTGGCCCTTCTGAGCCCCTAATTTGAGGGGTCAGTCCCTTTTTCTTGATATCAAATAAAAGGTCTTGTGATTTTGAAGATTTTTTTTTTCAACAAGTATTCAGAAATTTTCTTTCGTGTCAGAGATATATAGAATAACAATATTTAGGGGCCAGCCATCCAAGTCCTTAATGGTGATGTCTTGCAAAAATTAAAACGGTGTATATTGTTTAGAACATTATTGTGAAATATCTTTTGTTCAATATTGCTTATCAAAATATTTCCCCTTTTCGAGATATAAAGTGTCAAAGATTTAGCATTCTGGCCCTTATTACGTAACATATGATCAAAATTTTATAATATAAAGTTGCAGGATGTTAAGATAAACATTTTTGCTTCAGTAATGTATAACAAAAAATATTGATCATTAAAGAGTTATAGATGAAAGACTTTTGGCCCTTCTGAACCCCTAATTTGAGGGGTAAGCCTCCTTTTCTTGATATCAAATAAAAGGTCTGATTTTGAAGACTTTTTGTTCAATATGTTTTAACAAAATACTTCTATTTAAAATGTTATTCTAAGAAATGTCTCTAAAAATCACTCATAAATCACGTCCTAAATTTTGACACCTACCGAGCTTCCATACTTTGCACTTCCTGAAAATTTGAAAACCAAGGTGCACATCTAGAACATGTCCTCTATCACCACTAAAAGTTTCAAGACTATAGCGTTTGTCGTTCTTGAGTTTTTGTGCAGACACAAAGTCTATCTAAAAATCGATCAAAGGGCGATAACTTCGGACAGGAAGTGATTTTTCAAAAACTGAAATGTCGTTATAAATTTCAGATAGCAAGACATTAACCCTGAAAATTTGAAGAAAATCGATCGAGCGATCTCCGAGAAATCTTCTGCACAAAATCGGTAAGGAAAAAAAAAAGAATAATAACTAGATGGTTCTCGTTGCGAGCAACGAGTGGGTCTTCCGTCTGATTCTGGATACGATTAGTCAAGATCTTGACTGAGATATTCATCTATTAAAAGTAAAAGGATGCATAATTTTTAAAACATTATTCTGATCATCTTTTGTTCAATATTGCTTATCAAAATATTTCCCCTTTTCGAGATATCAAGTGTCAAAGATTTTGCATTCTGGGCCCTTATGGCCCCTTATTACGTAACATATGATCCAAATTTTATAATACGTAGTTGCAGAATGTTAAGATGAACATTTTTGCTTCAGTAATTTATAACAAAATATTCATCATTACAAAGTTATAGATGAAAGACTTTTGGCCCTTCTGAGCCCCTAATTTGAGGGGTCAGCCCCTTTTTCTTGATATCAAATAAAGTTTTGTGATTTTGAAGATTTTTTGTTCAACAACTATTCAGAGATTTCCTTTCGTTTAAGAGATATATAGAATAACAATATTTAGGGGCCAGCCCTCCAACTCCTTAATGGGGATGTCTTGCAAAAATTAAAAGGGTGTATATTGTTTAGAACATTATTCTAAACATCTTTTGTTCAATATTGCTTATCAAAATATTTCCACTTTTTGAGATATAAAGTGTCAAAGATTCAGCATTCTGGCCCCTTATG
Organism: Saccostrea echinata; assembly: GCF_033153115.1. Taxonomy (NCBI): domain Eukaryota; kingdom Metazoa; phylum Mollusca; class Bivalvia; order Ostreida; family Ostreidae; genus Saccostrea; species Saccostrea echinata. The sequence goes on along the minus strand of NW_026889754.1, from coordinate 17,935,420 downwards.
GCCCCTTATTACCTAACATGTAATCAAAATTTTATAATATATAGTGTGCGGAATGTTAAGATGAACATTTTTGTTTCAGTAATTTATAACAAAATATTGATCATTAAAGAGTTATAGATAAAAGACTTTTGGCCCTTCTGAGACCCTAATTTGAGGGGTCAGCCCCTTTTTCTTGATATCTAATGAAAGGTCTTGTGAATTTGAAGACTTTTTGTTCAACAACTATTCAGAAATTTCCTTTCGTTTAAGAGATATATAGAATAACAATATTTAGGGGCCAGCCCTCCAACTCCTTAATGGGGATGTCTTGCAAAAATTAAAAGGGTGTATATTGTTTAGAACATTATTCTGAAGATTTTTTGTTCAATATTGCTTATCAAAATATTTCCCCTTTTCGAGATATAAAGTGTCAAAGATTCAGCATTCTGGCCCCTTATGGCCCCTTATTACGTACCATATGATCAAAATTTTATAATATATAGTTGCAAAATGTTAAGATGAACATTTTTGCTTCAGTAATTTATAACAAAATATTCATCATTAAAGAGTTATAGATGAAAGACTTTTGCTCCCTCTCGGCCCCTAATTTGAGGGGTCAGCCCCTTTTTCTTGATATCAAATAAAAGGTCTTGTGATTTTGAAGACTTTTTGTTCAACAACTATTCAGAAATTTCCTTTCGTTTAAGAGATATATAGAATAACAATATTTAGGGGCCAGCCCTCCAAGTCCTTAATGGGGATGTCTTGCAAAAATTAAAAGGGTGTATATTGTTTAGAACATTATTCTGAACATCTTTTGTTCAATATTGCTTATCAAAATATTTCCCCTTTTCGAGATATAAAGTGTCAAAGATTTAGCATTCTGGCCCCTTATGGCCCCTTATTACGTAACATATGATCAAAATTGTATAATATATAGTTGCAGAGTGTTAAGATGAACATTTTTGCTTCAGTAATTTATAACAAAATATTGATCATTAAAGAGTTATAGATGAAAAACTTTTGGCCCTTCTAAGCCCCTAATTTGAGGGGTCAGCCCCTTTTTCTTGATATCAAATGAAAGGTCTTGTGATTTTAAAGACTTTTTGTTCAATATGTTTTAACAAAATACTTTTATTAAAAATGTTATTATCAGAAATGTCTCTAAAATTCACTCATAAATCACGTCCTAAATTTTGACCCCTACCGAGCTTCCATACTTCGCACTTCCGGAAAATTTGAAAACCAAGGTGCACAACTAGAACATGTCCTCTACCACCACTGAAAGTTTCAGCACTCTAGCTTTTGTCGTTCTTGAGTTTTTGTGCAGACACAAGGTCTATCAATAAATCGATCAAACGGCGATAACTTCCGACCGGAAGTGATTTTTCAAAAACTGACGAGGCGTTATAAACTTCAGATACCAACGCATTAACCCTGAAAATTTGGAGCAAATCGATCGAGCGATCTCCGAGAAATCTTCTGCACAAAATCGGTAAGGAAAAAAAAAAGAATAATAATAATAACTAGATGAGATCTCGTTGCGAGCAACGAGTAGGTCTTCCGTCCGATTTTTCGATAAGATGAGATACGATTTTGACTATGATCTTTGTTAAAAGATAATAATATATAGACTTCCCTAATTAGATTTCATTCTTTTGATTTATATAACATTATTAAAAAAGCTCTAGATGACATGCTTTTGGCCCCTCTCAGCCCCTAGTTTGAGGGGTCAGCCCCATTTTCTTGATATCAATTGAAAGGTCTTGTGATTTTGAAAACGTTTTGTTCAAGAAATATTCAGAGATTTCTTTTCGTTGTGGAGATATGCTGAATGGAAATATTTAGGGGCCACCCCTCCAAGTCCTTAATGGGGCCGTTTGACAAAAACTGAAAGGGTTCATATTGTTTAGAACCTTATTCTGACCATCTTTTGTTCAGTATTGCTTATTAAAATATTCCCCCTTTTGGAGATATAAAGCGTCAAAGATTTAGCATTCTGGCCCCTTGTGACCCCTTATTATGTAACATGATCAGAATCTTATCATATATTGTTGTAAATCATTAAGATAAGCATCTTTGCTTCAGAAATGAATTACAAATTATTGATCGTTAAAGAATTATAGATGAAAGACTTTTGGCCCCCCTGAGCCCCTAATTTGAGGGGTCAGCCCCTTTTTCTTGATATCAAATAAAAGATCTTGTGATTTTGAAGACTTTTTGTTCAACAACTATTCAGAGATTTCTTTTCGTTATGGAGATATGCTGAATGGAAATATTTAGGGGCCACCCCTCCAAGTCCTTAATGGGGCCGTTTGACAAAAACTGAAAGGATTCATATTGTTTAGAACATTGTTCTGACCATCTTTTGTTCAGTATTGTTTATCAAAATATTCCCCCTTTTCGAGATATAAAGCGTCAAAGATTTAGCATTCTGGCCCCTTGTGACCCCTTATTACGTAACATATGATCAGAATCTTGTCATATATTGTTGTAAATCGTTAAGATAAGCATCTTTGCTTCAGTAATGCATTACAAATTATTGATCGTTAAAGAGTTAAAGATGAAAGACTTTTGGCCCCTCTGAGCCCCTAATGTGAGGGGTCAGCCCCTTTTTCTTGATATCAAATGAAAGGTCGTATCATTCTGCACAACTTTTCTTCTATATGTTTTAACAAATTCTTAGCAGGTATGAAGATATGAAAGAAAAGGTGTAAAATTTTGTGAGATGTTTCTGAGACATTTTTTGAGCCCTACCGAGCTTCGGCGCCTTTTGCGCTAGAGAGATTTGGACACCTGCCTGCAAATCTACCAACCTTCCCCTACCCTCACTGAAAATCTTGCCTCAATATCGTAAGTCGTTTCGGAGGAGTTTCCAGGACAAGCCGACCCTCTAAAAATCAGAAAATCCTAAATATCTCAAGATAGAAAGTGACGTCATCAACGAAAAAAATTTCCAATAAGGTTCAGATCAATAACTATCAGATCTGAAAGTTTCATGAAAATCGGCCAAGACGTTTTCGAGAACTCGCGTGCACAAAATCGGTAAGAATAATAATAATAATAATAATAGGGAAAAAGAAACCGAACGAAAACAATAAGGTCTTCGTTGGAGACGGAAGACCTTAATAATAATAAGAAAAGTGAAAAATCAACAATAGAATAATAGAAGGATCTTCCGCAGAAGACGGAAGACCCTAATAAGAAAAGTGAAAAATCAACAATAGAATAATAGAAGGGTCTTCCGCAGAAGACGGAAGACCCTAATAAAAAGAAAAGTGAAAAATCAACAATAGAATAATAGAAGGGTCTACCGCAGAAGACGGCAGACCCTAATAATAAAAAGAAAAGTGAAAAATCAACAATAGAATAATAGAAGGGTCTTCCGCAGAAGACGGCAGACCCTAATAATAAAAAGAAAAGTGAAAAATCAACAATAGAGTAATAGAAGGGTCTTCCGCAGAAGATGGAAGACCCTAATAAAAAGAAATTTGAAAAATCATCAATAGAATAATAGAAGGGTCTTCCGCAGAAGACAGAAGACCGTAATAATAACTAGATGCTATCTCGTTGCGAGCAACGAGTGGGTCTTCCGTCCAATTTTTGATAAGATGAGATCAGAATTTGACTAAGATTTTTGTTCAAATATAAAGTTAAAAATAAATTGTTAAGATGAACAATTTTGCTTCAGTAATGTGAATTAAAATATTGATCATTAAAGAGTTATAGATTAAAGAATTTCGTCCCGTCTTGGCCCCTATTTTGAGGGGCCAGCCCTTTTTTCTTCGTATCTTCTTATAGCTCTCATGATTTTGAACAATTTTTGTTCAACAACTATTCAGAAATTCTTTTTCGTTTCCGAGATATATGCATAAGAAATATTTATGGGCTGGCCCTTCAACTCTTTAAAGGGGGCGTTTAGCAAAAATTGAAAGGTTACATATTGTTTAAAACCTTACTTTGAACATCTTTTATTCATTATTGCTTGTCAAAATTTCCCACTTTCGAGTATAGAGTGCCAAAGATTTGGGATTCCGACCCTTTATGGCCCCTAATTATATAACATATGATGTGGATATCATAATAAATAGTTAAAAATTGTTGCGATAAACATTTTTGCTTTAGTAATGAATTACAAAATATTGAACGTTAAAGAGTTATTGATTAAAGACTTAAGGCCCCTCTCGACCCCTATTTTGAGAGACCAGCCCCTTTTTCTTCATACCACTTTAATACTCTCATGATTTTGAACACTTTTTGTTGAAGGACTGTTCAGAAATTCTTTTTCGTTTCCGAGATATTTGTAAAAGAAGTATTTATTGGCCTGCCCTTCAACTCTTTAGTGGGGACGTTAAGCAAGAACTGAGAGGTTGCATATTGTTTAGAACATTATTCTAAACATCTTTTGTTCATATTGCGTCGCAGCACAGTTAAGGCTGCAGTAAGGAGGCGGGGCCTAATTTATACGGGAAATGCTTACTATGACATCACACAAAAATATAAGTTCTTCAAATTACCACAAAATGAAATGATTTGTAATTTTAAACTGTTGAATAGCTTTAAACTACATCAAAAATAACTAATGCATGCATTATTGTCGTTGGTTAAATCCCACACAGCAATATATAAACAATTCACTGATCGCAATGCACTTGACAATGTGACGTCATATCGTAAAATTTGACGCAGTTTGTATGCAGTGAGAGGCTGATCAAGTTATATTTATACAATGAAAAATGTATTTTGTAATTAAATAAAATACGAATTTTAGATATATAAAAGGCCATTAACTCGGATGCGATGTCTATTTTATGATTTTATTCATATACTTCCCGTACATTACCTAGACAAGCGATACTGTCGTATATTTGTATGCAGATTCATTGAAGGGTAATAGAAGGGTCGTAATAAATCGATTATTGCAAGGGCATACCCTCAATGAATTATGACAAGCTTTTACACATAAACTCAAGAAGTATGAAGATATTTGAAAAGTGCTGTGAACCTGTTGAAATCTTGCAAATGAATTAATTATATCTATATTTAATGTACTTGACCATCAAAATATTCAACATACGGTCTAACAAATGTAATTTTAGCAATTAGATAGTAGATTCTATATAGGTTCGCAGCACTTTTCACAAACTACAAAGACTGTTGAAAATAATTATATGTTAAACTTAATTTTTTAACTTGGTTATGCCCTTGCAATATTAGAATTTATAGATGACCTCAATACTTCAGCTATATTTGCTAAAATCACGTGACGGCCACATCACGTGACACGTCTAAATAAGAAATCTAATCGTCCTCAACATGTAGTTTTCAACCACATTGTATTTGTCTGATAATAGTAAAGTCCTAAAAAGAAACGCCCATCCTTGTAAAGAATGTATTTTCTATCTAAAAAATCCGCCGATATTTCCATTTGGCACCTTAACTGTGCTGCGGTATCAAAATATTTCCCAATTCTGAGATATAAAGCGTCGAAGATTTAGCATTCTGGCCCCTTATGACCCCTTATTATGTAATATATGATCCAATTTTTTTTTAAATATAGTTGCAGAATGTCAAGATAAACATTTTTGCTTCAGTAATTTATAACAAAATATTCATCATAAAAAAGTTAAAGATGAAGGACTTTTGGCCCTTCTCAACCCCTAATTTGAGGGGTCAGTCCTTTGTTCTTGATATCCAATAAAAGGTCTTGTGATTTTAAAGACTTTTTTTTCAACAAGTATTCAGAAATTTTCTTTCGTGTCAGAGATATATAGAATAACAATATTTTGGGGCTAGCCCTCCAAGTCCTTAATGGGGTTGTCTTGCAAAAATTAAAAGGGTGTATATTGTTTAAAACATTATTCAGAAATATCTTTTGTTCAATATTGCTTACCAAAATATTTCCCCTTTTCGAGCTATAAAGTGTCAAAGATTTAGCATTCTGGCCCCTTATGGCCCCTTATTATGTACCACATGATCAAAATTTTATAATATATAGTTGCAGAATGTTATGATAAACATGTTTGCTTCAGTAATTTATAGCAAAATATTGATCATTAAAAAGTTATAGATGAAAGACTTTTGGCCCTTCTGAGCCCCTAATTTGAGGGGTCAGCCCCTTTTTCTTGATATCCAATGAAAGGTCTTGTGATTTTAAAGACTTTTTTTTCAACAAGTATTCAGAAATTTTCTTTCGTGTAAGAGATATATAGAATAACAATATTTTGGGGCCAGCCCTCCAAGTCCTTAATGGGGATGTCTTGCAAAAATTAAAAGGGTGTATATTGTTTAAAACATTATTCAGAAATATCTTTTGTTCAATATTGCTTATCAAAATATTTCCCCTTTTCGAGCTATAAAGTGTCAAAAAGAGAAATCTTCTGCAGAAAATTGGTAAGGAAAAAAAGAATAATAACTAGACGCGATCTCGTTGCGAGCAACGAGTGGGTCTTCCGTCCGATTTTCGATAAGATGAGATAAGAATTTAACTGAGATTTTCATTTAAAAATACTGATGTAAATAAATTGTTAAGACGAACAATTTTTCTTTAGTAATGTGTAACAAAATACTGATAATTAAAAAGTTACAGATTAAAGACTTTCCGCCTGTCTTGGCCCCTTATATGAGTGGTCAGCCCCTTTTTTTTCATATCATCTTGAAGCTTTCATGATTTTCAACACTTTTTCTGCAACAACGTATCTATTCAGAAACTGTTTTTTGTTTCCGATATATGCAAAAGACATATTAAGGGCCGCTTAGTCCTAAATGGGGAAGGCTAGCAGAAAATTGAAAGATTGAATGTTATTAAGAATATTATTTTGTACGTCTTTGGTTTAATAAAGTTTATCAAAATATACATCCTTTTCAAGATACATTGCGCCAAAGATTCTGCAATCTGACCCCTTATGACCCCATGTAGCATAAGATATGATGTAAACATCATGCTATATTGTTAAAGAGTGTGAAGATGAGCTATTTCGCTTCAGTAATATATTACAAAATATTGATCATTCAGGAGTTATTAATTGAATACTTTCGATCCCTATTTTAAGAGGTCAGACCCTTTTCCTTGATATCACCTAAAAACTCTCATGATTTTGAACATTTTTTGTTCAACAATTATTGAAAAATTCTTTTTCGTCTCCGAGGTGTATGCGAAAGATATATTTAGGGGCTGGCCCTTCAACTCCTTAATGAGGACGTTTAGAAAAAAGCGAAAGATTACATATTGTTCAGAACATTATCTGGAACATCTTTTATTCAATATTGCTTATCCAAATCTTTGCAACTTTTGAGTAGTAGAGTGCCAAAGATCTTGCATTCTGGCCCCTTATGGCCCCTAATTATGTAACATGTAATGTGAATATCATAACATACGAGGTGCGTTCAAAAAATACTCGAATTTGTTGCAGAGAAAAAATGTTTGCCGACAAAAACAAAACAAAAAAAAGCCACACGTATTATAACAGAATCTGTACTTTATAGTGGTCAACAAAATTTCATTTTAATATATTGTAAATAAATATCAATTTTGAGTCATTACTTCAGACCTATTACGGAATCACGGCGCATTCAAAGTGAAAAAATCTGCGACGGCACGACATCATATCAAATGTTCGATCTCATCTTCTCAAATAGTCTTCTCCTTTGTGTTTGATACACAGTTTGTGTCACTTAATCTACTCATCATAAACATCCATATATCATTTCTATACCAGCTTGGAAACCATAAAATTATTGATTTATTTTAAATCTGGTTTGTATTTAAACCCCAAAACGGCATCTACTTCTGAAATATTCTGTGACGTCGGCCGCTGTTAAAAACGGTAACAATCCAGATCAAGTTTTCGTCTTCGATCTTCTCCCGACCTCCCCCCCCCCCCCCCAACGTTTTTTAACAAGGTCCTACCGTCTGAAATTCTCTTGTGCTATTTGTAGACAGATGCTTGGTTTATCGATACTTTACTACATGTTTCATCAAATATATTTTGGGTTACTGTTGGCGTTTTTCATATTCTACACATTTGACAAAGGTGTGCTGCTCCGTCGAATCACTTGAAGTCATTTTTGCAGTTGTTTCAAAGGGAACACATCGGAGAAAAATAACAATATTTCTGTTAATACTTCAAATAATGCAGCGAAAATTTTAATTCATAATAATGTTACAATATAGAGAAACTTTAGCGAAAATTGTTGAATAATCTCGCGTATTATAGAAAATCAATGAGAAAAATTATGGGTTCTGAGATTTCGTTTTTCAAATGTTTTGCCGTGCTCCGTACATCACCATCGGCAATATGAAAACAGCAAGAATATTAAGAGAAATTAATTATTATCAAAAAATTGTTCCAAAATTTAACTAAAATCATTAAGAAATACGTTTCTGTAAAATTGCATAGTTATTTGACGTCAGTAAAAGTAAATAATAGCAGAGTCTGCGTAATTTTTGTACTGCAATCGTACACGTATATTTGAATATTTTTTAGATAAACATTTTTGCTTCAGTAATGAATTACGAAATATTGATCGTTAAAGAGTTATCGATCAAAGACTTTCGGCCCCTCTCGGCCCCTTTTTTGAGGGGCCAGCCCCTTTTTCTTCATACCGCTATAAAGCTTATGACTTTGAACAATTTTTGTTCAATAACTATTCAGAAATTCTTTTTCGTTTCCGAGATATTTGCAAAAGTATTTAGGGGCCAGCCCTTCAACTCCTTAATGGGGACGTTTAATAAAACGTGAAAGGTTGCACATTGTTCATAACATTATTTTGATTATCTTTTGTTCAATATTGCTTATCAAAATATTTCCCACTTTTGAGATATAAAGCGTCAAAAATTTAGCATTCTGGCCCCTTACAGTCCCTAATTATGTAAAATATGACGCAAATATCATAACTTATAGTTGTAGATTGTTATGATAATCATTTTTGCTTCAGTAATGTATAACAAATATTGATCGTTAAAGAGTTATTTATTTGAGACTTTTGGCCCCTCCTGGCCCCTAATGTGATAAATCAGCCCTTTTTTCTTGATATCATATAAAAGATCTTGTAATTCTACACAATTTCTGTTCAATATAATTTAAGAAAATATTCATAGTTTTGGAGATATGACTCAAAATGTCTCAAAAATTCACTTCTGATTCATGTCCTAAATTTCGACCCCTACCGAGCTTCCGTACTAGGCACTTTCGGAAAAACTGAAAACCCAGGTGCAAATCTTCAACATGTTTTCCATGATCGCTGAAAATTTCAGCTCTCTAGCTTTAGCCGTATTTACGTTTTTGTGCCGACAAAATGGTTATCTGAAAATCGATTAAAGGGCGATAACTTCCGACCGAAAGTGAATTTTGAGGATCTGAACAAAAAAGGATCATCTTCAGATCAGAATGCATTACACCTGGTAATTTCATGAAAATCGATTGAACCGTTTGGGAGATATCTTCTGCACATTAATTGTAAAGAAAAAATGGAATAATAACTAGATGCGATCTCGTTGCGAGCAACGAGTGGGTCTTCCGTCCGATTTTTGATAAGATGAGATACGAATTTGACTGAGATTTTCGTTCATAAATATATAATTAGTGAAAACGTGCAATTTGCTTCAGTTATGTTTAACAAGAATTTGATCATAAAAGAGTTATAAATAAAAGATTTTTGCCCCTTATGGCACCTAAAAACGTAATATTTGATGAAGATTTTAAAATGTATATAGTAGCAGATCGTGAAGAGGAACATTACTGTAAAAGGGTTATAGATGAAAGACTTTTGGCCCCTCTGAGCCCCTAATTTGAGGGGTCAGTCCCTTTCTCTTGATATCATACGAAAGGTCTTGTAATTCTGAAGACTTTTTGTTCAACAACTATTCAGAAGTTTCGTTTTAATTTCGAGATATGTAGACTTGAAATATTTAGGGGCCGTCCCTTTAAGTCCTTGTAGGGCTGTTTAGGAAAAATTCAAAGGAAGCACATTGTTGAGAACACCATTCTAAACAACTTTTGTTCAATATTGCTTTTCGAAATGTTTCCCCCTTTTCGAGATATAAAGCGTCAAATATTTAGAATTCTGATACCTTATGGCCCCTAATTACGTAATATTTGATGAAGATTTTAAAATATGTGGTTGTAGATTGTGAAGATGAACATTTTTGCTTCAATCATTAATGTCAAAATATTTAACGTTTAAGAATTATGGGTGAAAAAATTTTGGCCCCTCTGAGCCCCTAATTTGAGGGGTTAGCCCCTTTTTCTTGATATCACATGAAAGGTCTTGTAATTCTGAAGACTTTTTGTTCAAAAACTACTCAGAAGTTTCGTTTCGTTTTCGGGATATGTAGACTTGAAATATTAAGGGGCCGTCTCTTTAAGTCCTTACAGGGGCTTTTTAGGAAAAAATAAAAGGAAGCACATTGTTGAGAACATCATTCTAAACAACTTTTGTTTATTATTGCTTTTGAAAATTTTTCCCCTTTTCGAGATATAAATCGTCAAAGATTAAGCATTCTGGCCCCCTATGGCCCCTAATTACGTAATATTTGATAAAAATTTTAAAATATGCAGTTGCAGATTGTGAAGATAAACATTTTTGCTTCAATAATGTATACAAAAATATTGCTTGTTTAAGAGTTATCGATTAAAGACTTTCGGTCCCTCTCGGCCCCACATATGATGAGGCAGCCCTTTTTTCTTGATGTCATGTTAAAGATCTTGTCATTCTGCACAAATATTGTTCAATATACTTGAACAAAATAATTATACTTTAAAAGATATGATACAAAATGTCTCAAAAATTCACTCATGATTCGTGTCCTAAATTTCGACCCTTACCGAGCTTCCATACTAGGCATTTCCGGAAAATGTCTAAACCCAGGTGCAAAATGGCAACATGTCCTCTATCATCACTAAGAATTTCAGTACTCTAGCTTAAGCCTTTTTGAGTTCCATCGCTGACAAGGATGTCCTCTGAATTTTAATAAAAGGGCGATAACTTTCGACCGAAAGTAAATATCCCTTAACAGACTTGCCGGAATTAATTTCAGATGTCACCGGATCTACCTTGAAAATTGGAATGAAATCCAACGAGCCATCTCCGAGAAATCTTCTGCACAAATTTTGTAAGGAGAAAAAAAGAATAATAACTAGATGAGATCTCGTTGCGAGCAACGAGTGGGTCTTCCGTCCGATTTTTGATAAGATGAGATAAGAATTTGATTGAGATTTTCTTTCAAATATAATGATATAAATAAATTGTAAAGTCGAACAATTTTGCTTTAATAATGTTTAACAAAATATTGATCATTAAAGGGTTATAGATTAAAGAGTTTCGGCCCTTCTTGGCCCCTAATGTGAGAGGTCAGCCCCTTTTTCTTGATATCATCTTAAAGCTCTCATGAATTTGAACACTTTTTGTTCAACAACTATTCAGAAATTCTTTTTTGTTTTCGGGATATATGCAAAAGATATATTAAGGGCCGGCCCTTCAAGTCCTAAATGGGGACGTTTAGCAAAAATTCAAAGAGTGCATATTGCTCAGAATATTATTTTGAACGTCTTTTGTTCAATACTGTTTATCAAAATATTCTTCCTTTTCGAGACATATTGCGCCAAAGATTATGCAATCTGGCCCCCTAAAGACCCTTTATTGCGTAACATATGATATCAACATCATGTTATTTAGATAAAGTGTGTGAAGAAGAACTATTTCGCTTCAGTAATATATTACAAAATATTGATCATTAAAGAGTTATTGATTGTATACTTTCTGCCCCTTTCGGCCCCTTATTTAAGGGGTCAGACGCTTTTCCTTGATATCACCTTAAAGCACTCATGATTTTTTTTTTTACACTTTTTGTTCAACAACTAGTCAGAAATTCTTTTTCGTTTCTGAGATATTCGCAAAAGAAGTATTTAGGGGCCAGCCCTTCAACTCCTTAATGGGGACGTTTAGCAAAAAATGAAAGGTTGCATCTTGTTTAGAACATAATTTTGGACATCTTTTGTTCAATATTGCTTATCAAAATATTTCCAACTTTTTGAGATATAAAGCGTCAAAGATTTGGCATTCTGGCCCCTTATGGCCCCTAATTATGTAACATATGATGTGAATATCATAATATATAGTTGTAAATTTTTGCTTCAGTAATGCATTACAAAATGTTGATCGTTAAAGAGTTATTGTTCAAGGACTTTCGGCCCCTCTCAGCCCCTATTTTGAGGGTCCAGCCCCTTTTTCTTCATATCACTTTAAAGCTGTCATGATTTTGAACACTTTTTGTTCAGCAACTAGTCAGAAATTCTTTTTCGTTTTTGAGATATTTACAAAAGAAGTATTTAGGGGCCGGCCCTTCAACTCCTTAATGGGGACGTTAAGTAAAAAATGAAAGGTTGCATCTTGTTTAGAACATTATTTTGGACATCTTTTGTTCAATATTGCATATCAAAGTATTTCCCACTTTCGAGATATAGAGTGCCAAAGATTTGGCATTCTGGCCCCTTATGGCCCCTAATTATGTAACATATGACATAAATATTATAATATATAGTTGGAAATTGTTAAGATAAATATTTTTGCTTCAGTAATGTATACCAAAAATTGATCTTTAAAGAGTTTTTGATTTAATACTTTTGGCCCCTCTCGGCCCCTAATATGATAGGTCTGCCCTTTTTTCTTGATATCGTATTAAAGATTTTGTCATTCTGCACAAATATTATTCAGTATGTTTTTACAAAATAATTATACTTTAAAAGATATGATACAAAATGTCTCAAAAATTCACTCATGATTCGTGTCCTAAATTTCGACCCCCACCGAGCTTCCATACTAGGAACTTCCAGAAAATTTGAAAACTGAGGTGCACAACTAGAACATGTCCTCTATTATCACTGAAATTTTCAGCACTCCAGCTTTTGTCGTTTTTGAGTTTTTGTGTAGACAAAACGGTCACTAAAAATTCGATAAAAGGGCGATAACTTCCGACCAGAAGTGATTTATCAAAAACCGGAATTAACTTCAGATAAAGACCCAGCAACCCTGATAATTTGAAAGAAATTGAACGATCCATCTCCGAGAAATCTTCTGCACAAAATTTGTAAAGAAAAAAAAAGAATAATAAAAGTGAAAAATAAATAATAGAATAATAGAAGGGTCTTCCACTAAAGACGGAAGACCCTAATAATAAAGGTAAAAAAGAAACCTAAGAATAATAGAAGGGTCTTCCGCTGAAGTCGGAAGTCCCTAATAATAATAAAAGTGAAAAAGAAACAATAAAATAATAGAAGGGTCTTCTGTTGGAGACGGAAGACCCTAATAATAAAAGAAAAGTGAAAAAGAAACCGAAGAATAATAGAAGGGTCTTCCGCTGAAGACGGAAGACCCTAATAATAAAATGAAAAAGAAACCGAAGAATAATAGAAAGGTCTTCCGCTGAAGACGGACGACCCTAATAATAAGAAACAGTTGAATCACTATAAAGTCTTCCGTGAAAACGGAAGACTTTAATAATAATAATAATAATAATAATAATAATAATAATAATAAACAGTAGAATCACTAAAATGTCTTCCGTGAAGACGAAAGACCTTAATAAGAAACAGTAGAATCACTATAAGGTCTTCCGTGAAGACGGAATACCTTAATAATAAGAAAAAATAGAATCACTATAGGGTCTTCCGTGAAGACGGAATACCTTAGTAATAATAACTAGAAACTTGTTACGAGCAACGAGAGGTCTTATGTCCTATTCTCCATCAATGTATTATTGTATGAAAGAAACATATTTATATATGCTAGTAATAGTGACACACAAAGGAAAAACGCACTTTAAAGATATGCTAATTAAGGAAAATATCACAATGAAATAGGTGGGTAGAATTCAACGCAGACGGTTGAGAAAAGAATGAATCAAAATTATTGTTCAAAGTTCATTTTAGTCCACCTAAGCTATTCTCATGTGCACAATGTTCTTTCTAACGTTTTTATATACAGGCGAATTTAATTATAGATATAGATAAATGTCTTTTGGGGGTAATCATTTTATCCCGAAAAGGGAACGGAGGCTTGTAAATATTGACTATGAGATTTTTCTTTTTATGCCATTGTAGGCATATTTTATTTTCTGAGATGACCATTGATAAATTTTATCGTTTTAACAAAACAAGAAGGAAATGGGGGCTGTCAGTACTCCTGAACGCGAATTTTCATCTTTGCTAGCAAAAAGTTTGGAATTCCTTACATGTACACACAAATCACATGAATGAAAGCCCATAATTCAGTGTCAGATTCTCTAATTTAATGCCTTTGGAGGACAGAGTATTCTTATTTTCAAAGACGGGTTATTTTGTTTGTTTGTTTGTATTTTGTTTAACGTCCCTCTCGAGAATTTTTCAGTCATATGGAGACGCCGTCATTTCAAAACATGCAAGTTTTCTGTCCTTAATTATCAAATTACCCCAATGAAAGTCATTCGTTTCTTTTTAGAAATCGGATAGAAAACTCGTATTTGTATTAATTTTGGATAACACTGAAACTAAAATATTTTTTGTCCTTTTGATGAATCGTTAACACTACACCTAACAGAGTAGCCAAAGTGGATTGAAATTCAACTGCAAACAAGAATTTCAATCCAGTGTTTACTCAAATGTCAGCAATAGCTCAATGTGGACGTCTGAGAAAACATTCGATTCAATATAATGTTTTTTTCAAGACGCCGCGATGAATTCAATGCGGACGTCTGAGAAAACATTCGAATTCATTTAATGTTTTCTCAGACGTCCGCGATATATGCGATGCGGACGTCTGCGAAAACATTGGATGAAATTCTACTTCTTAAAAGGATTTTAATCCAGTGTTAAAAACAGAGTAATACGCAGCACAGCTAAGGCTGCAGTATGGAGGCGGGGCCTAGTTTATACGGGAAATGCTTACTATGACATCACTCAAATATATAAGTTCTTCAAATTACCACAAAATTAAATGATTTGCTATTTTAAACTGTTGGATAGCTTTAAACCACTTTAATACTAACTATTACATGCATTTACGTAGTTGGTTAAATCCCATTGAAGGGTAATAAAAGGGTAGTAATAAATCGATATATTGCAAGGGCATACCCTCAATCAATTATGACAAGCTTTTACACATAAACTCAACAAGTATGAAGATATTTGAAAAGTGCTGTGAACCTGTTGAAATCTTGCAAATGAATTAATTATATCTATATTTAATGTACTTGACCATCAAAATATTCAACATACGGTCTAACAAATGTAATTTTAGCAAAAGTCCTAAAAAGAATCACCCATCCTTGTAAAGAATGCATTTTCTATCTAAAAAAAATCGTCGATATTTCCATTTTGCACCTTAACTGTACTGCGTATCTCGAGTTTGGATCTATCAATTTTCAAACAATTATATATTAAGCATGCTGTAAATAATGTCTGTTATTCTTGTTAATTTCATTAAAAAATATAGAGAAACACAAAAGTTGAAAAATTCGACTTTTATAAATTTCTTCCTTGAGCGACCGGAAGTGCCTACGACGAACGAAAAGTAGCGACCCAGCTAGAATCTATCACAATCTATAATCCCTGAAGGTTTGACATTGATATCTTTTGTCTTCTTGAGATTATCCGCGGACAAAATATCATTTTGACATCAGAAAATGGTCTGACAAACTGTTATCCCCGGCCCATCATCCCATTTAAGTATATGCCTAATGATCTAGCACCCAGAATCATGAAGGTTTGACATTGATATCTTTTGTCTTCTTGAGATTATCCGCGGACAAAATATCATTTTGACATCAGAAAATGGTCTGACAAACTGTTATCCCCGGCCCATTATCCCATTTAAGTATATGCCTAATGATCTAGCACCCAGAATCATAAACCGTCCTGTCCTCAAAAACCTAAGCCGTTTTATTAGATAGGTCCTCCAAAGTCTTTATCTAGATTAGGATTTCTGTGACGGAAGAGTAGAATTATAGCATTTTTTAAATGACCTAGATATGTTTTTATTATTATATATTTATTAATTATTTTCACAAACAAGAATGAATTATTCTCGCTTTTTTTTATTTTCACTTCTTTAATAAGGCAGATATTGTCTATGTAAAAACATCATGAAACGACATCGTTATTGAAGTGCCTTTAAGCCTGAGAACCGCTAATGTCTATACAATGAGATATATAGTAGTTGTTTTACCCCCTACATAACAGTTCTTATATAACTCTTTACGAAGAAAGGACATAATTTTGACTGTTACTATTATATTGGACTTGAACTGTTAAAGTCAGCTGTTAAAAAAGACAATTGACCACTGTGACGTCAAATGGCGCTAAAACGGGTTATCTTTACCTCATTTCATAGACATTGTACGATTCACAGCTGCATAGACATAATAAGAAACCGGAGACAACAAAGACCTTACAAACGTGTTGAAAACGGAATTGGTCGAAAAAATAGTGGCACAAAATAATAATTCTTACTCGGTTTAATAAGCACCTAATTATTATTTTTCCAATGTTCTGAAGGTAAAGTTACAAGAAAAAAACCTTATCAAATACTGTATACAATATTGATTAGAAGTTTTTATTATATGGGCATAACAAAAAAGTTGTTGACAGGGGTTTCGGGCAACAGTTGATCTGTTGGACCGATGTGCAATCTGTCGTCTGCAGCCTCCAGCCTTGGGCAACAGTATGCAAGAAAAGAAATATAATCTTCAAAAAAGAAACGCATAATAGAATTTAAGTGACACATTAAACAAAAAAGGTATTTAGTAAAGTGATGTAATGACAATTAAGAAATATGGTTAACAATAAGTCTACAAACTAAATGTTGTAGTTACTCAAGAATTTTAAAACCCTAGACAATTCAAGCGTAAGTGAGTTAGGGCTAAGCATAGACGTTTCTATGTAAAAAATCTAATTAAAACCCAGGCTTTTCCTATTGCACAGAAAAAAAGTTAAAACTTGTTTTCTTGTACATTTTTGGTACCCCCGACATGCGATAGGCAGTACACAATATGACATCATATTCTGACGTCATCGACCTCTACTACAGAGGTTTATAAGGAACATCAACAATATCGCAAGGGCGCAAGAGCGTACCTTACTTTGTTCTACAGAAACAAGGTATAAATAGATACAGGATATTCCAAGGATTTAAGATATTGCTGCACAAATGTCGACACTGCCATTGTTTAGTTACTATTCGTAAAGTTTAAAGTTGAAACAAGATCAAAATTCACAGTCCGGTGTAAGTTTCCTCAAATTATTATCAATTGAGAAAGTGCATTGGATTTAGGCAGCAATTATATTAATTTTTAGAATACTCTCCTTAATACTATACATTATTATTCAAAATTAGATAGGATATGCCCTTGCACTAGGGCGATTTATCAAGACTCTTACATAGTCCTCAAATGTACCTGCAGGTAAATATACAACATTATCAGTTAATTAGGAAATGCACGAAAAATATCTCAGTAAAATCATAAAAAGACATTGCATCTGAATTATTAGCGTCTTAGATACCTGCAAATAATATTTCATTTAATCATAAAATACATTTTTATTGTGAAAATATTCCTTGATCTGCTTCTCACTATAAACAAACTACGTCATGTTTTACAAAATGACGTCACATCGACAGTTTGACAGCGATTAGTGATTTGTTTATACCCTCTTATGTGGGGTGTAACAAGCGATAAAACAGCTTGTTATAGAAAGTTTTAATATAGATTAAATCTCTCACATTGTTTAAAATACTAAATCACTTCATTCTCTGGCATTTTAAACATTTTGTAGATTTATGTGACGTCAATTTTTTTTTAAACTGATTGTTAGGCCAATATTTTACAAACTGAGTTGTCCATGGATTTTTCTGTTATTTCCCGATCATGAAAAGGAGCACACGGCGGGTGTGACAGGTCAGCTGGGAATGCTCACTCCCCCCAGGGCACCTGATCCAACCTCTGATATTTTGCAGGTCAATATTTGCTCCGCTCCTATTTTGTAATGTTTAACGGACTTTTGAGATCGAATACTGCTCGTTATCTCCACATTTGTTTTTATTTTCGGTGCAAATTAGACCCCGCCGCCTTTTTTGTAGCCATAACTGTGCCGCGTATATATAATAATTTGGGATTGGTGAAAAAATCAAAAAATACATGCACTTGTCCACTTTTAATTAATGATTTGTCTTCATGTTAAAAATCATATAAATAACTAGGGCTAATTGTAACGGGAACCGTTACAGATGTTCCCCAAACGCTCCCCAACTCCCTTCTGGTGCTTTATTCCTTTTAAACTTCATTAAATAAGGCAAACTCTATGCATATTAGAATTTAACAACATTTTCCCCGAAGTTAACCAATTATATTGCAAATTTTAGCATTGCACGCGCGCGCACGTGAATGCATACGCATGATGACCATATCATCTTGTCTACACTATAAATATATTTTGATATATCGAGTATTAAAGCATTTAATCAAAAAGTAGAAAAAAATCGGCTAAATCAAGTATATTGGTCATTTGAGGTTTTACACGCGCGCACACGTGCATGCATAAGCGTAATGACCATACCATTTTGACAGCACTAGTAATATATTTTAATATACTAAATAATAAAGCATTTAATCAAAAAATATTTAAAAATTCGCTAAATCAAGTGTATTTGTAATTTTCGCAATGCACGCGCGCGCACGTGCATGCATGTGCATGATGACCATACCTTACTGTAGGAATCCATATTGTCCATCTCTGTTCTAAATTTCATCCTGTTTTGTTGAAAACCAAGAGATTTATAGCCATTTAAAGTTTAAGCCAATCAGATTGCAGCGCACGTGTATGCGTGTGATTTCATGAAATATTTTATAAATCATATTGTAGGACATCCTACTGTATGACTATATTTTAAAATTCAAAGTATTTTGTCAAAAAACAAGAAAGATATTGAGATTTTGGTTTCAGCCAATCAGAGCAAAGCGCACGTGCATGCGCGTGAGTTCATGCTAATTTGACCATGTCACCTTGTTAACACTACTAATATGTCTTTATATTATGAGTTTCAAAGGATTTCATCAAAAAATATAAAACTTACAGCTATAATAAATATATCAGTCATTTCACTCATTGCACGCGCCCGCACGTGCATGCATGTGCGCGCAAAATGACCTTTGACGAGCACATCTACACAACATGCCTATTAACCCTAAAAAGGTTTTAACTCAATTGGATGAGCAGTTTCCGAGAACACTCGCGGAACAAAAAGTACCGGAGAAGAAATAAGAAAAAAAAAAGAATAACTAGATGAGATCTCGTTGCGAGCAACGAGTAGGTCTTCCGTCCGATTTTTCGATGAGATGAGATGTGATTTTGATTAAGTTTTTGTTAAAAGATAATGATATAAAGATTTCCCTCCTTAGATTTCATTCTTTTTATTTATATAACATAAACTTGAACATCTTTCCTTCAATATTGCTTTTCAAATTGTTTCCCCATTTCGAGATATGAAGCGTAAGAGATTTAACATTCTGGCCACTTTTGGCCCCTAATTACGCAATAGAGAATCAAAATTTTACAACATATTGTTGCATATTGTTACGTTAAGCATTTTAGCTTCAGTAATTTATAACAAATTCTAGATCATTGAAGAATTACATTTTGTAGTTTGGCCCATCTAAGCCCCTAATTTGAAGGGTCAGCCCCCTTTTCTTGATATCAAATGAAAAGACTTGTGATTTTAAACATTTTTTGTTCAACAACTATTCAAAAGTTTCTTCTCGTTTTCGAGATATGTGGAATAGAAATATTTAGGGGCCAACCCTTCAAGCCCTTAATGGGTCTGTTTTGCAAAAATTGAAAGAATGAATATTGTTCAGAACATTATTCTGAACATCTTTTGTTCAAAATTGCTTATAAAAATATCTCCCCTTGTTTAGATGTAAAGAGTCAAATATATAGCATTCTTGCCCCTTTTGGCACCTTATTACGCAACATATGATTTTAATTTTATAATATATAGTTGCAAATCGTTAAGATGAGCATTTTTGCTTCAGTACTTGATAACAAAATATTGATCGATCAAGAGTTATACATAAAAAACTTTTGGCCCCTCTGAGCCCCTAATTTGAGGGAGTTCAACAATTATTCAGAAATTTATTTTCGTTTTCGAGATATGCTGAATTGAAATATTAAGAGACCAGTCCTTCAAGTCCTTAATGAGGCCGTTCTGCAAAAAATGAAAGATTGGATATTGTTTAGAACATTTTTTTGAACAATTTTTGTTCAATATTGCTTTTTAAAATGTTTCCCCTTTTTGAAATATAAAGTGCCAAATATTTAGCATTCTGGTCCCTTTTGGTCCCTTATTACGTAACATATGATCAAAATTTTAAAACCTATAGTTGCAAATCGTTAAGATGAGCATTTTTGTTTCAGTAATTGATAACAAGATATTGATAGATCAAGAGTTATACATAAAAGACTTTTGGCCACTCTGAGCCCCTAATTTGAGGGATCAGCACTTTTTTCTTGATATCAAATGAAAGGTCTTGTCATTTTGAAGACTTTTTGTTCAACAACTATTCAGAAATTTATTTTCGTTTTCGAGATATGCTGAATTGAAATATTTAGGGGCCAGCCCCTCAAGTCCTTAATGGGGCTGTTTTGCAAAATTTGAAAGGTTGCATATTGTTAAAAACATTATTCTTAACATCTTTTGTACACTATTGCTTATCAAAATATTCCCCCTTTATGAGATATAAAGCATCGAAGATTTAGCATTCTGGCCCCTTCTGGTCCCTTATTACGTAACATATGATCAAAAGTTTAAAACATATAGTTGCAAATCGTTATGATAAACATTTTTGCTTCAGTAATTAATAACAAAATATTGATCGCTCAAGAGTTATACTTGAAAGAGTTTTGGCCCCTCTGAGCCTCTAATTTGAGGGACCAGCCCTTTTTTCTTGATATCAAATGAAATGTCTTGTCATTTTGAAGATTTTTTGTTCAACAATTATTCAGAAATTTATTTTCATTTTTCGAGATATGCTGAATTGAAATAATTAGGGGCCAGCCCCTCAAGTCCTTAATAGGGCAGTTTTGCAGAAATTGAAAGGTTGCATATAGTTTAAACCAATATTCTGACCATCTTTTGTTCAGTATTGCTTATCAAAATATTCTCTCTTTTCGAGATAGAAAGCGTCAAAGATTTAGCATTCTGGCCCCTTCTGGCCCCTTATTACGTAATATATGATAAAAATTTTAAAACATATAGTTGCAAATCGTTAAGTTGAACACTTTTGCGTCAGTAATTTATAACAAAATTTTGATCGTTCAAAAGTTATGTATGAAAGAGTTTTGGCCCCTCTGAGCCCGAAATTTGAGGGATCAGCCCCTTTTTCTTGATATCAAATGAAACGTCTTGTCATTTTGTGCAACTTTTGTAATATATGTTTTAACAAAATATTTACAGGTAAAAGATATAAAAGAAAACGTGTCAAATTTTGCGAGATGCTTGTGAGCCTATTTTTCGAGCCCCGGCGAGCTTCAGCGCCTTTTGAGCTGGAAACATATAGATGCGAAATGGCACATCTACAATCTTTCCTCTATCTTCACTGAAAATCATTCCTTTATCTCTATTCGTTTAGGAGAACACCCCAGGACAAGCCGACCCTCTGAAAATCAGAAAATCGTCCATATCTCACGACTGGAAGTGACGTCATCAAAAAACAAAAAAAATCTATCAAGATCAGTTGATTATCTTTCACATCTGAAAGTTTGATGTAAATCGGCCAAGCCGTTTCTGAGAAATCGCGTGCACAAAATCAGTTGGAAGAAAAATAATAATAACTAGATGAGATCTCGTTGCGAGCAACGAGTGGGTCTTCCGTCCGATTTTTGATAAGATGAGATAAGAATTTGACTGAGATTTTCGTTCAAATATAATGATATCAATAAATTGTTAAGACGAACAATTTTGCTTTATTAATGTTTTACATAATATTGATCATTAAAGGGTTATAGATTAAAGACTTTCGGCCCTTCTTGGCCACTAATATGAGAGGTCAGCCACTTTTTCTTGATATCATCTTAAAGCTCTCATGATTTTGAACACTTTTTGTTCAACAACTATTCAGAAATTCATTTTTGTTTTCGGGATATATGCAAAAGAAATATTAAGGGCCGGCCCTTCAAGTCCTAAATGGGGACGTCTAGCAAAAATTCAAAGAGTGCATATTGTTCAGAATATTATATTGAACGTCAGTTGTTCAATACTGTTCATCAACATATTCTTCCTTTTCGAGGCATATTGCGCCAAAGATTATGCAATCTGGCCCCCTAAAGACCCCTTATTGCGTAACATATGATATCAACATCATGTTATTTAGATAAAGTGTGTGAGGAAGAACTCTTTCGCTTCTGTAATATATTACAAAATATTGATCATTAAAGAGTTATTGATTGTATACTTTCGGCCCCTCTCGGCCCCTTATTTAAGGAGTCAGACTCGTTTCCTTGATATCACCTTAAAGCTCTCATGATTTTTTTTTTTACACATTTTGTTCAACAACTATTTAAAAATTCTTTTTCGTTTCCAAAATTTATGCGAAGTATATATTTATTTTTACAAAATATTGATCGTTAAAGAGTTATTGATTAAAGACTTTCAGCCCCTCTCAGTCCCTATTGCGAGGATCCAGCCCATTTTTCTTCATATCACTTTAAAGCTCTCATGATTTTGAACACTTTTTGTTCAACAACTAGTCAGAAATTCTTTTTCGTTTCTGAGATATTTGCAAAAGAAGTATTTAGGGGCCGGCCCTTCAACTCCTGAATGGGGACGTTTAGAGAAAAATGAAAGATTGCATCTTGTTTAGAACATTATTTTGAACATCTTTTGTTCAATATTGCTTATCAAAATAGTTCCCACTTTTGAGATAAAAAGCGTCAAAGATTTAGCATTCTGGCCCCTTATGGCCCTAAATATGTAACATATGATGTGAATATCATAATATATAGTTGTAAATTGTTGAGATAAACATTTTTGCTTCAGTAATGCATTACACAATATTGATCGTTAAAGAGTTATTGATTAAAGACTTTCGGCCCCTCTCAGTCCCTATTGTGAGGGTCCAGCCCCTTTTTCTTCATATCACTTTAAAGCTCTCATGATTTTGAACACTTTTTGTTCAACAACTAGTCAGAAATTCTATTTCGTTTCTGAGATATTTGCAAAAGAAGTATTTAGGGGCCGGCCCTTCAACTCCTGAATGGGGACGTTTAGAGAAAAATGAAAGATTGCATCTTGTTTAGAACATTATTTTGAACATCTTTTGTTCAATATTGCTTGTCAAAATATTTCCCACTTTTGAGATAAAAAGCGTCAAAGATTTAGCATTCTGGCCCCTTATGGCCCCTAATTATGTAACATATGATGTGAATATCATAATATATAGTTGTAAATTGTTGAGATAAACATTTTTGCTTCAGTAATGCATTACAAAATATTGATCGTTAAAGAGTTTTTGATTAAAGACTTTTGGCCCTTCTCAGCCCCTTATGTGATGAGTCAGCCCTTTTTCGTTGATATCATATAAAATCTTGTAATTCTACACAATTTCTGTTCAATATGTTTTAACAAAATACTCATAGTGAAAAAGTTATCGTAAGAAATGTCTCTAAAATTCACTCATGATTCGCTTCCTAAATTTTGACCCCTACCGAGCTTCCATACTAGGCACTTCCGGAAGATTTGAAAACCCAGGTGATCAATAGCAACATGTCCTCTATCATCGCTGAAAATTTCAGCACTCTAGCTTTAATCGTTTTTGAGTTCCATTGCAGACAAGGAGGTCCTCTGAATTTTGTTTAAAGGGCGATAACTTCCGACCGGAAGTGAATTTCAAAAAAATGAGAAAAATATATAAGGTTCAGACGAAGATACATCTTCCCTGAAATTTTCAAGTAAATCGATCGAGCCAACTCCGAGAAATCTTCTGCACAAAAATTGTAAAGAAAAAAATAAGAATAATGAGATCTCGTTGCGAGCAACGAGTGGGTCTTCCCTCCGATTTTTGATAAGATAAGAGTTTGAATGAGATTTTCGTTTAAATATAATGATATCAATAAATTGTTAAGACGAACAATTTTGCTTTAATAATGTTTAACAAAATATTGGTCATTAAAGGGTTATAGATTAAAGATTTTCGGCCCTTCTTGGCCCCTAATGTGAGAGGTCAGACCCTTTTTCTTGATAACATCTTAAAGCTCTCATGATTTTGAACACTTTTTGTTCAACAACTATTCAGAAATTCTTTTTTGTTTTCGGGATATATGCAAAAGAAATATTAAGGGCCGGCCCTTCAAGTCCTAAATGGGGACGTCTAGCAAAAATTCAAAGAGTGCATATTGTTCAGAATATTATTTTGAACGTCTTTTGTTCAATACTGTTTATCAAAATATGCTTCTTTTTCGAGACATATTGCACCAAAGATTATGCAATCTGGCCCCCTAAAGACCCCTTGTTGCGCAACATATGATATCAACATCATGTTATTTAGATAAAGTGTGTGAAGAAGAACTATTTCGCTTCAGTAATATATTACAAAATATTGATCATTAAAGAGTTATTGATTGTGTACTTTTGGCCCCTCTCCGTCCCTTATTTAAGGGGTCAGACCCTTTTCCTTGATATTACCATAAAGCTCCCATGATTTTTTTACACTTTTTGTTCAACAACTAGTCAGAAATTCTTTTTCGTTTCTGAGATATTCGCAAAAGAAGTATTTAGGGGCCGGCCCTTCAACTCCTGAATGGGGACGTTTAGCAAAAAATGAAAGGTTGCATCTTGTTTAGAACATTATTTTGGACATCTTTTGTTCAATATTGCTTATCAAAATATTTCCCACTTTTGAGATATAAAGCGTCAAAGATTTAGCATTCTGGCCCCTTATGGCCCTTAATTATGTAACATATGATGTGAATATCATAATATATAGTTGTAAATTGTTGAGATTAACATTTTTGATTCAGTAATGCATAACAAAATATTGATCGTTAAAGAGTTATTGTTCAAAGACTTTCAGCCCCTCTCAGCCCCTATTGTGAGGGTCCAGCCCCTTTTTCTTCATATCTCTTTAAAGCTCTCATGATTTTGAACACTTTTTGTTCAACAACTATTCAGAAATTCTTTTTCGTTTCTGAGATATTTGCAAAAGAAGTATTTAGGGGCCGGCCCTTCAACTCCTTAATGGGGACGTTTAGCAAAAAATGAAAGGTTGCATCTGGTATAAAACATTATTTTGGACATCTTTTGTTCAATATTGCTTTTCAAAATATTTCCCACTTTTGAGATATAAAGCGTCAAAGATTTAGCATACTGGCCCCTTATGGCCCTTAATTATGTAACATATGATGTGAATATCATAATATATAGTTGTAAATTGTTGAGATAAACATTTTTGCTTCAGTAATGCATTACAAAATATTGATCGTTAAAGAGTTATTGATTAAAGACTTTCAGCCCCTCTCAGCCCCTATTGTGAGGGTCCAGCCCCTTTTTCTTCATATCTCTTTAAAGCTCTTATGATTTTGAACACTTTTTGTTCAACAACTATTCAGAAATTCTTTTTCGTTTCTGAGATATTTGCAAAAGAAGTATTTAGGGGCCGGCCCTTCAACTCCTTAATGGGGACGTTAAGCAAAATATGAAAGGTTGCATCTTGTTTAGAACATTATTTTGGACATCTTTTGTTCAATATTGCTTATCAAAATATTTCCCACTTTTGAGATATAAAGCGTCAAAGATTTAGCATTCTGGCCCCTTATGGCCCTTAATTATGTAACATATGATGTGAATATCATAATATATAGTTGTAAATTGTTGAGATAAACATTTTTGCTTCAGTAATGCATTACAAAATATTGATCGTTAAAAAGTTATTGATTAAAGACTTTTGGCCCTTCTCAGCCCCTAATGTGATGAGTCAGCCCTTTTTCTTTTATATCATATAAAAGATCTTGTAATTCTACACAATTTTTGTTCAATATGGTTTAACAAAATACTCATAATTAAAAAGTTATCGTAAGAAATGTCTCTAAAATTCACTCATGATTCGTGTCCTAAATTTTGACCCCTACCGAGCTTCCATACTAGGCACTTCCGGAAGATTTGAAAACCCAGGTGATCAATGGCAACATGTCCTCTAGCATCGCTGAAAATTTCAGCACTCTAGCTATTATCATTTTTGAGTTCCATTGCAGACAAGGAGGTCCTCTGAATTTTGATTAAAGGGCGATAACTTCCGACCAGAAGTGAATCTCAAAAAAATAAGAAAAACGTATAAGGTTCAGACAAAGATACATCTTCCCTGAAATTTTCAAGTAAATCGATCTAGCCAACTCCGAGAAATCTTCTGCACAAAAATTGTAAAGAAAAAAAAAGAATAATAATAATAATAATAAAAGTGAAAAAGAAACAATAGAATAATAGAAGGGTCTTCCGTTGGAGACGGAAGACCCTAATAATAATAAAAGTGAAAAAGAAACAATAGAATAATAGAAGGGTCTTCCGTTGGAGACGGAAGACCATAACTAGACGAGCTTGTTGCAAAGCAACAAATAAGTCTTCCGTCTAAATTTCAAGGAGATGAGATCGAGATTGAGAGACATCTACGGATAACGAGCAAGAATGAGCCATCTACCATTACTTCCGGTTTGACCGGAAGTGAAGTCATTTTGACGACTTTTATTGATCTCCTTAGCTGCTACTTGTCATTTTGAACAACTTTGCTTCTATGATGTTATACAAATTCTCAATACTTTATGAGATATCAGGAAAACACTTTTGGCCCCTCTAGCTCCCTAATTTTAGGGGCCAGCCCCTTCTTGTTGATATCATTTGTAAGATTGTGACATTCTACACAACTTCTGTTCTATATTTTCTAACAAGATATCTACAGGTAAAAAGATATTGTAGAAAAGGTGTTAGAAATTTTGAAATTCTCGATAAGACTCTTTTCGGGCCATAGCGAGCGTCGGTGCTTCGTACTTCCGGTGATACTGATATACAAAATTCACTTCTTTGTAGTCTGCTTTATCATCACTGAAAATTTCATACTTCTATGTTAAGTGATTTCTGAGAACACTGCCGGACAAAGTGACCCTCTAAAAATCACAAAATCGCGGAAATCTCCGAACCGGAAGTGACGTCATCAAAACAGAAAAATATATATCTAGATTTTTTGATGTTCTATTAGACCTGTAAGTTTCATGAAAATCGAGCGAGCCGTTTTCAAGAACTCGCGTGCACAAAATCGGTAAGAAAAAAAAAAACAATAATAATAACTAGACGAGCTTGTTGCATAGCAACAAATAAGTCTTCCGTCTAAATCTCAAGGAGATGAGATTGAGATCGAGAGACTTCTACGGTCATATGTGCAAAAATGAGCCATTTACCATTACCGGTGTGACCGGAAGTGACGTCATTTTGACGACTTTTAATGGTCTCCTTAGCTGCTACTTATCATTTTGAACAACTTTGCTTCTATGAAGCTATACAAATTCTCAATACTTTTTGAGATATCAGGAAAACACTTTGGTCCCTCTAGCTCCCTTATGTTAGGGGTCAGGCCCTTATTATTGGTATCCTTTGGAAGATCGTAACCTTCTACACAACTTTTGTTCTATATGTTTTAACAAAATATTTACAGGTAAAAAGATATTATAGAAAAAGTGTTAAAAAATTTAAAATTCCCGATAGGACTTTTTTTCTTGGCCATAGCGAGCGCCGACGTGCGGCACTTCCGGTAAAAATGAAATGCGTTATGCATATCTACAGACATAGGTCTACCATACCTGAAAGTTTCATGTTTCTAACTAAAGCCGTATATGAGAAAATCTGGAGACAACCCGACCCTTCGAAAACCATTAAATCGGCAATATCTCCAGACCGGAAGTGACGTCATCAAAACAGAAAAAAACGCATAAGGTTCAAATGATGTTACATGAGCCCTGAAAGTTTCATGGAAATCCATCGAGCCGTTTTCGAGAAATCGCATGCACAAAATTGGTGAGAAAAAAAACAATAATAATAAAAGTGAAAAAGAAACCTAAGAATAACAAGAAGGTCTTCCGCTGAAGACGGAAGACCTTAAAAAAAATAGTGGAAAAGAAACCTAAGAATAACAAGAAGGTCTTCCTCTGAAGACGAAAGACCTTAATAATAATAATAAGAATAGGGAAAAAGAAACCGAACGAAAACAATAAGGTCTTCCGTTGGAGACGGAAGACCTTAATAACGAGATATAAAGCGTCAAAGATTTAGCATTCTGGCCCCTTGTGACCCCTTATTACGTAACATATGATCAAAAACTTATCATATATTGTAGTAAATTGTTATGATAAGCATCTTTGCTTCAATAATGTATCACAAATTATTGATCATTAAAGAGTTAAAGATGAAAGACTTTTGACCCCTCTGAGCCCCTAATTTGAGGGACCAGCCCCTTTTTCTTGATGAAGAATGAAAGATTTTGTGATTTTGAAGACTTTTTGTTCAACAACTATTTAGAAATTTATTTTCGTTTTCGAGATATGCTAAATTGAAATATTTAGGGGCCAGCACTTCAAATCCTTTATGTGGCTGTTTCGCAAAAATTGAAGGTTGCATATTGTTTAGAACATTATTCTTAACATCTTTTGTTCACTATTGCTTATCAAATTATTTTCCCTTTATGAGATATAAGGCATCGAAGATTTAGCATTCTGACCCTTTTGGTCCCTTAATACGTAACATATGATGAAAAGTTTAAAACATATAGTTGCAAATCGTTAAGATAAACATTTTTGCTTCAGTAATTAATAACAAAATATTGATTGTTCAAGAGTTATACTTGAAAGAGTTTCGGCCCCTCTGAGCCCCTAATTTGAGGGACCAGTCCTTTTTTTCTTGATGTAAAATGAAAGGTTTTGTGATTTTGAAGACTTTTTGTTCAACAACTATTCAGAAATTTATTTTCGTTTTCGAGATATGCTAAATTGAAATATTTAGGGGCCAG
This sequence comes from Saccostrea echinata, assembly GCF_033153115.1. Lineage (NCBI taxonomy): Eukaryota > Metazoa > Mollusca > Bivalvia > Ostreida > Ostreidae > Saccostrea > Saccostrea echinata. The sequence goes on along the minus strand of NW_026889754.1, from coordinate 17,906,373 downwards.
CACTTCAAATCCTTAATGGGGCTGTTTCGCAAAAATTGAAAGGTTGCATATTGTTTAGAACATTATTCTGAACATCTTTTGTTCAGTATTGCTTATCAAATTATTCCCCCTTTATGAGATATAAGGCATCGAAGATTTAGCATTCTGACCCTTTTGGTCCCTTATTACGTAACATATGATCAAAAGTTTAAAACATATAGTTTCAAATCGTTAAGATAAACATTTTTGCTTCAGTAATTAATAACAAAATATTGATCGTTCAAGAGTTATACTTGAAAGAGTTTCGGCCCCACTGAGCCCCTAATTTGAGTGACCAGCCCTTTTTTCTTGATATCAAATGAAAGGTCTTGTCATTTTGAAGATTTTTTGTTCAACAACTATTCAGAAATTTATTTTCGTTTTCGAGATATGCTGAATTGAAATATTTAGGGGCCAGCCCCTCAAGTTCTTAATGGGGCAGTTTTGCAAAAATTGAAAGGTTGCATATAGTTTAAACCAATATTCTGACCATCTTTTGTCAGTATTGCTTATCAAAATATTCTCTCTTTTCGAAATAGAGAGCGTCAAAGATTTAGCATTCTGGCCCCTTCTGGCCCCTTATTACGTAATATATGATAAAAATATTAAAACATATAGTTGCAAATCGTTAAGATTAACATTTTTGCTCCAATAATTTGTAACAAAATTTTGATTGTTCAAAAGTTATATATGAAAGAGTTTTGGCCCCTCTGAGCCCGTAATTTGAGGGATCAGCCCCTTTTTCTTGATATCAAATGAAACGTCTTGTCATTTTGTGCATCTTTTGTAATATATGTTTTAACAAAATATTTACAGGTAAAAGATATAAAAGAAAACGTGTCAAATTTTGTGAGATGCTTGTGAGCCTATTTTTCGAGCCCAGGCGAGCTTCAGCGCCTTTTAAGCTGGACACATATAGATGCGAAATGGCACATCTACAATCTTTCCTCTATCTTCACTGAAAATCTTATCCCTTTATCTTTATTCATTTAGGAGAACACACCAGGGCAAGCCGACCCTCTGAAAATCAGAAAATCGTCCATATCTCACGACCGGAAGTGCCGTCATCAAAAAACAAAAAAACCTATCAAGATCAGTTGATTATCTTTCACATCTGAAAGTTTGATGAAAATCGGCCAAGCCGTTTCTGAGAAATCGCGTGCACAAAATCCGTTGGAAGAAAAATAATAATAATAATAATAATTAGACGAGCTTGTTGCAAAACAACAAATAAGTCTTCCGTCTAAATTTGAAGGAGATGAGATTGAGATCGAGAGACTTCTACGGTCATATGTGCAAAAATGAGCTATTTACCATTACTCTCGGTGTGACCGGAAGTGACGTCATTTTGACGACTTTTAATGGTCTCCTTAGCTGCTACTTATCATTTTGAACAACTTTGCTTCTATGATGCTATACAAATTCTCAATACTTTTTGAAATATCAGGAAAACACTTTTGGCCCCTCTAGCTCCCTAATGTTAGGGGCCAGGCCCTTATTGTTGGTATCCTTTGAAGGATCGTAACATTCTACAAAACTTTTGTTCTATATGTTTTAACAAAATATTTACAGGTAAAAGGATATTATAGAAAAAGTGTTTAAAAATTTAAAATTCCCGATAGGACTTTTTTCGGGCCATAGCGAGCGCCGACGCGCGGCACTTCCGATAAAAATGAAACGCCTTCCGCATATCTACAGAGATAGGTCTACCATACCTGAAAGTTTCATGTTTCTAACTAAAGCCGTATATGAGAACATCTGCGGACAACCCGACCCTTCGAAAACCATTAAATCGGCAATATCTCCGGACCGGAAGTGACGTCATCAAAACAGAAAAAAACGCATGAGGTTCAACTGATGTTACATATGTCCTGAAAGTTTCATGGAAATCCATCGAGTCGTTTTTGAGAAATCGCTTGCACAAAATCGGTAAGAAAAAAAAAACAGTAATAATAATAAAAGTGAAAAAGAAACCTAAGAATAACAAGAAGTTCTTCCGCTGAAGACGGAAGACCTTAATAAGAATAGGGAAAAAGAAACCGAACGAAAACAATAAGGTCTTCCGTTGGAGACTGAAGACCTTAATAATAAGAAACAGAGTAAAATCAATATGTTCCCAAACTTCGTTTGGGGAACAAAATAAATGATTGTTATTTTGTCGTTAAATTAAGGTACACATTACATGTTTGAATGCTGAATATTCAACATGTTTTCAAAATTGAAGTATCGAAAAAAGATCAGTGTTTTAAGGTAGGTCCCTACTCGTAGAAATAATGTGCTAAGATGCAATTTTTGTCCTGATTTACATTAAGAAATACTTTATCTACTTCAAAAGCACAAAAAAAATAATAGATCATCTATAATTTTACTCAGATAGGGTGTGAAACACTCAATGACAAGCACCCTCTTGTACCAAAAAAAAACCAAAATCACGACTGTTATAAAGGCAGTCTACATTATATATCATTGCACATGGCAAATAAATTCCTTTGAACATACATCACAAGAATAAGGATAATTTTGAATAATTACAGGCTAGAGCACACATTACTGATTAAAACTAAGAAAATATTTAAGAATTAATCTCATTTTACAAAGAAAGTTGCAAAGCTCAAAAATCAAATAAAGCTTCCTATTAGAATAATTAATGTGTTTACCCCGAATTTTTTGTCTTGATTCATAGCAACCGATGCTTTTTCACCGAGATATAGGATAAAACATACATGTGCCCCCATCGCAGTTTAATAGTTCAAGCCTTTATGTTGACAAAAATATTTATGAACCAGCAAAAAGATGAAATATTCTTTTTAAGAACAATTTTATCAACAATACACACCCTTTTTAAACACAAACATAAAATTTTATTCATAATTTAATCTTTAATATATTATATACAGAGGACATGTCCACTACTAATGAACCGACTTTCCTGGATATCTATTACTGCTTACAAAAGATGATAAGCAAGAGATACGAAGTCTTTCATGCAAAATTATGTTTAATAATCCAAATATTTCATTAGTAGCCTGTGTTGCCTTTTTTGCATAACTTAGTACCATCGTTCGTATGTAGAAAATTTACCGTCAAAAACGAAAGTAGGAAAATCTCACCTGCACAGCAATGTGCACAAACGAGAGCAATAAACGGAAAACATTATTTAATAACACTGAGGGCAAATTATTTGCCACGTTTTCTGTAAATAGGTATCAGAAATATTCCAGGTGTACTAATGCAATCATAAATATATGATATCAATATAACCTGTCAACTAGGCAAAAATAAACTGCATCTGAAATGTCTTGCATTTAACCTCGCGCTTGTGTTTTAAATCGTTTCAATTTTCTGCTAGTTATTTTATGAGTTTCACTTTTGCACAAAAATACCACCGTTCATCTTTATACACCCTTCCAACATTTCTGCAGATGTTGTTTACGTTTCTGTCAATGCTTTATGTACCGTAATTTTAAAACCGAAAACTGCTAAATTCAGCTTCCGGTTTACCACGAGTAGGACCTTACTTCAAATATATTGCATCTTTCGTACTGTTTCAACGTTGATATATCAGCGATGATTCAATGTTGAAAATATTTTGTATCTTTTTAGCATTATGCAAATTAACGCTTTTTTGTCCTGAAGAAGTAAAAAGGTGTCCAATAAATTTTTGTTATTCGTTTCGCGGGAAACTTTTCTTGCGAAATAGTTATTTGGTATTTATAAGCGAGCCATATAGCACAAACCCTGATTATTGTGTATATAGCAATAATAATAAAAATGTGCAGGAAAAGGGAATTTTAGCGAGCAAACCATCTTCCGGAAAATAAACGTCTTGCGAAGAGTCATTTACAGTCCATATAATAATGCAAATACAGATGCTACTTAAGTACATGGAACGATGCTATCCTTTTATAATAGGTATTTAAGTTATGACACGGGAAATACAGTGTATACATTTATATATATATCTATAAATAACATTTTTTTTTCATTTAGTAAAACCTTATAGCCATCTTTGATGTCAGATTAATTAGGTTTTACGATCAAACATACGTATGATCATGTAGATTTTTAAAAGTAATTTATAAAATTTTCGTACAATTTGATAAAAAAAAAAAAGTATTGCTGACAATACTATTTTTTGAAAAAAAGAAGAGCTGTCTAACATCAATTATTAAAACCCTTTATATGTCCTCTACAAATACGTAAGACATTACAACCTAATAATGTAATTTCAAAATAGCAAAATAATTTCCAGACAACTGACTGAAATGTTTTGTGCTAAACTAGGTAGATAGCGTGATTCAAAATATTTTAAAATTGAGAGGTTTGTGTACTTTTTTGGAGGGGTGCTTGTACAGTATTCTTTCCCTTTCTTCAATCAATAAAAATTTCCTATTAGTATTGTCTTGATGATGTTATAATCTCATCCCTTTAGCCAAATCAGATGTGCATCCATGTGAGAAAGGGAAAGTACCAAATACAGGTTAGGTTCGAGTTAACCATAATAAACTGTATTTTTTCTGTAGATTTCAGTGGTCAATAGCGACATGACAAGAGTGGCCGTTTATTTTAGCATATTTATCAGGGAAATTCAAAGAAACAATTAATTGTGTAGGGAGCTGCAGTTGCAATTGATTTTAGGCAGCCGCATGAACAGTTCTTACTGTGTACATAATGTTACGTAGATTGATAGATATATAGATAGTAGAGGAATGGATGTATAGATAGATAACTCTAATCAGTAAGTCCGGAAAAAAACGAATACGTAGAAAATGCAAACATATCCCCTCCTCTAAAATTGTCTTTCAAATGATTGTTTCTTTGAATCAGACGTTATAATTAAAATAAATACTTCCAGACAGAAATAAACAAGCATATTTCGATTATTTGCTATAAATAATGAACGCTATATCCTTTTTTTTCCAATTTCAGATTCATGTGATCAATCTGGGATAAATTGTTCTACATCTGACATATCTAATATTGACAAAGAAATTGCTTCCTTCAATCACCCAAGGAGATCTAAATCTTATGAGCTCCGCTTCAAAGAAAATGAAAGAGTTATTTGGGTATGTGGTTGGGAGAAAAGCTGCTGGGTCATCTCTCTATGCACGTCTGGAAAGGTTGATATGGAGAATAATAAATACAAAATTTACAGAATGAAGGAGTCGAGAAAGGGGTTGAAGATTAGACAGGAATTGGCAATCCATGAACCTGTTCTGCAAGGTATCAGCATAGATGATGAAGGAAGGCTTGTGTATATATCACAGAGTAAAATGTGTGTGAGATACGTAACAAAGCAAAATATAATTAAAACACTAACTGACTTGGATGAAACATGTGTTTCATATGCACTCTGTTTTGATTTCCAAGGATTGAAAATTATTGCCAGGCGCGATGACACGTTTTTTATTGCAGAGAAGCACAAAAAATATTATGATGATGATGATGATGATAATGATGATGAAACGGAAATCTCCGCACATTTAGAGGTGCCTCGAAGACTTTTCAGAAAAAGGTCATATATAGATTCTAACGTTTATGCAATTCTCCATGAAGGGATAACAGTTTGTAAGAGGGAGAGATTTGAAGATCAGTTTGAAGTATCAGTCACCATTAATGACGGTAGCGGACACGGATTGCTAGATCTGGCTATGATTGAAAAGTTTCAATTGAAAGGACTTTTACTTGCATATTCAAATGGAATTGACTTGGTTGATTGGGAAGGCAACTTTCTTAAAAGAATATATAATGAGACTGGTGACACGATAAGAACAATAAGTGTCTCTGACGGAAACTTGTGGATTGGTCACGAAAGTAATACAGTTGACAGAATCGTCTTTGAGGAACTTGGCTTGTTTTCACTCACTCTCTTACTTTGAAAATTCCTGAGCATGTAATGACTAATACCTATCATTTTTCGACAACCGATTAATAAGTATGTTACTTACCGGTGAATTTTTATTTTAAAACACTCGGTTCCTTCATTTACAGTTTCAAATATTGTGATTATATTACAGACTCCCATTTTACTTTCATTTAAAATTTTACCTAAAATCGAACTTATATTTACATGCAATAAATTAACATCCAGGAAAGAAAGGTTTCCGTAGTGATAATGTGCTGATGTTCCTGGCATACCCAGCAAACCAGACAGTGATTCCTTATATTTATATTTATACGTGAAACAAAAATGTAAATATAAATAATATACACTAAACATTCCAGGTTAATTTTCCTGGTCCACATCCTCTAACGTCAGACACAAAGACACCGCGGGAGATTTACATGCATGTTAGCCACTCGATCTTTCACTCGGCGAAATTTAGTAAATAATGGAGTCAAGTATCCTAAATGAAAATACAAGTCTATTCAAATCTATTTTGGATACTTTTTTGACTTTTGACAGTTTCACATGGAAATTCCTGTGCTGATGATGAAGATTCCTTAATTGAGGTACCAAATTTCTTACGAGGGAAATTCAACCAACAGAGCATTACCTTGATCTATGATGAGGATAAGTTTGAAGACGTTGGGACTATTCCTAACAATAACCTTTTACAGTGCAGGGGACTTATTTTGTTACAGCATCGATGCTGATTTGAACGCTTTCTTTGTTTTCTGATTTAAATGCCTCCTTTGCTTGCTGATTAAATGCTAGTTATCCTTATCCTGATGCTGTTTTATAATTAGGTCAATGCTACCGGAAGTAGCATCTTGCTATCGGAAATAGATAATTGAATTTCAGTATTGCCGTTTAAAGCAATTAAAGTGCCTTATTTATTCATTTGATCATAGTTTTTCATTATATATAAATAATGTAAAAACTTAACCAACTTTCTTTCTTTGCTTTCATTTTTCTACTGAATAAAACCTCATTGATTCTCTAATGCTAGTAGAATAATGATGATTTTAATTAGCTAAATGCTAGTTCTATCCTTTGATTGCTGATGCTGATCCAGGCAATATTGTTTTTTAATGCTGATCCTGATGCTAGCTAGATGCTGATGCTTAATTTGCTAAGGCAAATGCTGATTTATGTACCAAAATAGTTCCCAGTGTTGTACTTACATGTACCTAAAATAGATTCAAAAATTGAAATATCTATAAATCGAGTAAGGCTACTACACAATTCAAATCAAACAGTCCATGTTCAAGGTGATAGATTCACTGGGCTAAGAGAATTCATTAGACATATCCTTCAGTAGATGCAACTACGCAAACAAAGGAATCAACTGCAAAAACCAAAGCGGTTGATACGCGGGACATTAAGGATACTAAACTACAAGGCATGTCAAGACATACACAGTGTGCCAGAGCGGTGACGAGGAAATCCTCAACTTCCCCAGAAACCATGTAAGCTCGAAAGCAGAAAACTTTCAACAGACCAGGAAAGAACCGAACACTGTTGACCGCAGTTCCATCTGGAAAGTCTGTACTTGTAATACAAAGTTCAGTCCTCCAGCAAATCCGAACCCATAGATTACTGAGAAATCCTGCAGTATGTACAAACCGAAAGATACGGATTCTTCCGGGAATTGACCTATCACCCTTCCGGTCAATCATCATTCTTGCCGGTGAAAATGACGCTGCCAGCAATAGAGAAATTATATTGAGATCTCACCGAAACTGTGCTTGATATCTAAAAAAAAACAGCATGTTTCGTTTTTTTTTTTCTATCTGGGAAATAGCACAACAAAGGAATACAAATGTTTCCCACATGAATGAAACAATGAAATTTATCTGCGAGGTATACAGCGTGATTATTATTTCACTCTGAAACATGTTTCAATCTTCGGATATGTTCTGGAAGGATGGAATTTATTTATCCGACAAAGGAACATCAATTCTCCATAAGCCTGTAATGCTCACATTCCGATCATTAAAACGCGTCGTTTAAATGACAACAGAATGTGCCTGGAAATATAAATGTGTGTTTCTACTTTGGTGAAACTGACTATTCATCTCAGAAATAAGATTGCCTGCTGGAACTGCAAATCTCCGGCTCTGAAAGTAAAACACAGTTCTTATTAGGAATTCAGCAAACAGGAAAATGCCGAACAACCTACCCTCTTGACATCAAACCCCTTTAGTGTTTTTTGAACAATTCTGTGGTGAATGTTGATATATCTGTAGTTTATACATAACAAAGACCAATCAGTAGGATCATATCTAGCTAATAGTTTTATGTATGTTTTGCAGTTAATCAGTAACCTATGTAAATTCTGTAGAAAAAAGCATTTCATAAGATACTTTGTACATCCCCGAGTACTACTTCATCAAAACAAATTCCTTATTCAACAAGTTCTACAAATAATGAAAAATCAAAAAAGAAAATTTCAAATAAATATTTTAATACTTTGGACTCAACAAGAGGGTCTTAGGTTTAGATTAAAAAAAAATGTCATATCTTGCCTAAAATTGACCAATTTTAGATTTTTTTTTTTATGGGGATATCGCTCTTGGGATGTATTTGGTATCTGTGAAACATTTTTAAATGAGCAAAAAGAGAACTGTGAATTAGAAATTGAAGGATTTAATATTGAGAGAAAAGATAGACTATTGAAATCAGCGGGTGGGGATTAGTTGTGTTTGTTTCCGAACCATTGCGTTACAAACATCGAAATTATTTTGAAATAGGTTATATTGAAACAATATGGCTTGAAATTAATATTATTCAAATTCAAAACCATTTTTTATCATACCACACACAGGCCTCTATCTGCTACCATATGACGGTACATATTGTCGTTTTGTACATCTTTTCGTCCACGACAATATGTATCTACATTAACTGCACATATTGTCGTCCATCGGTACATATTGTCGCCGGCGACAATATGTACCGAGACGAGCCTTTTTTCGTCCTGCATAATAGACTACAAATGCACAGTCACGCATTGGTATACTTTATCGCCGGTGGCAATGGCAGATAAGTAAGAAAACAAGTTGTATTTATTTAGCATTCCCAGCATTGCTCGCAATACTGTAGGGAAGAAACGTTTTTTGTCAGAAAATTTTGTCCAGAATTGGTGTCCATCACTATGATTTTTCAAGATACCACTATTCTTGAGATATTTGATAAATCAGCCTATTCTTTATTTTCCTGATATCCTTGGAGATTGAATGTTGTTTCTATAAACTTACTAATGAATATCGAAAGATCAACCCATTTAACGTTTAAAGAGTTATCACAGAGACACGGTTGTAAATGTAAAATAATATTGTGGAGTATTTTAATTTCATTACTTGATTTTTTTTTTTACTATGTAGCTCAAAGTGTGTCAATTTAATTAATTTAATATAAGTCATTTGTCACTCATTCTCAAAATTGTGCTAATTGTCATTATTATATTTTATTATTTAATTATTTATATGTTGCATGCAACTCTGTTATTCAATCAAGTCTTAGGATTTGGATTGCTCGGATGTAATTTGTTGATTTCCAAAATTCGCCCTACCGACCTAAGTTTTTAATAAATCGCTATTCCATCGTAAACATTATTATGTGTCATTGTTACCGGAGAGCTTTAGACTTTGTTCCAGGTGATAAAACTCTCAGTGTAAGAAAGTTAATTTTTTAATCAATAGAATTCGTCTGCTAAGAAACATCAGTGACATATTTACAGTTTGTAATCTAAATTTTGTACATTGTGTAAACATTTACGTTATTCATTATTTGATTTCTTTGTAGTTATTGATTTTTTAAGCATATAAGTATTGAACAATCATGTTTGTCCGTTTATTTGTTTGTTTGTGTTTGTTTAACCCTTTAACGTAAAGTAACGCTTTTCCGCATTACAGATATTGCACATTACATATTGCATATTGCATATGCATATTTTATTGCATATTACATTGCATATTACACATTACAACTATTGGCGTTTTGTAAATAACTGTGATACAGCAAAGCAATATTTTCGGAATCTAGAGTGACAATTAAAATTTTTCATGCCCCCAAATCGAAAGATCCCGGGGGTATATTATTTTTGTCCTGTCTGTCTGTTTGTCTGTTGTCAACTTTAACCTTGCCCATGACTTTTGATTGGTTGTAGCTATGACTTTCATATTTCACATGTGTATACCTTGTCACAAATCCTTTTTTTGGGTACCATCGTATTTGACCTTTTGACCTTGGAGTTTGACCCACTTTTGCAAAATTTGATGAAACTTTAACCTTGGCCATAACTTCTGAACAGTTGGTGCTTGGGGTTTCAAACTTCACATGTGTATTTTTTGTGACAAGGCCTTCCGTTGAATACAAACAATTTTGACCTTTTGACCTTGACCTTGGAGTTTGACCTACTTTTGAAAAACTTTAACCTTGACCATAACTTTTGAAAAGTTGGTACTTGAGCTTTCAAACTTCACATGTGTATTCCTTGTGACAACACCTTCCTCTGGATATCAACCTCTTTGACCCTTTGACCTTGACCTAGGAGTTTGACCTACTTTTGAAAAACTTTAACCGTTGCCATAACGTTTAAATGGTTGGACTTAGGGCTTTCAAACTTCACATATGTAATCCTTTTGACAAGACCTTCTTTTGGATTCCAACCACTGTGACCTATTGACATTGACCTAGGAGTTTGGCCTTCTTTTGAAAAACTTTAACCTTTGCCATAACTTTTAAATGGTAGGACTTAGGGCTATCAAACTTCACATATGTAATCCTTGTGACAAGACCTTCTTTTGGATTCCAAACACTGTGACCTATTGGCATTGACCTAGGAGTTTGGCCTACTTTTGAAAAAAAAAAACTTTAACCTTGGCTATAACTTTTGAATGGTTGATGCTAGGGCTTTCATACTTCACATATGTAACCTTGTGACAAGACCTTCTTTTGGATTCCAACCCCTGTGACCTATTGACCTTGACCTAGGAGTTTGGCCTACTTTTGAAAAACTTTAACCTTGGCTATAACTTTTAAATGGTTGATGCTAGGGCTTTCATACTTCACATATGTAATCCTTGTGACAAGACCTTCCTTTGGATACCAACCACTTTGACCCTTTAACCTTGACATAGGAGTTTGACCTACTTTCGAAAGACTTAACCTTGGTCATAACTTTTGAATGGTTGGTGCAAGGGTTTTCATACTTAACATATGTAATCCTTGTGACAAGACCTTCCTTTGGACACCAACCACTTTGACCCTGACCTTGATGTTTTACTTACTTTAAAAAAAAAAACTTTAACCTTCGCCATAACTTTTGAACAGTTGCAGCTAGGTCTTTCAAATTTCAAAGACATTCCTCGAGACAAGACCTTTCTTTGGGTACCAACATTTTTTATCTTTTGGCCTGGATTTTAACTTCCATTTTAGAAACTTTAACCTTCGCCATAAGCTGCCATACGGGGGCATCCGTGTTTCACAAACACATCTTGGTTTTTTTTTTTTTTTTGCTAAAAGTATTTCTGCGCGATATAAAGAAAAAATCGTCAACTTGAAGTGAATGCTGTATTTCCTTGCAGGAGGAGACTAAAAATTTCCTCAAGGATGTACAGCACATCCACCTATAGATTTTTTTTTTTTTTTTTTTTTGCGTTTACTTTCGCTATTTTTGTACATTTTATGATTGATTATATATACAATGAGTATGCCCATTTTGAACAATTTCGTTCGAGTCTTATTTAGACAGGAAGTTTCAGAAGTATCCCCTCTTTTGCTCTTCACGACGACAAGAAATTTTCGAACGACAAATTATAATGTCCTTTATTTTCAAAAAGAAAAAAAAAATCAAGTTAGCTCAGTCAAAATTCGTCGATTCAGTCGGTTTACTATGAAACACACAACAAAATAATTTTTGTAGAGATACACGTGGACAAAAAATTTTTGAAGAATTTAGACAGAAAAAAACTATCGTTCATCTTAAAATTGTTAGCATTGAAAAATTCGTGTTTTCCAATTTTTATCATTTTTTATGGAAAAAATAAACTATCGCTCAATTATGGGGGAAAAAATATTGACTTAGTGTAACTGGTTGTCTTAAAATAAAAATAAAAATATTATTTTTTATTCTGATTTTTTTTTCAAACGACAGGTTTTGAATTTATAGAGGAAAATCCTCTTCTTCTCTTTCCGCAAGTTACGTTCCTCACAGCGTATTTCAGACTTCGCACTACAAATACACATACAAATTCCAAGCTGAAAAAACATCTTTCCTTGAATAGGCAATTTACAGTTATACTTTATAACTTAAAACTTTACAATTGTATTTAAATGAAGATGATTAAAATTCATAAAGATATAATATAAAATAATTTAGCAAAAAGCGTCACATTCTATCTTCATAATAACATACATGCAAATAAAAAAATGTGATTTCCTTGCAGAAAATCAGTTGACAAAAACCTTATTGTGGCATCACAGGGTCTTTCTTGCCAAATTTACTAAAGCTGGATATTTCAAAGAGGGGCATGCAGTTTAATTATTGCCAAAGATTATTACAAATAATCTTCTTGGAAATTTCTTCTACGACCCATGCATAATTTAGCTCATTTGGAAATCTTTGTTATATAATTAAGTTTTTCTTATATACAAAGCGGGGAATATTATGTGTGTTTTAAGTTTGTAATTAAAAGTAAAATGATTGATATGCAAAATCAAATTCAAAGGCATAAAAAAAAAATAAAAATTTCCAGAGAATGTCAAACGAAAAAAATAAATTTTTCATAAAAATACCCTCCACTACCGGATAGATTTATTTCCGAAATCAATGTGAAATTGATATTTCTAAGATAAATGAAATATGTTACTGAACGTCACAAGTTTACTGCACAAAAAAACTTTCGAGAAAACATTTCCTGAAAATTTTATATAATTTTCTTAAAATTCGATGCATATCAAAATTTCCTAAGTGGTTTAAACATGTTAAACGCAGTATATTTTTTGGAACTATTTTTACGTTTTCTTATTCAAAAAAAAGAAAGATAGCGTTTTTCAACAAATTATACGGAAAGAATTCATAAGAAAATAAATAAGGCTAAAATTCCAAAATTCCGGAATAAGGTTAAATAAAAACTATTTAGACAATCAAAGTACTGAAAGTATAGGTACGAGTTGATGGATTGAGTTTGTTTGTTGTTTCACTTCCCTTTCGAGAATTTTTCATTCATATGGAGAGGACACCAATTGACGGTGTAGAGCTGCAAATTTTGACCTTTACTTGGAACTCAGGGCCATTGAGAAGAGAGGGATTTCTTTTTCTTGCCAGCATGTATTTCGACACGGGACCTCGGTTTAAACGGTCTCATCCTAAAGACCGGCCTCCACTTTCAACAGTAGGATTCGAACCCGCAAAGTAAGGATTAGGAATTAACTCCTTACTCCGCGACTCCAGAGCAGACGCTACCACTGCGCCACGTGGGCGACTTGATGGTATTGAATATAGCGGGGGGGGGGGGGGGGATTTGAGAAATGAAATCAAATAATTTCATTTGCACCTTTTCAATCATGTACTTTTAACACAAATTCATATTTTTTGTTAAATATCTACTAGTAATATAATAATTTATCACAAATTAAATCTTTAAATATAGAAAACAAATAAAACTAGTTTGTTTTGGGATTTTCCGTAAAATGACAATTTAGCCTCCATTTAAACAAATCTGTTTATTTAAAAATATTAAAGAATACCATCATTGAAATATTTACAAAACACAGAAAATCCTTATTAAAACTATCGGGAACAGCTTTTTGGACAGTCAATATCTTTTGACAGAAATATTATATAGCAAAATGACTAGAGATTTCTAATAGGGCAAAATGGCACAACTATTGTAAAATCATATTACAGATCTTAAACATCTAAACAGACAAAAAAAAATTAGATTTTTATACATATCTCGAACTAAGTAGGGAATTATTATCTACAAAAAGCAAAAATCAAATTATTTCATTCATATCCATATTGAAAATTTTCACTGCTTTCTTGAATTGTGAAATAATTTGATATTTCAATGCACATCAACATATTCCAATTCTTGTGATTAAGTCAATTTTAAAATTAACATCTTTTACTTTCAATGATACGAAAACTACATTCATTTAATTTAATTTACTTGATTTAGTTACTATTGAAATTCAACTCTTTGTATTTCAAAATTTATATGCACATATGATGTCTCAAATCTCTTGTTTTAGCCACTCTTGAAATTTAACTGCCCGTCTTTTATGGTTATTGGTATGAACAAAAAACATTTTAGTTTTATTGATTTAGCTACTCTTAAAATTCAACTTCTTGACTTTTCACTGAAAAGAGCATTTTATATGTCATCACGGTCGGTTTAGTCACTCTTGAAATATAACTTACCTGACTTTAAATATTGTACAAATTTAATATTTCATTTCTCTCGATTTAGCTCTTACAATTCAGCTTACAAGTTGATACGTGTATGCCGTTTAATATTTCAATTCTTACGGCATTTCGACTGAAGGATTTAAATTAATTACATGGCATTGTATTTAACTAATTACATGATCTATCTAATCTTGAATTAATTTGATTTCTCAATTTCTTCACATTTCTAAATATGCATTTGACATTTAATTTATCAATAACACCCGATTTATTACTTTTTTTTATTTTGTTTTTATTTACTGCCTTCAGTACGATAATATTTCAAAATAGTACATGCACAAGCATGTACCTTGATATATTTTAGCTCTTATGTATATACGAAAATTTAAATTCTTGACTGTAAAAATTTTCTTGAACAATACATGTATACTTTCAATTCATGAAGAACTTATAAATGAACATTTTTTTTAAATACCATCTACTGAACATACACTTAAACTAGTTTACAAAGGTAGAGGCTTTTCTCATGTTTTTCAATTCTGTTTTCATCAATTGTATATCCCATATTGTATTAGACTTCGTTAGGTTTTCGAAATTGATAGTGTATTCATATGAAGCAAAATTTGTTCTAAATCTTATACGTGAAAAGAAGAAAACACTTATTGTAGCTATTTCCATTCTTATGATATCCCGGTGATTTGAAATAAAAGATACCACATATTCTGACATATCTGTTTCATATTTGGATATTTGGATATTTCACCCCAAGTAAACCATTCTCAACCAAGGGGCAGAAAACAATAAAGTTTTTAATAAACATGATGACTTCAACTTCTCAATCGTCAACTTTCCTTAGGCAAGTGAGTTAAGGCTAGGTTTAGGTGTTTCTATGCAAATGAGCTAATAAAAGTGCAAAAGTTGTATATCTTTTATACAGACAAAGTTCAAATATATTTTCTTATACAAACTTAGTACCTAAAACATGTTAAAGCAAGTGCACATTATGAAGTCATATTATGACGTCACTGTTCTTTTCCATTCAAGGTAATAAACACACGAACAAAAAAAAAAAAACGTCGGCGCAAGGGATATCCTGTTTGATTTTAAATAAATAACGTATAATATTAAGAAGAACATTATAAAAATTAATAAGATTGCTGTGCAAACCCTATGCACTTTCTCAATTCTTACAACCGGGCAGTGACTTTTTATCCTGTTTAAACTTAAAACATTATGAATAGTAGCTAAACAATTGCACTGTCGACATTTGTGCAGGAATATCATAAATCCTTGGTATATCCTGCGTCCATTTATACCTTGTTTCTGTAAAATAAAATATAAATGACGTCATAATGTATACTGGCTATCGCATGTTGTGGATACCACGTTTGTATTATAAAACAAGTTTTAGCCTTTTCTGTGCGATATGTATAGCCCGTATGCGTTTTAATTAGTACATTTATATAGAAACGTCTATACTTAGCCTTAACTCACTTGCATACTTCTGCAGCAATATACTTTATCACATCATGCATCTGGGGTTTATATCTCTCAGTTAATTCAATACTCAAGAGCATGCTTTATGTATGAACAATTTCTAAATCGAGGTAAGTTATTGACAAACAAGAATATCAGCAGGCTCGTTTAAAGTCATCATTTCGTAAGTTCTATGATCGAAACAATGACCTTTTCAACCAGTAAGTACATGTAAGTGCTGACTGATGTTTTGAATACTAACTGTTGGGCCATTATTATTTACACTCTTAATTGTCAACGGTATTTTCCCTATTATATCTCGATCATGACAAGGAGCACACGGCGGGTGTTACCAGTCGGCTGGGGATTCTCTCTGCTCAATGGCACCTGATCCCACCTATGATGTTTAGAAGTCCGTGTTTGCCCTGCTCCTGATTTGTATTATTAAATGGACATTTGAACTCGATTCTATTCCTTATCTCCTTTCATTTCACAGTAAGTTGATAAAGTCTTCTATTTTATATATGGAGGTAATGTACAAATTTCAACACTGCAAAGTTATAGTTTAATTGATTAACTACTACACACCTAACTTTTTGACACTTTTTTTTTATAGAATTAGAATTTAATTAATTTCAAATGACGGGGGTAACATTTAGCAAGTGTGACGGTAGGGCATATGGAGTTTTAAAAAATCTTATGTGTGTTGCATAGGCACCAAAATAATACATTCTGAATCAATTCGGTATATATTTCGTCGGGTACATATTATTTATATTTTGTTGCCAATGGCCCAGTACTGTCATCTTGAGGAATGTTTTACATTAGACCGAGGAGGGTGGGGGGTGGGGGGTATGAAATATTATATCAATGTTACTTGCATAATTCTCCATCTTAGTGTACCTTGTTTATGTATTTTATTTGTAGGATTTAAGAATAAATGTCTAATTTGGTGCAGATACGACTTTAGGAATTGCATTCCTTTGTCTGGGTTAAATTTTTACTGTAATTTAGCATGAATTGGTGTAGTATTCGCCGATATTTATATATACAATGTATCTGACAATAAACTTGAGAAACTTTCAATCTTTTAATTGTATTTCTATAAAATGCATGAATTAGTTATTTATTTCCTTAAATGTAACGTTTTGTATCGAATGTTATATATTAATTAAAGGCCTATACTACAGCAAAATTAAATATTTCTATTTCAGCTATGTCTTACATGTTTCGGTTGCCGAAATCCTTTCTTTCAGAGCTTTTGTTTGTGTATGTCCATTTTAAATTATGAAAGATGAGAGGCCAGGCGGAATAATGCATGCAAATATTTATGTATATTGCGGAAGATGTTACGTGACTTCAGGTGATTGTTAGTATTTTCTCTTGTAACATATTTAGTTAATTTAATTTACATACCACGTGCCAATATACAATTTCAATTAATTTTTTCCCTCGTTTTTCTTCTTAAGTCATGTGATTGTGGGTCGTTTCTGACCATTGAGAAAATAAAAAAAAATGGAGATATCCTTAAATTTATTTTTCTCGCATTTCTCTTTCTTGTCGGAACAAAATATCCGGGTAATGTATTTTTTAAAGCATTGGATTAAAATATATATAGATATTCTAGTTAAAGACATTCACTTTTGTATTTAGCTGCAATAATGTAGCCCTCTCCGATTTTTTTTTAATCTGATATTTTCTGGAGAGGGCTACAATTCCACCACATCTCCGTAATGGTGCAAAAATATGTTTCCAATACTGGCGACTGCAGGCAAAATAAATTGTTTTTAAATTTAACTTACTTCTAATAAGACGAAAGTTTTATCGACTGTCAACAACGTAGCCCTTTAAACGCGAAAAACATGTAAAATAAATCTACGTGCTTAGCAGTCTTTTTCTTCAGCAGCCATGACAGTTCTTGCGTGATGTACCGAGACTTGCGCTTGAAATTTAGAATGACTTGATAAAGGAAATCTGGGTGTTGATAAATGATTGCGTTATAAGGTATCACTAAACATCGATAAATAAAACCATTCCATGTGATATTTTTTTCGTTAACAGCGATATTTTTGCTTTAAATAAGGGAATCCTAAAGATCCGCTCCCTAGAATCCGAATATTCCCATTAGCTGTCCTAAAATAAGATTGACCAAGGTCAGTAAACATGGCGGATAAATTCAAGCTGTGATGTTAACATACACGAAAAATAACCGATATATGAATTGTTCTGTATATTTTTGGATCGATTTATGCCTTGCATAACTATATTTTTGGAGTTCAGGTAAGAAATGTTAGTAAAATAGTCATTTACTGATAATTTGAGCCGAAATCTGTGCGGGAGTGAATCACTCCCGCACTTGCACCATTACGGAGATCCTAAGGAGTTGTAGCCCTCTAACAAAAAAAATCGAGAGGGGGCTACAATATTGCAGCTATTTCGTATTATGCACGCTTCAACCTTTCAATAGAAATGTGTTGTATATTTATGTAAGTAACGGAAATCCAATTAGTACTCTAGAAAATTTTAAAATTAAGATAAAGACAATTTGGAGACTTCATAACCATATCTTTTATAACGTTAATCATCTAAAGATGATTTTAAGTCGTGCATTCTTTAGATGTTTTTATACATGAATAAAAACATTAACGAAATAAAATAATTGGAAAAACAATAAATTATTTTAAAAAGTGTCAAATTGTCTTTGTTATGACATACATTTCTAGAGATATGTGATTTTCTTGCAGAAAATCTTAGTCAACAGAAGGCTTTTTCCGGGCTGGCATCACAGAGTCACTCTTACAAATCTTATTTAGCAGACAAAGCAGTCGATGGATATCTCAAAGAGAAGTATGGTGAAAGCACGTGCAGCATAAATCTTGCAAATGATCATTACAAAGAGGCTTGGTAGAAATTACAGCTAAAACTCAAGTCTAATGTTGCTTATTTGGAAATCTTTTTTTTCGAAACTTAAGTATGCTTTTCGTTTTACCTATACAAAGTGTAATATAAGAATTGGGTTTTAATTCGCTATTAGATTTCTTTAATAGATATGAGAAAATACTGGAGGATGGCAAAATCAAAGACAGGGTCATGTGAAATAATAATTGAACTATTATTCAGAAAACATCATTGTTATAGCTAAACCTGAAAGCATGAACATATTTTTATTAATTTACAGGACAGCATGTGCATGCATTTTAAAGTCAATGTGAAATTGATAAAAAAAAAAAAAGGTAATAAAGAAAAATATTAATAGAATAATTTCCGCGCTAATAACCCTCCTTTCAAAACTGTCCTGCTATAAATGCTGTTAATAAACAAATACCTTTATCTGTTTCTAAGAACTAAATAAAATCTATATAGGAAAAATGTTATTATATATATATTTTAAAATTTTAGCTATAAACAGGAACACATGATTCTCGATATTTGTGTTCCGGAAGTCTTCCTTTGTACCACCTTACTGTGAGCTTCTGATCCTTCAACCTGTCCAAGCCGTGATATGATCGTCACCGTCAGAAAAGTTACTTATGGAATAGCTTTGTACAACTCTTAGGATCCTCCTCCTCAAACAAACTGTACAGGATGTGAACCGTCATTCGCTACGATAGAGATATATGAAGTAAAAGTGATGGGTATGTTGACTTGGGAAACTTTCTGTAAACAGGCTTTACTACAATCGACCAGTTGTTCAAAAATATTCAATAAAAATACAAAAGCAGATGAATACATATTAGACACAATGTTGATTTTGCTTATTATTTTGTATTGCACATGAAAGGAAATTAATTCATTTCCTTGATTTGAATTATTTTAAGGATGTCCCTCCGGAAATTACGGATAAAAAGCATGCACTCGAAGATGTCGCAATAAACAGTGTTAAGCTTTCAGCGGCTCTTGTAGATATGGGTGCAACAACACCTTTATGGAAGAGTCTCATTGTTGTAAGATATTTTTTTCTACAAAATCATTTTGAGGAGAGGGATACATTTATTGCCAATTTTGTTTCCTTGAACAGATTTGAACATATGTCAGCTATAATTACTTATCTGATTTGTCGAAAAGAAAAAAAGCAAACTAAAATAATCGATATGAGTAATAATAAAAAAAAATATTCCTTTTATAACAGTGGGTATAAATGGGTATTAGGGAGAACTCTGTGAGAAAAGCTGTGGGAAATGCTTAAACGGGACATATTGTGACAAATTGACTGGGTCCTGTCCTCAAGGATGCAAGGAAGGTTGGAATGGTTCAAAATGTGATGGTAAATTATTTGATAAATGTTTTAGATTATATTTTTTTACTGATGTTATCAGTTTTTATCCAGTTTCGTCAGTCTCCGTGTCTCCATGAGGTGAAGGTGATGTGATTTATTCTTATTATACATTACTTTGCCAATATCACAAAAAAAAAGAAATCAACACTATAATTACAAAAAATGTTTATCAGTAGCAGGAATATTTATTTGTTTTCATAAACTGTATACGTTCATAAGTCGGAAAGAAAGCAAAGTGAAAAAATCGAATTTATAATTGTCGTTTCAAGATTGCTCAATCCATCATATGGAGAGAGTAATTCATTCATCTGTTTTCGGGAAAAAATGCACAAATTGTGAAAGTTAATTTCAATTATCCGAAGGTATAATGGATAAAAAAAATCATGCTAAAAATACTAGAAGAAGAAAACATGCTTAAATACTGAATAAAAAAAAAGCATTCAATATTTTAACTGAAGAAAAGTGCCATTACGTCTAAGTCATTCATCTCATACAAACAAATGTTTATTTAATAAGTTTCTCAACATTCAACGGATTTATTTTGAAAGGTAATATTTCTGTTAATTCGTTAAAGTAACATATAATTTTTCTATCCAACTGTTTTAACGATTACATTACATGATCTTTTCACGCAGTTTTTAGAAATATTGTAAGGGAAATTAAAGAAAAATTATATCTTAAATACTTTTCTTTCTTGCAACAACTTGACTTTACTAATTCAATTTATACAAAAGCAAGGAACTCATTACTATAAAGCTAGGTAAGACAACACGTATGTCATATTGAAATACATACCAATAAATAAAAAAAAGAAGAAGCAAACAATGAAAAAAATTGATTTTTTTATGACTGTACCATTTAAGAAAAAAAGTGTAAATACTTTTGTGGAGAACCTCAGAAAAACAACCCGGTAGCCTTAAACAAGAAATTGAACCTTCACTAAGAATTCTCCGAAAATTAAAAACAAAATATAAATCTAATCCGACATAAAAATATTAGATATTAGATTCCCTATGCTACAAGAACATTTTTGTGCCTTTCAGAATGTCAGGAATATAAGTACGGATAAAACAGTTTATCTGACTGTGGACATTGTAAAAAAGGTACCATGAAATCTGTTAACACGGGTGTGAACTTGGATTGGAAGGCCCCCTCTGTTTGAATGGTAGAGTTCACACTATCTGATCAAAACAAAAAAGTATTTAATTACATTTCAAAGTAATTGACCCCAACCCTGGTATTTTTTCAAAATATAGAAGCACTTATAAAGAACGCTTATTATTGAATTGATTTCTTTCTCTATATCTCATTATCTGTCTTTCTTTGAAAAAAAAATATAAATGCCTTTTATGTAGAATACTTTTTTAATATTAAGACTACTTAATATGAGTCAAATTGAAGTATTTGCAACTACAAATTTTGATCTATACTCGGCGCTCAGGGTCATTGAGCAGTGAGGGATCTTTTTTCGTGCCAGCACCTACTGCGACACTGGACCTCGGTTTATACGGTCTCATCCGAAGGACCGCTCTCCACGTCCCACAGTAGGATTCGAACCCGCGACGTTAGGATCAACTCCTTGCCCGCGACTCTGGAGCGAACGCTCTGACTATTGCGCCACGCGGGCGACTGCTTCAAAGTAAATCTGAATTAAAGCTATAAACCATTATGGAAACATACAAAAAAGGTATTAATTACACCTCATGTAAAAAAAAATGACGATAAATCAATTCATATGTTTGTTTATTCTAAATTTCAGGACATGGAAAACACTTTTTTTTTCATCATTTCCGGTAGCTCAACGTTTCTTGCTATAACTTTTATAATTGTATGCATGAGAATTTTACACACTAGGAGAAAGAGCTAAGTTCAATATATATATAGAAGGACGGCATTTATTGTTGGAAATATTAATAACTATGATCGAATAACTGCAATAAATAACAGATATATCTTTTACAATACAAATCTAGAAAAACTTATTTCAAACAATAAAAAAATGATTTATTATTATGCTTCCTTCGTATCATTCTTAATAAAAAAAAAGTGAGCATCACATCAAAATTAGCTTGAAACAAATAATGCCAGGATGTCCAATCACAATAATCCAATTTATAAGGTCAGATGACAGTATTCTCAGCATAATGAAATTTTTCAAACAAAAAAGTAGCATACATATTTTTAAGTAAAAATATACTTTCATTTACAATTTTCAAAATAAATTGTAAATGTAAAACTGTTTGAGGTACACTTATTACAACAAAGCATTTTCTTGCCAAACACATTTTTATAAATGCCCAATGACAACATGTTTTGTTTTGTTTCTTGTTTTTTTTTTTTTTTTTTTTTTTTTTTTTTTTTTTTTTTTTGTTTTTTGTTTTTTGTTTTTTTTTTTTTTTTTAATTCAGTGTTGAATAGGCTCGTTAAAGTAAATGATGAAGATTACATTTAACAGGACAAAATCTGTAAGACCATTTTTTTTTAATGAATCCTATCTGGTTACTTAATTCTTTGAAGAAATCAAAATTTACGGAAATACCCTAAAGATGAGTTTAGGTAAAAATTAATAAATAAACAAAGAAAAATAGAATATAGAGTTTTTCAAGATATTTTTTATTTAATTATTGAATTTTTTTTTTCTTTTTTCTTTGTTGGTTTTTTTTTCTTTGTTGGTTTTTTTTTTTTTTTTTTTTTTTTTTTTTTTTTTTTTTTCTGGTCAAATACATTAAATGATAATATTAAATTTTATATGCCAAACATACAAAAAATATTTTTTAATATCTGCACAAAATAAAATTATTTTCGTGCACGACGTAGGAAGATTGTGTTCATTAGGAGATAACTCAATTTCTCTTAATACCAAACAATAATTTTAACTTCATTTATGAATGTCAATTTCTTTCTTAAGAGAAAAGAATAAGCATCATGGAAACAAACCCTAATCATATTTCATGAAAGTTTATTTATCATTCTGTTTTAAGTCGGTTGCTTATTTCCTTTTTCTCCTAAGCATAAATTATCCCACCTTTCCAACTGTCGTCGATGTCCCTGGCATACTCAACAGATTAGACAGTGATTCCTTATATTTACCTAAATAACTGAAAAAAAAAATTAAATGGAAATTTAAAAATGTTGTAAAATAGATTTAAAATACACGAGGCCTCCCATGTCAATCAATTCAATAGTCCCCGCCCACTGACGTCAGACACAAAGACAGATGCATGAGATTCACATGCATATCAGGCACTTGACCTTTCACTTGGCGAAATTTACATTCAATCTTAATTATGAAGAAATCAACTCGTCTAACTTTCAAAGGGTTATCACAATGAAAACAATTAGAGATGTAAATATAAATGTATAATGCGTCTTTTGTCATTCGCTCAAGTTTGTACAACGTTAGGCTGAGAGTAAATAAAAACTTTGAAATGAATGACCGTCCTCGATTTACTATAGAAAACAAGAAGTCTGTGAGCCAATGCTCACTAATAATACCCCCGCTCTGATGTGAATACACAAGTTCGGTTATGGACAAACACAGTGATAATCAGGAAATTGACATCGGATTTGTAAAAACTGAATCCCAACATATGGCATGCCTAAACAAAGATTGTGCTAAAATTTCAAGCATCTGCGATGAGTAGTTGCTGAGAAAACTACGACCAAATTTTGCTAAGTATGATACGGACAGATGCACAGATAAACAGGAAGTTGACATAGAATTTGTTCCAAAAATGAATCCCATTATATGGCATGCCTAAACAAAGATTGTGCTACAATTTCAAGCATCTGCAATGAGTAGTTGCTGAGAAAACTATGACCAAAATTTGTTATGTATGATACAGACAGACGCACGGATAAACAGGAAGTTGACATCGGATTAGTACAAAAATGAATCCCACCATATGGCATGCCTAAACAAAGATTGTGCTAAAATTTCAAGCATCTGCAATGAGTAGTTGCTGAGAAAACCACGATCAAAATTTTTTATGTATGGTACGGACAGATGCACGGATAAACGGGAAGTTGACATCGGATTCGTATAAAAATGAATCCCACCATATGGCATGCCTAAACAAAGATTGTGCTAAAATTTCAAGCATCTGCAATGAGTAGTTCCTGAGAAAACTGCGACCAAAATTTGTTACGGACAGACAGACAGACAGACGGACGGAAAGACAGACAGACAGACAGACAGACACACAAGGGTAAAACAGTATACCCCCCTCTCCTTCGGAGCGGGGGTATAATAATAACGAATGTCGGCTGACCCCTACCACATTTTATGGCTTTGCCCTCTGTATATCCATGGATTTCAGCGATAAAAGTTGTTGAATCTTTTGCTTTAGATATCGATTAATGATTTGAGATGAAAAATTATGCTTGATTTATTTTTTCATTTTTTCACATTTTACCGGTGCCCATAAGTGCACTCGTTCTTTCAAGAATTTTTATATGGCAACTTTTCATCTTAAACCAAATAAGAATGTAAATGGGAAATTGTAAAATCTTGCAATATTTCTCTATTTTATTTTTATAAATACCTACATTTTGACCAGCACCTAGGACCCAAATCCAAAATTTTAAATTAGCTCAAATTATTTCATAATAAAATTTGGATATTAAAAAAACGTTAAGTAAAACAAGTTATAAAATGTTAGATGTCCGTCTTTATTTCGAACAACTCCCGTATGTTTTCTTATTTGGAAGTGAAAGTAACAGAGTATGTTTATACTGTTTTTATGGTAATCATATTGTAGAATATATATATATATATAGAGAGAGAGAGAGAGAGTAAAACTTCGGTATTCGAAGATCATGGATAAGTCGAAGTGATTAGTATTCAACCCTTTATATCTCGGATATCTCGAGGTGTTTTCTCGCTTCCAAAGAGTTTGCGATACCAGGTTATGAAATTGAATATGTACCGAGGTTTTTTTTCCACAGGATTTCACATTTTATGTCATGGAATTAATTCATTTCCCACATTATTTATTTATAGACATGGATTTCAATAACGTTATTTTCAATTAGTTATGAGGTCAAAGCACAGTATAAAATCATTATCTTGAATTTGACCTATAATTGTATTTGTTATCATATATATAATTTGGAAATTGTTTCCTTGCAGATATACGATTTCCATGAAGTAGAAAACCTTAGACAACATGAGGCTTATTCAGTTGAAGAACATTTGAGTAAATCTTGCCACACATACTTAGGAGACAAGGCGAGATGGGAATCTAGGAGGAGCGTGAAGTGACGTGTAATATAACCTTTGCTACAGTTTAGTTCAAAGAGGCTTGGCGGAAATTGCCGCTTAAACTTTCGTCTAATGCACTAATGTAGCTTACTTATATTTTACTAAGATTTTTTTTAGCTTACTTATTTTTTTTTACCGAAATTGGAAACTTTTTTTCTTATTTAGTTATACTCTATAACTGTTTTTAGTTAGTAAAGTACATCGTTAATATACAGTCATGTATTTAAAAAGAGAAAGCTATAAATTGTGAGTAAAATGCAAAAGTGAACGACATGGGCATGGGTAATAATAAGAACAACCTGTTTTATCCTTATATTAAATATGAGTTATAGAGGGAAACAGATTCTCTCTAGTTGTACTCAATGATTCTTCGTTTATAACATCGTATTACATGGGAGATCGAGTTTTCACACAGAATCACTTCACATCTCCCAGTTATGATCATCACCGTCAATAAAGTGACACGGGTCTTATATTCAAGAAAGATTATGTGTTTGGGAGGGACTTTCTAAATTAATGAAATGATATTATATACAAATAATTGAATCCGAAACAAATTTATACTACTAATTTTTTTCATGAAAAGTATAATATTCTTTGCAGCACAATGACTCTGCATTCGAAATATGCATATAATATTCACATATAAATAATAATAGACCTCCCAACATTTTAAATTTTATTTTCTGCTTAGATCTATGGATACTTCATAAATTAATGAAAAATTTCTCTTCTACCTGTACTGAATAGATTTGTTGTTATGTGCTAGCAAATACTTTAAACATTTATTGAAATTTATTTTCAAAAATAATAACGGTTTTCCCTTCATAAAAAAGAGACAATTTTTAATAACTTTCAAGTAATACATATATAAACCTTAAAAATTAAAATTTTCTCTTCTCTTCTATTGCATTATTCACCTCTTTGTCTAAAAAAGCGACACAAACCTGATTTTAAAATATAATAATAAAAAAAAAGTATTGAATCCTAAAAATCTTTTGAAGGCCGGTGCAAGTCTTAATAAAATAATTAAAGCTGAAAATGTACGAGTTTTCATTTGAGAAGAAAAAAAGAATGAAACAATCGAACATTTTTATATTGAGCTGAGACTGTTTTGCATGCTGAAGTCTTCAATTTCCGGAATCTTAAATCTTAGCCATATATTTTCAGTGCATTTGAAACTTAGAAACTTTGAATCTTTTTATTACTCTAAAGCCCCCACATGGGGTATTTTAATGCAATGAGAGTTTAACAATTAAACAAATTAACATGAGAAAAATTAACATAATGAATTACAAAAAGATCTTTGATATGGGCAGTACTGACGGTTGTCAAAAGAAAATTCGTTTAATGTTTACATTGTAGGAAGTTCATGCATGAAATAATTTAAAGCAATATGATCTGCACATTTGATGTAAATTAATGAAATTATATCATAAACAAATTTGTTGTAAAATTTTAATTAAACATTTTATTGACAGAAAAATAGAAAGTTTATAAACTTATGTTGAGCATATTTGCGATGAAAGAACTATTTATAATCTTTGTTTAATGCAAAATTACACTATTGTTGTCATGTATAATATTAATTTTTTATATAATACTATATATTTGATTATACAGGATAATTGATTCTGAAATAGTTTGATACTTTATTTCTGTCTAATTAATTAAAAAGGTTTAAATTACACAAAATTTATCACAATTACATATTTTTACGGCAAAATAAAATTCTCAAAAATGCAGCTCATATTGCTTTAAGAATAGTTTTACAAAACGTAGCTAAACCTATTAGTTCATGTATATCATATTCATGTAAATATTGCTCGATATAAAATTCTGTCTTTCATTCTTAAAAAAAATAATGACACTTAAATAAATGACACTCATCACCAAGTTCATTGCTATTGCAGAGGTTACAATGTCTCTCAGATCTATCAATACTATAAAAAAAATATCAGCTTCAATTGGCAAGTTATGACTGACACAACGGAATTTACATAAATATAATTTAAGATCATTTGGTAACATATTTAGATAATTCGCAAATCCAAAATCACACTTGTACATTCTATAATTAAGGCAATTACTGCTATATACAAGTCGGGAGTTAGAGTTATCTCGCTTTTTTTTTTTTTTTTTTTTTTTTTTTGAAATCTGAAGGGAGACTACACAGATTTTACCCTGCATGCTCGCTTGCTCTATTTTACTGTCATCTGAAGGGAACTTCCTGTATGCACAAAGTGTCTCCCTGCATGGGGCATGCTCTAGAACAATCAGATTGACTGCATTATTCTGAAAGAAAGTGATAGTTGTTGGGCTTTCTATAAACTTCCCTTTTGGTCATATTGGTTATAGTTTTCAAATGGCGTTTGGTTTTACTGTTAAACTCAGGTATATAAAACTTGAAACGGAAAATCTAATCTGAAAACAAACAATTCAACATGATCATCCTCATTGTGTATACCATTCATGTTCTTTATTGGACACTAGAAGTAATTATATCTTTACAAGCTTTTGAATATTGAAAGCTTTACATACTTTAACTATTAATCTAGTAATGTATCATTATTAGAACAGACATATCATAGGAGAGAGAATACTAGTACTTGTTTCTGCTAAAGCAGAAATTGGGATTTTTCTGTGACATAATTGTTTTGATAGAGAACCTATATTCTGGAGTATTTCTTGATGTGTTAACAGAATCATTAAGTAAGATTTTTACGGTATCTTTATTTGATACCACTCATACAAGTTCCTCTATGAGATTTCTTTAACTTGTGAAAAGCTTTTACGTGCTTGTTTAATTAATTGCATAACCACGAAATGTTAAATCTTTCCATGCATCGTAATATTTTTTTTTTCTTATGGCTATACTGTGTCTATAAAAAACCTAGATTGAAAATCGATTTACATCTCATCCGAGATATTTCCTGCTTGCCACAATATTATGTATTCATTCTTTAACGTTGAATGTAAACATAAAAAGCGCGAATTAATGTCTACAAATCAAATGTGCTCGGTTTTGGATACATACTACACATTAAACTTCATTTTTTTTTTATTAAACTAGTCACATGTTATTTTCACATTATTATTTTGTTATTATACCGAATTTTTGCCTTTACTGATTTATAAATGTATAATCATTTTTTATATGATTGAGACAAAATATATTCATGTAGAATTTCGTTTTTAAATTTCATCACGAGAATCAACCCCGTTTTTTCTGAATGATTCCTGGAAATCTGATTTTTGATTTAGACTTTGTATTTCCATGCCCTATTCAATGAATGATATAAATATATTGATATAAAATAAATCGTCCTGAGTGCCGAGTATAGATCTTAATTTAAAGCTCTCACTGGTAAAAAGTGACTTCTCATAATTATGAGTGAATTTTTTTTTACAAGGGACGTCAAGCAACAAACTATCAATATATCACAATTCAGCTGCAAAATGTTCATTTGATTTCAACATTATATTTAACAGGAAGTTTGTTTTAATAGTTACCTATTACTCTCTAGCTGTGCCTTTCAACACTGTTATAATGAAATCATTAAATAAAGAACTTTTTTTTCATTGTTTATATGAAAATGCTAAATACCATTTTTCTAATCTATGATTTATTTAATATCTTAGTTATATCTTTGGTCATTTTTATTTGTTTTCCCCAATTTTTTCCTGAAAATGATTTTTTAGTCATTGTGCCGTAAACGATTAGGGACAATTTTGTTTTCAATTTCAAACTCAAAACTTACATTTCAAACTTTTCTGCCATTGCTTTAATGCCAGAGATATTAAAAAAGTGACCGACGTTAGGTCTTAGTAATGCAAATTTGATGTCTCTCAACTGATTTTTCAGTCATCTAAAACACTTACTCCGATATTTTATGCATTACAAAACCCTTTCATAACTTCAGATGTAATGCAACATTTTAAATATGATAACTTCATTCAATAAAATATAAAAACATAACATTGTGAATTAGTATATATATATTTCAGAAAATCTCGTCCAATACATTATCTTGAAGGTTTTGCTTTGCAAAGTAACCCATTCAGCGAAAACCGAAAAAAAACAAAGCCGTAGATGGATATCTCCAAGAACAGCTCGGTTAAAACACCTGTAGCATCACGACTGCTCTCTACGATAAGAGGGCATGGAGGGTTTTCTTCAATCAATCCATAAATGTTGCATATTTGCAGATCTTCTTCAGAAATGACAGTAAAACATACACTATTTATAAAGTATTACATGCATCAGTGTCTTAATTCAGCGTGTGAACATTCTATCTTCATAAAATACCTTTTTTATTGTTTTCCAAAACAAGCATGCGAATACGTTTGTTAAGTTTGTTGTCTTATTCAGTCCATATTTTCCTTCAAATTAGCAGAAAGTTGGAACTAGTTAATCAAAAAAAGTAAGGCGGTTAAAAGAAATGACACCATTAGAGTTTAACAAACTTACTTAAAAAAGTAAGTAGATTATTAAGGTCAATACATTCTGTCAAAAGACTGTCAAGGTCATGCATCAAGTGCAATTCGTTATTGTCCTCACGCAGGACAATTCTCTCGAGAATGAACTTTACGTAACCTATAAACTCATCACAAGTCACAGGAATTAGTTAATTGTATTTTAGTGAGAGGAAAGAATGTCAACATTTTTCGAAGTGTTCCTTTGAAAATCTGCAAAAGCTACTAAAAAGCTACTAAAGAGAATTGTAATAGAAGACTTTAGTTATATATGTATTTTAAGGATCATCACGGTTTGAGTATCGAACTTAGCCAACCTTTTTTCTACCTGAAAGCTTTTCCAAAGTGAGACTCCCCATCTTCGAACGCCTTACGGAGTGTGGGGGGATATATGGAGACTCTATAATTGGTCTTTCCAAAGCGTGAGGCATAGCTGGGGGCGGAATAGGGCTTACTACAAGTCATCAGGGGGAAAGTGCACTATATGCTTAGTCTTCAAGGAGGAGGACATACAACACAGTATTAAATGTCAAAAGGGAAAAATCACTATACAGACAATTTTCCTGGGCTCACTGTGGGAGACTTAATATACACCTGTGAGTTACGGCTAGGTGTAGGCGCTTCAATGTAATTGAGCGATTAAACGCATAAAATTCATATTTATTTATTATAAAAGTTTTAAATCATTTTCGTAAACATACTTAGAACTTACTACATGTTATATCCAGAAAACTTTTGACGTCATATTATGACGTCATTGTATGTCTACCATCAACAAACATTGCAACTTTGCAAACATAGTTAAAACATATATAAAGCATTTTGTACATGTAATTGTATAGTATATATATAAAAAAAATGATAAAAAAAAAGAAAGAAAGAAATATATCTCTATAAAAAAAATAATATAGACTTGTTATATATATTTTAGCAGTTAATCGTCATACTGGCTTCTCAGTATTTCTTTTCAATGAGTCATCATATATACCACCATCCTCCAATGGAGAAAGAGTGTTCACTCAGGATGCTTCTACCTGTCCAAACCAAGTCCAAAATGTCACCGTTAATAGAATAACAAAAGGATTAGCTATATTTAAGGAAGAGATTGCATGAAAAAAATCCGCTCTATGATTTTTTTTTTCATTTTTACATATAACTTGCCTTACGTTAATGGAATCATAATATGAAAATGTCAACCAAGGTCATCAGGGTTATAAGAAAGATATGGTTGCCATGGTAACCACCGTTTTTCAATATTTTGATATTTATGTAGTGGAAATTTAAGTATGCCATACAGGTATCAAAATTGAAACAAATTAAATAATTTTCACCAGATATTAAATAATATGCTTTATATTCATTGAAAATAAAAATTGTATCGGAAACTATTGATAGATGTAGTAATGCCACAGTTGCTTTGGGGAGTAGTCATGGTAAATTTGCAGTAATATTTTCACCCCAAGAGCAGTTTTCAACGTCTTAAAAAAATGCCCAATGAATTTCCCTAAAATTAATATATTTTGTAACAATTATTATAAGTGACTTATGGTTAAAATATGAAGTGGGGTCATCACATTCTTTTTTAAGCTACATGCATTTCAATACCCCCCCCCCTTCCTAAAATATAAAAAGATTTCATAAATTTTAATCTGATGGTTTGTTGCTGAACGTTTAATATGCATAATCTGTTAAAAAAAAACTATAGAAAATACGTATAGATTAATAAATATTTTTTTTTCTGAAAATCTTGTGGTGGTTGCTCATTTTATACGTAGAGCAGAATGATAAAAGTATCATGTACCACCTGATACGAACAGAAAGTACACAAAAAAGCAATATGCATATTTTTTTTTAATTTTCCCATCTCCAAAATATTCATCCCGTTATCATATCAATATAGATATATACATTCTAAACCAGTGCACAGTGGTCCAAGGGCCAAATTGTTCATGCTCTGAACACTCATCGAGTTCTCTGCACTGTGACTTGGAATCGGAAAGGGGGGGGGGGGGGTCGCTTGAACACATTGAATGAATAGGTTATTTCAGAGAACTTGTACCTGCAATATATACTGTATATAAAAATACTAGCTATTGTCTTATTTGACAGATTTTAGTGATTTGCTATTTAATATTTACATTTGCAAATATTTTCCTTCAGATTCATTGCAAATTAGAAAACAATTCATTTTCTCATGAACTAGATAAGCCTACGTATATCTCCATTGTGACGTCATAATGCCATACTTGACGTCAAAACTATAATGCAAACTGTTTTGTTTCAAAAATAATCGCGTTGAATGACATTTATAAATTTGCGCTTCATGCTCACGCGGTTCATGAAATATGCTGAGGTGAAGCGTCTTTGTTCATGTCCTTCTGAATTTTAAAAACATTAAATTCGTTTTTCAAATATATTCCCGTGAGCATGATGAGTTGATTTTTTTTTAAATGTAACGTTATGTGCTCAAAAAATTTTTCTCTCTCTGGTATACCTGGTACCTCCGTAGTACCTCGATTGTCAGAATTAACTTCTCTTAGTTTCGTCCGTTATTCTTACACGCGTATTTTTTGCTAGATTTGTGAAGAAACTTTTCTTTTCTATCAGAAGAAGTGTGTGTAAGTTTCAATTTTTTACCAAATACGACGCAGAAAACATTTTACCACAACAAATGCTTCCGCAATATATGTGCCGACGATTCATTGTTTACATGGTCGATGTAAGAGTTGAAAATGCTAGAGAAGATCTTATTGAGGAAAACAATTTCCTTTGCGATATCTTTAAAAATACGTTCATGTCAAGCATGCGACCTCAAACTGGTCTATACACGTATATATGAAAATCGCATGCGTTTATCTGTTCATCCATATAGGCCTATATTCATTATTATCACTTAGAAAATCACGCTGTCTGAAGCTTCTAGGAAATGAATATCTATTCATAGATGTAGATCCTATAGTAAAGAAATCGATCTCAAATAAAATTCTAATATTTCAAATAAAACTAGAGGACATAAAGAGCCAGACATGAATTAAATTTATTCATGAAATAGATTTCAGTGTTCAGAACTTCGGCAAAAGTTAGACGTGTCGAAAGAAAAAAAACAGGGATAAAAAAAAAAAATCCGCGTTGACGCTCACCAGCACTCTGCAAAATCACATCTTTATCTTATTCTTTCTCTGTTTTAAAAAATATTGCCACGAAGACCTTTTGTCATGGGCGTAATCACAATCAAGCTGTTATTCCGGAAATGGTTACCGTTAATCTTCTTTTTTTAAACATCACATGGGTCGATCACGTGACGCCTTGCAATCGCTTCCTTAATTCAAAGGATCCTCCCCTCATTACAAACTGCACAGATTATGAGCCTTCATTTGCTACCATTGAAATATGTGAAGTAATGGTCATAGGTTTGTATCATACCAAGCGGCGAGAAAATATTTTGCAATTAGGTAAAGGAAGAGAAAACGAAACAAAATGAAAACTCAAAACAAGAAACAAAATCCTCAAAAGAAAAGGAAAATAAGTAATAAATTACCACCAAAAATAGAATTAATTTTAATATTTATTCTCATAATCAACGTACAATGAATAAATGTTGGTAGCTTTGATTTAGGCTGCAAATCTAGAGTTTACGGAGAAGGTTGCAAAGTATGCTCATCAATATGTCATAAACAAGACTGTGATGCATTCAATGGATCATGCAGATATCAAAAACAACCTGGTTGTATTTACTTCTTTAATTATTTCACACATACTGTATTTTGAGTAAATAGGAAAGTAAACTTTTAAGGTACTTTGATATACTTATTCTAAGTTGTCTCAATATTTAGGCTTTTATATGATTTTATTCTTTGATTGATTGTATGTTGTTACGTCCAATTCGAGAATTCTTCACTCATATAGAGACTTCACCATAAACTGGCGAAGGGCTTCAAATTTTCACCTTTACTCGGCAATCAAGGCCACTGAGCATTGAGGGATCTTTATCGTACCAACGCCTGCCGTGACACGGGACCTCGGTTTTTAAGATCTCATCGGAAGGACCCGCAACTTTCACTTCAAATTGCCTAGCGCAGCCTAGAACAGTTGCTACCAATTTTTTATCGACTTAGGTCAGTCGCGACCGTGATTCGAACTCACGACCTCCCGATCACGGAGCGAGCGCTCTACTAAATGAGCTACCATGAACAGTTTATTTCTTTACAAGAAGACACATACACTCAAATTGGCGCATATTTCATTCTATGAAATCAAGCATGACCGAACTGTAAACATAGAAGAGAGCAGAATAGTGAACACTGATGAAAAGGAGAGAAATGGAATAGGGACATGAAATTTCTGAAATTTTGTTATCTCTAATGTCATTGATATATGGTAGGAATATCTTCAAGTTTGTTGACAATCATACATATCATGATGGAGTTGATAAACCATTTCTCTGAAATTTCCTCTAAATGTGTTGTTCTTTCAAAACTCTTCTCGTTGTGGAAATCCCATTTAAAAAACCTACGTCTGCACATACAATCTCAACTATTCATAATTATGTTTGTAAGAACCGTTTTGTAATGTTCTTTCTTAAATTACATAACAAATATGGCTTATTTATTAATGTTGTTTCCATAAGGAATACTATATTACACATTTATGTAGACTGTCTCCTTCCGGTGTATAATGGTGCCAAATTACTGTCAGCTTTTTTTTTTTTTTTTCAAATTAAGCCACTATTCATGCAGATCCTATCACACATGTCCGGCAGCAACAAACCTAGGTTAAAAAAATGTATCAATTGATTTTGATCCGGCTTTCGTTGGTACACTTAAGAACCGTCAATGCCCAGTGGCCCTAAATACCAAGCAGAAGTCTAAATTTGTCATTCAATGGCAATTGGTCGTATCACTTTCTTTTTCAGAAATCTTGTAAGGGATGATAAACTTCAACAGTAAATAAACTAAATGTATATTTACTTGAATTGAAATGATTTAAGAGGATGTATGTTGAATGCGAAAAAAAAACAAAACTTAAAGGTTTTCCATCCCTAATTGGATCGAATTCTCTATCCTTAAATATCCGTCACGTATATAATACTCTGATATCAATTCAAAGCATTTTACAGTAGAAAAGGATTTGCCAAAAGAAAATTTCGAAAATATAATCAACTAAGCAGTAATTAATTAACAGAAATCGCATTAGTCTATGGAGACAAGTGATGTTTAAAAATAAAAATTCAAATAATAAGAATATCAATAAATACTGTGGTGGAAAGTATCTGAGATTGATAACCTCTAGTCGTCAGATATTCAGTTTATCGATACATCAGAAGAAATGTTCCAAGTTCAAATTTCAATTTTGACCTTCAGCAAAAGAAATTCTTTGCCATATCTTAATTGAAATATTTTGTCGCACGGAATCGCCGTTTGTTTGCGGGTATAAAAGTATCGTTTTCTGATGAGTTAGACCATTGTTCAACATAAAATTCATAAAATGTTTACTTACAAAGTGAGGACCACTGTCAGTGTGAATTCATAGGGCAATCCCTGAGACTTAAACAAAACCTTACCTGTAACGATCTCTGGTGATTTTTTTTAAATATGTGGTATTAATATATTCTCATAAATATATTCTTTTTATCAGCAATGGGACTTAAAGATTTACGGTGTTGCCATAGTGCAGAAGACAAACTGCGCGCTTCATTGGTTCAGGTTTACTTAGTTGACTCAACAACCGACATCCGTAAAGACTTTTGCAAAACTTTTTCAAAATACTTGTTTTAACTCTGACAATCCATACTTTGCCTATTAGTTGTGGTTTCATTGAGACAATGCTATTATATCCTTTGTGAGCAACCTCTTAAACTTTATCAGAAAACTTTTAAAAGATAACAGTTTATGAATCTAGCAATGGTGACTTTTGAATTGAACCCAATTCACCACGCGTTGGAAAACACTTCTTACTAATAAACTCGATGCAATGCAACTGTTTCTCGAATAGGGGTCGTCTAGATATGCTGTTTATATGGCGAGCTCTACTCACATGTACATAAATTGCATAAATATACTCATGTAAGTGTAATTCGCTGTAAAAACGTACTTGTACATGTATATATGCAAAAAAAAAAAAAAAAAAAAAAAAAAAAAAAAAAGCATTCCGAGAGTATTGCATTAGCAATACTAGTCCCCTACCGTCAAGAGTAATCTGGTTCCCGCTAAAAAATGAAAATGCCATAATTCCGTCAAAAAATCATTGAAGCGGAATGAAATGCAAACTTGAACTCATCAAGGTAAAGTCACATATCAAGAATTATCTCAATATCTGCATGCGTTTAGAAAAAAAATGCGGAAAGCCCTGAAAAATTGAAAAGGTCGTAAATCCCCTAAAAATCATTGAAGCGGAACGAACTGCAAACTTGATCTGTAATTCATCAAGATACACTCATATACTAAAAATCAGCTCAATATCTGCTAGCGTTTAGAAAAAAAGTGCGGAAAA
Organism: Saccostrea echinata; assembly: GCF_033153115.1. Classification (NCBI taxonomy): domain Eukaryota; kingdom Metazoa; phylum Mollusca; class Bivalvia; order Ostreida; family Ostreidae; genus Saccostrea; species Saccostrea echinata. Next base: position 17,870,072 of record NW_026889754.1, on the reverse strand, counting down.
ACCAAGTTGGACAGACTGACAGACAGACAGAGGGATAGACAGACAGGCAGACGGACGGACAGACTCAAAGGAAACCTATAGTCCCCTTTGGTTTCACCGGTAGGGGACTAAAAATACTCCTGTAAGCACATTTACACTTAGTCATAGGCAGGTGCAAATCTGTCTAATCATATGATAAATCAAATACAGTATTTGTTTGCTAAATGGTTCAGCTATGGTGTTTTCTGATGGAAATAGCTCTCCAGGAGGTCTTCTACAAAGGAAAAGGTTAGAGACTTTCTTAATTCTAAAACTCTACGACCACCGTTCATTATTCAATTTTTTTTTTAGGTGCTTGAAAGCGGATTCCCTCTAATTTTTCACTCATGACGCCTCATCTTGTAATTCAAATGCTTAACACATGTGACATAATTCTGAGGCAATTTTAGGAAAATCTTGTTAAAAATATAGACAAGTTTACGAAACTATGAAAAAGAAAGTAAATAGAAATAGGGAAAATTCCTCGCAATTTCAGATCTTGTGTCACATTGTTTAGGTAAAGATTGTTTATGCGTTTTCAATCGTCATGCATAAAAGGTACACAATAGAGTGTAATGTATTACTAAAAATTAAGGAAATTTATAATTCAATCTTTTTTGTGGAATTCAATATTTTTCCTCATAGGAAATCATCGGAGTGTGGTGATATTTGTGTTTTTTCTCTTTAACTTTCAAAATCGTGTAAATTTTGACGAATGGCAATGCAGTTGGATAATCATTAGCAATTATGGAGGAGTTTAAAAGATTAATGCTCCTCATATTTCTTTGGAATGCTATCCATACAGTTGAAGGATTTGGTAAATAACATATTGTTAAAAATATGCATGATTTTTGACAATGTTTATTTTTTCGATAAATGCACAGATTTTTAATAAATACCTTTTTTTCTTCTAAGCATAGTCATTTTTTTCTTCACATAGTACCTTTTATAGTAAACTTAATGTTCTATTGTTTGAAGATAATCTTAGCTCGTTACCACCGTATAAAGGACATGCATCCCAGAGTAGAACATACAGCGGTTATAACGCACCTGCAGACAGAGCAGTAGATGGCTACCTCCAGGAGGAACGTGAAAACACCTGCAGTATTACATTGGCTAAACCTGAGTTTAAAGTTGCTTGGTGGAAATTTTCACTAAAACGCATGTCTAATATAGCGTATTTAGAAATTTATTTTCGAAGTTCAAGTAAGTCACTTTACAAAATCCATAAACTTTCTTACACGTTTGACACATGTACGAGAGAGATAGAGAAAGAAAGAGATATTCTAATAACTGCGGTGCAATAGATTGTTGCGATGACAAATAATGATACGTTGGGGAAGTGGGTTGAGAAGGTGGGTTACTTGGAGGCAACTTCTAAATTTGGTTCTGTCAGTGTATTGAACCCTTGATTTAAAAACAATATTCAAGTTCTAATACTTTGAAACTACATACAAATGCATCTACATACTCTTAAATTCAAATGAATAGTCTATAATATATAGAGCTTGTTAATTATCAACAGCACGATATATATATATATATATATATATATATATATATATATATATATATATATATATATATATATATAAAGACGAAAACAGTTTCTAGCAACATTTGCTAATGTGACTCACTGTAAAAGTTTAAAATCTGCTAATGATTTTATGAAACCCATCCCATTTTTTATTCAGCAAACGCCGGTTAGAACCATTTTTCAAGCCACTTCTATAGATTTCTCATACAGTGTGCTTTACCATCAATGAGACATACAGTGATACAATATTAAACGTACTTAATCTTTCTTAACATGATCATTTTTACATACATAAATACAAAAGATAACATGTTTTTTTTCGTTTGTTAGTATTGGAATAAACGGCTGCAGCTATTGCAGAAAAAAAGTACATAACCAGCTGATGCAGGTTAGGTACATGCATTTTTGTTTTCTGCAACAGCTGAGACAAACCCATACGAAAAAGGACTACGAGAGTTCAATTGCAGTATTCAGTTGACGGTTCGCTTACGATCAATTGCCCGTCAATTGTTCATTAGTTGATTTTTTGTCAACTACGGGATCTTCATTTTCATAAAGTTGGTCCTATATGTTCTGTGCAGTTACCCACTGTTCAATGCACCTATATATTATATGCAGTTGACAGTTTTTTCTACATGTGCAATTGACCTTTACTTTGTAATTGGATTCTCCTTTATTTTCTCTACAATTGACCAATGTTGAATAGTTCCATTTTTTGGCAGATGACTACTGTTGAATACTCCTATAGTTTTTGTGCAGATGACCATTGTTGAACGTCTTATATTTTCGATGCAGTTGACCACTGTTGAATACTCTTATAGTTTTTGTGCAGTTGACCACTGTGGATACTCATATATTTTCTGTGCAGTTGACCACTGTTGAATATTCTGTTATTCAGTCTTGTAAGCGGGTTGCTTTGAAAAGCTACCATGACACTGAAGTCCAGATGGTAGGAAAAGACAGAACAATGGGGCCATTAAAATGCTATTTATACATATAATGCATAAAACTGAGCTGGCAGATTCTCACTTTTGTTATGCCTCCTTTTTTTCGGCGCAGAAAAGTATAAAAATCAAAAGCAATGGTATATTTTTACCAACAAAACAACAAGAAACACAACAAAAGAAATGATGCACAACAAGCTTTCTGAGTTTTTGTTGTTTGTATACACGTACACAACACGTACACACTAGTTGAGACATATACAAGCTATAGTCTGCAGTCTTCCCGATATCTTTTAGAAAAGAATATAAACAAATAGAAAATATTTGACTATTATACTTAAATCGATTGCACAAGCTGAATCATTCATGAAACAAAAATATTTATATAATTCGTCGATTCAAATCCCCACTTTCTACCAAAAACACACACCAATACACGTTTCTTGAATTCAAATCTAGATTGTTTTAATAATAATGAAATTGCAATCCCGGATTATAAAAGTGTCGCTTTAAACCCAACATGAATAGAGTCCGAGAGTTTTTCTAACACAGAGTTGTCAATTATAGTCAACATTGCAAGATTTTACGAAGTAGGAGAGTTAAACAATGGTCAACTCTTTCCTTGCGTGAAATTTTCAAAGTATTAGCATTTAACTAATGGTAAACTTAGTCGAAATCAGTCAATTAATAGTCAACTGACCATTTTATGCAAAACAGTAAAAACTTTAAAAAAAAAAAAAAAAAAAAAAAAAAATTCAATTACCAGTGATCAATTGTTTTTGATATTCACTTGACGACTAGTTGACTGCTTGTTGACGACTAGTTGACGGTCAACTAAGCATTTTCGTTTTGGATGATTTCCTTGCTAACACACCAGAGAAGTACTTTATTGTTTAAAATAATGCTCTTTAATAGACAAGCTATTTCATTTTTTATTAAGCTTTAAAATTTTACATAGTCACATATAAGAAGAGGCCCATGAGCCACATCGCACACCTAAGCACATCAGCTAGGAACAGGCAGAAATCAATTCAATATTGAACAGTTCAATGGAGGGGGGGGATTAAAATTTACATGTTAATAAAATATTAAAATATTATTTGCATACATATATTTTCTACAGTTAACTATAGTGTTAACTTTGACACAATGAAAATTATAGTGTTAACTTTGACTCTTTGATTTCCTATAGCGATAACTATGAAAACTTTTATTTGCTACAGTGATAACGTTGACACTGTGAACACTTTGATACACTATAGTGATCATTATGAAAACTTTGATACTATAAAAACTTTGAAATGCTATATTGTTCACTTATGAAAACTTTGATTTATAAAAGTTATTACTCAAATATATTTGATATAAATGCCTATATGTCTTGTTTACATACTTGATAGCATTAAATTATGTTATTCACCAATATAAAAAAGGTCAATTGAAATAAAAGCTAAACAATTTTCATTTTAGAAATGTTATCCAGTAGAAGTCTTCGGAAACCATTGTTTATTTTTTTTTTTCAAAAGTATAAAATTAAGAATAAAATTGAATACAAAAAATGAATTGCATGCAAAATTTATGGAATACTTTGAAATAGAAGACATCAAAATATACCTTCCGTACATTGAGATAATCTGCAAAACTGGATAATTCCAATGCTGTGAAATTAAATAACTTTTACATGTATCACAGAAAATTATACAGTGTTAGAAGTAATAAATTTTAAACATTTAATTTCTAGAGGCTTTATGTCAAGAACCTTTATAAACCATAATGTTGACTTTGTAAAGATTGCAACTTTGATTTACTATAGTGATCATTATGAAAACGTTGATTTACTATAGTGATCACAATGTAAACTGTGATGTACTATAGTGTTCACTATGAAAACATGGATTAACTAAAGTGATCACTGAAAACTTTGATTTACTATAGTGATAACTTTGAAACTTTGATTTGCTATAGTTAACTATAGTTAACTATAGTATTTCTTTTGTTAGAGAATATAAGAATTTATAGATGACTTCAATACTGCAAGTATATATGCTTAAATCACATGACTGTCATTTTACATGATAAATCTGAATAAAAAATCTAACCGTCCTAAACATGTACTTTTGAACCACATATCACTTTTTGATATCAGTTAAGACCCCAAAATAATGGGCCATACTTTTAAAAAATGTATTTTTTGATTTGAAAAAATGCCGATATATCCATTTGGCACCTTGACTGTGCTGCAGAGCTACAAAATTCATCTTTTTTCTTAAAGGTTCTTTTTTGTTTATGTATGAAATAAAAGACTTATCCAATAGGCAATGATCTACAAATAAAATTTATACAAGCTCACTTTACATTCTTGGTTCAATAAATCAAATTATTTAATTATACATCATATTTTATTGTTTTATTCAATATGTTATTTTTTTATTTTTTATTATTTTGTCTCTATATTCATTTCTCTTAACTATTTGAGTATTTTTAGAGTGATCTTTTAGTCCGCAAACAATAGTTTGCGAATTTTGGAACGGCCATCTATTGACTCTCAGTCAATAGTTAGCGAAATTCGGACTGACCACCTATTGACTGCCAGTCAATAGTTTGTTATTTCGGACCGGTCATCTATTAACTACCAGATAATAGTTTGCGAATTTCGGATTGACAATCTATTGGACTGACAGTGTCCACATACTTAGTATAATATAAGGTAATAAAACAGTTATTTTATGTCTTATCTGCAAATAGATCAGAATATTTTTCACTTGGTTCTAGGAGCAACTCAATGTGTTTAATAGCCTTAGGACATTGGGCTCGGGCAATCATCTCTATATAAAGTGTAAGGGAGAACTTTGTCATCAGAGGTCATCCCTGCTGTTTAATGATTACCGGTAATAATCCCCATAGAATAACAATAAGAAGTCTTTCAACGTATAAAAAAAAAACATTATGTTCAGTAGAACTTTTGAACTTTCATCTGGAGGATGAAAAATGACTTCCGTATAAGATACCCTTGTCATGTTTCATTGAACTTTCGAGAAGGAATATTGTTTGTTATCTTCATATTTTATTCTGCTTATGATGTTATCTTAGCTCACGTGAGCCATGGGCTCAAGTGAGTTTTTCTGATTTTATTTCTTCCGACGCCGTCTATTCGTCTAGCTGTCTGTGTAAGTGTATGTCTGTGTGTTAACTTTTCACATTCTTGATTCTTCTCAGGAACCAGTGAACCAATTTCAACTAAACTTGCAAAAAGTATCCTGGAGTAAAAGAGATTCAAGTTTGTGCAAATGAAGGTCCCGCCTTCTCAAAATGGGGAAAAATAACGAGTAAGTGAAAAAATTATGACATCTTTTCAAAATCTCCTCCAGAACTGGTCGGTTATAAAAGATGAAACATGTTGAAACATTTGCACGTACTGTAAATTCTGGTTGGTTCAAATCATTGCTCACAATCAATGGACCCACGGACCTTTTGTTTTCAATTCTAGCTAGTTTCTGTTTTGGAGTTGCAAATGCTGGTAAAAAGTCCTTTTTTCTTCACTTGACCAAAGTTTGGACTTAGAAAATTCAGAACTTATGCAAAGAGAATTGGAAAACCTACATTTCTTGAATAGATAAATATCAATGCTGGAAATATTAACTGCAAGACTTTTTGTAGACCGTCAAGGCATAATAACATCAGCTGAAAGCTATTTTCCTCCATTAATACAACTACAGAATCTCATTATTCTTTATTTCAGTTTGCAAAAAAGGATATTATGGACAACGCTGTGAATTAAACTGCGGCAAATGTAGCAACGGAACCTTCTGTGATAATATAACGGGGATATGTCCAGATGGATGTCAAGGTCGTTGGAATGGTTCTCTCTGTGACGGTAAAAATAATTTGTGTTTATCAGTTCATAATGTGTTCAAAAAGAATCTTTGGAATTTGTTAACCCCTTTCTTAGATTAAGAATGTTTATTACGGAATAATGCTTATTCCGGAATAGTTCAGTATGTTTTATCTCAAATAGAAAGCCTTTTAATTAAAGGCAGATAAGTTTTTTTTTCGGTAAGCTCCCAGATATTTTATTTTTATCCCATAATAGGTCTTAATCTTTCAAGCAGATGAAACTGGATTGTTAAAGTTAGTTTTATTTGGTCTCTGAAATATAAGTATGCATTCACTCAATTATGAATGACTTTCGAAAAGAATTATCTAAATATCATAAAAATGAACTTATTTTTTGTCTGTATAACCATCTGTTTTTCTTAAACATAAGCACGTGAAGAAGGGTTTTATGGACAAACCTGTGAAAAAACATGTGGAAACTGTAAATCGGGAACATACTGTAATACATCCACCGGAGTATGTCCAAATGGTTGTGAGAATAATTGGGATGGACTGATGTGCAAAGGTTTGTCATTTGTAATTGTTTTCCATCTTCTTTTTCAAAGCAATGTTTCATTGATTAATTGACTGTTGTTTAACGTCCCATTCGAGAATTTTCTACTTATATAGAGACGTTACTTTATGCCGGTGAAGGGCTTCAAATATAGACCCATACTCGACACTCATGGCCATTGAGAAGTGAATGTTCTTTATCCTGCCAACGCCTTCCGTGATACGGGACCTCGGTATTTAAGGTCTCATCAGAAAGACCCGTAACTTTCACTTCTAGTGTCGGGCGCTTTGCGAAGGAACTGTCACTACCAATGTGAACGTCTTAGATTTGAAGCTGCCCAGTAAACGAGAATCGAACCCTGGTACACCGATCACGAAGCGAGCGCACTACCACTAGGTTACCGTGACCAGTCAAAATAATGTTAGAGAGGTAATGAAGGAATGTGTTTTGAAAAAAAAATGCGACCTGTCTGTATAACCATGCATGCAAATAGGCAATTTAACATTATACAAATGCAACTTATGGCGATGATATGTTGGTTTTATTAAATTTTTTGATTAAAACGATCTATTTTTTATGACAAATATTAATCGATGGCAACCTTGTCTATAAAGAAATGCTTCCATATTGATTTGACAAATGTACCATTGTTTTTAAGACATTTTCGTTAAATTTTCCCTAATTATTCCAGAGAGATTAGAGAGAGAAGAGGGGGGATGGGTAGTGAGAGACATAATGTCTAACTACCTTTTAATCAAATTGCGTTTGAGTGACTTTTAAGTCAATGATTTTAACAGTCTACATATAGGTAATTTTCGGACATATATCAAATGTTTCTTTTAATTTGAATAAGAGGAATTACGTGATGTTTTGGATATTTTTGGTACCTTTTCATCAAAACAGGAAAAAAAACAGACAACTGTAACTATCAGTGTATGTGGCAAACAAAGGGGGTGGGGGGGATGCAAGAAAATTTAATATAAAATGTTAGTTGAACTTCAATGAAACCAGAAAATGCAAAAGAATGGAGTCAATTAAAAAAATAAACTTGAACAGACATCCTTATCCCGTCCATAACGTGGCCTGATCCATGTGCTTTATACCATCTTTAATTTTCTGGGTGCTCTCCTTTATCAGAGAAATGATAAATCGTGTGCAAAGGATTCTTAGAAACATCAAATGTGTTTGAACAAAGATGTAATTCTCTAAGTTGTTCAGTCAAATATTCAGTTCGTCCAAACAATTAAAAACAAACACAATTTAAGCTACTTCTAATGTACGAATATCTTTATTCGCACGAAGGAATAACTTTTTTGTCCAAATAAGTATCTTGTTTGTCTGAAGAAATACAAACGTAACAGACCTATTGTCAAAATAAATGTCTAATTCGTCCAAACAATTATGTTTTTTTTTTTTTTTTGGGGGGGGGGGGGGTTTCAACGTCTTCGTAACATAGCATTGTATTCTGTATAAAAGTTAATGTCTTTATGATTTTTTTGAAAATTACTTAAACTTATCAAGATTCTAAAATTGTAAAACGTAAAACCTTACAACATAAAAAAAATTGTGGGAGGGAGTGGATTAGTGTATTTGTTTAAAGGGTCATTATAATGATCCATAATTTTTCGAATTCCTGACATTGATTTAAACTGGTGAAAGTTATACCATAAACATATCTGTCAGTATCCCACCTCTGTTTAAAACTTGATCGTACTCGGAGCATGTGTAATATTTAACACATATAAGGTGATAGTGGATTACTAGTTTAACTTTATTAAGACATGTTAAATCATGGCGTTGAAAAAGCCGATTTAGAAGACATTAATCATTTATTTTTTTATTTGTTAGTTGGCTAAAACGTCTGAAATCTATACAATATTAAAAAAAAAGAACGGATGATTAAGAAAGATAAAGATACTTGTAATACTTTTAACCAAATGCAACTGTGACCGACCTTTTGTTAGACATTAATTGTTTGTCAAGAAACAAAAGCTCTAATAGATAGAAACAAATGTAATGCTGTAATATTGCATTTTAATTGGGTGTTCGTCGACTGTTCGATACGGAAAAGGCAAGAGAATTAAACGTTGAGACCCAGACCTTGACATCAATTACCTTTTTTAAAACTATGTATTCCTCTATTGGTATGGGGGTTATTTTTCAACTGGGGGGTAGGGGCTTTAAGTTGCACATGCAGAAAACTTACCCTTTTTATACAAAAAATACATTTTTCTACGGCTGATAGGTTATTTTCTACGGAGGTCATTATTCGTCTTTACGCCTGCGTTTCGAAATGAACATAAATACAGTGGAAGAAACGTTGTTATAACAATTAGAAAGGATGCAGGATAGGTAATTGACATAAAGGGGATTATAATTGCAATCTTGAAAGAGGCATGCCTAAAAAATATTTTTTGTTGGGTAGATTCTATCTATCCTACAAAAGTACATGTTAAATGAATGTAATTATTCTTCCTGTCAGCGTGTCCCGATAGATTCATGGAGCAGCCTTTGAATTCAATTGCAGCAAGTATAGCATCAGAACTGTTTACGATAATATAATAAGGATTTTTCCGGATGATTTTAATGGTTCCTTGTGTGTAGGTAAAATGATTTAACTTGTTCTAATTATTGACCTGTGTTTTATTGAAAATCATTATGCTTAAGCTTCCTGTCGGTGTATCTCTATATCATAAATATCCAGCTATTTTCACATAGTGTTCTTAAGATTTATATACGTAAGCATACTATGCCGAAATAGTGCACGGCTTCTTTTTCTGAAGAAAATTCGACAGAGTCCATGCCGGGGATAAAACTCACCACCCCGAGATTGTCAGTCCGACGCGCTACTGATAACGTCACAGACGTGGTTGTCTTATACAATCTATATTATGTATATAAACGTAGTTTCATATGTTTGACACTTTAAGAAAAAATAAAATAAAAATTCTTTTCTACAAAAAGTTTCATGTTTCAACCCCCACCCCCTTACTCAGCAAAAATTCTTTGAATCTGTATGTGCATTATACTTAACTGCATGAAACAAAAAAAAAATGACCTACATGTAGCACAATGTGACGTCATAATGGGGGTGTACTAACGTTTGAGACCCAAACAAGAATCTTTGTAAGGGTGAAGAAGCAGCTTAACAATGAAAATGGGAAAAAAGAATATTCATACAAGTTTTGTACTTATTATTATTACAATTTACAAATCAATACACAAACTGAGTCAAGGGAATATTGAAAACGCTTGATCGAGTAAAGCTCAGAAAAGAAACGTAAATGAAATTTATTCCTCTGCATGCATACAGGAATTTATTTCAGTTGTCGTTTTCATAAAACAGTCAGCAAACGTATGGCAATAGTATTATGGTTTGCCTATACCATGCCTAAATAGTAGGCAGGGTTTGACACATAGCGCACTTCCCTCCGGCTCGTACAAATGTCTCAATACCTGACTACTATTTTTACATAGTACATGCAAAGCAATATACTATTATATACCTAGTATGCATCCTATCAGTTTGTGTCTATATAATCAATACCAAACTATTTTCGCATAGTGTTCTAAAGATTTATATAGCGTAAGCATTCTATGCCAAAATAGTGCATGACTTCTTTTTCTGAAGAAAATCCCACAGGGCCCACATTGGGGATCGAACTTACGATCCCGAGATTGTCAGTCCGACGTGCTACAGATTACGCCAGAGGCGTCTAATACATTCTGTTTTAATATATATATAAACGTAGTTTCAATATATTTGAGTCTGAGTCTTTAAGAAAAAAAATTAAAAGTATTTCTTTTTCTAAACTAGTTTCATGTAACCCCTCCCCTTTTACTTTACTAAAATTCTTTGAAACTATCTGTACATTATACCTAACTTTGCATGAAACATTAAGAAATATATGATGTACATGTAGCACAACGTGACATCATAATAGGGATATACTAACATGTTTGAGACTCAAACTAGAATCATCGTATGGGGTGATGAAACAGTGGAAATAGAAAAAAAAAAGTCAAACAAATTTTTTACTTATTATTATTACAGCTTACAAATCAATACACAAACTGAGTCCAGGGAATATTGAAAACGCTTGATCGTATAAAGCTTAGCAAAGGGACGTAAATAGAAATCAATGAGATTATACCTCTGCACACGAGAATTTATTTAGGTTGTCGTTTTCATACAACGGTGTACTTAAGTATAACCAATTCGTCTAGAGGCTTCCCTGCGCTACTTTTTTTAACATATTTTTACAATATCCTGTTGTCCGCGTGGCGCAGTGCTTAGAGCGTTTGTACTGGTTTCGCGGTGTAAGGATTTGATCATTACGTCAAGGGCTCGACTCCCATTGCGGCAGGTGGAGATTGGTCCTTCGTATGAGACCGTGTAAACTTAGCCCCGATGTAGTAGTAGGTGCTGTCACGAAAAAGATACCTCACTGCTTTATGGCCCTAAGTGCCGTTTTAAAAGTTCATGCATTAAGGTATTATTTCTTTCGAATGGCAGAACTAAGTGGTCTATCTAACTGTGTCAGTTTTATAGGAATAAAGTAAAGATACACTGGGTGGTACTTCCTTTTCTTAGTTCTTTGCCTTGAAGAAATTATCTCAATGTAGAAGAGAATGTTGTCATCATTTTTTTTTTCTCAAATGAAGGGCTCGCTTTCTTCAGAAGAGAGATAATAACGAATTAGGGAAGAATTAATGAGACCTTGTTTTTAAAATCTTCCCAAGGACCACCCAATGATAATAGATCAAACTTATGTAGTAACATTTCCAGGTAGTGTAAAGTCAGGTTTATTCAAATCTTTGTTAAAAATCATTTGCCCAAAGGACTTTTTTCAATTCTGGCCAGTTACTGTTTCAGCATTATAATTTACTTTTTTTCAATTCTAGATAGTTACTGTTTTGGAGGTAAAAGTTGTGGAAAAGTACTTTTTTCACTTAACAGACATTTTGGACATACAAAATTCAGACAATGATGCAAAGAGAATTGGAAAACCTACATTTCTTGAATAGATAAATGTCACTGCTTGAAATATTAATTGCAATGAAATATATGGAGATAAAGAACAGTATTCAAGCTCAAAAGTCCATTAATACTAAATAGGATCAGAGCAAACACGGACCTCCAAACATCAGAGGTGGGATCAGGTGCCATGGAGGAGACTTTTTGCAAGACTTTTTATAGACCGTCAAAGTATGATAACATCAGCTGAAAGTTATTTACCTCCTTTAATACAAATACTGAATCTCATTATTCTTCATTTCAGTTTGCAAAAAAGGATATTATGGACAAAGCTGTGAATTAAATTGCGGCAAATGTAGCAATGGAAAATACTGTGATAATATAACGGGAGTATGTCCAGAAGGATGCCAAGAACATTGGACTGGACTTCTGTGTGACGGTAAAATTATTGGTTTATCAGGTCACAATTGTGATCAAGAAAGAATCTTTGGACTTTTTTTAAACTTTTTTTTTTAATTTAGAATGTTTATTCAAGAATATTTTAATACTTTTTATTTCAAATATTTTTTTTTTTTTTTTTGATAAAACGCAGATTAATAGGATTCTTCTGTAAATTGTCAGATATATTATTTTAATCATATTTTATATCTTAATCATTCTAGAAAATGATATTGGGGTTTTAGAGCTTATTTTATTATGTCTGAACGGCAACTACGCATTCACTGAATTATGAACATCTTTCGAAAAAAGAGTATCGAAATACATGTATCACCAAAACAATTAATTTCTTATTATAGATGCTTTTTGTCAATGTTAACCATTTGTTTTTTCCCCTGAACATAAGCATGTGAAGAAGGGTTTTATGGACAAACCTGTGAAAAAACGTGGAAACTGTAAAACGGGAACATACTGTAATACAACCACCGGTATATGTCCAGACGGCTGTGAGAATCATTGGGATGGACTGATGTGCAAAGGTTTGTTATTTGTAATTGTTTTCTTTTTAATTTCTTTTTCATAACATTATTTGTTATCTTTACTTGCTTTTTCTCTCTTAGTATATGCTATTTTTTTTTAGCTTTTTTACTTAGACCTGTCTAGGTTAGGGAGTCGCTCTCTTTTTTTCATTTTTTTTATTTGGAGATTGCCCTCCCCCTTTCCTTAAATAAAAAAAAATGCCTTTGGCCTGAACCTAAACAATCTACCTTTTAGCATCTGCTGACCATCCAAATTTACACCTGCTATGCAGGATTCTAATATATTGCCACCGAAAAAAAATGAAAGTTTATTCAATGTCATTGAAAAAACGCAATTTTACTCATGTTTAATTTTGTAAACTAGACAACACCGGAAAGAAATTATCAACTCTCCACAATTTTGCGTTTTCTTTTCTACACTGTATGAAACAATACAAAATAAATCAAACTCTACTTCTACTTGTTTGTGCTATGTGTTGAATATTGATGAGCTAGAAAGTAATGAGAATTTAGGTCACCTTTTAAAAGACGCTAATTATTAGCGTCGAAAAAGCCATGCCTTACTGAAATCCAAGGGTAACTGTGATTTGTACTGTTTTGCTAAAAAGCTGTTGTTATTGCTAAATAATTTGATCACTGATCAGTTTAATACAAATTCCTATTTCAAAAAAAGAGTAAACAGAAAAACACAACGTCTTTTATTCGGTTTAATCTGCATAAACTTGTGAATAAAATGTTGAATTAAATCATTAGTATTATTGCCTTTCATGCCTATGTTGGAAAAACAGAATAAATACAGTGGTAAAAATGTATACATATCAATATGGAAGGATGCGGGATAGATAAATGACAAGAAGGGAATTACATTTGCAGTCTTGTAAGAGACACGCTTCAATATATCTTTCATTCCGTCGAACTTATACAAAGTACATTAATGTACATGTTAAATTAATGTAATACGTCTTTATATCAGCGTGCCCTGATGGATTTTATGGAGCAACCTGTGAATTAAACTGTGGCAAATGTAGTACCGGAACCTTTTGTTATAACGTAACAGGAATATGTCCAGAAGGATGTCAGAACCGCTGGACTGGTTCTTTGTGTGACGGTAAAATCACTAATTTAACCTGTTTTAAACACTGATTTTAAGATTTTGTCAAATTTGTTGATTCACATCATCTAAGATTTGCATGTTAAGCCCAATCTTTTTTCAGTGTTCTATCTAAAAAAAATGTTTCTATCATACCCAACTAGTTAATGTTTTACAAGTACATATATATTTTCTTATTGATCAAGATTTCATAATATAATTGCAGTTTTCTATACTGACATCGTAGTAGTATGTTATCTCTGTTAAGCAAGAATGCAGCTAATGAATTATGAACAAGCTTTGATAATCCTCTTAAAGATTACAAAAAACTCTTTTTCATATTTTTGTTCCCAAATATATCCCTCTTTTTCACAGATTGTGAAGCAGGACTTTATGGGCAGACATGTGAAAACTTCTGTGGAAACTGTAGAAATGGGACAAACTGTAATACTTCCTTCGGAATATGTCCAGATGGTTGTGAGGATCATTGGGATGGACAAATGTGTAATGGTAAGACTGGTTTTCAGCTGATTTGAACAAATGAATTATGAAAGGAAATGTATCAATGAATTTGACAAGTTATATAATCCTGTTTTATCTTCTATACTTAATCACACAGATGTGACGACATACAAGGCAATGGACATGTATAGTCTTGGCATTTTCTAATTATAAATATCCCCGTTTCTGAAACTGTGATCTTGGAGTATCTCTATTAAAATTTATAATAGTCGACAAGTTACATCTAATGTGAATAGCTCATTTCATATTACAGTGCAATTTCAACATTATTCTGAAGTTTTCTAATTCAATTATAATTCTTTAACTATCACTTTTTTTTCCAGAATACGATTACAAAGAAACTCTGGTGAATTAGATTAAGCATGATGTAAAGAATTAAGTTAAGATTAACCTGTGTTAAGGGTCAAAATTTCCCTAACATATATTTTTATTTGGTTTATCGCAAATAATGGGTAATGATTAAAAAGTAATATATATATATATATATATATATATATATATATATATATATATATATATATATATATATATATATATATATATATATATATATATATATATATATATATATATATATATATATATACATATATATATATATATATATATATATATATATATATATATATATATATATATATATATATATATATATATATATATATATATATATATATATATATATATATATATATATATATATATATATCAAATAAAGAAGGATTGATTAAGAAATAACTATAGTGACGGGAAATTTAGTTGAATTTGTTTTTTCTTACAAAGAATGCAAAAACGGATATTATGGACTAAACTGCGAAGGCAGGTGCGGATATTGTGAAAATGGGACATACTGTGATAAGGTGAATGGAACGTGTCCTGGTGAAAGTCATGGTAATTGGAATGGATCTAAGTGTGACCGTATAATTAATATTGTTACCTCGTGTATATTAATTAGTTTTCTTGTGATTTTTCCCTCTGTATTATCTCCCTTGACAGTGATCTCAAAGGTCACTCCGATGAATTTTCATCCACGATTAATAAAAAATTAAACATTGTAACAAGAATATATATGTGGTAAAAAGAATCTTTCCAACATGAATAATTTGAATGTTAGGAGACCTTCACAGAGGTATAGAGTTTAGCACATAAATGACCAGTATGACAAGCTGAAACAGAGACGAATATACAAGTACTTAAGGGATGGACAATATTTGTGATGTTTTGAACGTAACTGGAATTTGTATATCAAGTTTGAGGAGAATTGATCTTCTTAAGAGTCTGAAGATTTTTTTTAAAGTATATAAGTATCAAGATTCTTAATTACAATTAACACGATGGAGGTCATATTGTTTCTTTGGGCACTATGATGCGTTTAATATGCACTTTTTGCATCGATAATATTGCGTCTAACACATATATCACTTATGATTTTCCTTTATTTTGATCATATAAATCAGTGGAATTAACAAAGTCTTATTCTAGCTTAAATAAACATTGTGAAAAAGAAAAAAAAAATCAATTATTTCTCTTAATGAATAAATTGACCTTCCTCCACAAAATATCGTTTTCCTTGCATTAAAAATTATAAGAACCAAAAATAAATTATTGAAAAGTCTAAAAACAATTGCTATAGTCGTTATGAATTGATATTGGAGGAGAATTTCCCCAATTTCTTCGTTAGTCGTGCATGAATTTTGGTGTGGTTTATTTCTTTAGTTTTGCTTCTGCGTGATCCTCAACACATCAAAAAATATAAAGACAATGCAAGTAACCTTTGCTTATACTTTATGTCAAAAAATGTTGATCAATCATTTTATATGTTTATATATTTTAGATTTCAGGATATGGAAGACGCTATTTTTCATCATCTTCGGTGTTTCAATGTTTCTTGCTATAACTCTTATAATTGTATGCCTGAGAATTTTACACACTAAGAGGAAGAGCAAAGTTCAATATTTAAACAGAAAGACGTTATTTATGATAGGAAATATACATGATTATGATCGAATTAAAGCGACAAATAACAGATATACGTATAACAATGTTGATTCCACATTACAAAGAAACAGACATACCTATGACCTGGTTGATTCCACAACGGAAGATCCGGTCTATCTGGAAATTCATTTATAAAAGAAGCGGGAAGTATATAAGGAAAGAAATGTGGATTTTTTTCTTCTTTTTTTTTTGAGCGAGAGATAATGATGATGAGGAGGAGGAAAATAATGATGATTATGCTGTTAATTTCTTCTTTTTATCAGATATCATTCGTTGTTGAAAAAATGTTTTCTAGCATTATTGCTTGCTATTATGAATGTCCTTACCATTTAAGAAAAATGACTATTGTTATGTTAAGTTCAGTGACCACGTAGGCAATTCACTTTTGTTTGATTTGATTAATATGGTAGAATGGTAAAATATACAGTTTTAAAACAAGAATAAAAATCTGTCTACTCTCGCATTTTTGGCAGGCCAATATCAAAGCCTGATTATATTAAGATCTATTCCATAAATCGAAGAGTGAAAAGGAGCGTCACCTTAGTTAGAGCTTTTTTCTAAATTTAAAAACCAATCTGTCTTAGAAAAACATCATCCTTCCTGTCAGCGGTTAAAAGGTTAATCCTGCACTCTGGCCAAGCATCTTTTTCCTTCTGTTTTTATCCTACGCGATCGGCTAAACATAAATAATCCTTTTTGTCAACAATATAATTTCCATAACATATTTTTTAAAGCAATTTTTGTCATGTTACTTCACGTGTATTACTATAATCAAATAAAAAAAATATTGACCATCCTGTCAAGATTTTACTTACTGAAATACGTAATGCCGGTATATCAATTTAAAAAAAAAAAAAAAAAAGATATCATACCGCAAAAAAATCCAATATTTAAGGTCAGAGAACAGGCTACTCAATATAATTTTTGTAAAAGAACCTGTGATGAACAATTGTATCTTAAACGAGTTTTCCTCGCAAAAATAAGATATATCACATTTCAATTGTGCAACATATCTAAATATTGTGTTTCCTATTATATCCTATCGGAAATAACTTGAATTACCAGTATTACAATTTGTTTTGAAAATAAATAGTTTAGAAATCACATGGTAATAATTTTAAAAAGTAAAATCAGAATCTACTATTTAAGTATTGTGAGCTTCAAAATAAATTAGATCCGGATCGGAATCCCTCAAATTTCTCCACTCTGTCCTGGGTAAACGAATTTTGTAGCAGACAGGTTCATGTAAAAAATATTCAATCAATCACAGATTTTCTAAATCAATTGTAAGGTTACTGTTTGTGGTATATTCGGAACGGCAATATGGTGCTTAATAATAGTAAATGTACATTTATGTTGGTTAAGATTTAGGTTGAATGCTGCTACTGATGGTGGTAATTCGGGATCGCTCTTTAAACTCCCCGACCCCTTGCTGCTCTTGGATATGCCATGACCAACAATCGCCAGTATTAAACAAATGTGTTTGAATTCATTTTTTTTATTTTCCTCTATCTAAATAATTGAACTGCAATCAATGGCAAGTTTGGCTTTCCAGAAAGCCTTTAATGTCATCTCTTTGGTTTCAATAATATCAAAGAGTAAAAAGAAGAGCGTAACCTTTTTAGTTTTTAACAAGTTTACTTTCTTTACTTTCAATAAGGGGTTTTGAGAACATGGTAACAGCCTGTACTCAGTTGTCTTGCCAGGTACATATATTCCTTTTTCTCTCTTTTGAATCCCCAAAGAAGTTTTAAAACGCAAACAATTATTACCAAAACTTTTCTCTTGATCTAATCATCCAAAGTGTAATATAAAGATAACGACAGTATTCAATCTCGAAAGTCCAATGGAACAATACAAATTTTGAGCGGAACAAACGTGGACCTCATAATTTAGAGGTGGGATCAGGTGCCATGGAGGAGTGAGCATCCCCTACCGACCGGTCACACCTGCCGTGTGCTCCTTGTCATGATCAAGAAAAAAAACTGAAAAATCCGTAGACAGTTCATTGTCAGCATTTGACTCAATGATAGGTTGTATGTGCTCACAAGTTCATTGTATCGATCGTAAAACTTGCGAAAAGATGACTTCAAACGAGATTGTTGATATCCTTGTTTCATCAACTTGTTTGTCAATAGCTTGCCCCGTTCATACGTAGAGCATGCCTCAAATGTTTTAGCCATTGAGCCACCGTCTTCACAACGTTAGGGGTCCTTTGTCAATTTGTTCCCTACGCAAAGAAGCTGACATTCAAAGATGTAGATCCACCTGCTGGTGATATTAAGGCAGATCTGATCATACCCTTTGCTGCTCAGTTTAAAATTTTAACGAATTACATATACAGTACAGGCCACGAGTATTAATTCCCCGTCGCACGGTAAAAAAAACACTTTGTGAAATGATTTGAGTTACAGCCTGCACATGTTGTAGTGCGGTGTGTGTGAATTTGAAATACACAGGTAGGCGCACCGTGCCGCACCGTGTCCATAGAAAAAATCTAGCTATTGCTCCCCTGCCGCACCGTGTCCAGAAAATTTTCTTCCATGCCGCACCATGTCCATAACATTACAGAAAAAATCGTTTGGTTCCAATAAAATATTTTAATATTTAAAAATAAATTCATCACATTCATTTGTAAATATAATCATCGTTTCGAAATCTACAAGAAACTAGTATTAATTGTAACGGGGACCGTTACAGATGTTCCCCAAACGCTCCCCAACTTCCTTTTGGTGTCTTATTCCCTGTAAGCTTCATTAAAAAAGGCAATCAATTATATTGGTTTTTTACGCATTACACGCGCGCTCACGGGCATGCATGTAAAAAATGACCATGTCAACTTGTCTGCACTTTTAATACATCTTTATATTCAAATTTCATCAAAAGATAAAAAAATCGGCTATATTAAGTATATCTGTCATTTTACGCATTGCAAGCGCGCGCACGTGTATGCATGTCCATGATGACCATGTCATCTTGTCAACACTATTAATATATCTACATATTTTGAGTATCAAAGCATTTCATCAAAAAGTGTAAAAGTTACAGCTATATCAAGTAAATTGGTCATTTTAGCATTGCATGCCCGCGCATGTGCATGTTGACAATGTCAACTTGTCTACATTTATAAAGGGTCTATACATTATGAGTATCAAAGCATTACATCAAAAAATGTAAAAGTTATGGTTATATCAAGTATATTGGTAATTTTACTCATTGCACGCGTACGCACGTGCATGAATGTGCATGCTGACCATGTCATCTTGTCTACACTATTAATATATCTTTATATTCTGAGTATCAAAGCATTTCATCAAAAGATTTGAAAGTTTTGGCTATATCAAGTATATCTGTCATTTTACTCATTGCACGCGCGCGCACGTGCATGCAAGTGCATGCATGTGTGCACTGATCATGTCATCTTGTGTACACTTCTAATATATATTTATATTCTGAGTTTCAAAGCAATTCATCAAAAGATGTTCAAGTTAAGTCTATATCATTTGTATTGGTTATTTCAATCATTGCGCATGCGCACACGTGCATGCATGTGCATTCTGACCATGTCATCTTGTCTACACTTTTAAAAGATCCTGATATCCTAAGTATCAAAGAATTTCATCAAAGGATATGAAAGTTATAGCTATATCAAGTATATCTGTCATTTTACTCATTGCACGCGCGCGCACGTGCATGCACGTACATGCATGTGTGCGCTGATCAAGTATTCTTGTGTACACTTCTAATATATATTTATATTCTGAGTTTCAGTGCAATTCATCAAAAAATGTACAAGTTAAATCTATATCGATTGTATTGGTTATTTCAATCAATGCGCATGCGCGCACGTGCATGCATGCGCATTCTGACCATGTCATCTTGTCTACACTATTAATACATCCTTATATTCTGAGTATCAAAGCATTTTATCAAAAAATATAATAGTTATAGCTATATCAAGTATATTGGTCATTTTACGCATTGCACGCGCACGCACGTGCATGCGCGTGCGCGCAAAATGACCTTCGTTCCGCAAATCTACATAACATTCCTATTAACCCTAAAAAGGTTTCACCTCAATCGGATGTGTAGTTTCGGAGATCACTCACGGACAAAAAAGTACCCAGGAAGAAAAATAATAATAATAATAATACTAGAAACTCATTGCGAGCAATGAGAGGTCTTCCGTGTGATTCTGAAAATAAAAAAGAAAAGTCAAGCTGAAAAAGTGATAAAAGAAATTCAGACACTCTGGAGATTTAACCCTAATCGTTAGCATGAAAATCCAACGTGCTAACCATTAACCATTCACTTTCTTACATCACTTCCTTTCACGACCGGAAGTAACGGTGATGCAAGATTTTCTCACGATTTATATAAACTGGTGACTGAATATCAGTCCTGAAAGTTTTAGTCCTCAGTCGTTTACTGTTGCCAAACAATATTGTGGGACTAAATTCTAATTCTGAGAACAGGTAAACACACAACCGGAAGTGAATTTTATAAAAATCTCTGACTGGTCTCTAGACATTTGCAGTATCTACAACATGCATGAAATCATTTCAGGTACTTCATTGATACGGGATATTTATGAGAAAGTTAAATATAAGAATAACGTAGTTTATCTCCTAAAACCGGAAGTTGACGTTTTTGTTTCCGGTGGAATCTAACATATTTCAAAACAGCAAAAGAGATGCAATAAAGTCATGTAAGTTTTAATTTTAAAAAGAAAAGTTAAAATTTTTGTTATCTTCGATCACTTCCTGTGACAAGCGGAAGTGACGACTGACGCGTTTAACCCAAATGGTTTCACCTACCCCTCAACGTCCATTACTCTTAAAATTTTGGTGTTTTAATCTTTTACCTGTTTTTGAGATCTCGCTCAGACAACTTCTCATTTTGAGGACAGGAAAACACGCGACCGGAAGTGAATTTTTGAAAAAATAATTAAGATTACTCTAGACATTTGCACTCTGAATAGCACATTTAAAATTCATTTCAAATACTTTATCTATATAGAATATTTACTGGAAATTAAAAAACTCAAATTATTTAGTTTTTCTCTTCTAACCGGAAGTTGTCGTATTTGTTTCCGGTGGGACGAACATCTTTCGAATCTACGAAAAAGATGCAATAAAGTGATGGAATTTATAATTAAAAAAAGAAAAGTTGAAATTTTCGTTTTCTTTGATCACTTCCTGTGACGACCAGAAGTGACGACTGACGCTCTTAACCCAAATGGTTTTGCCTACATCTTAAGGTCTGTTGTTCATAAAAGTTTGGTGTCTTAATCTCTTACCGTTTCTGAGATCTTGCTCACACAACTTCTCATTTTGAGGACAGGAAAACAAGCGACCGGAAGTGAATTTTACAAAGATATTTGACGTTACTCTAGACATTTTTAGTCTGAATAACATATTTAAAATTCATTTCAAATACTTTATCTACAGAAGATATTAATGGGAAAGAAAAATACTCAAATTATGTAGTTTTTCTCTTATAACCGGAAGTTGTCGTTTTTATTTCCGGTGGGACCAACATCTTTCGAATCTGAGAAAAAGATGCAATAAAGTGATGCAATTTTTAATTAAAAAAAGAATTGTTGAAATTTTCGATTTCTTTGATCACTTCCTGTGACGACCGGAAGTGACGGCTGACGCTCTGAACCCAAGTGGTTTTACTTACATCTTAAGGTCTGTTGCTCATATAACTTTGGTGTCTTAATCTCTCACCGTTTCCGAGATCTTGCTCAGACAACTTCTCATTTTGAGGACAGGAAAACACGCGACCGGAAGTGAATTTTACAAAGATATTTGAGGTTACTATAGATATTTGCAGTCTAAATAACATATTTAAAATTCATTTCAAATACTTTATCTACAAAGGATATTAATGGGAAAGAAAAATACTCAAATTATGTAGTTTTTCTCTTATAACCGGAAGTTGACGTTTTTGTTTCCGGTGGGACCAACATATTTCGAAACTACAAAAGAGATGCAATAATGTGATGTAAGTATTGATTTAAAAAAAGAAAGTTGAAATTTTACGATTTCTTTGATCACTTCCGTAAACGACCGGAAGTGCCGACGACGAACGAAAAGGCGATTCTGCAAATTTAGAAGTCACGTTCTATGCTCTCCAATAAGTCTCCAGTTCATATCTTTAGCCATTCTTGAGAAAAAGGGGCGACAAAACTTCATTTTAAAATCAGGAAATTGCCCGTAACTTGGAACCAAAATGGAATTTTCCAAATTTTCCTTGTGATGAACAAAGTTCATACAATGACTAATTTTTCCTGAAAGTTTCATTGAAAACGACTGAATAATTTTCGAGAAATCGCGTGCACAAAATTTTGTCAAAAAAAAGAATAATAATAATAATAATAATAATAAGAAACAGTAGAATCACTATAAGGTCTTCCGTGAAGACGGAAGACCTTAATTAATAATAAGAAACAGAGTAAAAACAATATGTTCCCAAACTTCGTTTGGGGAACATAATTATGCTCTGAATCGTACTTAATACTAATAAAAGTGAGATTAGATATCGGTAACAGAAAATTCATATGGCTTTGGATTTTTGTATGTCCAGAAGGTTATATTTAATAAAGACTAAAAATATTTATTTGCTTTTTATAAAAAGAAATATTATTTTAATTGTTTTGAATGTCCGAAGAATTTAATCTCACATGCTCATGAAAAGTACAAAGACTACATAGCATCGAGCTGCATTTGTGGTAATACACAATCCGAACATGTATGTTCCTGAGTAATACTCATTTATTGTCATAAGATGTTATTATCTTCAGGATGAAAAATATAAATCAATACTTTATTTTATGACTTTATCTCATATTATTTTGAATTTATAAGCATAATGTATACAATAATATTGCAGCGTATTTCTTGTAGCAGAATAAATTCTTTTCTTTTTAAAAGAAAGAAAATAAAAGAAAAATGAAGAAAATAAGTAGAAATGAATAAAAATGCAGTTTGTATTTTTGCCGGTAATTTAAGCACTCCCTCATTTATATCAGCCTATGCAATGTATAGACTTGTGAAAAGACGTAGTGTGGCACACTTGTACACTAAAGTACTAGAACGACAGGCATAGCCTCTCAGAAATATCAAAAATCAAACGATATTCGCTTCAATTTAAATCATGAGTTTTTAAACAGATGTGACTATTATTCGTACTATTTTGAAACGTGATGGTAGCTGGTCGTGCGTTGTTCCTTTATTCCGTAATTTCACATTATTTCAATGCATATTATGACCATGTAAGAAGTTCATCGAAAGATGGCTAAGTTCTGCATAATTCCTAAGCATGAGGAAGTTGCTCCCAACACTTTTCATATTAAGGAATTTGTCTCAAAACAAACACAACCTATTCCATATGGAAACAAGATGTGTTTGTGAAACACTGATGCCCCCGTATGGCAACTTATAGTGAAGGTTAACCTTCTCAAATACAAATCAAATATGCTGGTACCCAAAGTAAGGTCTTTTCTCTTAAAGTTTTTCAAAAGTAAGTCAAACATCAAGGCCAATGTCAAATGGTCAAAATTAATGGTGTCCGAGGAAAGGCCTTCTCACAAGAAATACACATGTGAAATATGAAAGCCCAGTCACCAACCGTTCAAAAGTTATAGCTAAGATTAAAGTTTATCAAAAGTAGGTCAATGTCGAAGGTCAAAAAGTCAAAGTTGATGGTATCAAAAGTAAGGTCTTGTCACAAGAATTACATAAGTATTAACGTCTTAGCACCAACTATTCAAAAGTTATGGTCAAGGTTAAGTTTTCTAAAAGTACTCAAACTCCAAAGTCAAGGTCAATGGGCTATAATTGTTGGTATCGAAAGAAAGGTCTTGTCACCAGAAATACAAATTTGAAGTATGAAAGCCCTTGCTCCAATTGTTCAAAAGTTATAGCCAAGTTTTTTTTTCTAAAGTAGGTCAAACTCCAAGGTCAAAGGGTCAAATTTGTTGGTATCCAAAGAAAGGTCTTGTCACAAGGACTACACATGTGAAGAATGAAAGCCCTAGCTTTAACTTTTCAAAAGTAATGGCCAGGTTTAAAGTTGGTTTACGTTTTGTAAAACTGGTTCAAAGTCCAAGGTCACAGTCAAAAGGTCAAACATGATGGTACCCAAAGAAAGGTCTTGTCACAAGGAAAAAACATACATGTGAAATATGAAAGTCATAGCTTCAACCAATCAAAAGTTATGGGCAATGTTAAAGTTTTTGCTGAGAAACAGACAAACATATAAACAGACAAACACACAGACGGACGGACAGGGCAAAAACTATATACCCCGAATCATCGATTACGGGGGCATAAAAATATCCGTATATCATTGAACTTTTACCATATTTGAAGCCGTACATATTTCTTCTATTTTTTAACTTATCACTTGACAATCACCAGAGGTACCTGACGTCGATCTGGCCAAATCCAGCAGAGACCCGATTTATACATTTGCACATAGCAGAATCCCCGTTTTTCAAAACCCATGCTGATTATTTAAATATCAATACTTTAATCATTTTCTCAGAATATTTTAATGCGTATTTCCTATGAGCATCCTTAACCTAGCTGCACTAAAAAATTGAAATACTTTATTTACAACATCCTTTAAATGTCATAACAATGTTATCGTCTACTGGAGAGGTTCAAGAAGGTGATATCTTATTTTAAAATAAGCAACTACCGGTATTTTTTCAGTCGGCAGAAATAGTATTCTGTTACTTTGACGAATGTATTATATTAATACTATTAAAAATGCTTTTTATAAAGGACTACCATACTGTTGAGGTTGTTTTGTTACAGATATATAAAAAATACCGGTTTTGTTAGAGTGAACCAGAATTTAATGAAAACTTCTACATGAGAAGAAGAAAACACTTGCTGTGGCCTTCAACTCGATATTCAGATATATCGACGACGTTTTATCAATTAACAATAGCTACTTCGATTCATATGTCGACTCGATATATCCAAGTGAACGCGACATAAAAGTCACCAAAGAGTCTGCCAAATCTGTTTCATATCCGGATGTTTTACTGACTATAGAAGATTAAGTCTAACTAACAACTAAATTATATGACAAGCGAGATGACTTCGGTCATTCTATCGTCAACTTTCCCTTTTTATGTGCTTATATTCCACTATAGCCTGCAAATGGTGCTTTCGTCTCCCAACTCCTTCGATACTCATTAACATGCCCTGAGAACAATCATTTTTTAATCGAAGCAGACTATTGACAAATAAGATAAAGTTATGGTGATTTCAAAAACATCACTGAAAATCAGCATTTCGTAAACACCATTGTCATTATAATAAACAATTACGTACTTTGACATATTTTATATGCTTTCGACGTCTAGGCACTTTTAGAGCCGCACGTCCCATAATGTAATAAAAGGTATATAAAATTCAGGGTTCATATGACCAAGGGAGTTTTTCTGGAGGATAGCATAATCGTAATATACAGGATAAAGAAAACCCTCTTTTTATATCAACAGCGTAAAAACGAGTATTTTTTTTTTTTTTTCATTTTACTATATATATATTCTATCTAAACTTTTAATACTTACGCATTAATACAGCACGGTTCTTCTAGAGTCGATAAATTTTATTACAAATGATTACGTTTAAGTATGCTATGGTGTAGATATGTGAAGTCAAGAAAACGGATCTAACGTATTATAACACCTTATTTAAATGTCAACTTCTGTTTATATTACGTTTCAGTACGCTTATGAAAAGTTGTTAATACAGCTGTAATAGGGCTGTCACGGTTCCCCGAAATAACTAAAAACTGCGGTTCAAGTTGTTTGGTTCGGTTTCGGTTCCATTTTACCGGATTTCGGTTTGGGTCTTGTTTATATGTTAGAATCTGTTTTTATACAAAGATGGCTTCAAAATCAAAAGAATGATGACGATAAAAGTGATAAAATTACATCACAGCTGAATTTTACTTCATTAGGTCATTATTTACACACTGAATGGTCGACGGATTTTTCTGTTATTTCCTGATCTTGACAAGGAGCACAAGGCGGGTGTGACCGGTCGGCAGGGGATGCTTACTCCTCCATGGCACCTGATCCCACCTCTGATGTTTGGAGGTCCGTGTTTTGTATTTTTGATGGACGTTTGAGCCTGAATACTGTTCGTTATCTTCATACATTTCATGCTATGACAAAACTCTTGTCACGAAAGGATTAGATAATTATCAAAACCAGCAAGAATGATCAGGTTGTAGGTAATAGTCGGCCTAGTTGTCCTAAACGCCAATGTCAAGACATTAATATGGTGAAGATTTGTTTTCAGGGTGAATGTAACATAACAAATAAAGATTTTTCAAGTTAATTTCATGAATTTAAGGAATAAAAATAGATGTAAATAACCGAACCGAAAAAACCGAAACCGAACCGAAAATTTTCGGAACCGAACCGACCCGAAAAAATTTTGGAACCGTGACAGCCCTAAGCTGTAAGGTATTAAAGCGTATTTTTGTTGTAAAAAAGCGGCAACGTATTAATGTGTGATTTTCTTTCTTTATAAATTTAGTAATGCATATATGTATCATAAAGTTTGCATACATTGAATCAATTTAGCGTAGCTAAGTGTGTTACGTAAGAGATCGAGATTAAAAAAAAAAAAAACATCAGATAAATATACTTGTTATCATGGAGTTTTTGTGGATTATGTAATATGCAGTTTTTTCCTAAATATCGATTGTGAAAATTTAAATATATTTTTAAAGAAATTGAAATTCATGCATAAGCAAAATATCTAGCTCTTCTACGGTAAAATTCCCTTGACTATATGAACCTGGAATTTTATATTCGTTTTATTATGTTGAGGTTGTCCTCTAGGATATCACCCTTGGCTCTATGAACCACGTTTTTTTTTTTTTTTTTTTGGTATACGGTTCATCATGTTACTGCCGTAGAAAGGATATCAATTGTTAGGTCTTTGTTGACAAGCTATTTTATCAAGGATTATTCCGTTTGTCAGATCAATACAAAGGGTTCCCGGCCGGGGATGTTTACTCCTCCTAGGCACTTGATCCCACCCCTATAATTTCAGGGGGCCAGTGTTTTATGCTCTGTTCACAAATTTGTATTCTTTGTGGCCATGATTTAAATATCTGTCACTGTTTGCTATCTTCAGCTTTTTTCCTTTATCATACATATATTAATGACAAAAGGAACAAAAAAACCAAATAAGAAGTAAAACAGGAAATTTTTAAGAATGAAAATGCATAATGCTTCCTTTCAAAATTATTGTGTTAGAAGGTAGAAAAGTATAACGAGACAATTGGAGGCGATGAAGGTTTCACTAAAGGTTCTCTGCATTGGCGTCACCTGTTTTCACATAACAGTTACTCTAGGTAATTTATACATGTATAATAATTTTGTATCCGATCGAGTTCATCTATAGAGATATGTAACAATAAAAAAATAATTTACATATACAGACGTATAAAGTGACAGAAATCTTTTCTTTTAATTTTCTTGTATAAAGAACAATTTCTAAAGCGAGACAAATTGACAAATGAGTTGATGATACAAGGATTTCAATGTTTAAATTAAAGCCAATATATCGGAAATATTAAAGATGATACAATAACCGTGTTAGCAAATAAAATATCTTTACATCAAATGTTGAATTTTTTTTATACAAATTGTTAGGCCATTAATTTTACACTGAATTGTCCACGATCGATGTGATCTTTCGACAGGGGTGCTTACTTCTCCAAATCTTTGATCCCACCTCTGAAAATTTTAGAGGTCTGGGTTTGCTCTGCTCAAAATTTGTGTAGCTCTATGGAGTTGAGAGCTTAATAAATGATTGTCTTCTTCATACCGTATTAATAAAAACATTGCTCGAATAGTGCATCTTCTTACCAAGGAAATATGACGTGCGAGAGAGAGAGAGAAAGAGAGAGTTTTAGGTTTGTATAATACTTAAAATCTATTTGCGAAATTGTTTTGAACCACATTTTTTAACACTTTTATTAAAAGACACCAAACTCATTCAATTGATTAAATTAAAGATCCGGTATGGGAAAATTCAGAAAGACGTAGTATGTCATGAAATACAGAAAGACGCTGAATGTCATGAATGAATATTTTCTTTTATGAAAACAAACGATTTCCCATTATTTGAAAATTTCTTTTTGAGGTGAGTAATTTTTAAAGATGATTGATAAATCTGATTTATTTTCTATTTGTTTGACATCTTATTCGATAATTTTTAACTAATAAAGAGACGTCAACGTTTGCCAGTGAACGGCTGCTAATATAGACCTATCCTTGGCTCACAGGGCCATTGAGTAGTCAGGGTTCTTTATCGAGCCAATGCCTTCCGTGACAAAAGAACCGCGTGTTTTTAAGGTCTCATCAGAAAGACCCGTAACTTTTTTTTCTAATGCCGGGTGGTTTGCGAAGGAACAGTCATTACCTATGTCTACATCTTATATTTTGACGCGGCGCGGCGAACAAGAATCAAACCTTGGCCTCCCGATCACGAAGCGAACGCAACATCACTAGACTACCGTCAACGATTGTTATGATGAAGAAAACGAAGAGTGATCAATCTCATAAATTCTGTAAAGTATCCTTATCGTTAAAGGGTGAAATACATTGACCACTGGAAAAACAAGAGGATGGATCAGTTGACAACAAGTGTCGACAATATTAGCATCCCTTGTCGACAGGTCACAAAGAGATATTTACAAGAACATGGATTTTCAAATATTATCCTAATAAAAAAAAAATACTTACACTATTACAACGAAAATATAATAATGACGCAAAATGTAATAAACTGGGATTGTTACGCTTTGCGTTATTACATTATGCGTCGAGATTAACGCGGAATAAATAATGACGCAAAATGTAATAACACACTTCTTAAGGTTAATATATTTTGCGTCAGGATCAGCAAATTGTAATAACGCGCTTCTTTGGCTTATAATATTCTGCGTTATTACATTTTGCGTCCAGATCAGCGCAGAATGTACTATGCAAAATGTAATAACACACTTTTCTGTCTTATCACACCTTGCATTATTACATGTTGCGTCGAGGTCAAGGCAAAATGTGATAACAAACTCTAAAAAAGATTTTATATTAGAATCTAGATATTATTAATTGAGATCATTTGAAATCGTATTTTTTTTCAAAAACATGTCATTACAAAATATGTGATACAGGGTTTGTTCAAAAAGAAACTGTGGTTCACAACGTTCTCTCTAGAACATGCGGTCATAAATGTATGTCCAGATGTGCAGCCTGGTAGACGTTTTCTTCCTTGTTTGATACAAGAAACTGATGACTCTTTTAAGACCTGGACACATGAAAAGGCATTTTAAAAATTCAAGATTCTTGGGAGAAGATATTACTTGTTTAGTAAGGTGGTCTAAAACATTTACTTTTTGTTTTAATGTTAAATCCCTCTATAAATTGACCTTTTCTTTCACAGAAAACGCACATATGGGAAGAAGTAATTGAAGCATTACTGTAAGATGTTTTATAATATTTTTTTTTTCAGATTAAGACTTCCCTGGTTGTAACATTGAAAGCGTCTTAAGGAGGTTGGATCCTGCCATCAAAAGTAATGAGAATTTTTTATCAAGTATATTTTTAGAATTTATACACATAGCTTTATTAAAAATCAAAACAAAAAATGGGCTTCTTTTGGCGCTTCTTTTGGCGCTACAGAGCATTTAGTTTGACTTTTTTTGCACTGTAAATACGTCTTACACATAAATCAATTTTTAAAGTTTTTCCTTTAATATTTTTTGTTCAAATAAATTATGCTGAACAAACACAGTCTTATTTCATCTTAAATAGACACATTAAAATTTGTAACAACGAAGAAATTTTCTAATTAATCCGCATGTTCAATTATTTGACCTTTTTGTACTCAAACATTTTCATTTTTCTGGCATTAAAATTTAACAAGCAAAAAAATCATTTGAAAGTAATGACATTTTACTGAATTTAAGAAGAATGGTTAAAAGTATCGTATATATTCAGAAAAGAAAATTAAAGGTGGGGGTCTGTGATGTTAATTTTTAGATATTACTAAGATATTGCTAATTCTAAGCTTAATTTAGGGCTATTTTTTTCTTCATTTCCACAATATATTTGCTATATTTATCAAATATGATGATAGAATTCATGACAGTTATTTAATAGATAATTTAGGACCAATATAAAACAGTCCACTGCACAAAATAACTATGTGTGCAGACTGCCTGTAAAAATAGGAATCCAAACTTAACATACTTTAAATACTTCGAAAGAGAAAAGATGATTATTTTCTTCTGAAAAACCTTCCGCCACAAAATATAGTTCCTTACTTAATGCTTTTGGTATGGAATTTAATCATGGAGTTTTAACTGAACATAGTTAAACTGGCATTGTAGAATTCAAATTTATTGTAAGAATTAAAACATTATGTAGAATTTTTGAAATATAGGTTAAGATAAGAATCTGCTCAAAAGCTCAGGAGCGAACCTCGTTAAATGCCCTTTCTCATAAACAATAACTTAATTAGTTTTTTCAGAATAAATTGCCCTCTACGTAAAATATGGAAATGACGAAGTTTCTTTTTCCCATGACCCTAAAAAAGTTTTTGTATACATTATGATACAGCATTTCGTTTTCATATATCATATATCCAGGGTTTCCCTTTCATTTTAAAATCAAGTACATTTAAACGATTACTAGTTACTGTAATAAACGAGAGATAAGAAGGGCAAAGGTAAATATGAAAGTTTTTTTTATCTGATCTAACTTTCCGTCCTTGTATTTAAGATTGTCACAAGATATATGAATATTAGGAACTTCATGTAAGCTTGCTGTAAACAGTTGATATTGATATTGTGGTGGAAAATATATACCAGATAAATTAAACAAACACGTACGCAAGGATTAATATTACGTATATTATCTCAAGAGCGAATGAAAAAAATATTGCAAGGGATTTAAAACTACAACAATAACAATAAATCAATCAATCGATCTTTAAAAATGCTTAAGAAATGTCATCACTTCATTCAATACTGATATATTTTTTCTGGTAAATATCAAGTGAACAACCTAAAGAGTCTATTTTTTACGTAGACTTCTATAAAATAAATGAGACAATTAAAATTGCATGTCATTTTAAAAAAAACATGTTTAGTAAAAATCTGCCTCTTAATTAAGCAATTGACGTTATTCGGAGAGAATGTTATTTTTACTGATGATAGTAAGACAAAAATGAAAATTACGCAACGTAAAATAGTACTCAATTTTTTTTTTTAGAAAATCTCGCTCAAAACATGATGTATAAAGGCGAAGCTTCTCAAAGTTCAGTGCATTTAGACAATTGGGCAGCAGCAGACAAAGCCATAGATGGACATATTCAAGAGGAAAAAGGAAAGGATTTCTGTAGTTTTACAAAGTCGTCGGTGTATAAAACAGCGTGGTGGAAGTTTACCTTGCTTCACCAATCAAATGTCGCCTACTTGCTACTTTTCTTCAGGAAATCAAGTATGCCATTATATTATTTCTAACAAGCCTTTCTTCAGAACAATGGAATTAGATTATGTCTATGAGCATTCTATATTTTCCTTTCAAAGTAAAAAGATAAATGCACAATAATGATCTAGCATTAGCTCTCTTTAGAAAATTGACTTTGGAAGCTTACTTTCGAAGTGTTGCGTCCAGGAGTATTTTGATAGACAACATCCTGCATCAATTCTTAAGTCATCAGTGTACCTAACAAATGTTCTATTTAGATTAAATTTCTAATTCCAAAATGGTATTTTTCTATATTTTTAAATTGAAAATCGTTTCCCTTGTGGAACACTGAGCAATATAACAATATTAAATAAAAGAATATGGCACTTAATTGTCTGTTCAACGATCAACGCAGTGATTTAAAAAATGGTTGAAAAATTGTACCTATGAGATTTGAAAAATGTAATTTTAATACGCTAATAAGTAAAATTGCAAATATGTCTGTTACAAGTCAGTAACAAATTAAAATATATATCTATAAGCTATAAAATATCTTAAACTACCTATCTGAGTAAAGATACAGGTGGGTATGTTAAACATTGTTCTGTGCCCCCCCCCTTTTTTTTTAAAGAGAGAGAAAAATGTCTACTTACAAAAAATCCAAAAGGTCTCGAAAATTTTAAGGAAAATTTTTGACATATCTGTTCTAAATTTAAAGCGTCCCACCTTTCATCACAAAACAAGTTAGACCTGATCAACTAGAACCCTTAACCCCAGTCAACAACTGTATACTATTTTGATGAACGACCATTTTTTTTCGATTTTCTATTCCTCCTCTTAAGCACTCCTTCATAAATTCGATTCGTATAGAAGTATTTCATTATTTTCAGTAGACGCTATGCACCTTTCTTTTATTACATATTAAATTTTCTTCAAAATATTAGAAATAAGTTGTAGTTCATGAGATCATAGTTTTGGGTTTTTTAAATAGAAATTTTCTGTGATTTTTACATTAAAATACGAAAATTCCTACTCTTTTAGGTTTACACATCATATTTTTCCACAGTCTCTAGTCTCACAGTGGTTATTAAAGAATCAAGTGAAATTATGATTATCTAAAGTCTACCAGTGATGATTCAAATTGGAATTTATTTTTGTCCAAAACGGTTCTTTATTTAAATTCATAGAGCGGAATGAATAAAGGAAGGAATATCCCTTGTATTTATAAGGAAAAAAGTTGACATTTTTATATTCTAAAAGCCTTCAAAAGTAATAAATTATTGACACCCTTAATGTATAAGAATGGTACAGTTAAAACTTAATTAATATTCTATTTAGGATGAATTCTTGTTCATTTAGCTGTGAATCGCCATACTGGATTCAGTGTTTTTGTTTTCAATGAGTCATTGTACATACCACCATCAACCGGTGGATATAAAGTGTTCACACAGAATCCGTCTTCCTGTCCAAAACAAGTGATGAATGTGACTATCAACAAAGTTACTAAAGGAATAGCTGTATTCAATACAAAGAATCCACCGCTCAATACAAGTTGTGAAGGATATGCGCCGTCATATACCACCATTGAAATATGTGAAATAATGGTTATGGGTATGTTCTATTTAAAAGGATTTTAGAAAGGTATTTGTTTGTACACAAGCTGCACAATTTGACAGCTTCCAATTTCAGTTAGAGGTGGCAAAACCAAACATCTTCGATTTGGGTGGGCACTATCAAAAGCAAAATCTTCTTGTCAATCCCATCAAAAGTTCAACAGACATAATAATTGAGCGACCACATCCATTAGGAAGCACAGTTTTCTAAAGTATACTAAATTCTACAAAATTACTGGGGGGCCGTACACCCTCCATCCATCTTCATTCCTACGTCCTCGCCATGAAAATAATTCTTTTCGAGAAAAAAAAAAGAATGATATTCTGCACACATACACATCGAGGAAATAGACTCATCTTTGCCCCTTGTCTATAAATGAATTAAACTTTCACTATTGATATTTCCTTTAATGGACGCTAAGAGGAAACTAAAATTACGATACATGAGAGAGAGAGAGAGAGAGAGAGAGAGAGAGAAAACATATATAAACATCTAATCTCTATATTTTCATGAAATTAACCATGATAAAGCACAATTTTCATATGATATATACGTATTTTCAATTATTTGGTAGATAAATAATGATTCTCCGACTGTTTGATACTTAAGCCGTGCGCAACGAAATATTTCGCAGAAGAACAGTGTTTATTCCCGCAATGCAATACAATCTGCGTTAAGATTGAAAAATTGCCCACACTGACAATTTGTTAATCAAGGCAAGGAAAAAATTTAAAAAATTGTGTCACGATTCCTAGTTTTTAATTGGTTATATAATGCGATCAGAATGTTCAAAATTGAGACTACGAAAAGTACCGCTATTCTTGTAAGGAAAGAAATTAGTGATGGCAGATCATAAAGTTTCCTCAATTAAGTGAAGAACTAGATATTTTCCATGTATTATTTATTTCATAATAATAGATATTTCCGTCAAGTACCCAGATTATTATCAGATTTAGAAAACTTTGTTGAGGAATCAACCATAGAGGTGTCACGAAAAAATAGGGAATTTTTGATGAGGAAAATAACTACAACTGAAACTTGGATTCATCATTATAATCCATATCATAAACAAATGTCCAATCAATAGAAAACTTGGAATCCACTCCCCAAAAGAAGGGTTTAATTTCTTGATCCCTTGAAAGGCTTATGCTAATTATATTCTTAGATACATGCAAAGCTGTTCTAATTCATGCAGAACACAAGTGATATCTGCTAATACAAAGCATTACTCAATGGTATTGTAAAATGAGAGAAACCCAAAAATGAAACTATTTTATTTCTCCGGATTATAAAGATAAGAATTGGCAATTTTAAACAATGAATAAATCATTGGGTACTCTACTCAGATACAAATGAAATTATTTCAGCTAATGAGAACTGTAGCACATTTTTGCAACACATCAATAACGTACATGAAGAAAATCCCTTTTTATACCCTAGGTCTAATCTAAGGTTATTTTGAATGCGCGTTTAGGAAAAAGCTGCTTGAACGCGTTTAGGAAAATAAAGCTGCCTGAACTTTTAAAAAAAGTGAGGAAGTATGATAACGTATTATTAGTCGTATAAATAAGTATTCTAAGATAATGGAGATTCAAGTGTGCTCCAACCGTGAAACAGGGTGTAGATATTGAACTACACTAGGGGATTAAAGTTTCAACTAATAAAGTCTTAGGAATATCAAGACCATGTTTGCACATACTGATAAGCAAGTATCATCAGATTCTAAAGAATCAATTTTGTATAAATCTTGGTTGGACTACGATAACGAAGCAAAGTATTACCTGGGTATAAGTAGGAAACATTCTTTAAAAAATTCTCAAAACAGGCATTCATAGCTGACTACATTTTTAAGAGATTTTCCTTCGGTGTTGTAGATTCAGGTTTGTTTAAGTCATGGATCAAGGGATCAATATTGTTGGGTCACAGAAGAGATAAACTTTCACATAGATACATATAGTGTATCTGTTTTAAAATAGTCTTTTCAATCACCATAATATGCGGCGGGTGTGACCGGTCGGCAGGGGATGCTCACTCCTCCATGGCACCTGATCCCACCTCTGATGTTTGGAGGTCCGTGTTTGCTCTGCTCCTATTTTGTATTGTATGATGGAC
Source organism: Saccostrea echinata (assembly GCF_033153115.1). Taxonomy (NCBI): domain Eukaryota; kingdom Metazoa; phylum Mollusca; class Bivalvia; order Ostreida; family Ostreidae; genus Saccostrea; species Saccostrea echinata. Next base: position 17,834,372 of record NW_026889754.1, on the reverse strand, counting down.
TTTTGAGCTTGAATACTGTTCGTTATCTCCATATATTTCATGCAATCATCTTTATGAAATGATGATTAAGTTCGTTCTAATCACGGTCACCTGGTAGGTTTGGACCATTAGAAGGGACAAATATAAGACGAAAAATAGTTTTTAAAAAGTTCTCGAAATGACTGCAGGGACAATTCGACGCAATTGAGCGCCGTAGCCCTTTGGCCTCTTGTTTAAATGTCTGGTTTATCATTGTCTGTTATTTAATGGGATGAATATCAGAGATATGGAAGTTAAAATATGGATTTCTTAGAGCCAGTCCACGAACATTTTGAACACCTGTTAAATTTGTTTCTATACAACAATCGATTAATTCCATTTGAATATCTTAATCCTCTACACAACACATTCAGACAGTGTTAATTATATTTCTGAAGGGTGTCACTTTCAACAATATGGAGAAAAACGCACGTCGTGCTCTGTAAAATGTTTGAACAAGGAGTGCGATGCGTTCAACGGGTCCTGCATATATGGTTGTAGCAATCGTTTAATGGCACCACCGGACTGTACACGTAAGTCGATATCTTTTACAGCCGATAGCTGATGATCCTAAACAGGTGCATTGCAAAGGTTACTATGCTGTGAGTAATGAAGGAAAAAGAAAAAAAAATGAAGTCATAATTTCAGTTTCTGAAAGACATACTTTTTATTTATTGAATTTCAGAATGTCAAGATCATAAATACCGACCAAACTGCGTATTTAACTGTGGCCACTGTAAAGACGGCAAACCATGCTCTAAAATTAATGGAACATGTGTAAGGGGATGTGATGCTGGATGGAGCGGGTCCTTATGTTTGAAAGGTTACCACTGGGATTTTTTGATGTGTGATACAAGGATTATGTTATATATGTTATTAAAAATGGATGATTTCCTTATCTGTATAAAAAAAAATAACTATTTTTTATGTATCGATAAAAATGAGGAATAAAGAATTCCAATCCAACTATTCAATTTTTCTGTATCCTGTATATCTTTTTTTCAGTTACACCTTCTCCTGGAGATTTACATTCAGGTGAGACCTAACCAAAAAGTAATGCATACTATAAACTTTTATTTTAGCTTACTAGTATTATAAAATTGACTTTTATGGTTAGGTAATGTACATATTTCGACTTATCCAATGGAAATTTGTTTTGGTTTTGTACCAGACAGAAATTCGATAATCACTGCATAGGGGGACATTTTCAACCATGTTTTATTTTCGCCCCTTTCGCCCTCGTTGCTAGTGCGCGAATGTAAAACGTGGCGAATTCAAGAAAAACAGCATAATCTCATAAGCAAAATTTTGATTGGGCGAATTTAAAGCGGGAGAAAATTGTTTGCAAGTGTTAAAAAATATAGTGTATGCATATACAGAACGTAATTAATTCTGTTGTGAAATATTCATATATAACAGGTATAAGGGTCAATAAAATGCTGCAGACAACTTATATAGTTGATGTATATAATTACATGTACTTGTTTAGAAAATATCACAAGCATAAAGATATGTAAACACCTATACTTAATTCTGATACATAGTAATAAGGTGTCCTCAGACATTTTAGTATGTTCAAAAGAAACGATACTCGTCTGACCCTATGTCATTTGAATACGTTTCTAAGCTTTCAAGTATATACTTTCAAGTTAAAAATTATAGTGAAGACAATTTTAAAAAGAAATTGTTCACAGTTGGGTATACGAAACTTATTTATATATATTTTTTTACATCCTACAAGCACTGTGCGTCGTAGAATGACAAAATGTTGTGAGGAAATATCCCCATTTGTCTTGAAAACACTTACTGATTGTTCAACTTATTTTTCTATAAAAAATAAAATCTTCAGTGTAGTCAAAAACTGCCCTCAACTGAAGAAAAGAAATTGTTTCCTTTTATTTATAATCAATGGCTTCAAACATTATGTTCTGTTTGTAGATCAAGACATTTCCAAGACGTCATCTGTAATTATATCAATTTTTTCAACGCTTGTTGCTGTATCATTCATATCCGTGGGGGTATTAATTGTATACAAAAGAAGAAAACTGAGAACCATGCACAGTGGAAAAGATCAAACAGATAAAATTCCATCAGAGTCGGTGGAAAACCCGAAGTTGTATGATCGAGTAGCAGTTAAGATCGACAAACAGGCCTATGATAACATCAATTTGTAATCGAAAAATCATCTTTATTTTTTTAGGGGAAATACTTGTTTGTATCTCAGCCCAGAGTTGGATGGAACTCTTTACCTCTTTGTCCAAAAAAGTTCTTTTTTTCTTTAAAAATCAGAATTCTAAAATTTTGAAAAGACCTATATTTTATTGTAATAAATACTCTCTATTTTCAACAAGCTTTTAAAAACACATCTGAATTAAATCTGCTTAAAGAACATCTAAGACACTTTTAGTAAATCAAATCTATTGTGGATTGCCAGGGAGAACTTAAATTACTTCGTGATTTTTTTTTAATCTGATATGTCTTAATAAAATTTTGTAATAGTATAATAGCATGCTTTTTGAAATATGTATAGTATTATTTGCTAATTAAAAAATAACTTACAAAATCTACATTATTGTTTAACGTTGAGTGACCAGAATCGCAGTATACATTGAAAAATTTAGAAAGTTTTTTAACACCCCCCCCCCTTTTTTCAGTTTTGTCTATAACTTGTGTTAAATATTTATTGAACCCCCCCCCCAATTTTCGTTACTATTTAAATTGTATCAACTCTCATCTTTATTTTCCCTGTTTATTGAGTTGACATTATACTACATGTATGGCCGGCCACCAAAACATTGATTGCTTCAGTCTCCTCGGCTGGGTGACGTGGTGGTGTGTTTATTTATTTATAATTTATTTATTTTTCAAAAGATAAAAATAGATATACTAAGTATATCTATACGGTCATGCAGAGGCCTGCCCATCTCTACTTCACTAAGGAAGTGTTGAGGAGATGGAACAGTGATTTGAGGCTGGAAGCATAAGGTGAACAAATAAGAATAATAACAATTCTTATCACCAATGAACGATTTATCATAATAAGATTAATCAATATATATAAATATACAAAATACAAAATGCAAATAACTCCCAAGGTGATTCACCGAATGTTACAGTAACTCAGACCTATGACTTACTCTTAGACGTCCTTTTTAATTTTTTCATTTTTCTTTTCGTTTTTTTTTAAATATTTTTTATCAAACCTATATATTAAAATAATTCATAGTTATTCTCAATTCCCTGTAATTTGTTTTATTTAAAACAATTTGCTTTATACTATATCTGTAAATTATGGCTCCAATAACTGTAAATCTTTGGAGTACTGTTACGTCATACTGTGAAAAATGACGTCATATCAACAGAGAAGAACCCTGTCAAGTCGCCATGATGTAATTCAATATAGAAGACTTAAGGTAAGTACCTTAGCTAAGATATAAATGTAGTGTTAGATACATTACTAAACTTATATATTAGACGTGCACTTTTTTGTTTATACACTAGAAAATAGAAATACACATTTACCGGAAATGGCGAGGACAGGTTTGTCGTGCTAGAATGAATGGCCAATTCATTACCGAAACAAACCTGCATGGAGTTTGGGACTAGCACCTGATGAGAGTTCCCTCACAAAATTACTGGCATACTAGCCTATATCTTTTGGTATTTTTGGCATATTTTAGAATAATAAATACGCTATAGCACAAACTCAAAATTTCTAAATTTTATTTGGCATAACTCCTTCCTGGTCGTTTTCTTTATTACAATTTTCTTTTTTGTTCACAAATACGCACATATACAAATTCCTATAATCTATCATAATCATACAATGTATAATACTGTATTTTGGTTTTATAGAATTATTTGTTGCCTACTTACCAGTATAATAGCATGCTTTTTGAAATATGTATAGTATTATTTGCTAATTAAAAATAACTTATAAAATCTACATTATTGTTTAACGTTGAGTGACCAGAATCGCAGTATACATTGAAAAATTTAGAAAGTTTTTTAACACCCCCCCCCCTTTTTTTCAATTTTGTCTATAACTTGTGTTAAATATTTATTGAACCCCCCCCCCTAATTTTCGTTACTATTTAAATTGTATCAACTCTCATCTTTATTTTCCCTGTTTATTGAGTTGACATTATACTACATGTATGGCCGGCCACCAAAACATTGATTGCTTCAGTCTCCTCGGCTGGGTGACGTGGTGGTGTGTTTATTTATTTATAATTTATTTATTTTTCAAAAGATAAAAATAGATATACTAAGTATATCTATACGGTCATGCAGAGGCCTGCCCATCTCTACTTCACTAAGGAAGTGTTGAGGAGATGGAACAGTGATTTGAGGCTGGAAGCATAAGGTGAACAAATAAGAATAATAACAATTCTTATCACCAATGAACGATTTATCATAATAAAATTAATCAATATATATAAATATACAAAATACTAAAATTCAGTTTTGAATTTATTTATATAAATATTTCTCTAACTGTCAGGTTCATTTTCAGTAGTTTTTTCCCAAATTTATGTTTGTAGTCATTATATTATTCTTGTAAAAGCATGAAATACATACAAAAAGTACGGTTGCCAGTGCATTTGAATACTGTAAACCAATTATTCGCATCAACTTTTATTCGCGATTCGTCAGTTTCAAATCAATCCGCTACGATTAATTTTCGCGACTGAGGAAACATTCTCTACAAATACAAAAGAAAATAAATGGTTCGCAGCGATTAAAATTCGCGAGTTAAAGTAGGTCGCAAATCTCGCGAATATTTCTCGCTCGCGATTAAAAGTTAGTTTACAGTACATTTGAAAAAGCAAACGGTCAATTTCTATGGTACCTTTAAATTGTTTTCTTCAGATATGGAGCAGTATTCGTAGGAATTATCAATGGAAATATGAATGTAGCTTATTACAGGTAGATTGAAGTGAGATACTATAACTTCATGAAATTGATCCAGATACCATATTATCGCAGCATTTTTGGGCAAACATAACATGTTAATCAGAAACAGAATAAAATCTTAATGATTTGATTCAATTGTACCCAGTTGTGAAGTAAACGAAATTTGTACATTCAAACAAGGCTAAATTCAGTGTGAATTCAACAAAACACTTTTTCAAGGTTTACATTTGTTTTAAACCTTAAAGTTTATACAAATGTAAAACGCAAAATAACGAACAAATTAGGTAGAGAGAGAACTTGTTGTCGGAGGTGTATTAAATTCGTCTATTTTGCACTTAAGTTAAAATTTCAGTTATATCCCAATAACCACTTCTATTCCAATATATGAATTATGATAATATGTGTTTTTAAATACGTCACTGCATTGGAGAACTATCATGACAGGTAGAAAAATAAATTATGTAGAAAACTGAGTTTCAGGGAAAAGATGTGTCTCTATGGAAAACAAAAATATCCTCATTCTTTCCATACAAATATTGTAGTTCTTGCAAATGCTATAAAGAAGTAGAGAACAAGCTTATCTTTGCTTTCTTCATCTCTGAAAATTGGGAAAAAAATAGGAAAGTACTTTTGTCCTTCCCATACTTTTGGGAATAGTTTAGTGACATACATTAATTTGATTGCGTGTTGTACATTTATTTCATTATATGAAAAATAAATATTACTTGCTCAGTATTGATAAAATCAGTGTCTAGCGCTTTTATGCTCTTTCTTACTAGATTCTAGATTAAATAGCAGCTGTCTATGATGTCAAAAATACAGCGCAACTAAGGCTACAAAATGAGGCTTGGTCAAATTTATACGGGAAATGTTTACTATGACATCACACAAAATTAACAATTACCTCAAAATGAAAGATAAGTGATTTAAAACTTTTGCAGAGCTTTAAACAAAATCAAAACTTATTTTTGTAGGCAGTCTTGTCGTTATGATTAAATCCCAGCTTGGTATAAACAATTAACTGATCGCGATGCACTTGTCAATGTGACGTTATATCGTAAAATTTGACGCAGTTTGTGTGATCAAGTAATATTTTACACCTACTAGTCGGATTTCTATTTGCAGAATTAAACCCAAAGCAGTGAATTTAAGCCGAGAAATATCGATACATCTTTGTTATATATAAAATATATTCATGATTAGTAAGGGTGTTTCATTTTTATTTCTTTTTACTTAATATGGGAAAAATAGATCCTGGATAAAAACTACGTTAACCATGTTGAGAACGATAAATATTATATATTTTTAATGGTCACGTTATTTGCTAATCATGAAGTATTAGTGAACACATCTGCAGGACTGAAGTCATCTATGAATACATATATCAATATTGCAAGGACATGACTTTAAAAGCCTTTCTTCAGTTTTCAAATACCATTAGCATATTTTATAGTTCACTCAGGACTCTTGGAATTCAGACAAACTCTACTATTTGGTTGACAAAATCACCTTCGTAAGACTGCAAGGAGATTTTTTTCACTTGTAAGCTGCAATAACATAAAAAATAAATATTTCATTTGCATGATTTCATTAAGTTTGCAGCACTTTTTTGAATAGAGTGATAGGGCATTGTTTTATGTTTAGAAGCGTACCATGGTTCTTGAGTGTATGACATCGCATTAAATCGATTCATCATTATCCGTCCATATGTTTTCATAAAAATAAACGGTGCATTACTTTCAAAGATTCTAACTAGGGAAAGTAAAGAAAACATATGACTGAATTAATTAAAAGTCATGGCATTTAAATTTTTGTTCTTTCAAATATCTGTAAATAGTGCTCTGTTACTTATAAAGCACACACGTTTACAGTGAAAAAAATATATTCGTCGACTTTTAATTTTACACTAAATGCTTTAGATTTACCATGATAGTCTCGTTGAAGAGAGCAATGCAACCAGTTCCTTCCTTAAAACGCAATGTGTGATTTTTTTTACGAACAACAAAAAAGTAAGTTTTGAGGTACAGTATGAGTGAAATACAGATTAAAATTGCAAATTATTTCATTTTCTAATATGTTGAAGAATTATTGTGTCTTGTGTGATATCATATTAACCCTCTCCCTATAAATGAGGCCCCGCTTCCTTTTTTGTTACTTTAACTGTGCTGGACGTTCCTTTTAAATGTCACCGTAATAATGAAAGGGACAAGACTTTTTTTTTTCAAATCGCAATCCCCTTTGATTAGGTTGGACAACTTAAATATTCCAACTTTTCCTTAATGAACCGATTTCTGCATTTCTCTAGGTGAAGTGCTCAGGATCTCGATGAGCCTCCTGAGCCTATTGTTTTATTACTTACCTATTTTAACGGCCTTTATATTTATATTTGGTTTATTGTTTGGTTATTATTCTAAGAATGACTATTAATGAATAATCAAATAATATTGAACTTTCCTCTCTTTTGCTTAATAGTTTTTTAGTCCCGGAGTAAAGCAGAATATTTTTTAAACGATTTGAGCTTTTGCATGTTGTCTTATGTTGTCTTGAAAACGTAATTATGCTATATTAATATTAAAACCCCAAAAATATCAAATATGGCATTCTATTACATAACTTATCAAAATGAAGACAGTATAATGAACTATTAAATCAAATCATTATTGTGTTTCAAAATAAAGTTAGCTCAGCTTTCATAATGGGTAGAATACTAGGTTCGGGGAATTAAAGGTTTTACAGTATTTTACATTTGACATTTTATAATGGTGTTTCCTATTCCATTGCAAACATGTAAAGATGTTATTTTTATCTTATCTGCATGTCTTTTCGACATCAAATTTTATCAATTATTAACAAAAGAATTTGGGACTTTTAGCACCTTGTCGTCCTGTAACTTTTGAACCTAACCTCGATTCTCAAGATTAAAGAAAGATTTTCGTAAATGACAGTAGTTCGGTACATGTAGCAGGTTATCTTTCTTTTTCAAATATAAATCTTGTTTTATGTTATATACATTATCGTATATACATATACCCCTAGGTTTCAATGTTTTTGACGACTGACACATCTGACATTATTTGAACACTTAATTCATATACAGTTCTTGCTTCCAAGAAGATTATGGTTACCTTTATTGATAATCAGTACTTTATTGGATCTACGATTTATCAACAAAATCTAGGTTTGATTTATTAAAAAATATATTTTATATCCTATTTTGAAAGACTTTGAATTTTAATGTGTTTTTCTTCAGAGATATTTGCATTTTTTGTAGAATGGGGAATCTGTTTGAGGATTCCTTGAGGAGGGTAGTTTCGGGTCTTTGCGATAGAGACACTGTGGATTTCGCAGTCCAAAACGAGTTACAAGGGATATTTAGTAAAATTAAAATTACAACGTAAATAAAGGGGGAAGATTTTTTCTCTCTCTCTACGCCAATTTCCTTCTATCCTTTCTTTCATTTTTTTTTTTTTAATTTTGAAAACTTCCAAATGGTTTTATTTTATAACCATAATTACGGAAGAAAGACGTTTCACGAGAAGTCAACCAGGACGCAAATGTTTATGCTAAAATTAAGATTAATCCTCATATTAAAGATATCATTTAGCAGGTAGAACAAACTGTACAAGACCATTGGATGACATGGAAGTTTTATTACAGATTGTTTGCATTGGAGCAGCCTTTGTTAATAAGGCAGAAAGTTTAGGTAATTTATATATTACTTTTGTATTATATGTATTTCACATATTTAAAAAGCGTAACCGAAAAAAATTTTAATAATGTAGTCATCAAAGGCATTAACGATTGTAATTGGAAGGAATACAGCTTGCATTCTTTCATATTTATTATAAATTTTATATATTACAGAAAACTCCTAACCTGATAAGATAGACTTGAAAGCTAGCACAACAATAGTCACAGTATACGTCTCTTATGATGGCTTCTAGCCGAAAGAGACAGTGTCTGTTATTTAGCTAAATCATTGCATTTACGAGTTTTCTTTAAAAAATTCACTGTGATTTCACGAATTATATAAATTATCAGATATATGAGAATGATCACAGTACGATTTCTTAAACTTTTACATTGTGTATTTTGAAGAACCACATGCGTTTAATTAAACGACTTTTTGTTTGACGATACACGAGATGTTATCTAGGAATTCTTAGACCGTCGCTATGAAATTAAAACCGCTTTAAATATATATAAATAAAATATTACACATTTATTCAAAATTCTTTTTTGGTCAACAAAATGAAGTGTAAGACATACGATTTATATTTTTAAAACAAAAAGATGTTAATGTTTTCGTAAGGAACAGTATGGCCACGCAGAACAACTTCAAAATACGATGTATTTTTACTGTTAATCTAATGGAGATAATATATTGAGACGGGCTAATATCGTCCAATTTTCACGTTCATTCACTAGTGTGTTGTGTAACAGTTGTTTGTTTATTAGTTAGGTATTAGCAGATTTAATATTGTATTCATATGGGACAGAATTTATTCATAAACTTTTACATGAAAAGAAGATGTCTCTTTTTGTGGTCTTTAATTCAACTTTTATATATATATATATATATATCGACGACGTTGTTTTTTCCCTCGATTAACAATATTCACTTTTATTTCTACGTTGATCGTATATATGTATTAGAAATGGCGTTTATGGTAACCTAACAAAAAACTTTATGATAAACGTTATGACTTAAACTTTTCTATCTTCAACTTTCATTATTTATGTAAGAATACTCCATTATCACATGCATTTGAAGTTAACGTCTCCCAGTTGATTTGATACGCAAGAGCATGCTCTATCGTAGGAACAGTTCTAAAACGAGGCAAGCTATTGGCTTGTTTAAGAAACTAAGAAGTTTATAAAACATATATCAGCAGTTTCGTTTAAAGTCAACATTTCGAAAATTCAATGGTCGATACAATGACCTTGTTAGCAAATACAATCTATCTTTAAGTCGAATGTTGACTAACGTTTTTGATACGAATTGATAGGACATTATTTACACACTGAATTGTCTACAGATTTTTTCCCGTTTTCTCTATCATTACAAGGAGCACACGGTGGCTGTGACATACTTACTCCTCCATAGCACCTGATACCACCTACGATGATTTTTAGGTCTGTTTTTTAGGTTGTTTTGCTCTATATTTGTATTGTTTTAGTGGACGTTTGAGCTTTATAACTGTTCGTTATCTGCATATTTCATTCTATGAAACCTTAATGTAAATTCAAAATAAAACGCCAAAAAGTTAAAAGTGGTCGAAAATGACATCGGAAAGGGAATGTGTTTAACTTTTTGAGGAAAGAGTCACATAGATTACAGAAATGCTTTGAACAATCCCGAGAGGAAATTAGTCCAAATTGCATTGTTTTTTAATGGCACAAGAAATTCAGAGAGAAAGAGAGAGAGGAAAAGGAGAGGAGACACATTTAATGTCTTTTTACGATTTGGGTCTTGAACGTCAGTCAAATCGAAAGGTACCGTTGCTTGAGTATGTTAGAAATTAAATTTCGCTAGGTGGATTCAACTGATAAATGATCTTTTATCTTCTGCTTAATTCCACAATGTAGCGTTTTGAAAATCAGATCTTAATGAAAAAAAAATAATGAAGTCATATAGACAAGATGAGTTTCAGTCACTGTAAAAAACCGGGAATCTCGTCAAAAAATGTGTAGTGAGGGGCGGACGTTCAGAATCATTGACGTTGTCGAACGTAAGAAAACGTAACGGCGACAGTGCCGGGTGAATTTATAATATCTTTTACATTACATGTTAATTTTGCGAATTATTAAAACATATCCAGCTAAAACTTCTAACACTTTTTAAACACTTCTTCTGTTCCTTATAATTTTTTTTTATGCACAGCATACAAATTATCAATTATATCGAACCAGTCCACGAACTTTGGGAGGGCCCTTCGTATCGTCAAATAATAAGAGATATTTACATAAAAATGGAATAATGGTTTTAAATTCGCATTTTAAGGTTATGGATTACGAATTGAATTTTTTTTGACAATAGCTGACGTCAAACACCTTTTCCTTAGTCTGTTAATATACATGTATTTCAAATTACTTAATATCTTTATTTTTTTTTATTTTAGCCACCGACCAAGCATGTTTCTCTGCTGGTTGACATTCTGTCCCCAGTGACACTTGTTCTTGTCGTTCGGCAATTATTCTATGGATGTTAGAAAGATAAAGAATTTGCACTGACTTACACGTCGCCCAGTATAAAATGCAACACCGTTATAAGGCTACGTAATGGAGGCGTGGACTAGTTTATACGAAAAAGCTTATAGTGACACGGAAATAACTATTCTTCGTTGCATCATAAAATGAAATAATTTGCGAATTTAAACTGTATAATAATATTAAACTACATCAAAACTTACTACCTGCATTAATTTTTGTCGCTAGTTAATCTCGCACAGCAAGATATAAAGAAGTCACTGGTCGCAATGCTCTTATCGACATGACATGAGCATGGTAAAATTTTACGCATTTTATGTACAGCCCCTGAAACGTGCTACTACCCCAAAAAAAAGCGTGTGACTTTCGTGCGCTTTTCGTTTCGTGCAAACCGTGTAGCGTTTCGTGTAAACCGTGTAGCGTTTCGTGTAAACCGTGCAGCGTTTCGTGTAAGCTCCAAAGCGTTTCGTGCAAACCGTGTAGCGAGCGTGCGAGAAGCGTGTGAGAAACGTGCGACTTTCGTGTAAGAACCGTGTGAGAAACGTGCGACTTTCGTGCAAGAATCGTGTGAGAAACGTGTAGGATTCATTCGGAACTCATTTTATTTTAAATATGGCTATTGATGGATCAACATGTCATTCTGTGTTGTTTGTAACTAATATTATTCGAATATATTATACCGGTGGTATTTTAAGAGAGAAAAAACTACGGAAACAACAAAATAAAATTACTCGGTAATGTACATGTATTACATATTTGTTTGATTTTTATTCTTTTTTTATTTAAATAAAGAAGGAAAGAGAATATGTTCAAAGTAATTAATTATACGCACATCAATTTTAAGGTATTCAATACGTATACATTTTTTTAAAGGGAGCAATACTGAACATCGTTTTAAAAAAATATCATCAATAATCCGGTCTTGTCCTTTTCATTCATTTATTTGAATCTCTTCACCATTTTACAGTTGTGGTATATAGATATTACAAAAACATATGGGTGATTAATGCAAAATAGTAGATAGATAAGGCAGGCGTGAAATATAAAATACTAAGTTTATTGCGTTGCTATAAATGTTAAGTATGGGAATTCTAGGCTGGGGAGCACAATTATTTTTTTTTCTTTATAAACGAACATAATTTTCTTCTATTACAAGATTGTGATACAAATAATTTTTAAACGATGAGTCACTTATAGTCCTTTATGCATAAAATTGGTTGATTATTAATTGTCTTATAAATGAATCATAATTCACATGCATCGGCAAATACAAGGTCAAATATTTCCGGGGAAGGGGGGGGGGGGTGTTCAAATGTAAACACAAACTTTGAGTTTTTGTTATTAACATGTTTTTATAGATGATTTTCTTTTTAAAGAAAATATTGGTTTTTTTCGGGGTGCGCTTGATGCACCCCTTAAAAATGTATAGGAATCTTCTTTACACTTCCGACACTCTTCTTACGACTGTGATCAAGGTCATTTACAACAGCGATCACGGGCTCCGCGTGCCGGGAACTGAAAACTTGTTCTGCTACATGTACATGTATTATCTTTTGTCAATCATGGCTTAGATGAGACCCGACAATTACGATTGATTTTTAATTCGTGAAATTTAATAGTTGTATTAGTATTTAAAGGGTAAAAATAAATACCCGTGGATTTTATTTCTTAAATTTATCAATTCTCTGTAAACAGTGAATTGATTTGCCAGTGTATTCGTGAATAATAAAATATAAAGAAAAAAATCCGGAGTAATTATATATTAGTTGTTTTATTAATCACGCAGTTCTAGAGCATATTTTTTAGTTTTTAGGACACTGGACATGTATTCATGTATATTGAATGTATTGTTAAGAGCCGCGACTTTTGATTACATTTTTTTTTTTTTTTGGCTAGACGGGATTTGAAATCAAGGATTTTACAAGGTGGTGGGTATATTGTTTTTATTTGATAAACACAATGCCTCAAAATGGAGAACTAAAGCATTACAATACCTATTCCCCCGGCTTCTCTACCATATTAAATTTTAATGATAAGTCAAAGTTTGATTCTGTAATGAAGCGATATATTTACCATTCTAATTAAATTGCAGTTAATGAATTACATGTATCTGGTCCCGCTGGAGATATGGATATCCTTTTTTTCTTAGAACGGGCATTTGTTTCTGTAATAATTTTTTCCCAATGGTATACTTACTGAAACAAGTGCCAGTTATATTTAGCCATGAACAGAAGTAAGTTCTTGGTAATCTTACACCCCCCCCCCCATCCTGCACAATGTTCTTATTTGATTTAGTGTACATATTACCTTTGCAAATTATAAACAGGACCTAATTCAATCACATTAAAGTATTTTTTTACTAAATCAAAAAAAAATGAATAAATCAATCAATAATTAAAAAAAAAGAAAAGGAAAGAAAATCAATCCGATTACAGAAATCATACACAATTTAATCATTTTTTTCCTTCAAATCAATAACTGGATTTATTTGTCAGTAATAAAACGATTTGTTATCAAACTATAATTGTAAAAACATTGAATGCTGTAAATATTATGAATTACAAATATAATTATTTTTTTCAGTGCGTACATATAATTTAGAGTCTAGTGAAAAAAATTTTGTACATAGACGATGATACATGTAGGCATTTCACCGGGCGAGTCACATTCTCAATGAAAACTATATTATTAATTAAAAACAACTTAACATTGTGTATATTTATCTGTTAATATCGTACTGGTGTAGCGAGGTCTAATCCCAACTTAATCTGAATGATTGCAATTCTTAAATAATCTTTGATTAATCCGTAATTTACTTAATTTAAATAAAGTCCGAGAGATTCCGAATAGAAATCCAGACCGAGGCCAAAACGTGCGAGAATCGTGTACAAAGCGTGTGAGAAACGTGTACAAAGCGTTTCGTGCAAGCTTTTGTGTAAACCGTGCAGCCTTTCGTGCAAAGCGTTTCGTGTAAACCGTGTAGCGTTTCGTGCAAACCGTGTAGCGTTTCGTGTAAACCGTGCAGCGTTTCATGCAAACCGTGTAGCGAGCGTGTACCGTTCGTGCAGCGAGCGTGTGGGGTAGTAGCACGTTTCAGGGTCTGTACAGTAAGTGGTAGATCAAATGATTTTTCAGTTAGAAATGCATTTTTGTATTAAACGAAATAGACCGTAAGCTCCTTTGTGTAACTTTAGATGTCATAATTTTTTATCGAGAAAGTTTATTGAATTAATTATCCTGTGTTTTGTGTAAAGGTATGGCACGTGTAACATCGGGGTGCTGTGACAAATCGCCCTAGCACAAGGGCGTACACTTAATAAATCTTGACTTTTTTTTTTTTATTAAATTTAGATAGAAGAGGTGTTACTTATCTTGAAAGGTGTGCTGCTTTCTTGAAGTTCAGAAAGATATTTAATTATTACTATCAATACTTAAAATACTTGGTAAAGGTCACATTTTTAAGGCAGAGTCCCTCTACTTGAAATTTTAACGAATAAAATGCGAATTCTAGTTAAAGCAGCAACACTTAACAGAAAGCAAAATATGCATAGAAACAATTTGTGAATTGAAATATTACCTTGAGTGTGGGTATGCCCTTGCGATATTGATATATGCAGTACACATTATATGTATTTATAACGTAACTGTCAAACAAGGTGACCAAGCTAAATTCACTACAGAGTGGACGTATACTATGTTATTCCAATTAATATTTTAGTCTTGTGATAATACAATACCTTTACAAAAATAGATTCATTTTAAAAAGGTATCTACTTGTGCAGTTTTATTTTCCGTTGAATTCTTTATAGTATGCCTTAACGGTGCTGTAAAGGTGTCATTTTTTGATTTTGAAATGAACATGCTCTGGCAGAATGGCTGGTGCCCATCCAATTGTCCACTTGGGCGTACAATATTGACAGTCTTTAAATAACCAGTTTTTACTATAAAACAGACAAACCTTTTTAGAATAAATAATCGGAATGTTTCAATCAGAGAGAGTAAGACTATTCCTTTGTTGGACAGCATTTGTTTTTTCCCAAATTTAAAATAAAAACAATGTAAAAATAGTTTTATAGCCAGGTGTTCTGGAGGAGTAAGCACCCCCTGTCGATCGGTCATACCCCTTGAATCCTAAGCATTAATCAGGAGACAGAATACTGTAGATTTCTAAATATGCACGAGTAATTGATAAACACGTCATTTTGCGAGAAATAACACTCGCGAAATAAAGTTACTCGCTTTTATTTTTATGGTGCTAAAATCCATGCAAAATCCCTTGATCAACCGTCCACTCGCGAATTACTATTCTCGCAATTTGACCTTAAAGAGCCATTTCGCGATAATAAGTACTCGCGAAAAATAAAGAACCTACAGTAATCTGTAATCAAATTGAATATTTAAAAAATGGTCCAATAATTGGTATTTAATATGATAGTCAAATAATTGAGGCCATAATTATCTTTATAAACACTTTAATTCCTTGCATCATTCTAGTCTTTCTATGAGAGTCAGAATCCTGGGAAAAATACATCCCACATATGGTTCTACTTTTAAAACTTCATTTCATGGACATCAAGAAGAATACTGCATTGAAAATCTAGACACTGCATTTCCATATGGGTGCAATGAGCAACATCAGTAGCGAAGAAAATCTTGCAAGCCCTCTATGTGCCAATATGAATGTGATTATAGTAGGCATGGACATAGTTCATTTAAGAAGACATTTCATTTCATTCGCTGTTATATTTCGTCAATAAACAATTAGGTATACGTCAAATTTAAGCTTGGAACTTTTAAATGGACTATTCGTGCACGTTCATACCTGTAATCAACAACATTGTTTTTTAAATGATCAGGAGCTATATTATTTTGGATTTTGAACATTGTTAGAAGTTTGGCTTTGTCTCTTCTTATTACAAGAGGTTCCCAACCTATTTCTACATACAATGAGTTTCTTGATGCTAATACTGAAAGATCTGTCACTATTCTTGCATCAGTCAGTTGAACCTTTTCAAGCTTATCAATATCTGGCAACGAACAACCTAACCAAACTTCAGATGCATCCTCAAGTTGTGATCGAATAAAGAAAATGTAAAGTTTGGATAAAGTATCTCTAGATACTGAAAATTTGAGTTTCTTGAGAAGTCCAACCTTTTTGTAGCCTTTACTGACCATACTATCAATGTAATCAGACCAATCTAATTTAGATGAAAGAATAACACCAAGATGCTTATGTTGTGTTACATATTCTAACTGATTAATACGTTTCGCAGTACAGTTAAGGTGCCAAATGGAAATATCGGCGAATTTTTTAGACAGAAAACACATTCTTTAAAAGGGCGATTCTTTTTAGGCCTTTACTATTATCGGACAAATGTAATGTGGCTGAAAACTACATGTTGAGGACGTTTATATTTCTTTTTTAGATTTGTCACGTAATGTGGCAGTCACGTGATTTTAGCAAATGTACCTGCAGCGCGGGTATGTTAAGGCTTCACCCAGAGATATACTACTTGCCTCTACAATATGACGTCATAGTAAGCTGTATGACGTGAAGTTTAGAAATAATGATTTCTTAATATCTCTATTTAAAATTTAATTTCAGGTCCAAGAAATGAATGGAATCATTCAAAAACATAATATAAACAAAATCATGTCGTTTTCGGGTGGTATGAACAGCTAAGTATTTATCACGGGGGTTAAATACCAAACCCATGACGTCATAACTATTGATCAAATATTTGCAGAGTGAAAATTAAACGTGACGAGAATTCATGTAAACAAATATGTAAAATGGGAATTTTAAAGCATATACCGTGAATGTTATGTGTGATTCATAAGGAATTAAAGATTAAGAATCAGGTACGCTGATATATTCTAATCATGTTTTCTTATAATGAACACAGACAGTGCTTTAAAATCCCGATCAGCATTTCCTCTGTCGTTCTGTAACAACAAAGTTGCAAAAGTTCAACACTACGCCGCATACTTTGAGACATAATTTTTGTTTGTATCGAAAGCTTGTATTCTATAGTACTTGGAAAGTGCTGCTAGAATCGTGTGATTAACATGAATTGATGACAATTCCTTGATCGTTTGTACAAAATGTAATAATTTTGGTAAGGTTTCATGCAAAACTTTGGAATAATTTTTTTCTGTGTCGGGAGAGTACGATTCTAGCAGCACTTTTCATGACCCAGTGATGTTTTTACCTAATTATTTTCACAAAAAGAATTGAATAATCCCCGGGATAGTGTTGAACTTTCTACTTTTTCATTAAGGCAACTTTTCTATTTATAGACGTCACGTGATGACGTCGTAGTGGAGTGCTTCTTTTAGCCTAAAACTCAGTGACGTCTATACAATGGATAATTATAGTAAATGTTTTATCTATGGCTTTTCCGATTTATCAATATTACATTTTACGAAAAAAGTCTAAATTCGCCGAAATATGATTTGGGTACTGCCTTAACATACCTGCGAGTATTGAGGTCATCTATAAATTCAAATATTACAAGGGCATAACCAAGTTAAAAATCTTTAATTCATAATTATTTTCAACACTCTTTGTAGTTTGTGAAAAGTGCTGCGAACCTATATAGATTCTACTATATAATTGCTAGAATTACATTTGTTAGACCGTATGTTGAATATTTTGCTGGTCAAGTACATTAAATGTAGATATAATTAATTCATTTGCAAGATTTCATTAGGTTCGCAGCACTTTTCAAATATCTTCATACCTCTTGAGTTTATGTGTAACAGCTTGTCGTAATTCATTGAGGGTATGCCCTTGCAATATATCGATTTATTACGACCCTTCTATTACCCTTCAATGAATCTGCATACAAATGTACGGCAGTTTCACTTGTCTAGGGAATGTACGGGAAGTATATGAATGAAATCATAAAATAGACATTGCATCCAAGTTAATGGCCTCTCATATATCTGCAAATGATATTTTATCTAATTTCAAAACACATTTTCATTGTATAAAATATAACTTGATCCGCCTCTTGCTGCATACAAACTGCGTCAAATTTTACGATATGACGTCACATTGACAAGTGCATTGCGATCAGTGCATTGTTTATATATAGGTGTGTGGGATTTAACCAACGACAAAAATACATGCAATAGTAAGTATTGATGTTGTTTAAAGCTACCCAACAGTTTAAAATAGCGTATCATTTCATTTTGTAGTAAATTGAAGACCATGTATTTTTGTGTGATGTCATAGTAAGCATTTCCCGTAAAAAGTAGGCCCCGCCTCCTTATTGCAGCCTTAACTGTGCTGCGTTGTGTTTTTTGGGGTGAAAAATACTAATTTTGTTTTACTTGGATTAAATTTCAATAACCATTTCTTTGACCAATCATCCAGAATTTTGATATCATGGTTTAAATTATGTTCAACGAGGCGCACGTCACTCGAGCTTTTGTTGTACAGAATTATCGTCTGCAAATAATCTACAAACAGATAACATGTTTTCGGCAATATCATTCACTTTTATTAATAATAAAAGAGGACCAAGAACGGATCCCTGGGGTACCCAAGCATGCACGTTTTTCGCAGGAGAAAAAAAGTAATTATACATGACTTTTTGTTGTTGTTGTTTTTATTATTCAAGTAACATTCCAACCATTCTAGCTTATTACCGGAGATACCATACATGTTTAATTTATAAATCAATCTCCTATGCCAAACTCTATCAAAAGCTTTAGATAAAACGCAAAAAATACAATGAAAAGGGCCCTTCATCAATGTTTTACAATAATATGATAAGTTTCTAAAAGTTGGTACACAGTTGATTGACCGGCCAGAAACCTGCCAGGTATTTATAAAACAAATTATTTGTGTGAAAAAATTATATACATGTTTAAAACGAACTCTCTAAAATATTTTACTTACACAACAAAGAGATACAGGTCTATAATTAGCAGTGACTGGTGGATTTTTTTTAAATAAGGGAAGAACATGATCGAGTTTCCAACTTTCAGGATAAACTTTGAGTCTAAGAGATTTGAAAAATAACAGACAAAGTGGCTTAGCTATTGATTCTTTACAAGACTTTAAAGTTTTCTAACTAAAACAATCAGGGCCCACGGTTTTATTTAGGGGCAGCATAGAAATAATATCAATAATCCCACTTTCTTGTAAATTTTTCTACATCTTTGGACTCAAAAGCAGGTAACTCATGTTCCTCATCCTTTATATCAGAGATCGATGTAAAAATTTTATAAAGCAATTCAATTTTCTCTTTATCGGAAAATGTGTAAGTAGGGTCGCCGGCGCCATTTTCATTCACCTGTTGAATAGGGGGTATTTCGGATGAATTTTGGCGTGAAAGAACTATTTTAGTAATTTCCAGTGTAGCTTGTTATTATTATTTTTATTTGCATCGTTTAAATGAGAATCAATGTTGTCGTAGTAATTTGCTAATTTGCTATGACATATTTCTTTTGACACCAAAATTGATATGTTTATTTTTTTAAATATGGCAATTGTTCCACATACCTTTATACTTATGCAATTCAAATACGTCAATATGTGAGTGAATTAGCAAAAATAATTAATTATCATCTTTATCAATCCACCTACAAAAATGATCAGAAACTCAAGCATCTTAAGTTTTTAATGTCAACTTTAGAGTACTTGTATGTAAAATCAGAATGTTTATGACAAAAAAGTTTTGCAAATGACCGATTACAAGGTAAGTAAATTTACGAGTTCCATTTTTCTTGAAAAACAGCTTTCTATGGTGTCGAAACGCCTAGATCTATGGTGTCGAAACGCTTGGACTTTCAATTATCATGGGGAATGGTTGTAAAAAGTGTTGAAAAGTCGTACTTTTTGATGTTATTGATTTAGGAAATTTTGCGATTTCAAATTTTCTATTAAAAAAAAACCTAGGAGTGATAAGTATCCACTTCTAATTAACACTTATTTCTTATTTATATTTTCTGTTTCTGAGATAAAGATATTTAATCATGTATTAAATTTCAGAGCTATGGAAGTTATTCTGTTTCAAAAATTGTTCCTCAAAATTTGGTTCTAAAACGTTCAATAAATAAATCAGCACACAAGTAAATTCGTACGGAAATAATTGAATTTTAGAAACCTCCCCGAATATTTTGAACACAAAGTAAAAGCTGCTAAAGGTTCACAGAGTTTCATGCACGCCCATTGAATGGATAGCAGCAGAGAAATCGTATATGGATGCTTTAAAAATGCACAAAAACTTTTTTAAGTTCTTGCAAGTGATCACAGAATGAAAAGTTTGTTGACAACCCTAAATGGCAATAATACATTTTACGCTGATTGATTATGCCTTTTAGTTTATTTATTATCTTATAGCAGAAAGTTTCCATACGGGATTCCCTGTCTTTATTTCAGTGAGGAATCTAATGAACAACATCTTACATTGAATTTGAATAGAAAACTTAGGATTTTCATTATAACCTAAAAGAACAGATGTGTATGATTTGTTACTAAGCATAAAATCAAGTTCAAGATTTGAATAGAAACCCTACGATTTCCTTCATAACCTTTTAGAAGAGATGGGCTATGATTAGTTATTAAGCATAAAATCAAGTTCAAAAACGTTTGGGTTTTTTTTTTAATCATACCCCTCATCTCAAACTGGACCACTTTTATATTTAAACTTTTCAATACTGAACTGATTTCTGCTTTTTCCTAGCTAAAAGGCTCAAGTGAGCGATGTGGCCCATGGGCCCCTTGTTTCATTTAGTTTAAGTTTTATCTGATCATTAAAGTCAGTAAAATATCCAGAGGCGAAGCAGATCTAGATGTGGCAATGTTTGTGATGTCTTTCATTCCTAGCAAACTGTCATATCAATGAAATATATGGAGATAACGAACAGTGTTCAAGCTCAAAAGTCCATAATCAATACAAAATAGGAGCAGAGCAAACACGGACCTCCAAACATCAGAGGTGGGATCAGGTGCCATGGAGGAGTGAGCATCCCCTGCCGACCGGTCACACCCGCCGTGTGCTCCTTATGACTTATGAGCTACTAGTATGAATGAACATAACCATGGTTAATTAAAAAAAAGGAAAATGCTCATACTTATACATCTTATAGAATGACTTTTTTAAAAAGTAAAACAAGAATGAGGAGGATTTCCTTTTCTTGAGGTCAAACTTCCTTGAAGCTTTTATATCAGTATAATTAATTCTGCTTTGAAATATTACAACTAGACATGCACTAAAACAAATACAGGGAAAAAACATGCAAGCCTAGTATTTGCACAGGAAATATGTACCACCTATCGAATATGTGAACAAGACATTTGAATAACCTGATACTGACAATTATCTGTGCTGGAGTGACGTTTGCCAATACAGTAGTGGGTCTAGGTAACTTGTTTGGCAATTTTATATTATATGTAATTTATATGAAAAGATGGAGTAGAATGTGGAATGACTTTACTTCTTCCGATTTATGTCTTCTTTTTTTTTACAAACCAAAAGTAGTCCTATATGTTAAATTACACAATGATGTTAATTCTTTCAATTTTTACGTATGTCAATATTAACATTCATCTATTGTCATATATGTGCAAAGAAGAAGTAAACATCGAATGTTTAATATAATAAAAATACGATATTGAATTCATGTGCATTTAGAAAACCTTGCTCAAGATGGAGATTATAAGGGTGTGGCTTCGCAAAGTTCTAAACATGATAACAAATATCTACCAGACAAAGCTGTTGATGGAAAACTTCAAACTCAGGGCGGAGAAGACACGTGCAGTTTTACACGGTCTTGGGTGAATAAGACAGCATGGTGGAAGTTAACCTTGAAACAATTTGCTAATGTTGCATACTTGGAAATCTACTTCAGAACACGAAGTAAGTCTGGGATTTTCAGACTGTATTTTCTTTTTGCGAAGTTGTTCTATATAACTCTTTCATTCGATTGAAAATAACGTGATCAGTAAAAAATGGAGCTCATGAATGATGGAAGGGTTGAATCATTTAGTATCTCAAAAAGGTAATGATAAAGATCAGTGATTGCTCAAAAAGAAAATCAACAAACAATACAAATTGCCAACGGGGCTTTAAACATGGAACCCAATTAAGTGCAGTTAGGTGCCTACGTAGCTATGTTAAGACTTCCTGAAGCCTAAAATTGCATTCAAAAATAAATATTGCATTGCGAGGTTTGATTTTAATTTGAACGTTTTATACATACTTTGGGCTATATAGAGGGTTATTTCGATTATATATTAACATATTTGTTATGGTCTACCGCGTAGCGCAGTGGATAGTACGTTTGCACTAGAGTCGAGGATCAAGGAGTTGATTCTACATCACTAGTTCGAATCCCACTGCTGGTCCTCCGGATGAGAGCGTATAAACCGAGGTCCAGTGTCGTAGTAGGTGCTGGCACGAAAAAAGATCCCTCATTTGTATATTTTTCGTAAGCATTTTGAACACGCTGAATTTCAATCAAGGGTAATTATCTGATGTACAACACATTAGGACATATAAGATTTAAAAATAAATTTAAGATAATTTAAGGTTTTATAAGAGTTCTGACATTTTATATGCAGTTTGAAATAAGGTAGTATTTCAGAGATGTGAAGGCACATAGTTGAAGTGATTTTCTATAAGGAGAAATATGAGTATCAAATGCTTCATTTAAAATACGACCGACCCAATGAGGGGTTGTATTTGCTAACAAGGACATTGAAAAGACTTAGAATTGTCGAAATCCTGACTGCTGAAATGTCTTTAACATCAATTTATTTGTCTGTAGCCTGTCTAAGTTCAAAAATCGATCGTACTATCTACAGGAGATATTACTATTTACTAAGTAAATAAGAAACGTTGTCGATTGGAATGTTGAAGTCGTCTCGTTTGTCACACAGTTTAAGTGTTACATGTTGTTGGCTCTCATCTTCTTTAGTCAGTAAAACATCAAAATATTAAACAAATGTATCAGATTCTGTGGGGTTTTTTTTAATTTTGAGTTCACACGGATATATCGATTCATGACTTTTTCTTCCCCTTGGAAATTTTTATAATCCTGCTTCATAGTAATACAGAATCAGGTCGGTTTATACAGGAATATATTGGTGCCCATCAGAATTCCAAAACCTCTCTCTTAAGACTGCACAGATGGTATTAATGATGAGCTCCAAAGTCCTTTTGATATAAACTTCAAAGTACTGAGTAAATGAGTTAAATCAGAGTGATGTTTTTAAAGTAATTATGAAGATTACGAACCACAAAATATGACAATTTCCGGTTTCTATTTTTGTTGAAGAAGATATATTATCAAAAAGCTTAGTTGTTATTTCATCATTAGAATTGGTTGTAAAAACAAAAGTAGAAAAGTTTAACGATTTGATGTTAATAACTTTTGGGGAAAAAACTGTAATTCTGAGTTCTGTTAAAGTTCATTTGGAGTTTTTAACAAACCATATTTGATTTAAACAACTTCTGGAATATGCTATAGCACACAATGTATTTGTTAAAAATTTGATATAACATTTGGTATTGTTGAATTAACTATCTTCTGAACTTGTCTGTATTTCTCTATATATTTTACCAATCAAATTAAAAGCCAAATCTCTAATCCAATTGATGATTTGTAAAGTCAAACAAAGTTCCATGAAATGTCATATCTGTTGTTCATGTAATGTTAGTGCTTCCCAAGAACAAAGAACCAGTTTTATGTTTTGTAGATTTCATAGACGTATCTAATTCTTTTCAGTGGGTATTATAGATCTACCATAATTCATATTTTTTTGTTTAATTTTTAATTAAAGTGCTTTGTTGTTATTGCGCATATTTTCTTTACCTGAATGATTGCTCCATTTCTTGTTTGCCCTATTACACCGCCGACATTGAACGAAATCGAAATAACGGGGTATAAATATCTTTAAGGTCCTGTAAATTGTTTTACTTATCAACTTTATACAACAAAGCAAAGTCTACACCAACCCTCCATACCACCTTAAAAGGAGTCATTCAATTGTGAATATAATTTTATTTCAGTGTTTGTAAAAATTTCAATAAGGATTAAAAGGGAAAAAAAATGAAAAAAATTCAAATAATATCTTTTTAATTCGTTTTGCATTCAAAGAGTAATCAAGCAATTGCGAAACTACCCACATTTGTAGAGTAATAGGCTTAGCATGATTAAATATACCTTTTTTATCTTTCTTCTTTATGTTTTAGCTGTAAATCGCCACACTGGATTTAATGTGTTTGTGTTCAATGAAACATCATACATACCACCTTCTATCCTTGGTGACAAAGTCTTTACTCAAGACCCATTTTCCTGTCCAAGCCAAGTGATGAATGTGACTGTGAATAAACTGACTCAAGGTATAGCTATATTTAATACAAAGGATCCCCCGGCCAATACAAGTTGTATCGGATATGAGCCTCGTTTTGCTTCCATTGAGATATGTGAAGTAATGGTTATGGGTATGTATTATTTTATGAGCTTTTCTTTGTCATAACTTTAGCTCCTGCATAGGAACCGTAACACGCATAATCACATAGTTTTTAAACCTCTCTAAATAAGGGATTTTGATATCATAAGCTTAAATCAGGTAAAAACGTATTGCTATTTGTCATTGTTAAGATGGAAACTTGTCCAAATGTTTGGAAGTATCAGTAGACAATTCATTATGAAAATAATTGTCTAATATTTTGTTTAAAAAGGACAAAACCTTCTACTTAGATAGGGACTGTATTTGCTTACAACGTCATTATATTAACCGGAGTTCTCTTGGTCTTTCTGAAGATTCCTCCTTCCTCTTGTTCACCTATTTAAAATTTAGCTTTGACGAAAAATGAAACTGAATTCCCAAATGAAACAAAATATACACAAGTAAAGTATGACATATATAGCATCTTTACACGCTAATCTTATAAAGGAGGAATATTCTTGTATCCCAGAGATACATGTTTTTTAATCTCGAATCAGATTGAGAAAGGTGAAATCCATTTTTTATTATTTTCTTCCCTTTGTTGTAAAATAGCAATGCAACCAAGATACATAACAATTAATGTTTCTTCCTATATTCATGTTTTAATGTCAAGCGATGTGAAGATATATTTAAAAAATCTTTTTTTTTTCAGTTGTGGGTCAGTTATTGTCTCGATCGAAATATGCCCTCGAGCAAGTTGGTTTGATTTACACACAAATTTCTTAATAAAAGTTGTTAATTTTTTTTTTTTTTTTTTTTTTTTTTTTTTTTTTTTTTTTTTTAACGCAAGGTTTGAATTCATCGCTCCCTTAATATTGTTATATTTACATCAACGTCTCGGTAGCCCCATGGTGAGTTCATTTTATCTCAAAGATTCTTCGCGTGTATTTCTGGATCTACGCCTGGATATACATGTAAATGCTATTAAAATCAAATCCAAAGGGCTCAAAGTGGATGTGACCGGTCAACACAAATTATTACTCATCCTAGGTACCCAATCCCACCGCAGGAATTTCCTGAGTTCGTGTCTTATGCCATGTTCGCTAATTTGTAGATTTTCCGTTTGTTATCATCTACTTTGTCATTTATTTAATAAAAGCAAAATCGATGTTATCTTTTATGTCATTCGCATTGCATATCTTAACAGATATTTATGCTATTCTAACTCTTTAGTACAGCTCGTTTTTTTTAATAAATTATATATTTCTTTAGGATGTTCATCTCAACATTTTGGAGAAGACTGTACATTATGTCCAAATAAATGCTTGAATAAGCAGTGTGATTCCTTTAATGGGTCATGCATATATGGTTGTAGCAACAGTTTAATGAAGCCACCTGATTGTGCGAGTAAGTCGTTATATATGTCTCTCAATCCAAAATCTGTTTTGCTATAGTTGACGTTATCTTTCATTCAAAACATCAGGAAAATGTAACCATTGCATGCACATGACGCGACAGAGTAGATAATTTGCTATTTAGATTCCTATAAAAGTTGCCTATGGTGTAATCTAGTGCAGGACACTGATCTGAAGCTTTCGCATTCAGTAAATCTGTTACCTGGTACTATCTTTAGAAACAAAAGCTGATTATTTCATCAGTATTTCTGAAATAAAATATAAAATACATTTAACCGTTGGTTTTTAGAGAACCGTTAATTTGTCCATGAGGTTTGAAACCTCGCTATATTCTTTTGAATTATTTATTCCACAAGATGACTAGGGAGTCGAAATAATTCTGGGTTTGCTTTTTTGGTGTGTGTGTGTGAGGGTGTGTGTGTGTGTTTTTTAATGTCTTGGGATATTCCCTTACTTTAAAAAGTGTAGCTGTCATTCTATTATCAATAGAAGCAATTGATAAACGTAGAAAACAAATGCGCATTTACAATCAAAGAACACAAAATGTAACCTCTGATCGATACTATAAAAAGTTCCATTTAGATGTGTATTCTATTCAGGTTTTTTTTTTTTTTTTTTTTTTTTTTTTTTTTTTTTTTTTTTTTGAAAACGGCTTCCCTTTATCAAGTACATCGCTAAAAATCGTATGAATCAAATGGACATTCAGAAAGCACTAAATAAAATTTACGCCAGCTTGAGGGAAAATAAATTTCAGCTAAATATTGTGTACAACAAATAAAATTAATTTACAGTACTCAAATTTTGTAGTATGTAAGGACGGCTATTACGGAAGAAGTTGTGAGAGAACATGTGGCAAATGCAAATCTGGTACAATTTGCAACTACATCACAGGAGTCTGTTCAGAAGGATGTCAGGATCACTGGAATGGATCAAACTGTGATGGTTAGAAATAAATTTAGTAATATACAGTATTTTTCCATTTTGTTTCTTTGCCGTTGCATTTATCATCAGCAACAATGATAAACTATATATTTCTTAAAGTAACAATTGATATACAATTCTGCAAATCAGCTTTATGTTCTTTTAGCATGCAAAAATGGATTTTATGGCGAAAATTGCACGCAGTCTTGTAGTCATTGTGAAACTGGAACATATTGCCATAATGTGACCGGCAATTGTCAAAAGGGATGTGATCCTCATTGGGTCGGTTCTCAATGCAAAGGTTTTGTATTCATTTTATTTCAAACAAATATCTCATCGAACTGTCAAACTCTAAATTGATATTGCAGTAAAATCTCCAAAATGTATGTTCTTAATGATAAAAAAAAAATAATTCACGTGCATTCAGGGAAAAACATTTTTCTAGTCATTATCTTGCCTTAACTCATTTTATTATTGTAAACATTTTGTACTGCTTAAAGTTTTAGTAAGAAGCCCAAAAATAAATTTTACATACTTTTGAACTGTTAAGAAACAAGCTAGGCCATACCTCAGCATAAAATGTAAATATTTAGTTTGCAAAAATGGGTTGTATGGCAAGAGTTGTGAAGAGGCCTGTGGGAGTTGTGCAAATGGAACCTTTTGTAATAACATCACAGGGAAATGTCCAGGTGCTTGTCAGGATAATTGGAATGGAACAAAGTGCGATGGTAAATGTTTAGATTAAAACATTTATATTTATTTTTTTCTCATCTTGGACAAATCTTTGTTGTTAATAAATATGTTTTAAGGATCTTAATGATCATTCTTTTATGCTGTATTTAAATATCACAATAGACAGTTTTCGTATGACGGATTTTCTCTCCAAGTTATTTCCCTTGGCCGCCATCTTGGTGGTCAACCTGGTAATTTTTCCTCTTTGTCTTACCAAATCTAACAGGGTGTAGCAGAAATTTTTTGGGGAAAATCTTTACAGAATAAAAATAATGAAATAAAGGAGGCTTTATCTGATGTATGTTTTTTTCAGAAAAACAATGCTTCCTACCCCACAATGGCCAGTATAAAAAGTTAAAGTTGGTTGAATAATGAAGGAATATGAGCATCTTGACCTCCGATATGGCGGCCAACGGGAAATAACTCTTGCTAATTTTGGCCTACTGAAAACTATCTATACAATTTTTGCCATCGTAAAGTTTGTAATTTAATGTATTGCAGTGTGTAAGAATGGCTTTTATGGGTCTAAATGCAATGAAACTTGTGGATATTGCATCAAGAATGCATGTACAAGAGGCAAGGGACACTGTCTCATTGGCTGCAAAGGGAATTTAATGGGTATTAAATGTGATGGTATGTATTACAATGTCTGATGTACCATGAAATATACCATTTTTTCTATTTTTGATATGCATTAATTCAAAATTCATCTAATTTTAAAACTTAAGAGAATGCTTCTGTCACTCAATTTTAGGGGGTTTTTTTTCCATATTTTATGATTCTTGAAATTATTAATAGTTTCGAATCGCTTTAATCTCTTTTGAAATCATAAATTTCAATCAAAAACACTTCATAAGATTGATTGATTGTATTTTGTTTTATGTCCCATTCGAGAATTTTTCACTCATATAGAGACGTCACCATATACCTGTAAGGGCGTCAAATTTTGACTTTTACTCGGCACTAAGGGCCATTGAGAAGTGAGGGATCTTTATCGTGCCAACGCCTGTCGTGACACGGGGCCTCGGTTTTTAAGATCTCATCCGAGGGATCCGCAACTTTCACTTCAAAGTGCCGAGCGCATGGCGAAGGAACAGTTGCTACCCATTTATTTTTTCTACTTAGGTCAGTCGCGGCCGAAATTTGAACTCACGACCTCCCGAAACACTTCATAAGTATGTATTGCCTATTTTAAATACTTTGTTAGCGACACATAAAGACACTTCATTTTAGAATTGATTTCATCCTTGGAAAGAGACATGAAAGGAATAATTGGAGGAGTCATCACGATATTCACTATCCTGCTAGCTGCAGTGGTTTGTACGGTTATTATTGCAAGGTAATTTGTGTAAATTGTGGTTTCACTAAGTTAAAAGAAACGACAAAGAATTGCTTTTAAAGAAAATGGAAAACCGAAGATTTCTGAGGTGTTTGGGACATTTCTAAAATAAAAGAGCCACCAGAGTATAATTCTGTATACCTTGTACGTATTGTATTCCTGTTTTGTTAAAGGGACATAGACACAGATTGGAAGTTAATATTTTCTCAAATTTTCTGTATAATATCATGACTTATATGTTGCTATAGCATTTCACACGGTAATATGATAACAAAGTTATTTTATCTGGAAATTAGTGATACTACGAGTTTCGTTTGATTGAATCCTTTGACTTTCACAGAGTAAATTTTATCCTTAATATTTTAGAAAAGTAGAAATTTTGTCGTGTATTAATGAAAAAATAAAGATATAATCCAGAAAATTCAGAGTAGATATGTGAGAAAGCAAACCCAACTCACCAGTATTGTCAGTCCGTGCTCAGTGATGTGTGCAGAGTTTAACAAATTGAACACACCCGGTGGAACGTAAACTGTTTTGTAAACTTGGCACGAGCTCTGTTATTAGTCCCCTACCGGTGAAATCGGAGGGGACAATAGGTTTCCTCTGAGTCTGTTCGTCCGTCTGTCTAGCTGTCCCTCTGCCTGTCTGTCAGTCTCTCCCACTAGGTTTTCCGCACTTTTTTTTCTAAACGCTTACAGATATTGAGGTGATTTTTGGTATGTGGTTGTATCTTGATGAGTTACAGATCAAATTTGCATTTCGTTCCGCTTCAATGATTTTTGACGAAATAACGACCTTTTCAATTTTTCAGGGTTTTCCGAATTTCTTTTTTCTAAACACTTGCAGATATTGAGCTGATTGTTGGTATGTTACTTTACCTTGATGAGTTATTATAGATCAAATTTGCATTTCGTTCCGCTTCATTGATTTTTGACGGAATTATGGTGTTTTCAATTTTTAACGGGAACCAGATTACACTTGCCGGTAGGGGACTAGTATTGCTAATGCAATACTCTCGGAATGCTTGTTGTAAATGTTCACGTTTCACCGGGTGAAATTATAAGCAACAAAAAAAGCTGTTACCATCTATACCTAATGAATTGTTAGCGATATTCAATCTGAACAGCCTTGCTGGTAATGCCAAAATTGACTCAAATTATTTCTAGTTCCGTTTCTGTTTCTCCTGAGCTGTTACATTCCTATCAAAAAGAAATGACTACGACGACGATCTGGTCATAAAAGTATTTCCTGAAGATGTTCTTGAATCTACTATTCCTAAAATTATTGATTTCTTTTTAAAGTATTAACAAAATCGCACGTTTCAATATTACTCTCTTTTGAAGACAACGTAAGTTGAGAAAGGGAACACAAGAAAAACAAAGCCCTCCAGTGACTCCTGACGTGGAATGTGATAAAATCAAAGAAGAAAACCCACCACGCACACGTGGTAATAATATAAAAATAAATTATGATCTTTTTTTGAATGATAATAAATGCCATAGCTACATGTAGGAACTGCATTGTACAACAGAAAGAATTACATATTCCATACCGTTTATTCGGGACAACAAAATGCTTGAATGAAAATGCATTTGCTTTTTAACACTAACATAATTACTTGTTATTGAATTATTTTATTAATATAAAAAGGTGTTTTGCCTGAACAACCATCTGTAGTACAATTTCCAACTCTTGATTTTGGTGGTGATAGTGTTTATTACAACATAAACCAATTGAGCAAAGATATAAGAATTGACGACCTACAGAATGTTATTGCAACCAAAAGTTTTGGTGAAAAATCCACTTTTGTCTTGGAATATAAGGTAATTCTTTCAAACACAGTACTAGTTATATGCAATGATGTCTACAAAAGATTTCGAAAATTTGTTTCTATAATGTGATAGTTTTAAATGGTCAAAAAGCAAATGCAAATTTGTGGTACCTCCTCAGAGATGAAAAAAAGATATAGAAGCGACATAATGCATGAGGACAGTTGTTCATAAATGGCATAAAAGTTTTGATCAGGACAGTTTTACCTCAGGAACGAAAATAGGAAGGCCTCAGAAAAAGAGTTGTGACTGTTAAATTCAGATTTTGAGGAACGGTATGGATCACTGACAGCGCAAAACACTGTATATTCTTCGAGATCACATAAGGGCTTAAATTTGAATCTGATCAAAAATAAGAAAGACAGTAGTGGATTTTATAGCATCACAGAATGGTTTGTCACAGTATTTGAAAAATGGATAAGATACCATTAGATTTTTAATCACAGGCCATATTCGGAAAGAGAATGATCATGGAGTTATAAGAAACGTAAACTACGTTGCTTTTGAGCGCCGATCTACACTATATCGCTTTATTTATTTTAACTTTATATTCGTATTAAAAGTTTTATTCTCATGAAACTGGAAATTCATAATCATTAAATATTGTCTTTTACCATGACAAGAAAAAAAGCTATGTTAGCAAAGGAAACTAAATCATTTTACATGTCTACTTTTTGGACAACTATAATATTTATTAAAGGGTTGTAACTTATCGTTCCTCAGTGACATTCTTACGTTTGATGATAACGCAATCCTTTTGTAATTTCATTTTTAAAACAAATTGTCAGCAACTTCCATCTGGAGATGTAAACAACTGCCAGACAGCTCAGAAGAAAGAAAATATCACTAAGAACCGATTCAAGACTACATTTCCTTGTAAGAACATGTCTACAAATTCATTTCTCTATCATCTTAATCTTATCAATGTGATTTAATTTGTTTATATATACATATTTTTTTCCCTAAATTATTTTGTTTCTTTGTTGTAATAATATGTCAACAGATTTAACAAAGAAAGTGGGGGATAGGTCCAGCCATATGCTTAAATAACGACAGAAAAAAAATCTATAAATTTTTTCTCATAAATTTCACATTTTGTTAAATTTAGGCATTAATGAAAGGCGATGGGAAGATTTTCTTTTCACATTTGCAAAAATATGGAAGGAAGACCCACTCTACATAAAAAATTAAGTTTACTTACTTAAATGTTCAACGTGGTCTTAAAAAAATTCTTTGCTATTAAAATTGACATCTATTTGTGACTGCATGGTGTAGTGGTCAGCGAGGAGCTGTTTTGAACTGACTTTTGTTGAGGAAAATTTTAGAATCATGCTCTTATGTTTTTGATTTTTTTTAACTTTATAATTAAGTTTAAATGTTGGTTTAGGAATAAAACATTTTTCACTGAAAATAAAATACACGGAAGTAATTAGGAACCTATTATCAATAAATTATTTAAAAAGCCTATAAAAAATTATTATGCTTCCTGTTAGTTTGTCTCTATATAATCAACTATTTTCGCATAGTGTTCTAAGGATTTATACAGCGTAAGCATACTATGCCGAAATAGTGCACGGCTTCCTTTTCTGTAGAAAATCCGACAGCGCCCACGCCGGGGATCGAACTCACGACCCCGAGATTGTCAGTCCGACACCGATTAAGCCACAGACGCTGTTATCTAAATAACTCTATTATTATTATTATTATTATTATATATATATATATATATATATATATATATATATATATATATATATATATATATATATATATATATATATATATATATATATATATATATATATATATATATATACTTTTTTTCAAATATTTTACACTAAAAGAAAAAAAAAATAAACAAAATAATTTTTCTAAAATAGTTTCTTGCAATATTTTCCCCTTCACTCAACTAAAATTCTCTGAAACTCTCTGTACATATTCCTAATGCATGGAACATTCAAAATTAAAGAAAAAAGATTATGGCGTACATGTAGCACAACGTGACCTCATAACAGGGTTGTACTAACATGAATGTAAGAGTTGATGAAACATTGGAAATGGAGAAAATGTTGTCGTTTTTAAACAACATTCAGTATAATAATAACAATAGTGTTGTACTTTGCTACTTTGCATGCACTATGCTTAAGGTCAAGATCTAGTAAATGAAAGGAGCCTACAGATTTCTCAAATTTGAGAAATAAATTCCTTTAAAGATGTTTTTTAAGTATAGCTTGGTCAAATAAGGTGTATCGGGGCAAATTTTGTAGGTAAACAAGATGAAAAACCATAAAAACTATCTTTTTTGATGAAAAATGAATAAAATCAGTCATGAATATGGGAGTTTTTTTCTTATCGGACAAAGGAAATGTATCCAGATTGCCTACAGTCTCTCAGAAAACGGTAATTTGTTTGTTCTTATCCTCTTCTTTAAATTAATATCAAAATAAATATAGGTTTCGGGTTTAATTTTCACATGATTTCAAATATAGTTCCTTGAAAAAACTTTATTATCTACATAATTCTATTAGAGCCGTAAAGTACGGGAAAAAGAAAGTTTAAATTGATTATGACGTCATAATGGATCTAGCATCAAAAAGACAGTCTAAAGTCATTTACTAGATCTTGACCTTAAATAGTAGTCAGAGTTTTACACATGGTGCACAAGCCGGAGGCTCGTACACCATGTGTCAAACCCTGACTACTATTTAGGCATAATGCATGCAAAGTACAACACTATTATATAATCATAAATACTAGAATACGTGTATTACCTTTTTTATTTAATTTTACTGCGAGCGCTTCGAAACTGAAAGATCCCCACCTTCATTATACACAATTTATGCATTATCTATATTAAGGATATGTTCACAATAAGTGTTAACACACAATATTGATTATAGAAAGGAATTCATTACTCATGTTAGACAAACTGTGACAGAAAACGAAGGTTAAGTGTTTAGTTTGTTTAGAATCTAGACATCATATTTTGACAGGTACAGTACACATTGAAATGTCTAGGTATTTTCGTACAATTTAGATATTTCCTATATACGTACTTGCAAAGCCGCAAAACAAGCATGGGCATTTGGATCTTCTAACACCCCCCCCCCCCCCCCCCACCGTCTTATTATTGTAACATTATTTTTACCAATAATATTTCTGTTGCAAGAGATCCAAAAATAAAACAGGTCGGTTCCTCATGTTTATCAATAATATAGTAATCTGGCAATATTTCAAGGACAACAATGCGAATCTTGTGTATATTTCAGATGAACATTCCAGAGTTATCCTTGGAGAGAGATGGAATAAAGATGACGATGATTATATAAACGCTAACTATATCAGAGTACTTTTATTTGTTTAATTCATCACATTAATTTGTATTGAACAAGTGGTATTAAGTTATTTAATTGTATATTATCAGTATCATTTCAGGATTTAAGTGGGGAAAAGCGCTTCATTGCAACACAAGGTACATCATTCATTTCAAAAAAAAAATCTGTGTGTGTGTGTGTTTTCTTCTTGTGACTGTAGGATATTTTTCACTTCTTAAAAACCAGATATAAATATTAATGTGTTTAGTCTGTCAAAATTTTTTTTGAAAAAATACAAAAACAAAAAAAAAAATCCAGGTTTGCCTACAGGTCCCCAGAAGAACACAATAACAGACTTTTGGAGAATGATATGGCAAGAGAATATTGAATGTGTTCTTATGCTGACAAATCTTGTAGAAAATGGAAAGGTATGCTATGACCAGAAGTAAAATATTGTATTTAGTTAAGTAATTTTTTTTTTTTTTTTTGCCTTTTACTTTGCTTTTTTTAAGTTTATTTCTTTTAATTTGGTATCGATTAATGTCGGTGGATTTTATTTATACAATTATTTATTTCGGTGAGTTTTACACTGAGTAAAATATTTTCGTTAACAAACTATTGTTGTAGAACAAATGTAAGCAGTACTGGCCAAATAAAGATCGCCATATGAACATGGGTCTATGTAAAGTCTTTTGTTTGGAAGAAACTTTGTATGCTTTCTATACGGTTCGGAAGTTTTCAATACAGAGACAAGATGTACGTTGTACAGACACTGCTATGTTTTTTTTTTTAAATGTATCTCTAAAATTTTTTTTTGAAATAAAGTCATTATATACTGTGAAATAAAGAACGGTCACTATCAAGCCTTTATTTTCATTTATTTAAAAAAAAATCTAATGAATGAACATCTCACAGATTCCCTGTCCAAAGTATTCATATTATATAAAAAGTTTATTATAATAATAGTCAAACTCCGTGAGGACAATCACTCAGTTCCACTACACGGCTTGGCCAGATCATGACACTCCAGAAGAGATAGGAATTGTTCAGTTTCACAGAGCTGTAACCAAAATATACAAATCTGGATCTTCATTACTGGTGCACTGCAGGTTTGTAATAAAGGCATATTATTATTATTATTATTATTATTATTATTATTATTATTATTATTACAGACTTTGAACACTTAATAATAATCATTCGAAAAAAAACAAAATAAAAATATGTTAATCTAAAATACATAGAGACATTATAAGGAGTAAGAGGAACATACACAAAAGCAATAAACATCTGAAGGAAGGTAGAATGGTGTATATCATTCCAACTAATAAGCTCTTTTTCTATTTTTAATTTAAACATAACTGTATATTTTTTTTTTATATTTATAGAGGAGACATTGAAAAGTACGAATGTAATGTGTAAATAGGATCATAAAAACACACAATCAAATTAACGTTGTCAAATACGTGTACGTACTAGCAACATACTTAACAAAATACAGTTAGATGGAATACCAAAACTCATTCGAAATCCCATTCTCATATCCGATAATAATCTCAGCTGCTTATTTTTAATTCATCTTGTTGATCTGTTTGGTGACCATATGTGTAATTCTGTCCATCTTGAAATTTACGTAACGAACATCTGCAATTACCCGTCTATTTGATTAGATATCCACATTCATGTGCTACTATCGATGTTTGCAAGGGAATACACACAATAAGTGCACATTTCAGTTTTTATTTCCTTGGATTTTACATTTCTTCTATGAGGTTGTAATTGGAACATGTTGAAATTTTATATTGAGCATTAAGGAATTAGATAAGCAATCGATGATATTAACTTTGGCCTTTCAGTGCCGGGGTGGGCAGAACGGGAACATATATTGGTCTGAATGTATTACTACAAGAAGGAAGAGAAACGGGGCGGATCAACGTTTTCGAGTTTGTGAAGCAAATGAGAGAAGATCGTATGTCTATGGTTCAAACAGTTGTAAGATTGCCGAATATGTTTTCTAAACATAGTATATAAAATAATGTCAATGAATTGTTCCATGCTTATTATTTTTTTTTAATCTTTTGTTCTAGACCATTGTAGAACCCTCTTTTAATCCTAGGAACAGTATGTGTTCTTGCATAAAGCATTACTCTGCGGATTCCAAAGTGTAGACACTGTGATATCAGAACGTGAAGTTAAAAAAGTACTCACTCTCTTGAAAGATACATCACCTTTTAATCAGCAAAAATTGAACAAGGAGTACCAGGTTACAAAAATAAACAACTATTAGTTATTTGTAAATTATTGATTTTTGCGAAATTATTTTCAGAATTATTCATTGGATTTCGCATTTGAATGCTTTTCAGTTGTTAGTGGCCTTGAGACCCGTGTTTGATAATGAGTCTAAAGAGGATGCTGTAAAACTCGAGAATCGAGCAAAAAATGTGGATATGAATATCTTGCCAGGTATTAATTTCACGGACAATATCCACATGAAATTCTACATATTAAATATTTCAAAGTGAGCAACAATGCATTAATATGAGTTTTTGATTTTTAGCATCAAAATATAGACCATACTTAACGTCCTATGTTCGAGGGAGAAATGACTACATAAATGCTGTCTTTATATCTGTATGTATCATCATTTCGATATTTTTTCAAGAACATATTAGGTACATTTTCTCCTTGGTAAGAGAGATAAATCATACTGGGTTTAATGACTATTGTTTCTTTATGAAATTTTGAAGTTAAAGACGTTGCTGACCTTAAAGGCAAATTTTTTTATCAAATGGACAGTGAAATTAAAGACATAAAAAGTATCACAGACAATAATCAATTATATATAATTTAATTTTCAGACATTTACTAACCTATATGGATTAATTTTGACCCAGTAGCCTCTTCCTGAAACAGAGGTTGATCTGTGGAGATTGTGCAGGGATCATGGAGTTGAATCAGCGGTGGTTCTACATAACGATGTCATGGTATGTAATGCAAACTCCTCAAAAGTTTCTTCCTTATTATTACGAAATGCATTCCTTTTTAGGAGACTCTAATTTGATTTTAATTGCATTTCCTGTCTACTTTAAAGATACTTTAAAGATACTTTTCTTTCTAGCTTGTAAATTAGTTTGTAAATTTAAAAGATTGAAGGGGTATTTTATATATATATATATATTTGTTTTCAAATAAGGGAACTCACTGGCTGCCAAAAAAAGGAGAAACACTACATTGTAAACCTTTTGTCTTAACCGCTAAAAATACTGGGATTGATGTTGACGGTATCCAACAAGATCGTCTTCTTATATCAACAAACGTAAGGCGATTATACTGATAAATCCATATATTTCTTGTTAATCAAATCTGTAATTAATAGTAATTCGAATTCATTTCTTTAAAATTTAAATACACTTTTAATTATGCATTCATATTTGTTATATGTGTTTTTCTGAACCAAGGATTACAAATTTTACATGGACGTCTACCAAATACTATCTGATTGTGACGAAGCTTTCCTGAAATGCGCAAATATGCTTCTTGAAAAAGAAAATGCATCCACATCTCTTGTCATAAGCAAGTAAGAATATATATATCTTATATTAACTTTCTCACGAAATATGATGAAAGAATCTGTACAAAATGTACAAGTTTAACTTACACAAATTTGCAATGTTGAACTACAGATAGCTTTTAAAAACAAATTTAAATATTTCAGAAAGAAGTAAATTTCATTTATAGTTTGAGAAAACAGTGACATGGTTTTTAAAAGAAGGGTGCAAACATATAATACTATATGAATTTAGATATGGAATTGGAGAAAAAAAAGCGAAATGCATCTGGATTTCTTAGAAATGTAAAAAAAAAATAATAAATTAAAGGACTTAATGAAATATGTATAGATCGGAAAAACATCACTTTTTTCTTTGGTTCTTCAACATCTGTTTCGTTTATTACTAGGTGTTTGAAAATTTATTATAAATCACAATATCTCATCCTCTTTTATTAATATTGATAAAAGAATCATTAACATTTGACAGTTTTCCTCTCTTGATATTTTGAATCAGAAATGGATTCAACATCAAGAGAATCTTTTTCAAAAGTCAATAATATTTCTTGCATCTGAAAACATTAATAAATAAAGTTTTTAGAAATTTATGAGAAAAAACATCTAGGGGTATAAATATATCTTCATTCATTACAAATGAAAAAAAAAATGCACTTTTCCATTAAAATATCTTTATATGTGTACGAAAATTGTGTAGTTTTTATTTGTTATCAGAAATCTTTCTTTTCTTATTCATTGTATTTTTAGCGATAAAATTTATCGTTCTTGACGTCAATAAGAAAATTTTTTAGACGTTTAAACATCAATATAAAGTACTTAAAATAAAAATTCGAAAGGTTTTAATCAAAGTGCTTCGATATGTTAAGTTCCTTGTCAGAATTTCTTTTAGCTATTTAAATTACATGTATCATTTGATATCAAGAACACACTTTATATACCAATATAAAATACCCCAGTTATTACAACTATTTTTTTTATTCCAAAGTAATGGTGCGGGTCCAGCAGGAATATTCTGCGTTTTACATAACGCCCTTCAACAGCTTCGAATGGATGGAGAGGTCGACATATTTACACTGGTTCGACAGATACAGACAAGGAGACCGGAAGTCATATCAACACTTGTAAGCAAAGACGAAAACGCTTTACAATTTACATTTTTTTGGTGAAAAAAACACATACATACCATATAGAGATTCGTTATGAAATTCTGAAAAGAAATTATTTATAACATCCTCATGTAATTCATAATCATTATCCATAAACATCAGCTTATCCCAATTAACTAATTATTTCTTATCATGTAATCTATTTATGAACGGTATCCTTTAATATCTTGTTAATTTTTTGTCATACAACTTCTTCCCTGTCACTGTGAATGCTATCATCCCTAACAAAAAAATACTATGGTAAACTATAGCTAACTATAGTTTACTATAGTTAACTATAGTAAATCAAAGTTCCAAAGTTTTCACTATAGTTAATCAAAGTTCCAAAGTATTCACTATAGTAAATCAAAGTATCAAAGTTTTTACTATAGTTAACCAACGTTCCAAAGTTTTCACTCTGGTAAATCAAAGTTCGAAAGTTTTTACTATAATAAATCAAAGTTCCAATTTCTTTTTTACAATTGTAAATCAAAGTTCCAAAGCTTTTACTTTGATGCTATAGTTAACTATAGTAAACTATAGTTAACTATAGTTTACTATAGTATTTTTTTGTTAGGGATGTGACTAAATATTATTATACACTCGTTCCGAAGGAGAGAGGGTATACTGTTTTACCCTTGTGTGTCTTTCTGTGTTTCTATCTAGATCTGTCCTTAACAAGTTTACGTCGCAGTTTTCTCAGCAACTACTCATTGCAGATGCTTGAAATTTTAGCACACTCTTTGTTTAATAAGCATGCCATACGGTTGGATTCATTTTTATACGAATGCGATGTCAACTTCCTGCCATCCGTGCGTCTGTTCGTTCCTAATTTTCGTCGCAGTTTTCTCAGCTCCTACTCAATTCAGATGCTTGAAATTTTAACAAACGCTTTGTTTAGGCATGCCATATGGTGGAATTAATTTTTGTACGAATTCGCTGTCAACTTTCTGTTTTTCCGTGCATTTGTCCGGAGCTGTTTGTCCGTACCAAATTTTGTCGCAGTTTATTCAGTAACTATTCTTCGCAAATGCGTGGAATTTTATCACACTCTAGCATGGCATGTGTTGGGATTGATTTTTGTAGGAATCTAATGTCAACTTCATGTTGATGCCTTAGCCTGTTTGTTTCAAATTTCAGTCGCAAGTTTCTCAGCAACTACTCTTTGAAGATGCTTGATATTTTAGCACACTCTTTGTATAGGCATCTCATATGATGATCTCATTATTTTACGAATCCGATATCAACTTCATGTTGATCCGTGCATCCGTTTGTACCAAACTTCCGTCGCAGTTTACTCATTGCAGTTTATATGATAGCATATCTTCACATCTGAGCAGGAGTAATACTAGTAAGCATTGGCTCACAGACTACCTGTTTAAGAAAATTTCTTCTTTCAATCAGAATAGTAGGTATCCTATAATTTTTTTTATCATGTGGTCCTCTCCTGTTGCAATAGACGATGACCTTTTTATATGGTTTTTCTCCATTAATAAATTAATTTTCCATCATTTAAAATGATATCCAGTAAAAAATAGGTGTTTTCCATGATGTTATGCCTGCCATTGTGAATAGTGTACTATAGATCATATGCTTTATTTTGTCTTGCTATTTATTTTATTTCAGGAAGAGTACCGGAAGTGTTACCAATTACTTGGTGGATCCATTTCCTCTGAGGGAATATACGTTAATTTTTGAGGAGTTAAATGAGCTTAAAGCATTTTTTGATACACATTTTATTGATTCTTCTTATGTTATAAACTTTTAAAAACCATTTTCCTGATTTATAGTCTTCCAGGGGTGATATTTCGTACCTGCAAATATTGCCTCATCAGCCGTTTCTCCTATTTTTGTTCAATAAGATTGAGGTAATTGAAAATATGTTTTTCACAACACACTCAATGATGAGATATGAAGATAATGAACAGTAATCAATCTCAAAAGTCCGTTTAAACAATAACAATCGGGACCAGAGAAAACACAGAGTAGGAGCCATAGAAGACCGGTATAATATACACACATATAGATATTATCTCGAAATGTTTTCTTAATATTTTGTTACATTATATTACTTTCGTACTGAACATCATGTAACAATATTACCTCATGTATTTTTTTTTTCACGAAAAGTCATATCAATTATTTTACGTTATTTTATGAACTATCATAAAAATCGTACAAATGTTTGTCTGGGATATCCACGAGTGTACAGGTATTCGATTATCGCACAGACATTTCGACTGTCAACTTTAAACGTTAAAAAAGTGCTATTTAGTGGCAATTCTAAAGTATAAGATTTTTTCAGCGGTACAATGAATGTTAAAGTTCAGATCCTCCTTTGTAGATCAAATGATGCCATACTAATACATAGTGTAATTATGGAGAGAGATATTATGCATACCTTGACCTCTAATATGAATTTAATCCATAGTTGGATAAGCTACCGTTAATTACTTTATATTCACGTGAACTTTATTTTGGCGTAATTACGCGAAACGGTCTTATCGCAAAAAATTCATTCTCGCATATATTTAATTAGTTCCGGTTATATGCAACAATAACAAGAATTCCTGAAATTTGTGTCTCGCTTATCAATATCAATTTATACATGTACATCCAAAAAATTGAAATAAAAAAAGGACTTGGAAGAGCTGAAAAAAGGTGCCAAAAGGTGCAAAAAGGTTCCAAAAACTGGAGCCAAATACGTCGAAGCTTCAGAGGTACATGTCTGCCTGATGGAGATAAACCTTAATTTTGAAATAAATTTCTAAATTTTCTACAGCAATTAAATAAATATCCGTATTTCAAAGCTAGTACCTTAGTACTAGTACTGGGCTGTAGAGACCCTCGGGGACTAATATTCCACCAACAGGAGGTCAATGCATGCCAAAAAAAAAAAAAAAAAAAAAAAAAAAGATGGAAAATGTTTGTATTGAGGATTGATGGAAATGTTCATTGTAAAGTTTGAGATGTATTTCCTTTATAATAAGTACTTTATTGTTTGAAATAAAAAATAAAACCTTTAATCTAGTTAAGCTAATTTCAGATATCAAAAGGGTTAATATAAGTTGCCATTTCAGGAAATTTAAAAAAAAATGAAAAATGCACTTCATTCATCATATTATATGAACGAAAATGATGTATATACTCTGAAAACGTGAATATTTTTGATAGTATTTTTGTTACAATCTTATGTAAGAAGAGGCCGGGGTGGTTTTTTTGCGGAATGTATAGAAATCAAAAAAAGTATTTGTTTAATAAGGTACTGCAACTATATTCGCAATACATGTAGATAACATATTGATAGTTTTTACGAAACATTACTCATAGTCAAATGTGCAATCCCTCTCCCCCACGCAAACATTTTAACTTCTACAGAATTTATGTTTAGCTAATTAAAACGAAGAGTGTGTTACAAACTAACAGTTCTTCATTATTGATCAAGTTCAAATGATTAAACTTTTAGCGCTGATTTTGAAACACTTATGAATCTATCAACTGCTTGTAAGACCGTTTCTCGTAATTACGCCAAAATAAAGTTTTATATCGTTAAAATCGACTTTGATAGATTTATTATACATATGATTCTTTGATGAATTATCAATGACAATATCTTTTGATCAATTCTGTGCATAAATATACCGGTCTTATAATCTTCCTTTGACAACCTTAGTATTAATTTCACTTCCCTTTAACAATTCCTTTTTCATTCCAAATACATACATAACATGTATAAGAAAACCCAGTGATTATGAAGTTTTGTAGACAGAATCAATCCACAGTATGTTATCCTTGTTTTAAAGATATTCAAATAAAAGCATGAGTTATGTGTTTCACTGTTTAATGAAGACTGCCTGGTCATAAGTAGTCAGATATTAATACACTAAAGCATCACATGGTAAAAAGTGCGTGGAAATAGAGAGTGATTCGGTTATCATTACATACATACAAAAATAGTGTAATAATTTACATAAGAACATATAATCTATCAAAGGTAATAATTTGTAACTTTAAAGTATAGATTTTACACACAGGGTCATACAAGGTAGAGGAATCCCACCATAAACTGTATGTATATGATGGTGTACAACTTTTAAACTCAGGATGTAGTTCAACAAAATAAAGTGAATACACTCAATAACATGTAAGTTTTTCTTGAAGTCCAAACTCCTCAAGTAATTTCAAGAAAATTGGAATGTCATTTGATACAACATTATGACCTGCAACAAGGAAAGGATGGTTTGATTTTAGAAAATCTAAGTAATATAACAATGCTTGATGAATGTTGATGCTACATGTACATGTATTTCCATTAAGATTCATTTGGAAAAAGTAAGATAAACTTGTTAGTTTGCTAGCTATAGCTTTTTGGCTTATTGGCTGACGAAGATCAATGTAAACATGTATGCATCTTTAATTACCATCATATGCATCCAGTTGTGTCATGTTCAAGGAACCAGATAATTATGTTGATTCTATGTCAATACA
Source organism: Saccostrea echinata (assembly GCF_033153115.1). Classification (NCBI taxonomy): domain Eukaryota; kingdom Metazoa; phylum Mollusca; class Bivalvia; order Ostreida; family Ostreidae; genus Saccostrea; species Saccostrea echinata. The sequence goes on along the minus strand of NW_026889754.1, from coordinate 17,791,068 downwards.
ACAAAGGTGTTCTTTTCAGAAGGAGTTGCAATGAGCGGAATTCATTCTGTAAATTCAGATTTTGAAGCACATATCTAATGGTTGGGATATGTTTGTTCCTCTTTACTGTATCCTTCTGGTAGTTCTTTTTCTGAAATGAACAAATTATTGTGATATTCAGAGAACTAAAATACATGTATTACTTCTTTCTTACACTGCAAACACGGTATGACTATGTCTATATTATGCATACAAGACATTTCTGTCAGATTATGCTGTCGCAATACATTTTTTATATATGCATTGATCAAACTGTCATGAATCTTTTAATCAAATGCATATATAGTTGGCCTCATTAGTCTGGACACGTTTGCTCCCAAGGAAATTGTTTGGATTAATGAAGTGTCTAAATTTAAAAAAAAAAAAACTTGGTATATATAGATAAAGATTAAATATTTTAGTTTTTCAGTGTAGGTCACACTCTAAGGCCAAGATCATGGGGTTAAAAAAAGAAATAAACATGTGAAATACAAAGACCCAGCACTAATTCTTCAAGAGTTAAGGCCAAAGGATAAAGTTTTTGTGGAAAAAAGACTACACGTACCTGTCAATGACTCATCTTCAATGTGAAACAATATATATAGCAACTAGCGACATAACTATTATATGTGGATTTAAAATACTTTTTAAACATTTTATTCTAATTTACATTTTATAATTTTTGGTTATTCAGTTTTTAATTCAATTTACAATGTGTGTTTTTTTGTGTGTGTCTACTCTATACACAAGCATTTACATTAATTAAAGTCAACAGAGCACCTGACTAGTGATGCAGGGGTCCCAGGTTAGATTCTCAGTCCAGCCATACACTTCCCCCCTTTCCTGTTTCCTGTTCCTGCTAATTTATGTACAGTCACTGTAGCAGATCTATCTTGATTTTTCCTGAAATATGTATATGACCTCTGAGAAGTTATTGACTTGAGAAAATGCTGCTACATGATTACAATACATGTAGTTTGTACATTATAGTATGTAACTTAAAAATACAAGGACTAAAAATTTGAAATTTAATAAATTTATAATAAAATAATACATATCCTTTTTAACCCCCCTTATTGGAAAAATTTCTGGATTTTCCCTGATACATGTGCAAGTGTTAATTGAAAGGGGAAAAAAGGAGAGGAGACAAATTAAGCTTTAAATACAAACCAATGGCTACTTTGGAGTTAATGTCAAAGGCACCCGTGATATTCCTCTTTCCAGATGACACTTGATTCGAATGGCCACGTTATTTCTTATGAGAATGCTGAATACACTGCCTAGTCCATATCTTGCTTCACCTGTAGTATTTGATATTTATTTTAGTATTTAGTATTTAGTATTTAGATATCTGTTTATAATCAATGCCCTTTTGAGCATACAACAATAAATACATATATAAATTACATCTACATAAAAATTACATAAACTTGCATAATTATATACAAATTTTTGAATACAGCACCATTTAAACCGTACTTCATCAGTATCTACAGTGTATATGGACAAGTTAAAATATTTGTTAACATGTAAAATACTTAACATACATTGTCCAGTACAATCAGTACATTTAGCTGCATAGGTAGAATTACCTACCGACAGCTACCGTAACTTTATTTAGCTACTTTGGGTAGCTTTATTTAGCTATTTCAATGCAACTTTTAACAAATTGGCTTTTTATTTCAAAAGACGAAAGTAAATGTCCACTAATATTTATACAAGAGATTATTTAAAAAGCAATCCAAAGCAGAGAAAATTTACACATTTCTGCATTTGAAAACTTTAAGCAAAATATGCATTTCCATAGTTTGAGTTACTTTACACCACCCCGTGTGCGTTTAGGCACAGATAAGTATGATTACTTCACATTGTCCTAAATAATTACCAATCCATTATCATGTTCACCAGAACTGTCTGGTCTTGTCATTTTATTCAAGAAGTAACAGTCTGGTCATAAAATAAGTTTGATTTAGTAGCTAAATAAAGCTACTCTAGGTAGGTAAATAAAGCTATGTAGGTAATTCAAGCTACGTAGCTAAATCTAGTGACTGTATCAGACCTGTACGTTAAACAAACACGCACCATAGTCGTAAATATTCACCTGATGTATCTGAATCGGACACTGCAAACAAATCATTTGTTCTGCAAAATTTTTAATTCATTCATTATACCAATTAACATCTGCCGGGTCATGGTTTTTTATGTCTATATTCAAAACCACATTAGGCACAGATACGGCACCCACGTGGTGCTGCAGTGGACAAGGAGTAGTTTCACTAAAATTATGTTCATGGTCGGTTTCAGTCTCACTTTCATTTCGATTCTTATTAAGGTGCTTCAATTTCGAGGACCGTCAAGATTAAATTTGTATGGAAACTTTCTTTTAAACGAGGAAATTTTCTCGACTGCTTTGTCGGCCATCTTGTATCATACATAATAAAGTGTAAATGAAGAATATTATTCGGCGTTGCGGAATCCGGAAAAACAGCACGTGCTAATATGCAGATTCTATTTATCACGTGATTGCTATCCGTCTCTACATTAATCTTCTTCCCTTAATGCTATTGCAATATTCATTTGTAGCCTATTTGATAAAACAATGTTTTCTCTGCACTTACCCTTATTGTTGATAAAGTACTTTTTGAATTAAATGTATCAATGGCCTGAATCACTTGTATTTGTATTTTTTCCTCCTTCGTATCATAAATATACATATTCATTGCGGCAAGTCTTTCTAATCAAACACAAGGAAGCTTAAAAAAGCACAGTAAAGTGCACTATACATGTAATAGGGTGATGATTCTATTTTAACTTAGTTAATGGTTAGTTAGTGGTTATTGTATACTGCATATTACATTCCTCATGTAATGCGTTACATATGTACCGATACTAAGTATTCTGTAAGCTATGGTTTCTTAAAGATGAATATTTATTACATTTAACATATAATATGATATTACAAGTACATTAATTGGACTAGTTGTAATATACTATTTTCAAATTACACATTTAACTGTGTGATGATAGGAAGACTTCTCCTTCTTTAGTAAACATTTAGTAAGATACTGAAGAATACAAAGGAGAAACAACGTATTACGAAGGTTTTACTTGGTTGTCCGGCACTTTATAAACTAAAATCTTAAATCTATTTTTAACAAAATAGATATCGGACTGTACTACTTGAAGAGGAAGATGTGAAGATGCCAAAAAGTAATATTAACTACTCAAGTATTTTTGTTATTAAGTCGAATGAATCGGATATACAGTGTTCATACACGTAGCACGTAGCATAAAAATCTCGAATGGAACATTAAAAATACACAACACCAACAATCGAATCAATGCAATTTCGCAATACACTAGTAACTGATATATGGAATCTTATCTAATGAAATTTAATCATAAAACTGTTTTATATTTTCAATGTATAATTATAACAAAGAAGGTAGTTCGGAAATATTGACAATTATTATGCTTCCTGTCAGGTTGTCTCTATATAATCAATACCCAACTATTATCGTATTGTGTTTAAATGATTCATATAACGTAATCATACTATGCGGAAATAGTGCACGGTTTCATTTTCTAAGGAAAATTCGACATCACCCATGCTAGGGTTTGTATTGTATTGTATTGTTTATTACCAAGAACCATACAGTTCATAGGTTTAAAGTATATACATGAATCAATTTGTACATTATATATATATAACATTTCATTATCATTTGTACATTAAGTAAAGCAGGATCATAGTAAAGGATCTTACATACTATTCATTCTTGGTTCACAAAGCAGACAAAAGCACCATAATATATATTAGTCCATAAAGCAGACAAATGCACCATAATAAAAGTTGGAAATACATGTAGTAATAGTGAGGATAATCTCGTTATATCAATGTGAGTTAACTTCTGCTCTCAATCTTGTACATTTATAAAGATATTTTCCTAGTTTACATAACTCTGTTACATTTTTTGTCGACAACAATTGAACAAGTTTAAAGGTATATGGTTTTTGGTGATAATATTTCTTAATATACTTTTTTCTAACATCGGAAAAAACGGACAAACCAGAATAAAATGATACTCGTCTTCAACTTGTGACATTGAACAAAATTTGCACAATCTTTCTATTCTAGGAATATTAAAAAATCTCCCTCGTTCTATCTCTAGTTGGTGAGAAGATAGACGATATTGACTGATATGTTGTACATATTTTTGTGATATTGATTTTGTTAAATATAATCGTAAATTAAAACTATCGCTTAAATACCTATACAAAATACACTTAGGGGGAACTTCAAAATTATTTCGTTCTTCTTGTATGAACATGTCATCCAATCTTTGTTTCACCTCTAACAAAAAAGTTTTTCATTTAGGTAGTCTTTACAGTTCCATATATAACCAAAGCCTAAAGTATCAACAAGATCTTTTATATGTGACAGCCAGCAAGGAAAAGTATTTGATTCACACACATCTAACATTTCTTGGTATATATTTCTTAAAATGCAATTATCACTATTTTTTAACTTTAACCAATACTTCAGCATTCTAATTTTTCTGTTCCATTGTAATAGTTTCCGACCTAGTTCAAAATAAACCATCATAGAGACAGTACTTTTTTTAACACTTAGTACTTTCTTACAAAAATCTGAGTGGATACTTTTTAATTCTCCTGCTGGGTGAAACCCCCAAACTTCGCAACCATAATTTGCTATACTACCAATATATGTATCAAACAATGACAATTTAGTGCTTACATTCAAATGCATTGATTTCATTTTTGTTCTCAAACTACTTAAACTCTTTCTACATTTTGCTGCTAATACACTTTGTGTTTTATGAAATTTACCGTTATAATTCAAAGTAATTCCTAAGTAATTAAAATTTTCAACAATATCAATCAATTTGTTGTCATATTTCCAACAGTAATTTTTCTTCAATCTACCACCTTTTCTAAATACCACAATTTTAGTTTTATCCACATTAACCTTAAGTTTCCACTTTGTTGTATATTGCTGTAAACAGTTAAGCATATCTTGTAAACCTTGTATTCCATCTGATCTCCTTGGTAACGGAAATATTCTCTTTTAACTTTTCTTTCATACCTTTTATAATTTCTCTTAGAGGTGACCAGTAAATTTCTGTAAAAATGTGTCCGTGAGCTATTAAACACATTTAAATTTCTTAAGTAAGTTTTACGTAACTCCGAGCATTTGACATCAAACCAAGGTTTATTGTCTATGTGTTTTTTTTTCTTTTGATTTGGTTGGAGGTATTATTAATTATAATTTCCTTACCACAATGCGGGAGAAAAACATCGTTAAGTACCTACATCATCTAAAGCGTCCGCAAGATGTTGTAAATGACTACATAGTTCAGTTTTAATTTCATTATATAACAAGTCATCCCATTTCGTTCTAACAAAGCGTGTATTTACATTACTTCTCTTATCATTAAGCACGATAGATTTATTGACACAAATTTGAAAATGCAGTGGAGCGTGGTCAGACCATTCATTAAAATCTTCAACATGAAAATAATCAACTAGATGAAAAAAAATTTCAGATACAATTGTAAAGTCATTAACACTCACTCCGATTGGAATTGATTGAGTGATTGAAAAATGTATATCTACCATCTTATCTCCAAATGTACGACCATTACATACTCGTGTACAGGTTGAACGACAGAGTTCTAACAATTTCCTTCCAAAACTATTTACAACTACATCTTGTGTCTTTCTCTCTGGTAATGGAACATCGCAATTATAATTTATAACAGGTGAGATAAATTTATTCAGCTCTGTACCCATCGAATCATATTCTATAAAATCTAATGAGGTACCTATACGTGAATTAAAATCACCACTTAGTACAACACATCCCTTTTCTTTGTACATTGATATGTCCTCATTCAGAGTAGTAAATAAATCAATATCATTTTTTTGTAAAAAAAAAAAAAAAAAAAAAAAAAAAAAAAAAAAAAATATTTTCATGCGGTATGTAAACAATTCCAATATAAAGGTCGGTATTTTGAGCATTAATACCGTTTTGTAGTTTCACCCATAAAATGGATTCATGTTCAATACTCTCCACCACCAGATTATCGTGTAATTCTTTCTTGTAAATAAGAATAAAACCTCTTCCTTTACAAGATTTTCTAGGAAAACATTTGTGAAAAAATCTTTCATTTATAAGACTGTCATCAATTTCAGTATTTACATCAAGCCAACACTCTGATAAAAAGATAATATCATATGTGTCAATAAATGATATGAATCTGGGTCTCTAATTTTATTATAAATCTGTCGATTAACATTCCAGGAACATATTTTGAGTTTATCCCCGACGTTTTCCTATTTGGTGGTATTGTTATCAAGAGTTGGGCGATAAAGCCTATTGTCGATGTAAAGCTTGTTGTACACCAGTCTAACTCTATGTCCTTCCTCGCGTTTTTTCTTCATGATTTGGATCAATTCTTTTCTTTCCGCGACAATTTCATTCGGGTATTGTTCATTGATATAATAATTTGTACCTCTAAGGTTTTTTGACATCCCCTTTACCTGTTGCCTTTGTTGGTATTCATTGAATTTCGCAACGATGACCCTTGGCGTTTTACCTCCAGCTATTCTGTGCACCCTGTCAAATTTCAAGCTGTTGACCTGTGTCTCGCTCATTGACAGACTGTTCTTGAGGAAATCACGAAGAATTTTTTTCAGTATCTTTTGACATTTCATTTTCGGATTCTGGGATATTTGAGAAAAGCAGATTGTCCCTCATTGAACGTGACTTTAGATCCACTAGTCCATCCTTTAGTTTTTTATTATCTTCTTCAAGTTTACTTAACTTCTCTTCCAACTTACCCAGTTCAAACTCCATACTATCTGACCTTTCTTGTAATTCTCGAATGAATTTGTTGTTCTCCTCAAAACCCCTTTTCAAGTCCGTTGTTATATCATTTATTTTCTTATCAAATGTAGACATTTTTTTTCTCAACAAGATCTAACTTTTTGACTTGATGGTCAACATTGGTAATTTTGTTATCTAAATGTGTTATTTTTGCTTCAATGGTACCCATAGTTTTCATAATAATTTCAAAGCAAGGGGGTGGATTCACTTGTGGCGGAGGGGGCATAGTTGACTGTGTTGTAGGTTGGACTGCAGAGATGTCCGCTTGGGGAGAGGGTTCTGTTTCATTCTATGCAATCATGTTTTCTTTTATTTCAGCCAAATTAGATTTACACACTGGTGTAGAATTATTTGTAACTGATATGAAGTCTTTCAATACGTCACCATACAACACTGAATAACACTCGGTCAGAGTACTACTCAAGTTTATGCTATCACCACTGCTATCGTTATCGCTACTACTTACAAATTTGTGGTCTTTTTCACTTGTTTTCTTGTTATTTCTTGGTTGTTTCTGCTGCCCACTATATTTCCGCTTTTTACCCATAATATGCACCACTCCAGAGCGTCCAAAACGTCTTTAATCCACAAAACCAAGAAGACATTCCTGACGTGCGTGCGCCCTATCCCGCCATATTGCTCTCTTAATCTTTAAACTCACGACCCCGAGATTGCCAGTCGGACGTGTTACCAATTTAGCCACAGACGCCGTTATTCACACTATTGTATTTTAATATCTTTAAACTTAGATTCAAATAATGACACTTAAAGACACAAATAAACAAAATATTTTTTTTTTCTAAAATAGTTTCTTGCAACTTTTTTCCCGTAACTCAACAAAAATTCTTTGAAATCATATGTGCATTATACCTTATTGCATGAAACATTCAAAATAAAAAAAAGATTATGACGTACACGTAGCATAATGTGACGTCATAATAGGGATGTACAAACATGTTCGTAAGAGGTGATGAAACATTGCAAATGGAGAAAATACTGTCGTTTTTATACAACAGACAGCATAATAATAGCAATAGTGTTGTGCTTTGCTTGCACTATGTCTGAATAGTAGTCAGGGTTTGACACATTGTACAAGAGCCGGTACACCGGAGGCAAAGCACAACATTAGTGCACTAAGACTCCGAGTAATGTCCTGGATTTTTGTGTTATTGGTAATGTCTTTAATACGCTCACAGATCAGTATATGTTTGATAAAGCAGGATTCAAACAAGTAGTTTCTAGTACGTTCATTAATAATACGATAAGCTTTTTACGATTAAAAAATGTAATGTAATATTGCGCAATACGAATAGTGTTAAGGTGTACTACATATGAAGAAATTAAGAAAGAAGAAAGTAAAGACGAGGAAAAAAAAGAACGACAAGCGTAGAAGTTGAAAATGTGCCCATAACCAATCTTAACAATCTTAAAATAATATTTTAACTGTAGTTATCGTTTGGTTTGTTTTTCTATAAGTCCATTCAAACAATTCGAATATGAGCATAACAAACACGGACCTCCGGAAAGATCAGAGATTGGATGGGGTGCCATGGTGGATTGAGATCCCCTGTAGAGCTTTCTCACCCCTGAGTGTTCTTTGTCATTATAAGGTTAATATGAAAATCGGTAGGCAATTCAGTGTGAAAAATAATGGCCTAACATAATGGAAGACATCGGTACATATTCAACTGAAATTTAGATTGTTGTTGCAAACAAGGTCATTGTATCGAGTATAATATTTTCGGAATATTGACTTAAAAGGGATGATTCTTTTATCCGTTAACTATCAACATTTTTGATAATAGCCTACCTCGTTTTAGAAATTGATTGTAGGAAGAACATGTTCATGAATATCTAATTAATCAAGCACGCAAGATATTAGGCTTATCAGTCCTCTAAGTGATCTCGAAAATTTAGGTGCAGCTGGCTTCATATAAAAACAGTGTCGCCAATGCAAATTTTTAGTCGCCAGGCAAATTTTTCTTAGGCGCCAATATAAAAACTGATATACGGACCCTTTGTGTTAGTCTCAGGAAGGGATGGGGGTCTATTGCAATCATAAAGAAAAAAAATCAAGAAGAAATATTAGCCAGCTTAATGCCGAATGTTGAAAATATTTATAATTCAGGATTTTGATGATGGCCAAGTCAATTCAAAATGGTCGCCAAATTGGCGACTTAAAAAGTAATTTTAGGCGCCAATCAATTTTTTAGGCCTAATGGCGACTAAATTAGTCACCGATTAGAGCCCTGCTTATTTGCGTAAGTTTTGGAAGGTCATCATACGTGCATACTTTCAAAATAAAATACTTTAATTCACGCAGTACAGTTAAGGCAACATTTTCTTTCAAAAGGCACCAGAAATGAGACACTTAAAATTCAACTGTCTTATTTTTTAGCACGAAACTCTATTTGAAATATCTTAATGATATTTTGAAGAGTATGTTCATCGCTTTTCAGCTCGGTATTTTTTTTCATCATGTGACCCTCTACAGTCACGTGGGATCCGATTTAGGGTCAAAATATGAAATGTCAAATTTAACCAAAAAGTGCAAGGGCAAGGCAAACAAAAAATAAACTGCACAATGTTTCAGTGTGCCCCTTAATATATATCCTATCTCAGAACTGATGCTCATTCAGTTAGATTTCTGAGATATTTAAGTTAATCAATGAAAACAAACACCAGTATTAAAAAAATAGGGTATTTTCATAATTTCATCGGAAATTATAAATCACCTAATGAATTACAAAGAAATGAGCACCACTTTTTAAAAACTATACAGTAAAATAAAGAATTTAAAATAAAAACCTACCTCTTGGGTTGTCGCCTTGCCCTTGCACTTTTTGATTAAAAATTGAAATCTTGACATATTCATTCTAAATATAGTTTTCAAACGCATCATTGACCCAGCATGGGATATAACTCTTTAGTACTTACTAGAGTTTGTGTACCTCGCAAAGTTTAAACATATAATACCTACGGACTGTGCTGGGCTTTTTTTCCCTAAATCAGAACGGCATGCATAAAAAAAATCCATCATACCCATGGTAAAAAATATTGAAAGATTCCATCATTTCTAATAAACAGTAGACAGGCCCCATCAATTAATTAAATATTTATAACCCCCTCCCCCAGTACACAAATAAAAAAAAAATCAACACTCAGTCTGACAGAATGAAGTTTTTTTTTTTTTTTTTTTTTTTTTTTTATAAACATATATTCTATGTGATTTTCGTAGTAGCTATCAAACCTTCTACTGTTCGGGGATTCTAGACTAAGTTAAAAGTTTTGTAGAATCAGGAGGAAGGGATTGGAGTGCTTACACCTGTAATCAGTGATGATTCCGTTCGGATATTTAGCGGAATTCCGCTAATTTGAATCCAAGAATCCGATATTTACAATTGCTTTCCGATATTTTGGAACTTTCTATTTTTGCAGTGATCCCTTTCCGGGTTGTCCGGGTAAAAAAAAAATCAAGTTGTTTAGCTCGTGTTTCGATCTAATCAGCATTATTCTGACATTTCCTTTCATCTCCAAGTAAGGTAAACTCAAACAATAGGGATGATTAAGACGTCCTTACAATGGCGATGCGGTTCATTCAGCCAGGTCATGATGTAAAAGTTGTTGAACACTTCAATTTTTTTCACTCATTCACCCCCTCCGCACTACCCCAACCACCACCAGTTTGCTTCTCGCTCCTTTGATACCATATGCCGTACTTGCATGTTAAAAATAAATTATTATACTGTGTTTACATCAGGTTTTTACTTCTTTGGGTACTTTAGCACAAATCACATGGGGGGGGGGGGGGGGGGGTTAGTTTCCTTTTTTTGAGTTTCTAATTTTTAGATGGGGGGCAATATCAACTACCAAAAATTCCTTGACAAGAAAAATAAATAAATAAATAAAAATTAAAAAAAAGTCATTAGGGTTTATTATTGAGGGTGCACAAGCATATAGTACATGTAGCTATGGTTTTTATAGTATTCTATATGTGGGTGAAATTATCCCCCCCCTCCCCCACAGTTCCTACAGCCTTGAGGAGCATACCTTTTTACTTGATTGGTGAATACACGTGCTGCCTGAATGAATGAATTGTTCAAATTGTTTGGGAGGAGCGACAACACAATATATATGTAATGAGTAAAATACAATATAATTACATGTACTACTGTAGATTGAAATGACATTGCATTGTGCATAACATTAACCATGCTACACTTTATTTTCTGAAATTCCTAATATAAATGGAAACAAACTTTTAATACATAATTTTTCTGGGAAATTGAAACCTTCAACATTGGCAAGAGCAGATTGGTAGCTATAGTTAAAGTAACAAAAATAAAATAAAATCAATATACTAGAGGTAACATTTATTCTTTCACCTATTAGAAACAAAATTGAAAAAAAAAAACATATTACACTGGCTTACTATAAATAAAAATGAATGTGAAATTATTTTATTATTATTATTTACTAGTAGTGATCATACCCAGTGGAGAAATTGATGCATCTATTTTGATAATTCTGGGTGATATAATGCCAGTTTTATTCATTCTTTCAGCCTGTAGACAACACTTAGCAGCTACAATGAAAAAAAATGCACATATAAACAGTTTATAAATACATGTATATACATATAAGACTGACTTAATTTACGTGTAGTCAGACTAATGAAAATTCAAATATTTTATCTTCATTAATATAGAAATTCTACAAAGAGCTAGGTTCACTTTACGCATAAAATGGCCCTGTAGATATACCAATTTATTTACTAATACCCTGTGTACTATTTTCAACTTTAATATAAAGTAGAGACTTAGTTCCTTCAGTTTATATAACAGAATTTCCTTTGAAGAGTCCAGGCATTGAAAAACAGGTTGTGTGAAATTGCAATGTTATTGAATTTTGCAGAAAACAGGTGTTTTTGAGAACCTTCAGGAAAGAGTTAAAATATGAGCACATCCTTCGATCCAAAAAATTAAAAATGTTTTATAATCTTCATTAATATTTCTTTAATAATTTATTGAAAAATTTTGGATCGGAGGTTGTGCTTTATACGAAATATTGAAAAATGACATCATATTTTGGCCATTTTTCAAGAAATATTTAGGATATGGGAATAATGACGCAATTCATGACGTCATAATGCATTGACTAGAAAGAAAATTACGTCATTTTCAGTAGATATTCATTCACCGAGTGCTCAAGTATTATTTATTGCCTTGTTGACTAAAACTATACAGTTCTGAATTTTCAGAAATTCACAGGGCCAAAAAAGGCCCGAAGTGGCTCTTGCTCTTTACAGCCTAGTGATCTACAGATAGATAAAAGTTGCAAGTAAAAATAAATTTTAAAATATGAAGCACTGGTAAAAAACTGAAATCTTAAATTTCATTTTTTTGATTGGTATTTTTGATTGTCAGAGGTATAAATTAAAGTTAACAGGGTCTTGAACTCTTGTATTTACAGTGTACATACATTGTGCACTGTGCAGTTTGACTTCACATACATGTAGGCCTATACACTACAAGTGTGACTGCATCTAAATTATTATTTGATATCAATTCATGTCATGCTGTGCATTTTATATTATGTAACATGTTTGTATGACAAGAATTCTGTATATTCAGTGCAAATTAAGTGGTTGCGGGGGGGGGGGGGGGGGGCATAAACACAAGGCAGTGCATTACAGTTTGTGACGGACTGTAATAATACATCTTATTGTATATGTACACGGTTATTTTAAATTGATGTAAACAATAGTATGTTTAGGCCTACATGTTGATACATATGCGCATACACACCTAAATGAACAGAAATGGACCTGGCCTAGGGAGGTGGTGCAGATCGTCCCAGTTTTCCATGATTTCCCGAAATAACGCCATCATCTTCTTATCAAAGAGATAAACAAAGCTTAGGCTTCTTATTTTATCAATATCTTCTTTTAAGATTGCCTGCTTGTTGCATTTATCCACTGCATATGTCAGCTCCTGTCGCCACGTTTTTTAGACGTAAACAACATTCCCTGTCACCGAGTGCAAGCGCTTGGCTGAAGCTGAATGCAGCCAAACGACACCAAAAAAGAGAATTATTTCGAAGACGTTTTGTTTTTATATCATACATACACGGACCCTTTACATGTCATGTTTGAGGAATTATAGATAGCTGGGGAGCTCATGTAGCAAAAAATGGCTGCCAAAAGCGAATGTCCTTTCATATACATGACAGATTAACATTTGTTCGAACCTAATGGCACTTTGAGATATTTTTTTCTTCAAGATGAATATATGTATAAAAGAATGATCACAGCTTTTTCTCAACTAAAAGCAATTTATATGATAAAGACTCAACAGAGAGTCGGAAAACGTTGAAGCATGATATCTACATCTAGGTGAAGAGTAAACCATCGTGGTTTCTTTTTCTTCTAAATTAGAATATCCCTTTCTTTTATTCCCTTGGGTGAAGGGAATTCAATTCTGTTCAACCAAAAGTTACGCTCTCTTTCAGGGCGAGATAATTAAAAAATGTGAAAAATTAAGAACGTCTTTAAAAGATCTCAAGAACTACTTGACCAGAAAAGGATTCGGTCACTTTCTGAGCTATGTTACGAAAAGCAATGAAAAATCTGAATTTTATACCTTATTAACATGGATTACATTTCATGGTCAATGTAAAAATAGTAAAAATAAATTTGTAAGAAAAGTAATCTAGTTACCAATATTGTATATGTTTGTGTCGCACTTAGTACCAGTTACATGACATGTATCAGCTGTGTGTCACTTGACTGGTATATAAAAATTATAACTGTTAGACATATGTAGGAAGAGACCCTAGAGCAAGGGCATCAAGTTATTTTTGGCCATAAATTAAAACACATTAAAAGATGTTTGTATCCCTTGCTTGAAAACTATTTGAAGCTACTTTTTGCTTGAAAACTATTTGAAGCTACTTTTTGCTGTTTGAGAAGTACTCGTAATTTTACAGAGAAGAAAAAGTCAACTTCTCCTCGACATCGTAATGGATTTAAAAAAACGTCTTCAAACTAGAATCAATACCCAGCACATTTCATAATATATATATCCTATAACCATATCATATTCCATATTTCAGCCGAAACAGACTAATGTATATCTTTGTATGTTTGAAATTCATCGGGAATATGCTTATCGTACTGACGATTTCCTTTACGTTATCGGACGTTGTGCAGCCTTATAAGGTCTTGATAAATTATTCTTATACAAAATTGTTTTAAAGAAATATTTTGGTTTCAATTCTACTAATTAGATTTATAGATTGGCGATGATTTTATATCTAATAACGCATTTTTTGTATTTATTTAACCAATGGATAAAATTCTTTTGATCACTTGTACTGTGTCATATACAAGGAGATATCAAAAAGTTCGGGGACTGATGCGATGAAATTAATACAAATTCTCGTGGCTTATGAAATTTATAAGGTCCATAAAACAACAAAAGTTTATTAAGTGTTGACGTGGGTGGGCGGGGACAATTGAAATTGACATGTGAGGTCTCGTGTAATTAAATCTATTAGTCTACATTTTTAAAATATAAACTTACATTTTTATTTCAAAATGAAATGGAAATATAAGGAATCACTAGAGCAAGGGCATCAAGTTATTTATGGCCATAAATTGAAACACATTAAAAGATGTTTGTATCCCTTGCTTGAAAACTATTTGAAGCTATTTGAAGCTACATTTTGCTTGAAAACTATTTGTACCAGTTACATGACATGTATCAGCTGTGTGTCACTTGACTGGTATATAAAAATTATAACTGTTAGACATATGTAGGAAGAGACCCTAGAGCAAGGGCATCAAGTTTATATGCCCGTTATGCAAATTATCCCACGTTTCCAACTATCGTTGATGCCCTGGCATACTCTACTAACTAGACAGTGATTCCTCAGATAAAACGATTTAAAGTTTATTTTGTAGATAGAAACTGTGTATCAGGATGTTCATATGTATGGAAATACTGAATTTGTTAATAGTGAATAGTTTAGTCGTAAAGGACCTTCTAAAGGACCTTCTAAATGAAATGAACATTTAACACGGCGCAATCTAGTTGAAAATTACAAAAGCAGACCGTCGAATATTTTTCAGTGTTGGATATTAATTTGTATGCACACACACACACACACACACACAGAGAGAGAGAGAGAGAGAGAGAGAGAGAGAGAGAGAGAGTCTTTTAATAGTTTCAGTTAATGCTGTTATAATTTGAAATAAAAAGAATATGGTTCTGTTTACTAGGGATGCATATACAATGTTATTATAAATTATATGGCGGGTTTCTGTAAAATAAATAAACATGCAAATGCATGCATGCCGAGTGATTCCTTACAGTTAGGTGTTTGAGGGTTTCTTTCTTAAACCATTTCATTTCAGGGATGATTCTTAAGCATCATTCAAATCAAGTGAAAAAAGAAAAATGCTATCAGGTTGTTGTGTTAACTTCTTTTGACTTTATTCATATTTTACAACAGAAATAGAGAACAATGGACAATTTTTTGAGGTTAATACAATATAGTACCAAACAGATACAACCAAACAGAAAGCGGAGCAGTACCGAATCCCGGGTTTGCTCGGGGTCCGCAAGAGCTGACCCAGAGCAAACCAGAAGCGCATCGAAAACGCACCCCGAACGGGCCCACAGCGAACTCCAAAAGTGAAATCCTATTTCAGAAGTGCACCAGAAAGCGGACATCGGATACATTATTACGAAACAGAGCTGTCAATCAGGATAACGCATTGACCAATCAGCACGTCGACCAATCAGCACGCGTTTGGCATTTTGATGTAAATCAAAACATTGCACACGTACAGTATACATGTAAGCAATGCGTGTTTATGCACATTTTAGAGTCATTTTTATTGACATATGAATGTAGATGAACGTTATAAAGGATAATTCTCAAGTTAACATGAAATATACAGATGATAACAGAATTATTTATTTTCACAAATTATTTCTTTAAAGAATTGATTTAAACATGTGATGATATTTAATGAAGGAGAGTGATTTAAAATCAAAACAAGAGTTCAATACCCTACCCACACCCCACCCTCACCCCCCACCCCACACACACATTCATACACCCACACACCCAGACAATAAAGAACTACTTAATTTATCTGAACGAGGGATATGACCACCGATTTATTAGCAGTACGAGGTAAAACAGAATTCAAAATTATTTTATTTTTCAAAGATATTTCAGAGAAATAAAACGAACAAAATAATAAATAATTAATTACAAATAAAATAAAAATGATAGAATCTAAGATTTCTGAAATACGATGGAAAGTTCACACCATATTGTAATTTTATTTTTACTTTTAAAGTCTTATGAGGGCTTGTATGTGGTTTTATTGTTTTTGTATATCTAACTTGCCTTTAATCAAATTTCGGGTTATGCGACTTTCATTATTGAGACATACAATTCAAACTAATTAAAATATGTTTAGAGATCATATAAATATAACAGTTTTTCCAACATATGTAAGTAAGATATATAGCTATATTCATATTATGCCCGCCCCACTCTCTAAGTCTTACATTTATTTTTGTTTTCATTTACTTATAATTCTTCTTTTTGTTGATGGCACCATGGTGTCAACGTTTCTTTCAGGACTGTACCATCTAGTGTTCTAAACCGGCGTTACAATTCAAATATTCCAAAAAATTGTATACAGGCCAGCAAAAGGGTCGGGGTAGGGAAGGTTCGTATGCAAGGGGAGTTTAAACTTACTTGGTACACCGTGTCCATGGTTATCGGATATATCCTTCAAGCAAGTGTCGGTAAAAAAAAAAGAAAAGAAAAAAAAAACAGGCCACGGAACCTTCAATGGTTTTTGCATCCATAAAATACTCCTCAACAGCTTAATGATTATACATACATGGTAATCATTGCTTATCTTTCAAACAATCAATAAGTCTATAATTAAGTAATTGATTAATTGATTTGTAGGTTATTAAAAGAAGATGTCGAGGCGATGGCGTTTCAAAATGCAGATTTCATGGTTATGAAAAAAAGATTTGTAAAAAAGAAATAATTAACAAATGATTTAATGAATACTTGCTTCTCAAATAATGAAATATAAAAAGAGAAACTTTTGATTTAAATTATCTTCTCTATTAAATATCATTGTGAAACAATCTATCTGAAAATTTTACGCAATGCATGATTAAGATTTATTCGGATGTTTAGATGATTTTTAAATTAAAAAAAAATATCCATGAAAATAAATTATTAAAAAATTATATAAACTTAACTTGAGAAATATATATGATATATAAATATCAATTACATAAATAAAAGTAAATCTTAATTGTATATAAACACACCTTGCATATACACTTACATGTACAAATTAGATGCCACCTGGCATGTTGGTTGGACGACGCGTTGATTGGTCGAAGCGAAATCTTGTTTGACAACTTTGTTACGTTATAGCGACAGCCGGATTCGCATTCTGGGTGCGTTTCTGAAATCGGGGTTATCTATCGGCGTTTGTTCTAGGTCCGCCCGTGGTGCACTTTAGGTGCGCTCCGGGTTCCTTCGGGGTCAGCTGTAGCGCACCGAAAACGAACACGGAAACCGAATCCGGGCCCTTTGTGTTAGGTTGTGTCTGGTCGGTACTATAGTACTACATGTATCTTTAGTCAACTGTGTTTTCCATTAGTTAAAAAATCGCTTAGCTCACTGCCGGAGTATGGAGGTTAAGCGTTTAAGAGTAGGATATACCACGGTAATGTTTGTAACAACTCGACCCTCAAGAAAAGTAAGGTGAACACAAAACTTTCACAGTGGCTAATCATTTTGTAGAAGAGGCGTGTTCGAAAACGCATATCTAATGTTGTGTTCTTAAAAAAAAGAAAGATTTTCAAAATATCAATAAGTATAGTCAATATCCTTCAACTTAAAAAAAAAATTCTTCATTTCGATTTTATAGAATTTATGGAACACATATAGACCGCAACTCCGAGATGTAAATGGGGAATGTATTCATTAAATGTCAATAAATTCGTAAAGGTTTTTTTTTCCAAAATTCAATTATTTCTGATGTTTTTACAACTTTTTGAATGTCTTTTCATGAGGTTTTTTTAGCACACTTCTTTTCCACATTTCTCACCTTCACCACATAGATGTCATGAGAAAATCAGATCCCTTTTTACTGTGCTTATGAGGAAATAGTAGCTCTTTATTTTTGAGCCACCTTTAAATATACTGTTGTATTCATTCATTGTGAATTGAAATTTGAAATGGTTGAATTTCTTCTATGGAACAAATTGGAAAATTTGCACCCTGGCTTGCAAGAAAACAGATGTAATGTAATTGTTTTATTTTTATTTTTTTATTTATTTATTTTTTTAGTATCTAATTTTCAGAAAATAAAAAAAAATCATTATGAATGTAATTTATTACAAAATAGGTCCGTGCGTTTGAATATGTTTTTGTTATTATATAGATGAAAGAGAATTTAAAAAAGAACAATGACAGGGATACAAAAACAAGGAAACAACTTCATATTATATGCATCGCACTATTAAACACAAAATTGCCTATGCATTGCAAGTGGTAAAGATGAGACACTGTTGAGGTCAATATGTAAGTAGACACGCAGGAAGTGTTTTTCACCACTTTACCAACCATTTTACGCCACAAATATCATTTTTGTCTTGCTCAAAGTAAAATATGACAGCTATCATTCATTTAATTGTTCCTGTTTGTTTTCCTTACATTAATACAAAAGATTTTTTACAAAGTTAAAATGTTTGGTAAAAGAAAACCTATGTGGGGATCCACAAGACTTCTTTATATTATCTTTCTTTGGAATATTCCAGTTGAAGGCTTAGGTAAGCCACATATTATTAATAAATGTGTATTGATATTTTATTTTCCATTTTAGGAAGTAAAAAATACACAAATAAATATTGTTTGTAATCTATGTTAAGTCAGAAGTAAAAAAAAAAGTTATGTAAAGCTTACAAGATACATGGGAAAAACAAGTTCATTTTTATTTGACCCTAATAAACGTCTTTTCATCTATATTTTTCCATTGATTTTAGAGAATCTTAACTTACTAAATGATTATAAAGGACAAGCGTCTCAAAGTTCGAGTTACAACAATCAGCCATGGACAGCAGAGAAAGCTGTAGATGGCTACTTTCAAAAAGGAGATGATATTAGCAATTGTAGCATTACATGGGCTAATCATAATGTAAAGAAAGCTTGGTGGAAACTTTCATTGAAACGCATGTCTAATATAGCCTACTTAGAAATTTATTTTCGAAGTTAAAGTAAGTAAAATTTTTATATATCAGTCAACCTTTATAAAATAAATCCATTCGATACGAAATGTAGAGGTACTTATAGACTGTAAATACCAAACATAAGTATACAATGATAGCACTAATCTTGATAAGCCCATCATTCAAATTTTAAACACAGATTCGTACCATGAGATTGATCGTGAAATATAATTTAGTAATGTTTGCAGTATATGTATCAAATTCCTTGGTAATGGATGCATTGAAGAGAATTTTACCAGTAAAATTTCTCGACTAAATGAATCATGCACTTGTAAATAATGATTGATAAATTGTATGTTGTTTTACATCCCTATCGAGAATTTTTCACTCATATAGGGACGTAGTCACCCGCGTGGCGTAGTGGTTAGAGTGTCTGCTCTAGAGTCGCGAAGTAAGGAATTGATCTTTACGTCGCGGGTTCGAATCCCACTGTGGAACGTGGACACCGGTCTTTCGGATGAGACCGTATAAACTGAGGTCCAGTGTCGCAGTAGGTGCTAGCACGAAAAAAATCCCTCACTGCTCAATGGCCGTAAGTGTCGAGTATAGGACAAAATGTGCAGCTCTCCACCGGCAAGTGATGGCGTCTCCATATGAGTGAAAAATTCTCGAGAGGGACTTTAAACAACATACAAAAAAAAACAACCATATAGGGACGTCACCATATACCGGTAAAGGACTTCTAATTTAGATCTTTACTCGGCAACCAGGGCCATTGAGCAGTGAGGGTTCTTTATCATGCTAGCGCATACCGTGACACGGGGCCTCGGTTTTTAATATCTCATCCGAATGACACGCATTTTTCACTTCAAAGTGCCGAGAGCTTGGCGAAGGAACAGTTGCTACCAATTTTTTTTTTTCGACTTAAGTCAGTCGCGGCCGTAATTAACACACGACCTTTCGATCACGGAGCAAGTGCTCTACCGACTGAACTACCGTGACGATCACTTGTAAATAAAGTTTAAACATTAATTACATATCCAGACAAAATATCTTTGAGTTAAGCGAAAATTTATTTATATAGAATCGCCTGTAATATCAACATTTTCAGTTTATAGTTTAGGTGAGGACTCAGGAAAAGGCGTTAATTCTATTATTAACTTACCTTAAATAACTCAATTCTTTAGAAATGTTTCAAATCTTTTTTTTTTAAATATAAGTTATAGAATTGCCTAATTTTAACTGTTATGAGACACATTTTCTGTAAAAAGATTTTAGATAAGAATAACTGTTTTCAGTATTGTGTTAGATATCTTTGATTATCTATTTTTTTTTTTTTTAAACAGGTCATGTTTCTTTGATACTTTTGACTAAAAATGACTATATCTGCATGCAAAAAATAAGCAAACGTATTATTTAAAGTATAATATCAGCTATATTTAAAATCTGTTGTCTAATACATTTAATAGATTTATAGAAATGAATATATAATTATCCTACTAATTGTACATTCCATTAAGCTATAAATCGACATGTGGGATTTTCTGTGTATGTGTTCAACAACTCATCGTACATTCCTCCATCAAATCCAAATCTGCATAAAGTCTTCACACACGATATTTCTACCTGTCTGGAACGTGATACAAATGTAACTATAAATAAAGAGACTCAGGGGATAGCACTGTATAACTCAAAGAATCCCCCTGTCACCACAAGGTGTGGAGGTTATGAACCTACATTTGCAACCATTGAAATATGTGAAGTACAGGTGATTGGTATGTACTAACAAATCTACCGCTAATTTTGGCTTAATTAGCGGTTTTTAAGTAGCCCGCTAAAATTTTAATTGTTATATTTGCACCCGTGCATATAGTACTGAAGACAAAAAGCATAACTTTGATTAGTATCTTGTTAAAAATAATATCTTTCATCTGGTGTTGGTTTTTACTAAAACTCTTGCCTAAAACGGTATTCCGACGTGTATTAAACGTACTGAAATCTCATTTAGAAATGAACTTCCTCTCTTTTATATGGAATTGTGGTTCCGCCAAAAAAAAAGTTCCGCCAAAAGTATCGTCAAACCTTTGAGAAAGCAAAACATTAAAACAATATTTTACACCCGGTAAATGGTATTTTTTTTTAATAAGAAATTGTAAAAGATGAATGATAAATTAAATTATTTTAGAAAATTATATATATGATTGATTTTGATGTTAGATTTGAAATCGACTGAAACTAATACAAATCTTTGAAAAGCTTATTTCTCTTTTCATGTTGTCCAACTCAACATTACGGAGAAAACTGTGAACTCTGTGACTTGAAATGCCGTGGTAGACAGTGTGATGTTTTTAATGGTTCTTGTATCTATGGATGCAATGATACCTTCAGGAAATCGCCTGATTGCTCAGGTAAGGCGAAGTATTTCAATATGAAGCTTTTTGTCTTGAACCAGAACGATCACCTGGTGCATCAAAATTGGTACCGTATATGACTTACATGCATAAGCTGAAAAATGTATTGATTTATTTTCGATCGATAGCCAGCATAATGAAGGGACATGTTAAACCCTCTTATTGCTTCTCAAATCCCATACAAAGCTAACAAAATTCTTCTTAAGTCCTTAAGGTGAACCCACGACCTTCCGATCTCGGAGCAAGCGCTCTAATGAATTGGATAGCGCGATTGTTTGAACTGATGTGTAGAGAAAACATATATTTTGTCATGAAGTGTTACACTTTCATTGATGATTTTGATATCTTAACCATAAATTGTACTTGTACTTTAACTTTACCTTTTATCTTTTCTTTAATAAACAAGTATTGAAAAGTGAATCCTAACCTGATTAAATATTGATGTAGAATGCAGAGATGGCTACTATGGAAAAGACTGTAGACAGAAGTGTGGCTTTTGTAAAAGTGGTACAATCTGTAACAAAACAAATGGAGTCTGTCCGAATGGATGTCAGGGGAATTGGAATCTTTCAAAGTGTAACGGTAAGTGTTATAGGATGATGAACATACAATTACATGTATAACAGATAAGAGTATGTTTCAGACAACGGAGCACATTTCCAGTGGATAAGCCTATGAATTAATCAAATTTAGGTGCAACTTTTTAAATTATTATGCTTTTGTGAAAAAAATGAAATAAACATTTTGAAAGAAACAAAGAAATGCTTCACTACTAAAATGCACGCAGTCAATGTATTTGATTACGTTTTTAGTGTTTGTTTTTTTTTTAATTATCATTGATTTTGTATTCAAGATTGACATTTTCTTTTGAAGAATTTAGTTGCTGGTTGTTTTGCACGAATAATAGCCTCAATGTCAGAAGGTTTGCTATGAATTAAGTTTTCACAGATATTTTTGTAATAGAGTATCGTACCTGCGGAAGTACTACCACGTTGTATAATGCTTTGACCAAGGTACATGTAGTCTTGATAACACCCTGAATACAACCTTACATGACTGTTTTAAATTGAGTTTCAGTCGGAATGGTTTCACGGCCACGTAGGCGTAGAAACTGCAGTGTGTTTGAGAAACTCTCTTTTGCTCATCAGGAGATACTTAAAAATGTGGTTGTGTAGCATATCACAAAAAATAATTTATACTAGTATTTAGCAGCATGTTATAACTCAAAACCAAATGAAAGATTCTAATACCCAATATAGTGTATACATTTGCTCAAAAATGTCAAATATAAAATATCTCAAGTAAATTTATGCAAATATCCCCCCTCCCCGAAAATATCGAATATTTGATAGTAAAACTGAAAATAAATGGATGACATTTTGATGAAACTAATAGTTGATAAAACATAACAGATTTCTTCAATCTTATCAATAATCATGCCTATAAATTCTGGGTCTCTGAACGGAGTTAGAATGTTAAGAACTATGTGTCCCTGTAATAGCCATCAGCTTGCTTGTGAGCAAAGAATTAGAAAGGGTACAAAATTTCATTTAGGCAAAATTAAACAACCTAGACGAAAGAACAATTATTTATACTGATGAGATAAAAAGTACAGTTTTATCACGTGATCAATGAATACATAGCATAAGAATTTCATATCTGGGGTATGTTTGTTACAAGTACATTGAGTTACAAGAGTCTGCTTTGGGTCCATTGCAGAATAAAAATATCCAATTTATTGCACTTTTTTTATTTCTTTACTTATTGTATTCATACTGCGAAAGAATTCCTGTCAAGCAATAATAGAAAAAAGCTTGTAAAAGAGAAAAAATACAAAGGATGAGGCCAATTTTTTACAGGGACCAAATTTGAGGCCAGGCTAAAATTTGGTTTGGAGCCAAATTAAATGCCAGTCCAACTTAGAGGCCAAGCCAGGCCAAAGGGGCCAGGTCAGGTTTTATTTTATGCCGATTTTAGGCAAGGGAATTATCATATTACATGTGCCTGTGATGAATAAACTGGAACCCATGTAACACTTAATGTTATAACCAATCAATTTTCTGATATTTTGACTGTTAGACATTGGCAATGCCATGCCTACAAAACGTTTAAGGGCACATGGAGTCAATCAAACTCTACCTACAGTAATTTCCTTCTCTCATTGCTAACTGTTTTAAAGATAGGAAATTGCATAACATATTCATGTAAAATAAAATTATGCTACAAATGAAATGTTGTTTTAATTTCATATGACATCATAGCATAAAAAAATATTTTTACACTTGTTGAATTTTTTTTTTTCCTAGGGCAGAGAGAAATTCAAACTTGAGTGTATTTTTTGTGCTGTTAAGCCTGAAAAATCTAAATATAAGGAATGCTTTTTTAAATTTAGATTGAATCATTGGTGTGTCACTGAAACAGAATTCCACGTAGGCTTGTCTTTTCATGAAGCGCTAGCGCGCTTTATGATATATGCCTGCATGACAATTCTATGTGTTTACACACAAATAACTCACACAGCACTCAAGAACATTCCGTAACATTTAATAAGTATTTATGTAAAAATAATAATAATAATAATAATTTGAAAAAAGAAACAAATATTACGTTGCTTCATTAACAAGGTGATGAGTTTTTGGTTGAAGAAAAAACCGTTTTCGAAAATTCTCTCCATTCCTTAACGTTTAAAAATCGATTTTACACAGTTTATACTAAATTATGGTACTCTCTTATTATTTATATATAACAGAGGAACGTTGAAAATATTTTTTTTGAATGAGTGCATGCTAGATAAATGACACCTCGAAGGAAATCACAGTTGCATTATTCAATGCACAACACTCCGTCCTAACCTACACACCTACAGAGGGGTCTTGCAGGAAGGAATTTATCTATCCTTCATTGATGTCTCATTAATGATTTTCTCGACATTTAGATATATCGACGACGTATTGTCAATTAACAACTGTTATTTCCATTCTTATGTCGATACGATATATCCCGGTGAGCTTGAGATAAAAGATACTACAGAGTCTGACACATCAGTTTCATATTTGGATATTTTACTTGAAAAAGACGTCAATGGTAGTCTAACAACCAAGCTTTATGATAAACGTGATGACTTTACTTTTTCAATCGTCAACTTCCCTTAAGTATGCAGCAATAAACCTTCATCACTTGCATACGGGGTTTATATCCCTCAGTTGATTCGATACGCAAGAGCATGCTCTACGTATGTACAATTTCTAAAACGAGGTATATTATAGACAAACAAGTTGATGAAACAAGAATCTCAGCAGTCTCGTTTAAAGTCATCATTTCCTAAGGTCTATGGACGATACAATGACCTTGTCAGCAAATACAATTTATGATTGAGTCAAATGACTGACATTTTTCATACTAATTATTAGGCCATTATTTACACACTGAATTGTCGACGGATTTTTCCGTTACAAGGAGCTCACGGCGGGTGTGACCGTTTGGCAGGGGATGCTTACTCCTCCATGGCACCTGATCCCACCTCTGATGTTTTGGAGATCCGTGTTTGCTCTGCACCTATTTTGTAATGTTTAATGGGCTTTTGAGCTTGAATACTGTTCGTTATCTCCATATATTTCATTAATCGTTTATTTCAGAGTGCAAAAAAGGATTTTATGGCGCAGCCTGTGAAAACAATTGTGGTAATTGTCGGAACGGAACCTTTTGTAATAACAGCACAGGGATATGTCAGCAGGGTTGTCAGGACCATTGGAGTGGTCCTTTGTGTGATGGTAAATGCATTGATTTAGACGGCTCAGAATTATTTTTCCAAAGATTTTGTGTAATATGGTAATGAACTCCATCTGAAACTTTGCATATTTATTACAGAATATTCTGACATTTTTCTTATTTCAATCCCCTAGTTTTCTTTCATAGATATTCACCAAAATTGTTAATAAATTAATACATATTTTTTTTTTTTACATTGTTCGGTCTTTCGCAATTTTTCATTTAAAATTTCGTGTTGAGTTAGAGGGAAAATATAATTTAGAGAGATGTCAGGTAATATTTGGGGATTTTTTTTAATATGCTAGTTTACAGAACATTTTTTTTCTTAAATAGCCTGTGAAGGAGGGTATTGTGGGCACACATGTAAGGATGAATGTGGAAAATGTGAAAATGGAACATATTGTAATGCTACCACCGGAGCATGCCCTGAAAGTTGTGAAGATCACTGGGATGGATGAATGTGTAAAGGTATATTTTGTTTCAATTGATTTCTGAAAAAAAGAATGCATGAAAGAATCTTTTAAAAAAAAAGATTCTGTATTAAGTACTTAATTGAGTTAATGACATATTGTCACTTAAGTAGAAACAAGTGCATTAAAAAAAATATCAAGTAATTTACTATCCATATCATCATATGTGTGAACGTGCTCTAACTTACTCATATTCAAAAAACAGAACTTTTTAAGTTAATTAGTTGTTTACCATTCAAACAGATCAGATATAGCACTTTCAACTTATTCGGTGGGTACTGATAAAAAATATATTTAAAAACACAAGACGTCTACCCGGTAAGTGATTCTCAACGATTCGATATGAAACTTTTTTGTGAAGATTAGCAAAAAAGATATTTTTATAAGCTCCGATTATAGAAAATATCTATAACATCGATGAAGAAGTTTGCGTAAATGAATTAAATATACCCGAGAGAATACCTTTAATGAAAAAAAAGTTTATCATATTTCAAACTTCACATTATCATTCACATTTACAAGTACTCAGAAGTTGATATAAAAAGATGCTTGAATTTCTGATTTACAATATCTATGTAGTTCTTGGAAGACAATCTGTTGGAATTTCCATAGGTTCTTATTTTGTCCCATCGTTAGAAGACCTATTTTGTTTTTACATGAAGCAGAATTTACTCAAATACTTATGTGAAAAAAGTACAATGCTGTTGCCTTCAATTCAACATTTTGGTATATCGAGGACGTTTTATCAATTAACAATGATCAGTTTCATCCCTATGTAGACTGGTTATGTACCTTTGATCTCGAAATAAAAGACACCACGGAGTCTGACAAATCTGTTTCATATTTCGATATTTTATCTGGAAAACACTAATAATGCTAATCAAACGACACAAATTTATGAAAAACGTGATGGCTTTAACTATTTTATCATCAACTTCCCTTATTCATTTAGTAATATTTCATCATCATCGGCGTATGGAGCATGCTCTACATACAAATAATTTCTATAATAAGACCAGCAATTGATTAATAAGTTGATGAAACAATGATATCAACAGTCTGGTTTATTATCAATATTTTGCAAATTCTGTAGTCTATACGAAGACCTTGTTAGCAAATATAATCTCTTGTTAAGTCAAATGTTCACTGACGGGGTTTTTTTTCACACAAATTGTTAGGCCATTATTTTCTCACTGAATAGTCTACGGACTTTCCAGTTTGTCCGACCATGAAAAGGAGCACACGACGGGTGTGACCGTATGACAGTGATGCTTACTCCTCCATGACACCTGATCCCACCTTTAATGTTTTTAAAGGTCTGAGTTTACTCTGCGTCCGAATTTTATTGTTTTAATATATTTTGAGCGATTTTGTTTTGAGTCGATTTTAACGATGAAATATATGGAGATAACGAACAGTTTTCAAGCTCAAAGTCCATTAAATAATACAAAATAGGAGCAGAGCAAACACGGACCTCCAAAACATCAGAGGTGGGATCAGGTGCCATGGAGGAGTGAGCATCACCTGCCGACCGGTCACACCCGCCGTGTGCTCCTTGACATG
Organism: Saccostrea echinata; assembly: GCF_033153115.1. Classification (NCBI taxonomy): domain Eukaryota; kingdom Metazoa; phylum Mollusca; class Bivalvia; order Ostreida; family Ostreidae; genus Saccostrea; species Saccostrea echinata. The sequence continues at coordinate 17,763,644 of NW_026889754.1, read as the reverse complement.
ATCAGGAAATAACAGAAACATCCGTCGACAATTCAGAGTGTAAATAATGGCCTAATAATTAGTATGAAAAACGTCAGACAACATTTGACTTGATGATAAATTGTATTTGCTGCCAAGGTAATTGTATCCACCATAGACCTTACGAAATGATGACTTTAAAAGAGACTGCTGATATTCTAGTTTCATCAATTCGTTTGTCAATCATTTACCTCGTTTTAGAAATTGTGCATACGTAGAGCATGCTCTTGCGTATCGAATCAACTGAGAGCCATAAACCCCGTATGCAAGTGATGACGGTATATTGCTGTATAAGTAAGGGAAGTTGACGATTAAAAAGTTAAAGTCATCACGTTTATCATTTGATAAAGCCTGGTTGTTAGATTATCATTAGCGTCTTTTTCAAGTAAAATTTAATTTAATATTTTTTTTTTTCATTTCAGAGTGCAAAGCCGGATATTACGGTGCAGTCTGTGAATCCAGTTGTGGTAAATGTAGCAACGGATCAGCTTGTAATAGCATAACAAGAATTTGTCCAGAAGGATGTCAGGATCGTTGGAATGGTTCTCTATGTGATGGTAAAAAGATTAATGTATTTCTTTCCTTTTATTGTTCCTAAGTTTTCGTCGATAATTTCATCCTTTTTAACAAGGTTTATGTCAAAACAATGAGACTTCTCCGTAAATTGACAGATGTAGGTTCTTTTTTGTTCAGCCCACTACAATCATATGAATGGTTGGAAAAATTGGATTTATCGCATTATCTTTCAAAATTTCTGCAATTAAAGTATATAAAATATATACCACATGTTGTCCTTATTAGAATGTAAAGCGGGGTTTTATGGGGAGGCATGTGAAGAATGTGGAAGTTGTAGAAATGGAACTTACTGTAATACCACGACTGGAGTATGTCCAGAGGGTTGTGAGGATCACTTGGATGGCCTGATGTGTAAAGGTCCTATTTTGTTTCTCAGTTTTGTCACTAAGAGGGTATAAAGTCAATTTGTTTGGAATGGTGTATGTATATTCTTTACAAGATTGTCATAATTTGTACAGAAATCTAAATTTGTATATTTGAAATTTTATTGAGGTTTTACGCTATGAATAAACATTTACACAGCCCTACATTTTAAACAAGATAGAATCATTTTTATGCCAAAGGCAGGTTTTTTGTTTTCAAATGTACATAAATTATAGAGTGTAGAGATGGATTTTATGGGCTAACATGTGATGATCCATGTGGATTCTGCAAAAATGGAACATTCTGTAATTCAAGCACTGGAGTGTGTCCTGACAGTTGTGAAGATCATTGGGATGAGCCAATGTGTAACGGTACGATGTGTTTTCACTTATATAGAACCCTTTCCCAAAACTGATTTCTGCAAGGCAATGCAGACTGCATTTTAAAAAATAATCTTCTATGCCTGTATATTAACAAACAGCAAATTTAAAGACAAATAAATAGTAAAATTGTAAAGTATAGGCCCATCTTTATCATTAAAGAATTTTTTTTTTAAAACTCTGACGTCTGAATCTACTCTAACGTAATATTTATATTAAAAAAACCTGCAGTTTTGCAAACATTTCAAATTCCTCATTAAATCGTTTTGAAACAGTCACAATGAAATGTGAAGATAACGAACATAACTCTTGCCAAAAAGTCCAATCAAACAATGTGAGCAGAGCAAACACAGACCGCTGAAAAAAAGGTGGGATAAAGTGCCATGAAGGAGAGAACATTGCCTGTCAAGATAGAGTAACCGAAAAGTTCGTACATAATTAAGTGTGAAAATGATGGCCTAACGATTTAAATAAAAGATGTCATTTTACTCTCGCCATAATGATAGAATGCATTTGCAAGCAAGGTCTAAGTATCGATAATGACTTTGCGAAATGCTGACTTTAAACGAAATTGATTGTATCCTTGTTTCATAAATCTATTTGTCAGTAGCGTGTTTCGTTTGGGATTTCGATCATAAGTTGAACAGGCTGTTGTAAATCGTTGTAATTAATGTTGTAAATGGAAACATAAACCCATTATGCAGAGCCTAACTGTGTATTGTTACATAAATGAGGGAATCTGGCGATAGAAAACTTGCAGTCGGCAATTTATCATGAAAGTTACTTCTTAGTTTGCAATCAATGTCTTTTTCTAGTAAAACATCTAAATATGAAGCAAATATGTAATTCTCTGAGGTGTCTTTCATTTCCAGTTCAATAGGACATATCGATCTAACGCTGGAATAAAAATAAATATTGTTCATTGATAAACGTCGTAGATATATCTAGATATTGAATTAAGGGTCACAGCATCATACCTCTTCCTTTCATGTAGGCGTTTATGAATAAAATGTGTGAATAAAAATGTATTTCCAAAAGATTGTTTGAAGACCTGATCTCCAAAGATTTCATATATAGTGTCATTGAGATACTCAAAATTTTTATTATAAACCTCGGAGTAATTGTGTTAGAATCAGATTTAAAAAAAAAAATATGATTGCAGATGACGAATGATTAGGTACGTAAAGAACAAGGTTCACTTTGGGCCTTTTTTGACCCTGTGAATTTCAGAAAAACTGAAATTGCTTGGTTTTAGTTGACAATGCATTTAATATCATTTAGATCTTTGGTGACTGCGTATCTATCAAAAATGATGTAATTTTCTGGCTAGTCAATGCATTATGACGTCATGAAATGCGTCATTTTCCTCATATCCTGAAAAATTCTACAAAAACAGCCAATTTTTAAAGCTACTTTTTTCGATATTTAATATAGAGCGCAACCTCTGATCTAAATTATGCAACTTTTAAATGATAGAACTATTTCTGAGGATTACAAAACATGTTTTATATTTTAGATCAGAGGGTGCGCTCGTATTATTTCTCTTCTGTGAAAGTACTCAAATATACTTGTTTTCCTTAAAATTCAAGAGCATTGCAATTCCATGAAGCCTGTTTTCCAAGACCTTGCCCTTAAGAAGAAAATTTTTAATAGGAAATGAAAGTACTCAGTCTCTACTTTATCTTGATGTTTAAAATGGAACATAAAGTGTTAGTCAATAAATTGGTATATCTACAGGGCCATTTTATGCATAAAGTGAACCTAGCTCTTTACTAGTTAAAATTATATAACTATTTTTTCCAGTTTGGTCGCTACTTTGTAAAAGTAATCATTTTTATCACGATAATCCCCGATATCACCGTTATGTCTAGGGAAACTACATGGAAATAAGTAAATCAATAGTTTAATTAAGTCAACTTATTGAACTATTTCATGGACACTGCTGACTTAATTTAACTAACTTACTGTCTCATGAAGCTTTAACAAGCAAAAAAGATTGCAAATGGATCTTTATATTGTTAAGCCTCATTATATTTTTTGCATATGATTTAGAGTAAATTACTAGCAATGGAAAGAATAATTAAAAAAAGATTTAAGAGAACAAAAAACGTTAGATAAAGTAAGAAATAATGAAGATGAATGATAACTATGCTGAATATCTTTCTTAACATAGAATGTAAAAATGGACACTATGGACAAATGTGTGAAGACAGTTGTGGAAATTGCAGAAATGGAACACACATTGAACAAATTAAATGGAACTTGTCATGATGGATGCGAAGGTCTGTGGAATGGATCCAAGTGTGACGGTAAAAGAACATCAACTATAAATAAAAATAGTCAACTATAAATAAAAATAGAAACAAATAAATGTCAATCAGCATGTTCTAACACACACACACACACACACACACACACACACACATATATATATATATATATATATATATATATATATATATATACGAGGGTGATCAAAAAGTTCGCGAACTAAATGAATAACTTCCTTAAAAGAAATGAAATGAGGTTTCAATGTTTATTATTTTTCAAAGTGGTCCATTCCCATTTTAATGCACATCTGCCATTGTTCTGCCCATGCACGAATCACGTGATCAAGGCGGTCACGTTACATGCCCCGTAGCGGTCTGTTCACAGAAGCTAAAAACTTTTCCGAGACTTATATTTCTTACTGTGTAAGTTATTTTTTATAACAAGAACAGTCCATCTGTCATAAATTGCCAAATCTCGGCAACAGGATAGGTGCATAAGGATATCCCTTCCCAGAATTAACATGGTGACCATCACAACCCGAGTCCTCTGTCTTAGGAGCGTCGTTTATCCAGTGTGGATAAAGTATGGACGCCTTCTCTTTATCATATCTCATATGTTTTTTAAAGTCTAAAGTAAACGATATTTTAGGGATTTAATTATTATATTATTGTTAAGATATTCAACTATTATTATAAAACTTGGCGATGTTTCATAACAAATTGCTCAACTATGGACACATCTTTTCCCCGATTTGCTTTCGCTGGGTAACAGAACAAACATTATTTTTAACCATCTCCCTGCCTTCACTAAAATAATCAATCTAATTAATGATTGGACTTCTGGTAAGTCTATTGTCTTCATAAACCTTGTACAAATTATCGTATTCTACTGCAAAGGAATTTCCAAGATATAACGTTAAACTTTACAGCCCTTCGTTTCTCGAGTGAGACTGAGTCAAACATTTTTTGTCACAAGTCACCTATATATTGACGTCATTTTCACTTTGTGGCGTCACAAACACGGAGCAAAACATTATTTAACATCTGTTATTTATAGAACATTTGTATGACTATATGTGTACCAAATTTTATTCTGATCTGAATTGTGGTTTTGTAAATATTGAGATAGTTCGCGAACTTTTTGATCACCCCTCGTTTATATATATATATATATATATATATATATATATATATATATATATATATATATATATATATATATATATATATATATATATATATATATATATATATTGTGAAGTGCACATGCAGCAAACTAGGTCAGACACTCTAGTATATATACCATTACCATATCTAGCGGTGGATATATATACGAGGTTTATGATTTTGATAATTTATTAATTACCTGCAAATTTCCCATCTTCGGGAGCCTATTTGCACATCTGTTATACAAATTATTAAATAAGTTAGGAGGAGAGCATATCAGTCAGATTTTTATTGTGTTTAATAACACAATAGGTCATTTAGGAAGGATTATATTGCAATCCTTTTATTTCTTAGAATATGCCGGTATTTCAAAAAAGAGATCAAAAGAGATATAACTTAGAAAAAATAGCATTTCACTTCCTACAAAATATAAAAGGTTAAAATAATCGTACCATGCAAAGTGACACTTTGATTTGAAAAGATATAGAGATATATGAATGTTGGAATCTTGAATTCCATATAAATATGGTGTTGGGTATTTTAAAAACTGAAAAGATAAGTCAATTTAAAAATTAAGCAATTTGCAAAAAATTGAGGAATATAATGCACTAAAAAAATTTCCTTTTATCTACAAGTTTCTATTATTAGTTTTCTGTGTCAATTAAGTATTTTTAAAACTTCTAGTCCCTGATTACAAAGTAAAATAATCAGTTTTATTTGAAATCTGCTATCTCTATTTATAACCTACATCTCAGATAAAACTTAACCGATTTGAATTTTTTGTCAAGACTGGCGAATCCTCTGTTCTCTGTATCAATGTGTTCAAACCGGTCACGGGAGCCTTGTGTTGGTGCGTTTGCGCTTCGCACTGGGGGGGGGGGGATTCTTTCCTAGTCATAAAAAAGTGAAGATTTCGACAACCTTATCAATGCCAAAGTAATCATTTATCCAAAAAATCTTACTTTTGTATAAAAACAAAGCCATAATCTTCACATATCCATACAAGAATAAAATGTGATGCATTGTTTTTTTTTCAAGCTTTATCATTGAAATAAGACTTGTATCTTGTATAGTGACTTGAAATGCATGAACGAACAAAATTTGGCCTTGCCAAAATACAAAGTTAATGCATAGTGGTTATTTCATTTTTTTTTCAAAAGATGTTTCTAAGTTTTGCTCTAGTAGGCAAAGAGTTTGTTTAGCTAAATCCTCGTAAAATCAACAAGCCTTATGGTCAGTATATGAAATATGCATGTAAAAATACATGAAGATCGATACGATTCAAAATTTGACACCCTTTTTGATTATTCTAAACATTGACATTTGAATAAAAATCACCTTTTTAAAACCTTATTTCTAGACATTTTAAAAATAATTTTGCAGGGTTTTGCTTGCATATATAGTGTATATATTGCTGTATATAGTACGTACATAAATTTACTTATAACTATTATCTATGCTGACAAATATAAACCATAAAAAGTCTCGTTCCTCGTACTACGTAAATACGTACGTTGAATCGGATAATTTATTTTTAGCTCAACTGAGCCGAAGGCTCAAGTGAGCTTTTTTGATCAAAGAGTGTCAGGCCTCCATCTGTCGTCTGTAAACTGTTCACATTTTCGACTTTTCTCAAGAACCACCAGGCCAATTTCAACCAAATTTGCCACAAAGCATTTTTGGGTGAAGGGGATTCAAGTTTGTTCACAGGAAGTGCTGCGCCTTCTTTCATGGGGAGATAATTAAGAATTTGTGAAAATTTGGTGACATCTTTAAAAATCTTCTTCTCAAGAACCACTAGGGAAGAAAAGATTAAACTTATGTGAAATATTCATTATATAATCTAGATTCAAATTTGTTCATATCATAATCTCCGGGAGTACGGCGGGGCCACAAGAGTTTAGTCAAAGTCTGCCATGGGAATACATAAGAAATATCTTTAAAAATCTTCTCTAGAACAGCAAAGCCATGATTAGTCACATTATTACAGAAGTATTATCAGGTAGTGAAGATTCAAGTTTTTTCCAAACATTACCCCTGGGGGTGCGGCAGGGCCACAACAGTGGAGTCAAAGTTTACCATGTGAATATATGGAAAATATCTTTAAAAATCTTTTTCTCAAGAACAGCAGAGCCATGATTAGTCATATTATCACAGACGTATTCTCAGTTAATGTAGATTCAAGTTTGTTTCAACCATGACCCCAGGGGTGGGGCAGGGCTACAACATGAGGGGGGGGGGGTCAAAGTTTAACATTGGAATATATAAGAAACGTCTTTTGAAATCATCATCTCAAGAACAGCTTAGCTATTATTAGACATACTAATACAGAAGTTTCCTCAGGTAGTGTAGATTAATGTTCCAATTATGACCCTTGGGGGTAGGGCAGGGCCACAACGGGAGTTTATCATAGAAATATATATCTTCAAAAATATTCTTCTCAAGAACAGCTTAGCCATTATTAGACATATTAAAACAGAAGTATCCTCAGGTAGTGTAGATTCAAGTTTGTTCAAATCATGACCCCTGGGGGTAGGGCAGGGCCACAATAGTTGGTCAAGGTTTACATATGATATAGGTGTAATGGTTAAGGGGCATTGGAGTAAAACGTATTGAAGACTTTAATTAGTGGAATGACCTGACAACTCTTGGAATGGATTAAACTAATGGTATATAAGGCAAAGCTTTGGAAAGTCAGGTATTCAGAATGTAGCTGAAGGAGTTGGATGATGAATCAGCAACAAAGGTGTAAAGGTATTCCATCCTAAAAGCAAAAGATTCAATGAAATTGAATACATAGGTATGTAGGTGTTGAATACTCAGTATATTTAGACAAAATTCCCATTTATTACTATTAGCATGTAAGGATGGGATGTTTCCTATCTTATGACCTTGAATTTCGGTATGAGTTATCTCCATCTGTTTCAATTAATAAAAAAAATCCATTTTAAAAATCTTACCTGGTAAAAAAATCATTTGCAATGGTCATTGTATTTCTTATGTGTTTTAGTACATTTTTTTTCACTACAGTATTTATTGATATTCTTTTTATTTGAATTTTTATTTTTAGAAAATTGCTCCAAAGACTTCAATGCAATCTTTGTTAAGTCCGTAAGTTTATGGTGTAGTAAATCTGAAGAAGATTGAGACAACTGGTTCTTATCTATAAATGGAAGTAGTATCTTACCCAGTCCCCATCTCTAGATGAGAGAGAAAATTTAAGTACTATGTGATATACCTTCAGACATAGCTGCCTTAATAATCAGTCCATTCATTAACTCAGGCAGAGTAAAAGGAAAACCTATATATCCCTTGTAAGAACCTGATCGTACACGTTAAATAGGAGATATCTTTGAAATCTTCTTCTCAAGCACAACTAAGCCATATTAGTTATATATATATATATATATATATTCCATAAGCACTAGGTACTGTTCAAATCATGACCCCCCCCCCCCCCGCCCAAGGGGTTGGGGCACAACAGAGGGTCAAAGTTTTGGATAAGAATATATAGGAATCATCTTGAAAAAATCTGCTGCTCAAGATTAGCAAATCCAGATTAGTCATATTATTACAGGAGCATCCACAGGTAGTGTAGATTCAAATTTGTTTAAATTTACAGCAGGGTTCGACACTAACATTTTTAGGCTTTAGTCCGGCCGGACTAGTGCTTCTTTACTTTTACTAGTCCGCGCGCGATTTTATGAGTCCGTCAAAAAAAAAAAGAAAAGAAAAAGAAACATCAGTGTTTTTAAACATTAATTTAAATTGACAATTAATAGACGTTTTATACTTTTTTTTTAAATAAACAAAGCATTTACGTGAAATACATTATTCCACAGATTCGTTGAAATCTCGCAATCAGCAAGGACGATCGTATTCCCGATCTCGTTTTTTTTTTTTTTTTTTTTTTTTTTGGTCTTTACATTACATCCAAAACGTCCAACATCTTTCTTTAAAGTGTCATACTAAATCATGATCGCTAAAAACATTTACTTCATATCGATCATGACTCAGAATTGCATAACTACCCGCCAAAAGTTAGAAATCTAAAAATACACGGAGGTTTTCCAGTAAAAGTTGTCGAGAATCGGACATCGGTAATTTATTCATATTGTTTTCCAGAAATTTTTATTGGTCCGCTCGGACTAATTAGCCACAGATTTTATTAGTCCGAATGAAAATGTGTTAGTCTGAGACTAACGGACTAACGTTAGTGTCGAACCCTGTTACAGTGGGTAGGGTGGTGCCACAAAGACCAATCAGAGTTTTACAAAGGAATACATAGCGAAAAAAATCTTTAAAATTCTTCTTTTTAAGAACAGCAAAGCCATGATTATTTATATTGAAATAAAAACATCCTAAATGTATTGTAAATTTAAGTCTCCCCTTAAAACTTTTCAATATACTGAACTGATTTCTGCTTCTTCTTAGCCAGTGGGTTCGGGTGAGCGATGTGGTCCATGTGCCTCTTGTTTTCTGTATTGGTTACAACCATCCATTCACAAATTAACAAACAAAATGAGTAATTTAAAAAAAAGAAAGTATTTTTGACATATTGTAGTTTGTGAGGATGGATATTTTGGTACAAAGTGCGAGGATCAATGTAACAACTGTTTAAAATATTCATGTGACAAAGACAGTGGACACTGTGTCAGTGGCTGTGAAGAGGGATGGACAGGTGCCAGGTGTGATGGTATGTATCCTGACTTAGCTTCTTATCATCATCATAAATTGTATGGAGTAGTCTAGCTGAATATATTTTAACAATTTCTAAAACGACGCAAGCTATTGACAAATAAGTTGATGATAAACAGAAATCAACATTCTCGTTTAAAGTCAACATTTCTCAAGTTCCATGGTCGATGCAATGACCTTGTTAGTGTAACCAGGTGTTGGATCTTGGATCCACCTACCTGTCGTTGTTCACTTCATTGTTTGTTCGTCGCGTGATTTAGGGTAATAGAGAGAAGAGGGTGTATGAGAGAATGAGAGAATGAGTTGTGTTCCTTTACTAACCAAAACCTGTTTTTTAAATTACCTGTCATACCCATCCATGCACGCCGTCAAGGTAGACGCATCTATTGTATAATACTGACATAGGGTGATATAGGCTGGTAAGCTTTTTATCCATTTATCATTATATTAATAATATCATTGTTTTCAGTTATCGTTTGATTTAAGCAATTTATTTATACGTTAAGTTGAAATTGTTATATTAACGGATATTTTAAGTAATTGAACTGCGTTTAAAGTATAAATGTAAAGTATGTTGTATGAATGTTGTAGGTTTAATCCATAATATAATTTACAAAAACCCAAGATCTGTTTGTATGAATTTCTACCGATGGGTAACATTAGCAAATAAAATTTTTGGTTAAGTTGAATGTTGACAGACATTTTCATACACATAGGTCATTATTTTTACATTGAATTGTCTTCGGAATTTTCCGGTTGTCCGATCATGACAAGGAGCACACGGTGGGTGTGACAGGTCGGCAAGGGATGCTTACTCCTCCATGGTACTTGATCTCATCCCTGATTTTTTTTTTTTTTTTTTTTTTTTTTTTTTTGAGGTCCATGTTTGCTCTGCTCCCTATTCGTATTGCTTTAATGGACTTCTAAGCATGATTACTATTCTTTTTCTTTATTTGTACAGAAGGTAACACAAAGTGAACTAATGCAACAATTCGTATACATTTTCGATATAACTGCTAATTACAGTTTGATGCAATATATTTTCGTACAAATTTAAAGCTGATTTACTTTCAAAAAATAGAATGCTTGGGAAATAACAATGACATTTAATTTTTTTACCCAAGTTATAGTGTGTTAAATGGGTTGAGACAATCAACATAAAACGTGAAGAAGTGTTTGAAAAAAATCGTTAACTGTTCCAGTACAGATTCTACAATTATTACTTGGGTAGCTTTAAAACGTATTCAATAAAATTCTATTTTCTATCATGTAGTGTAAATAAGGATATAATTTTCATTAAAAAATTCAAATTGTTCAAAATTTCAATTTGACGTCTAATGGATTGATATGTTTTTGACGTCGAACATATTGTGACGTAGGCTTCACAAGTTATACGCTATTGACCTTTTTTCAGCCTATAAAACAGTGCATTAAAACCAGAGTAAATACTTTTTTTCTTTAACAATGATAAATCATTTAAGTTTCACTTGATATTCTTGTCGATTGCCTTGCAAACAAATTGTTTAATAAGTTGTTGTTAGGATTGTATTTACTTACATATTCTCTACCGTTCGATTGTGAATTTATAATTTGTTTTAAAGGTTACACTTCAGGTATTAGGGGTTTTCATTGTTTAGAGCATTGTGTAAAATGAAACATACTAGTTTGAATCCTGACATTATTTCATTTCCAATTAAAACGCGCACCTAATTTGTACGAATATGTATAACATCCTACTTAACACTTGACACTTCTCTATGTAAAAATTTGCGACAAATTACTTTTTTAATGATAAATCTTCTCTCCATTGCTTATATCACACATCACTTATGTGATTATGAATTGTGAAGAATTTATGTAACTTCATGTATCAAACAAGTGATTAACAGCTTTATGATTAAATTTCATTCATAGCCTTTCTCATATCATCGGATCCAAATACAGGAGGAATAGTCGGTGGACTCATGACTGCCTTTACAGTGTTAGCAGTTGTAGTCATCATTGTTATTGTGATTTTAAGGTATCTTTCTTTTAGCGAAATTTTGTGGATTTAAAACAAGGAATTAAAAACCAGAAAGTATAACATTCTTAGTAGAAAATGCAAAATAGAAATCCACAGTAATTAAGTCTTGTTGATTTTCATTTAATCCTTCCTATAGTATATAGAAAAGCAAAATATCAAATATAATTAGTAACACTGTACAGTGGCGCCTCATTTATCCGGACGCCTCTGTCCCTAACGAAATCGTCCGGATAAATGAATCGTCCGGATAATTGAATCACTTCTCAAAAAACACTCTCCAAGCATGTATATATGCACATTCTTGTATCAAATGTGGAAGAAGAAAAGAAACTTTTAAATTATTATTTTGGCTTATTGTTTTTATTTTATACTTTTTTAAAAAAGAAATAATTAATTAAAGAAAATATATATTAAAATGTAATTTACACAATAAGACACAAAAAAAAATTGATAAGCAATTTTTATGCTGAGACCTTTTTCTATTCGCCTTCTCTTTGGCATGTGACTTCATGGGCTAAGTAAATTGTGATCTACTGTTGTTTTATTTCGCCATATATTTTAATTATTGAAGCTCATATGATGTGACAGAACTGTTCAGCATCATCATTGGCAAATGTTCAAATTTAAATTAACCGCGTATATTCTCCGTATATTCATTGCACAGTGTTACTATAAAATTAACTGAACACTGCAAACTAATTCAATCACGAGCAATCAGTGGAAGTACTAAAACATTCAACGTAAACACAAGTCATCTTATGATTATCAATATTTTTTTTCTAGACTCTAAGTTTGAATTTCGATCATTAAAATATCACGAAAAACGTAATCGCCAGTTTCATATATTTTTTTTTCCTAAAGTAGTGTAGGTTTAAAGCGAGACGGTAGTACATTAAATAGAAAGATATTTCTTCAATTATGTACCCTTCTAAACTGTCTTGTGGAAAAAAGCGTTTCAAATACGTTTTCGTTTTAAGAAATGGAAAATCGTATTTTAAACTAAGTTAACGTAATCAACATGATAAACATGATAAAGAGCATGAGAAATCGCTAGTTAATCATTGTTCATTTTATTTAAAACTCTCCCAAATTCTCATGAATTCACCGATGTATATACGGCTAGCAATATGATTTTGAACGGATTATTATTTAATTAATGCATAGTGTAAGCTAAATTCTTCGAGCTTCATAATAGACGTGTGATTTAATTGGGGTAAAGTTAAAACACATGGTAAACATACGCTAATTATAGACGCTATTGTTTGTAGGTCACGGGTAACCGCCTTCAAACTGCATGGCCAATGTTTTTACAACAATTAACACTACCGCAAGATAAGTGTGAAAAAGTCGTTTCTTGAAAAATTACCGTCCGGATAAACGAGTCATTTTTCAATGAACTATAACGTTTTGTAGTAGAAATCGACCGTCCGGATACGGAACACGAATTTCCGGATTAATGAGACAAAATAACGTGGAAAAAATCGGTTCCCAATAAATATCGTCCGGATGGTGAAGCGTCCGGATAAATGGCGTCCGGATAAACGCGGCGCCACTGTAGTTTGATTTTTTTTTTTTCAGTTGTAACCTAACAATTTATAGTTTCCATTTATTTGTTTTTTAATTTATTCTTTGAGTTCTGTGATGAACACGATGTAAGTTTTCATTATTATTTCATTACATATTTTCATATAGAAATATAGATCATTGAAAGCATATATGCGTTTATTAATAAAAATATGGAGATTAGCAGTTATCAATTCCTTTCTTCTTTATTCACTAATAATTTTATCGCAAACATTTAAATCCCTTTCACAAAAAATACATATGATACACAAGACGAACACACATCCATCCAATCCACTAAATGATCATTGAAGGATCTGGAAAGGTCGCTGAATGGGAGAGCTCTGATATTCAGTCACCTTTCCGTCGACTTTCATTTTACTGAATAACATAGTTTCATCCTATGATAATTACATTTTAGATAGTTTAAATTCTTCGAATAAATTTGCTTAAAATTTTACAGGCGACAGTTAGCGCAAAAAGATCGAGGGGACACAGGGAACCTATACACACATGTAGAGTATGACCCAAAACGTAATTCTGAAGACAAGGGATACATGAATATCGGTGGTAAAAATATTTTTTTAAAAAATCTGTTCATCTTGGATATCTCGAATAGAATAAATGAATTGGAAGTCGAATCAAGTTTTATGTATTATAACTTCAATATCTCAAATCCTCAGATTTGGAAAAAAATGGTACTTTGAAATTTCGGATAACGAAGTTTGGATGCTTAGCAAAGTAATAATCAGTAGCCACAACAACAAATTTTCCCAAATATGTGACTCTTTAGTTGTACATTTTGAGTATAACATGAATTCAAAGTATTTCTTGATTCATTTCTAGGAAAAAAAAATTACTTTGATTTTTTTAATAAATCATTATTCTTCCCTTGTTTCTCAGAAGTACCAATTGTCTTAGATGAAACTTTATATCAGGATATATATGATTTTTAAAGGTCATCTGTCCCAGGCATCACCTGAAATAAGATTGAAGAATGCTGTTTCCAGCAGTGAATACTACAATACGAGCCAAATCAGCACAGTTATACATATCCAGGAGCTACACAACATCATTGCTATAAAAAGCAGTGAAAAGAATCATATTTTTCAATTGGAATATATGGTATTAAACCCCTAGTTTTGATTGTGATGACACTATTTATGGGAAACATGTACTTTTATCTCTTGTCTTTTAAAATATCCGTGTCTTTTGAAACTTGTAGTTCATATTCGAAAAAAAAAAGTGCATATGCAATACAGGCCCCCATATTCAACATATGTTTTAATAAGTGGAGCAAACAGGGTATCATTTCAAGAAAAGTTTCGAAGTAAGAAATTGCTTATTTTTTTCAATAATTGAATGAAAAAGGTGATCCATTTTTAAAGTGTTCTATATAAAAGTACATTGAATACTTACCCTAATGTGGCATGCAGTGATCCTAATAAAAAAAATTGTAGACAAAGAATATGATTGTCTTTAAACTGGTATCGATTTAAATTTTGCACATTTGTAGCTTAAATTGAATGTGGATTCTAACTTGCTTTTTATAAGAATAAGCAAAATATGCTCAAAATGTTGAGTTGACTATATAAATGAGATAAATCCCCTAAAAGCTTATAAAGTGATTAATATTTATCTCATTCACCTATTACTTATATACATTACTATCAGAGACTACCTGCTGCAGACGTAAACAAATGCCCTACAGCACAGAAGAAAGAAAATCTCACCAAGAATCGATTTAAAACGACATTTCCATGTAAGAATGGCTTGCATACTTTGTATAGGGGTGGGTTATGAAATTGCAAGAGATACACTTATCAATGAAAGAAAATTGCGAGGGCAAAGAAGTTTTTCAGTAGAAATCATGTCAACTAATTCACAGTATATGTCAGTGGACTTTCTTGTATCGTTGAAAAGATATCTATTTTTAGCCTAATACTAAAAATTTTTAGCCTAATATTTCATTTCTTCCATATGGTCATATCAATGTCTGGAGGAAACTGCACGAATGAAAAAGGTTGATGCCTTTGATGAATTCATATTTAAATTGAAATTTTACAAGAGTGCCAAGAATTAATGAAACAATAAATAAGCGTACTCTTATTTTATTAAATATTAATATTTCTTGGTTAATTTCCCGTCCTGACTGTCATAGATGAACATTCAAGGGTTGTTCTTGAAGAAAAATGGGACGTACATG
Source organism: Saccostrea echinata (assembly GCF_033153115.1). Taxonomy (NCBI): domain Eukaryota; kingdom Metazoa; phylum Mollusca; class Bivalvia; order Ostreida; family Ostreidae; genus Saccostrea; species Saccostrea echinata. The sequence goes on along the minus strand of NW_026889754.1, from coordinate 17,748,380 downwards.
ATGACGATTACATCAACGCAAATTATATAAAGGTATTATCTAAAAGTAATGCATTCGCTGTGCTTCTTAATATACATCATTCAAATAAATAAGAGTATAATATCTTTTGTCGTTTTCCTGATAAACTGGAGCGCTTAAAAAGTTTTTCCCTGGTAGGTGCATATGGAGATTAAAGAATTGACATTATAATATTATTTATCTATTTTCAAAATGCATTTACCAAAATTTTATTAATCGTCTAATCGATGAATATATATTATCCTCTAAAAGCAACTGCTATGCTTCAGTATTTACTAAGTGTCTCTTGTAACAAAAGTAGGGAAATATAAATATTAAATTAGTTTCATGCCTTATAAACTATACTTAAACATCATTATTTCAGGATTATAAAAGTGAAAGACAATACATTGCCGCTCAAGGTAAAAAACCATTTCTTTTTAATTCGTTACTCAATATACCAATCTTTCAGTGTTTGCATTAATATAAATGTAAAAGACATTTTGAAACATTTTCTTTTATCTAGTAAGTCTTGGAGTATTTTTTTTAATTTGACGCAAAATAATGAATTTAAGGTCAAGATCTAGTAAATGAAAAGAGCCTACAGATTTCTCAAACTTGAGAAATAAATTCCTTTTATGATGCTTTATAACTAAAGCTCGGTCAAATAAGGTGTATCGGGGCATAATTTGCAAGAAAACAAGACGTAAAACCATCTTGTAAACTGTCATTTTCAATGAAAAATTAAGAAAGCCAGTCACGAATATGGGAGTTTTTTCCATATCAGATGAAGGAAATGTATTCAGATTGCCTACAGTTTCTCAGAAAACGGTAATTTGTGTGTTCTTAGCCTCTTCTTTAAAGTAATGTAAAATTGAATATAGGTATCGGGATTACTTTTCACATGATTTCAAATTGAATGCCATGAAAATACTTTATTTTCTACATAATTCTATTGGAGCTGTAAAGTACGGGAAAGGGAAAGTTTAAATTGATTATGACGTCATAATGGATCTAGCACCGAAAAGACGGTCTAAAGTCATTTACTAGATCTTGACCTTAAGCATAGATATGATTTAAATATCAATAAATATACAGATTATGCGAAAAATTAATATCTTAATCATATTTTGAATGCAGGTCCACGAAAAAATACTTTGGCAGACTTTCTAAAAATGATATGGCAAGAAAACATAGAATACATTATTATGTTGACAAATTTGGTTGAAAATGGAAAGGTATGATAAGTTGTCTCATTTCAATATATTTTTTTAAGTTGAATTGGAAGTTTTGATTGCAGAAGGATTAACATTTTAATTTGTTTTTCCTAGAATAAGTGCGCTAAATACTGGCTTGATAAAGAAAAACCTAAAAATATTGGACTATGTTCGCTAAGTCTTTTAGAAGAAACAGAATATGCTTTTCATACAGTAAGAATGTTCTCATTTCAAAGGAAGGACGTAAGCTTTTATTTTTTCTCCTGTCTATAAAAATTCATTCAAAAGATAAAATAAATGCTACTCAGCCAATGGCTTTTGGAAACAATCCTACACAATCATTTATGTAATGATAGTTAAAGAAAGAAGTAAATGCTAAGCTGATTATTCATAAACTTTATACAGCTGTGTGCGATTGTATGTGTATTATTATTTTTAAATAACTTTTTTCCTTCTGTATGAATTTTCATTTTGTTCATTCGAATGTAGAAATAGGCATACGTGTATATCATATGGATCGCTCTTTTTCGATGCAGTCAAATGACATAAGGATAATCACCCAGTTCCATTACACAGCTTGGCCAGACCACGGTACTCCAGAAGAGATAGGACTTGTTCAGTTTCACAGAGTTGTGAACAAAAGAAATGAACCCGGTTCTCCTTTACTGGTTCATTGCAGGTTAAAACATTATGCAAATTTTTTTTTTATTTTTTCAAATCCCTTTTTATCGCCCACAAAACACAAAATATAAAGCTTCAAGTATTAGCAAAATCTATCGCAACATACATGTGAAAAAGTATATGTATTGTAACAATATTAAAATGTATTACCATTTTTTCACTGGATGAACATACATGACGACAGCTAATACTTGCTTTATTTCGTGGTGCAGGCAAGAGGGTAATGAATGCAAATATCATATTACATATTAATTTCTTGAATTTGAGAAAAAAATTGATTAAAAAAAATGTTAGGTCCTAAATGATGAAACCACGCCCTACAGCGTGATAAAACTTAGCAACAGTCAACATTGCTTATTGTTGGGTGATGTTCCAAAAAAAAAATAATTATATTGATTATTAGTATTTTTATAAAATATTCAGTGAAATATATGGAGATAACGAACAGTATTCAAGCTCAAAAGTCCATTAAACAATACAAAATAGGAGCAGAGCAAACACGGACCTCCAGACATCAGAGGTGGGATCAGGTGCCAGTATTATATAATAAATACTGCCTGTAGTTGAAGGTAGCATTGAAAATTTTCATCCCAAGGTAACAATTGTAAACCTATGCGGCGCAATAATACTACCGAAATGGATAATTGATGTCATTTTCTCTGGTACCAGTTTAATTTGTACAGTTTCAGATAATACTGGTAATCAATACAGTTGTATGATAATCCTGGTAACTTGGTGCAAGGATAATAAATACAGTTGCAGGATTATTCTGATAACACTTGTAGTTGAAACCATTGAGGTCTTATACAAGGACAATTATTTTAATCTTCTTTAATTTTAGCGCTGGAGTAGGCAGGACAGGTACCTTTATTGGTCTGGATTCGTTACTGAGACAAGGACGAGAAAGGGGGAGGATCAACGTTTTTGAGTTTGTCAAACAAATGAGGGAGGACCGTATGTCTATGGTCCAGACATTAGTAAGGATAAAAATCATTAAATTGGATATAGTAGAATTTGAAGTATCATGACACCTATATTTGTTTAGTCTATTAATATTTTTAAACCAAAGCATATTCACAAAGAACATTGTAATAAATACATTTATGGAAATACAGACACTATTTAATAATATGATACATTTCAATTCATATCCCAAGGAGCAGTATGTATTTCTACATAAAGCACTACTGTGTGGATTCCAGGAGAGAGAGACAATCATATCGGAACATGATCTTGTCACGAAAGCCAGCTTCCTCCTCAATGACCCGGCACCATTAAATCAACAACAATTATACAAGGACTATAAAGTGATTCTACTGGATTGAAATGTTATCTATCTGTAGATTAACATTCATAAATTATTAGAATTACATGTATACGTGCATGTGATCTTAATTGCTTTACACTTTCAATTAGAGTAAGAAAAAAAGTTAAAATACATTAAAAACACTTATGGCGAACATACAGACAGCGAAGTGATTTTCATTCCCTGTGTCTTTAAGAATTAACGAATTATGCTTATAATGAAGCAAAATCGTCCATTCCTGGCACTTCTTTATACGCGTGTTTTACTGTTCATATTTTTAAATATTACTGTTTTAGTTCCTGGAAGCCATAATTCCAGTGTATGAGGACGAATATAAAGAGGAAGCAATGAATTCTGAGAACAGGTCAAAAAATGTTGATATGGATATTTTACCAGGTATGCTGCGATCCTTTGAATTTTTCATTTAAGAATCAATTTTCTTAACACATCATGTAATTTTATTTTTCAAATTCTATGCTATTCATTTAATCCTTCTCACCCACAGAATTTAAAAACTGTTTTCTTTCAGAGTCAGAATATCGACCATATCTAGCATCTTTTGTGGAGGGAAGAAATGGCTATATAAATGCAGTGATTGTTCCGGTATGTACAGATACAGATACATGTGCACTTTTGACAATAAAGAACATTCAAGTTCCTTTTTATGAAGATGAATTATAAGAAACCAAGAGAGAGAGAGAGAGAGAGAGATTCCACCCAAATAATTGTTGTTTTTTTTTTATTTTAGTCGTAAACTGCACCGGCTGGGCTGATTATGACACAGAACCCCTCCCTGATACGGAGGTTGATCTGTGGAGATTTGCGTGGACCATCAGGTTGGGGCAATCGTAGTCCTGAAAGACAATGAAGAGATACAGTAAATCAAATTTATCACCATAATGAAACTGATGAAAATTTTTTTGACTTTGTTTATGTATTGATTTGTTTATTAATATTTATTTTCTTATTTAATTTAATAAATTTTCTTACCTTTACCGACAATAAAGCCGGGAAAGTGATTTTTGTTTACTTGGATTATTTTTATTTATTTTTTTTTTAATTAACAGAACTTTTTCTTTATAATTCTAAATAAGGATACTGATTGGCTGCCCGAAAGAGGTGAAAATCGTTCATGCTCACCATACCTAATAACAGCTAGAAAGACTGGAACGAACATTGGTGGCGTCAATCAAAGTAGTCTGCTTATTTTACGGGATGTATGACTGTCTATAACTTTATAGACTTAGTTAAAAATTGTCAGATATATTGAAAAGTGTCTTTTTAAATGAAGTCGATAATCAAATTTATTCTTATAATAAAGAGGTAGGGAAAGTTGTACTGCATTGTCAACAAGTTCATAGAACATGCTAATCTCGTACATATAGGGAGAGACACAAAGCATAACCGTCTTCCAGGTATATTCCAGGAATGATGACGAAGAAATAAAATTGGCTGAGATGGTATTAGAAAAAGAAAAGGAATCTAAGTTGATTTCTGTTGTTACTAGCAAGTATGTACGATGTAATGGTATTTCTAACAAAAAAGATCTCTGCAATGCAGAAAGAATAACATGTATTGGATATTTAATGCAGAATATGAACCATTCTCACTCCATATATATTGACAGTACTAGTGCATAAAAAATCAGCACTGTAAATTGATTCCTCTATTTTTTTAGAGCGGAAAAAGCCATGAAACAATAATTAAACATTGTTTTCTACAGTGTACGTTATAATAATTACCTGTAACCACTTATGCGTCTTGTTTTACTGCATGTTGTTAAGGCTAACGTATGTCGTAACTGTCAACCTTATTCGTTTTTTTTAAATTTTTCATTTTGTGCTGTTGTTCATCATAAAGGGTTACGTGTGATTTACTAAAGTAATGCATGCACAGTTACATAGTTATTTATTGAAAGAGAACGGGAAATTCTTGTGCTTTATCTTAATTATTAGAAGACCTTCTTTTTAGAAGTGTTCCTGTAATAAATCATTTTTGTTCATAATTAATGCACATCTATGTACAAATGACACGTATATTGTCAAGGTATATATTTATACACAGGAATGGTGCCGGTGCAGCAGGAGTGTTCTGTGTTTTACATAATGCCCTTCAACAACTTCGTAAGGACGCAGAGGTGGATATATTTACTATTGTCCGACAACTGCATACCAGGAGACCTGAAGCAATAGCTAATCTGTTACGTGAAACTAAAAAATACTCCATCATACGTTATACTGTTCAATAATTTGTTAAGTAATTGCTTAAATTTTTAACCTTCCAAAAATAAGAAAATATGCTATTGGTATGACGTTCTGTGCGTGAATTAACTCATTTATCTTTTTCTCGATTTCAGGAAGAGTACAGAAAATGTTATCAACTAGTTTCTCGATCTGTTTCAATGAATGAAACATATGCCAATGTGTGAAGTGTTCAATGCAGTATTTATTTTCAAAACATGTCTCTTGATACATTTAGACATAAATAAAACTTACTTGCTCATTTATGTATCCATATATGTGCATTTTTATGTTTCGGTTATCCTGTATTGATTTTGTTTGATGTGAAATTATTAATAATTTTAATACAATTGATAGTTTGGTAATCGTATATCTTCTGTGTTAAAAAAGAATCCGTAATGACGATATAATTTAAGCTCAGATTTTTACCTCGAGAATAGATCAAAGCTTCTAAACAATAACGAATTTGAAATATGTCCTTTTGTCGGTACAGTGCATTTCATTTGAAACTTGCATGCTTTTATGTGTAAACAAAATGCTACTTTTCCTTCTTCTGTTACCGAAAGTTTTAAGTAATGTAAAAGATTGGATTCCCTGTCACAATAATAGGAAATATTCCCCGTAACAGTTTTGTTCTTTTTTAATATGGGTCGGTTTCCGAAGCCCTTTCTTTTATTAGCATTCGTAAATATTCCGTTTGAAATAATGAAAGGTGGGAAGACTATGGTAATCAATGAAATATGAAGTTTTAGAAAGCGGAAGATTTTCTTGACAATTGGAAAACAATAACAATTATATGAATATAATTGATTCGATTAGATAACACATGTCATTTTGAGGTTTTTAAATAAAATTTTCCTCATTGTCGTTACTTCTCGGTATTTGCAAATCCTTTAACTATGAGTTAAGGGATATTTCTTCATTTTCCGAAAAAAAAAGAATTATGAAATTCGGTTTATATCGCGATTTTTTTTATCGTAGCAGCAAAATGTTTTGGTATTGTATTTAACACACAAAGCCTTGGGTAGAAAAAATTCATTTAATTCGATCCAGTTTTTCAGGGAAATCGTTTTCCATTATCAATTATATGACTTTATTGTGATTATTTTTTTAGTGGATTGTTAGAAACTTCTTAAGATAAAGATCTATCAATAGAAAGGTGCCTAAAACTTTCTCGAATTAAAAAAAAGATGGGTATTAGAAAGAACAAAGTGTAATAGGCCATATTTTTGTAAGGTAAATACGGAAAAAAATATCATTTGTAGAGAAAAGTGAAGAAAACTACCTTTAAACATATTTCTTATATGACATGTAGAAAATGTACCCAGAATACACACAATCTCTCTGAAAACAATATTTTATATGTTCTTGACCTTATTTCAATATATGACCTTATTTATATATATATATATATATATATATATATATATATATATATATATATATATATATATATATATATATATATATATATATATATATATATATATATACTACGGTATCTCGAAGATAATGGATATGTCGTAGTGATTTGGAAGTCCCAACCACTTATTCCTTTAGCATTCAAAATACAGTTACTGTGTAAAATCATTATCTAGAATTTGACCTTTAATTATATTTTTCTATCATACACATAATTTGGAAATTGTTTCTTTGCATCCCAAATAAATGGCTGAATTTAAAAAAAAAAGAGAAAGCAAACAAAGCCTCAGAATATTTTTTTAGTAACGGTAAATGTATATTTGAAAAGATATGCGATTTTCTTGAAGTAGAAAAACCTTAAGTAAGTAAAGTAAATTTTACCACGCAGCTAGGTTAAGGACTCCCATATATACGTCAGCCTATGCAGAGGTTCGGGAAAGCTATTATGACGTCACATTAACACAATACAAATGAATCTCGATGAATAAATACTATATGTTCTTTTTAAAGCACACTAAATACTATCGTTCCTAATAAATATTATATAAATAAATGGAAGTGCAACTTATCTTGCCATAATAGCACTTAGCATATGTAGAATGAAAGCCAGCATGATCTCGCTGTACTTACTGAGATGACGTCATTTCTTAGTTTGACACGCAGTTTCTCTGTACTTGAGGCGTGGATCAAGCTTTTATCGTAGCATGTAAAAATAAAAATAAATACGAAACACGCGTAATCCGACCAAAAGAAAGACATATTCTGAAATATATCAATCCACATTTAATTGTCAAACTAAATTGATAATGTGTAGACTTTATATAAAGCCGTAGGGAGCACATTTGTACTGTAACGTGCTGGAATGACAGGTTCAGCCCCTCGAAAATATCAAAAATTCAACGATATCCGCTTCACTATGAATACTGAATTTTTAAACACGTGTAGGTATTATTCCTACAATTCTGAAAAGTGCTGGGAGCTGGTTGTGCATTGTGTATTTATTCCGTAATGTGACAGTATTTCAATGTGTATTACATTTTTGTCTGGAGTTTATGGAAAGACGGCTTAATTTTAGACAATTCCCGAGCATGAGGAAGTTGCTCCCAGCACTTTTCGTGTTAAGGAATTTGTCTCAAAGAAAACAGACTAAATTTCATAGCGGAAAGATGCCTGTATATCGTTGAACTTTTACGATCTTTGTAACAGTACATATATGTTCTAATTTTAATCCTGTCACGTGACAAACAGCTGATGTAAGCGATGTCGCTTTGGCCGAACTTAGCAGAGACCCGATATATATAAGTGCAAACACCACAATTCACATTTATGAAATCGAATGCTGTTAAAAAAATATTAAAATTGTATTCATTTTCCCTGAATATATTTAGGCGTATATTTCATGGGCGTCCTTAACCTAGCTGCGCAAACATACTTAGCAGACAAAACAGTAGGAGCGTGTAGTGACGTGTAGTATAACCCTGGCTAAAATTTAGTTCAAAGAGGCTTGGTGGAAATTCCCGCTTAAACATTCGTCAAATGTACTAATGTAGCTTTTTTAGATTAATTTTTTACCGAAATTAAGTAAGTTTTTTTACATAGCTATATTCTATAACTGTGCTTTACCTAGTAAAATACATTGTTAATAATTAAAATACAGAGTCATGTATTTGACAAGATAAAAAAGATATAAATTGTGAGTAAAATGCGAAAGTGAAAGACATAGGCAAGGGTGATAATAATTGAATAATTGCTCAAAAATCTCTCTTCAAATGAAATCTCAAAGCAAATAAATTAACATTTGTGAAAATCATATTCCATAATGTTAAAAAAAGATAAGTATTTGATAATTATTAAATTGGAAAACGCCTCATTTTATATACTCGCCATGCTTATTACGCCACAATTCGCTTCTTCTGCATGCCAGAAAATTTTCGGAGTATTTCTCCAGAACAACTGAAAATAGTTATTATGAGAACATCCTGTCTTATCCTAATTTTAAATATCAGCTATAGAGAGAAACACGGCTGGATTCTCGGTAGTTATGTTCATTGATTCTTCATTTATACCATCGTATTACGTGTAAGGTCGAGTTTTTTTTGACACAGGATCGCACGCCCCAGCTGTGTTATGAACGTCACCGTCAATAAAGCGACCACTTGTTTTATATTCAAGGGAGAGTATGTGTATTGGAATGACTTTCTAAATGAATGGGATTATTTCATAAACATATAAATGAATCGGAAATAAATTTATAGTACCTTTTTTATGAACAGTATTACATTTTTTGCAGCATAAATAGCTTTGCATTTGATTGATTGATTGTATGTTGTTTTACGTCCCGTTCTACGCCACCATATACCAATGAAGGTCATATTTAGATATTTACTTGGCACGCAAGGTCATTGAGTAGTGAGAGATCTTTATCTTGCCTACTCCTGCCTTGACACGGGGCCTCGGTTTTTAAGGTCTCATAAAATGAACCGCAACTTTCACTTCAAAGTGCCGAGCGCTTGGCGAAGGAACAGTTTCTACCTATTTTGATCGACTTAGGTTTGGGTTTTAGCACACGACCTTCTGATCACGGACATCTGCATTTGAAATATGCATATAATATTCATACATAAATAAAAATAGACCTTCTAATATTTCAAAGTAAATATGCTGCCCAGATCAATGGATACTTCATAAATTAATGAAACATTTCTCTTCGAATTTCCTACCTATTATGAATAAATTTGTTGTTAAGTGTTAAAAAATACTTGAAACATTTATTGAAATTTATTACCAACAATAATTTTTCTTTTCTTCTGTTTATTTCTTTTCAAGAAGACACATACACTCAAATTGGCGCATATTTTAGTCTATGAAATCAAAAATGACCGAACTGTAAACATAGAAGAAGAGAGTAGAAAAGTGAACACTAATGAAAAGGAGAGAAATGGAATAGGAACATGAAATTTCTGAAATTTTGTTATCTCTAATGTCATTGACATATGGTAGGAATATCTTCAAGTTTGTTGACAATCATGCATATCATGCCTTGATAAATCATTGGTCTAAAATTTCCTCTAAATGTGTTGCTCTTTCAAAACACTTCGCATTGTGGAAATCCCATTTGAAAAACCTATGTCTGCACTTACAATCTCAACTATTCATAATTATGTTTGTAAGAACCGCTTTGTAATGTTTTTTCTTAAATTACATAACAACTTTGGCTTATTTATTAATGCTGTTACCATAAAGAAAACTATATTACACATTTATGTAGATTGTCTCCATACGGTGTATAATGATGCCTAATTACTTTCAGCTTTTTTTTTTCAAATTAAGCCACTATTTATGCAGATCCTATCACACATGTCCGGCAGCAACAATCCTAGGTCGAAAAAAATGGAACAATTGATTTTGATCCGGCTTTCGTTGGTACGCTTAAGAACCGTCAATGCCCAATGGACCTAAGTACCAAGTAAAAGTCTAAATTTGCCATTCAATGGCAATTGGTTACATCACTTTCTTTTTAAGTAATCTTGTAAGGGATAATAAACAACAATAGTAAATAAACGAAACGTATCACACCTGAATTGAAATGATTTAAGAGGATGTATGTTTAAGTAGAAAAAAAAAACTTTAAAAAAGTTCTTCCCCAAAAGTATTGTCGATTAGTAGTGAACAGAAAACATTTATATGAAACTCAAGGTTACGAGTGTTGATAAGAGGACATTTTTTTTCAAACTGTGCATGCATGTTGAATGCAACATGATAATTGGAGAGTTACCTCATTAATGGACACTCTGTTCTATAAATGTCCTGGAATTTTCAGGATCATTTGCAGGTTGTGTTGATTCTGGTTTAGCGTCTTGTGCATCAAACTCTGATTTTTCACCTTGCAAAAACCTCATCAAGGACTAAGAAAAGAAATTTCTTTCCTACTCCACTCTTTATTCTCTTCATATATTGAAAACATTAACTCAATATTTAATCGTCTTTACATCAATCCAATACATTAAATTAAAACCACAAGAGAGGACGGTTTTGGGCAAATTAATACGAATGTTAACAAGTACATGCACAACGCTGTAAACTTTAAATTTTAGTTCTGTATATAGTTCAAAATCGCAAAAACTAGAATATGTGCACATGATAAGTGCTTCTAAAATAGATTTCATAGGCATAAAACGTACGGAGAAAATATTTGAAATGTGAATTAAAACTTAAAAACGGAATACATTTGAACAACTACATGCACGAAAGCCTCTGGAAACAATGCATTCTGTTATATTTCTCATCAACGTCTTAATGGATAATAGGGTTTAGTCTATGCTATCCCTTGTAATTTCAATTCACAAACTATATGTTTGTGGAGATTCTGAAAAAAAGGAAAAAGTCTGGATATTAAATCGATTGTTACAAGAAACCGGTATTCTTGTGCAAATGTAAAACGATTCTGTCTTATGACATGCATGAAATACATGTACTTATTTGCATACCAATGAATTCAAACACCTTTGGCCCTTTTCACAAAAAAATCTTACGACTAAGATGAAAATTTTACAACTTTGTAATTCTTTGTTAAATAAAGATTTTACTTTTTTTTCTAAAATGTTACATACAATGTAATCTAAGGTAATCGAAATATCATATTTTTTGTGACATACTACAATTCAGTTGCTTCTTGGAGATTTGGAAAATTTTGGTCTTAGTCGTAAGATTTTTTTATTTATTTATTTTTTTTTTTTTTTGAAAAGGGCCACTGGTTACTATGCTGTCCTTGTATTATAAAAGGGGATTTTGACTAAATCTTTTGAGTATTTTATCTGTGAGATTTAGCAGAGAAAAACATACTGTTCCACTGATTTTAAACTTTTACTTACAGATTATGACAAGAATTCGGAAGCATATCATGAACCATTTATTTACACCTGTAGATGATGGAAGGTGGCAGACACCGAAAACTTCCACGTTGTTCCTCGTCATTGTTTCCACACTTGTAGTAGTATCTATAATGACCATAGCCCCTAGAGTTCACTACAAAGGAAAACAAAAACTTGGTCACAAAGAGAGAAAGCAGGAAGATACCGAGCCAGCTGGAAACTTACATTTCTATGACAAAATTAAAAAGACACAAGAGGAAAAAAAAAAAAAAACGTGTATAATAAAATTACTCTTGCAGTGAATCTTTCTGTTTATCAAGAAATGCACATGTAGAACCTAGAAAGTATTAGCAAGTTACCTATTCATTTTTATATATACCATTTTTTTTTAATCCCGCAAGTACAGTGTGATACAGAAAAACAGGCTTATATTGAAGTTCTAGGGGTGGACGTTTTAAGCGTAATTCGTTATATCCGTAAAGTTTACAACAAATTTTAAAGTCAAGGGGAATGAAAATCACTTCGCTATAAGCGTCAATTCTTTAAGAGTGTTCGCTATCAGCGTGTTTCACTGTATCTATTTCAGTAGCTAAATAACATATTTCCTTGTGTATTAAATATTTCCACATAATTATATTTTAACCTGTAGATAAACACAACTTTATTCAGCGTTATGATTTATTAAACAATTCAATTAGAAATCATTCAAAAGCAGTCCATGGCTTTAATGATCTTGTTTGGGGACACAATTCTTAATATTTGGAAAAGATTATTCTAATATAAACATGAGGCTAATTGGTCTCAAGGTTACCTGGCTAACCCCGATTTTCTTTAGATTTTTATTAAATATATTTACAAATTGCGACCCCATATCATTGCCCCACCCTAACTTTAAGCGGTATTTGAATCTACACAACAGGGGTGTCCTTCAATATCAATATGACTAATGTGTCTTTGCAGTTATGGAGATTAAGTTATTTATTTATATTTCTTTATCATCATCATGTAAATATACATTGTGTAAAATTTGATCCTGACTTAAGGGGATGAAGGACACATGGTCATATGACTTTGTTAAACTACGTCATAGTCTCCATTTATATAAGTGCAAAACGTGTAAAGCATCAGTTCTTGTATAAATTTTTGACAATTTCTTTTCTTTAATTACCATCTGATATCAAAAAAATAAAAAGTTTAACATTCTTGTAAACATTAACAAATTATGAAAAAAGATTGATCCACTCCCCTGTTTCTTTAAACTGCGCATCCAAAAAGTCGGTGACGTCATACACGATTTGCTAGTACAGCAAGATCATACTCGGTGAATACAAGGGCGGTATTATTATGTAAAACAAGGTTATAATCAGTATATGATGAAGTATTTTGAGAAACGGGGAACACGAAAATTATTTTTGCATGGCTGATGACGGAAATCTTGTGTAGGTATATCTTATTTCGCTTATTTAGCTTACGTGTGACGTCATAGTTGGTTTTTCTTGTACTCGAGAAATGTAAACATGACAAGTTTTTGTCCTGCTTATGTCGTCTTTAACGATGTCCTGAGCGATATTGAGGTCAGCTTCACCATTCGAAATTTTTACAGTTAATCAATAATTTGAAGGACTTGCATTTCAACGTAAATTTAAAAATATTGAATGATAGGATTTTTTGTAAATTACGTTTTTTGTTGTTTAAGTTGTCTTAAAAAGTTCGTAATTTTCCCTATCCAGATGCAATGTGATAGATGAAACTTGCTTTTTCGAATTTTAAACCCAGTTCATACTCTGAAATATTTTAAAAGATACATGTTCACTTACATATTTTTTATATATGCTTTAAAAATCCAATTATGGACGGAGTAATGAGCCCGGAAACATGGAGAATTAAAACTCCACTTAGATACTGTAGGGCATAATATTTGTCAATCAATATATCTAAAATAAGGTAAGAAAGCTAATGATATAACTGCTTTAAGATATGTGGGACATTCTTAATTCGAAATATACAAAATTTAAAAAAAAATTGAATGACAAGTATTTTTTCAGCTAAAGGTCCTTCTTCCCCTTAAATCAATTCTAACCCTGTGTCTATGATTAAAAAAATAATACTCACAACTTGGAAATGTTTGCAAATTGAAGTTCTATTGTTATCTTGAGATGATTTTTGAAAATATTTCTTATATTGTATTATAGTTGTTATGGGTCAGAATAACTCAAAATGCCAGCAAAATTCAAAGACACAGTTTAAACTTAACAGCAATTTATTAACAATAAAATATAAAATTCAAGAAGTACAAACTTACATCAAGGATCCAAACATACGTACAACAGAGTGTCCGTTATTGTACACAGAATGTCCAAGTGAGAGTATCCGACACCTATCTTATCCAAGTCTCTTTGACCTCTAGTCCTCTTTTTCCTCCTGTCTTTTTGTACGCCAGTCTTTTTGTACTCTAGTCTTATTTATGCATACAATCGACAGGGTATATATACATTAACTTGAATCTAGAAAATTCTACAAATTGTAAATACAAGATCTTACCGAAACAATCTGAACATAAAAAAAATCAAGATTTAAGAATGTTCTAGAAAAAAAAAAAAAAACGTTGTTTTGGTCAAGTTTTTTTTTAAGGATTTATTCCAATGTAAAACTTTGATCATACTGTGGCCTCAGGCTACTACTGTGCGCAATGATTAGATTTGAAAAAAAAAAATAGAGTCTACACAATTCCTACACAATGCCTTGAAGTATACTTGTTAGTTTCATGCTTTCTGGTCCAATTTTTCCCTTAAGAAGAACATTTATATTTTTTTCGATGTATTCCAAAGAACATTTTAATACCATATTTTACCACACCCTACAACAGGGGCTATGATTTGATCAATTTAGAATAAACATTATTTTTGGAAGCCTATATATTAGTGTAATATTTTCTAGTCTAGTTTTTTCGTTATCAGGTTTTTTGCTATCTATTCCAATATCCAAGTTTGATACTTTCTTGTGGTCCTACTCTATCCCTGGGGACTAATATTAAGAACTTACATACCTCAAAAATTTCATTTTATATGTTCCATATGTTGCCATTTCTTGATTTTATTTTCATAGAAAGGAATGTTTGCCGCCCATTAGATCAAACTTGAATTCCCTTTTCCCAAGGCTGATTTATGTCAACTTTGGACGAAGCTTGCATGGTTCTCTAAAAGGATTAGAAAATAGTTTACAGAAGGACTGAGAGACAGTCTTACGATCAATTGGGTAAATACAAAGATGGACATCGGATGGCCAGAAAATTTCACTAATCTTCTCAGCTCAGGTAAATTTAAAAAAAAATTCTTTTTAATTTAGCTGTGAATGTTTCTCATTTCAACATGCCGATTTCAGCCCGATGTTTTTTTTAAAAATGACTAAAGACAATATTGAAGACAATTCCGTTTTCAGTTATGTGATCTTTACTGTCTGAGAATGTAGAAAATTTAGGATATATACATGGATATTGCATGTTAATGTAAATATATTGTGTGCATGCATAAAAGAGGAAATGTAAGATACATTATTTTTGAGGCAAATTCAGCTTTCTGGTAATAGGGATTTTTTTTTAAATGACGGGACACCATAAATCATTTCTGAATCTTATTATACATATACATACACCATGTTCACATCAATTTCTATGTAAATATCTATCCTCATTTAGCGGGCATCAATGAGAAAATAGATAAAAATAACAATTTACCTAATGGTCTGTTGGTTTGAATTTGAGGGTCTTTGTTTTCATAATTCAATGGGGAAATCTTCTTGCACTACACAGTTTCTTGAACTGTTCAGTTCATTTTGAGGTGTAGCAGCATTTTAAGGCTGTGTACTTTGTAATTGAGTATTTATAAATCGTACGTCTATTTTGAGAATAAAACATGGCAATATATTGCTCAAGTATTATGGTGCATTGTGCAGTCAACAACTGATATTAAAGAACCTGCATAAAAATGATAAAGCATAACATATAGAATATGAGATAATTCACTCTTCGAATAATTATTATTTTGAAAATCTCTTAAATCTTGAAGAGAGTTTCTTATTTATGTAATGTTAACATTTCTGGTTAACATTCAACTTCTCAATTAAGTTTTGTTTCAGGATTTTTAACAATAACAGAATGATTATAAAAAAAGTTTTTTACCCATTAAATGTATAAGTATTTTTCCCCTGATGTGATTCAACAATACACTGTAGTCATTTTTTTTAAAAAAATTAAGGAGGAAATTTATTCAGTAGTGTGGATAACTTATTTCTAATGTCATTTTACGAGTTTGTGAACTTGTTCACCTGTACCATTATCGGTTTCAGTTGCCCTAGGGCTGTTTTCTGAATACAATTTGCTCTTTTTTCTCTCTTTCCGCATTAGGGTGGCGTACTTCAAGCTCAGCATCATTATAGCCGAAAAGCTTTCATACCTTCATGAGAAATTCACGACCAAAAAGTATCTTAGATTGATCACCTCTAATCGTCCGATATTCAGTTTAATGATACATCAGAAAAAATGTTTCACTTTCAAATTTCAGTTTTGACCTTCAGCAAAAACAATTCTCTGCCATATCTTAATTGAAATATTTTGTCGCACCACCTCGCCGTTTGTTTGCGGGTATAAAATATTGTTTTCTGATGAGTTAGACCATTGTTCAACTTAAAATTGATAAAATGTTTACTTACAAAGTGAAGGCCACTGTCAGTGCATATTCAAAAGGGCAAAATCAGAGACAAAAAGGGGATCTAACCTTTAACGATCTCTGATGATTTTTTAAAAATATATGCTGTATTAATATATTCGCATAAATGTGTTCTTTTTATCGGCAATGGGCCTTCAAGATCTACGGTGTTGCCATAGTGCAGAAGACAAACGGTGCGCTTCATTGGTTCGGGTTTACTCAGTTGACTTGACAACCGACATCCGTAAAGACTCTAGTTTAAACTCTGACAATCCATACTTTGCCTCTTAGCAGTGTTTTCATTGGGACGATGCCATGATATCCTTTGTGAGCAGGCTCTTTAACCATGTCACTTAACTTTAAAAAATAACAGTTTACAAATCTAGCAATAGTGACTTTCTAATCGAACATAATTCACCACGCATTGGAAAACACTACTTAATAATAAACTCAATGTAATACCACTGTGTATTGAAAAGACGTCGTCAAGATACTCCGTTTATACGATGAGCTTTACTCACATGTAATTAAATTGCATAAATATACTCATGTATGTATATTTTCGCTGTATAAACACACTTGTATAAATGCAAAAAGTACTCCTGTAACCACAATTACAACTAGTCATGGGCAGGAACAAATCTGTCTACTCATATGGAATATTATGTGCTAAATGGTTCAGCTATGGTGTTTTTGATAGAATTACCTTCTACATAGGAAAAGGTTAGACACTTCCTTAATTCTAAAATTCTACGACCACCGTTCATTATTCAAGATTTTAGGACAACATGTCAAACCAGATGCTTGATAGTTGTTTCCCTCTAATTTTTCATTCATTACGCATCCTGCAATTCCAATGTTTAACACATATGAAATAATTCTCCTTCTAAAACATGAGGCAATTTTTAGGAAAATCTTGTTCAAAAATTAAAAAAAATTAATATGTAAGGAATTATTCCCTATATATAAGATGTTTGACGTCCTTTCGAGAATTTTCCACTAAAGAAAAAGCCACCATTTGCTGGTGGAAGGCTTTAAATTTAGACATGTATTCCTCAGTTATGGGTTTTGAGGAGTAAGGGTTCCTTTTAGTGCCGCGCCTTCTGCAACACGGGGGCCTCGGTTTATTTAGTACAAATTGATTAATAACAGTCACATCAAATCAGATGGGGAATTTTTTATTAACGTAGTTATGAAGAAAAGTTAATGAAAGTATGAAAAAGAAAATAAATAGAAATAAGGAAATTTCCTCACAATTCTAGACCCTGTATCACACTGTTTCGATAAATATTTTTATGCATTTTCAATCGCCATGCATAAAACGTTCACAATAGAATGAATCTGTTACTACAAACTAAGGAAGTTTTTATTTTAATCTTTTCTAATGTGGAATTCATTTTTTTTCCTAATAGGAAATCTTTATCGTCGGCGTTTTACACCTTCAAAGATCACCAAATAACAGTGTGTTGATATCTGTATTTTTTTCTATTTGACTTTCAAAATCGTGTAAATTTTGACGAATGTCAATGCAATTGGATAAACATTGACATTTATGGAGGAGTTTAAAAAATTAATGTACCTCGTATTTCTTTGGAATGCTATCCATGCAGTTGAAGGATTTGGTAACTTACATATTGTTCAAAAATATATATGATTTTCGACAATGTTAACTTTTTCGATAAATGCACAGATTCTCAATGAATACCTTTTTCTTCTAAGCATAGTCAATTTTTTTTCTTCACATTGTACCATTTATAGTAAACTTAATTTTCTCTTGTTTGAAGTTAATCTTAGCTCACTACCAGCATATAAAGGAGAGGCTTCTCAGAGTAGAACATACAGCGGTTATAACGCACCGGCAGACAGAGCTGTAGATGGCTACCTCCAGGAGGACCGCGGTGAAAGCACATGCAGTTTTACGTTGGCTAATTCTAACGTTAAGGTTGCTTGGTGGAAATTTTCACTGAAACGCATGTCTAATATAGCGTATTTAGAAATTTATTTTCGAAGTTCAAGTAAGTCTCTTTAAAAAATCCTTAAACTTTCTTACATGGGTAAAACATGCATGAGAAGGGGGTGGGGGTGGGAGGGAGGGTCTTAATAACTCTGGTGAAATAAATTGTTGCGATAACAAATAATGGAACTCGTGATTTAATAAAAATACTCAGTTTATAATAGTACATACAAATCCATTTATATACACTGAAATCCAAATGAATAGTTCTATATATATGTGCTTGTTTATCTAGAACAGTACAATACATAATCAATGTAGAGACAAGAACAGAATCAAGCAAATTTTGCTAATGTAAAAATGATTCCCTGTAAAATATCTACATCCACTGAAGATTTTTGAAATCCACTTTACTCATTAACCAGTAAACGCCGGTTAGAGCCAGTTCTTTTTTTTTCAAGCAACTTGTGTAGATTTTTCATGCACTTTTTTTTTTACCTTAAATGAGACTGTCATTTTCCATTAGTTAAACCTTTGAACTACGGTAGTGTTCAACTCATTTGCTTATAGTTGACCCAAATATATTCTTTGCTGTTGACAACTGTTAAATGCTCATATATGTGTAGTTGACACACATATCTTCTGTACAGATGTAATTGACGATTTATGGAATATTCATATTTTTGTGGAGTTGACCACTGATAAATGCTCCTATTTTTTCTTAGCAGTTGACCACTGTTGAATTCTCCGATATTTTCTGTGCACTTGACAATTGTAAAACGCTCCTATATTTCCTTTGCAGTTGACCAATGTTGAATGCTCCGATATATTTTGTGCAGTTGACCACTTGTGAAAGCTCCTCTATTTTCTTTGCAGTTGACCACTGTTGAATACTCCTTTTGTCAGTTTATTTTGCTTTTCCAAATAGAAAAAAATTATTTTTTTTTTTGGAGTTTTTTAAAAATCAAGGCAAGATGTTTTCTCTGAAAAGGCTGCCATTTTATTGGAATCCAGAGGAAAGGAAAATTCAGAACAATGGAGATATGTAAAAGCTATATATGCATATAAGTATATAAGATGCATAAACTTGCCCCTTTTACTTTAATTTCGATGGGAAAAAAGTTGTTAACTGGAACACAAAAGTAGGACATATACTAGCTAAAATGTTAAAAAAAATATATATAAACGAAGAAAAATCTTTGAATTTTATACTTAAATTGACTGCACCAGGAGATTCATTCATGAAAGAACAATATTCATTTAATTTTCAATTCATTATTCTCCCCTTTCTAACAAAAAAAAAAAAAAAAACACATCGGCAAATTTTCTGGAATTCAAGTATACATTGCATTAGAGTAATGAAATTTTAAACTCAACATGAATAGAGTCTAAGAGCTTTTCTACTGTGAGTGGTCAACTGTTGTAAATTCTGCACGATGAAAAGCAGTCAATTTACGGTAACGTGACCATTTTATGCAAAACAGTTAAAAACCTTTCACAAAAGCTAGTTGTCAATTTTTTTCGAGTATCCACTTGACGACTAAACTGCTAGTTGAGGACTAGTTGATATTCAACTAGATATGGTGGCATGTTTCTGCCCCCGACTTGTCAGATAATTATGTCGACTCCTCATAACTTTTTGCTGTTTTGTCAGTTAATTATGTCGACTTGTCAGATCTTTTTGATAACTTGTCATTTATTCACATGTTTAAAACTCAACATGAAAATGCGTTCCTGCCCAGTTTAGGCCATCAGTTGACAACATACTTTATTGACAAATCGACATAAAGATCTGACAAGTCAGCATAGAGATCTGACAAGTCAACATAAAGATCTGACAAGTCGATATATTATCTGACATGGCAACATAATTTTATATGTCGACAAGTCGACAAAATACATATTCTACAAGTCAACATCATTATCTGACAAGTTGACATAACATCGGACAAGCCGACTTATCAGAAAATTATGTCGACATGGCCGAAAATTATGTAGACTTGTCAAAAAATTATGTCGACTTGTCTGTAAAAAATATATTTACTCGTCAGAAAATTATGTCGACTTGTCGGATATGCTGGTTGACAACTAGAAATCAATGGCTTTTACATGTTGTAATAACAAGATACCGACTTCATGGTAGTGATGATTTTTATCTGACAAGTAGATATAATTATCTGACAAGTTGACATGAATATTTGACAAGTCAACATAAACATCTGATAAGTCGACACAACAATCTGACAAGTGGTGGCAGTGATATGACACCATAACTGGACATTTTAGTATTGGGTAATTTCCGTGCTCACACACAAAAAAGTAAATTATTGTAAAAAAGCACTCTTCTATTGAGAGGCCATTTTTTGCGTTAAGCTGTAAAGTTTTACAAAGTTACACAATAAACGTGTACAAAAATACAAGAAATGAGATTTTGTAATTCATGTATATGCAATTGTCCCTCCACTCGAAGGATATATTTGGTAGGGGTTTTTTTTCTTAAGCTTTGACATTTACATGGTTACATAATAAACGTGTTCCAAAAATAGTTGAAATTAGACTGTACAATTCTTGTATATACAACAGACCTTCTACGCAGAGGACTTTATTCTGTAATGATCGTTATCTACCCGAACCCTCAAAATCAAACTGTGTTAGAGAACAATTTTCTTTGCCTGAAAGATGAACTTTTTTTACCTCATAAGAATAAATAATCATATCACAAAGACAAAAAGAGGTTTCTATTTCATGTTTTTAACTATTGTTTAATATATTGAATTGACTTCCAGGAATGTATATACAATTGGTTTTTGATTATTACATTTATTTCAGCTGTTAATCGACATGTGGGATTTTCTGTTTTTGTTTTCAACAACTCATCATATATTCCTCCATCAAGCCCATCTCAACATAAAGTGTTCACTCACAATATCTCTACCTGTCCTGATCGTGTGACAACTGTTACTATCAATAAAGAGATTCAAGGGATAGCTTTGTATAACTCAAAGGACCCCCCTGTCAGCACAACATGTGTAGCGTATGAACCTACCTTCGCAACCATTGAAATCTGTGAAGTAAAAGTTATGGGTATGTCTTATTTCATATTTATTTATATGATTGAACAAAATAATTGAGGATGAAAAATGATTTTGGGAAAGAAATCATATACCTGAGTGTTAACTTGATGCTTTGATACGGCATTATTGCAACCAAACTAATGTATATCCTTTAATATTTTATGTTTTGATTTAGGTTGTCCATCTCAACATTACGGAGAAAACTGCACTTCCTGCGATCAAAAATGTCGTTACAGGCAGTGTGATGCTTTTAATGGGGCTTGTATCTATGGATGCAGTGGTACCGTTATAGAAACACCTGATTGTTCAGGCAAGATAGAAATATTTCCATGGAATGAATTATCTTGTACTCCCACGAAAGATGCAAAAGTTTAAAGAATCAAGTATTTGAATCACTTTTCACTCCGAAGTATCACAATAGATCACTGAAATAATTCGAACTGCATAAACCCTCTCATTTTTTTCCTTCAAAACTTAAAGGTTAGAAATATTGATCCGCCTCAAAGAATTTTGAAGGGTTTTGTTAATAGTATTGACTTTTTTTCAAAGGGACCGACTCTCTGATAAGGGAGATAACTTTCCAATTAAAATATACTAATATTTCTTAGAGTTTGGTTATCGAGACCTTTGAGTAGTCAATTCGAACAAGCCTAACATATGATGGAAACATTACCTTTTATTTCCTTTGCCTACACTATTCATATTATTTTATTAAAAACACTTAAATCAAGTTGAACATTGTGATATTCTGACTTAGGAAGCAGAGCTCTGTTATGTTTTCAAATATAAATTTAATAGGTATGACACTAAATTTTATTTTCATATACTCCATATATATATATTTTTAAATTTTATGTTGTGATTATAACTAATTTAAATAATAAATACTCTTTCTTTTCTCTGTGTTTAAGTTTTTTTCATGTTATGATCTGACATAAATTCAATCTAGCGTCAACAGGCGCGCATCACATCAGTCAAAAATATATGTATTACACTGTTGTAATTTTATGATATTAAAATGTGATGTAAAATGTGATGTAAAAAATGCAGTGGAACTTCGATTATACTGTTTTTATTATTTATATCTATGATGTATACCCTAAGTTGAAATAATTATAATCTGCACGTTTATTGTAGAATGTATAGATGGCTATTATGGAAAGGATTGTATACAAAAATGTGGTTTTTGCAAAAACGGTACAGTTTGTAACAAAACAAGCGGAATCTGCCCTGAGGGGTGTCAGGGTAACTGGAATTACTTAAGATGTACAGGTATGTGTGCTAAAATAATGAACATACGAATTAAAACACACACACACGCCGATTCGAAAACAATTACTATTGATAAGGATGTAAGTCTACGACAATAATACTTATATATCTTCACTATTAAAGTCATATATACCTTTTTTCAATTAACAATAACATTGTATATTTGAAAATATATATACACCTTACCCTAAAATTTTTGGAAAGGCAAGATTTGAGGTTAAATACTAGGTGAATAAAAATAGATAATAAAGAACGTTATTACACAGTGTAAGAAACCAAAATATAAAACAAATTTATCGTACACCTTTAAAAGGAAAGTTATAACATATTTCAGTTTTAAGGATAAAAGCATCAAGAAAGAGACTCGTATATTCAAAGATTCGCACTAAAAGTTCACTTGATAAAGTTATTTCATAGTGTAACATATATTGTTGTTTTTTTAATTATGTTTTCATTGTATTTATATATTATTCAATTCTAGTTGTAACGCACCATTTGATTGAATAGAAATTTTACTTTATATCGTATAAATTGTGTTGTCTGCGCCACAATGACTTGAGTCATGTGGAACACAAACACGTGCCCGTGGAGGGCTGTAAATTTAGACATATACTCGGCACTCGGGGCCATTGAGCAGTGAGTGAAATTTTTGGTGCCAGAACCTACTGCGAGACGGGACCTCGGTTTATACTGTATCATTGGAAGGACTGGTCCCCACGTCCTTCAGAGGGGTTCGAATCCACGACATGCGGATCAACCCCTTACTCCGCAACTCTTAAGCTGGCGATCTAACCACCGCGCCACTCGGGCGACCATTTTGTTTTGTCTGTTATATCAAATGATACATTAGTAGTAACGTTTTTAAATTTTGTACATTTATACACAACTGTAAGAAAAATTTATCATTTAAAGGAAAATATTTATGATCTTGTTTTGGGTCAAAACATATCGCATAACTCTCTCTTTGCATACGACTGCATGTATGTTGAGTGTTTATTTGACGTTTCAAGATAGCTCAAAAGAGTTTCCTTCTTACCCATTAAAAAATATAACAAGTTGACCATAAGATAGTGCAAACAGTTTAAATTGTAACAAGGTTACATTTTATAAGGAAGGAATTGAATTTTTCGGGAAATATTGCTCACAATTCTGTGATCAGAAAAAAGTTCTCTATCTTGCGGTACGCCTTTTTGAATGCATGTGCAATTTTAAAACAAATAATAATTCTAACACATGAGAGTGATTTTTTTTTTCCATTTTACCATCCATTTGTGTTATATTTTGTTTTAAACATTAATTTACTAAGTACAGTGCTATTTGAATGACAACCCTAAGTGGCCTATCTAACTTTGTCAGTTTTTAAGAAATAAGTAAAAATACAATTGGTGTCGCTTACTTTTCTTAGTTCTTTGTCTTGAAAAAAATTGTTATCTCTCAAATGAGTGTATAGGAGAATTTTGTCATCATAGGACTTCTTCTCAAGAACCACTGGACCAATTTCAACCAAAGACAAAAAAGTATCTCGAAGTAAACTTGACTCAAGTTTTTTTCAAATGAAGGACCGGCCTTCTTCCGATGGGAAATAACGAATTAGGAAAAATTAATGACATTTAAAAAGAAAAACTTTGCAAGAACCACTCAACGAAAAAAGATGAAACATATATAGAAACATCCGCAGGAAGTGTTAATTCAGGTTTATTCAAATCATTGTTAAAAATCATTTGATCAAAGGACCCTTTTCTTCAATTCTGGCTAGTTACTGTTTTGGGATCAAAATTTTGGGGGAAAATCCTTTTTGTTCACTTGACAGATTTTTTTAAATAAAAGCTGAAACGTATGTACATACTTTCCAGGTAGTGTACATTCAGGTTTATTCAAATCATTGTTCAAAATTATTTGAACAAGGGATTTTTTTTATTCTAGCTGGTTACTGTTTTGGAGTTAAAAGTTTGGGAGAGGTCCTTCTTTTCTTCACTTTACAGACGTTTAGACATAAGAAATCAGAATCTTATGCAAAGAAAATTGGAAAACCCACACTTCTTGAAAAGATAAATATCACTTCTGAGAAAATTAAGTGCTTGTCTTCTTTGGACCATCAAAACATGACAATATCAGCTAAAAGTTATTTATATCCATTAAAACAATTAATAAATTAAATATGGAGATAACGAACAGTATTCAAGCTCAAAAATCCATTCAAACAATGCAAATCAGGAGCAGAGCAAACACGGACCTCTAAAACATCAGAGGTGAGATAAGGTGCCTTGAATGAGTGATCAACCCCAGTCGACTGGTCCCACCCGGTAAACGGAAAATTCGTAGACAATTCAGTGTGTAAATAATGGCCTAACAATAAATATGAAAAAGTTTAGACAGCATTTGAATCTCATTATTCTTCATATCAGTTTGCAAAAAAGGATATTATGGACAAAGCTGTGAATTCAACTGCGGCAAATGTAGCATTGGAACATTCTGTGATACCATAACGGGGATATGTCCAGAGGGATGTCAGGATCATTGGGCTGGTCCTCTCTGTGACAGTAAAATCATTGGTTTTATCAATTTCTTAATGTGTTCAAAAATTTTCTTCGAATTAGTACAACCTATCTTAAATTTTGAATGTTTATTCTGGAATAATTCAGTACCTTTTATTTCAAATGGATTTTTTCCGTAAAACGACTTCATTTCCTTCTGTAAGTTGCAGTTATATTATGATATTTATATATACCCGTAAATCTGGAAATTTTTGTTGTAGATAAATTTTTAGCAAGTTTGCGCGTACATTGCATTCGCAGAAATATATTTCTTAAAAATAAATCAACAACAAAAAAATGAAAAACATAATTTTTTGCTATTTTTTAACAAGATGAACAGGTGTTCGTAAACAGTGGTCATTTTAAGAAATCTGTTTATACTACAAGGTAATTACCCATGACAATCCATGCGTAAGTCTGCCTTCAGTACATTCAACATCGTCCGATGGTTTGACAGGCACTATGTCTCTTTTAAATTATTTCTCTAAGAAAGAGAAGCCAGTTGTTTTATCTAAGAACAATGGTTTTATCTGAAAGTTAGTTAAAGCTGACATCGTTTCATATATTTTTAAATTTTTAAATGCGTGATTTATTAAAATGTTATGAAAACTTTAAATAGTTTAGATGTTTTATCTCTTAAATTCTAATATTTTTATCTGATCATTGAACATTGGCATTGCTTAGTATTCTATGTACATGTGTAATTTATTTTAAGTGCGTAATTTATAATCCGATTATTAAATGTTGGCAACGTTTAATATTATATGTACATGCGTATTTTATTGTATGTACAACATGCGTGACTTATAAACTGCTATAAAATTTTTAAGCGCTTTTTGATTTTAGCACCAATGTCAATTTGCAAAATTTTGAAACGTTAAAATTAATCAACAGGTTTTTTTGAACCAGTTTCGCAAAAATAAATCGACGTAAAAATTTCCAGACTAGCGATAGTACATCTTAATCACTCTACCAATGGAAACTTGGTTGGTAAAGCTTTTCTTATAATGCCTGAAATACAAGTACACATTCACTGCATTATGAACAGATTTCGAGAAAAAGTATCCAAATATCACAAAAATGATCTTTTTGTCAGCGTTAATTTTTTTTTTTTCTTAAACATAAGCATGTGAAGCTGGGTTTTTGGGGCAAACATGTAAAAACTCATGTGGAAGCTGCAAAACTGGAACGTTCTGTAATACATCCACCGGAATATGTCCAAATGGTTGTCAGAATCATTGGGTTGGAGTGATGTGCAAAGGTTTGTCATTTGTAACTGTTTTTCATGTTACTTTTCAAAACAATGTTTGAGAAGTACTGAAGGATTGCAGTTTGAAAGAAATGCGACATGTCTGCATTACCGTGCATGCAAATATGCCATTTCAGGTTATACAAATGTAACTAACAGCGATGATATTTTGGTCTAATTAAATTTTTCGAAGGAATGATGTTTTTTCACTGAGTAATTGACGGCATTATTCGATCATTCTGCATTATGTGGATATATCTCCATATTGATTTGACAAATATATCATAATGATTGTTTTAAAGAAGTTCTCTTTTAAATTTTCCCTTATTATTCCACAGAGAGAGAGAGAGAGAGGGAGATATATACAATGTGTGTTTACCTGTTAATCAAGTTGCGTTTAAGTGCATTTTTCAATGATTCTAACAGTCTACATATATATAATTTTCGGACATATAGCAAATGTTTCTTTTAATCTGAATAAGAATTACGTGATGTTACTGATACTTTTGGTAAATTTTCATAAAAATAGGAAAAAACAGGTAACAATATCTATTCAACTTATGTGGCAAACAAAAGGGGAATTGCAAGAAATTTTTTAACCTATACAGCAAGTTTACTCGATCAGATTTCCTTATCTCCTCCAAAATTTACCTGATCCATGTGCTTTATACTTGCTTTGATTTTCTGGATGCTCTCTTTAATCAGAGGAATGATAAATCTTGTGCAGAGAATTCTTAGAAACATCAAATCTGTTTGAACAAATATGTAATTCGCTTAGCTGTACAAGCTTGAATCCCTAACTTTGATTGAAACTGTTGAAAACCTATAATATCCATGTTTTTCAGTATCCTGCCTCTGTTTAAAACTTGATTGTATTCAGAGCATCTGTAATATTTAACACATTTTCAGACGATAGTGGATTTCTAGTATTACTACATAAATGCATTTAATAAGATGGCGATGGAAAAGCCGATTCAGAAGCCATTCCGTTTTTCATATACTTAAGGTATTATTTGACTATAAACGTCTGAAATCGGTACAATATCCAAATAAGAAGCAAATGATAAAGAAAAATGAATAATTCTAACCAATTACCACTGTGAGGTATCCTTTTTGCCATTTTAATTGTGTGCTGAGAAGTAATAGGTGTTATAGATAGAAACACATGTAATGATGTTATATTACATTTTTACTGCGTGTTCGTCAACTGTTCGACAGAAAAGTGCTAGGGAATTAGACATTGAGACCAAAAAACCTGGAATCAATCACCTCTTTTTTAAACTTTGTATTCTTCTTTTGGGATAGGGGTCATTTCTCTACGGGGGATGTCTTATATCTTGGACATGTAGAAAACTGACCCCAATACAAATACATTTTTCTACGGCTGATGGGTAATTTTTCTACGGAGGTCATTATTCGTCTTTACATCAGCGATCGGAAAAGAAAAAAATGCAGTGGTAGAAGCGTATACCTATCATGAAGGATGCGGGATATATCAGATATGAAGGGGATTACATTTGCAATCTGTAAGAGCCACGCCTCGAAATATACTATGTTGGGTGGATTTCATCTATCCTACAATAGTAGATATTAGATGAATGCGATACTTCTTCATATCAGCGTACCCAGATTGATTTCATAGAGCAGCCTGTGAATTCAACTGCTGTAAATGAAGCATCGAATATGTCCCGAATCGGGTCAGGGTCCTGGTAATTGTTCCTTGAATTGGATATTGGTGACTGACTGATTTAACCAGTTGTAATCATTCATTTAAAAAAGCTCTTCCAAATTTGTTAAAATGATATGATGTTTGATGTGTAGCCTAAGTGTTTTATTGGAAAATACTTTTTTTGCCATACACAATATAAAGTTGAGACTTAAAAATACACATATATGAATTTTTATATTGTTCATGCTTTCATAATATAATTGCAGTTATCGAAAGTGGATCATTTAGCAGTGTGTTGCTTCTGTAATACAAGCATGTACCTATTAAATTATTGAAAGATTACAATTATCCCCTAAAACTCAATAAAAGAAAATTAAAATGTTTGTTCCCAATTTATTTTTTCACCTTTTACATAGATTGTGAAGAAGGATTTTATGGGCCGACATGTGAAAACTTCTGTGGAAGCTGTAGAAATGGGACATACTGTGACACTTCCTCCGGAGTATGTCCAGACAGTTGTGAGGATCATTGGGATGGACAAATGTGCAATGGTTAGACTGGTTTTCAGCTGTTTTGAGCGTCTGTTAACGCTACAAAGTAAATCTCATACGGTACCAATTTTGATGCACCAGATGCGCATTTCTCTATTTGTCTCTTTATTGATGCTACTCTCAGATATTCCACATATATTCAGTGTAACGTCATAGTAAGCTAAATGACATGAACTTTAGAGATTACGATATCTTAATATCTATGTTTAAAGATTTATTTCAGATGCTGGAAATAAACGAAAACATGCAAAACATAATATAAACCTAATCTTGTCAATTTTGGATGGTATAAATAGTGGAGTATTTGTAACAGGGGTTTTAAAATGCCAAACCCATGACGCCATACCTGTCAAACAAATATTGGCCGAGTGAAAGGGAAACTTATAGAATTAATGTAAACAAATGTATAAAATGGGAGTTAAGTAGTATATTCCTTGAATAGTGTGTATGATTCACAAGGAATCAAAGATAAAGAATCTTGTACGCTGATTTTTTTTTTTGATTTTTTTTTCTTCTTATATTGAGGACAGATAACGATATGAAATCTCCATCAGCAATTCCTCTGCCGTGTTTAGCAACAAAGATGCAAAAGTTCAACACTAAGCCGCATACTTTGAAACATAATTCTTGTTTATATCGAAAGCTTGTATTCTATAGTACTTGGAAAGTGCTCCTACAATCGTGTGGTTAACATGACTGGATGATCACATGTACAGAATGTAAAAATCTTGGTAAGGTTTAATGGAAAAATGTGGGAAAATTATTTCCCTGACAGAAGAGTGGGATTCTAGCATCGCTGTTCATGCCCCAGAGATGTTTTACGTAGTGATATAAGGATATAACGAACAGTTATCAGGCTCAATAGTCCATTGCAACAATGCCAATTTCGAGCAAAGCAAACACTGACCTCTAAAAATGTCAGAGGTGGGATAATGTGCCATGGAGGTGTTAGCATCCCCTGTCGACCGATACAAACCGCCGTTTGCTCCTTGTCATGATTAGAAAAACAGAAAAATCCGTAGACAATTCAGTCAGTAAAAAAATCAATAGCCTAACAGTAAGTATGCAAAAAGTCAGTCAGCATTTGAACTCATTATTCTTCGTTTCAGTTTGCAAAGAGGGATATTATGGACAAAGCTGTGAATTAAATTGCGGGAAATGTAGCATTGGAACATTCTGTGATACCATCACGGGGATATGTCCAGAGGGATGTCAGGATCATTGGGCTGGTCTTCTCTGTGACAGTAAAATGATTGGTTTTATTTATTTGTAATTGTGTTCAAAAATTTTCTTCGAATTAGTTAAACCTATCTTAAATATTGAATGTTTATTTTGGAATAATTCAATACCTTCTATTTCATATAGGACTTTTTTTTTTTTTTTTTTTTTTTTTTTTTTTTGTAAAACGTGAATTTTTGTTTTCTGTAAGATGCCAGATATTTTATTTTTAAAAACATACAGTATATCTTAATCATTCTACCAATTAAAACCGGGTTGTTAAAGCTATTTTTATTGTCTGAAAAACAGTACGCATTCACTGAATTATGAACAATATTCGAGAAAAAGTATCCAAATATCACCAAAAAAATGATCTTTTTTTGGTAGTATTAACTAGTTGTTTTTATTAAACATAAGCATGTGAAGCTGGGTTTTATGGGCAAACATGTGAAAAACCATGTGGAAGCTGCAGAACTGAAACATACTGTAATACATCTACCGGAGAATGTCCAAATGGTTGTCAGATTCATTGGGTTGGAGCGATGTGCAAAGGTTTGTCATTTGTAACTGTTTTTCATCTTTTTTTTTTCAAAACAATGTTTGAGAAGTATTGAAGGATTGCATTTTGAAAATAAATGCGACATGTCTGCATTACCGTCTAGGCAAATAAGCCATTTAAGATTATACAAATGCAACTAAAAGCGAAGATATATTGGTCTAATTAAACTTTTCGAATGAAATGATCTGTTTTTTCATGAGTAATTAACTGCATTAATCGATGTCATTCTCCGTTATGTGGAAATGCTACCATATTGATTTGACAAATGTTTCATTGTTTTAAAGAAGTTCTCTTTAAATTTTCCCTAATTAATCCGAGAGAGAGAGAATGTTTATTTACCTGTTAATCAAGTTGCATTTGAGTGCATTTTTACCTTCTTTGATTTCATTTATACTCTCTTTTATCAGAGGAATAATAAAATGTGTGCAAAGAATTCGTAGAAACATCAAATCTGTTTGAACAAATATTTAATTTGTACAAGCAAATATCCAATTCGTACAAGCAAATATCCAATTCGTTTGAACAATTCGGATTATATACTGTATTTATAAATGTAAAGGCCTTTATGGTTTTTCGAAAATTACCTAAACTTAGCAAGATTCTAAAGTTGGAAAATATATAACCTTATATCGTGTGCTCTACGTATGAACAATTTCTAAAACGAGGCAAGCTATTGACAAACAAGTTGATGAAACAAGATATCAACAGTCTCGTTTTAATTCATCTTTCTGCAAGTTTCACGGTAGATACAATGACCTTGTCCGCACATACAACTTATCATTATGTCAAATGCTGACTGAAGTTTTTCATACTAATTGTTTGGCCATTATTTAGACACTGATCTGTCTACGGATTTTTCTGGGTTTTTTTTTCGATCATGACAAGGAGCACACGGCAGGTGTGACCGGTCGGCAGGGGATGCTCCTTCCGTCATGGCACCTGATCCCACCTCTAAATTTTGAGGTCCGTGATTGTTCTGCTCCAAATTTGTATTGTTTCATTGGATTTTCGAGATTGAATACTGTTCGTTATCTTCATATTTCGTTGACCCAGAAATTTTCGATGGGGATGGAAAAGCCGGTTCAGAAGTCATCCCGTTTTTCATATACTTTAAGAATTAACTGGCTATAAACGTCTAAAATCGGTACAATATCCAAATAAGAAACAAATGATAAATAAAAAATGAAGTTAATACTTTTTAACCAATGGCTACTGTGACGTATCCTTTGTTCAAGTTTAATCGTGTGCTACGAAATAATAGGTGTAATAGATAGAAACACATGTCATGCAGTCATAGTACATTTTAACTGCGTTTTCGTCCACTGTTCGACAGAAAAAAACTGTGCTACGAAATAATAGGTGTAATAGATTGAAACACATGCAATGCAGTCATAGTATATTTTAACTGTGTTTTCGTCCACTGTTCGACAGAAAAACGCACCAGAATTAAACTTTTAGCCAAAATCTTGGAAATAATCACCTCTTTTTTTTTTCTTTTTTTTTTAACTTTTTATTCCTCTTTTGGGATGGGAGTCATTTTCCAACAGAGGGGTAATGTCTTATCAGTAGAAAACTGACCGTAGGTGTTCTTTTCCTACATAAAAAAAAATTTCTACGACTGGTGGGACATTTTTGCAAAGGGGGTCATTCTTCGTCTTTACACCTACTTTTGGAAATGAAAAAATAATGTAGTGGTGGAAATATATACATATCAAATAAGAAGGACGCGGGATAGAAAATGACATGGAGGGGATTACATTTACAATCTTGTAAGAGCCACGCCTCAAAAATATACTATATTGGGTGGATTTCATCTATCCTACAAAAGCAGATGTTGAATGAATGCGATACTTCTTCATGTCAACATGCCCAGATTGATTTCATAGAGCAGTCTGTGAATTAAACTGCTGCAAATCAACATGCCCAGATTGATTTCATAGAGCAGCCTGTGAATTCAACTGCTGCAAATGAAGTTTCGGAAACGTTTGTGATAATATAACACGGATATGTCCCGAATCGTAACAGGGTTATTGCAATGGTTCCTTAGGTGTTGGTAACTGACTGATATAACCCTTTGTAATCATTCATTCAAAAGATTCTTCAAAATTGTTTATTTATATGATCTTGAAAAATCGATGTTTAACCTAAGTGTTTTACTGAAAAATAAATGTTTCTGTCATTCCCAATATAGTTAAGATTATACAAATACACATGTACATGTCTTTTTATATTGCAAAGGCTTTCATAATATAATTGCAGTTATTAAAACTGAGCCCTGTAGCAGTGTGTTGCTTCTGAAATGCAAGAATGTACCTATATAATTATTTACAGGTTACAAAAATCCTTAAATCTCAATGAAAGAATTTTTTTTTTTTTTTTTTTTTACAAATGTTTGTTCCTAATTTATTTTTTTCACCTTTTACGTAGATTGTGAAGAAGGTTTTTATGGGCCGACATGTGAAAACTTCTGTGGAAGCTGTAGAAATGGGACATATTGTGACACATCCTCCGGAGTATGTCCAGACAGTTGTGAGGATCATTGGGATGGACATATGTGTAATGGTAGGACGTTTTCAGCTGTTCTGCTGGGTTTTTAAGGCTACAATCAGATATTCCATTTGCGTATACAGTATGACGTCATAGTAAGCTAAATGACGTGAACGGTTTCTTAAAATCTATATTTAAAGATTTATTTAGGATGCTATAAATAATTGAAAACATGCAAAATATAATATTAACCAAATTTTTTGGGATGGTATGAATAGTGAAGTATTCGTCACAGTTGTTAATAAATGAATTGTTGCCGGATTTTTCCGTTATTTCCTGATCATGACAAGGAGCACACGACGGATGTGACCGGTCGGCAGGGGATGCTCACTCCTCCATGGCACCTGATCCCACTTCTGATGTTTAAGGGGTCCGTGTTTGCTCTGCTCTAAAATTTGTAACATTTAAAGGACTTCTGATCTTGAATACTGTTCGTTGTCTCCATGTATATATATCGAACCCATGGTGTCATACCTGTTGATCAAACATTGGCCGAATGAAGGGGAAACGAGAATTCATGTAAACAAATACATAAACTGGGCGTTAAGAAGTACATAAAGTAAAAACGTGTATGATTCACATGGAATTAAAGATTAAGAATCAAGTACGCTGATTTCTTTTGATAATTTTTTTTCTTATATTGAAGACAGCCAATGGTTGGAAATATCGATCAGCCATTCCTCTGTTGTTTTTAACAACAAAGATGAAAATATACAACACTAAACAGCATACTTTGAAACATAATTCTCGTTTATATCGAAAACTTGTATTTTATAGTATTAAGGAGGTGCTTCTACAATCGTGTGGTTAACATGACTCGATGAAAATTCGTCGATCGCATGTACAAAATGTAAAAATGTTGGAAAGGTTTTATGGGAAAATGTGGAAAAATTATTTCTATGACAGAAGAGTGGGATTCTAGCAGTACTGATCATGCCCCAGAGATATTTTACATAGTGATATAAGGAGATAACGAACAGTAATCAAGCTCAAAAGTCCATTGAAACAATGCCAATCCGGAGCAGAGCAAACACGGACTTCTAAAAATATGAGGTTGGATCATGTGTCATGGAGGAGTAAACATCCCCTGTCGACCGGTCAAACCCGGGGTTTAATCCTTCTCATGACTCGGAAAACAGAAATATAGACAATACAATGTGTAAATAACATAATAAATAATAAAAATAATAAATAGCCTAACAATAAGTATGAAAAAAAAGTCAGTCAGCATTTGAACTCATTATTCTTCATTTCAGTTTGCAAAGAAGGATATTATGGACTAAAGTGTGAATTAAACTGCGGCAAATGTAGCATTGAAACATTTTGTAATACTATAACGGGGATATGTCCAGAGGGATGTCAGGATCATTGGGCTGCTCCTCTTTGTGACAGTAAAAACATTGGTTTTATTAATTTAAAATAGTGTTCAAAATGTCTTCGAATTAGTTAAACCTATCGTAAATTTTTAATGTTTATTCTGGAATAATTTCAGTACCTTTTATTTCAAATATGATTTTTTTTGTTTTTCGAAAAAAGTAGATATTTTTTTCTGTAAGATGCCAGATTTTTTTTATTTTTAACATACCATGTTTCTTAATCATTTTACGTATTAAAACTGGGTTGTAAAGCTATTTTTATTGTCTGAAATACAAGTACGCATTCATTGAAATATGTACAATATTCGAGAAAAACTCTCCAAATATCAAAAAAATGAACTTTTTATCAGCGTTTATTATTTGTTTTTCTTAAATATAAGCATGTGAGGTTGGGTTTTATGGGCAAACATGTGAAAAACCCTGTGGAAGCTGCAGAACTGGAACCTACTGTAATACATCCACCGGAATATGTCCAAATGGCTGTGAGAATCATTGGGTTGGAGTAATGTGCAAAGGTCTGTCATTTGTAACTGTTTTTCTTCTTTTTCAAAACAATGTTTGAGAGGTAAAGAAGAATTGCATTTTGAAAGAAATGTTACATCTCTGCATTACCGTGCATGTAAAGAATCCTTTTAACACTTTACAAATCTTTGCAAACAAACATACGTAGCGGCTTCCAGTAAATATTCTACCAAGGCTCATCTTTACGCCTCACTAAAATATTTAAGGCAGTGAAAGAGAAACTTCGGGAGTTCTGTACAACAGTATATTCCAGAAAATGTGTAATGCAGATACGTGGATATTTGAACAATCCAAGAAAATTTTAGAAAATTTGAAATCACAAAATAATATAAAATCAGTAACATCAAAAAAGTTTAGACAACCATTCCCCATGATAAATTGAAGTCCAGGCTTTTTGATATCATAGACTGTTGCTTTCACATTTCATATTACCAACAACCTTATTCTAAAATTTCCTTATTTACTACAACTCTTTAACTATTAACATTTTTTCTCAGAAATCAATTGCAAAGAAAATTTGGTGACTTAGGTTCACCATAATGTTAATATTAATGTTTAGATTAACCTGTGTTTAGGGTGTAAATATCACAAACATATATTTTTGTTTGATTTATCGCAAATAATGGGTAACGATAAAAAGCTAAGTATTTTTTATCGCTTCTTCCCATGGCAGTGACCTTGAAGGTCAACCTGTGTAGCATGTTTTATTGAGTAAAATAAAAGTAAAATAAGTGTTTCTGTCATACCAGAATAGTTAAGATTTTACAAATGCACATTAATTTTTATATTGTTCAAGCTTCAATTAATATAATTGCAGTTATCGAAACTGGCACCTGTAGCAGAATCTTTCTTCTGTTATACAAGGACGTACATATGTACCATTGAGTTATTAACAGGTTACAATAATCCCCTAAATCAAAAAAGAACTTTTTTCATATGTTTATTTCCAATTTATTTTCTCACCCTTTACATAGATTGTGAAGCAGGGTTTTATGGGCAGACATGTGAATATTCCTGTGGAAACTGTAGAAATGGGACATACTGTAATACGTCCTCCGGAATATGTTCAGATGGTTGTGAGGATCGTTGGGATGGACTAATGTGTAAAGGTAGGGTTTTTTCTCAGCTGTTTTACTAAAATGAATTAAGAGAGGAAATGCATCAATGGATTTTACAAGCTATGCCAGAATCCTGCTTTATCTACCATATTGAATGGCAAAGATGCTACGACATACAAATGCAATTTAAAATTAACTATATCTGTATAGATTTCTGTATAGATTTCTATATTTTCACCGTCTTTGAAACTGTGAACAAGAAATTACTTCTAATGTTAATAGCTCATTTTATATTACCAACAACTTTATTCTAGAGTTTTCTTAATTAATTATTACTCTTTAACGGCGAACTTTTTACCTTCAGAAAACAATTGCAAAGAAAGTATAGTGACTTGGGTTAAGCATAATGTTAACCTGTGTATAAGATCAAAATATCACTAATATATATTTTTATTTGGTTTATTAAAAATAATGGGCAAAGATAACAAGATAAATCTAACAAATAAAGAAGAATATAAGAAATGGCCATATTTGACGAGAAATCAATCTGACTTTATTTTCTTACAAAGAATGCAAAAACGGATATTATGGATTAATATGCGAGGGCATGTGTGGGAACTGTGGAAATGGAACATACTGTAATAAGGAGAACGGAACTTGTCCTGCTGAATGTCAGGTTCACTGGAATGGATCCAAGTGCGACGGTAAAATTAATAGGGTAGCCTTTTGCATAAATAGTTTTCCTATGAGTATTTTTTCTCTCCTTCCCATGTCTATGATCTTGGAGGTTATCCTGGTGAATATTTTTATCCTTAATTGACAAAAGTAAAACACTGCGACAGGAACATAAAGGAAAATAATCTTGATAACATGAATATTTTTATTTGCAAATGACCAGTGTATTAGTTGAAACAGTGATGAATATACTTAAGGGATAAGCAACTCTCGTGATTTACGCATAACTGGATTTCATATATCAAATTTGAGGAGTTTGGATCCTGCTATCAGTCTAAAGAATTTTTGACAAGTATATATTTAGTATCTACACTCATAGTTGAATTGAAAATCAACACAAATATGGAGGTCAATATGCTTGTTTAGGCTCTACGTTCACTTAATATACCCTTTTCTGCATCTATAATATTGTCTTATATTATTCTTTTACATATAAATCACTCAAGACTTCCCTTTTTGTAATGCACTTTAATCATTAGACAAAATACAGTCTTATTCTAGCTTCAATAGACAAATAAGACGTTATGACAAAGAAAAACATCTAATGAGTATCGCATGATTAATTATTAGACCGTTCTGCACTCACAGAATATCATTTTTCCTTGCATTAAAAACTTAGCAAAAAAAAAGTTATTATTCAAAAGTCTTCATATTTTCCTTCATAAAATCATAGTTGTCAGGGTTATCTGTAATATTTTGGTAAGAAAATTAAAAATGAGTGTCTATGATTTAAATACTTAGGTATTACTACAAAGTATTAATTTAAAGCTGTTTTGTAATCTTCACCTTTCATGTATGACTTAGAGATTAACAAACTTATATACTTCCCACCTTTCGGGGGATATATTTGTAATAACTTAAATCTTAGGTTATTTTTCTGGACTTTCATTATATGTTTGCTATATTTGTCACAATAAGATAATATAGATCACATAGGTTAGATCAATGCATGTATATAATTCCAGATTGGCAAATAATATCTCACTGCAAAGAAAAAAAAACTGTGTGAAGCCTGCATGGAAAAAAAGGCATCCAAACTTAACAGCACTGTAAATACTTTACATGAGAAAAAATTGATCATTTTTCTTTCAAAAAGAAAAAAAAAAGAAAGAAAGAAACTTCCGCCACAAAATATAGTCTCTACCTTAATGCTTTTTGTGTGAAAGTTATTCGGGAGTCGATTTAAATTTAGTTTAAGTGGGATTGGAATTCATATTTATTGTAAAAATTAAAATATGATGCAGAATTCTAGAAATGTAGGTTCAGACAAAACTCTGCTTAGAAGCAAAAATCAAACCTCCTTATTTTTTTTCTCTCAGTTTATAAAATATATCAGATCAATTTTTGCTTTTAATTCTCTAAAAAAAAGAATTTTTTTTAATATACTCCCTAACTTAGCAGAACTATGTTTTATTTTGAAAATCAACAAATGCCCCCGGTCGGCCGTACTCCGATATTTCTCGAATTTGGGCAATTATTTGCTTATTTTGAAATTACTTTAACATGCATACATTGATATTTTAAAAGTATTAAAATTCATTTCCATAAACAAGAAGACCTGACTACATTTTTTGGGGAAACTAGATCGTGAACTTGGAATGAACGTAGTTTGAGAAAACTTGTTAGACTGTGTGTGTTATTTTGGGGAATACAACATGGCACTGAAGAAATTGTTATCTCATTACTTTATACGGCTTTGATTTAAAGAGCATTTAAGATTTAAAGGGCTATGAGGATGTTGATCTCAATATGGCAAAAAAGGGTAAATACCTCTCGCTAAAATCATATCTACCAAAATCAATGATTTACTACCACAACATTGTTTGTGGGAGAAATGGGAATTCATTTTGAATTTAAAAAGGCCTTTAAAAATGGGATTTTCTCCACCTCAATTTCCAGGATTGCAAATATAGTTAAAAATGAAAG
The DNA here is from genome assembly GCF_033153115.1 of Saccostrea echinata. Classification (NCBI taxonomy): domain Eukaryota; kingdom Metazoa; phylum Mollusca; class Bivalvia; order Ostreida; family Ostreidae; genus Saccostrea; species Saccostrea echinata. The sequence goes on along the minus strand of NW_026889754.1, from coordinate 17,709,699 downwards.
AATATGAGCATGGTGACTTCCGAATATAGGAACGAACGGGAAATAACTCTTAGTAAAATTAATCTTTTATAAAGTATGTGGGAAAAATAATAATTCAATTGGACATTGCCATAGGTATTTTGGTATTTACTATTTTTAGTGCAGTATTGTCAAAAATAAGTTACCTGCAATAAACATAATTTTTCTTTGCTTATCCTCACTCATGAAAACTTGCTTGAACATTAGCTTATTTTTTCTACGTTTCTGTGTTTAAAAAAATGTTCAGTGTATGCTGTTTTTATTCTAGCATGTGAAGATGGATATTTCGGACTGAACTGTGATCGTGCATGTAGGAATTGTATTGGAAATAATTGTTACCAAGACAATGGAATCTGTTCAAATGGGTGTAAGGAGAGATGGACAGGTGCCAACTGTGATAGTATGTATATTGGCGTTTCATCTTCATGATTTTATTAGTATGGATTTCATGAAGTGAGGTTCCTGGTTTTCTTTTTTTTTTCTTTTTTTTTTTTCTTTTTTTTTTTTTGTAAAATTTATAAAACTATGCATATTAATGTGAATTCCTTTTCAATGCCACGTACCAAGTACTTCACAATAAAAAATCATTTCTAAATTTGTAACCCAAATCTTCTTTAGCAGGTCACCCTTTATAAAATGATAATGTTTCATATAACCCTTATTTCAGGACAAAAAAGTAATGTATGATTTAATAGACTTTACAATTATTAATTTTCTACCATTCAAGCCATTCTTCTATCCACGGAGCCAAATACAGGTGCAATAGTCGGTGGGCTCATGACTGTATTTATCCTCTTAACATTTGCAGTCATCATCGTCATAGCAGTTCTAAGGTATCTTTCAATTATTATGATCATTATTTATTTATCGGAATTGACACATGTAAAACCAAATTAAGGGGAAATGTAACATTCCTCGGTGTGTGTAAATCTTTGTTAGTATGTTAAATTTCACTTTATCACGCCAACATTATAAGCGCACTGTTTTATTCACAATCTTAGAAATAAACGCATAGTTTTGAAGGATATACGGTAAACCTTGTCTAATTGGGACATCACTGGTTTCAAAGAAATTGGCCAGATTAGCAAATATTGTGGATAAGACATTTTAAGACAATTGAAACACCACAAAAGGGACTTAATGTAAACATCGTATTAGGCAAAATTTCGGAATATTCAAAATTCGATATATATATATATATATATATATATATATATATATATATATATATATATATATATATATATATATATATATATATATATATATAGGAACAGCGTGCTAGACCGCTCGGCTATTAAATTAATTTCATTACAACGTGTATTGGTAACGATCCTCTAAAAAACTAATGTCCAAATATCTGTATCTCACTTCCATTCTCAATGACCGTGTACTGTAGGACAGCGCCGCGAGAATTCCATCGGCATCGAAAGCAAGTTTTTTGACTTGCCTACATAGCCGAGCGGTCTAGCACGCTGTTCCTGTACTGCTAGGACACAGATTCCGTAGGTCGAGAGTTCAACCCCAGGCTGGGGCGGAAGTGGGTATCCTTATAAAAGTGAATTTCTTTGTGCTTTCTATATTAATATTTCTTCACTTAGGGCAGTTATTTTAGTTTAAGAGTTGTTGTAAAATGTGCTTTATAAATAAACTTAATTTCTTTACAACGCGTATTGGTAACGATCCTCTGATAAAACTAATGTCCAAATATCTGTATCTCACTTCCATTCTCAATGACCGTGTACTGTAGGACAGCGCCGCGAGAATTCCATCGGCATCGAAAGCAAGTTTTTTGACTTGCCTACATAGCCGAGCGGTCTAGCACGCTGTTCCTGTACTGCTAGGACACAGATTCCGTAGGTCGAGAGTTCATCCCCAGGCTGGGGCGGAAGTGGGTATCCTTTTAAAAGTGAATTTCTCTGTGCTTTATATATATATATATATATATATATATATATATATATATATATATATATATATATATATATATATATATATATATATATATATATATATATATATAATACAGGCTACGCATTTTTTCCATTCACGTTTTTCATCTGATTCCTTAATACTCTGACAAAATCAATAACTTTATCATTATTATTATTATGGTGGTGGTGGTAGTGGTTTGATTGACTGAATGATGTTTTACGTCCCATTTGAGAATTTTTCACTCATATAGAGACGTCACCATATACCGGTGAAGGGCTTCAAATTTTGACCTTTACTCGGCACTCAGGGCCATTGAGCAGTGAGGACCAACGCCTGCCGTGACACGGGGCCTCGGTTTTTAAGGTCTCATCCGAAGGACCCGCAACTTTCACTTCAAAGTGCCGAGCGCATGGCGAAGGAACAGTTGCTACCCATTTTTTATCGACTTAGGTCAGTAGCGGCCGAGATTCGAACTCTCGACCTCCCGATCACGGAGAGAGCACTTTACCGAACTGAGCTACCGTGAACAGTCTGGTGGTAGTGTTGATGAAATAATTACAATATGTGAGAAACTTTTCAGGAGAGCCTTGGATGGGAAACATTCATAAGGGTCCTTAATTTTAATGCTCCCTCCCATTTAAAATTCGGGGACACACAAACAAGTTGATGAAACAAGGGTGTCAACAGTCTCGTTTAAAGTCAATATTTGGCAAGTTCTATGGTCGATACAATGGCCTTATCAGCAAATACAATTTATCATCAAGTAGAATGCTGATTGACGATTTTCATACTAATAGTTTGGCTACTTTTTAATCACTGAGTTGTAAACGGATTTTTTTCTGTTCGCTCCATCATGACTCCGGTCGACAGAGGATACTCACTCCTACATTGTACCTGATCAGGCCCCTGGTGGTTTTTACAGGTCCATGTTTGTTCTGCTTCGGATTTGTATTGTTTCAATCGACTTTTGAGCTTGATGACTGTTCGCTATCTCCATATTTCATTTATGTCTGTCCCTCTATCTGTTTTTCCGCAAAATCATTTTGCTCCAAAATAACTTTTGAACGGTTGTTGTTAGGGATTCATATCTGACATGTATATTTCTTGTAAAAAATACTTTCTTTGGTTACCAAGATTTTGCCCTTATGTACTTGACCTTTGTGTTTGATTTACTAGGGAAATCATTGACCTCGGTCAGAACTTTTGAATAGTTGGAACTAGGGCTTTTATATTCCAAATGTGTATTCCTTGTCACAAAACTTTTCATTTGGTACCGACATTTTTTTGAACCCAACTCCTTGGAGTTTGACTAACTTAAGAAAACTTACTTCGTCATGATGTTGGAATGGTTGGTGCCAGTGCTTGTATATTTAACATGTGTATCCAACTGACAAAACCTTTCCTTTGGCATCAACACATTTTAACCATATGGCCTGGATGTTTGACTCACTGTCGAAGAACTTTAACTTAGTCATGAGCTGTAAGATTGGGACATTGATATTTTTAAACACATCTTGTTCAGGATTATTTTTTTAATCGTATTTTTTTTAATATTATATTTTTACTGCATCTTTTTCAGCATGACGACTACAAAATCTTTCATAACTTTCCATCTAAACGCTTTTAAGTTACTAATTTACTACATGTATCTTTAATTAAAAGTTAATCATGTCAGCCTTAATGCAAATTCAGGAAATACATTTATTATACAGGCGACAGTATGCGGAAAAAGAACGAGAAAACACGGGAAACGTATTCAGGTGTGTTGAGTATGATTCAAAGATCAACCACGGAAGAAAGAAATATGCGAATATCGCTGGTAAGACCTATCTACACACATATGATATTTAAATAAAATGGAACAAACATTATTTTCGATATATTGTACTCTTCATCCGCATTCCAGTTGTTTATATTAATTAAGGTATGTCACTCCTCAGCTTTTATGAAACGTTCAGTCATAACCTCTAATTTCAAAACTATTTATTAAAATTCAATTCTTATAATATCTTAAAATGAACCAATGCAAATGATTCAACAATCAATTAAAAAACTGCTCACAAATTCATAAAGAAGCAGAAGTGACTATTTCTTGTGATGGAAGGGTATTTGGAAGAAAATACTTCAGATCTAAACATTTGTTAAATTTAATATCTTGGGACTTTAGCTCAACATATTTTTACTTTCTGAATATTTTCCCTGATGATATGCTAGGGATGTAAAATATAGGTCTCAATTTATATTTTTAGAACAAATTTTACACATTCAATCAACATACTTCGCCAAGAAATGAAAATATATTAAAGAAATCAAGATGAAATTACACCTTTTTTGCCTAAAAATCGCACATTTTAACCAATATCTCAAAATTTGGATTACTGATCCCAACTTTTTTTCATCCTTTTGATCAACACGATACTTTTAACTGACCAGCACTTCCGTCATAAAAAAAATGATACAAGAAAATATTTAATTGCCTATTTGGATTTTTATAATACCCCAAATATGATACTTTTTAGTGCAGAAATGTCACTCAATAATTTATACACATTAATACGCATGGTTTATTCAATGATAAATATAATTGAAACTATTTTACGTAAAACATGATATTTTTCGCCATAATTACATCTGAAAAAATATGATGAAGATTAAAGTGATTAACCAAAGAGTTACAATTTAAATGCAAAAAGGTCAACTTAATTGTACCATAGCTCAGTAAGATGCACACTGACCCCCCATTGTCTTTGTGAATCGTGCTATATGAATACTTATCTAACATATATATCTAAAATAAATTGATATAAATAATTTCACGAGTGGCATACCTTAAACCTTAAAAAAATTGAATGCCAAAAAAAGGGAAAAAAATAATTTTCATATATATTTGAGTAAATATTTATTATGGAATAAAAACACCACTTATTACAAACATATTTAACGATACATTCAAATATATGTATTTTTTTTTTTACGATCCCTCTCCATGCAGCTCCTGATATAAGTTTGCAGAGTGCCTTTTCCAATGCAGAATACTATAATCTAGGTCATATAAGCACTGTTATACGGACGCAGGATTTGCAAGACATAATTGCTTTTAAAGGTAGCGAAAAGCAACACCCATTTATTATGGAATACAAGGTATTATCAGAGCGGATTAACTGAAAACTTTTTTATAAACATCTCAATATTTCTTTCTAACTTTTGTAAAATTTATCAATCATCCAACTCCAGGTCCGAGAACTAGCTCCTTGAATTTATATTTCTGCATGTCATTGTAATATACCAAAGTATTTATGGTTATTAAAATCTTCAAATTTCCAAACTGTTTTCAAAATAATTAAAAATAACATAAGCCAAAATGTGTGATAGCAACAATTCAAGTGATTTCCAGTAGGCTTATATACACGATAATATCTTTTTACGTTTTGCTCAAGTACCTGGCAATGAACATTAACTTTTAAAGTTGCAATACTTCAATCACAAACTGTTGAGAAAATTTGTGCAATATTGAGGCACGCGCCATCTCATCTTAAGCTAAAGAGCTAAATCCACGAAGGGCCTAAATCGACCTATTTTTTTCAGGAAAATTAAACTGAGAGGAAGAAGAAAATTAACAATAGAAATATTATCCTTGGGTATCAAACCTAAATAGTTTATGCCAACTTTTTTATTTGATGACGTCATATTTGTACAGAAAACGTCTAAACACGTGCACTTTGCTAGTTTTTATCAAAATAAAGAATTTTTTCGTCTTTGGTTCAAATTTTTGCTGTGGCCACACCCTTGGAACAAAATTAAATTTATACCATTGATAAGAGGATTAAAATATGAATAAATAAAGTATATTTTTATTTTGTTCGAGGGGTGAGGTCACATCGAAATTAATACTTTTCGTTCGATTCAAATATCTTAGCACCGACTTACACAGTGAAAATAGCGGGGACTACCCTACATTAATAAAAAAGAAAAATTTCTATATTGTTTTTGTAAATATTGAAAAGTTTCGAAATGCAATTGTTATATTTATTATAAGTTATTTTGTGTTGTGGTGCAAAAAAGTACGAAAAACTCTCTCTAAGCATGACTGCATGTAGATGCAATTTAATGTCGACATTTTGTGTACTACGTGCCTCAGTCCTGACTCAAGACTTTTCCTTCAAGTAGCTGATCTATATTTAACTCGTCTTTATGCTGAAATGTTAAAAAAAATAATGTGTTCTCTTTTCCTCTGACAGCCTATTTATTTATGCTTTGAATTTGTTTTCCAACTCCCGGCTCCTTGTCACCATGTTCACCATCTAATCAAAGGGAGATCACCCGAAAAACATGTAGGCTTCATCTTTATTTTCTCCTGAGTGGCCGTGTCGGAGTAGCCTAGAATATTAAAGAAGTTACATCGGATGCAACTACCAAGACGTATTTATTATGATTGTTTTGCCACCTTACAAAACATAAATGTCGTGAAGTCTGCATCGACAGCATACAAATGGTTAATGTTACGCAAGAGAGTCTATTATAATTACATGTATTATAATTATAACCCATACCCATGATACCCAACATGCGTTTCAGAAATCGCTAGTGCCATTTTAAGACAAAAGATTAATTAATATATATTAGTGAAAACCTTTACTGATCCGAGACCTCTTAACATAAATTATGTTACGAAGTACTGAACCTAGAAAATTCGAGTTGACAAATCAAATAAACAATAGATTGATTTTACAGATCGCGTGTAATTTTTGTGATAGGCCTCTATAAGAAAAATGTAATATATTGTATAAACGAATAACTTACTACCAAGGCGGTGACGACTCTTTAAGGTTTTAAGTAATTTCAGTATCGCATGCATGCTGTGACCTAGCCAATGCATGAAAAAAAAAATTGTCAAAGGGAGGCTACTTGCTATCTCTTTTTATTTTGAGTTACTCCGCTTAAATGTAACAGGCCCAAGGGAGAGAGGGCAACCAAGATTAGCAAGCATGTTTATACATGTAGTAGTGTACACTCAGAAAGGGGGGATTCGAGCATTGATATAAGATAAGAAGCCAAAAAAAAAATATTACATTTACAAAAATAGAAAAAAAGACAGGGGTTATTGGGGGAAGGGGGTTTCGGGATTCCCACCCTCACTCATTAAATACGTGGGAGAGTTCGACCAATTACTTCTGCCATTTAAACAAGAAAGTAGTAAAGTGAATAAATAAGAATGCCAATTATATGAGTTCTTGTATATATAGTATAAAAAATAAATTCAATAGCAGTTTTCATTTTTTTCAATCTCCTTGATAAAAATTTATTTAAAAAACGATTGATTTTTCGTGACTCGGTCATTGCATACATTTATTATAGATCCAAGGCCCGTAGGTAGCAATTTCAGTTGGGGGGAGGGGGAGGCACAGTAATACATTTTCAGTTCGGAACACTATCAACTACCACAATTCCTTGACAAGCAAAAAAAGGGAGGGGGGGCATCAGACGTTTTTATTGACGGGACACAAGCATATAGTAGCTTTGTTTTATATAGTATTCTATATATCAGCAAAATTATTGGGGGGGAGGGGGGGGCGGCATGCCCCCCCCCCCCGGTTCCTACAGCTATGTATCCTGAATGTATTATTAAGGTCTTCCGTCTTCACGGAAGACCTTATAAGTGATTCTACTGTTTCTTCTTCTTATTATTATTATTATTATTTTTCCGCCCATCTAATTTTGATTTCTCAAAGACTACTCTATGAAATTTAATGAAATTTGCAGGAACAATGTGTTTTAATCTGAAGTTATTTTATCCGAGAGATTTTTTGGAAAATCACTTCCGGTGCCAAGTTACCAACCATTTTCTGAATTTTAAAAAGACATTTTGTCCGCAACTAATCTCAAGAACGGTAAAAGATATCAATGTGAAACTTTCAGGGATTATAGATCGTGATAAAACCTAGCCGGGACATGACCTTTCGTTCGTCGTCGGTACTTCCGGTCGTTACCGTATGCGAATTTAAAAAAATTGAATTTTCTAACTTTTTTGTTTTTCAATATTTTTCTTTGATATTAGTAGAGTTAATAGAGGCATTTCCAAAAAGGCTTAATATATAATTTGTTTAAAAATGATAAATCCAAACTCTAGATATTCGCATTTTAAAATTTGAAGCGGGTCCAAAATGGCGGCTGTCTCCGTAAACTCCGACGAGCAGGTCGGTACTCGGAGCTCCTCGGGTGGCTGGTACCTCGCACACTAACCTCAAACGTCAACGGTGTTCTATTATTTCGGGTTTAATCCCGATTATGTTTGAATTTTCTTTCTCATTTTTTACCTTTAATTTACGTTTTCATCTTTATAAATGATTTTTTTTCTGTGTGAATCCTGCGCTATTTGCATTTGTTTTAAATAAATCCTGCAAAATCCTTGCATTTTTGAAGGACTATGTTATATTTTACGGACATTGGCAAGTTAAACAAAAAGCACGTGTATTTCCTTCAACGGGTAGAATCATCTATACAGCAAAAAAGAAAAGTAGTAATGACTTTGTTGTACATTGTATTCAGGAGACAAAGAGCCAACAGGTCGTCATTTACCATAGTTATGCTCAGTATGCTGGGAAGGGCAAAGATTTGACATATGCTGAAAGGTAGACCGACTGAGATCAGTTTCTAGGTTGTATGAAGGAAGCAGCATTTAGTAACTACTAATAAAAATTGAAATAAATCCATGCCAATATTTTTATGACAATGTGTTTCAATCAATTCAGTCAATTACATGATAGAATCAATCAACCAGTCTGACTCTCTTGACCCTCATGGATAATATGTAATTATAGCTGTTAAGGGAAGTAATTCAAAAATAGAAATCGGTGCCGGTATGTCCTTGTCTTGTTTCTATATTTACATTTTTAGCTAAAATATCTAGAAGTCATAGGAAATGAAAATATATAATATATATAAAACAAAAACCATATGAAATAAGTGAGTTTTGGAGAAATATTATGGCGAAAAATTATGTAGGTCCCTTTTATCAACATTTTACATAGGAAATGCATTGAGAATTGCAAAAACACTGATTTGACAAAATCTAAAAAAAAAAAAAAAAAAAAAGAAATAAAAGAAGGTTGGCTTGGTAGGTTAAACAATCCAGAATATACCTGTTTATTACAATTTTAAACTACTCTCAAGAGTTCTTGAAAAATTCTATACGAGAAGTTGTCTAAGCAAGAACTCGAAAACGGTAAGACACCAAACTTATATGAGCAACAGTCCTTAAGATGAAGGCAAAACCATTTGGGTTCAGAGCGTCAGCCGTCACTTCCAGTCGTCACAGGAAGTGATAAAAGAAATAGAAAATTTCAACTTTTCTTTTTTTAATTAAAAATTGCATCACTTTATTGCATCTTTTTCGCAGATTCGAAAGATGTTGGTCCCACCGGAAACAAAATCTACAATTTCCGGTTATATGAGATAAACTAAATAATTTGAGCATTTTACTTTCCCATAAATATTCTTTATAGATAAAGTATTTGAAATGAATTTTAAATATGTTATTCAGAGTGCAAATGTCTAGAGTAACTTTGAAAACGTCAACTTCCGGTTTAAGGAAATAGCACGTTGGATTTTCACGCTGACGACCAGGGTTAAACTTCCAGAGTGTCTGAATTTCTTTTATCACTTTTTCAGCTTGAATTCTCGTTTTTATTTTCAGAATCGGGCGGAAGACCTCTCATTGCTCGCAATGAGTTTCTAGTTATTATTATTATTATTATTAACGGATATAACTGCTACCGGTAATTTTTCCTGTTTATCATATTTGTTTTTTGAAAGGATATCTATATAAAGTATAACTTCATAGATCGGGCATTTGAACATGGTATTTGGGGGGGGGGGGGGGGGGTATGGTAATATGTCGTTCGACATGTGGTCTATAATATTTTATTTTCGACGGTCTGTAATGATAGCCATTTACTACTGCCAGTAGCTGTTTTTCGTATATTTTTGTTTAATTACAAATAGTAACTATCCGATAAAGTTAAAAACCTCATATGCAATATGTATACGATATTATAATTATTTTATCGTCTTCTGTACTCATTATCGCCTATCTATTTGTAGTAGTGTTAGAAATTGCACATGGAGAAACGAACGTTATTTTAAATATATGACAATTATGAGCAAAATGTTAAAACTGGTTTTGAACTATATGAAAGTCCGAGATGTTGTTATGTTTCAATGTAATTTTCACTTCTCACCAGATAATCATTACTTTATGATTTTATTAAAAGGGTTTATTATAGGTACTCCCCAACATGGGAGTGTGTAAGATATGATAATATGATAACAAAACGATTAATTAGCAATAATTCATTCGATCGTTTTTATCATCTGAAATCTCTTTTCATATCTATTGTGGGTATATAAAAAAGTTCCTCTTTGATGATATAACATTTATCATAATTAGTGAACTTTATTTCGATAAAATAATTTACACTGAATAAAGTGGTATATGTGCATTTCCGTTTATCTTGTTGTTTTTTTTAAACTTCAGGTTCCGTTTCGAAATTCAAATACTTTGGGAATCTTGTGTTTTCATTGGAAAATATTTTTTTGCGGCCGATTTGATGCTTTGCATCACTCATGTTTAAAAGTCTGTAGTGGCTTCTTTCCTGACAATTTGTGGTGCGCAGGATTGTCGTCAAACGTCACTATTTTACGTGAATTACATGTATGAACTACAATTTCATTTCAAATGTCCGGGAAATGCCATAAAGAGCTAGGGCCACTTAGGGCCCTTTTTGGCCCTGTAAATTTCTGAAAAATCGAAACTGCTTAGTTTTGGCTGACAATGCAGTATTCATCACTTGGATCCTTGGTGACAATTTTTCTACTGAACATGACGTAATTTTCTCTCTAGTCAATGCATTATGACGTCATGAAATGCGTCATTTTTACCATATCCTGTACATTCCTTTAATGGCCAAAAGTTAAAGTATTTTTTCAATATTTCATATAGAGCACAACCTCTGATCCAAAATATGCAATAACATAATGAAAGATCTGCTTCTGAAGATCATAAAACATGTTTTAATTTTTGGATCGAGAGCTGTGCTCATATTTTAATTCTTTGCTGAAATAAGTCAAATGCGCCATTTTTCGCAATATTCAATAACATTCCATTTTCACTAAGCCTGCTTTCCAATACCTGGATTCTCAAAAAGAAATTTTGTTATAGGAAATGAAAGTACTAAGTCTTTACTTTATTTTGATATATGAAATGGGGCAGAGGGTGAAAGTCAATTAATTGATATAAGGACAGGGCCATTTTATGCATAAAGCGGACCTAGCTCTTTCGGAAGTGCAAAAAAATTCTCAAAATGACAATAAAATATATAGTAACTTCAACCGTATTCATTTTTAATGCAACTTTTCATTTCAATTTTATGTTTTCATTAATAAAGAGTACTGTTGTATTTTCTGGGGGGGGGGGTATTTTTTTGTTTGTACGCCGTATGTCCATACAATAACACATTTATGAATGATAAAATCCTTATCCATGGCTACTATGGTATATATTTTACTACATTAATTCAGTTTTACTCAGATATGATGGATTAACACTTTGTGTTTGTTTTCAGCTTAAAGTGTCTCTTATTATCATTTAAAACGGTTACATGTATCAACCATTATACCAGACAACCGTTGTATATAACAAATATTTGGCATTTCTTCAGAGTACAAATAGCTTTGATTAAAAAAATAAACCAAAAGTTTTCAGAACTTCTTGAAAAATTCATAGTAAAATTTTACAAAATTTTAAAGAAGAGGCTATATTGATTATTTTTATTTCATTAACGTACATATGTAACTGTCTTATACAAAATGTCAACATCACGACGTTAAAGTATGTAACATCAACGTAATGACGTGATAGTATTAATAAGGAAAACATTACCAAATTTAAACGAATGTAAAAATAAAACCAGTAAAGATATTGTAAAAAAAAATAAATTGTTTTACAGCATACAAATCTTAGAGTTCTATGTGAGAAAGTTTCATTTATTTTGATGACTGGGCCGATTTAGCCCCTTCGTGGATTTAGCTCTTTGAAAAAAAAAGTCTTCTTCTTTTGGAACTTTTTTATTTATATTTCTTTTATATTTTGCATTTGTGCGATATGAAAATGTGACTACAAATTAAAAACCAATCACCGCTTTTACAGTGTCAGTCATCAAAAATGTAAAACAGGAAAAAAATGAAAATGAGCATTTTGTTTACTTTATTTGACATACTTGAAAACAAAAAGCAGAAATTTATTTTTACATCTTGTGTCTTTCTAGTACCTAAATGAATACTTGTCCTAATATAACGGTGTCACATTAGTGGATTTTCTAGAGGCTGGTATTCAAGCGAATTTGTAAGAAAAAAATCTAAGATCGACACAATTTTTAAAATTTTGCATTTAAAAAAAAACATATCGCATGGAATTTTCCTTCATGATAAAAAACTGGAAATGATAGCATTGAAATTTAATTTTTAAAAGAATTAGGCAAAAATGTAAACTCTGCAATGAACACAACTGGCACAAGTTATAAGCTCGTACCATGTCTGTATATGTACTCATACATGTATCTCAAAGACATAGTATCTCTCACGGATATGAATAAACATTAGCAAATTCTGAAAACGTTTCTTTCTTGATCCACACTTAGTCTTCCCATGTTCAGTCGTCCATTATAGTTTGCTTAAAGTAAAATACTTTTTATTTAGAGGTTACCTCCCGGAGATGTAAGCAAATGTTCAACGGCTCAGAAGAAAGATAACGTCACCAAGAACAGATTTAAAACAACATTTCCTTGTAAGAATGTTTGTTAGTTTGTCTGTTTAATCCCTTTGCAGAATTTGTTATTCATATTACGATGCCACCACTTGCCGTTGGAGGGCTGCAAATTTAAACCTATACTCAGCACTAAGGGCCTTTGAGCAGTGAGGGATCTTTTCCTGCCAACACTCACTGCTACATGTATAGGGGGCCTCGATTTAACCGTCTCGCCAAAAGGACCTGTCTCCAAGTTCCGCATTGGGATTCGAACCTGCGGATGAGACCGTAAAAAACAAGGCACCGTGTCACGGCAGACGTTGGTTCGATAAAGATCCCTCACTGCTCAATGGCCCTGAGTGCCGAGTAAAGGTCAACATTTGAAGCCCTTCACCTGTGTATGGTTACGTCTCTATATAAGTGAAAAATTCTCGAATGGGACGTAAAACAACATACAATCAGTCAATATAAAACATTGATTGGTTTCCATGTTTTTTAACTCTGAAGCCCTTTCTGCATGTCAGAATGATCAATGAACGACCAGTACGAGATGAATGAATTCTCTCTATAAAGGTTTGAATTGATTCTTGCGTGGAAATTAATCATTTTAAAATTAAATTGCTATACTGTCCTTGTATGTATACATGATAAGCCACATATACTTGAATATACTGAACTTTTAAGTGTCACTAAAAGGATAATTCTTTTTGATGTACTATTATTGTAACCAAAATCTGAGTAAATTCACTAAAAGTAACGTTTTTGTTAGGATCATTCAAATTATGACTTTCTAGGAAAACAATAAGTTACAGTACATTGATTACATACATATTTATTTTAAATATAATTATGACATGCCATCTGCCCGCTTTGCTTGGCATAGATGAATATTCGAGGGTTGTACTTGGAGAGAAATGGGACCTAGATGACAACGATTACATCAACGCAAATTACATTAAGGTATTGTATAAAACCATCGTATTTCTTATGTTTCACTATACTGTTCATTTGAATAATTCAAATTTTTTTTTTTTTCGTTTTACTGACCATTTGATGCGTTTAAAAAATTCTCTGTTAGATGCAGAATCAAAATATTTTTTTGTGATGTATTTTCTGTATGTTTTGATAAAACTCATCCTATTTCGCCAATAAGAACATTTGGTTTAATTGGAAAGTCTGCTCACATTAGGACATGTCTGAAGAGAAGAGAGGGTGGCTTGATTTTGTTATTATGTCTATAAATAGTATATATTTTAAATTTACTTCATCTAATAAACTACATCTCGGTTTCATTGTTTTAGGATTTTAAAGGCGAAAGACGTTACATTGCCGCTCAAGGTACAAAAGAGGCAGAGAAAAAAAAAACTTTCTGTTTTTTCCTCTGGTTACTATGGATTTATGTATATATGTAATATACATTTAAAGCTGATTTATCTAGTTAAATTATATAAGTAATAGTTAATTTCTTTTGTCATAATTAATATAGTTAAAAATAAACTTTAAAATTTAGAATAAAAGTGAAATCTAAATTACCTTTTGTACTTAGGTCCACGGGAGAATACTGTGACAGACTTCTTGAAAATGATATGGCAGGAAAACATACAATGCATTGTTATGTTGACTAATCTGGTTGAAGATGGAAAGGTAAGATAAATCTGTCACCCTTAGAATTGTGCAATTTTTTTCTTTTTGTCTGTTACATGGTAGTTTGCATATATGTTATGGAAGGGCAATGAAATTTGTGTTATTTTTTTCTATTTTCAGAAAAAATGCGCTAAGTACTGGCCGGATATTGATATGTCCAAAAATATTGGACAGTGTACCCTAAGTCTATTAGAAGAAACAGTATATGCTTTCTATACATTTCGAATGTTCTCACTTCAAAGAAGAAACGTAAGCCCTTTTTTCATACGTTTTCCTTAACAATTAAGATTCTGTTGAATGAAGAATATACTAATTTTTTAATCAGCAATTGCATTTGAGAAAGAAACTTTCAATTTTTTTTATGAAAATAAAACTAAAAAAGATACCATAAATAGATAAACAAAATCATTATCTACTGTGAAATCAGTATTTTTTCCGGGGGGGGGGGGGGGGTAATTTTCGTGATATAAAGGAATTCAAGTCCCCAAAGAAATGTAAAACTTTTAAATATCTGATAACATAACAATTATTCAACCACGAAATCAAATCCCCACGAACCAATATTTTTTTTTTCTCTTCTTTTAACCACGAACCAATAATGTTTTTCTTTTAACCCCGCGAAAATATGTTATTTCACAGTATTAATACCTAGGCTATATAAATAAGATAATATTAATATTTTCATTACATTAATCTGCTGTAAGTAATTTCATGTGGTCAGTTTAAATACATCAAGTATATAACAATATCATATTAACAACTCTTTTTGGGCAACAGCTACATGACCTAAGGATTATAACCCATTTCCACTACACGGCTTGGCCAGATCATGATACCCCAGAAGAGATAGCACTTGTTCAGTTTCATAGAGCTGTTACCAAAAAATGGAAGTCTGAATCTCCCTTACTTGTTCACTGCAGGTTTGCCAGCCACACCTGTATTGCTAGAATTCTTTGCAACAAAATAATATTTTTAACAAAAGTTCTAGAAAGTTAAGCAGATTGTAAAGCTTCCTGATGGAAATCCATTTAATTCTTAAGATTTTTAGACATGAAAAGGTATTATTTCTCTACAACATATACTCGCAATGTTTTGTACTCCATAGAGAGAAAAGATAAAAGAAGCAGTGCAGTATTCACAAAATGTTAAATTATAAAAGTCGTTCCCAAATATGATTTATATAAAAACTATTACCCTTCCATTGTAGATACATAACTAGGATAATTAAGATAAGTTATCGTATAATCCTGGTGACCAGGATAATTTATTCAGGTGTTATATGATTTTCGTATAATCAAGACACTTGCGTCTTTTCAAATTTCAGTGCAGGAGTTGGTAGAACGGGTACTTTTATAGGCCTCGATACCTTACTGAAACAAGGAAGGGAAACGGGGCGGATAAACATATTTGAGTTTGTGAAGCAAATGAGAGAGGATCGTATGACTATGGTTCAAACTGTTGTAAGATTACCAATTATTAAGACAATATTCTCGATATTTAACTTATTCATATACCGTTCTTTCCCTACAAGGCTTCTAAGCATCAATCATACTTTCTAAGCGCGTTATCCAAAATCATACATATAAAGATGAAAAGTGTATAAAGATATACAGTTTTATTCATATTTCAGGAACAGTATGTGTTCCTACACAAAGCATTACTCTGTGGATTCCAAGAAAGAGAGACAGTCATATCGGAATTGAATCTTGAATCAAAACTTAATTTACTGCTTAATGACACATCACCATTGAATCAACAACAATTATACAAGGAGTTCAAAGTAACGTATTATAGTATTTGAAATGTTTTATCTATCAGATTAACAATCATAAGTAGCAGTTTAACATTTAGTGTATCCTTTTTTAGCTCACCTGAGCCGAAGGCTCAAGTGAGCTTTTCTGATCACATTTTGTCCGTCGTCCGTCTGTCTGTCTGTCTGTCCGTCTGTCTGTCTGTCTGTCTGTCCGTCCGTCTGTCTGTAAACTTTTCACATTTTCGACTTCTTCTCTAGAACCACTGGGCCAATTTCACCCAAACTTGCCACAAAGCATCCTTGGGTAAAGGGGATTCAAGTATGTTCAAATGAAGGGCCACACCCTCTTTCAAAGGGAGATAATTAAGAATTGGTGAAAATTTGGTGTCATCTTTTAAAAATCTTCTTCTCAAGAACCATCGGGCCAGAAAAGTTGAAAGTTATGTGAGTCCTTCATTACATAGTGTAGATTCAGGTTTGTTCAAATCATGACCCCCAGGGCTAGGGTGGGGCCACAATGGGGAATCAAAGTTTTACATAGGAATATATAGGAAAAATCTTTAAAAATCTTCTTCTCAAGAACAACAAAGCCACAATTAGTCATATTGATATAGAATCATCCTCAGGTAGTGTAGATTTAAGTTTGTTCAAATCATGACCCCCGGGGCTAGGGTGGGGCCACAATGGGGAATCAAAGTTTTTAATACATAGTAATATATAGGAAAAAACTTTTAAAATCTTCTTCTCAAGAACAGCAAAGCCATAATTAGTCATATTGATACGGAATCATCCTCAGGTAGTATAGATTCAAGTTTGTTCAAATCATGACCCCCTTGGGTAGGATGGAGCCACAATGGGTGATCAAAGTTTTACAATGGAATATATAGAAAAAAGTCTTTAAAATCGTTTTCTACAGAACAACTAAGCTACGATTAGTTATATTGAATTTGGAATAATCCTTAGGTAGTGTAGATTCAATTTTTTTTCAAATCATGACCCCTGAGGGTAGGGTGAGGCAACAATGGGGGATCAAAGTTTTACATACTAGGAATATATAGTAAAAATCTTTAAAAATCTTTTCAAGAACAGGAAGCCATGATTAGTCATATTGATATGGAAGCATCCAGGTATTGTAGATTCAAGTTAGTTCAAGGCATCCTCCAGTAGTAGGTTGGGGCCATGATGGGGGATCAAAGTTTTACAAAAGAACATGTATAGGAAATATCTTTAAAAAATTTTCTTCTCAAGAACAACATAGCCATGATGAGTCATATTGATATGGAAGCATCCTCAGGTAGTATAGATTCAAGTTTGGTGACAGGCGATCAAAGCTTTACATATGAATATATAGGAGGAAAATCTGCTGACGAAGAACAACAGGGCCATATTGAGTCAGGTGAGCGTTGTGGCCCATGGGCCTCTTGTTTTCATTTCTATCAGAATTCAAAAAACAATAATAATAATAATACCACTGAAAATTACATTTTTATTATTTACTATTTTACTATTTTAGTTCTTAGAAACCATAATTCCAATTCTCGAGATGGAATGTAAAGAGGACGCTTTGAGCTCAGAGAACAGATCAAAAAATGTTGACATGGGTATATTACCAGGTAAACTATCAACGTTAGAAAATATTGATGTCTTTATTTTAGATTAGAGGACTTTCTTCTAATTAAACGACTTGGTAATCCTTTCAATATTGAAATTGTTCTAATTGTTCTATTTTTTTTAGTGTCAAAATATCGACCATTTCTAGCAGCAAATGCAAAGGGAAGAAATGAGTATATAAATGCAGTGATTGTTCCCGTATGTAAGAGTTATATTATATTCTTGTAAAACTTGTGCCGCATTCCTGTTAATCTTAAGGTAGATTATACCTTCACAACAAAGAAAATTCCCCTCATCAATTAGTATATTACATGAACGTTTTTATTTTAGTCATTTACTCATCCAGCTGGGTTTATTCTAACTCAGAAACCTCTCCCTGATACAGAAATAGATCTCTGGAGATTGTGCATGGACTACCAAGTGGGGGAAATGGTGGTCCTCAATGGCTTTGATGAGGTACAATTAATCAAATTCCTAATAATGGAATTGATCATTAGTTCGTTGGATTTCTTTAATTTGGGGGGGGGGGGGGGTTTTTTTTTTGGTTTTGGTTTTGGTTATTATCTATCTAAATCCAACTAATCATTTTCCTATTTTTTAAAATCTATTTCTAGATTTTTTTTCTTATTAGATTGTGGAAAATAATCACTCATATGTATTATTATTATCTTGATTATTATCACCACGAATTATTTCCTTCATGATTCTGTCTTAATAAGGATAACCAATGGTTACCTGCAAGAGGGGGGAATCGATCTTGTCCACCATATGTGATAACAGCCAGGAGGACGGGGATGAACATTTACGGAGTCGATCAATGCAGCTTACTTGTTTTACGTGATGTTTGTTGATTTACTGACCTATCTGTTAAAAAACACATTTAAGCATTAAATTAATATCTTTCGATTGTTTCTTTATATTGTTTCATAACATGGACAGCTGTGCTGATAAATTGAGAAACGTGCGTTAGCTCGTAATGAAACATTTTTGGCACAGACTTTCGTGTTATGAAACAATGCATGTCAAAAATATTAATTCAGTGCTTATATTTATATTCTCAGGTAACATTTTAATGGTTCAAGTTTATCTTTACTTGTTTTACTTCTTTTAAAATCATATGCAAAATGTGTAGAACAGCCAAGAATAGTGCTAACCTCCTATAGTAATGGATTAATAACGGAATATAACGTCATAGCAGAGCAAATTTGTGCTAGAGCATGAAAATATAGTGCACGTCCCCCCTTTTTTTTAACTAAAAAGTAGAGGAAATGTATATATTGTCATTCTTAATTTTACCCTTATTACAGTTACAAGCAAATAAAAAAAAAAATATGGACGAAAAACGTGAAAACAATAAAAATGACCCATTATCCGTCTTAAATGTCTGATATAATTCCCATCTGTATATTTGAAAATTAAATGCTTAAAGTTTTCAACACAGTTTATATGTTGTTTTAAGAAAAATACATATCAATTGTGAAAATAACATTACAATATGACTTTAAATATAATAATTATGGAAAATAATTCTTGCACTATAAATTAAGTTGTACTTTAGTGTCAATTACATAAAACATATAAATATTGTATCCTCAGGGCAAGACACAAAGCATGGACGTCTTCCAGATATATTCCAAGAATGATGACGAAGTAATAAAGGTGGTTGAAATGTTGCTAGAAAAAGAAAAGGAATCTACTATGACTTCTATTGTTATTAGCAAGTATGTACAATGGTTTTGTATTTATATTTTTGCAAACCGGTCGTTGGATAATTATGCAACGAATTAATAGCGAATGAACAATACTTTAAAATTTCACAAGTAAGGAAGTATTACATAAAAAGCAAAGGGAATTACACTAAAACTTGTTTCCCGTGCATGGCATCGTTTCCATTAGCTCTTGGAGTATGAACAAATGTAGAATTTGACAATAATAATATCCCTGCGAGACAAAAACACTTGCTATATACCCATAAACTGATTGGTTTAGCTCAATAGATGATTTTCTTCTGACATTGGATTCATATTTGCTCTAAAATGAAAAAAATAATATAGATAAACCACCAAATTCGGCGAATTTCTTGAATTAAGGCAGATCAGGGGCATATGTTGATTTTGAAATAAACCGTAATTATACTAAGATAAGGAGTATAAAGAGTTCCCCCATCAAATCTTAAATAATATATTGATGGATAAATTAAGTTTTTGTCCTGAAATATTCCTGAAATATTCGATAGCATTAGAGATATATTTAACTAAAAGTGAATTACGATATTCTGCAACTTATGAGATAAAGCAAGACTTGCGAGAGTTGATCATCCCGTTATCCCGTTAGTATACGTCCCTGGTTCCTCTAATGAGATAATTATTTAATCCACCACTTAAACACAAACAAGAATATATTAGTGAATCGTGTATTCTCAATGTATATCTCTTATATAGAGATGGTGCCGGTGTAACAGGACTGTTCTGTGTTTTACATAATGCTCTACAACAACTTCGTATGGATGGAGAGGTTGATATATTTACTATTGTCCGGCAACTGCAAACTAGAAGACCGGAAGTAATCAACAAGCTGGTGAGTGAGGCGGAAAGAAATATCCTTATACATAACAAGTTTAGATTACGATAGGATAGGCAATTGCTCACCCCTTCTTTAAAAATATCAATAGTATGCGATTGATATGACGTTCTTCGCAATCACCAAATGTGTCTGCGACAGAAGAAAGATTCCTTAAACCTAAAAATGCCTTGTAAATGAAATATATGAAGATAATGAATAGTTTTCAGGCTCAAAAGGCCATCAAACAATACAAAACAGGAGCAGAGCAAACACGGACCTCCAAACATCAGAGGTGGGATCAGGTGCCATGGAGGAGTGAGCATCCCCTGCCAACCGGTCACACACAAATAAAAAAAGTAAAGAATAGATAAAGCAATAATTGATATAGCGAATACGTTAACTAAGCGAAACTATTTCTCGGGGGATGTGGAAAATGTGCTTTGAACGGGAGATCTGTTACTCTACACTACTTAAGGACACCTAAGAAAGAGATGCTGGTGAAATATCTTGCCAAACATTCCATGCACCATTCTATGAACAAAAATTAGAAGGAACTGGTCCTCTTGTGTTACATTTTCAAGCCGACTCGTCTAATTAATTTCAAGCACTTCATTCTGACACCTATTATTTTTGAAAGTCAGTCAACTACTATAAATATTCCAAATTCGAAGACATATAATCTGAAGTACAGTCCTCGCAAATAAGTTGTATTTGTATGGTACTCATTGTTCGAATCTTGCGATTGTCATCCCGATCTCCCTTCTGTCCCGAAAAGAACGACAATAAGGTAGATAACGGCGAGGTAATTGTAATACTAATTATTAGGGATGTCAACGAATATTCGAGTACTCGACTATCGTTCGGTCATACCGACTATCGACTAAAATTTCTTTAGTCGGTTATTCGTTAAAAATGTGTTACCTAATAGTAATTTTAAATTCAAGGAAATAAACTTGGATCCGCTCATTTCATTTATTTACAGATCAATGTTCTCGTAAGTAAAACTCAGGATAAGGTTTAACTGTTCAAAGGAAATTATGTATATGTCGATTTATGTTCGGCAAACACGCCTCCAAAATCTACAGTTTTGGCATACTTTAAAAGATGTCAGGGTGGAAAAACAGTGAAAAGTACGTTATCAAGTTTATGTGAAACTGAACTTGTATTCTGCAGTGGAACATCAAATATTATGTATCTATGCCGAATCCGTCAAACATATAGAGTCTTCAGATAAAACTTTCCTAGTAAGTTCTCCGCAAAAAGGACCAAAAAAAAGAGCCGGAAAGAAAAATGTTGCTAACACAAACATGATTATCAAGGATTGTCTGCAATGTACCTCCTTTTGTTGTAAATGGAGAGGGCGTTCTAGAATTGTTTGGTTTTGATTTAAATTATAGTTTCAACCTGCAATTCCATAAGATTTGACGAAATGCAACTATTCATAAAGAATGATTAAACAGCAGTTACAAAATTGTAAATACATGTAAATTGGGGGACAATTAACGTAATTAAACGGTGTTTCTTTCTGATATTAATATCATACAGTCATTTTAAGATTGTATTGATTGTTTGTACAAAATCTCATAATTAAAATTGATCGTGAGTTCTCTTTGTTTTTATAAGAGGCACGCTTAAATTGTTTACCAGTCATAGGTCTCTGACAAAACACGTACGAATGACTTCAATTAACGGGTACATGTACCAGCCTTATGAAAAGAAAGGACAAATGCCAGTATTTGATATCCTCCGACTATTCGACTAAGCTGTCCGAATAAAATTGACATCCCTACTAATTATTAAGATATTTTTCCCGAACCTCCAAAAACAAATATATACATTTGTGGTATCTCTCTATTATATAAACATACAGAGAGCAAATATCTTCATACCTGTATGAAGTTTTTCGAAGGTCATAGGTCATTACCTGACCTAATCACACAGCGTAGTTATATCTACATAAAAAGAATTACTCTACTTAGCAATATAGCATGTTTTTCATTCATAAAAATGTACAAAAATACGCAAGTAAAATAATAATCATTTTATTTACAATGTAGACGAGTATGTATTCAATACATTTCTTGATCGATTTTACATAGATAATAGAAAACTACGTGTTATAAGTCTCATGTCTGAACTGCATAGTCTCAATGTTTGTACCCTTATTTTTCTTGTAGACCTCTGAATGCTATGAAAAAAATTCATTAAACTTTACTCACAATAAATTTGAAAATCTTATGGAAAATATCAATGTAATGCAATCACGCCACAAACAGCTGACAAACACTGCACTTCGAAAGTTCGGTAGGCACACCTCCATCATCGAGATCGTTGTCTTAGCAATGTAAGTTGTCGCCAGTTCCTCCATGTCAACATCATAATAAATACGCCTTACTGAAATCGTAGATTTTATGTTCTGATCATTTTATACTTGATTTCAAGTTAACTGGTCATGGTCCGGACAAGTGTCTCCATCCATCCCTTTCGGACAGAAATTCCTCCAACTTTTTATTATCAAACATCGGACGTGTTTCTTGTGTTTTTAGCTCACCTGAGCTGAAAGCTCAAGTGAGCTTTTCTGATCACATTTTGTCCGGCGTCCGTCTGTCCGTCTGTCTGTCCGTCTGTCTATCCGTCTGTCTGTCTGTAAACTTTTCACATTTTCGACTTCTTCTCAAGAACCACTGGGCCAATTTCAACCAAACTTGCCACAAAGTATCTTTGGGTAAAGGGGATTCAAGTTTGTTCAAATGAAGGGCCACGCCCTCTTTCAAGGGGAGATAATTAGGAATTACTGCAAAAATAATGGCATCATTTAAAAATCTTCTTCTCAAGAGCCATAGGGCCAGGAAAGATGAAACTCATGTGGAAGCATGCTCAGGTAGTGTAAATTTAAGTTTGTTCAAATCATGACCCCCGGGGGTAGGGCGGGGCCACAATGGAGGATCAAAGTTTTACATAGAAATATATAGGAAAAATCTTTAAAAATCTTCTTCTCAAGAACAGCAAAACCATGATGAGTCATATTTACATGGAAGCATCCTCAGGTAGTGTAGATTCAAGTTTGTTAAAACCATGACCCCCGGGGGTAGGGCGGGGCCACAATGGAGGATCAAAGTTTTACATAGAAATATATAGGAAAAATCTTTAAAAATCTTCTTCTCAAGAACAGCAAAGCCATGATGAGTCATATTTATGTAGAAGCATCCTCAGGTAGTGTAGATTCAAGTTTGTTAAAACCATGACCCCCGGGGGTAGGGCGGGGCCGCAATGGAGGATCAAAGTTTTACATAGAAATATATAGGAAAAATCTTTGAAAATCTTCTTCTCAAGAACAGCAAAGCCATGATGAGTCATATTCATATGGAAGCATCCTCAGGTATTGTAGATTCAAGTTTGTTAAAACCATGACCCCCGGGGGTAGGGCGGGGCCACAATGGAGGATCAAAGTTTTACATAGAAATATATAGGAAAAATCTTTAAAAATTTTCTTCTCAAGAACAGCAAAGCCATGATGAGTCATATTATGGAAGCATCCTCAGGTAGTATAGATTCAAGTTTGTTCAAACCATGACCCCCGGGGGTAGGGCGGGGCCACAATGGAGGATCAAAGTTCTACATAGAAATATAAAGGAAAATATCTTCTTCTGAAGAACTGCAAACCATGATTAGTCATTTTGGTATGGAAGCATCCTCAGGTAGTGTAGATTCAATTTTGTTCAAATAATGACCCCCAGGGGTAGGGTGGGGCCCAATGGGGAATGGAAAGTTTAACATAAGAACATAAAGAAGAAATATTTCTTCTCAAGAACAGAAAAGCTATGTTTAGTCATATTGATATGGAAGCATCCCCAGGTAGTGTAGATTCAAGTTTGTTCAAATGATGACCCCTGGGATAGGGAGGAGCCACAATGGGGGATCAAATTTTTACAAAGGAATATATGGGAATTTTTTTTTAAAATCTTCTCAAGTACAACGAAGCCATTTGTTACATTGACATGGAAGCATCATCAGGTAATTTAAAATTCAAGCCCCCCCCCCCCCCGGTCTTTTCAATACTGAACTGATTTGTGCTTTTGCCTAGCCAATGTGCTCAGGTGAGCGATGTGGCCCATGGGCCTCTTGTTTAAACATCGAATATGGGTTCCCATGAATTCAAAAATTCCAAGACACCAATATACTCACAAAAATTGATCACAAGTAGCCATGCACAAAATATTCCCTTAAAAACAGAATCCTTTGCCAGATGAATTTGAAGCGTAGCCGCTTTTCAAGCCGATTTACACCTTGTTTAATTTGTCAAAATCTACAACGAACAGTTCGTGCAATATTTATATTCGATTGTCCGTCTCAAATGTATATATAAGTAATAAATAACAAGTTTAAAAATTTCACTGGGAAATGAAGTGGGTCGGTACGTGATCAAATCTTCTGAGAAGACCTTCGGCCTTCAAAGGATTTGATCACGTGACCGACCCACTTCATTTATCAGAAAAGTTTTTAAATTTGTTATTTATTTCTTAACAAAATATGTTATTTGTATGACATTCTGTGTATCATTTAAATCATTTTTCTTCTTTATTTCTGGTTTCAGGAAGATTATAGAAAATGCTACCAATTAGTATCCCGATCCGTTTCAACAAGCGGAACATACGCCAATATGTGAAGTGCTCGAAATCGTGTCTGTCATTTTAAAAAATGTTCAGATGTTTGGAACACAGATTACCATTATTAAAAAATTCCATAAACAGTCTTGAACTTTGTAATATTTCAGCTGTCATTGTATAAAAATTTCTTTACAATGAGACTAATAATAATAATATTGGTTATAAATTCTTAACAAAAAGATCTGAATAGTAGATTGTATAACATTTGTTCAAAATGCTTCTTAAGTTCATCACGACCAAATAATGCAATAAACATTTTTTAAATGTCTTCTGGAAATTCTACTGGTATACTTGCTTCAAGATTCTTTGAATATTTTTCGTGTTTTCTTTTTTTTTCTTGTATGAAATATGTTTCATATATATGCATAACATAGTTTTGAAAATTTATTCACAGCTTATCAGTTAACTCATTTTACATCATTTTTATTCGGTCACATTCAGAATACATAATATTTATATATGTAGAGGCCATTTATAATATATTAATGCCAGAAATATAAATATAATTTTGTTAGAATTGAAATCCTTTGGTAAGCATTTCTACTGTTATCGAACAAGCATTACTATATGCACTGTAGAACTCGTACATATGTAGAACGTGACAATATTTTTAAGAGACTATCAATCCTATAATTGTGTTTCTATCAAATGCACGGATCAATTACTGTATTTCCTTTTTATGTCACACATTATATCAAATGATATATAAAATCTGATCCCCTACTACAGTAGAAGTAAATATTTCCTATTACAGTTTCGTTTTTAATATGTTTCGGTTTCCGAAGTCCTGTCTTTCAGATTCATTTGCATGTGTCCTTTTCAAATAATGAAACTCGAGAGATCAGGCTGAGCAAAATATACAAATGCATGTGTAGTTTGAGGAAGAAATTACTTGACCTCAGGTAAATGTTTATATTTTCTATTGTTACATGTAATTAATTAATCGAATTTACATGCCTAGTGTCAATATACAATTAAAAAAATATACTTCCTCATTTTTCGTTAGTCATTTCACAGTGGAACGTTTCTGTGGATTAAAAGAGCCGCAAAATGGAGAAATCCATTACGTCATTTTATCTTGCATTTCTTTTTCTTGGCGGAGCAAAATGTCTGGGTAATGTATTTTGTTGCAAGGCATTGAAAAAAAATATGTATTTATTCTGGTTAAAGACATTCACTTCTGTATCACACGCGCTTTAACATTTCAAGCAAAAGTGCGTTTTTGTAGATTAATGTAATTATAACCAGGTAGATTTTGTTTATAAAGTTATAAAAGCAATTCGTGGACTATATTCGCATTTTAAGCACAAACTGGGAAAAGGGAATGTTGGCGGGTAATATGTAGCAGCGCTGTGGGTCATACTATAATGGAAATAAGAAAGGTGCCGTATTCCTTTTGGTCTTCCAATATAAAGTCCAAGAACTGGTAAAATCAGATTTCCGAATTTACTATAGAAGATGGTAAATAACAATCAACATGAATTTCAACAATAGTTTACAAGTTTTATCCCATCAAGTAGGATGTGGCCGTTCGAGCATCGGGCCTCCAAACTGAAGAAGGTATAATGGAAATAGATTTTTGCTAGATAGAGAGTAAACAGTAACTGAATTATGACACTGGCTGAATTAATTGATGGACAGGTGTGTTTCTTTGATAGAATGGACATAAAAAAATGCTAATTAATTATATAAACAAAGTTTTTGATATAAGATTAACAGGTCCTGAGGCATTTACACCTAACGAGTATCAATTCTTTTGACAGTCACTCAAAGTCAACTGGAATGTCTTAATCCTGCTTCAAAGAGAATGAGACACAATCAATTAAACAGTGGACACACAATAATAATAGATAGAGAATTTAACAGATAAACGCCCAAATTTAGTATAATATAATAAGAAGTTTGAAGTTATTTATTTCAAAAATGTTAATTTTGCTCGGTGATATAATCATGAAATTCAAAGAATAGTCCAAAGCAAACATAAAGAACAAAGTACGTTATTCTCTGCTATAAACGACCGAGAAATTTTACGATTTTTGAACAATGTTTTTTTGGAAGTCCTTTATGTTTTGTTTACAATGAGATCAAAGCTACTTATAATTATGCAAAAATGAAGTAATATGCAATGGTGACGTCACACAACTACGCTAAACACCAGCTGCTCAGCGAAATCTTTTTCATTGTTTTGTTTGTTTGATTGTTTGTTTGTTTATTATCGTCCCTTTCGAGAATTTTTTACTCTTATGGAGACGCCACCACTTGCCGGTGGAGGGCTGCAAATTGGCACTCAGGGCCATTGAGCAGAGATCTTTTTCGTGCCAGCACCTATTGCGACACGGAACATCCGTTTATACTATCTCGTCCGAAAGATCATCTTACACCGCGACACTAGAGCAAACGCCCTAACCACTGCCCCACGCGGGCGACTATTTTTTATTGAAAATCAGTAAACTTTGATCAAATTAAATATTTTCCCATGCATAATCACTTTAATATTTTGTGTATAAAATTATTGGCTTAACGGTTATTGAGTGGGAACAGTATTAATTTTTTTTTTTTATAAATAATAAGTCCGGAAATAAAAATACGTTAGCGTACATGATTATACACAGCATTTTCGTAGGAAAAGTATATATCACCTTTTATTTTTCAAATGCGAACACAAACAAATTCGTACGGGATACAATCTGTTCATAAGTTAAAAATATAAAGATTGCATTTGTAGCACATTTTGTAATCATTTGTCTATAGTTTATAATTAAGAATGAACCATTACCTTGTCGGGAATTTCAATGGTTGCATGGTTCAGAATGCACTACGTACAAGTTTATCATTCCTCAATATATCTTGTCCTGATACATGTAAGTGATAAATAAATCTTTCAAATATCTTTTTTATGTTATCATGCATTCAAAAGTACAAAAACGTTTATATTTCAAGTAGCCACATGTATATATCACCATTTACTTTGTGACAGTAGTCCAAGTGGTTGTTGGAAAAATACCATTTACACTGTGTCGAATCACCCCGCGTTTCCTTAATTTACCTTACCGCTGTACTTTGCACAACTCTGCACTGGAGATGACTCAATTAGCAACTATTACAAACAAAAATAAAAAGATAGCTTGAACAAAGCTCGTTGCAAAGCAACGAGTCTTCCGTCCTGTTTTGACTGGAAGGGACGTCAACAAAAGAAAGGAATGAGTTAAGACGTCTCCAGTGACTTTAAAATTTCAGTTTTGCATCAAAACCTGCAAAATAAGCTATTTCTGGCTACTCCCGGTTTGACCGGAAGTGATGTCGAGGGATGAAAAATTTGGTTGGACGCTTCTGCTTACATAAATTAACCAATAATATGTCGAATACAGTAAAAATATTCATTTTCTAACTACTTCCGTTTTGGCCGGAAGTGACGTCATTTGACGACTTTCGACAATCTTATTCGCTTCTACTTGTCATTTTGAACAATTTTGCTTCTTTGATGTATCACAAATTCTCAATAGTTTTTGAGATATTAAGAAAAATATTTTAGCCCTTGTAGATCCCTTATTTTAGGGGCCAGCCCCTATTTGTTGATATCAAATGAAAGAGCTTCTCATTCTGCACAACTTTTGTTCAATAGGTTTTAACAAAATATTTACAAGTAAAGAGATATTCTTGAAAAAATGCTAAAAAATTTGATAATCTCAATATGACTATTTTCAGAGCATACCGAGCGCCAACGTGCGGCACTTCCGGGAAGATGAACTACTAAGTACACATTTATAAACATTGCTCTATCATCACTGAAAATATCAAGTTCCTATTATAAGTGTTTCTTTAGAAAACGAGCGGACAAAGTGACCCTCTAAATATCACTGAATCGCAGAAATCTCCGGACAAGAAGTGACGTCATCAAAATGAAAAAATATATATATCTAGATTTTTTGATGTTCTACCAGACCTGAAAGTTTCATGAAAATCAAATGAGCCGTTTCCGAGAGCTCGCGTGCACAAAATTGGTAGGAAAAAAACAATAATAAAAATAGTGGAAAAGAAACCTAAGAATAACAGTAAGGTCTTCAAGCAAACATGTCAAGTTTCTTGTTTACATTTACATTTGTGATGGAATCGGAGTTATCATAAGCATAAACAGTGTTAATTTTGCATTTGAAATCTAGTTTTTGTGCAATGTAGAAAATAAAAATGTCAGGCGTAGCAATATGTTTATTACTGGGATTCTTCTTTATTATTCCTATAGTATTTGAAAAGAAATTACCACAGACCACTGTTTATAAATAAAATTGAATGCATATTATACGGTTGTATATATTTCAGACATGCAGAAATTTCATGTCCTTTTTATGTCTGCAACGTCTGCTTAATATTTGGACGTCCTACTGACTATAGACGAAAAGACCAAATAACAACTAAATTGTCTGACAAGCGGGATGACTTCAGGTTTTTCCATCCTCAGCTTTCCTTCTTTATGTAGTAATATTCCGCAATCATTTGCATATGATGTTAACGTCTACCAAATTATTCGATACCCAAGAACACGGTTAATTTTAAATCGAGGCAGGCTACTGACAGATACATGTAACGTGATGTTACAGGTGTTTAAACAACCTCGTTTTAAGTCAGCATTTCCTAAATTCAATCGTCGTATCAATGACCCTGTTAACAAATATAACTTATAAGTGGGTCACCTGCTTGGCTTTTTTTTTTTCTATACTAAATTCGACAACGGAATGTCCCCTGATTTATTCATAGGGCTAACGGCGGGTGTGACGGGTCAACAGGGGATGTTTACTCTTTCTAGGCACCTGTTCCTACATGTACCTCTGAAATTTTCAGGGGTCCTTTTTTATGCCCTATAAACAGAATTGTATAGTTTATGGATATTTTAAAATCATCCTTGTTCGTTATCTTCACCTTTTTTTTATCGTTAGGAAATATATCCACAGTATGTCGTTCGCACGTGATATTATGTCATTTGCGATGTTCTACCTCATTTGCACAGCTTTTTATGTCATTCAAAATATTTTTTTTTCATATTACATTGCACATTTATTTCCAAAAACTTATCTCATTCATTTTTTTATTCACTTTTTTAAAAAAAAGTTGATCGTACTCAAAGCATGCTGAATTACTATTGAGAACCTAGAACATCCCGCTTGTCTATTATTTAGATATGAATGTCTATAATCAGTCAAATATCCAAATATGAAACAAATGGAAGACAGTCATAAAAGGAGATTACCTTAAGAGTTATAACCAATATTAGCCATTTTGCGATTTGCTGAGAACACAGTAGGCTTAAAAGATAGAAATATGCATGTAAATGCAATGCTGTTTTACTGCATTTTAAATGCGCTTTCGTCCAGTTTTGATCAAAAAGGGTATAACTTTAGAAGTATTAAACACTAAGGTTCAAATCTTGGCATCAATCACCTGTTATAAATTGTGTTTCACTCTTTTGGAAAAGGGGTTCTTTTCCAATGGGGGGGGGGCAATTTTGAATAGGACGCACATATAAAATTATGACCCCTAGGGCTCTTTTTCTTCAAAAAATTATTTTTTTTCTACGGCTGGGGGATCATTTTTTGTCGTTAAAAAATGACCCCGGTCATTATTCTATGGGGTTCATTATTCGTCTTTACACCGGCCTAATCAATAAACTTACGATCCTATCCTTGCCGATGAATAACCGTTTAAGAAGCTTTTATGACAAGTTGTCTTATGTCGTTGATATATGAAACATAAAATATTATATAATAACAATGTAGCAAGCTTAAAAAAACCTTAAATGTAAATTGCTTTTAATTAAACTGCAATTGCACGGCAAAAATGAAAAAAAAATAATTATGAACATACTTATGTAGCTCTCTACAGATTAGGGTATTTCGAATCACATGTGTACATTATGAGCACTGTGCACATAAGTTTATTATATGTAAGATATATTTCCGTAACATTGCCTATATTCAAATACCAGTGGTGTGAAATATACCATCATACACCTTTATATAAGTTTTCTTAACTTAGATCCGCCTCATATATCAAATTTTGAGAGGTCTAGAGGCCCCCTCCCCCTTGTTGATTTTTTAGCGTAATAACTTTCTGACGTTAAGTAACGAAAAATTGACCTTGGAAAACACCCCTTTTTAAGAAAACGGACCCCTTGTAAAATGGTAAGAAGAATCATGTATCTGAAGAAAATTGAATAAGGAAACTGCCTTGCCTTAACCACCCCCTCCTCTCCCATCTTTCTTCAAGGGTTAAGTTTTTTTTTTCTTTTTTTTTTTCTTTTTTTTTTTTTTTTTTGGCTCAGAATGAAAAGTTCGAAGACTCTTATTTTATCGTATATTATAACTCTTACCAGAAGTTGATGTATCTTCTGTAAAGTCCTTAAAATGTATTGAGGTAATAATCGAGGAATAAATGAGTAGTTTGAAATAGACACTCGACGATGGACGTCTGGAGCGATTTATTAGAAAAGGAAAAAAGTCTCTCAAAGCGAACAATTTCATGTTAAATAAGGTTAATAATTGATAATTAATAAAATACAAGCTTGAAGTGTATGTGTGTGTGGAAGGAAGAGGGGGGGGGGTGAAATTGAGTTGAGCTGAAATTGAGTTACATCTTGTGAAAAGAGAAAGGAGGGGGTGCCCTATATACCAAACAAGTGCCTGTGGGAAATACCCTAATTACCATAATCAAATTGATTCATCTGTAGCATTGAAGATATAACTGTGAAAAATATTATTTTCATAATAGGATTTATTATCAAAATATGCGCATAAAATCAGACACGTACAAGTATCCAATAATAATGATTAAATATCACCAGTCCTATATTTCTATGGATTTGTTTTTCGTCTGCCCTCTCAAATGGAGTAGCACAGTCTCACTTGACAACGTTTTCTGCCCGATTTTTTAGTTCACTTCTCAACATACTTAGAAAAAAAACCGCTTCTGTCGTTTTAATATACTGAAGACCGGGAAAGATATCCATATGGTACC
The DNA here is from genome assembly GCF_033153115.1 of Saccostrea echinata. Lineage (NCBI taxonomy): Eukaryota > Metazoa > Mollusca > Bivalvia > Ostreida > Ostreidae > Saccostrea > Saccostrea echinata. Next base: position 17,677,703 of record NW_026889754.1, on the reverse strand, counting down.
AGACTTTTCACCGTCGCAAGTCATGGATTTTGGGTTCATTTGATTTCCGAAGTGGAAAAGAATAGGCACAAAACCCGTGGCTTGCTACGGTGTAGACATTAATTACTCATGCGTTTCTAAAGGCAAGGCCGTAACTACCATTGAGGCAAGTGAGGTAAATGCCTCACTAAAATTCTGAAGTTTTCTGAAAAGTGAAGAAAGTTTTACTTTTAACTTTAATTAATTATGTGTGTCTTCGTAGTAAATTAAAACCTCAATTTTTTTTTTCAATTTCAGTAAATTGATCATCCCACCAGGTGCTTCATTATCGTTTAGAACGCATGTAAATAAATAAAAACAGAAAAACTTCAAAGATTAAGTTCTTAATTGACTAAAACCCAGCTTTCGGTAACTCACCCACCCACTACGAACACCTTTCAGGACACTATCTTGGACTCATTTGGGACTCGAGTGGTCTCAGATCCCTTGCCTCACTAAAATTTGAGCAAAGTTACGGCCTTGAAAGGAGTGGATTCAAGTATAGAACATTTGAGCATAGTCCAATGCGCCGCCTGTCTCATCGCAGCAAAGCAGTTTTTCAACGTCAGATTTCAAGCTTGTGTATATATAAAACGGTGGAGGGGGAAAGGAGGATAAATTGTAATGCAACACGTGGAGGGGGAGGGGAGGATAAATCGTAATGCAACACGTGGAGGGGGAGGGGAGGATAAATCGTAATGCAACACGTGGAGGGGGAGGGGAGGATAAATCGTAATGCAACACATAAAGTAGGGCAGGAGAGCTTTTGGATGAAAAATTTTGTATTAAATTAACAGCAGAAAACTAGTCTTAAAGGGAGGCTGCTCACAATATAGAATGGGTGTTTATTCCTATTGCGTGGTTCATGACCTGAAAGTTTTATTTCATAGAAATAATGGAAGTGTGTGTAAAATTTACTTTCGACTAGTGTGTGCATAAAATTTATTTATTCGACAGTAGAAAGTAAATAATAATAAAAAAAAAATAAAATAAAAATAAAGAAAAAAAATGATAATGAAAAGATAAAACAATAAACTATAAAAAAAAAATAATAATAATAATTTATAAATAATTAAATGATGAAATAATTGACACACCATCGGTAAACTTTGTTAGTGTCACTAAATTAAATACTGGTTAGAGATGAGTACCAAGTCCCATTGTATCTTCTAAATACTTATCGAAATAATTATAAATTGGAAACGGCGGACCATCTCGACGATGTTGCACGTATTGTGGATGAATCGGAGTCCCACGGAAGAATGAATGTTGGCTGTTTCTGAAATTTCTGCTATTTGTATTACTTACTTTACTTAGTCCTCTTCGTGCTGGTCAGCATATTAGGCCGTCCCCAGAGACTTCCATGTTAGGGTTGCTGGCCCTTAGCATAACCCTCTGAACTCGGAGGGCCAGTGGTTTTCTTTCAGGGTTGTCCTTCCCTTAGAAGATTGTGTTTAATTGCTTTCCTGCCCATGTACACGAATTTTCTGTCTGGATTTTCTTCCATAGCCTTTGACTTTCCTAAGCCTTCCTACAAGGCAGTGAGGCTATTTGACCCATAGCTAGGGGCTAGGTTTGCAGACACAAGGGCATATCCACTCACCGGTGGGTCATGCATGCCTTGCATTTAGGGGCCTAGTTTCCTCCAGACCCCGTGGTTCTGCATTTGGCCGTACGCAGCACAGTTAAGGCTACAATAAGGAGGCGGGGCCGAATTTATACGGGAACATTTGGCAAACCTCGGCTGATTCGTCACCTTCATCAAACCTCGGCTGTACGAGGAAACATGATATGCGTTTCCGCTTAACATTTGTGATAAGGCTGCAAGTTTACCGCTTAGGGAAAACGTAACGCTTTGAAAACGATAATAAACATGCATATGATGTACAATAAAAATTTTCAAAAGCATTTAGGTAACACTAAGAATAACATTTACCAAGAAAAATGTACTTAGTATCTTTACATAATCACATGTTTGTTAACGGATCGAATTCAGCACACTGTGCACGTGTTAATGTAGGGCGCAGCCATCTTGCGTATAAAGTAGCTCCGGTTCAATGGAAGTTTACATGATACAGCCGAGGATAGATTGAGGTTCGAATCGACCGAGGTGTGCCGAGTGATACGGGAAATGCTTACTATGACATCACACAAAAGTATATGTTCTTCAAATTACCACAAAATGAAATGATTTGCTATTTTAATCTGTAGGATAGCTTTAAACTACGTCAGTACGTACTATTGCATGTATTTTTGTCGTTGGTTAAATCCCACACAGCAATATATAAACGATTCATTGATCGCAATGCACTTGTCAATGTGACGTCATATCGTAAAAGAGCTAGGTTCACTTTATGCATAAAATGGCCCTGTAGATAAACCAATTTATCCACTTACACATTGTGTCCCTTTTTCAACATCAATATATAAAGAAGAGACTTTGCACTTTCAGTTTGTATATAAAGGTTTCTTCTAAAGAGTCCAGGTACTGGAAAACAGGTTGTGTGAAATTGCAATGTTCTTGAATTTTGCAGAAAACAGGTGAATTTTAGAACCTTCAACAAAGAATTAAAATATGAGCACGCTGCTTGATCCAAAAATTAAAGGATGTTTTGTAATCTTAATAAGCAGTTCTTTCATAATATATTTGCACATTATGGATCGGAGGTTGTGATTTATACAAAATATTGAAATAGCATCATATTTTGGCCATTTTTAAGGAAATATTCGGAATATATGAATAATGAAGCAATTCATGACGTCATAATGCATTGACTAGCAAAAAAAAATTACGTCAATTTTAGTAGAAATTCAGTCATCAAGTGTTTAAGTGATATTTATTGCCTTGTCGACTAAAAGTACGCAGTTTTAATTTTTCAGAAATTAATGGGGCCAAAAAAGACCTGAATGGCCCTTGCTCTTTGACGCAGTTTGTAAGCAGTGAGAGGCGGATTAAGTTATATTTTATACAATGAAAAATGTATTTTGTAATTGAATAAAATATTATTTGCAGATATATAAGAGGCCATCAACTTGGATGCGATGTCTATTTTATGATTTTATTCATATACTTCCCGTACATTCTCTAGACAAGCGATACTGCCGTATCTTTGTATGCAGATTCATTGAAGGGTAATAGAAGTGTCGTAATAAATCGTTATATTGCAAGGGCATACCCTCAATTAAGGAATGTTTTTAAGTTTTGTGTGAGTTATTGGTGTGTAAATCACACAGACTTGTCACACAGGCATATTTCATGAAGCGCGTACAGTTCTCTACTTGTGCGTCAGGTAAACATCAATATATATTTCAAGGTTCGGGGAAAATCGGCCCATAGCATACTTTGGAAACTAACACATATAAAAAAAAACTTTCGTGCATATTTTTGTTATTTTTTGAGCATTCAGAATTACATGTGATGAATGAATAAAACATATTATAAATCAAATACCTGCTAATAATAAATTATTTAAAAAGAAGCCTAAAATTATATCTTTGTAATGAAATATATTGTAAGAGATGTGTGAATTCCTTGCAGAAAATCTTAGTCAAGAAAACGCTTATTCCGGTGTGGCATCACAGAGTCACTCTTACGTAACTAACTTAGCAGACAAAGCAGTTGACGGATATCTTGAAGAGGAGCGTGGTGAAAGCACGTGTAGCTTAACCCTTGCTAAGGATCATTACAGAGAGGCTTGGTGGAAATTATCGCTAAAACTCATGTCTAATGTAGCTTATTTGGAAATCTTTTTCCGAAATTCAAGTAAGTTTTTCGTTTTCCTATACAAATGTCATTTAAGAATTGTGATTTAATTAAGCATTGCATTTTTTTTTATATCGTCGGTCGTGAATACCGCGCGTTATTATATAATTATACATTCACAAATTTTCTCTCTTCATAATTGTTTGTTGCCTTTATCTTTTATATGAATTTATCGCCTTTTTAGAACTGGTGTGCTTAATAGACGTAAGAGCCGTTTGTGACGTTGGAAAGCTAAATAACGCAAATGAACATTTCGAGAAAAAACGATGACAAATTAATTTTAAACGCACAGTTGTTATAATTTTACGATAATTTACGAGGGTATTTTTTTTAATTAAATTGAGCCAAAACAATATACATTTTGGTGTTCCAAGAGTATTGAAAATGCATATATTTCCTACTGTGTATTCTACCGCTCGGTGACAAGATTTCGCGTATGTTTTAGAGATTTGAACTTCGTCGATTGGAAATGGAATTCATAAAGAAAATTACACTGAATGTTAATATTTTACTATTTGTTTTTTTTTATAAATGTAAAATTATTGGTGGATTGGCAAAGTCAAAGGCATGGTCAAGGGATACTATTGCTCAAAACACATCCTTGCTATATCAAAACCTGAAGGCATAGAAATATTTTTATTTGGTTGAAGAATTGCATGAACATGCATTTTAGAAATCAATGTGATATTGATAAATATAAGAAAACAAAATGGTGATCGCATGAATACTTTCCACCGTTATTTACCCTCCTCCGTCCCTAACATTTCTCCTGCTATAAATGTTTGCAATAAATCAAATCACTATCTGTGTTTCTTTCAAGTACTGAATAAAATCAATATAGAAGGAATGTTATTTTGTATATTCTAAAATTTCAGCTATAAACAGGAACACAGGATTCTCGGTATTTGTGTTCAATGAGTCTTCCTTTATTCCACCGTATTGTGTTGGAGAAAGAGTGTTCACTCAGGATCATTCAACCTGTCCCAGCCGTGTTATGAACATCACCGTCAATAAAGTGACTCAGGGCATAGCTTTGTACAACTCTAAGGATCCTCCCCTAAAAACAAGTTGTACAGGATATGAACCTTCATTCGCTACTATTGAGATATGTGAAGTTAATGTGATAGGTATGTTGACTTGGATAACATTCTGTAAAATCAGTTTAAATCAATATCAATCTTTAAAAAAAACACGCGAAAAATGTTTTCTTAAAAACGACAAAGCAGGTGAAGACATACTAGACACACAATGTTGATTTTGCTCATCATTTTGTACTGTCATCCAAAGGAATTAACTCGTTTGCTTGATCTGAATTTATTTTAAGGATGTCCATCCCAACATTATGGAGAAAACTGTACATCATGCAATCCAAGATGCCACAATGGACAATGCGACGCTTTCAATGGTTCTTGTATATATGGGTGCAACAACACCTCTATGGAACAACCTCATTGTTGTAAGAAATCGAATAAGATAAAAAAAAAAATTATTTTTAAAAACCGTTTGAGGGAAGGGATACATTTATTGCCAATTTGATCAACTTTGACAATTAGAGTCGACCTATACATTAACTCTTTGCAAAATTATCTAAAGGAAAACAATTGACTTTTCTTTCGACAACAAGAAAAAGATACAAACTAAAAAAAATCACTCTATTTTTCATAACAGCATGTGTAAATGGGTATTACGGAGAATTCTGTGAGGAAAGCTGTGGAAATTGTTTAAATAGGACACATTGTGACAAATTGACCGGGCTCTGTCCTCAAGGATGTGAAGAAGGGTGGAGTGGTTCGAAATGTGATGGTAAATTATTTTATAGAATCTGTTTCACTGGTGTAATAATTTTTTAAAATCCAGTTTCGCCTGTCGTGTTTCCTGAGGTGAAAAGGGTGTGTTTTTGATCACATTTCTTATTCATTCTCCAAACCCACAGTACAAATTTCAACCATATACCTACATGTAAAAAATTTATTTCTGTATCGGGTATATCAATTTGTTTTAATTAACTTATTATACGTGGAGAGGATGAGAAAACAAGTAAATCTGTTGGAACATTGACGTTTCAAGATTCTTCAATTTATGGCCAATGATTTTCAAATATTGAGAGATTCATTTATCTGTTTTTCGTAAAAAAATGTACAAACTGTGAAATTTAAGTTCCACCATCCTCAGGCAGTGTGTATAAAAATCATACAAGAAATTAATGAAGAATAAAATCCTGTCCATTACTTCTAATCCGTTTTTTATGCCAATAAATGTTTATTTACTCAGTTTCTCAACAATCACCTGATTGCGTTTAAAAGTTTAATTTAAGTGTTTTACATTTGCTAAGCTAACATAATTCGTTATTTTTCTATCCATTCTTAACATATACATTAGTTGAGCTTTCAACTAAATTTCTAGAAATATCATAAGAAATTTAAAAAAAAAAAAAAAAAAAGCTGCATACGTTTCCTTTCTGAAAGAATTCGACTTTATGTACATTCATTAACCATTTCAAGTAAGACAAAAACAAGGAACTCATTTATATAAAACTAAGAAAGACAACAAATATGTCATATTAATATATCAAGAAAATAAAAAAAAAAAAAGAAATCCCCCAAAAATGGAAAGCTTTTTTATGACAACATCATTAAAAAAGAAGAATAGACTCCTGTGGAGAAACTCAGGCAAACTTCCTTCAAACTGGAAATGCAGCTGTCACTGGATTTTTTTAACATTGACACAAAAGCTTATATTAAGCTTATCTGACATAAAATCTTTGATTTAAACATCCTTAAGTTATGAGAACATTTTTGTGACTTTCAGAATGTCTGGAATACAAGTACGGATCAAACTGTTCATCTGACTGTGGCCATTGTAAAAATGGTACATCCTGCTCAAAGATCCAAGGAATCTGTGAACAGGGATGTGAACTTGGATGGGAAGGTCCCCTTTGTTTGAATGGTAGAGTTCAGAACATCTGGTCAAAACAAATTTTTTGTTATAAAAAATGTCATGCAATTATGTAAATGTCATAGAATAATTTTTAAGAATTACATTTTCTTTCAGTAACTTCGTCCGCTGATGGATCTGTATCACATGCAGGTAAGGAGGGTCTAGTTATCATGACTTTTTTTCAGGATATTAACTGTTCATTTTATTTTAAAATTTTATCTTAATCCGATATTCATGCAAATAAAAATTTTCAAACTTTCATTTTTAGTCAACGTTTTTGTTTATAACAATACTCGTTATCTTGTTAATGTGGGTCTGGAAGGGGTTGTGGGGTCCAGTTGTAGGTCACTAAACCCTATTAAAGTGACAACAAGTAGAAGGTCATATTATTTCAGAGTTATATCTGGTCCTCGAAAGTTCATAGTGGTGAGATATTAAGATATCGAAAGGAATATGATTTTTCTACTTCTGTACCAAATTCCTCATCTGATTTAACAGGAAAATGGTTCCTCCATAAAACCCAGATTTGATCTGCTCCAAGTGGAATTGTGTGATAACCTTTTGCTACCCTAGTATTCATTTCGGTAGGTTAAATGGTTTCTTTAGGAAAATTATTAAAAACCATTGGACCTTTTATTGACGAGCAACGTATAAAGAGATTTTTCTTGTACTAACATATTTCAGTGATGAAAAGCGGTAATTGGTGTTCTATAAATGATAATGTGTATGAAAGGAAGGTTAAATCTAGCATAACAAATACGAAGGGTTTTTTTTTTTTTCGCTTTGTTCTTCAAGTAGAAAATATTAAAATTTGAATTACATATAATATCTTTTATTAAATAAGGAGGACATCAAAGCATCTTTGAATAAGAAATGTAAGGTTAATACATCTGATGAAGCAAATAAATGCAATGTATAGCGATATGGTGGGGAAAGGGGGAAAGGGGGTCGCTCTCTATGATGAAGCAAATTTCAGCCAAACAACTTATTTTGCACCCTGTGGCCAAATCATCCTTGTAGATTTCTCAACAGAGAATCCCGTAGAGAAAAAACGATTATCCGATAGTATAAATATGTAATCACGATTCTGCTTTTATTTGGTCAAGCTAAATTAAAGCTTTGGACTATTTGCAGACCATCAAACGAAAAAGTCATTAATTATACTTCATGTCGAAAAGTGATGATTATAAATCCCTTTATATGCTTGTGTATTTTAGATTTTTGGAAGACGCTATTTTTCATCATTTCCGGAATCTCGACACTTCTTGCTATAACTCTTATAATTATATGCATGAGAATTTTATACACTAGGAGGAAGAGTGAAGTTAAATATATAAACAGAAAGACCTTATTTATGGTAGGAAATATACATGATTACGATCGAATGAATGTGGCAAATATCAGATATACCCATGGTGATTTTGATTCCACATTAAGAAGCAACAGATCTAGAAATACCTATAGCGAGGTTGATTCGGTCGAGGAAGACCCGGATTATCTGGAAATCCATTTATAGAAGAAACAGGAAGTAAATAAGCAACAAATTTAGAAACAATATTCGAGAGAGAGAGATAATGATGATGTTGATGATGATGATGTTGTTGATGATGATGATTATGATGATGATGATGGTGGTGGTGACAATAATGAAGATACTGTAGAGTTCATTTCTTCTATTTATCAAAAATTATTTGTTGCTGAAAATGTTTCTTTGTCTAGCAGCATTGCTTGGTATTATGAGTGGCCATACCATTTAAGAAAAATGACTTTTGTGATGTAATGCTCAATGCTCAGGCAATTCACTTCTGTTTGCTTTTATTTTCAACGGTTAATTAATAAAATAGTAATTATATGTTCAGTAAAATAACAAACATAAAAAAATAATCTGTTTATTTTTAGCATGGGAATATCAAAGTATGGTTGTTAATAGACCCATTCTATAAATCAAAGAATGACAAGGGGAGTGCCACCGTAGCTAGCTCTTATTCTAAATAAAAAAAAGTTTGTCCTAAGAATCCATTACCTTTTAAGTATACTTATTACATATGCAAAGCTAAGAAATCTTATTTCAGACAATAAAAAAAATGAATTACTTGATATCATTCTCCTATTATAAAATTAAAAAGAATAGTAAGCATAATATCAAGATAGTTTAAAATGCCTTATGCCAGATTGTCCGGTCAAAAAAATTATATTATGTCGCAAATCATCATTTTTTTAAGGTCAGAGCACAAGCTTCTCAATATTTATTTTTCAAAAGAATTCATTATTTAATTATTGCTACCTTAACAAATTTCTTCACCAAAATAGGGTACATTTCAAGGTATTTTTGCAATAAACACCATAATCCTATTGGAAATCACTGGAATTGCCAATATCACAATTTTTGGTATACATTTATAAGACGTTTTGAAATAATTTACAATTCACAAGATTTTTTTTTAAATCTTTGGCATGTAACGAAGATATATATGTACCAGAACACATAATCGTGAAACGTGTCAATCAGACCTTACAACCAAACATTTTTCAAACATTTTAGTATATCTTACATAGTTTATCAACTCAGCCTCTGAAGATACGTTGAATATCCGAAAATTTTTGAAGTGAAAGTTTCTGCAGGGGAGAAGGGAAGGGGGCAAGGGAATTATTGGATGTTCTCTGATAAAAAAAAAACCTCATGTGGTTTAACTTAATTATATATATATATATATATATATATATATATATATATATATATATATATATATATATATATATATATATATATATATATATATATATATATATATATATATATATATAAGAATATAATTACTTCTAGAGATTAAGATTGGAAATATTGTTGTTGCTTAAAGTGTTTGTGTACTTGTATTTTGAATGTGCCTGAAGTAAATCAACTTTGTAGCTATATCTATATCAGTAAACTCATGTATTGTTTTAAAAAAATCCCAGCTATTAATATTAAGAATAAATGTTCTTTTCTGAGGAAAACTTAGATACTGATATTTGAGTAGGGTCAGCTAGATGTAAATTAGGTCAGGACTAGAATCTTTCAAATTTCTCCTCTTTGTCCTGGATCCAAAACGAAAGGTATACAAATTGTGTAGCAGACAGATTTATGTAAAGATATATTTCATTCACATATTTTTTTTAAACAATTGTAAGGTTAATTACTGTTTGTGGTATATCTTGAAACGGCCATATTTTGCTTATTAATAGTAAAGGTATATACTTTTGTGTTGTATGTACCTGCTGGTTGTTGTAATCGGGGCCCGAACAACCCGACCAATAATCGTCAATATTTAAATAAACGTGTTTAAAATCATGTTTGTTTTATTTTTCCTCTTCCTTTATAATTGAATAGCAGTCTCGAAAATAAAAAGAAAATAGAACCTTTCCATACAATATTTCACAAGAATTTGATCAATTACCTCATATAATTTTGATACTTGAAGAATAATGGCAATACAAATAAATTGAGGAATTAATACATGTAGCTTAGTGTTCCTATTATTTTTAGCTTTTGTTATAAAAAGAAAAATGGATAAATTTTAGAAAATCAAAAGAAGAAATTTGAATTGGACATTTTTTTTTCATTTTTTTTTTCTATTTATTTATTCAAACGACACTATTCCATATCCATCAAATTTACTATCCAAATACTTTTGTTATTGTTTTTCTTAAACTAAAAAACAATGTTGTTCATAATGTAAAACAATAAGATATACTCAGGGACCACTAGTATGAAAAGGAGGTCATTGACCTAGTTACTGGAAAGATGACTAAAACATTACGATCATAGGTCTGCATTGTGCAATAAATGGATTTTCATTCATAACGCAATACAGTTATGGTGCCAAATGGAAATTTCGGCGAATTTTTTAGATAGAAAATACATTCTTTACAAGGATTGGTCATTCTTTTTAGGACTTTACTATTATCGGACAAATGTAATATGACTACATGTTGAGGACGATTGGATTTCTTATTTAGACTTGTCACGTAATGTAGCAGTCACGTGATTTTAGAAAATATAGAAAATATACCTGCATAATTGAGGTCATCTATAAATACCATTAAATAATGATGCAAGGGCATAAGCAAGTTTCAATTTATAATTATTTTCTACACTCTTTGTAGTTTTTGAAAAGTGCTGCGAACCTATATAGATTCTATTCTCTAATTGCTAAAATTACATTTGTTAGACCCTATGTTCAATATTTTGCTGGTCAAGTGCATTAAATATAGATATAATAAATTTATTTGGAAGATTTCATTAGGTTCGCAGCACTTTTCAAATATCTTCATACCTCTTGAGTTTATGTGTAAAAGGTTGTCATAATTCATTGAGGATATGCCTTTGCAATATCTCGATTTATTACGACCGTTCTATTACCCTTCAATGAATCTGCATACAAATATACGGCAGTATCGCTTGTCTAGGGAATGTACGGGAAGTATATAAATACATCGCATCCAAGTTAATGGCCTCTTATATGTCTGCAAATAATATTTTTTTTTAATTACAAAATACATTTTTCATTGTATACAATATAACTTGATCCGCCTCTCACTGCATACAAACTGCGTCAAATTTTATGATATGACGCCAAATCGACAAGTGCATTGCAATCAGTGAATTGTTTATATATTGCTGTGTGGGATTTAACCAACGACAAAAATACATGAAATAGTCAGTATATTGATGTAGTTTAAAGCTATCTAACAGTTAAAAATAGCAAATCATTTCATTTAGCAGTAAGTTGAAGAACATATATTTTTGTGTGATGTCATAGTAAGCATTTCCCGTATAAATTAGGCGATGCCTCCTTATTGTAGTCTTAACTGTGCCGTGAAGTCAATTTTGTTTTGGTTATTTTAGTAAATGTTACCCTAAATAGTGAAATACTAGCCTAAACTGTCGCGGAATGAACTGAAATTGAAACTGGGAATTCAAATAGATGCATGTTGTATGCTTTTGGATTTGAATATGTATTAGATATAATATGCGCAGCTTTATATCAAAATGTAAAAAGTATAAATAAATAAAACAAAATAAACTCATTTGTACACCTTACACCACTAGTCCTAATATTAGTAATACGAATACTGCCATGAACTCAGTGCTGAATGGAATTCAAATCAATATAAAGTATAGCCAGTAAAAAATTTTATCCTTCTTTCCAAAATATAAGCACCTATCTTTAAGGACAATCAAGGAAACTAGAAACCATTCGGGATTCATTTTAACCCACAATTCAATATGAGTCAAACATAAATGATTTTCAAAAAGTATCGTAATTAAATAAATAAAACAATGTCAAGGTATATGTGCACATGTCGTTGCTCCCGAAAACCAAATCAGGCTTCATTAGCTTGAAAAAGTTTTACAGACAGCACTGAATCAATAATATGAAGTCTGAAATTTAATAGATGAAAGGGACAGTTTTTGTACAAATCTTATACAATTCATTATTCACAACTAATCAAGGACGGTGCGAAAATTCATTTTCAGATGGTAAAAGTGATGGCTGAGCATGGCCATAGGAACCGGGGGGGGGGGGGGAGGGGATAATTTTGCTGATATATAGATTACTATAGAAATCATAGATACTATATGCTTGTGACCCCCCCCCCCTCAATAAAAACGTCTGATAACCTTCTATTTTGCTTCTCAAGGAATTTTTGGTAGTTGATAGTCCTCCTCAAACTTGAAATAAAATCTATTGCTGTGCCCCCCCCGTCCCCCCAACCTAAAGTGAAATTGCTTCCTACGGACCAGCTAGGACCACAACTCTTTGAGGGGAGAAATAGATGCAGGGCATTGGACAGTGAGTTGGCATGAAAACACAAAATCAGAATCATGTGATCAGGCGTTAAAGAGAAAAACAATAAATCCTCAGAAAGCAGTCAAGCTAATTTTGCTCATTTTGCTCAAAGTTTTAATTTTCAACAGCTATTGTTTCATATTGTAAAATAATTCTTAGCATTTCTAAATCCGTATTATTGAATCAGTGCACTTTAATAATATTTCATTTTATCTTTAGAATGGATTTTATCCCATAGTACATGTCTTGTTGAAAAAAATATGCAACTCCTTAGAATAACCATCACAACCTGGCTTTGTATGGGAGAAGCTTTAGTAATTAATTAAATTTACTAGATAAAACTTTGAAAATTATCTTTTCAATGGCAACAGTGATATGAATGAAATATATGAGATAGCGAACAGTATTCAAGCAGTATTCATTAAACAATACAAAATAGGTGCAGAGCAAACACGGACCTCCAAAACATCAGAGGTGGGATCAGGTGCCATGGAGGAGTGAGCATCCCATGTCTACCGGCCACACCTGCCGTGTGCTCCTTGTCATGATCGGGAAATAACGGAAAAATCCGTCGACAATTCAGTGTGTACATAATGGCCTAACAATTAGTATGAAAAATGTCAGTCAGCATTTGACTCAATGATAAAATGTATTTGCTGACAAGGTCATTGTATCGACCATAGAACGTACGAAATGGTTACTTTAAACGAGACTGCTGATATTCTTGTTTCATCAACTTGTTTGTCAATAATTTACCTCGTTTTAGAAATTGTACATACGTAGAGCATGCTCTTGCGTATTGAATCAACTGAGAGATGTAAACCCCGTATGCAGGTGATGAAGGTATATTGCTCTATAAGTAAGGGAAGTTGACTTTTGAAAAGTTAAAGTCAACACGTTTATCATAAAGCTTGGTTGTTAGATTACCATTAACGTCATTTTCAAATAAAATATCCAAATATGAAATAGATGTGTCAGACTCTGTAGTATTTTTTATCAAGCTCACCGGGATATATTGTATCGACATAAGAATGGAAATAACCATTGTTAATTGACAATACATCGTCGACATATCTAAATGTCGAGTTGAAGGCCACAACAAGTGTTTTCTTCTTTTCACGTATAAGATTTTGGATAAATTCTGCTTCATATGAATACAAAAAAGGTCTGATAATAACGGGGCGCAATTCGTGCCCATGGGAATTCCAATAGATTGTTGGAAGACTGGTCTCCAGAAACCACATAGATATTGTCAATCAGAAACTCAGAATGTCAGCTTTTAAGGCTGTAAAGATGTTTGTTTGTTTGTTTGTATGTTGTTCAACGTCCCTCTCGAGAATTTTTCACTCATATAGAGCCACCACTTGCCGGTGGGGAGCTGCAAATTTTGTCCTATACTTGGCACTTACGGCCATTGAGCAGTGAGGGATCTTTTTCGTGCCAGCACCTACTGCGACACGGGACCTCGGTTTATACGGTCTCATCCGAAGGACCGGTCTTCACGTCCCACAGTGGGATTCGAACCCGCGACGTAAGGATCAACTCAGCAGACGCTCTAACCAATGCACCAGGCGGGCGACCTGTAAAGATGTAAAATGAGCATGGTGTTTAGGTACATTGTACCAAATAAAGCCTTTTATTATATAGCTAATAAATAGTCTATAATAAAAAAAACTAATAAAAGTCTAGAGAATTTTGACGTTCAATATCTTGGCGTTTTATTGAACGCTAGAGTTTGAATAACGTATATTAGAATGCCCGAAACATTCTGAATAAAAGCGTTCAATATCGAACGCCCCGTTGTAATAAAAAAAATGTCGTCTGATGAACCTCTCAAAGATAAATTTGTGACAGGTAGTGGCAGAAAGGTATGATGTGTTTATTTTCACGCAAAATTGAAATTTTTAATTAATAATTTAGTACGTATTAGTCCCAGTAATACCTCTATAAGCAGATCATGATGCGATATTGAACGCTGACAGAATAGACGTTAATTTACCGACACTGAAAATTCTTATTGATTCTAGTTGTTTAGTTGAAATAATTAATAAAAATTAATGGGAGATGTTTTAGCTATATAATAAAGGAGTTATTGAACTTATATTGGTGGAGCTCGTGCATTTGTACAGGCCAATATTAACCAATATAAGTTAAATAACCCTATAATATTGGCATAATTATATATTTACCATGATCACTTGTGTCAAAGAAGTATCTACTTCCTGATAACATTTTAAATCAAAGTAGTCTTCTTATGGTTTGTTTCCTTTCTTTTTAACAAATTTATTAATTTGATTCTCTTTTTTTTGGAATGAGGGGGATACCTGTGATAAATTTGTTTGTGTATCAAAGCTTAGGTATTGATGATTTCTCAAAAAAAAAAGAAAGAAAGAATGCAACCCCTCTAAATGAGATTTGTCTTACAATATCTCCTTATAAATAAAAACCAGATCATGATGTTTAAAATTAATAACACACTAGTATATATAATTGCCCTTTTCTCAAGGGAGTTAAAAAGCAAACTATAAGGGGTTAGATATGCAGAAAGGAGGACAAGATTAATTATGTTAACAGTTGTAAATATCCCCCTCCTGATTTTTAAATCTGAGTTATTTATACGTTAATTAGAACTCTTAAACAAAAAAAAAATTGGAGACCAAGTGAGGAAAACTCATATGTGAAACTTCATTCTTCTGTAGATATATAATATTTTTCATTCTGTCTGTGTGTGTACTGGGGGAGGGTCAATAGTTTCTTCAATCTCGCTTATATGATGTACGTTGTGGAACTGCTGACAAACTTGATTGTTATATTTATATACGTATATGATGTATGGATCTTTGAGAAAATGCAGAAGGTATCGACAACGTGTTGTCTGGTGTACGAAAAGGACGAAGACATACAAAAGTAAAGATTTTTACATGCATACCGTTTTGATTAGGTGAACTAAAGCCTTGTTACAACGCAAGATGTAATAACAACGCAAAATGTAATAAACCGGGATAATTGCATTTTGCTTTATTACATTTTGCGTCGATATCAACGCAGAATGTTATAACGCAAAATGTAAAAACAGACCTTTTAGGATTATTACATTTTGCGTTATTACATTTTGCGTCTAGACTGAGCGTAATGCAACAATGCAAAATGTAATAACACACTTTGGTCAGTCAGGTTGAGAATAAATAGATGAAGAAAATAAACGAAAAGAAAATAAAACAAAAGGAAAAATAAACATTTGCTATTTCTTACATTAGATCTGATTTCATCATATATTGATTTCATTATCCATTTAAGATCAGTTGATATTCAAATCGTTGGTGTTGCAAATTAGAAACATGCGTGCACACGTGTGTTTGTGTGTGTGTGTGTGTTTCGGGGGGGGGGGGTATTTCGTTGATCACTGAATCAGTTTGCTTTTGCTTTGTGATGGACACATGCTTGAAACTTAGAAAAAATATCTTTTTATGAAGGTTAATATAGCAGGAAGGGGGTTTCTTGAAAATTAAGATTTCATACTGATTTACAAATCATGTGAACTGCAGACCAGCAAAAGTAAAATTTTCTCTCTCTCTCTCTCTCTCTCTCTCTCTCTCTCTCTTCAATAATAAAATTGATAGTTTCTGCATGCGAACTTTAAGTTAACATTAACCACCTTTAAGCTACCTTTAAGAACTAATTACACCACCATTAATTAATTTACCATTAAGCCGTCTCAAAGACCTTTATGAAATCTTAAAGGTAGCTTAATGGTGGCTTAGAGGTGCTTATTGGTAGCTTACAGACAATCTTTAAGACACCATTAATCCACCATTAAACATACTCTCTCTCTCTCTCTCTCTCTCTCTCTCTCTCTCTCTCTCTCTCTCTCTCTCTCTTTTCAATAATAAAATGGATAGTTTCTACATGCGCACTTTAAGTTAACATTAAGCACCTTTGAGCTACCTTTAAGAAATAAATACCCCATCATTAATTAAGTTACCATTAAGCCATCTCAAAGTCCTTAATGAAAGCTTAAAGGTAGCTTAATGGTGGCTTAGAGGTGCTTATTGGTAGCTTATAGACAATCTTTAAGACACCATTAAGCCACCATTAAACCAGACTTATAGGTGCTTAATGTCCAAACTCCATTAAGCTACCGTTAAACCTTTCTTAAGCCACCATAAAGTCACAATTACGCAATCGATAAAACTGCTTTTATGGGTTAAATAATAATTTTATTGATTTCTTCACAAAAATTATAAATGTAGAGTTTATACATTTGTTATTTCGGCGAAAATATTGTAAAAGAAAGAAAATCAAAACAATAAAAAAAAATGAAAAAAGAAACCCATTCCGAACAGGATTCGATCCAACGACCTTTCGATTGGAGGGCGAACGCTTTTTTTTATTTTTTTATTTGAGGGCGAACGTTTTAACCACTCTGCAATCGGGGCTGTTGAAAAAAGAAGTGAAACATAAAACCTTTATTTTTCACAAAGCTTGTTTGAACTGGTACTTGTACATGTATTTTTTTCTAATGTTTATATTTATTAATCAATAATACAAATAATTATATTTATATATATTTTAAAAAAGAAACTTTCATTAAATTTTATACTACGTTAATATTTTTTAACCGTGGACCTGAGTTCGGTGTGATGGTGTGAAACAACTTTTTTGATTTTAAGTTACTGAATTCCTCGTTCTGTTATTCGCAGATTTATGCAACTGTTAAAAGCATGAAAAAATTGAAATTTTACAGATATAACAAAATTTTCTTGTTAAAAAGGAATATATCATTGAAAGAGAACGATGGGGAAAAAAGATAACCTTTCTTATAAATAGGCTGCGGATATTTACGATTTTTTTGCAATTAAATTAACAATCTTTGCGTAACATTTAAGCTATAAAATATCTTTTTTAACATATCATATTCAGTTTCATTTCATTATGGGTTTCAAAATAATTGTCTTTTTGTGTATAATCATAATTTTTAATTTATTATATGCTTCCGTTAAATTTTAAGTTTTGTAAAAATAATAGATCATCAAAATCTGTCACTGTAGGTTCCCACGTATAGTTTCCTGTTAGCTGACCGAGGATCGGTAGGGACACCTAATTAAGGTCTATTGTCTAACCCTTCGATATACTGTACACTGTTTATTTTACTCCGATTCCCAATGTGTATAAATCTGATCGGATGCCATATTTTATTTGATCGGCTGGTCTTCTGAAAATTGATTTTGAAATAACAATCATTGAAGTCACCGACTATATTTTGATAAATTCTTACTTCTGCGTTATTTTAAATAAATTCGTACTTCTGCATTATTGTTAAAGAAAAAATAATGGCACTTGACCAATAATTAATTCAAATTATTCATGATGTAATTCAATGATTTGCAATATAATCTATACCTATATATCTTTTTATATCTAAAACATTTCTCTACCCAAAGAAAAATTAAGAGACATAGAGATATTCCAAAAGAAAATGACTCTAATTACAACATTTCCTATGAATTCGGCAGCGGAACGTGGCTTTCCACACACGAAAGAAAAATACGTGATTTTAAAAATAAAATATATATATATATATATATATATATATATATATATATATATATATATATATATATATATATATATATATATATATATATATATATATATATATATATATAATGTATTTATGGATTAAAAAATTTTTAAAACAAGTATTTAAACAAACTGATTTTAGGTGGCGAAAATTTTAAGGCATTTGGGGAAGCTTTTCTCAGTTCCCGAGTTTATACGCATTGACAAAAATGTTAGAAATAGTGAGAAAAAAAATATTAATTGAAAAAGAATTTCTGTAAATGATATTGAAACAACTCTAAACTTAACAAGTTAGTTTAAAGACTTGATAATGGATGCGTTAAGGTAGTTTAATTAAGTTTGGACATTAAGCCACCATTATGCTGCAGCTTAAAGGTGGCTTAATGGTAACTTAATGAAGTTTAGACATTAATATCCTAGAAGCTGCGGCTTAATGGTGGCTTAAAGGAATTAACTTCTATAAGCACCCATTAAGTTACCATTAAGCCACCATTAAGCGATTGCTTAAAGATGGTCTTTCGTCCTATGTTTAGTAAAGGAGTTTCCCCATTGTAATCTGTTCGCACAATACAAAAAAAATTATTATATTGTTTTATTACATATTGCGTCGTCCTCAACGCAAAAATTAAGTAACGCAAAATGTAACAACCAAAAGTTGTATATTACATTTTGCGTTTATCCCAACGCAAAATTTAACAACGCAAAATGTAGTAATCCAAAAATCGTGGTATTACTTTTTGCATTATAACATGCGTTTATCTTGACGCAAAATGTAATAACGCAAAATGTAATAATCCCAGTTATTACATTTTGCATTGTTATTACATTTTGCGTTGTAACAAAGCCTATCATAGTCCTACACGTTCAAATTCGCGAGGTAAACAAACTTTAAAAATACCAAAGAGTTATATCCCGTGCCAGGTTACTAATGCGTTTGAAAACTATATTTAGAAAGAATGTTTCAAGACTTCTATTTTAAACTAAAAAGTTCAAGGGGAAGGAGACATATGAAGAGGTGGGATAGGTTTTTGCATTAAATTGTTTTTTTACTGCATACCATTTGAAAAAGTGATGCTTATTTCTCTGTAATCTACTAGAACCGGTCTTTGTTTTTACTAAATAACTAAATTATACCAGAAATCTTACTGCATGAGCATTATTTTTGAGATAGGATAGATATTAAAAAACACACTGAAAACTTGTGCAGTGTGATTTTTTTTACCTTGCCCTTGAACTTTTCGGTTCAATTTGATATAAAATTTGACTACTAAGGGTCACATCATGACAAAAAATATCAATATTAAAAGTGAAGGACAAACCATTCAAGACGAAACAAAAATATTTCAAATGGAGTTTAAAGCTAGAAAATAAGGCGGTTAAACTTCAAGTGTTTTGTTTTCAGTGTCTTTTTTTATTTTATAGAAAATGTTGTTTGAACTGTACTGAGTTTTTTTCCCGATATTGCCATTGTCTACATATTGTGTTAATATTCTAACATCTTGGCTTCTGATTTTATAAATATTAATCAGTGCAATTTGATAACACTCGGTTATCTATTAGTAAAAAAAAGAATAACCAGTTGCCATTTTCCCTAAATATTGCTGAGTTTTTTTTTTTTTTATAAAGATTTTAATTTATAAATACTTACAAAATTCAACCTAGGATTTCACATACAAGAATCTTCTTCCCAATACGCTTAATACATGTAACAGAATGGAGAGAATACTCAAAATTGGGCTTTATCCTTGAAATCGCGTTTTACACCTGCAATCAGGTATCATTCAATCCACGAAATCGAATAGAGGCGATGTTATCAACTTACACAAATTGAAGTAACGTTATGTCTCTTCATCTTTAGCCTAGTGACGAATGCAATGTAAAAGTATCAGTTGTCAATACAGAAATTCAAATTCCGAATTTTTGCGCACATGGCAACGAAAACTCAAAAAGGTTAAACGGCTTCTTGTAGTGCACCCAATCACGTGTACGTTTTTTGTTTCTGTTTTATAATACTTAAAGTCTAAGATGCATAATAATTTTGATCAAAACATATCAATCCTTTTGACGTTACATTTAAATCATGTACAATTTGAAGACATTTTGGAAGGAGAAATAATAATAATAAAAAAAAAGATATGCACATCATACATAGATCATGTGATTATTGCCCATATAAGTCTATTTGGTATGAAAATAGCATATGAACTGGGAAATATGGAAGCCTGATAAAGCAGATGTCGATATATAACCTATATGCATCTGAAAAATTGCCAATGGGTATAAAGGTCCAATGAATATGCTAAAGCAATAAAAATGTTCAAAAGGCAAATAAAATCGTTTTGTCACAGAAAAATAAAACATATAATTTAAAAGTCTAGGTTGTCTCAGGATTAATTTTATTTTACAACCTCACAAAAGTTTTAATGCAATTGTCTGATTCACACAAGATCATCTTTAGTTCTTGTTATGAAAAAAAGTCGCCGGCGTGGCACAGTGATTAGAGTGTATGCTCTAGAGTCGCGGAGTAAGGAGTTGATCCTTACATCGCTGGTTAGAATTCCATTGTGGGATGTGTAGACCGGCCCTTCGGATGAGACCGTATTAATCGAGGTTCCGTGTAAGATCCCTCACTTCTCAAACGCCCGAAGTGCCGATTATAGGTCTAAATTTGCAGCCCTCAACCGGCAAATGGTGGCCTCTCCATATGAGTGAAAAATTCTCGAGAGGGACGTTATACAACAATCTAACTTAAAACAAAAAGCAATTGACATTAGTAACAGTTTTATTAATACATTTACAAGTACATGTACATTGCACAAATACAGAAAACAAACTTCAAGAGAGAATTGTAGCTTTATTATCTGTCGCTTATCTTCCATCCTCCCTGCAAGTCCAAAAAGAAAGCTCAAAGAAGGTCCACATAAAACGGAAAGGATAAACCAAAGATAACATATTCAATTAGTGTTTGTTGAATCCATTTACAAAATAAACATCATAATAAATACCAAGGAAGTTGT
Source organism: Saccostrea echinata (assembly GCF_033153115.1). Taxonomy (NCBI): domain Eukaryota; kingdom Metazoa; phylum Mollusca; class Bivalvia; order Ostreida; family Ostreidae; genus Saccostrea; species Saccostrea echinata. Next base: position 17,656,557 of record NW_026889754.1, on the reverse strand, counting down.
CTCTTTCTAAAGGTTGTTCTTAAATATATTGTTTAAGTACAAAATGAGCATGCTGGTTAAACATGTTTACAAAAGGTGAATATTTTAATGGGAAGTTTTAAATTACTATATAAATCATTCATTCTGTCCATATTTGACATAATATTTATGATAATACGTGTTAATGATTACGCTTTTCAAATTTCATTCTACAGCAAGTACATCTTTGTTCTTTTTTAGTACTGTTTCAGACAATGTATGTTATGGCGTTTGTGAATTTTCTATGGAATACTTTTTTAGTTTTTAAAGCAGTTTTACGTTTTTTATGCTCAAAACTGTACATGCTTGACACGCAGCACTGTTAAGGCTACATAAAGGGAACGGGGCCTAATTTATACAGGAAATGTTTACTATGACATCACACATAAAAAGGAAATATTCAAAATACCAAAAAAAATAAAATAATTAGGATTTTAAACTGTATAAGAGTAATGATGTAAAACATCGAAACTTACCACTGCATTCCTTTTTTTTTCTCGTTAGATTCCATACAGCAAAATATAAAAACGAGTCATTGATCGCAAAACACTTGTTAACATAATGTCATCATGGAAAAATCTGATGCATTTTATAACTTTATTTTTTTTATAGTGAAAAATGCAGGGTTTTTTTTAACGGAATGCTATTTAAAAGTTTTAGATAGACCATGAATACCAATGTGAAAGCTTTCTTTAGTGCCGTTATATAAGAATTACGCAGCTATGTTAAGGCTGTCCGAAGGCTTCAAATGCATTAGATATACACTATTTTATTTTGAGCTATGTTTTGATTTCAATTTGTAATTTTTGTACATACACAGTTAAGTTGTAAAGAGAGTTAAATAAGGTATTATAAAAAAGCATTTTTGTGAAGTCACATGACTGTGTTAATCACGTGACGGACACACAAATTTTCTGAAATGTTGCACAAAAATCGCACTGGCATAAGTGAATAACAAAATTATTGTGAACAGCTTGTTACATAAATCAATTAAATATATTCTTGGGTATATATAAAGTGCTGGGGGCAAGTCTGAATTTTATTTCGTAAGAAAATATTTCACGAGAAATTCAAATTACCCACATACAAAGGGTCATTTTCCTCTCTTCATCGCAATTTATACAAAATGGGATAAATTACATACAATCCCCCAGCAAAATTCAGTTAGAGAATACATTTCTCTAGTAGATTAACACAGAATACCTCTAATTAATCCTTATTATTCATTTGTGCCAGTCTAATATATATAAGATTTATAAATTCTAACTCTGTCTTTGGACGTGTAAGGGGGAACATTTCACATTTTTTTGTAATTGTTTGAATATGTACATGTTGGACAAGAAAAAGTATTAACGATATTATACTGCAAATATTCACCATCATAACAGCATTAAAACAACAATCCAGACACATGATTTAAACATCAACGTAAAATTTTTTTACATGTGATGTGATAGGAATGTAAAAGTTATGACACTTTCCCCGTCATGTCTGCTCAAATTTGCAGTGACTTGACGTCATATGCCATTATGACGTCATATCTAGGTAGTTCAGAGAAGTTACTACGACTGGTACACTGTGACAGTCTTCGGACAGCCTTATCCTAGCCGCGTATCAAGAAACTGTATCCTCATTGTTTTTGTGTACAGGGTTGGCATGTTTAACATCGTTGTCTCATTTAATAGCGTTTACGCAAGGGCATATGACCATGATTTTTTTTTTTTTTTTTTTTTTTTTTTTTTTTTTTTTGCATTTACATAAAGGAAATATTCCTTACTTGAGAATTGCTGCTGCTTTCGTGAAACCGGCAGCATTACTTAATAAATACACAAAATAGTCTGTAAAAGTCAGACATATTTCATATTTCAACTTGAGCCCAATTGCTTAAAATTCAAAACTAATAAAATGCGAATTCTGTTTGAAGCAGCAGCACTTTTCAGAAACTACAGGAAACATAGAAACAATCACTAAAATTTTTAATTTGAATAAAGGTTACCCTTGCGATACTGAAATTTGTGTTTGACCTCATACAGTACATATTATATGCCTTCAAATCAGGTGACCGTTCACGGTAGCTCAGTCGGTAGAGCGCTCGCTCCGTGATCGGGAGGTCGTGAGTTCGAATCTCGGCCGCGACTCACCTAAGTCGATAAAAATGGGTAGCAACTGTTCCTTCGTCATGCGCTCGGCACTATGAAGTGAAAGTTGCGGGTCCTTCGGATGAGACCTTAAAAACTGAGACCCCTTGTCACGGCAGGCGTTGGCACGATAAAGATCCCTCACTGCTCAATGGCCTTGAGTGCCGAGTAAAGGTCAACATTTGAAGCCCTTCACCGGTATATGGTGACGTCTCTATATGAGTGAAAAATTCTCGAATGGAACGTCAAACAACATACAATCATTCAATCAAATCATGTGGCCAAACTAAATTCAATACGGAGTGGGATGTATGATTTACATGTACAACCTAATCTCAAATAATATTAAAGTCATGTGATAATTTAATGGCTTTACAAAAATAAATCCAGTTAAAAAGGTATCTTTTTGTGCACTTCTATATTCCCTCCATTTCTTCACCTTGACAGTGCTACGCAGAAGGAAATGATTCCTTTGATAAGATGTTTATTTAGAAAATAAAAGGTAATAATTGTCCCCCAAATTAATACGAGTAAATATGCCTGGTGTAAGTTTATTATATGACGCGGGTCACTTGGACGACATGAATGTTTTACTACAGCTGCTCAATATTGGAGGATTATCTATTTTTACAGCAGAAAGTTTAGGTAATGTGTATATCAGTTTTACATTTCATAGTTATAAGTTAATAACAGTACGTAGCCGTATGTTTAAAGACTCAGTTGCAGTAAAACTAAAGGAGTCAAGCTCAAGGAGGCTAGACATGAAAAAAAAATGTCGTTTCTATTTATTCTTTTCTATTAATTTATCAGCTATTTTCTACTTTCTCATAATCCTTGATATGGAAGCGTTTTTTTTTTAATTTATAAAGTTGTTCATGAATTAAATACACATGTATAATTCTCAGTTAAGTTGCAAATGACGAAGCGTATACAAAAGCTACTTTGGCTGTAGAATTTCAAAATATACTTAATTCAACTAAGCTTTGAACACACATGTACCTGTACATGTAAGGCTTCTAATTATATTGCAGAAGTGTGAATTTTAGACAATTTTAAATATTCAAGCCGGTTGTCCCGAACATGCACTTTCTGTACAAACACATGCAATTTCTACGCGAGCTGAATACATTAAGCTTTTTTTATTCTTTAAAAAAAATCAATAAAAAAACCAACCAATATGTTTTATATGCAATTGATTTCAGTGAAGAAGGAAACCAGTAGCCCAACCATTGCCAGAACTGGCCTGGATGTTTTCAAAATTTTAAAAGCTTAATTTAAGCATTGTAAGCGTTGCTAATTCATTTATTTATCGATGTAAAAATACGTTTAAGTACTACTTCATCAATAATAGTGTGTCACGATTGCGTACTTTTAAAAAATAAAAACAGCACACCGTTCTTTTCTTTTGTTATATGCAGCCAAAATTGTACGAATTTGTCAGAACAGTAATATTGTTATTAAAAATTAAGAGATACTCGAGAACAACATAGAAGAAAATTGAGGAAAATGTGTCTCTGGTTATAAATTTGTAAACTTCAAATTATATTTTAGAAAATCTTGCTCAAAACGTGACGTATAAAGGAGAAGCTTCTCAAAGTTCTATATATAGTACAAACATATGGGCAGCGAACAAGGCTATTGATGGACAATTTGAAGGTGAATTCGGTCATGATATATGTAGTTTTACACAATCTCATGTATCAAAGGCAGCGTGGTGGAAGTTAACCTTGCTTTAATTGTCTAATGTCGCATATTTGCTACTTTTCTTCAGGAAATCAAGTAAGCATTTTTATTGTTTCAGAAAATCCCTTTTGTATTATTTCTGTTGATATCATTGATACATTTAAACTGAACAAATTCAACGGCTTATCACATTAAAAATTTATTGTTGTATTGATTGATTGACTGTTGTTTTACGTCCTATTCGATAATTTTTGCACTCATATAGAGACGTCACCGTATACCGCTGAAGGGCTTCATATTTCGACCTTTACTCGGCACTCAGGGCCATAGAGCAGTGAGGGATCTTTATCGTGCCACCGCCTGCCGTGACACAGGACCTTGGTTCTTAACGTCTCATCCGAAGGACCAGCAACTTTCACTTCAAAGTGCATGGAGAAGGAACAGTTGCTACCCATTTTTTATCGACTTAGGTGAGTCGCGGCCGAGATTCGAACTCACGACCTCCCAGTCACGGAGCGAGCGCTCTAATTTATTGTTGTAAGAAATGTTTCAAGATTCTAAATTTATAAGTTATCATATATTTTGAATTACTCTAAGTTCTCTTTTTTTTAAATAATAATAACTATAAATACTCTCTTTACATTATTTTTTAACAAATTTCAATCCTCTATCCATTAGCAAGTAAAACAGGTATGACTCCTTGTATTTCAAGCTGATTACTTTTTACATCTGTCATAGTTTGATAATTCTAGATTATCGTCAGGCAAAAGTAACATAAAAGGGACAGCAATCGGACTCCCAAATTATTTCAAGAGTTTACTCAAGTGACAAATCTTCTATGTTCTGTCTATTTATCTTCAATTGTAAAATTTACAAATACCATAATATCAAACGCACTGTTGAATTTGAATTTGATAATCAGGCGGAATTTGACAGCCGTTCCGAGCACACCCACCTGTATTTAGATTTGCCAGCTGTATTATAAAGTTAAAACCTTGGTTGGAGTTTTTCTCACTTTATTAGCAATTAACAGTAGTTATTTCCATTCAAATGTCGACTTGATACATCCAAGTTAACTTGAAATAAAATACACATAGAGTCAGCCACTTCTGTTTCATATTTGGATGTTTTACTGACTATAGAAGATAAGGGCCAACTTACAACTGAATTGCATGACAAACGTGATGATTTCAGATTTTTCATTGTCAACTTTCCTTATTTGTGAAGTAATACCGGAAGTCCGCTATTACCTGCATATGGTATTTACGTCTCCCAGTTTAAAGATATTCAAGAGCATGATCTGAATACGATCAATTTTTAAATCGAGGCAGACTACTCACACATAAGTTGGTGCTGCATAGAATTCAACAATCTCGTTTACAGTCAGCGTTTCGTAAATTCAATGGTTGATATGATGATCTTATGATCTCTAATTGATAGTATTTTGGCTGACTTGGTTGTAGCAGAGTACATGTATATGATATAAGCATAAAAGATTAAGAGTGTTTTTATCCTACATGTCGTGTCTATATATCTACGTCGACACGAAGCACATAACAGAATAAAGTTACTTTGTTATATTGCACTGTAAGATTGAGATTGAGCTTGAAATATTTAAATAGTATATAGAGGATATTCATTATTTTTAGTTGGACATGGAATTTAATTCACGAGTGAAACAGATTTTTTTTATTTATTTTGCACGAGCTCGAAAAAGGAGTGAAAATATCTAAAATCCTGTCTTATGAGTGAGTAATTTCCATATCAAACTAAAACATTGAATTTTCTGTTTATTACATTTTGTTTGATTTCATTTGCCTCTAATTTTTCCCAACACAGTGTTATAGTCTGTGACGTCATAGTTGAATGGGTTAAAAGGTCATAGTTTGCATGTAGCATGTGAGATTGAAACATTATAGCATGGGTTTAGCAACATATTTGGGAATAAATTCCAAGTAGTCTCAATCAAGATGATTCAGTTACTGTTTATATCATATGACTGGCCAGAAATTATTTTTGACTAACTTTGATATATTTGCACTTTGGTATCTGGCGTCTCCATATGAGTGAAAAATTCTTGAGAGGGACGTTAAACAACATACAAACAAACAAACAACTTTGGTATCTATTCACACTGTGACAGAATATGACTTTTATTCAATAAATAAATCACAGTATTTCACTGTTGAAAATGAAATAAACATAAATACACAATCATTATTTCTGTTGTACCTCATTTTTAAAACGCACATTTCTTTCCATGTTGTTTGTACATATAACTCTTCAACATTTTCGTTAAGATTTTCACAGATAATCTGTTTTCTCACAGATTGTCCTCATCTAATACACCTGATGTCATTCACATACCACATGGGTCACACATACATACACACACACACACACACACACACACACACACACCCACACACACACACACACGTGCACGACTTGATGTTGCCCATATTTCCTGATTCCTCCAGTAGAGTGTACGATACAATATGTTATCATTAGTTGCTGCTTTTAGATGTCATCCTATTTGTTATTTTTAATGGGGACTTTCTGTCTATTGAATTGACTTGTTTTCAACAAAGGAAAATATGAAGTAATTATTCCCTATGCAGAACACGGAATGCGGAAAAAAACTTTTAATTTGAACATCGAAGATGATTTTTGGATTTTTTTTTCCAGATATATGACTATAGGAATATTGAGTCTTTTGGTTGTAGATTACAAAATTTAAATCTGTGCCACGATCCCATTTGCACAGTTATTAGTTTAAAAAGTTTGAAATATATCAAGATTTTTTTTTCATGTACATCAATCCAATTTAGCGTTTAGAAATGTCTACCAAATTTGAATGACTTTAGTAAAATTATATATTACAAACTTAAAATTTCCGAACAACCCTCGTACAAATATTAAATGGGGCATTTTTGTTACTCAATCTTACCTTCATTGATTCAAAACACATTATTGCTTTTGGTTTTCTCTTTCCTTTGCAAATCCCTCTTGAGTTTTATTGTTCCCGCCAGTAAATACAGTATAGTCCGCTGTTCTCATAGATTTGATATCTTAGTTTTACCTTAGTTTTACAGAAACACCCACCCTCCCCGCCACCCTGATTTTAACACGAGTTTTGGGATTAAAAAAATGCCAGGTTTGAGTCCGCTTCAAAATACACAAGCACCTTTATATAACTGCATATGACAGGATATAGTGGTATTACAAAATATCCAATCACGATATGTGTATAACCCACCCACCCACCCACGTTTTAATGATATCAAAGAGTAATTATTCGCCTGTTTAATGGCGAATACCTTATCATCATTTTTGAGAAATGTTAAGGACCACTGTGAAATGACATTTTAATCATTCAGTTGACACTACGCACTATTTGTAACAGATTATCAATTTTATCCACAGGTATTTGGAATATGTAATTTTTGAGTTTGACTACCATGATAAAGTTCTTTTTTTAAATATCAGATTTAGTATAGATTTAGTGATAAATGAAAAAAAGAGTTATTTACTATTTAGCTGTAAATCGCCACACGGGATTCAGTGTGATTGCGTTCAATGAGTCATCTTACATACCGCCATCTACAGGGGGATATAAAGTGTTCACGCAGAATTCCTCTCAATGTCCAAAGCAAATGATGAATGTGACTGTCAACTGATTGACTAAAGGAATAGCTATATATAATTCAAAGAATCCTCCACTTGAAACAACTTTTGAAGGTTATGAACCTACATTTGCCACCATTGAAATATGCGAAGTCATGGTTATGGGTATGCATGTACTATTTAAAAGACAAAAATAAAGATATTTTTTATCATAAACACTGCACAATATATTGTCATGTACTCTATCAAGCTTGTATATGCATATGTTTCAATAAAACATAAGGCTAATTTTCATTTTATTATCTCAATTTTCAATACAACATATATGATATAAAATATCAATTAACTATTATTGTTTGATTTTTTAAGGGTGTCACTTTCAACAATATGGAGAAAACTGCATACCATGCTCACAAAAATGTTTTGATCAGAAATGTGATGCGTTTGATGGGTCTTGTATTTATGGGTGTAGCGAGAGGTTTATTGATCCACCAGGCTGTATGAGTAAGCTGATTACTATCTTTCTGAGAAACATATAAATTACTGCACTCTCCAAAAGGCATCAAGGAAAGGTTTGCCATATGTGAGAATACGAGTCGATTCCACGTGTTTAAAGCATGTTACAATTTATAAATGTAACATATTATGTTATATGAAAGGGGTTCTCAAATAGATGTATGGGTTTTTATTTCAATTTACCTGATAATGCTTACCACTTAAGAATGTACGGAATTTCCACGTGTCCCCCAAAAAAGTCAAAAGAAATGTTCTTATCTTCCGCAATTTTTTCGGAAAGAAAACTATTTGGCAATGAAAGGTTGAAGCAAAAAATGTGCATTAGTTTTTATGGCTCTCGCAATTTTAGACCTATTACTTACATTTTATGATTCAGTTTAATTGATTCAAAACGAATGAACACCAAATTTTTACGCATTCAATGTTACCGAAAGGTCACACAAAGTATTTTAAATTCTCTAGAAAATTAAGATGTTATGTAAAATTAATTTTTGTTGTTGTTGTTGTTATTTTTTTTATTTTGCGAAAGGAAAATTTAAAATTGTATTTCTTATCTAAGCAAATTTAAAATAATATAGGAATCAAATCACGGGTTAATCATTGTTGTAAAGTCAGCTTTTTTTGGAAGGATTAATAATTTGATATTTAAGTATCTTGAAGATAAAGACCAACATACTTAATATTGGAGTATTGGAGATATTAAACAAACCAAATGTATTTTAAAATGTTTTATTCTGTATAATAACAACTATAAATATAACGCAAATCAATCGACAAGTGTACAACACACGTGGATTACAGTCAATGAAAACAATAACTTTGATATTTTTTTTTTAGTTTGTAAAGATGGGTATTACGGACATAATTGTGAAGGAACGTGTGGTAAATGTAAAAATGGTACAGCTTGTAATAACATCACAGGAATCTGTTCAGATGGATGTGAGGATCACTGGAGCGGATCAAACTGCGATGGTAATAAATAAGTATCATTTTAACGCAGTACCAATGTTTTAAGTAAGGGACATACTGTACACTGCAGGAATCTCAAGATTAATGTTAGATGGCAAGATTTATTGATTTCTATATATTATACTTAAAATGCTTTTATTGCCGGTCTCATGATGTTGTCGTGGTATGATACGTTTCCAAAGAAATTATCAAAATTATTTTTTTTAACTTATAGTCAACATTAATATAAACATCGGCTTGTCAGATGATTATAATGACCATTTCAGCAAATAAGAATTAACACTGGATTTTATTTTGACTTACATGTTCATACCGATTATTAGTTCTTTACTAAATTTGATAACAGATCATTCCGTGATTAATTAATAGAGCTCACGGCGGTTGTTACTTCTTTTTTTCCTAGGCATCTGATCCCACCTTTAGAAATTCCAGTGTATTGTATGACCTATTTACAGATTTGTATAGTTTACAGGTTTTTAAATACCGATTACAGTTTGTGATTTCCACTTTTTTCACATTATCTGTTTTTCTAGAGTGTGAAATTGGTTTTTACAGTGAAAACTGCACACAGACTTGTGGTCACTGTAAATCTGAAACAGAATGCCATAAAGTCACAGGAATTTGTCAAAAGGGATGTGATATCCATTGGGGCGGTTTGCAATGCAGGGGTATGGCATCCAATAAATCCAATATACATGTAAAGATATAACCAATATTTTTAAGTCTGTATCTCGAAATTAGTTTATTGCTAGATTATACTTTGTGGCTTGCATCTAAGATTTATTCACACCTATAACTTTCGTATATTCTGTATATTGTTTTAACTTAAGCATATTTACTTAATCATAGTCTATATCAAAATAATTTCCTGCATATTTTGCAATGTAATCTTGATAATAATAATAAGGAAATTATTACATTTTCAAACATTAATGGACAACCCTGGTACATTTACACGGGAAGTCAATAATTCCAAACGAATTTATATAATTTCACAAACTACATGTACAACATCAAACTACATCATTTTTCTCAAGAAAATAACTGATTTTCAGATTATTTTTTTTCTTCAAAGTTTGTGATGATCTCCATTATGGACCTAACTGTCAGTATAACTGTGGACAATGTCTGACAGGGACACTCTGTAATAAATCAATCGGAGTTTGTCCTATGGGGTGTAAAGAGAATTGGATAGGTCTTAGATGTGATGGTAAGAATCAGCAACTTTCACTACATGGTGCATAACCATTAGACAGGGTTCGATTTTATCTTGGAACTATCCCTTGCATTGATCTAATGAACCAAAGTTTTATTCGATCAATGCCCTAATAAAGCCTCGTGCATGTATTCCGACGTTCTAAAAGAATTGTGACGTCATATATATTGCAATGTTTACGCCATGGTGTCTTAGTTTCAACAAAAGAGATGTACCTAAATTGGTTGAAAATAGCTCGTTTTGGAGGTCTGATGTAAAAATATGTTGCAGGATAAACAAAATACATAGATACTTTCTTGAAATAAAAGCGATATTTGGTCTCGGGTCAAAAACGTGATAGAGGACTCGACAGGCCTCGCCCTCTATCACGTTTTCTTACTCTCGCCCAAATATCGTTTATATTTCATGACAGTTACCATGTATTTTATATATATTCTTTCAGAGTTTGCCATCATTTATAATGAAAAGTATTGAAATTCATGAAATCTTCATTGTTCAATTTAAAGTATGAAACAATGACATAATGATTGACTGACTCCAATGATTACAGTTTTTTCATCTACACGTAGGAGAGGCCTGTGTTTGGCAGGTTTATATACCTAAATCAAGTTATTTATTGTTTTCAATGTAATTTGTATTTTTATATAGATTTCAATCTACTCAATTCACAAGTTCTATTTTAAGAACTAATAATAAAATCAAGTGTGTAATGCTTAAGAGTCTTATCGTAGCAAGATTGAGGTATTTCTAGTTCTTGAACCTGTAGCTGCAAGATTCTCCCAAATATTAATATCAAAAATTGTATAGTGAAGTGATCTGACACCACAAACCTAAGCATATCGCTAATACTAATTGTAATAATCTATAAAAATATATTCAAGAAATTAATTGGTATCAAAAAAGTCATACCCTAACGCCAGATCATGTCAAGTGGCACAAGGCGCATGTGGCTTGTTGACTAAGGATCCGACTCTCTCATATCACCTCTGATGTTTTAGAGGTCTGTGTTTGCTCTGCTCGCAGTTTGTTTTGATTCAATGTCCTTCAAAGCTTCATTACTGTTCGGTATATTCATATGTCAGCCAACTGTTTTTAGAGAAAGGATAGTTAGGCCAATGTTCGGTTATACACGACATCATCGAGACAAGAGTTTGAATTTTAAATTTATTCGTTAGTTGCGTGATTACTTTCGTAAATTAGCTGAATTTTTTTTTTCTAAAAATCACCTATGCTTAAAGATTTGTTCACTTATTTATTTATTTATTTATTTATTTATTTATTTATTTATTTATTTCTTCTTTATTTTTTCTCTTATCATTTTCATTTGTGTGCCTGTTTAGTAATATATTTTTTAATTTTTTCAGAATGTCAAGATTATAAATACGGACCCAATTGCGTTTTTGACTGTGGTCACTGTATAAACGGAACAATGTGCTCGAAGATCAACGGAGCATGCGTGGAGGGATGTGAGGTTGGGTGGAGTGGATTGATATGTTTAAATGGTTTGTCCTTTTGACCAATGTAATTAACCCACTTCTTTATCACTAAGTAGATAATTCTCTTTGAACCTGTAGTTCTCTATCAGATATATATATGCAGTAACTCTTTCCTTTTCTGTTCATCGTAAGTTATAGCAATGTATCAAATGTAAAGATATGTTACACTTTAATAAATATTATATATCATATTATTACCAGCAAATTTACTCATAGCACAACTTGTGAATTTTTTAACAAAGTGAAAATCATGATTAAAGTAGGGGTTACTACAAACAAAGATTAAGTGACGCCATTTCAACGAAAAACTTTTTTTTTTGAAGAATCAGAAACATATATATCAAATGAATGTTTCTCCTTATTTCAGTTTTATCAGGGACAGAAACTCCACAAGCAGGTGAGGTAATGTTAAAATAATGGAAATGCACATAAGTCAGTTTAGAATTAAAATTACACAAATGTGTTCTACGTGATAAGTCTGCCTTTCAAACGGAGAATATGTTGTATTTTTAGATGGCGAGATTTCAAAGACTTTTTCTGTAATTATATCTATTGCTTCTACCTCATTTGCTATCATGCTTTTATGCGTTGGAATTAAAATTGTAAACAAGAGAAGGAGCGGAAGCGGAAAAGATAAAAGAAACAATTTAGCATCGATATCAGTAGAAAATCCACATATTTATGACGAATTAACTGATACCCCAGAGATGGACCATACTTATCATGAAATAAGTACTTCAATGAAAAATTCTGATTACCAAGAAATACACATCTATGACAACACAGTCATAGTTGACATGAAATAGAAGTACATTAAAACAAATAATGCATTTTTTTTACCTTAAGAAATGTTTACGATATCTATATTTTTTCACTTCAGTTTTTCCTTTTTTTCATTCAGCTAGAGTTAATGCCATAGCATGCAATAAAGTAATTTAACTATCTGGTAAAGAATATCAGGAATTTCTGTAGAAGCAGAAATAATTTTGGGATTAAAAAAATCCTGGTTTCAAATCTCAAAACAATTTCTTGGTAACTTTATTTATTGGTTGTCGTTGTCACAAAATATAATCACTTACCATTAGATTTATTTATTGTTTGTACTTCCTGTAGTTCTAAATTTAAAATGCAATTAATGAACAAGTGAAAAAATTAATTATATATTGCATGCATAAAGTGGGGTTGTCAACTCAACAATAGTTGTTTCTGCTACTCGAGAAATTATTGAAACAGAGAACCGTGTCAGAAAATTGTAATAACCTTCCAATAACCCTCGACTATGGTGTCTCTCTCATGAATTAGTCTTGTCAAAAGAACGGGTACTAAAACTACAAGGAAACTTCTTGGCAGTTTTTTTTTTCAGAAAATAAATTTCTGCCAAAAAATATCTGAATGTGTGAAGGAGAATAATATTCCACGTCAACTAATAACAAAGTTTGATTAGACCGGCCTAAAAATTGTGCCAAGCAGTGAATGGACATTCGAGAAAAAGGGATCAAAAGATTGTACTATAGAGGGCCTGGACGACAAAGGAGAAATAATGGATCTTATTTGGAATTTCCTAAACGGGCTCTTTACTTCCATATATAATAATCCATTACCAATCCAATACACACATATATGAAAAATGATTTGAAATTTACTATGATTCATTACTGTTTACCATTTGAAATAAAACGTCTTTACATAAACTATGAAAAGAACGAACAGTATTAAAGCTCAGAAGTCTGTTCCAACAATAGATATCAGAAGCAAAGCAAACAAGGAAAAACATAAGTTATGTCATGGAGGAGTAAGCATACCCTGTAAATATGGATTTCAATATTGACGATTTTTTTAATTTTATGGTGAGTTTGAAACTTTGATGGTCTATATGTTAATATTCCTTGTAAAAATAAGTAAAAGACAAGTAAAAGTTTTTGAAATTTATAAGTAATTAAAACATTTCTTAAAAGTTCCCATTTTGAGCTGACCTGAGCCGAAGGATTTCTGATGAAAGAGTGTCAGGCACCGTCTGTTTTCTGTTTTGTGTCGTCTGTAAAATTTTCAAGATTTCGACTTCTCAATAATCACTGGGTCAATTTCAACCAAACTTGCCACTAAAGGAAGGGTTAAAGTTGTTCACAATAAGTACCTCACCCTCCTTGAAGGGGAGATAATTAAGAATTCGTAAAAATTGGTGGCATCTTTCAAAACTCTTCTCAAAAGAACCACAGCCAAGAAAAGATTGAACTTATCTGAAAGTTTCATAATATACTCAAGATTTAAGTTTGTCATATCATAACCCTCGGGGCTAGGTCGGACCACAAGAAAGGGTCAAAGCTTTACATAGGAGTCTAAAGGAAATGTCTTTAATAATCCTCTTCTCGAGAACAGCAAGACCATGACTAGTTATATTATTATAATAGAAGTATCCTCAGGTAGTGTAGATTCAAGATTATTCCAATCATGATCCCTGAGAGAAGGACAGAGCCACAAAAGGGGGTCAAACATTACCATAGAAATATATTGGATATGTCTCTTTAAAATCTTCTCAAGAACAGCTAAGCTATTATTAGTATATAGAATTATACTCAGGTGGCATCGTAGATTCAATTTGTTCAGATCTTGAACCCTGGGTGTTGGGCGCAAATACAACAGGGGACCAAAATTGTACATAATACACATGTAGGAATATATAGGAATATATTTGTTTCTTCTCAGGAACAGCTTAGCCCTTATTAGTCATATTTAGGAGTATCATCGGTTTGTGTAGATTCAAGTTTCTTCAAATTCTGACCTTCGGGGTAGGATGGGGCTACAATAGGGCTTAAAGTTTTACATAAGAATATACGAGGGGCATTTGAAAAGTTCTAAGAACTGCTTGCAACATACAATCAATCAACCATAGCTTATATAATGACTTTCATATAGTTTCATAGTGGATAGACTCTTCTTATCTTTCAGTATATGTCATTACTCATTATAAGGACCAATTGAAATATTTTCATTGTGTCATATTCAAGTACTCACTTGTGTGAAAACAAAAATAGCTTGCTAAAATATTAATCATTACACGGTAGTTAAGAAATTTGGTACCAATGAAAAGAGCTGGAAAATTTGCACCTATATGAACGTCATTTTTTTAATATTTATGACGTAATTACTCCAAAAATGACGTCAGAATCTCGAATGTTTAGCATATTGAAAAGCCGCGTTTTTTGTCCACATGAGAACATCGAGAAAGTGCTGTCAAAGGCCTCTTTGAAAAGATATTTTAAAGAAAATTTGTATGGAGGTAGAGTAAGACTGTAGGAATGGTACAGTAAATCAGTAATTCCATATTTTATTTTTCTCCTTGGTTAATAAGCACCATAATTTTATCTTAGGCATTCATAAAATATTTTTATGTATATGATATAGATGAATTTTCGGTCTATTATATAGCTCTCCCCTATATTAAATAAAAGATATTCTATAAAACTGAAGTGTAACAATGCAGTTTCCAAAAATGTATCTTGAGTGTCAGGACTCTTACCGTTTACGAATAAGACGTACAAAAGTCTTCCCCTGGACTTGTTTCTGTGCGTATTTTTTCATAATATCTCAACTTCGGCGATCCAAAACTCACTATTTCTTTGACTTTCGACTCAAAAAAATAAATCTGTAAAAATTACAAACTGACGCCACAATATGTGTATATTTTTGAGATCTGTCCAATGATATAAAATTCAGTAATTTCCGTTTAAAGGTTAATATTTTATCAAACAGTTCTCAGAACTTTTCAAATGCCATTCGTATAGGAATCGTCTTCAAAAACCTTTTTTTTTTCAAGAACAACCAAACTATTGGATTGCGGAAACAAGTCTTTTCATACTATGACCCCTACCCTCCCACTGGGGTCAAAGTTTTAATAAAGAATACATAGGAATCATATTAAAAAGTCTTCTGCTCAAGAACAGCAAAGCCATGATTAGTTATATATTAGAGAAGCATTTTCAGGTAGTGTAGATTTAAATTTGTTCAAATACAGGGTGGGCAGTTTGGATCCATAATGAGCGCTTTTTACATAGGAATGCAAAGGAAAAAAATCTTTAGAACTCTTCTGTTCAAGAACAGCAAAGCTATGATAAGTTATGCCCCTCCCCCCTTGAAAACTTTTCAGAACTAAACTGATTTATGCTTTTTTCCTAGCCAGCGTGCTCAGGCGAGCGATTTGGGCTATCGGGCTTCTTGTTACTGTTCTATTTTATGGATGATTCAGGAATTAAAGAAGGGCGAAATTAATTCAAAAGAATCTAAATATGTATTGTTTTTAAACACTATCAATTTATTACATTATATGTTATCGTATGCTGTCTAAGCTTGAAGGTTATCTTTTTATGATGCCATATACCTTTTGCTCTCTAAAACTGAAAAAAACACAGATAAATAATACAAAATATTAAATCTTAACAAAAATGAAGCCGGATGTTCATAGATTTTTTTATCACAGTGTAACCATATCCTTAGAAAATACATCGGTTTGTGAATTTCAGGGGTAGCAAGTCTACATTCTAGAATCAACGGTTTAAAATATCTGCAAATTGATTGCTCAGGGATAGACCTTTTCTTCGAAATTGATTTAGATCTTAAAGAAAGAATAACTGCACTTAACGCTTAGTTTTGGGTCTTTTTCCGTCGCTTCTGTTGCTATTATATCTTAAAACCTTATTTCATTTTTGTATATTTACTTAAGAATTCTGCTAAATTTAAATGTTAAAATGATTTTAGATTGTGTCACAATAAAATAATTTTACGTCTTTTGTCCTTACTGCTTTCCAAATTTGTATGCATGAGAGGTGGAGCTAACATTATAAGAATGGCTCTAAAATTAGACTAGTTAAATAGCAATGACATGTATAAAAATACAAGATTACTCTTTCCCATTTCCCCCTTTATTCTGTAAGGCACAGGTACACTATTTAAAAAAAGGTTCCAAAATGAAATTAACAATATGTAAGTAAAGAATATTTTGAATCGATGCCTGACTCGAGCACAGTGCCCTAAACAGCACAAAATATGCTACTTAACAACTCACGTGACGGAATTTAGTATTCATAGAGTTATCTGAGGTAGGACATCACGTGGTGAATTATAATATTCAACGTGCCACAGCCCTTGGTTACAATAAAGA
This sequence comes from Saccostrea echinata, assembly GCF_033153115.1. Taxonomy (NCBI): domain Eukaryota; kingdom Metazoa; phylum Mollusca; class Bivalvia; order Ostreida; family Ostreidae; genus Saccostrea; species Saccostrea echinata. The sequence goes on along the minus strand of NW_026889754.1, from coordinate 17,639,739 downwards.
GAGAGAATATAAGAAGAAGCAGTTTTTTTTTCTCTTTTTAACCATGAGCGCCTGTTTTACTATTAATCTCCTTTTGACACAAAATTACAACTACTGTTAAACGGACATGCGCTGACTATGTATAAAGTCAGTGAAAAGTGGACGTCCTCATTATCGTATGGAGATTCAAGAAATTGTGATAACCTCTGCCTTTGAAAACAGCTTCGTACTTCGTATATACATAATTTTATTTATTGTAATTATGTAAAGTTGTAGATTGGATTTTGACCATCCCTGCAATTAAAAGAAAAATGCTTGTTTTGAAAGTTTGTCGCAATTTTCGTATGTCCTTAAGTGCAGCCATCCTTTCAGAAGAAATATCTACCCATGTTCCTGATGAGGTCAAAGATGATCCAATACACTCCACTTTTATCTCTGGAAAAGTAAAAATACAAGCTGTTGTCTAAAGACACATTGGGAAATCTTAAAGTACAGAAATAGCATGCAATTAATAATATGGAACGAGTTGACAATGAAACTACACAATATAAAATTTTGACACAGGAATAATTGAAAGTAATAAGAAAGAGAGCTTCGGAAAAGGGGAGATGTTTTGGTGAAAGTTTTCGTGCACAAACCTTCGATACTAGCTTGAAAATACGGATACCTATATTAACTGCTGTGGAAGAATTTAGAAATTTATTTCAAAATTAAGGATTATCTTCCCCATGCATAGCTTTCATCCTTCGTATTTGGCTCCAGGCTTTGGCACCACTTTTTCAGCTCTTCAAAACCTTTTTTACTTAAATATTTTGGATTTCCAACCTTTCGGCATGCGCATCACTGACGAGACATAATTTGTCGAAATGTGCATCTGGTACATCAAAATTGACAGTATATGAATTACATTACACCTCCTAGGTTCCAGAGCCCACCTCTGGAATTTCCGGGTGTCCGTGTTTTATGCCCTCTTCACATACTGTATTTGTAATGTTTATAGATATTTAGATCGATCACTGTTTGTTATCTTTACCTTTTACATTGTTCATTACTTTGATGCACGCGATCGGACACAACTACCAGTTGGGAGAAAGTTTAGATAGACTACAGATTTCAAATGCAGTAATGTTCAGGAATTCCTAAAGCCCTTAGGTGGTTTAAGTGTGTTCGAAGTGAGAAAATGTCAAATTTTACAATCACAGAAGAATAGTGGACAGTGTAACAAAATTTGCTTCAGATTTTCATCCATTTTTACGGGAAGGATCGAAGCTCAAGAGTAGTTGAGCTAAGGTTTAACCAAAAAAAAAATAAAAATGGCGCCGGTGTAGTTGTAAGCGCACCTTATCTCGATATGTTCTCAAATTTAAAATCAAGGAAAACAAATAAGATTGTACATCACAATGAATCTCGGAGTTATATTTTGAACTCAAAAGTCAAATGATCGTCAGAGTTGTAATAATACGACAAAAAATAAGCACAATAACAATAGCAGGGAAGACTTTCTCACTCTTATTCGTTCTGTTACATGTACTCAAGATACATTTGTGTAAAACTGTGTTGTTACTCATTCTTCGTATACAGAATATATTTTGTTTAATACACTGGAGCGTTGTATCATAGACCAAAAAGTCCATCTATATCATATAAATAAAAATCTTAAATGAATGCCAACAATAACATGACCAGACATAAACCGTGCTTATTATTTCTACCATACAATGAAATATGGAATACAACCTACAATATTGCTTTGGCAGTCATCACATTAAAATTAGCACTAATGATGCTATTAATGCATTGGTAGTATTTTCTTTGTTATGCTGAAAAAAAATTATCTCTTTGCTTTCATTTGAATCGGAATATTTCCTTTCATCAGTGATTCTTCACTATTCTTTCGTATTTATACCTTTTTTTAATTACGGAAGAAATATATCAATCGGAGTTGGTCAAACAGGAAATAAATATAAATGTCATAGGGTATATAGTTTCCTTTTACAAAATCATTTGTCTAAAGTGGTTTCATACTCTGTATGTAAATATTGGATATAATGGAGGTTTTACTACAGGTTTTTTGTATTGGAGTTATTTTTGCTAATGGAACATATGGACTGGGTAATCTTTATATTATTTTTGATTATCTTATTTGCAAAATGTTTGAAAGATCCCATGAAATAACCCTATTTATGATTTATAATTATTTAAATGGCTGACCAAAAATTATGAAAAATAGTCGGAATTTCCTGCAATCAGGGTACGACTGAGATTGAGGGATGTTGATTTAGTTTGCATAAGTAAACAAAAGGTAACAAAAAAACACTGTGCAGTTCCGAACTTTTTGCCACCATAAAGATTATCCGTTGTTAGAGGGGAACTGGAAGGGTGTCCAACCAACCGAGACATAAAGGTCGGGACATAACGATGCCTTGTCAGGTTAGGATACAGTGAGCGATCATATTCCCCACATTCACACAGTAAAATGCACGTTAAATTTATGCAAAGCATCGAATAGGCCGCAAAAATATGTTAAGCATTTTAAAGTATTTTCATAAGAAAGAGTCAAAAAAATCAAAGTAGAAAAAATAAATGGTACATTTTTTTGCATACTTTACACTTGCCTTACTTTTCTGTGCAGTTTTTATACTAGTTAAAATATTAGTCAAAATAAATAAATTCACGGAAAAGAAAACCGGACTGGGACAAAGGAAAGAAATATATTTGATTCATTCACTTATGTTACAAATATATAAAATTACTAATTTTGAAGTTCTGAATGATGACAAAGAAGGGCGTAAAAAATTTAACTTTCTGATTCTCTGCAACTTCGCTAGCCAAGGGTTTACGATCCCCTCCACTGTGATTAACTGTGAAGTGCAGAAAAAAAAAACAATTGTATTATTTACATAGTGTTTTCAAAACAAAATTTACCATCCCTATAACTTTTTACAATATATTAAGTTTTTTAGGCAATGTAATTCATATCCGAAAACTTAGAAATTTTTGTTGTTATATTTTACGCACGCCCAATGTTTGGGAGCAGTTCATGTAACAACTTTTTATAAAATCATAAATTACTAAATATCTGAAGGGAAACAAAAAACAGATTGAAACGTTATAACAACCATTTAGACTTATTATTAAGCAAATTTTTAAAAACTTTTATTTATAACTTGTACATGTATGTATGTTATTAATAAGGAATCATTCCTTCAAAGCAATGAAATAATAACGTCTCACTCCCCCATATGCACATTCTTACACAACCACAAAAAGATCAGCCGCTCCTGGGCCGATAATAAGGATTATTATATAGTCTATAAATAGTCCCTATATAATTTATACAAACGCAAACAGTTCATAATACTACATATTCACTGGATTTGAAGCCGTATTCACCGGAGGGTCAGTGCGCGTGCAGCGGCATTGTGACGTCACAATCAATACCCAAAACAACGTTGAAAACAATGGTTGCAACGGCCGGAGCCAGCTGTATATGCTGTGTATCTGAGCAGGAAAACATTTAGGCAAATTTCTCAAACATTTCGATGTAATACACACAGCAAAAGGAAAAGATGGAAGTTATAGGTTATAATCTGGACATTTTTTTTTAATTTTTCTACGACAGAAGTTCCTTATTGAAAATGGAGTCGTCATGCAGCCTTCATTGCCTTATTCATTCAAGTCCTGACTATATAATAAAACTCGGCTTCGCCTCGGTCAATATTGATATTTTTCTGGTGAATAACAAACCATATTCACCACCGAAAGAGTCCATAGTTGTATAATAATATACGTTCCTTTTGCTCCTGCATGCCTGCGTCGTCTGCCATTTTTAAACATAAGAATCTGAAAAGTGAAAATAAAAATATGAAAAGTCAATATAAAGATCCGACAAATTGATATATTATCTGATAAGACTACATAATTTTTGAAAAGTCGATATAATATGCTGCAAGACATCAGCATCATTATATGACAAATCGACATTACATATGACAAACAGACTTGTCAGAAAATTATGTCGACTTGTCAGAAAATTATGTCGACTTGTCACATAATGTCGACTTGTCAGAAAAATATTTTTTTTTTACTGTTGTAACAAGATATCTTGTTCCTGTTTGTGATGATTTTTATCTTAAAAGTCTAAAAAATTATGTGAAAAAGTTGTAATAAATATTTTACAAGTCAACCTAAACATCTGACAAGTCAACAGAAACGTCTGACAAATGGTAGCCCGTGAAGTCTATCTTCTACTGTATGGTACATGTAAGTAGGCACCTGAATACCCCAGCTATTTTTGGACAATTCAGGCCTGCCTTTCTTGGAACTGTGGATTTGTATTCCTATTAAAACGACTCACAAGGACATTAAATTCTAAACACACGATAGTCAAGAATGATATGATGCACAAGGAAAACATATTTGATATTGACAATTACTTTGATTTCCTCTGCGGTGGGTTGGGGGGTGGCCTGATTGAGTAAACAGTCATATGACTTCCATGAAGTATTAAACAACAAAACATTTTTTGGTTAGAACAGCGAACGATAGTATTGTTCTGCCGCCTACCTTCGAGTAAAACTTCCAAATTTAACATATTTGATCGATTTTTCATATTTATGTAGAAATTTATGTGATTTTTTTTATAAGATATAACTTATTTGGGAAAACTAAAGAGAGATAACTCTTTAATTTTGGTAAAAATAGTGTTTTTCACTATAGAAATCAACGAAAAACAGATTATATTTTTAAAACATCTTCCCCGTAAAAAAAATCCTTTTTAAGGGTTTTATGAATTGTTATTTCACAAATTCATACCAAAGCTTTTGTTGTTTTACGGGGGAGACACATTTACAGATAAAAAACTGCAAAAACTGTCATTTTATTACCAATTTCAAATTATTGCCCGTGTGGTGCAGTGGTTAGAGCGTCTGCTCTAGAGTCGCGGAGTAGGCAGTTGATCCTTACGTCGCGGGTTCGAATCCCACTGTGGGACGTGGAGACCGGTCCTTCGGATCAGACCGTATAAACCGAGGTCTCGTGTCGCAGTAGGTGCTGGCACGAAAAAGATCCCTCACTGCTCATGGACGTAAGTGCCGAGTACAGGACAAAATTTGCAGCTCTCCACCGGCAAGTGGTGGCGTCTCCATATGAGTGAAAAATTCTCGAGAGGGACGTTAAACAACATACAAACAAATCAATTCAAGTTAGATTACAATTAAAATAAAGTGTTTTATCAATCTTTTATATTGAATTTTATAGAGTTATTTATTGAATTCATATATGTTAGGCATACGCAAAGTTATAAGGGTCATTTCCATGCGTTTTTGAAAATCTAGCGATTTTTAAAGCCTGATTTCAATTGATAAAATTGTTTAACCTTCATTTTGAAAAAAGGTCGTAAATAAGAGCAATTAAGTTTTTGAAACTGGTTTTAAAATTATTAATCAATTAAAAATGAACTCTTCTTTGCATTCAATCAAGCTTTAATGACCAAACTGCCAATTATATTGAATTAAATGGATGTAACATGCAGGCGGATATGGAGAGTTAGCCTGCGTGGTTCTTTGTTGATTAAAGACGTTTTTGAATGTAAAATTAAAAAATGGGGGAGGGGGGGATTGCAAAATCGACTTTAATGTTTTCCTGTGTTTATTTCCTTCACAATCAAAGTTAACTTGATTTTCTCAAACCCAAAACAGCCCGACGGCAAGTTAATGGAGTTTTCGAGCCTTTGAATATGAAAGAGCAGTATAATTATACACATTTTTGAGATGCAAGGACTTTTTTCTAACTTCATGCTATTTTGCTTTAAATTCAAACGATGATGCTTCTTTGCTGTTGCCGTTTTTTGATTGAAAGAAAATGCACTTATTATTATTGATGTATTTCAATCAAATCTCAAAAATTATATTTAAAAAATGAAACATACTTAAATAATTTTCAAATAGCCCTGGGGGTTTTTTGATAACGAAATATATGGAGATAAGAAACAGTATTCAAGCTCAAAAGTCTATCAAACAATACAAATTATGGAGCAGAGCAAACAAGGACCTCTAAAACATCAGAGTTGAGATCAGGTGCCATGGAGGAGAGAGCATCCCCTGCCGACCGGTCACACCCACCGTGTGCTTCTTGTCATGATCGGGAAATAACGGAAAAATCCGTCGACAATTCAATGTGTAAACAATGGCCTACAATTTAACAATTAGTATGAAAAACGTCAGTCAGCATTTGAATTTATGATAAATTGTATTTACTGACAAGGTCATTGTATCGACCATTGAACTTTCGAAATGACGATTTTAGACGAGACTGTTGATATTATTGTTTCATCAACTTGTTTGGCAATAACTTACCTCGTTTTAGAAATTGATCATACGTAGAGCATGCTCTTGCATATAGAATCAACTGATATATAAATGACGTACGCAGATGATGAATGTTTTTTCTGCATAAGTAAGGGGAGTTGACGATTGAAAAATTAAATTCATCACGTTTACCATAAAGCTTGGTTGTTGGATTACCATTAAGGTCTTTTTCCAGTAAAATATCCAAATATGAAACAAATGTGTCAGACTCTGTGGTATCTTTTATTTCAAGCTGGGATATATCGTATCGCCATAAGAAAGAAAATAATCATTGTTAATTGACAATAAATCGTCGATATATCTAAATGTCGAGTTGAAGGTCAGATCAAGTGTTTCTTCTTATATAAGATTTTGAACATATAGGTCTACTGATAACGGGGTGCAATTTGTACCCATGGGAATTCCAATAGATTGCTGGAAGACCTGATCTCAAAAAAAACACTAAGACATTGTCAACAGAAACTCAAGCATCTTTTCCATATCAACCTCAGAGCACTTGTGTGTACAATCAAAATATGTTTATACAAAATAATTTTGCAAAAGACCAAGGAAAGGTAATTTAATTTATAAATTCCTTTTCCAAAAGTTTCTTGGAATTCTGAAGTATCCACATCTAATTTACACCACTTCTCGATATGTTTGACAGTACTTTTGAAGTTTTTCCTTACTACTCTTAATATTTCAGTAAGGAGTAAAGATTGAGGCTTGGTAGAACATTTACTAAAATCCATTTTGTGTCTTTGTTTGTAAAGATTTTTGTGAAGTTTCGGAATCCAAACATAAAATTATTGAGCTTTTTTGTGCTTGGAATATGGTGACTTTCTTATGAAATCAAATCAGAGACAAGAAGAGTTTTGCATCATTTAGGTGTCTACTGTTCGCCCGTCTGTCAATCTGTCTAGCTGTTTGTACGTCTGTCTATATAAAAAATGAAATTGCTACTCTTTCTACAATTTTGATCTTATTTCATTCAAATTGGCAATCAGGTCAACTACACTAGCTTAGATGCATAAGTAAGTGCAATGGTTTCTAAAAATAGAAATCTCTATGAAATTCTTTCAAAAGGCTATTCTTCTTACTGTTTTGGTCTTAATTTTATGCATCCATTTTCTTTTTTATTTTGAGCGGCGATGTAGCCATGGTTGCTAAAAAAAGAAATTTCTGTGAAATCCCTTTAAAATGCTACTCCTCGTACAGTTTGGTTTCATTTCAATATAACTTGGCACACAAGTAGACTATACTAAGATGCAGAATGTGTTGCATTCTTTTATTTAAATTTCAATGAATGGTGTTGCCATATAAATAAAATAGAAATTTCCGCGAAATTCCCTTGAAATGCTACTCCTCCTACAGTTTTGGTCTGAATTCAACAGAAGATTAAATTGGCACACAAGTAGACTACACTAAGATAAATTTATCATTGCATCGGATTTTAATTTTTGTTGAATGGTTTTACCATGGTTACTGAAAATAGAAATTTATGTGAATTCCTGTGAAATGATGTACCTACTACAATATTAATTTGATTTCAATATAACTTGGCATACAAGTAGACTACCTTAAGATACCTATTTCTATGCATCAGTTTTGGATTTGGATGAACGGTGTTGACATGGTTATTCAAAAAAAAACAATCTGTAAAATACTTTCTTCTCTTAAATCCTTCTCCTTCTACAATTTTGATCTAATTTCAGTATAACTTGAACACAAGAAAGTTTCATACTCATATAAATAATTTTGTATATCGGTTTTCAATTTCAACTAATGGTATTACCATAAAAACAGAAATTTCTTTGAAATACTTTTAAAATGCTACTTTTCCTACAGTTTTGATCTGATTTTAATGTAACTTTGCTCACATGTAGACTACACTAAAATACATAATTCTCTTTATCGGTTCTTAATTTTATTGAACGGTCTTGCCTTGTTACTTCTCCAACAGCTTTAGTCTGATTGCAATAAATCTTTGCTACAAATTCTAAACCAAGTGTAACGGTATCTTAAATTGTTCCTCTGCTTTTTTATTCTCATGCAATGTTTGCTTATCTGTCATTGATCCGCGAGAGCAACATTGTTATATAACTGACCCCGCTTAGAAAGACTACTCCTCATGAGCAATGCATATTATACATTTATTGCATAGTCGTGAGGGAAATATGAAGATTTATTCAGCCAAGAAAAGTCATATTCCCCGAGGGCTTCGCCCGAGGGAAATACAATATTTCTTGGCTGAATAAAACTTCATGTTTTCCGAACATCCATTCAATAAAGTGTTTATTATACCGAAACAAGCAAAAACTTTTTAAATAAACATAAACTTTCAAATTCGGCACCCATCTTATATTCACTTTGAATTTTAACGTTATGATACTGAAACAATTTACAGATGTCCATCAGCAAATTTTGTGACGTGAACCAGGTTATTGTGACGTCTACTACTCTCGGGAGTTTTCGTTCAACGAACGATAACTATTGCGGGAAAATGCACAACCCAAACGAAAATGACTAGTTGACCGTCAACTAGTCTTCAAATAGCAGTTAACTAGTCGTCAACTGAATGCTCTAAAACAGTTGACCACTAGGAGTTGAATGCTTTCCTGAAAACTGTTTTGCATACAATGGTAAGTTGACCGTCAATTGACCGCTTTTTGCCGAGTTGACCATTAGTTGAACAAATATAAAAATAAGCGTCTGAAGATTTAATCATGTGAAGAAAAAATAACCATTTCACTCTATGCTGTCCTCTTACCTTACATAAACAAAAATTTACAACTTTAATTCTTTTATATCATAACACAAATAATGAAATATAGATAATTAAGATTACGAACAGTAATCAACTTCAAAGTCCATTGAAACAATATTAACTTGGAGCAGAGCAAACACGAGCCTCCTTAAATCACCAGAGGCAGAACCAGGCGCCAAGGAGGAGCAAAGATCCCCGCCGACCGGCCACACCCGCCATGTGTTCATTGTCATTATCGGGCAAACGGAAAACTTTGTTGACAATTCAGTCTTTCAATAATGGCTTAACAACAAGCACGATACAAGTCAGACAGCATTCGACTTTTAATCATAGATTGTAGTTGCCGACAAGGTAATTGTATTGAGCATAGAACCTGCAAAATGATGACCGTAAACTAAATTCTCGTCATCCCCGTTTTATCAACCCGCCTGCCAATATTCCGCCTCTTTTCAGAAATTGTTGCATCTGCATTTTCTAAAATCTTGAATTAATTTTCAAACAAAATTTGCAACTGAAATTCAACTACAAACATGTGCTAAACAATGAAAAGAGAATTAGACCTCTGGTCTCCCTAATAATGTAAAATATAAGGTGACCTCTGGTCTAGCTACTAATGTGTAATTTAAGATGACCTCTGGTTTCCCTAATAATGTACAAAATAAGGTGACCCCTAGTCTCCCTAATAATGTACAATATAGAGTAACCCCTGAACTCCGTATTCATATACAATTTTAGGAGGCCTCTTGTCTCCCTAATGATATACAATATAATGTGACCTCAGGTCTCCCTAATTATGTACAATGTAAGGTGACCCCTGGTCTCCTTAATAATGTACAATATAAGATGACCTCTGGTCTCCCTAATAATGTACAATATAAGGTGACCTCTGGTCTCCCTACTAATGTACAATATTAGGTGACATCTGGTCTCCCTAATAATTTACAATATTAATTGACCTCTGGTCTCCCTAATAATATACATGATAAGAAGACTTCTGGTCTCCCTAAGAATGTGCAATATAAGGTGACCTCTTGTCTACCTAATAATGTACAATATAATGTGACTTCTGGTCTCCCTACTAATTTACAATATTATTTGACCTCTGGTCTCCCCAAAAATTTACAATATTAGGTGACCTCTGGTGTCCCTAACAATGTACAATATAAGGTGAATTCTGGTCTCCCTTTTAATGTACAATATAAGGTGACTTCTGCTCATATACAATTTCTCAGACCTCTAGCCTCCCTAATGATGTACAATATAATGTGACATCTTTTCTCCCTAATAATGTACAATATAAGGTGATCTCTGGTATCCCTTTTAATGTACAATATAAGGTGACTTCTGGTCTCCGTAGTAATTTACAATATAAGGTGACCTCTGTTCTCCTTAATAATGTACAATATAAGGTGACCTCTGGTCTCCTAATAATGTAAAATATAAGGTGACCTCTGGTCTCCCTAAAAATGTACAATATTAGGTGACATCTGGTCTCCCTACTAATTTACAATATTAGGTGACCTCTGGCCTCCCTAATAATGTACAATATAAGGTGACCTCTGGTCTCCCTAATAATGTATAATATAGGGTGACCTCTGGGCTCATTCATATATGTATTCATATACAATTTTTAAGATCTCTGGTCCCCTTAATGATATACAAAATAATGGAGTATTCAACAGTGGTCAACTGCAAAGAAAATAAGGAATACTCAATTAATGGTCAACTGCAAAGAATATATAGGAGCATTCAACTAATGGTCAACTGCAAAGAATATATAGGAGCATTCAACAGTGTTCAACTATATGCAAATGAGTTGAACTCTCCCTCATTTGCATGGCAAAAATTTAACTAATGGTCAATTGATCGTCAACGAACCGTCAACTGAATACTCCGATTGAATTCTTATAGTATTTTTTCGTATGGATAGGCCTCCGAAGAGGTTGAATATGATAAAAAGCATGACAACGACAGGGAAATATGAAGTTTTATGGCCCTTTCACCTTATAATCTAGAACCAAACAGAATAATTATTATGAGGTATAATAATATGTATATAGTGTAGGTGGAGTAAAAAATATAGGGGCGTTCATTATTTACTTCAAATACGGAATATACATGTAGGGAAACTGCAGTTCGGCCAGTTATGTTTTAATTTATTATTTGTGAAACTTTGAATTTAATTGCAATATAAATAAACTGTAAATAATATTATTTTGCGTTTCATTTAACCTAAAGCATATGCTTTAGAGACAGAAGCATTTCTATTGTCACGAGGATTTTTAATAATAACTTATCTCAAACTTAAATATCGATGCGTAAATTGTGGCCATATTAATAGTTGCTAGGTGTGGGAGAAAAATAGAATATAGTGACACTGTTTAGATTATTGTGTTTTAAAGTACTAAATATGGATTTCGGGAATGGCACACCCCAAAGACTGGCATACATTTATGAATATGACGATTCTGGAAAATTAGTGTTAGCGCAGATCGAGGATTTCTATTTACGCAAAGAGTGTCTAAAGTTTTTTAATATGTTTCTTAAAAGTGAAACGCAACATATTCTGGAGAATGGAAAAACTGTGAGAGAATTCCAAGTGTCCGTCGTGTGAATGTCGGATTAAGATGAGTGATTAGTGAATTGCGTAAATTATCAAACTGGATCCCTTTGTGATTTTTGTGTTTTTGACTCACTGCGCTCTTTTTCTTAAAATGTTTCAAGGCGGTGATCGCACTACACATTCACCAGCGTATTTAACTAATATGTGTCCTACTAATTTTCCAGAAACTACACCGAGACCAAGAACTTCTGTAAAACAGACGTTGAAAGCGAATTACCGTCTCCTATTGCTGTCAGTACGCCCCCTGCACAGAATAGAATTGCGGATGGAGAGAATTGCACTGAGGCGGAGTCGGAGAGTTCGTGGTATTCAGGAATAATATTTTAGACAATTGGAATACCTGCATTAGTTTTGAGTGTGGTACGGGTGTTTCGCTATTTCCCCCAAAATCTGTTGTCAAGCTTGAGTCATGAAGCGCTGGGAATCATAGCAATATTGTCATTAGGCATAATTCTGTGTGCTATTGCTTGGAAATTATGCCAATCTACACAGAAAAGGACTGCACGTAATGGTGGGTAAATAACGAGCATTGTGCGAAACATTTCAACCGAAAGAGCTTCAGATCAAGAAGCCGGAAGTTACAACGAGGAAGTCAGGATTAAACATTCAAGTCAAAGGTACGTTCAAAGAAGAGGAAACAGACGTGTGGAGTGAATTTGTAAGATATTGTTTTGAGAATATTGCTGAGTTAAATAATTGATCCATTGACAAGAGGCGAAGGGTTCTCATCACTACATTCCGTGGACAAGCAAAAGCGTTCGCATACGGACCTCAGGATACAATTTTACAGGACAATAAGCAACTTAAACTGCAGATGGACAATAGAATCGGGCATACTGCGATGAAGGAGAGCTACATTGTTGAGGCAAAAATTCGGAGGAAATTGCCGACTGCATCAGATTTTGGCCAAGCTATAGATGACTTGTATAGAAGAGATCATCCAAAAAATCGTGACTAAGTGGAAGAAGCTAACCTTAAAACGTTTATGGACAACTGTAATCCTGATGATGATTTCCGATTAGCTGTGAAGCACACAAGACCAAAGAGCGAACAGGAAGCGGTGACTGCTGCGATGCAGGAGCACAGTGAATAGGAATTTAAGAAACAAGGAAAACAACCCTGTAAGACCCGTTTACAGAGTATGTGAGTTCTCCCCTAATATAAGAGTCCCAGTTACCAGGGAAACGTAACGCACTTACACAGATATAGAGGAAAAGCGAAGAATTTTTAAGAAATGTTATGGCTGTAACTTCTACGCAGTTGTATTAAAACTTCCAAAGCGGGAAAATGCTGATGGCAAAATACCCCAGATATCTTTAAATTTAAGAGTGTCTTGACAGTAAGCTATGTTTTGGCACAGAACTTAGTAAAGCGGACTATTTTTCCAAATTTGCCGAGATATTTCCACTTACAAACGTGGAAGCTGAAACGGTAGCTGAAGTTCTGTTTAAAGGTTGTATTAAGCGATTCTCCCGGATCTATTCACTCAGTCCAAGGAGAACAATTCGAAAGTAAATTTTTCTACAAAATGTTCCAATTATTTCAAACTGACAAAACTCGAGCTTCACCATATCATGCTCATTCAGACAGTATGGTAGAGAGAATGAATCGAAGGATAAAGAACATACTCTGTAAGTACATTAATGTAAATCAAACTGACTGGGACCTTTTTGTGGACGGCATTGTACTTGCGTATAACACATGCTCATGAAACCACACGATTTTCGCCATATAGACTAGTTTTTGGGAAAGAGGCGTAATTACCAATAAAAGTTCTGACTGAAAATGAGGCTATCAAAACGTCCGTAAAAGATGCAAACAGGGCAGTTTATGTGCGCGATTTAGAGGAATAAATTTCTACAATTCATGAACATGCAAGGGAAATTACAAAACAAGCATCTCAGAGACAGAAAAATGATTTTGATCGAAATGTACGTGAAACTAATTATGAAATTGGAGAATTAGTATGAAGAAGTCAGCCAAAAGTTGGTAAGGGAGAGAAGTTATAGCTGTTGAGAAAATGGACTAGACCATGGATGATAATTAGAAGACTTAGTGATATACTTTATCAAAATCAGCACTCAAAACAATCAAAACCGGTCATACTGCACGCTGACATCAAACCCTTCCGAGGAGAAAGACAGCAGCCCAAATATACAAATGACGAGACAGCGGAATAAACGGGTGGCGACACACCAGATGGTCAACGACGGCACGCGTCGAAACCGTGCCTGCGGCGTTTGAAGTTACCGATAGCCTCACCCCCGAAAACAGAACGATTCGGATACTGACCAATCAGAACCTAGCAAGAAAACGACCCGTAGAGGACGGACTATTAGAGTACATCTCCGGTACAGAGAATAATGATTCTAACGTGAAGGGAACTGTGCATGCAAATAGAACTCTAAACATTTGATAAACAGGCTTGTAAATATTTGAAATTGTCATGAAACTCGTTGTATAACTGAACTGGCTACTTCTTATGTACAATTGTTGTATTAATGCATAAAGATTTATTTATTTGTTTGTATTTATAATTAGCTGGCTGCAGTTTAGAGTTACATACATAAGTTGTATTATAATGCTTGATGCCTGAAAATATTCATATATAACTGACCCCATTTAGAAAGATTGCTCCTCATGAGCAATGTATATTTATATATATATATATATATATATATATATATATATATATATATATATATATATATATATATATATATATATATATATATATATATGAAAATTAAAAATAACAAGGCAACAATGTTAGTAAAACGTAAGCGCTTTCATTATACTTCTTCAGACGTTTTACAATTCAAAACAATTCCTATATATATAAATATATATACAGTGAAACCTGTCTAATCCGACATGCACTGGGAGATGAATTTTGTGTCGGAATAGACAGGGTGTCGGATTGCACAGTGTAAAAAACATGGAAAATAGTAAAATGGGAACGAAATTTAACGCTGGAATTCACAGTGTGACTGATTGCACAGGTGTCGGATTAGACAGTTTTCACTATATATATATATATATATATATATATATATATATATATATATATATATATATATATATATATATATATATATATAGGCAGAGTAAAAAAGTTGGGGGAACTCATTAGTTTATTTCTAGTACTGGATATACATGCAGTGATAGTGCAGTTCGGCCAGTGATATTTTGATTTATTATTTGTGAGTCTTTGGATTTAATTGTGGTGTAAAGAAACTGAAAATAATATTATTTTGCGTTTCATTTTACTCTGCTTAAGAGACAGGAGCATTTTTGGTCACGATGATTATATTAATAATGAGTTATTTCACACTTTGATTATATAGTTAAAGACGTTTACCCCTCGACGGCGCTGCACAAGGATTATTATCAAGGTCTACCGTTTTCATCGGAAGACCCGCCTCTGATTCTAATGATTAAGATTATTCCTATTATTTTTTTTTCCTAGACACTAACTTTGAAGCTTCATATATTCCACATTTCTAAACGGATTTTGTTTAAATTTTCAGAGTTTGTGTAGTTTACAAAACCCTTTTAAAATTTCACAAATTCTCTTTGGCTTACTAGTTATTCCCATTTGATTGAAATTTAAGGTGCTTTGATTTCAAGACAAAGGCTCCGAGACTATAAAAGCTGGAGCTCAAATACTATTGAATTTGAAAAGTAGGAACATTGTTGTTGTGCACATCCTTTTTTTGTTTGTTTGTTTGTTTGTTTGTTTGTTTTTTTTTGTTTTTTTTTTTTTTGGCATTCAAAATGGCGCTAGAGAGGTGTCAAAATTTAGAAGGCAAAAAAGAGCAAAAATTTGGTCATAATTTGCTTTATATCTTTAAAACTAAAAATATTTTTAACACATGTAGAATAAAAGTTGTCCATAATTGCCAGAGCTTTCATTTGATATGATTCAAAATGGGCTGGCCCCTAAAATTAGGGATCTAGGACCCTTGAAAGTTTTCGCTTTATAACTAGAAAACGGTAAATATTTCGATCTGGCTCACGGAAACAAAGTTGTTATTTAACATCTTATTGATGTCATGAAAATGTTTTTTGTTCCAGTATATTGTGTAATAGGTAGTAGAAAGCAGGACATGTAAACAGGTAATCGTTTTCATTCGGCAAGTAAATCAGACCTCTTCATGTGTATAACTTAAACAAACTTGCTTTAAATAATATACCCTACTGTATTTAATGCTAATTTTCTTATAAATAAGGTTTTAAACGTGCTTTATGGTTCACTTTTAAATTATTTATTACAACTAGTCTTTCTTTCTTTCTTTTTCTAATTAGTTTTAAAATGAACACGTCTTCAATAAAGAAGAGATTAAATGTATCTTTCTTCGTTTATCATTACAATAAACTATATAAGTAATTTTAAACTTTAAGCATCGAATAATTAACGATCATTAACTGTATGCATTTAACGATCTCCATGTTCACCTCGATGTTTACAGTTATATAACCCAACCCGCAATCCCACTTTGTCGAGGTCATAAGTGTACCAGCCATCTGCGGTTATAAACAAAAAAATCATCTTTGATCGCATTTTAAATCCATTGTGTACAAACGACGATTAATTGAAAAGTATGTTCTTTATTTATATCGGATCTATAAGATTACTTCTCATTTTTTATTAAATCTTAATTCCAAACACTGGAACATAAAATCATTTTGAATGTTAATCGCTTTCTTTGGCCTGTTCATGCTACAATACAATTAAAAAAAAACAATTTATTTTTCTATCCGGTGTTATTGTATTTTATTTCAATTGTAATTGAAAAGGTGCTTCGGCAAATAATTGCAATTAGTGATGGAAGTGTTGTGATAAGTAATATACGTATTATTTTTACCATCACTCTTTTAAATCTCCAATTAATTTTTATTTAATATCAAATAAACAATATACATAAAATAAAACTTTTAAACATACAATAATTCACGCCTTTGTAACAGCACACAGTTTTCGTTCAGCTCTGTTGCTTT
Organism: Saccostrea echinata; assembly: GCF_033153115.1. Lineage (NCBI taxonomy): Eukaryota > Metazoa > Mollusca > Bivalvia > Ostreida > Ostreidae > Saccostrea > Saccostrea echinata. Next base: position 17,623,022 of record NW_026889754.1, on the reverse strand, counting down.
GTGTTTAAAATCCTCGTTAACACGTAGCCGCAGAGAGCCGGGGTCATATCGGCGTTAAAATACATTGTGTACTCATAGCGATTAATGGAAAACTGGGTTTGAAATCATGTCAAATCTTTCATATTATTTTATTTCACTCTATCTCACGCTTGTTTTAATCAATTGTAACCGCCTGTGCATTTATTTATTTCAAGTTTTATGCATTCTAATTGCCGACTAAACACTAGGTTTGCGACAATTTATTGCGTGGACCCTGAGGTCTACGCAGAAAATATATAAGCGGGGTTAAACCGGATGCCATGGGCTTACGTCAGGCTACGCATGCGCGAGAATATTAGAGAGTTCACCTCTAAGACAACTTGCCCTTAGAACAATTCGCCCTTTTCGAATTAGAATATCCCAATCATTGGCAAACCTCGCTCTAAAATCTGCACTTCGTATTTATGTATTCTTTGGCGTAACCAAGATCTGAATTTCTCTTTAATCATGTTAATACATATATCTTTACATAATAACTAAATTCTATGGTACAATCATTTTAAATAAGTACGAAGAACTTATATAGATACATGTAGCTTAACAGCTTGAACATGTTGAATTAAAAACTTAATTCAACTAGATAGTCTTTACCATGTTTACCGGCATAAGTTCTGTGCATCAAGGTTTGCAAAATAATTTGAAAGACAGCAATCCAAATATAGCTTGTTAAAGGTTTTTCACGCGGGGAAGAGTGAGAAACATCAAAAAAAAAATTGCGACTACAGATCTGTGCTACACGTGTACCATCTATCTTTCCAATGATATAATCTTCCGTATAATTCCAGTAAAAATGTCAAGTCCGGGCCTTTATGGGTTACACGTATCGAAATAGCCCAATTTTTTTAGTGACAAAACTATAGGCCAATCGGGGATAAAATTTAACAATTTTGCTAAGAAAGTACAATTACTTAAAGTAGGCAGATCATTGTAGGAAATGTTAACGAAAGGTTAATCTGTGCCACCTTTCAGAGTGACAAATGAACTCGTCCTTGAATGCATTGACGGTCGTTGTTACAAGAATAGATATGGGTTACATCCGACTTTTAATTTGCTCCAATTTCCACTAGAAAAAAAGTGCACATGTTATGAAACTGGTGTATATTTTTTCATGTCCGTAGCAAATACCGTCATCAGTCTAAGCGTCAATAGTAAACAGTGCACACACCTGTGCTTGAAAGACCAAATAGCCTAGATCTACACACGTACGATGAGATTGTCTATCTCATTTCCTCAGACCTTCTGGCGAGCTCGGAAAAACACGTTGTTTTGCCGAGAAGACCATTCCGTTATTAAAAAGAGAGAGAGAAAAAAAACATGCACAAAATTAACCTTTTATGTGTTTTTAAATTGATCGAGTTAATCGATAACCTAGCATCGCTTTAGATAACCTGAGACTCTCTAGTGCCGAGACCCTCTAGTGCTCCAGTAGAGGGTCGGATCCAGCAGTTTATGAAAAAGGGAGGGGGGGTTCTAGGTCACACCGCAGGCACTTAAATACAAGCCCGTAGCAACGGTTTTCAAAGAGGGCAACCTCCAAAGAGAGCTGACAAGCAGAAATAAATAAATGAATTAAGATAACAACCTGTGCACCACACTGTAAAAACCTATTTCGGGGGGGGGGGGGGGCTTCGTCGAATGTTTTCGGTACATTTTTATTTTTTTTTTAAATGTTTGACTTTCCGTACTTGAATCTTCCCGCAACAAAAAGTGCGGAGGAGTTTCTAATGCAAATCAAAACTTGTATATTAAAATTATAACAAAAGATTATTTTTAAGAAAAAGTGAAACCCCCTCCCCCCACATACTACGCGGACATTTTGAACTCTTATGGATACTCCCTTTCATGACTTTTTATGCATACTTCTTAAAGTTAGTTACTTTAGAAGATGGTCCAAAAATGGCATAGCCGTGCGTTTGCCAGAATCGTCCAATGATATCAAAGTGAAATCTTTCATGTTACGTGTGGGTGGTCGAGGCCCGGGGCCGGGGTTGTGAAAATACACGGAGGAAAGCAATAAGCAAAACTCTATTTAGAGAGCAGAAAGGGCAGAGACTGAAGTACTTATTTTATTGAAAATACAAGACGTAAAATTAACTATATTACAAAAAAAAAAATTCTCTCTCTCTTCCTGTTTCTGCAAAAATAAAGGGGGTTCCAACACTGGACCCCCCTCCCTGGATCCGCCAATGGAGTTAAAATTCAACCATTACTATACTTGCACGCTTAAGCATCTTTTAATTCTGTTGTAAATTTTAAAAGCTATACATTACAATTGTGACAGATACATAGATCAACATTTTATATTCATATCATTTCAAAGTCATTTTTTTTTATCATTACAACCTAATTAAGCAGACTTCAATAACGATGAAAATTATAAGATGCATTTTAAAAAAAAAATAATAAATTTAATTACACCTTTGTAAAATCACTATTATCTAGAAATTTTTGTTGAATTGCGTTTAGAAACACATGCATATGGTCCACGTATTGCAGTCCTTTTTTAAAGGACAGCAACTTGTTTTTCTGTATTTATCGAGTTGTAAATTGTTTTATGAACATAAAACTGCATGTACACTTGAGAGATTTGTTTGTTCTATGAATGACAATATATCCGAATAGTAATTAAACAGCCAATCAAATATATCGCTGCGTCCATAAAAGGATGAAACTTTGTTTTGTAAATAAAGTGGTTCTTACAAATATGTAACAAATCTTCAACAGCTAAATAATTATTTAATTTTGCCAACAAATACTAATTTGGTTTTAAGAAAGCCATTCAGTTGTATACAAATATCCAAAATAATCTTTCATGTTTAATGGACTGACTGGTCATTAAATTTCCTCTCATCACGATACGTACACCCCCGCCCCTCTTTAAAATGAATACAATGTTTCCTTTCAGAGCCGAGAATGTCAGTCGCTTGGTTTGTTCAGGTACGTATACATGTAGGTTAGGGCTGGTGTTGAATTCCGAGAGAATTTTACATCCTATTTTTATGTAAACCAATAATCATACGCGACATTTTTTATTCACGAATGGTCAAATGAATGAAAAACAAGGTCTGCAACGATTAATATCCGTGATTAAGCTTTCCTATTTTATAAACTTTTTAAGGTCTTTCATTTTATTTCTAAAACTTAAAAAATAATGTAACGATTTCATGTGTTCATTGGCGTGGTCAATTGAAGTGTGTACTATTTATTAATTATTTAAGTTTCTTTGGGTGGGGGGAGGTACCAGTTGATTTCCGGAATTTTGCATTGCATTTCCGACAATTAATAATTAATAATTTCATTTCTAACATTTATTATTTTTATTCCGGATTTTTTGGACTATATTTCCAGCAATTTAATGTTAACAAAATAGATGGAATTAAAATTTTAATAGAATATAAATGGTGAAGGGCTAAAAAAAATTTCAATGTTCAATGTACATGGCACTTACGTCCTTTAAGCAGTGAGGCATGAAATAAGGAGAAAATTATCAGTATTCAAGCTCAAAAGACCATTCCAACAATACAAATCAAGAGAAATGCAAACACAGACCTTTTAAATCAGAGGTGGAATCAGGTGCCATGGATCCTTTTCATGCCAGCACCTAACCCGACACGAGACCTTGGTTTATACGGTCTCACCATGCTCCGACATGGAAAAGGCCAGGGTATATATAGTTTGTCATGCCCGTCTTCCGTCCTTCCATCTGTCCTTCCGTCCCGATTTGCGTTTAGCTCAGTTCAAAGCTCAATTTCCAAAAAACTATTCAAAATATTTTTATAAAATTTCCTATTCTGATAGACATTGATGAGAGCTATTTAACTGCATCAAATATGTTGACCTTGATCTTTCCTTTGACCTTGACCTCACTTGTCTTAAATTATTGTTTATCTCAGTTTTCAGGAAACCATTCAAGATAGAGTCATTAAACTTCATGTGCCGATACATACTGATGTAAACTATGCAACTGCATCAACATTTTTTTGACCTTGACCTTTCCTTTGACCTTGACCTATTTTTTCTTAAGTTAGTGTTTAACACAGTTGTAAAGAAACTATTCAAGATAGAGTAATCAAACTTCATGTGCTGATACATACTGATGTAAGCTATTCAACTGCATCAACATTTTTTGACCATGACCTTTCCTTTTACCTTGATCTCACTTTTCTTAAATTAGTGTTTAGCTCAATTTTAAAGAAACCATTCATATTCTTATCCAACTTCATATGCTGATACACACTGAGGAGAGCTATCAAATGCTTCAGCATTTTTTTATCTTGACCTTTCCTCTGACCTTGACCTCACTTTTCTTAAAATAATCTTTAGTTCAGTTTTAAAGAAACCATTCAAGATATTTTTATCAAACTTCATATCCTTCTACATGCAGATGTAAGCTTTCAAATGCCTCAAGATTTGTTGACCTTGATGTTTCCTTTTACCTTAACCTCATGTTTCTTAACTTAGTGTTTAGCTCAATTTTAAAGAAACCATTCAAGATAGTGTAATCCAACTTCATATGCTAACAGATGATGATTTTGGGTATTAACTGCTTTAACATTTCAACAATTTTTTACCTTTACATTTCCTTTGACCTTGACCTCACTTTTCTTAAATTTGTGTTTATTTTAATTTTAATATATTCAATATATATTATCAAACTTCATATGCTAATACATACTGTAAAACTTTTCAACTGCTTCAACATTTTATGCCCTATAGACATATTTCTAGTTAAAATGTCTTGAACCTAATAAATTATTTCGACTCGATGTATGGTCTGAAAAAAAAAACATGGGTGAACATGTCCAGTCATTGTGACGAGTCAAGGTCACTGACAGAGAACCTGTAAATTCGCTACCGTATTTCTACTAGTGAATGCTGATATCATGCAGAATGTGACATGGCCTTTACTCAAGTTCAAGGCCACTAAGGATAAGATGTTTTTGGCTGGATGTATGGACTAAAAGAACATCTTTTAAAAAGTGTGAACTTTTCCCTAGCAAAACATTGTAAGTTGCTTCCCCTTACAAGTTTGCTTACATGTATAACTTTAGAATCTGGCATGACCTAGACTCAAGGTCACATCTTCCTGTCCGCAGCTCCAACGGAATACCTATTCGTTGCTTCGCAACGAGCTCGGCTTTAGCTCTACTTATTACTTAGTTTCAAGTGCAAGTGCTTCTTCTCTCTTCCTTTGTTATAAGTACAAAGCAGCAGAGCTACGGTCTCATCAGAGACTTCTGGTTAAAGATAAAAATTAATCTTAACCAATGATTTACTGCAAAATAATTATATAGCACACACAATGAGATATATTATTCCTAATGTAATTTTATTTTAGAGAACCTCGCCCAAAATATTGGATACAGAGGAGTAGCATCACAAAGTTCCGTTCACCAAAATGGATGGGCGGCAGCAGACAAAGCCGTAGATGGACATCTACAGGGGGATAGATATGATGTCTGTAGTTTCACACAATCTCTGTGGTTTAAAACAGCTTGGTGGAAGTTTACGTTGACTCGGTGGTCCAATGTCGCATATCTAAAAATTTTCTTCAGGAGAGCAAGTAAGTCATTTCATTAGAATATGTCTCAATCATATGTTCCGTTTAATGCATGTATCTACTGTTATCACAATGCACAATAATTATGATTTCATGAAGATCTAGGTGTACAAGAGTGTTCTTGTTTTGTTTTTTTTTCATATCATTATACTATAGTATTACTGTATTTGTTTTATTAATTACAAAATCACCAATTCTTTTTTACTTGAAGGCATTACTTCATTTACACATTGTTTTTAACTTTGATGGCAATTACATGAAAGTATATTCATGAACCCTGAAGTAAATTGTGATTCCATTTTTTTTTTTTTTTTTTTTTTTGGGTTAAATGTTTGATACTTTAATAAATATAATAAAGAGATAAATTATCAAAACATGCCAAAAAATAAAAAAAATAAATAAATAACGATTAAAACTTTTTTTTCGTACTTGACAAACACCGGGAAAATAACAAAGGTTTTAATGTTAGTTCATAAGCATTATACAGCTACGGAAGCCGGTTGGTGCCAGGTAGAAAAAATATTTTATCTGGCGGCCGCCAGATAAGTTTCTGGCTGCCGCAAAATAAATAACTGGCGGCCGCCAGATATAAAGATCTGGCGGCCGCCAGAAATTATCTAGCGGCCGCCAAATAATTTTCTGGCGGCCGCCAAATAATTTTCTGGCGGCCGCCAGATAAAATATTTTTCTACCTGGCACCTACCGACTTCCGTATACAGCAAACGTTTTTAGCATAATTATATTTACAATATTTTAGCCGTAAATCGACACGTAGGATTCAACGTGTTTGTGTTTAATGAGTCAACGTATATACCTCCATCAACCGATGGATATAAAGTGTTTACTCAGGATGTGTCCTCCTGTCCAAAACAAGTGATGAATGTGACCGTTAACAGGGTGACCAAAGGGATAGCTATTTTCAATTCAAAGGTCCCTCCACTAAACACAAACTGTACAGGATATGAACCTTCTTTTGCTTCCATTGAGATATGCGAAATTATGATAATGGGTATGTATCTATTTAAATAAATGGATAAAAGCACATTTTATGCACAATGAACAAACAATTCAACAAAGGTATATGATCCTGCAACAATGTTTTATGGAGGGTAATTGCGATCAAAAATCCAGACTTTTAAGTTTGTAAATCCAGACTTGTAAGTTTGTAAATCCAAACTTGTAAGTTTGTAAATCCAAACTTGTAATCGTATCAGTTTCATAGTCTACATATGTAAGTAGGTAATTCCGATATCCTAGCATGTAGTTCCGAACATACAACTGTGTTGACTTTGAGTTTATACAATGAATGTGTGTATGTTTGACGCTGTAAACTTTGTTTTCCGAAATTTATATTTCCGCGCTCTGAATAAAACACAAAGACAATTGACAAGTCTACAAATGTAAAGTCTACATGATTGTCGAATTTTGATTATGAGAAACTATGGAGGGGCGTCAGTGCCACATTTTTTCCCCCTTTTTTTATTCTAACTTCTTCTTTTTCCAACTAAAATAAATTATCTAGATTTTATTAGGTCTTCCGTTTTCAACGGAAGACCTATAGTGATTCTACTGTTTCTTATTAGGGTCTTCCGTCTCCAACGGAAGACCCTTCTATTATTCTATTGTTTCTTTTTCACTTTTATTGTTATTTTTTTTTTCTTTACAATTTTTGTGCAGAAGATTTCTCGGAGATGGCTGGATCTATTTACTTGAAAATTTCAGGGAAGATGTATCTTTATCTGAACCTTATACGCTTTTCTCAATTTTTTGAAAATCACTTCCGGTCGGAAGTTATCTCCCTTTTATCAAAATTCAGAGGACCTCCTTGTCTGCGATGGAACTCAAAAACGGCTTAAGCTAGAGCGCTGAAATTTTCAGTGATGATAGAGGACATGTTGCCATTATGTACCTGGGTTTAGATATTTTCCGGAAGTGCCTAGTATGGAAGCTCGGTAGGGGTCGAAATTTAGGACACGAATCATAAGTGAATTTTTGAGACATTTTGTATCATATCTTTTAAAGCATAATTATTTTGATAAAACATATTGAACAATATTTGTGCAGAATGAAAAGATCTGTAACATGATATCAAGAAAAAAGCACTGACTCATCACATTAGGGGCTGATGGGGGCCAAAAGTCTTTAATCGATAACTCTTAAACAAGAAATATTTTTGTATACATAACTGAAGCAAAATTATTTATCTTAACAAACTACAACTATATATTATGATTTTTACGTCATATGTCACATAATTAAGGGCCACAAGGGGCCAGAATGTTTAATCTTTGATGCTTTATATCTTGAAAAGGGGAAACATTTTGAAAAGCAATATTGAACAAAAGTTGTTTAGAATGATGTTCTCAACAATGTGCATCCTTTGAATTTTTCCTAAACAGCCCCCATAAGGACTTAAAGGGACGGCCCCTATATATTTCAAGTCGACATATCTCGAAAATGAAACGAAACTTCTGAATAGTTGTTGAACAAAAAGTCTTCAGAATTACAAGACCTTTCATGTGATATCAAGAAAAAGGGACTGACCCCTCAAATTAGGGGCTCAGAGGGGCCAAAAGTCTTTCATCTATAACTCCTTAACGTTAAATATTTTGATATTAATTATTGAAGCAAAAATGTTCATCTTCACAATCTGCAACTATATATCTTAAAATTTTTATCAAATATTACTTAATTAGGGGCCATAAGGGGCCAGAATGTTTAATCTTTGATGCTTTATATCTTGAAAAGGGGAAACATTTTGAAAAGCAATATTGAACAAAAGTTGTTTAGAATGATGTTCTCAACAATGTGCATCCTTTGAATTTTTCCTAAACAGCCCCTATAAGGACTTAAAGGGACGGCCCCTATATATTTCAAGTCGACATATCTCGAAAACAAAACGAAACTTCTGAACAGTTGTTAAACAAAAAGTCTTCAGAATCACAAGACCTTTCATGTGATATCAAGAAAAAGGGACTGACCCCTCAAATTAGGGGCTCAGAGGGGCCAAAAGTCTTTCATCTATAACTCCTTAACGTTAAATATTTTGATATTAATTATTGAAGCAAAAATGTTCATCTTCACAATCTGCAACCATATATCTAAATTTTTTTATAAAATATTACGTAATTAGGGGCCATAAGGGGCCAGAATGTTTAATCTTTGATGCTTTATATCTCAAAAAGGGGAAACATTTTGAAAAGCAACATTGAACAAAAGTTGTTTCGAATGTTGTTCTCAACAATGTGCATCCTTTGAATTTTTCCTAAACAGCCCCTATAAGGACTTAAAGGAATGGCCCCTAAATATTTCAAGTCGACATATCTCGAAAACGAAACGAAACTTCTGAATAGTTGTTGAACAAAAAGTCTTCAGAATTACAAGACCTTTCATGTGGTATCAAGAAAAAGGGGCTGACCCCTTGAATTAGGGGCTCAGAGGGGTCAAAAGTCTTTCATCTATAACCCTTTTACAGTAATGTTCATCTTCACGAACTGCTACTATAAATATTTTAAATTCTTCATCAAATATTACGTTTTTAGGTGCCATAAGTGGGCCCAAAAACCTTTTATTGATAACTCTTTAATGATCAAAATTTTGTAAAACATAACTGAAACAAATTGTACGTTTTCACTATTCATATATTTATGAACGAAAATCTCAGTCAAATTCGTATCTCATCCTATCAGAAATCGGACGGAAGACCCACTCGTTGCTCGCAACGAGATCGCATCTAGTTAAGGTCTTCCGTCTTCACGGAAGACCTTATAGTGATTCTACTGTTTCTTCTTCTTCTTCTTCTTATTATTATTATTTTCCCCAAAATTTTGTGCAGGCGATTTCTCAAAAACTATTCAGTGGTTTTAAATGAAACTTTCAGGAATTATGCATCGTCAAATGGACTTTATTCACCAGAAGGAAAATTTGGAAAACTCGCTTCCGGTGCCAAGTTATTGACAGTTTTCTGATTTTAAAATGAAATTTTGTCCCCCCTTTTTTTTCAAAAATGGTTTAAGATATGAACTGGAGACTTGTTAGAGATGATAGGTTATGTCTTCTAGATGAGGGGAATCACCTTTTTGTGCGTCGTCAATACTTCTGGTCGTTACCGGATGCGAATTTAAAAAAGTCGAATTTTTAAACTTTTTTGTTTTTCTATATTTTTCTTTCATTTTATTAAGGTTAATAGAGGCTCTTCTGAAAATACTTAATATATAATTTATTTTAGAATTGATCAATCCAAACTCTAGATATTCGCATTTCTAAATTTGAAGCGGGTCCAAAATGGCAGCTGTCTCCGTAAACTCTGATAAGTAGGTCGGAATTTACGGAGTCAGCCGAGCGTTTGTTTGAATGAAAGTACCATAAGGATCAAAGAAATGTGAAGGAATTGTTGGATTGTCACATCACAATTACGTTGCAATTCTTTTTCGAACTAGAGTTTTAATCCGGGGTTTCCTCAAACGTCTACTATAATTGTTCTTGCCTGTATCTCAAAGTAGAAAAACGACATGACTACAAGTGGAAATACGATAACTACAACCTTTTGTTTTACACCACGGAAAAACTTATCCTTTACCATGGTTATAAGTAATAGCTTTTCAAGAAACTTGCCTGACTAAAGCAATCAATATATAGTAATTATTACGTGGCCATTGTTTTTTCCCTCATGCAGGCTTGTGTCATATTAAATGAACAGAAAAGACAAAAATAAGAAAACCATTTTTTTTAAAGATTGTTTAATGAAGTTGATATAAATATTTTTTTTTCTAAAAGATGTTGTTATTGAACATAAATGGTATCAGATTCCTTGACCGTCGCAGGACGAGACATGTTTTTGGGCGAAACATTCCAGTCTTTTCAAGAATGTGTAACTAATCGGGATAGTCCACTTTGGGGGTAAACAGGAAAATAAAACTTGTAGAAAATCTTACTTAAATCACTGCTTTAGTGTTACTTATCCATACGATATATAATAATTAAAATATGATAAATATACTTTCTCAAGCTCGATATTCAGGTTATAAGAACATACATTTTGAAATTTCATTGAAGCTATCACCATTCAATAGAAAATACATTCCAAAGGAAATGCGCGAATATTTACCCGTGACGTTTCGCGCGAAATAATGTATCGTGACCAACCTTTCGTAGTAAACAAATGGTCTGATGCAGAAGTATATAGAAGTGCAGAAAAAGATTACATGGACATGCCTGTATATGGAATTACATGGAATAAAAAGTTGAATACATAAAGAATAAAAGAAAGTAAACAGTATCATCAGAAAATGGCTAAAGATATGAATATGAAACTTGCTGAGGTGATAGAGCATCAAATGTAGATATGGTAATCGACCATTATTTTTCGTCGTTCTTACTTCCGGTAACAAACGGAAGTGAATTCAAAAATGTTAAATTTGCAACTTTCTGATTTTCAATATTTTTCTCTGGGATTTACAGGGTTAATAGAGAGTCTTCTAGGAGTTTTATGTATGTTTTCATCTTTTTGATTGAAAAAGTTTGCAGAGATTTTTATAAAATTTACTTCCGGTCGAGTGTTTACCTGTTCTCAAAATTAGAATTTGTTCTCACAATATTGCTCGGCAACAGTAAACGACTGAAGTCTAAAACTTTCAGGTCTGATAGTCAGTCATCAGTTTATTTGAATCGTGAGAAAATCTTGTATCGCCGTTACTTCCGGTCGTGACAGGAAGTGATTCAAAAAAGTGAATGGTTAATGGTTAGCTTTCTTGGATTTTCACGCTGAATTTCTTTTATCACTTTTTCAACGTGAATTTTTGTTTTTATTTTCAGAATTGGACGGAAGACCTCTCATTGTTCGCAATGAGTTTCTAGTTATTATTAAGGTCTTCCGTCTCCAACGGAAGACCTTATTGTTTTCGTTCGGTTTCTTTTTCCCTATTATTATTATTATTATTATTATTATTTTTCTTCCAACCGATTTTGTGCACGCGATTTCTCAGAAACGGCTGGGCCGATTTACACCAAACCTTCAGATGTAAAAGATATTCAATTGATCTTGATAGGTTTTTTTGTTTTTTGATGACGTCACTTCCGGTCGTGAGATATTGACGATTTTCTGATTTTCAGAGGGTCGGCTTGTCCTGGAATCTCCTCCTAAACGACTAAAGCTATTGAGTTAAGATTTTCAGTGAAGATAGAGGAAAGATTGTAGATGTGCAATTGGGCATCTATATCTTTCCAGCTCAAATGGCGTTGAAGCTCGCCTGGGCTCGAAAAATAGGCTCACAAACATCTCACAAAATTTGACACGTTTTCTTTTATATCTTTTTACCTGTAAATATTTTGTTAAAACATGTATAACAAAAGATGTGTAAAATGATAAGACCTTTCATTTGATATCAAACAAAAATGGCTGATCCCTCAAATTAGGGGCTCAGAGGGGCCAAAAGTCTTTAATGTATAACTCTTGAACGATCAATATTTTGTTATAAATTACTGAAGCAAAAATGTTTATCTTATCGATTTGCAACTATATGTTTTAAAATTTTGATCATATGTTACGTAATAAGGGGTCAAAAGGGGCCAGAATGCTAAATCTTTGATGCTTTATATCTCAAAAAGGGGGAATATTTTGAAAAGCAATATTGAACAAAAGATGTTCAGAATAATGTTCTTAACAATATGCAACGTTTCAATTTTTGCAAAACGGCCCCATTAAGGACTCGAAGGGCTGGCCCCTAAATATTTCAATTCAGCATATCTCGAAAACGAAAATAGATTTCTGAATAGTTGTTGAACAAAAAATCTTCAAAATCACAAGACCTTTCAATTGATATCAAGAAAAAAGGGCTGATCCCTTAAATTAGGGGCTCAGGGGACCCAAAAGTCTTTCATGTATAACTTTTGAGCGATCAATATTTTGTTATAAATTACTGAAGCAAAAATGTTCATCTTATCGATTTGCAACTATATGTTTTAAAACTTTGATCATATGTTACGTAATAAGGGGCCAAAAGGGGCCAGAATGCTAATTCTTTGATGCTTTATATCTCAAAAAGGGGGAATATTTTGAAAAGCAATATTGAACAAAAGATGTTCAGAATAATGTTCTAAACAACATACAACCTTTCAATTTTTCCAAAACGACCCCATTAAGGACTTGAAGGGCTGGCCCCTAAATATTATAATTCAGCATATCTCGAAAACGAAAATAGATTTCTGAATAGTTGTTGAACAAAAAGTCCTCAAAATCACAAGACCTTTCATTTGATATCAAGAAAAAGGGGCTGACCCCTCAAATTAGGGGCTCAGAGGGGCCAAAAGTCTTTCATCTTTAACTCTTTAACGATCACTAATTTGTAGTACATTACTGAAGCAAACATGCTTATCTTAACGATTTACAACAATTTATGATAAGATACTGATCATACGTTACGTAACAAGGGGTCAAAAGGGGCCAGAATGCTGAATCTTTGACGCTTTATATCTCTTAAAGGGGGAATATTTTGATAAGCAATACAGACCAAAGATAGTCAGAATTATGTTCTTAACAATATGCACCTTTTCAATTTTTGTCAAACGGCCCCAATAAGGACTTGGAGGGGCAGCCCCTAAATATTTCAATTCAGCATATCTCCACAACGAAAAGAAATATCTGAATAATTGTTGAACAAAAATTCTTCAAAATCACAAGACCTTTTATTTGATATGAAGAAAAAGGGGCTGACTCCTCAAATTTGGGGCCCAGAGGGGCCAAAAGTCTTTCATCTATAACTCTTTAACGATCAATAATTTGTAATACATTACTGAAGCAAACATGCTTATCTTAACGATTTACAACAATATATGATAAGATTCTGATCATATGTTACGCATAAGGGGTCACAAGGGGCCAGAATGCTACATCTTTGACGCTTTATATCTCGAAAAGGTGGAATATTTTGATAAGCAATATTAAACAAAAGATGATCAGAATAATGTTCTAAACAATATGCACCCTTTCAATTTTTGTCAAACGGCCCCATTTAGGACTTTTAGGGATGGCCCTTAAATATTTCCATTCAGCATATCTCCTCAACGAAAAGAAATCTCTGAATAGTTGTTGAACAAAAAGTCTTCAAAATCACAAGACCTTTCATTTGATATCAAGAAAAAGGGGCTGACCCCTCAAATTAGGGGCTGTGAGGGGCCAGAAGCCTGTCATCTATAGCTCTTTGATAATTTTATATAAATCAAAAGAATGACATCTAATTAGGGAAGTCTATATATTATTATCTTTTAACAAAGATCATAGTCAAAATCATATCTCATCTTATCGAAAAATCGGACGGAAGACCTACTCGTTGCTCGCAACGAGATCTCATCTAGTTATTATTCTTATTTTTTTCCTAAATTTTGTGCACGCGATTTCTCAGCAACTATTAAGTGGTTTTCAATGAAATTTTCAGGAATATTGCGCATCTATAAGAACTTGATACATCTTGGAGGAATTTTGAAAATTCGCTTCTGGTGCCAAGTTATGGACAATTTCCTGATTTTAAAATGAAATTTTGTCGCCCCTTTTTCTCAAAAACGGCTAAAGATATGAACTGGAGACTTGTTGGAGACGATAGAGCATGACTTATAAGTGAACAGAATCACCTTTTCGTTCGTCGTCGGCACTTCCGGTCGCTTACGGAAGTGATCAAAGAAATCGCAAAATTTCAACTTTCTTTTTTTTAATCAATACTTATATCATATTATTGTATCTCTTTTGTAGTTTCGAAATATGTTGGTCCGACCGGAAACAAAAACGTCAACTTCCGGTTATAAGATAAAAACTACATAATTTGAGTATTTTTCTTTCCCATTAATATCCTTTGTCGATAAAGTATTTGAAATGAATTTTAAATATGTTATTTAGACTGGAAATATCTAGAGTAACGTCAAATATCTTTGTAAAATTCACTTTCGGTCGCGCATTTTTTGTCCTCAAAATGAGAAGTTGTCTGAGCAAGATCTCGGAAACGGTGAGAGATTAAGGCACCAAACGTATATGAGCAACAGACCTTAAGATGTAGGCAAAACCATTTGGGTTGAGAGTGTCAGCCGTCACTTCTGTTCGTCACAGGAAGTGATCAAAGAAATCGCAAAATTTCAATTTTTCTTTTTTTAATTAAAAATTGCATCACTTTATTGCATCTTTTCCGCAGATTTAAAAAATGTTGGTCCCACTGGAAACAAAAACGACAACTTCCGGTTATAAGAGAAAACTACATAATTTGAGTATTTTTCTTTCCCAAAAATATTCTTTATAGATCTAGTTTTTGAAATGAATCTTAATTATGTCATTCAGAGTGCAAATGTCTAGAGTAGCCGTAAATATATTTCAAAAATTCACTTCCGGTCGCGTGTTTTCCTGTCCTTAAAATGAGAAGATTTCTGCGCGAGATCTCAAAAAAGTTAAAAGATTAAAACACCAAACTTTTATGAGTAATAGACCTTGAGGAGTAGGCAAAACCATTTGGGTTAAATGCGTCAGTCGTCACTTCCACTTGCTACAGGGAGTGATCAAAGAAATCAAAAAATTTAACTTTTGTTTTTTAAGTTAAAACTTGCATCCCTTTATTGCATCTCTTTCGCTGTTTTGAAATATGTATGATTCAACCGCAAACAAATACGTCAACTACCGGTTTTAGGAGAGAAACTACGTTATTTTTATATTTAACTTTCTCTAACTCATAAATATTACTTAACGAAAAAGTACTTTATGTTGTACATACTGCAAATGTCTAGAGAAAAGTCAGAGATTTTTATAAAATTCACTTCCGGTCGAGTGTTTACCTGTCCTCAAAATTAGAATTTGTTCTCACAATATTGCTCGGCAACAGTAAACGACTGATGACTAAAACTTTCAGGACTGATATTCAGTCATCAGTTTATTTGAATCGTGAGAAAATCTTGCATAGCCGTTACTTCCGGTCCTGACAGGAAGTGATGCAAAAAGGTGAGAAAAAAAATGGCTAATGGTTAGCACGTTGGATTTTTTTCTCTGACGACCAGGGTTAAATCTTCAGAGTGTCTGAATTTCTTTTATTACTTTTTCAGCTTGAATTTTCGTTTGTTTGTTTTTTTTTTTCAGAATCGGACGGAAGACCTCTCATTGCTTGCAATGAGTTTCTAGTTTCTTTTTTTATTCTAATAACTTACATTTTTATATTAATATTTTCATTTGAATTTGTTATTCAATTTTAATTCTAACTTTTTGTTTATATGTTCCAATTTTATTTTATCTTCTTAATTTTATTTTATTTGACAATGTGACATGAATCATTAACCGCTTATTCACGGCTTGAGCGGGTCTAGAGGGGCTTCGGTTTTTAAGGTCTCAACCGAAAAATTATTCAATTTGACTTTCAATGCCGAAGGAATAGTCATTACCAACACCTATGTTAAACGTCTTACATTTTGCCGGCCGGCACTAGGAACTTGGGACAATCGAACTCTTACCCTCCAATGGCCTACGAAGGTAGCACCCAACCACTAGGCTACTGTGATCAGTGCCCCAGTTCATTAAGAACCAATGTAACTGCAATGATATCATATTAAAAAAAAACAACAACCACTCAGCAGATGAAGATCCGTATCAATGTTTATCGGGGGGTGGAGGGGGGGGGGGCTCCAAAAGAATGACGATAAAAAAATAAATAAATAAACTACCCAAACTCCTCCTTCGTGGGAGGCGATGTTTAGGATATCTTTAACTTTTCAGTAACCTTTTTTTCAACGCAAGAATTTGCCAGAGTTTAATGATACTGCAAAATAAGGGGGAAGGGGTGGGGGTGGTTGGGCATACAGCCTATAAATGAATTTTCATATTAAAACAGCTGCAAAAGATTATTCTCCACACAAAAAAGTTGAGAGCCCAACCTTTCGATCCCTCCTACTTCGGACCTGAGATTTGTTAGTGAAAAAAAAAAATTCTCTGTCCTACTTTTAAAAAATAATGTGATGACAATATCAATTTAAAGATACCTGATATTTGTGTACCATAAACGGGCAATCAAAAATGGCGGTATTATTTATCATATTTGAAACATCTTGCACCAGGGCCATAAAACTTAGACGGGCTCATTTTTATCACAGTCTCACATTTACCAAAGGAATCAAAAGTGAGCTCATCTAAGTTTTATGGCCCCGAACCAGGTCCGTAGGTAGCAATTGGGGTGAGGGTGCCAGTATATACTATACCAATAAAAAAAAAGCAATATCTGATTGTGCCCCCTCAATAATTTTGTCGGTAAATATACATAAGAACAGAAATAAGGCTAATTCATCGTTGTGCCCCCTAAACAGGAATGTTTCATTTTTTTGGGGGGGGGGGGGAGCTTATCAAGAAATTTTGTTTTGTGCCCACTGTTCCACGCCCACCCTCACCCAATGAAAATGCTTCCTTCGGGCATGGAAACGAGAGAAAACACGCAAGAATGATATCATATGTTTTTTAAAATGAAAAAAAATGTTCCATGGAAATGTTTCTAGATAGGTTTTGTACGTTTCGTATCTAGACTGTTCGCCAAGATCTCTGTGTACTTGTACATAAAACGCCGTAGCGCCTCTTTACGTTTAAATCTTATTCGGATTTCTTAGTTTAACTCTGTAATTTCTACTTTCTTAAACAAACCTTCGATTTTGCTTAAAGTTATTACCAAAAAAAAAATTACGTATTAAGTTAGATGAATTGAAACACAATTGAAATTTTAAGATAGAATCAAAATATGAAAGGAATCAAAATTGCCATAATAAAATAAATAAAAAAAGTAAACTCCTTTCCCAAGCATGGAAAAACCTATTTTGCGCACGTGTGTGTGTGTTGGGGGAGGGGGAGGGTAGTCGTCAACTTAACTGAAATCGGCGTTTTCGAGGGGGGTCCAAGGTCACTTTTAGTTCGTTTAGTATAAACATTTAATAAGTCTGCAAATTTCAGGGGGAGGGGTGGGTGGGGGTCCGAACCCCCTTCTAGATCCGCGCCTTCAAGATCATTATCAAAATTCGACAAACGTGTAGACTTAACATTTGTAGACTTGTCAATTGTCTTTGTGTTTTATTCAGAGTGCGGAAATATAAATTCCGGAAAACAAAGTTTACAACATCAAAAATACACACATTCATAGTATAAACTCAAAGTCAACACAGTTGTATGTTCGGAACTACATGCTAGGATATCGGAATTACCTACTTACATATGTAGACTATGAAACTGATACGATTACAAGTTTGGATTTACAAACTTACAAGTTTGGATTTACAAACTTACAAGTCTGGATTTTTGAACACGATTACCCTCCATAATGTTTAATAATCTATTATCAATGAAAAATTTCATTCCTCTTAACAAAGTATACTAAAAAATGTAAAATTGTTACTTTTTATTATTAATTAATTTTAAAGGCTGTCAAAATCATCAATACGGAGAAAACTGCACATCCTGTTCACAATCATGCTTAAATCAGGAATGTGATGCGTTTAATGGATCTTGTATATATGGGTGTAGCGAGAGGTATTTTGATCCACCTGACTGTTTGAGTAAGTTGATATCTTCTTTTACCAAAACATGTTTTAAACAATAACTTTATCCAAAAAGAGGCATCTATCAAAACAACGAATTATTATCAAACTAAACTGTTTAAAGATATTTTTACGGATCAAGAATTCAATTCTATAGTAGTATTTGATTAAGTTCTATTGACAAGATTTACACTATACAGTGGTGCATCGTTGATCCGGACACTTCTGACTCGAACGAAATCGCCAAGATAAATGAATCGTCCGGATAAGCAAATCACTTAAAAAACTCTCTAATCATAGACTTATATATGCACGCACTTGTATAAAATGTGGTGGCAATGAAATAATAATACTTGCTTTATTAAATTTATTTATTTTTTCTTACTTTTGAATCAGGTAATAAATAAAGAAAAGATATTAAAATGTGAAATTAAAAAGAATTGCACAATAAAAAATTGAATTAGCAAAGTTAAAAAGAGGCCTTCTTTTTTATCACTGGAGATTTTACTCGCCATCTCTTAGGTGTGTGACTGCATGGTCTAACCAAAGTTTGATCTGCTGCTGTTCTAGTTCGCCTTATTTTATAATTATTAAAGCCCATTTGATATGACAGAACTGCTCAGCATGATAATTGAAAATTTTCAAATACGAACTAACCGTATTTATTCATGATATAGGATTGCAAGAATTGAATACTGCAAGCTCAGACTCGGACATCCGGTATCAGTGCAAGTATTGCAAATATTCAACGTTAACACAAGCCATCTGACGTATTGTCATTTGCCTAGAACTTTGTGCAGTGAAACAGCACAGATAGAATTGATACAACAAGATATTCCATTGAAAATGCAAGTGCTGAATATACTAGGGTGACAGTTCAGTTGTCCCATATAGATAGCAATTGATTATGATTGTATTGACAGTGTCATGTCAAAATGCTACTGCTGTCCAATGTTGTTACCGTTCACGGTAGCTCAGTCGGTAGAGCGCTCGCTCCGTGATCGGTATGTCGTGAGTTCGAATCTCGGCCGCGACTGACCTAAGTCGATAAAAAAATTGAGTAGCAACTGTTCCTTAGCCATGCCCTCGGCACTTTGAGGTGAAAGTTGCGGGTCCTTCGGATGAGACCTTAAAAACCGATGCCCCGTGTCACGGCAGGCGTTGGCACGATAAAGATCCCTCACTGTTCAATGGCCCTGAGTGCCGAGTAAAGGTCAAAATTTGAAACCCTTCACCGGTTTATGGTGACGTCTCTATATGAGTGAAAAATTCTCGAATGGGACGTAAAACAACATACAATCAATCAATCAATCCAATGTTGTTACATCTATATAGATAGAAACACTTCTGACTTCTGTACCAGGAGCATTTCTTCAATTACTAATACAATGCACATTTTCTTTGATTCATGTTCCAAAATTGCTTTGTGAAAATTTTAAAAAAAAATAAGAAGGATATTGTATAGGCTTATAAAACCAGAAGTCATGATAAGGTGAATACATTGAGAACAGAATAAGCACTGTGTCCTCTGTTTCTTGTGGATTTTGAAAAGGGCCGCTTGAATGATTTTCCACATGGAAAACTGGTTTGTTATATCCAAAAAGTTGCAAGGATGATAAAGAATCCAAGCAGTTCTCAACAAGAACACTAAAATTATATCAATTATGCCAGAAAGAAATATGTTTACTTATATAAGATGTTTATTTATAGAAGATCTTTATCAAGATCATTTTTAAACGGATATTAGCCCAATATGGATTGGAAAGCTTTACCCACGGACAGCATGCTTGCAGTTTTGTTACCCTTTATTTTAATACTAGACTCCTTCATGTAGGCGGTAAGATCAATATAGCAGTCCCCCAAGCAGTTGCAAAAGAAACAAAACCTATCTTCACCGAAGGAAATGATATGTCCACCTTGATTATACAAAGTTTGCATAAAAAAACACAAGGAAAAATGTTTTGCTAAAAGAGCAGAAGCAGTCTATACAGGTGGACATTGGACAATTGAAGCAAAAGGAATTAAATCATTCCTCATAGACAATTGCATACCAAACCCAAGAAAAGCTTTTCTTTAAGCCATCCATGTTCAGATCGACAAATGCTGATTCATTTCCTCTGATATATCTCTCCTTTTATATGCTAAAGACATTCACCGTGAAAGGTATAATTTAAAAAAATGTCACGTAAAAAATGTCTGGTTAATCAGTTTGTGCAAATGATTATAGTAGATTTATATAGACTCTGTGAAACCAATTATTTACATGGTATGCTGTATATATTTTATAAATCATGGGAAAATACCATATCTTTGCATATATTTATTAGAATAAATGCGTTTTGTTTGATTGTATTTCTTGTGCAAAGTTTAATCAGTTTCATACAAAAAGTGTTCTCATAACAGATTATTTTTTCAATAAACACTCTCAACAAAGTGTAACCATGTAAATATAATTATGCAAGCAGAATTATTCAAATAAGACTGGGTTAGTACAGATCCTTGATTTTCAACTATTTTCCTTTAGTTTGTAAAGGCGGATATTACGGATTAAACTGTGAACAAGAGTGCAGTAAATGTAAAAATGGAACATTCTGTCATAACATCACAGGGATCTGTCCTCTTGGATGTCAAAATCACTGGAATGGATCGAAATGTGATGGTAAGAGATAACCTTGCTTTTAAATGACAAACCATTTTTAACGTTGCCAAGATTATTGTAAAGTTGCATTATTATACTATATGATCTTTAGAAATCGCAATTATCTAAAATCATTTTGAAAATTTATGTTCGTTTTGTCTTTCCTCATAGTTTGTGAAAATGGCTTTTATGGTACCTATTGCTCTACGAAGTGTGGTCGTTGTAAACCTGGAACGTATTGTCACAATGTAACAGGAATTTGTCAAGAAGGATGTAATGATAATTGGGACGGTGTTAAATGTAACTGTATGTACTTTTGAGCAAAAAAACAAAACAAAAAGACACTTTTTTGCGTGTCAAATTATTTAAATAATTCATAATATAAATTGTCTCAATACTTCCATAGAATGAAATTTTTTAATAATGGTGCATATTTTACATTTTTCTTTATTTAATTATCAATATATTGTTATTGTTAGGCAAACTTAACGAATTTAAAATAATGTTGTTTTTTTTCTTCGAACTATCAATATATTGATTCTGTTTATTGTTCTTTAATATATATGTATCCTAAAATGTATTTTGGAAGTGTGTAAAAATGGATTTTATGGTGACAACTGCAGAAAGACATGTGGTAATTGTAAACCTCGAACGCATTGCCACGATGAAACAGGAGTTTGTCTAGAAGGATGTGATGATCATTGGAATGGTTCTCAATGCAATGGTATGATGTTATGATGTCCAGTAAATTTAAAAATTACGAGAAGAAAGAATAGAAAATCGATATCTTCCATAGCAAGGGGGGGGGGGGTATAAATATACAGTGAAGAAGAACAAGAGCATTTGATCTGCAGAGATATTCAGGGACGCGCGTAAATCCTAAGTGTAAATGTTCTTATATGGTCATATGAACATGATGATATGAAGTAAATCACAATGTTCAGTGACACAGCGCGCTTATGCTTGCTTACTTATCCCGTCTCCTTTCTTAAAACAAGCCTCAAGATGAAGTTCGGCTACATAAAAATTGTTTACATATATTCTGCTTCTGATAATATCTATAAGTGATATTGGTAGAGAGGGTCACTGTACAAATTTGAATAATTTTTTTTATGGATATTATAAAATTTTTATGCATAATGAAAATAATTTAATTTTATTGAGCAACCCTTTCTAGCAATAATATTTAAAGATATTTTCAGAGGCGGAATGAATGCTTCGTTCATTTAGCTGTCCTTCATATCGGAACGTGTTGCAAGGGGGGGAGACGGCAAGCATTAGCACATCATGTCAATAAAAATGAGGTTACGAAGTACACGTCATAGAATATGTCAGCGGTTCAAATGATCTTCTTAGCATGACGTTCACATGAAGTTGTCTTTTATGAAAATATTTCAACAGATAACTCTAGTTCACACGAGGACTCTTCTGAAATGATTGAGTCATTAACTTTAACTCCATATTAAAAGAAAATATTTCTTGATCTTCATATATTTTGAGTCGAAATTCTATAAAACTTACACAAAAAGAAGTCGCTAAAATAAATAAGAGATGTTTGTGAAACCACTATGCCCCCCCCCCCCCCCTATAATTTTATGGAATTTTTCAAAGTCCAAGGGCATAACTCTGTCAAAAATTGCTCGATCGTACCTAAAACAAAACTTGACCTAGATATTCTTATGATAAATCTGTATGCCAAATTCCATATGAGTATGTGTACACAGCTAATTGTGCCACGTACGTGTAACGTATGGTAGCACATACCACGTACGTGAAACGTGCGGTTGGAATACACATATGTGTTACGTACGTTTCACGTACGTGTTACATATGGTATGTGCTACCACGCGTTACACGTATGTTTATAAACGCATGGTTTACATGTGTATTGTCAACCACACGTTACACATACGTTAATGAACATGTGGTTTACATGTGTATTGTCAACCATACATTACACATACGTTAATAAACACACGGTTTACATGTGTATTATAAACCACACATTACACATATTTCACACACAGGATTTACATTTATCATCAACCACACGTTATACATACGTTAATATATGCATGGTTTACATGTATTAAAAACAACACATTACATGTACATTAATGACAAGTATGAGTGTTATCAGCTATGTTACATGTAGGTTAATAAAAATTGTTTTACATGTGTGTGAAAAGCTGGCTGTGTTTGAGAAGTCTGTATATTTTCTATATTAATGGTACTTTTACATACATGAATATGATAAATGTAGGTCAACTATAATTAAATTCAATCCTTTTTAATTTGTTTAATTAATTAGTAAAATTATTATTTAATTTTTGTCAACAAGTGAAAAAAATCCCTAAAAGTTTTATTGTTGCTGAGACTATATAATATTCTTAAACTGGTGACATTTTCAAATACTGTAACAGGAACTTTTTGTACAAAAGTACACCTCAGACCAAATACTTTTTTTTACTTAATAGTTCAGAGTGAATTTGGAGAACTAATCAAGATAATGTTTAACAATCAACAGGTCTGACACAATCTCTTGATTAAGCTTTATAGCTTGAAATAGCTATATAGCTTTATTAAGCTATTCAAAATAGCTTGATAAAGCTATTTATATGCAGGTTTTCACAAAAATGTTATTTGTACAAAATAGACAAAAAGTCGCAAGTATTTGACCATTCATATGTAATATGGGTTATCAAATCAACAACCCAAAACCAAGATAGTTCAAACATTGCATCATTTGAATACTTTTAAGCAAAAGATGAATTTCCATTGTTTGGGTAACTGTACACTACCTTGTGTGAGTTGAGGCATGGATAAGTATGATTGCTTCTCATTGTACTGAATTATTACCAATCAATTATCTTGTTGACCATAATTGGCCTCCTTTATAATTTCATTGAAGAGGTAACTGTATCAATTGCTTTATATAGCCCCCAAAACTTTTAGAACTTTGAGTACAAAGTCTCTTAAGGAGACGCAATTTGATGAGTGATTTTTACATGCATTATTTTCATAAGAGTTCAAGGTTGAATATCATCACTGCACCAAGGTGCGACTTTTTGTACATACTTGGAAAATAACACATTTGAGAAAAAAGTGTGATAAAATAGCTAAATCAAGCTATTCTGAATAGCTTAATAAAGCTATATAGCTAAATCAAGCTATATAGCTTAATCAGGAGATTGTGCCGGACTTGATCAATAACCTGTAATTCATGAAACAGAGTACTGCGACCAACTTGGTCCAAGTATAAAATCCCTCTTAAAATGGGACCCTAGATCATAAGTTGCGTGGATTTTAATCATTATACTGTAATATATTTTAAAGATTTAACTTTTTTTTCAAAAAAATAATATCATATCATGATCTATGATAATGATGATTAAAACCCAATCACCTCTGAAAGCTCACAGGTGTGTGTATTGTTGACTTCTTGTGCGTGTTTTGCGTCTTTAATGTTCCAATTTATTTCACATTGTTTACCTTACGTCCACTTGCATGACTGACATGGAGTAATCGGTTCGCTTTGGTGTATAATTTACTCTTAGAACAGTAAAACATAGTCTACATACAAGTACACCAATCTCGTAATATGTATATCGGATATCGGTAGAGGCACATAAAATTGAACTCGATCATCGGTAGATATAATCATTCCGAATTCAGGAGCAAAAGCTGAATTTGAAAAACAAAAAAAAAGAAAATCACGATAATTTCACAACAGAACTCAAATGGAATTCACCTAAATAGGTATTACATAATTATACAGTTGGTAGCGTCCGTATAACACTAAATATGTAAAATGTACGTTCCGGAATTTTATTTACGTTAACGGGTGACGTCACTGGTAAGAAGTCTGACGTCTGCAAGATAGTGTCTGGAGTTAGGCTAGGAGTAACGGTGAGGAATATACATAACATCAACAGTTATTTATTTACTTTATATTTCAGACTGTGTTGCATGTAAACTAACGGGTGTGTTTCTTTTATTTTAGTGTATAACCACAGGAGTCGGCAGTTTTATCCATAAAGCAACGTAAACAACAACCAGTGAGCTTCGCGAGCAATGTAAACCTAGTATACCAAATAAGTAAGAAATTATTGACGCAGTCAACTGTCTTGGTCAGCACCCCAGCCCAGATGTGAATCAACACTGGCACATTATATCAAAATTAAGGTGTGGTATAAAACATACTGTTATAAAAAATATTTATTGTAAGATTTTTTTTAGCCTACCAATAAGATGCAATAAAACCCTTGATGGAAAAAGTTCCACCCACCCAATGTATTTCTTTACAAAACATGTAGAGGAAATATAAATTATCTTTTAGGGCAATAAGGGTGTAACACTTATTTTTCAGATGTCTTTTTCATACAGTCCTTATGAATATAAATAATGTATTTTGAGATTGTGATTTTTTATGTGATTTTAAATGTACACTCCAGGATGGTGGCTGAAGCTCATCTCCTATGTAAACACCTAAATGCCAAGTCTGGACTTCAAAAACAGATTCTGAAAGTTTAACCAGCATTATGGTAAAACTCTTAAAAAAGAAATCAAATTTTCTGATCCCATTGCTTTTAGACTTGCAATTTAATACATATAATATCATGTAATGATGTGCATTACATTTCAATCACAAGAGGAGAAAATGTTAAATGTTATCAGTAAAATAAGTAATTTTTCATATTGTTTGTTTTGCTTTACAAGTCTGAAATGCAATTTTTTTTTTACATATATTTTCTTTTTTACCCCAAGGACAAAAAGTATACACTTTGAACAGACACAAAAACATATAGGTCCATGCCAAGCTATGAAAGATTTATGCTGAGGGTAAGTTCTATTATTATATAGAATTTAATTGTCAGACATATGGTTATGTCTAAAATTTTACTGTTGTATTTATATCAGTGATAAGCAATATTTTGCACCTGAGCTGACTTACATGTAATCACAAAAAAATGTTATAACTAATTAGATAACCTGAGTCAGTCATGACCTATTGCTATCTGTTTTTAGCTCACCTGAGCTGAAAGCTCAAGTGAGCTTTTGCTGATCACATTTTGTCTGTAGTCTGTCTGTCTGTCTAGCTGTCCGTCTGTCTGTAATGAAATATATGTAAACTTTCACATTTTCGACTTCTTCTCCAGAACCACTGGCCTATTTCAACCAAACTTGCCACAAACCATCCTTGGGTAAAGGGGATTCAAGTTTGTTCAAATAAAGGGCCACACCCTCAATAAAAGGGAGATAATTAAGAAATAGTGAAAATTTAGTGGGATGTTTTAAAAATCTTCTTCTCAAGAACCACTGGGCCAAAAAAGTTGAAACTTATAGGAAACCTTGTATGTCAAAGTGTAAATTCAAATTTGTTTAAGGGGATGAAGGACACATGGTCACATGACTTTGTTAAACTACGTCATAGTCTCCATTTATGTAAGTGCAAAACGTGTAAAGCATCAGTTCTTGTATAAATTTTTGACAATTTTTTTTCTTTAATTACCATCTTATATTATAAAAAATAATAAGTTTAACATTCTTGTAAACATTAACAAATTATGAAAAAAGATTGATCCACTCCTCTGTTTCTTTAAACTGCGCGTCCAACAAGTCGGTGACGTCATACACGATCTGCTAGTACAGCAAGATCATACTCAGTGAATTCAAGGTCGGTATTATTATGTAAAAACAGGTCATAATCAGTATATGATGAAGTATTTTGAGAAACGGGGAACACAAAAATTATTTTTGCATGGCTGATGACGGAAATCTTACGTAGGTATATCTTATTTCGCTTATTTAGCTTACATGTGACGTCATAGTTGGTTTTTCCCGTACTCGAGAAATGTAAACATGACAAGTTTTTGTCCTGCTTATGTCGTCTTTAACGATGTCCTGTGCAATATTTAGGTCAGCTTCACCATTCGAAATTTTTACAGTTAATCAATAATTTGAAGGACTTGCATTTCAACGTAAATTTAGAAATATTGAATGATAGGATTTTTTGTAAATTACGGTTTTTGTTGTTTAAGTTGTCTTAAAAAGTTCGTAGTTTTCCCTATCCAGATGCAGTGTGATAGACGAAACTTGCCTTTTCGAATTTTAAACCCAATTCATACTCTGAAATATTTTAAAAGATACATGATCACTTACATATTTTTTATATATGCTTTAAAAATCCAATTATGGACAGAGTAATGAGCCCGGAAACATGGAGAATTAAAACTCCACTTAGATACTGTAGGGCATAATATTTGTCAACCAATATCTCTAAAATAAGGTAAGAAACCTAATGATATAACTGCTTTAAGATATGTGGGACATACTTAATAAGAAATATACAAAATATAAAAAAAAATTGAATGACAAGTATTTTTTCAGCTAAAGGTCCTTCTTCCCCTTAAATCATGAGCCCTGGGTTTGGTTGGGGCCACAATGGGGGATCAAAGTTTTACATAGGAATATATAAGAAAAAATCTTAAAAAATCTTCTTCTCAAGAACAGCAAAGCCTTGTTTAGTCATATTGATAAGGAAGCATCATCAAGTAGTGTAGATTCAAGTTTGTTCAAATCATGACCCCCCAGGGGTAGGGAGGGGCCACAATGGGGATCAATATTTTACATAGGAATACATAGGGAAAAAAACTTTAAAATTCTTCTTCTCAAGAATAGCAAAGCCATGAATAGTCATTTTGAAATGGAAGCATCCTCAGGCTGTGTAGATTCAAGTTTGTTTAAATCATGATCCTCTGGGGATAGGATTGGACCATAACGGGAGATCAAAGTTTTACATAGAACTAGATGAAATCCCGCGCAAGCGCGGGGAATTGAATTTATACCACTACCGACAGAAAAAATCTAATAATAATATTATATATATTGTAGTTTCTACTGACAGCCTACAGGCTTATAACTGGAAGAAATACTTTGTGAAGTAGAAGTACGTCTCCACCCCCACCCCCCCACCCCCCCCCCCACCCCGCCCGTGTAAAACTTAAATAACAATATCATTAATTGCCGTTTATTGAGAAACCTGTTATATACTATGTTATGGATATTGTATATACTATGTTATGGATATTGTACTTCAGATGCTCTTATTTCATTTCCGTCAAGAATAAAAGCAGTGAATATGCACATTTTACTGAGAAATAGATTTTTTTGGGTAAAAATTCACAGGTACTTGGGTCTTGGTTTATAAATATGTATGTACCTTATTGATATGTAAAAACTGTACCTTACCTCTTTTTTTAACATATCAATAAGGTACATAAATATTTATAATCCAAGACCCAAGAACCTGTGTAAAAATTAGCTTTTATATAACGCCCTATGAATACAATGGCGGATTTAGAGGGGGGCCAGCCCCCCTCCCATTTTGTGTCCAAAATATACATAAAATTTAATAAGTCAATTTTTTTGGTGTGTGTCCGTGACCCCTACCCCAATCCCAAACTGGTTGCCCCCCCCCCCTTTCAAGATTCCTGGATCCGCCACTGCAATGGGCCGAGTATTTGATACAAAAGACTGAATTTCAAAAAAAAAACTGAAATGTATTGATTAAAGCAAAATTTTACAGCATAATTGTATTTGAATAATGCCTAATTCATTAATATTCTCTTTTCATGTAAGCAAGTTTATTACGAAGTACAAATTGTACTTCGGGTTCGTTGCCACGATGCTCTCAATGAGGAATATATATACAAATTTTACCGATAAATTTATTAGGAAAACCTACTACATATATGTAATAGTAATATATAAATATATTCACAACTTACAGTGTTATCAATGATTTACCATTATTTCAAAGACCATTCACACAAAAGCTTTTTTATGTTAAAGCAGCTATAATCACCTCGTTTTTCTTTTTAACATCGGGCTCGATGCTATATGATGTTCTAGAAGTTTCCGTCAATATTACGATCGGTGAATGACGAAAATAATCTGCACATTTCCCTTTTTAATCGATTATCACAACTTATTTCTTTTATATCATTTAAATCAAGTTTTGATTGAATAATTCAGTAATAACGTTTAATGAAATAAATAAACGATTGCTTGTTGTCAGTTTCATTAAAAATTGCCAGTAACTTAGATCCGCCAACCGGAAACGCCACCGTACTCACGTTTTTGCTATTTCATGGCTGTTTATAGAAAATAAAAGTAGACTTTTAATTTAATGTACGATACTTACAATGCAAGTGAAATCTAAATATAGTTTACGGACATCATCTTGTATCGTGTGTATTCTTAGAGGAGTAAGTAAGAACTCTGGTGCACCCGTTTCGGAGTTTATTTGCAAAATTTATTAATTTATAAGTATAGATATATAGGAAAAAATCTTCTTCTAAAGAACAGAAAAGCCATGATCAATCATGTTTATATGAAAGCATCATCAGGTAGTGTAGATTCAATTTTGTTCAAATCATGAACTCTGGGGTAGGGAGAGTCCACAATTGGGGATCAAGTTTTTACAAAGGCATATGTAGGGAAAAACCTTTAAAAAATTTCTGCTCAAGAACAACAAAACCATATGTTATATTAATATTTCTTGTGGCTTGCGGGTGTGTCATCACCTTGACCCAAGGTCATTTGGGCAAGTTCAAGGTCACTGACAGAAAAAAATCATAATTTGTGTTTACACAAAGATTGCTTATGACCTAAAGGTGTGTCATGACCTGACCCAAGGTCATTTGGACAAGTTCAAGGTCACTGACAGAAAAAGTTCATAATTCGTGTTCGGTCTGTATCTTTCCTATGGAGGATAATTTTGGATGTTGGGAGTATCCACTTCACACAAAGATTGTTTATGACCTGAGGGTGTGTCCTGATCCTGACCTATAGTCACATACTGTAGAAAAAATGGATAAATAATGCATCCATACTTTCCAACAGAGAAATACTTCAAAAATGGTTATTAATTTTTCAATGTAATAAAAAACAATATTATTATTAGTATTGCTGTTTTACTAGGCTATGCCAAAGTTTCATTCATTAAAAAAATATAATGAGCAATTACTGGTAAATTTTCTTTCTAAATGTATAAACAATTTTTGAACACCTTTTAGATCCTAAAATACTAGTATTAGTGACTTGGCATCTTCTCTGAGAAACCCAGTGGGGGGTATTTGTCCATATTGGACAGTTCTAGTTTAGTTCTAAAGGAAGTCAACCAGGAGTTATCTGTAGAAAATAATAATGTTCTGAAAAAAAAAACTATGTGTTGTTCCATATGCAAATTCATTTAATATTTTCTTTTTCTTTACAGATGAAAGGGAATTGCAGAAGAATGAATTGATGTTAACATCTCAACATTAAAATTGGCTTAAATTTGAATATGTCTTTTGTTGTGATTGCCTAAAGAGCAATTAGGATCAGGAAATTTGAGGTGAAGGATATCCAGATATGTACCTTCAAAATGTGGATCATTCAACAGATGAAAAGAAAATAAGCCCCTGAAGAAAATTATGTCAAATGCATGAAATGAATATTTTAATTGCACATCATTTTTGTTTCACGTATGTTTACAATATATATGTGAAAAACAATGTTCGGTGGTCAAAACATATGTTTAACCATGGTTTGGCACATGTATGGTACTTATACATTTATCATATGAGCAGTGCATTTAACAAACATGTTAAACGCATGTTTCTAAAAACATACGTTACACACACGTTGAACGTACATTATTCATACGTGAACCATATGAATAACGTATGTGTGCAACATGTGTGTAACGTATGGTAGTCAATACGTATGTTTAACGTATGTGTCACGCATAATATTCATACGTGTGAAAACGTACGTTTAGCATACGTGGTGCTTTTTTCATGTGATACGTACGTGAAGTCACGTACGTATCACATACGTTTAACGTACGTGATACGTACGTGGCACATTTTGCTGTGTAACCTCTGCAAAATGATCGGAAACTGCAAATAATTGGAATTTTTAACAGTCCAAGGAGCATAACTCTGTCAAAAATTGTCCGATCGTACCCAAAACAGAAACTGACCTAGATATTCTTATGATAAATCTGTACATTAAATTTCATTGTGTACAACATCTGCGAAGAAAATTAACGGAAACTGTTGGTGGAACAACAGACAGACAGACTTGAAGACCGACCGACAGACAGCAGCAAAGCAATATGCCTTCCTTTCTTCGAAAGGGGGGGGGGGGTTAAAAGTAACAACTTACAATGTGTGCATTGGACTTAGTATCTCCTTTACTACGTGTAAGATAATGATTTTTTTATTGTATTTCGTGACTGCACCGGTTAACCCTTACCGGTTAAACGCATTAATATTCGTTTAAATAACAATAATAAAGTATTGTTTAATTATTTCTTGTTTTTATTTCTTGTTCTTTTTTGGTAAATAGATATGCCGATTTTCTTCCAAAGGCGTTCATCAGAAAGGAGAATAAATGCAAGTCTCTATAATTCTCAAACAGGCCTCGTAACATAAGAGTAAAACAATGCAGTCAGTACATATACGTGGGTTATTAGAAAAGTTCGCGGACACATTGATTTACGGAAAATAAATTGTGTTCTTTGATGAATGACGTATATTTAATCAAATTTTTATCTTTTGTTTATTTGTATGTAAAAAAAATCAGGTCAATATACTAAAATTGAAAATATACAACGGTTTTTACTGTGCGGGCATAGGATTCACGGTACAATTACTTGACGTTTTATGAGTTAGGTGATGTAACGGCCTGATTCCAGACCTGTTATTCTTTTTCAGAAAATCTAAATATCTTTCATTTCTATTGAGTTTTCGTGTCTTTTTCTTACTTACAAATCAAATAACTTTATCAAGACATGTTATATTTTTTTCTAAAATGTCTTTTGTGGCGAATCGAATATTTTTGAGATCTTAAAAGCAATGTCTACCCAGTTCAGCGATCAGGTATAAGAAACAATATAATATCCATGTGCGCAACGTCCATGCGATAAGTAGGACATTGGAGTATCGCAGGAATTGATAATCAAAAATGTCAATCCTTCCATTCTTACAAAGTTGCTACCACTTAAACACTTTGGTACTAGATATGTGTAGGCAATCCCAAGCAGCATATAAAAACAATTTAGTCTCTTTTCCTGTCTGCAGACATATTTTTTAATCAGCTCCATGCTTCAAAACGTTCAATGACTTTCCCATTCTTGACTTTGTTTTTATGCATTGATCATCTATAATTAATGATAAAACTCCTCCAGTATAATCCAAACTTTCGCCAAGTGACGTTTTATGAATATTTTAGTGAAAAGTGTAATAATATAAATTTTTATGTGCCACAACAGTGCAATTTTTAATTTCAAAGAAAGGTCTCTGTAATGTAAAGGTGCGAAGAAGTAACATGATCCGTGAAACATCTTTTTTCTAAATGAACTAGCTATATATATATTTTTAAAGATCATCAGAAAATACCAAATCTATGCATATTGATTGGAAAATACGTATAGTTTTTATCTGCAGAGTTTTACTGATTTCCTGCAAATAACGCGCTCACAATAGATGTTTTCTAACAACTCTCGTACATGTATGTTCACATGGAATGCGAATTATGAATAATTATACTTTGAACATTTCTTCCTGAAGCTTGTAAGAGCGGCTATTACGGACAAAACTGTGACAGAACTTGTGGTAAATGTAAAAGTGGAACCATATGCGATTACATCACCGGAATCTGTCCAGAAGGATGTCAAGGTCAATGGAACGGATCAAACTGTGATTGTAAGAGATAGTTATTCATATACGTAAGAGATTAAAAAAAATAACCATGCATTTCAATGGTGTGTACAATGTAAAATGGAATATTAAGAAATCAGTAATAGCTTTATGTTTATATTGAAATTAAATTAAATATTGATATAAGATTTTTTTTTCTAAAGTATGCCAAGATGGATTTTATGGTGAAGACTGCACGAGGACGTGTGGTCATTGTTTTTCGGAAACTTTCTGCAATAAAATAACAGGAATTTGTCATAAAGGATGTGATGTTCATTGGAACGGTTCTACATGTAACGGTAAAAAACAACAACGCATGCAGAAAATACACTTCTATAGCTTTTTCATGTATGTTTTGAGAGCCTCAATTTTCCCATATCATAAATAATTTTCAAAATACCTCACGTTTTTCAATCTTTTAAAAAAATAATTGTATTGTAAATAAAACTTGTTTATGTTTTAGGTCACATGAAACCTTCAAATGACCTATTGCTATCACTTTTGTCTGTCATTGTGCGTTTACTGACGTATACTGCATGTCGTCCGTACATTTTGTCATTTTATTTTTGTTTTTGAACTTTTTTACCGATTTCTATAAAATTGACATAAAACATCTTTGGGCGAGGTAAAAAAAATTTGAATCTCATTTCCATACTCCCTTAGGTTTAATGGGCTGGGCTAAAATAAAAAAAAAATAAAATAAAATCTGCAACCTTTGAAAAACTTCTTCCAAAATTGTGAATACAAGGTTTTAATGAACCAGAATGTATTTTACGGAAATAAAGACTCCTCACCACTTGGCCAAGGGTTCTGGTGCTGAGCAGAGTAATACTGATTATGAAGGGGAAATTTTTACTCCATTCAGAAAACTCTTCCAATTTAAATTACTTTAAAATGTGATTGTAAGATCAACTAACTAAAAAAAAAGATTTTTTTTTATAATTCAAAAAGGATTTTATAGTTTTTTATATTGTAATGTAAATGAAAAAAATGTAAATTTACTAAAGAAAATCGAGACAAAAGTATTTTTCTTTAATTTGAATATTATTGAAACATAAAGAAATGCCTAATTAAGAGGGATTGTGCTTGGTTTACTATCGGTAAATTGTGTCTGGTGATTAGCACAGTCAGGTTAAAACAAATTAATAGATTTACCTAATGAGTTGTTGCTGAGTACTAATTCAATTATTGAGTTTATTCTGATCATCATATTTCTACATCGATTTGGAGAAACATATTTTCATCCATAAAGATATTTCGGATTTTTTTAACTATTTCTTTTTTTGTTTGGGCCCTTTACAGAAAGGTATTATACTCGAATGTCCGTTGAAACTCTTACTCCTTCTGATTATGAACCTTTTTAGTGTGTAAAAATGGTTTTTATGGTGACAACTGTACAATGACATGTGGTCATTGTAAAGCTGAATTGCATTGCCACAACATAACGGGCATATGTACTGATGGATGTAGTAATCACTGGGACGGTCCTCAATGCAACGGTAAGTTTAAAAAAAATGAACATCATAAACCTCATATAATTAACATAATCAAAATTAAAATCCATTCACCACAATTAGATAAAAATGTCAACGAATATATAATTTTATGAATTATTTGGATACTCTTGCATTTGAAAACAATTAAGCATTAAGGCAAAATCATATTGATTCCAGTAATTTCAAAAATATTTTTTTAGCCATATCAGTATGTAAATTGCTTCTGTATGAGACTTCGTTTAAAATAAATAAACTATATTCCTAATGGAATGAATCTTCTAAAATGTGCATTTAGATGCTTGTGAACTCTTCTAAGAACATTAAATTTATGTCATATAACTGTAGTTTGCAGAGTTGGCTTCTATGGAAAACGTTGCGAAAAGCCTTGTGGGCGTTGTGCAAATGAAACATATTGTGATAAGATTACAGGGAAATGTCCGGAGGGTTGTCAGGATCATTGGAAGGGAATCAAGTGTGATGGTAAGTGGAGATTTTTATTCACTTAGTCATAAGTCTATTTACAGTCTACAAATGCTTGTCAAAAATATGAAAGTCGACTTATTAAATGATATTTAAATTTTACAATCACTACCGCAAACACTGATAAATAAAGCAATTCGCTGATTCAATAACGCGTGTTCTTTGTGACAGAGTAAAACCAATGTATACTGAATTACAGAAACAAAAATAAAACATCTATACTTTTAGTTAGGGATGCCAGAATATTTATTTTCTTTATTCGACTGCAGTATTTGTAGATAGTCGAATATTCGGAATATTTTCGGAAAATAAAATATAATTTAAAAGTTCACATGACGTATTCATAATTCAAAAACCCTTTTACTTACAAAGTAACTTCAAATGTCTATATGTTACAGACAGATGCCCAAAGCTAGGCACCTAACCTGTGGGAAGCGTGTTTATTTTAGATCGCTAATATCTCCAAAATGTAAAATTTCCCCGTCAATAACATTCACAAAACGGTATGTAAAGTCAGTTGTTTTTTTTTTTTACGTAAGCGTCGCCCGCGTGGCGCAGTGGTTAGAGCGTTCGCTCTAGAATCGCGGAATAAGGAGTTGATCCTTACGTCACGGGTTCGAATCCCACTGTGGGACGTGGAGACCGGTCCTTCGGATGGGACTATAAACTGAGGTCCCGTCTCGCAGTAGGTGCTGGCACGACAAAGATCCCTCACTGCTCAATGGCCCAGAGTGCCGAGTAAAGGTCAAAATTTGTAGCTCTCCACTGGCAAGTGGTGGCGTCTCCATATGAGTGAAAAATTCTCGAGAGAGACGTTAAAAAAACAATAAACAATATTTAAGTAAGCATTAAAAAATTGCAAACACACACCATCCACACGTCAGTTGCCTGTGATATTCTTAAATAGTACTTACCTTTGTTTTGTTTATTTTTCTTACAAGGTCAATTATGAAATAAACGTAAATATCATTTTTGTATAAGTCTTGCGTAGAAATGCAAATTGTGAAAATTAGCGTGATAATAAGTTTGAAGACCTAATTTTAAGTATGTTGTATTTCTTTATTTTCAGGGGCTCTATCTCCTGTCGATATCAATGCAGGTGAGATCGATTTAAATACATCATTATTTCGGATTAGAATACATGAATACGTATTCATCAAATGATATGAGGTAGATATTTTAAGATTCCAATTCAGACGATAGCCGTACTAAGTCGACAGATTGTGTTATTTAATATCCCAAAATTCCCAGTTATGTAAACGAAGTATTTTCAAATTCGACAATTAGAATAAGCATGTTTAATACAGAAAAAAAATAAAAAATGATCTGTTTCTTAGCTAGACTGTTTCTGCTATAATAAACTAAGCTTTGACAAATAATTTTTTTTTTACATAATTTATGTTTTATTTGTAGGTGACGGGGTTACAAATCCTTCATCTGTAATAATTTCCATTTTAGCAACACTTCTTGCTGTAATTGTTTTATACCTAGGGGCTAGATTTGTGCACAACAAACGAAAGATATGGAAAATAGGAAATAATCAAACAATGAATATTCAAGCAGTGTCACTGGAAAAGCCCCAATTTCACAACCAAATAGCAGATCACAAGGAGGACCATACGTATCATGAAATAGATTCGTCAATTTATGATTATGAAGATATACATACCTACACAAACAAAGTGTGATTTTGACAACAATTGTTTTTTTTGTTTTTTTTTTCATTTAAACCCTGAAATTTCATTTTACTGAAGTAAAATGAGTATAGTTTGAAAAGGCTGAAGGTTGTTGTCAAAATTAGCAATAATTACATACCAACTATTTCTAAAAGGGGGCAAGCTACTGACCGAAAAGTTGATGATACAAGGATATCAGTAGTCTCGTTTGAAGTAAACATTTATCGAATTCCATTGTCGATACAATACACATGTCAGCTATCAAATCAATATTTAAATCGAATGTTGACTGACGCTTTACAGGGGATGCTTATACTCTTCAATGGCACCCGATCCTACCTCTGATGTTAACTTGTCCTAATCCTCATTGTTCCAATGGACATATGAGATGGATTTTTGTTCGTTATCTTCATATATAATTTCATGAAAAATATACGCTCAGAAATGGCAATACATTTAAAAGACAGATCATTATTGTCAAATATGTATAAGAACGCAGTTTTATTTTCATTTATCCTTCTAATTAACCTTCTAATTACAATTTTTCTAAACACTAGGAAAAGGGGTAAAATTTCCCAGCATTTCTTTTATTACTTCTTTTTAGCTTATTTTTATTTGATTTTTTTCACTTTTAATTGAGTCGTCCCATGCGAAAAGAACACTTACGTATTTTGACCTCATAATGAAAAAACAAGGGTAAGGATAACGTCATAATATGTACATATGTAATTTGCACAATCTGTTAAATATATTTTTCAATTTCTTACAAGAATGTTATCAATAAATATCTTTATATTTTCATTATTGTATATACAATTGTAAGTCATTAAAATGTTTAATAAAAGGAATATGATCTTTTTAGCATAGTTTCATATAAAAAGACATTTCGAATATTTCAAATTCAATCTGGCTGATATAATTCCATAAAATTATTATAACGCTTGACAAAACTCTCTTCCCATATTGACTGTATTTGTATTGACAAAACTCTCTTCCCATATTGACTGTATTTGTATACATACTTTACAAACTGACATCAGAACCTGGCTCGAAATAAAAGATACTTTTCTTATAAATATTAAGCCATCGGACAACCTTAACATAGATGCGTTTTCTACACTTTATACAACCATTCCTCTCAATAAATTAAAAACTACGCCTTTTGGAATCATAGACAAATGTTCCTTCAATAAAAAGATGCCACTAATCCTACTCCTTTATTATCGGACCTGTTCCCATGAAGCAGAATTTATTCAAAACCTTTTATAGAAGAAGAAGAAAACACTCGCTATGGCTTTCAGCTCTATATTTTGATATATCGACTATGTATCATCAATTATTATTAATTACATGTACTTTCATTCGTAGGTCGATTCGATGTATCCCAGGTGATCGGAAGGTTGTGTGTTCGAATCACGGCCGCGACTGACTTAAGTCGATAAAAAATAGGTAGCAAGTGTTCCTTCGCCAAGTCCTCGGCACTTTAAAGTAAAAGTTGCGGGTCATTCGGATGAGACCGAGCCCCATCGTCACGGAAGGCGTTGGCAAGATAAAGAACCCTCACTGCTCAATGGCCCTGGGTGCCGAGTAAAGGTCTAAATTTGAATCCCTTCACAGGTATTTGGAGACGTCTCTATATGAGTGAAAAATTCTCGAATGGGACGTAAAACAACATACAATCAATTAATCAATCGATATATCCCAAAGAAATGGAAATAAAAAACAACAGAGTCTGCCACATCTATTTCAATTTTGAATAGAATAAGGGCAAACTAATAATATAATTAAATTGTATGACAAACGAGATTACGACAATTTCCTTTTTATGTAGTGATTACTCGCTATCACTTGCATATGGTGTTTACATCTCCTCGATACTGAAGATCTTTTTTTTTTTAACCGAGACAGTCTTTAGCCAGATAAGTTAATTTTACAGGATTTCAACAATCTCATTTAAAGTCAGCTTTTCCTTAATTCCATTTTCGTTAATGTGAACATGTTGGCAAATATAACTTAACATTAAGTTTTATTTTCATACAAATAGTTATACCTTTGTTTTTATACTGATTCTGAGTACGGATTGATATGTGTACCCGATCAATAGATAGGGTTCACGGCGGGTGTGACCAGTCAACACGGGATGCTTATTCCTCCTAAGCACCGCCACTGAAATTTCCAGGGGTCCGTGTTTTATGCTCTCTTCACAGATTTGTGTTGGTTATAGAATTTTTCAGACCGATCACTCTTCGTTAGTTTCACTTTTTTTATTGACTCTGCATTCGATGGTCAATTAACAAGTGCACAAACCCGCAGTAAAATAATCAATATTAAAATAGTAAAGCAAATATATAAGGGCAAACATAAAATCAACCCAATCAAAGATTCAATCAATATTCACTAAGCAAATTTGACAACCGATGTTATCAACTTGTCAACACAGCCAGTCTTTATCATCATGATAGCAATTAGACGGCTACAAATTACCACCTCTATTAGCAAAAGATCAAAAGCCCCTGAAAATTTTGAAAGATTAGGTCATCTTCTCTAGTGAAAAGTGCAGACCATCACCATTTTATTTTCTAAGCACAAACCAATGATGAAAGAATAGAACTGGCCATTCTATCAGGTCTTTAATATACATGTATTTTTTCCCAGATATTTCTTGCGATTCGCCACTTTTTTTCTTGGTATGGGGCATAATGGTATAATTTTTGTTACAGGAAACAGTGATCCCATATCTTCCATTAAAAATCAATGTAAATAGATACAACGAGTACCTTGTAAGGCCAATATTGTTTGCACTGCAATGCACATTTAAGAAATGAGGATGCTCCTCTATATGTTTTGGGTGCTTTACTTTTGCAACAGGTCTTGCATTTTTGATCTCCAATTGCTTTGACACCAGATCTCAGTTTCTGACATTGCAAGATTTAATCCCTCTATCCGATTCATGGCATCGGTAGTTGATGACTGGTGATTTGACCACCTAAACTTTGTCGGAACATGCAAAACTTAATGTATCTTAGATATTGATATATTGTAAAAGCTGTGTAAGTTTTTTTTTTGGGAAAAAGTCACACTTTAACTATTGACCTGGGGCAAAGTAATTGGTGAATTTCGGATATGTTTTGCATTGCCTAAAAGCTTAATACTCTAATGACTCTATTATATTATCTGACATGTCCTGTTGAGCTAGTAAGGTTGCTGCACGAAATCTATGCAAATGCAATGTAAAGTGCCTACCAATTCAAAGTTCCTTTTAATGAAGATAGGCGTCGATAATTGATAAAAAGGTTTAAAAGAATAATGTCAAAAGAGAGCCCCGATTTTGCAAGCCTAATTTTTAGGTTATCCTGGATAGGTAATACCAGACTTGACAAACCCATCGATGTCTGTGACAGGAATCTAATACCTCTACCTAACATATCTGTTTTAGAATGTTTTGCAAACAGGACAATTGCGTTATTTTCTATGTAAATGCATCCATCTTGGATGAATTTACTAGCAGTGTTTCCTTGTTTCAGGTCGCCTGCAAGGCGCAGTGGTTAGAGCGTCTGCTCTGGAGTCGCGGAGTAAGGAGTTGATTCTTACGTCGCGGGTTCGAATCCCACTGTTTATATATTGATCTGTTGGATTTAACCAACAACAAACATACATGCAATAGTAAGTATTGATGTAGTTTAAAGCTATCCAACAGTTTAAAATAGCAAATCATTTCATTTTGTGGTAATTTGAAGAACATATATATTTGTGTGATGTCATAGTAAGCATTTCCCGTAAAAATTAGGCCCCGCCTCCTTATTGCAGCCTTAACTGTGCTGCAAAATAAAAAAGAAGAAAAAATCTCTTCTTCGCCAAAATGTTCACGTTTTTTTTTTTAAATAATTTTTCTGCCCTTTAGCCTCTCACTTGTTGGTTTGTTCTGTTTTAATGATCAAGAAAAGACACCTTGCTTGCTGACAGCAGTAAGTTTAAAATTGATAAGGCTAGAGTTTGTTTGTAAAACTTTACAGTTACCTATTTTATGTTCAAATATATAATACCGTAATTCAGTTTCAATCTGCCTTTGATTTGTAAAAACTTTTTTTTTTTATTCTTGAATTCATGTCTATCTACATTTGTTTTCCAAATGCAGTATACATGTAGAGATAACGAACAGTATTCAAACTCAAAGTCCACGTAAACAATACAAATCACGAGAAGAACAAATACCGACCTCACAAAAGAGTTCAGATGCCATGGAGGAGTAAGCATTCCCTGTTGA
Organism: Saccostrea echinata; assembly: GCF_033153115.1. Taxonomy (NCBI): domain Eukaryota; kingdom Metazoa; phylum Mollusca; class Bivalvia; order Ostreida; family Ostreidae; genus Saccostrea; species Saccostrea echinata. Next base: position 17,582,588 of record NW_026889754.1, on the reverse strand, counting down.
CCAGTCACACACGCCGTGTGTTCCTTGTCAGGATCGGATAACAGAAAATTCCGTAGAAATTTCAGTGTGTAAATAATGGCCTAAAATCGGTATGAAAAAAGTAAGCATTTGATCTAATGATGGATTGTATTTGTTGATAAGGCCATTGTATTGACCAAAGAAATTGCAAAACGATGACTTTAAACAAGACTGCTGATATCCCTGTTTTATAAACCTTTTTCTTAGTAGCTTGCCTCGAAGAGCATGCTCTTGTGTATCGAATCAACTTGGAGACATGAATCCCACATGAGGTGATTAGGGTATATTGCTAAAAATTAAGGGAAGTTGTCAATCAAATTAAATTATAAAGAAACTACTATCAATATGATATGTATGGACATGTATGAACAGGATTTCAGCTCTCCGAATGAGGAAATAAACTTTGTGGACAGACCACTAAGTTCACAGGGTGCACAGGGCACAAGTTGTGTAAAAATGTTAATCAATTTCCTAAATGATTGGTTGATTTTTTTGGTTTTGTTTATCGTCCCATTCGAGAATATTTCACTCATATAGAAACATCAACATATACCGGGGAACGGCTTCAAATTAAGAACTTTACTCGGCACTCAGGTCCTTTGAGCAGTGAGGGTTCTTTCACGCACCAATGTCTGCCGTGACAAAGGGGTCTCAGTTTTTAAGGTCTCATCAACAGGACCCGCAACTTTCACTTTAAAGTGCAGAGCGCCTGGCAAAGGAACAGTTGTTACCTATATAAATCGACTTAGGTCAGTCGCAGCCAGGATTGGAACTCAGGACCTTCAGATCACGGAGTGGTCGCTCTACGGACTGAGCTACTCAGACGGTTATATCTTAAATGAAGTACGAATCAAAGCAAGGGCACCGCAAAGCGGAGCATCCCCTCGCAAAGAGAATATCTGTACATCAAGGCAGCATTTGACATCGATCCCGATGCAAATTACGTCACCTTTTCGTACAATGACAAACTAGCACACACACACACACACACACAAGTGCGTTACTATATCCACTCCACCTCCGTTGCGAGGGGATAATAATCATCTTGAAGACAAATTAAAGTTTGTGATATTTTAAAAGGCGCATATTAAAAAGTAAATGCCAAAACCCAGCCTGATTTAAATCAGTCATTGCTAATACATGTACCATCTTTAGAAAATGTGTGATCAAGCGCCTTGGGCTCAATTCTTGTTCACTTCACCGCGTCAAACCTAAAACTCTAACATAGGTAATTACAACTCCTTCGCCAATTGCCCGGAACAAGAAGTGAAAGTCACGGGTCATTCTCGGTGAAATGTGAAAAAATGGAGGTCCACTTCAGGATAGCTGCTGTCAAAGTAAAGAATTCTCACTGCTTTATGGTCCTAAATTCCGAGTATAGGTCTAAATTTGAAGCCTTTCTCAAGCATATTGAGACGTCTCTATACGAACGAATATTCTTGAATGGGACGTAAAACAACAATATTATTATAAATGTTTAATTCAAAAAAGAGAGCCTATATAGGATCTTTTAAAATAATGATTTCGATGTAACGAACTGTGAATTTTTTAAACAAATTTAATTCCTGATTACAATGAAAAATGCGGAAAACATTGAGGCAAATGATTTTTTTTTTATTGAAATGCAGGATGATATATACGTATATTGTCAATTACTAGCTTTTTTTCATACAATGTCAAACCTCATATTTCCACAGCTATTATCATCTAATTTGTTTAAAAGATAAAGACCCATATGTACTATAAAAAAAATACTAAAAATGAGAAATATGTAAAATATTTTTAAAAGTGGTTTTTTTTTCAAAACATTGAATATTCATGGTATCTTTACCTTTATTTCTTAATTTATTGATTAATCATCATGTAATTTATCATAACTAATTAAACTGAAAAATAAATGATAAAGCAATGAATCATTTACATTTAATTTTGATTTTTTTATATATTAAAATACAAGATAAGAAACTATTATTTTGTCCACTGTTCGATAAGTTTTCACTAGAACTTTCTATCTGTTAGCTCAGCGTTTGTCGTTTGCCCAAATCATGAATTTCCTCTGAAGGAGTACTAGCTTGATACTGCTCCCTAAATGTGTATATGTTTGTTTGTTGTTTGTTTAATTTGTATGAGAAATATGGATAGACTTCTAATAAAAATGCTTCTTTTTTCGTCTTCTTAAATGGCCGTCTATGTTGTGGGCTAAAAATATATCTTTGTAACTTGTTTACTGTTTTTTAATTGGACATTATCTTGAAACGAAACACATTATATAATATACAAAGTATGTCCGCCGCCTTTATTTACTAACAGCTCAACAGCTGATATTATAGAACCTTTCACTAAAGACTTTTTGATAATTTCATTTTCTTTTGAAAACAGAAACACAGAAATAATCCATGGTTATTTTTTTGCAAGTTACGATGAAATTATGCAAAATTTTAAAAGGGTAAGGAAAGTAACACAACGCTTTTAATAATTATATTAACTTCTTCTACATCGGGATCTCGAATATCTCACGCAAAAATGTTTAAATCTATCATATTCAAGAAGCCGTAGTGCGTAACATTTCTATCGTCAACTTCCCTTACTTATTAAATAATACATGTATACCCTTATTACCTGAATATTGGGATGATGTCTACGAAATAATTCGATACACGTGAACATGCTCTACCTACAAACACGATTTTAAACGAGGGAAGCAGAGAAATAAGAATATCAACGGTATCGTTTAAGCCATCATTTCTCAAGTTCTATGGCCGAAACAAAGACCTTGGCAGCAAATGCAATCTATCATTATCGAATGCTGACTAACTTTTTCATAGTCATTTTCAGGTTATTATTTACACATTTTTTTTCGGATTTTTTCTGTTTTTCCGATCATGGCACGAGGCATACGGTGGACATAACCGGCTGACATAGGATGCTTACTCTTCCATGGCACCTGATCCTACTTCTGTTTCTGGATGTCCGATTTAATGTCCTACCGATTTGTATTATTTAAATGGACTTTTGAGCTCAATTATTGTTTGTTTTGTTATCTACATATTTTATTTTGGTAAAACATGTTCGGTAGTAAAGAAAACTTTGACCGAGGAGACAAATGAAAAGAAAAATAATAATAATAAATAAAAGCTATATGGGTCATAAAGGAAATATTAAGTTAAAAAGGGAAAAGTCTTCGTGTACTTATTAACAAAAATGTCTGAGAAGTACCAGCACTGCTCAAATTATACTGATAAAAGTTTTCTTTAATACTTGATTACTACTTATATTATAATGTTAAATTTGAGTATTCTAGTTTATTAAGAATTGTATAGTATTTTTATTTTCGCTATTAATATATCTGCATGGGTTAAAAAGTGAAACAGAGACATTTTTGAAAACTCTTTTTTAGGAAGGTCCCGTGGGATGATTCTGGTACAGACACCAGGGAAGTTATTGTTGTACAGAAACTGCGCAATACAAATATATATACAATATATATATATATTTCATATATTTCATAAATGGGACTTCTTATGTCGTCTAATTGGTATAAATATAATATTGGTTAACATAAATATATAGCAAGTAAGAATATGCAAGCAATCACTATCAACGTAAATAAGGAAGAATTACTTCATTTCTTAATCAATTTCCTTGTAGTTTAGTTTTACTGTTTTCGCGTGTTGAAATTAATCATACGTGTATGTCATCTCAATAATTTAAAAAAGAATAAAAAGAAATAATAATCCCAGAGATATCGCAAAGGAAGTAATCGGAATATAAAGCTTCACATTAACATAACGCTTGGACATTAAAATACTCCAAATAGAAATTCGGACGACATGACTTTTTTGCTACAAATTATATGTGTTGGAGTAACCTTTGTTAATATATCAGTTGGTCTGGGTAACTTATTTTGTTTTTTACAACATATCAAAATACTTAAAACATGATGATTTAAAGTATTCTGTATTACTAAAGAGGCCTCATGCTGTTTAAAAGTTCATTGTGCATAGGGTTATTTTCGCCTATGTTATTTTCATTCTGTCACTCTCTAAAATGATTTAATTTCGATTTGAATTCGCCAAATTTGTTTTAAAGGCACAATGCTGTTTAATTTCAATTCGCCCAACTTGCGAAGAAGGCGAAAAGAGCGAAAAGAAAATTTGAGGAAAAATTTCCCTGTATGGAATATTTTAGGATTATTCATATATAGTGAATTGTAAGTTTTTGAGAGAAAGATAGATGTACGTTTAATGTGCCATCATCTGCCAAAATAAAACCTTAATGTAGACTTCATTTCCTAACAAGTTCTTAATAACGACCATAGAACTTGAAAATGTTGACTTTAAAGGAGGCATTGTAAACCGGTACAAACCTTTCTTTTAAAAGAGATCAGAGAGTTAGAGTTTCATTAAACATTAAAAAAAAAACACAGAAATAGATAAATATCTAACCCATTGGTTCAATTTGCTTCATTGTAAATTATTTTGATAAAAATATAAGAGATCAGTAGAGTCAATTAGAACCTATATTTACTTGGGTTTTCCCAGAAAAACGCGAACTTTTTTAAATATCGCATAAACGACCCGACCAATATTATTTTCTTTTTTTAACATTGTTAGGAAATGATATTTTTGTTATTTTGACTGAATATTATGAAGTTGTACCAACAATATGCTAATGAAAACGGCATTTTAAGGGTGTAAAATATCGGTAGTCGGCGCCTGGCAATTTTTTCAGTTTTAGAAATAGCATTGCCATCGATGTTTTGTTTATTACCAGATTGTGCAAAAATATAACGTGACACATTTTACCTCGATAAAAACCATATGATCTGGAGTATTTATGTGTGAAAATTCAGTTATATAACATCATAAATGGCAATTATATGACGTAATATATACAAATATTTCCGTTAGATATTGTCAAAAATGGTTAGTGCGGAGCGCCAAATTATTTTTCAAAACTGTAGTGAGCGGGGTATGAAATCTGAAATTGCCTGGTCAATGTTCCTCATTTTGACACATTTTAATCTGGTATCTATTTCAATTATTCTGTTATTTTTTTGTTAAAAAAACTTAAGGAGGGATTCTTCTCATATTTCTTATATTTAAATATAATAAAATTTTCAATAATTCAAGAAGACAATATCACTAAATGATGGTATCAATTAGATTAAATTTGACCGTTTTATTTTAGAAGAAAGATCAGGTCAAGGTCATTATCTTTTTCCTTGACATTAAGAATAAAATATTACTATTGCCAATCAAATGATGCCTTCTTCTATTTCAAAAGACGAAATGTTTATCTTTTTGCATTAAAAGATGTTTCCACATAGGGTACTATGATACTATCAAATTGACATAAAAAATTTAACGGAAATAGGTATTAGCTAATCCGAATTTTTTCTGTTTTTCTTAAATTTTTATGGAAAATTGGTCATTATTATATGCTTCTTACATTTAAATTTTTCTTATTTTCACACATGGTAAAGTAGTACTATAAAGATACAAAATGATACAAAAACAAAAAGTTTTGACCGTTTACTTAGAGAGAAAAAACACTTTTTACTGATTTTTTGCTCAAATCTGTATTTAAATTGGAAGTTTTTAAAAGCTAACAAGATTGTAGTTTGTTTGGAAAATCATATCTACTTGATAAATTTTAAAATTCTAGACTATTTTTAGTAATTTTAGTTACAGTAAAAATTGTGTTAAGTCTTTGATTGTTTAAAAATTTTAACTAAATTCATTGTTCTGTGGTAATTTTGAGAAGCAGAAAAAGGGGATATTTTCATACGCCATCGTTTCGCCAAAAATATAGTCCCTGCTACATTTCAAACTCAGTTTACCATTTCTATTTAAAGTTGTATACTATGAAAAGGAAAGAAAAATATGATCTTTTAAATCATATAAGAACTAAAAGCAAATATACTTTGAATATTTCATTTAGTCAAAAAGCAGACAAGAATCCCTCCTTAAGGTGAAGCATACATACAATGTACATGCGAATTTTCAATTTCTAGCCTATGTCTGTTTTATTTCTTAGTCACATTTTACTCAAATATACCAGTATCAATATAATTTACTGAAATTTAATTACAGACACGTTTTATTTATAAAAAGGCATCACTCAAATTTGCAATAGATGGATATCCTAAAGTGCAATGTCTGATTTCACAGTCTTCTTACAGGGGCTGATAGGCCATATTTCAAGCTATGTGGGCAAAAATTGTGCGGTTGAATTTCTTTCAAATTACATATAAAGAGAGATTTTTTTTTCCTAGAACAAAATTTCAAAAAATTGAATTTGAAGAAAAATAAAATTTTACCTTTCTATTGTGTACTACTTGTACTACCTTAACTACTCGAGAAGTGCGTGATTGGTTTGGGATATTGTCTAATCAAAGAACTAATTTTGCGATCTTTCTATGTTTATAGTATTCCAAAATGGGTATTTTCCTTATCAACTAAAACCAAATGCAGTGTCGAATTTCTGCCTCGTTAAAGCCTTTAAAAGAGGCACAATCTCTGAACCAATTTACCACAAATTTTGTTGCGCTAGCAGCTATTGTGTGTTATTTGTTTAACTAAGAGAAAAATGTTATTAACGGACATATTCCGTTGAAATTTCTGAGTAATATTAAAAACAAATATTGATAATGATTCATGCCATAGCCAGTTCTTAACTTTTTAATATTAGTGAAACAAAAAATAGTGAAAATGTTCGAGTTTTTCTGGGACAACCCTCGTAATTTTAAATATTCCAGTGAAGTACACTTTTGTAGCTTTTCACATATTCTCGGGTCTTTCCAGCAAGATTGAAAAACATATCCGCGGCTTTTCCGAAACTGCCAGAATGACTGATGAATGTAGTTAATGTGTCTACTCTATAGTAGGTAAATATTAATTTTTAAGAATGCTTGACAGACTTGGCAGTATATCAGACAAAAAGTTAATGACACTTTTGAATATCTATGTATCTCCATATATTTCATGTACAAGTTAGAGAACAAAGCAAAACACAAAACCTGTTCATAAATGTTATTTCGGAGGTTAAAACTGAAATTGATATAGTACAGTTTATTGCAGTATTTTATGGCTGACCTAATGTGAATATGCATAAGAAATGTATTACAGTTTTGTAAGTTTGAATTTTACTTCTAAAAAAAATATTTTGCGAAAAAAAATGTAACTTACCCCTATACAAGGGGTTTTTTTCCCCCACGTTTCGTCACAATTTATAAGAAATAGGATATATTACATACATTCCCCCAGCAAAATTCAGTTAGAGGACATACTTTGTTAATAGATTATCATAGAATGTCCTCAGTTTATCATTATAAATCACTTGTGCCAGTGATTTATATGTACACGATTTATAAAATCTACTTCTCTCTACAGATGTGTATTGGGGAGAGGGGTGGTGGATTTCACATTCATTTTTATTATTTGAAGGCATGAATGTCATATATATATATATATATATATATATATATATATATATATATATATATATATATATATATATATATATATACATATATATATATATATATATATATATATATATATATATATATATATATATATATATATATATATATATATATATATATATATATATATATATATATATATATATATATTATCCTAGCCGCGATCTACAGTAATATTCTCAGTATGCCCTACAGTGAAATCTAGCATGCGTTTTCCAGTAAATAAAAAATGGACTAAAGTTGTTGCTAGCGCTAGAAAAGCTCTAGCCATGACATCAACTATTCTCTAATTAGTCTATGTCGGTATAAAAATTCATCGTTCTCAAAGGATAAGTTTTATCGGGTGTGTATATATATATATATATATATATATATATATATATATATATATATATATATATATATATATATATATATATATATATATACATGTTCTCTGGATTCCAAAAAAAATAAAGATTCAAACTGTTTTCAATGCATTTCTCCATATGCAGAATATTATAAATATTCTTAACGATTGTGATAAAGAGACGTCTCCTTTTTTTAATATCTAAAGTTATTTTCTTCTAGGAATAAATTAAAAATTTGATTTGGACGTCTTTTTTTCTCAGAATTTATTCATTCAAGAGTGCAGACAATTTTTTTATTGAACGTTTAAATAGAAAATGCAACATAGGAAAAGAATGCTATCTATGGATATTTTATACTTTTATACTTCCCTTAGCAGTTTTTATTATTGTGCGAATATATGTTCAGGTTTTTTTTCTTTTTCTTTCTTTCTTTCTTTTTTTTTCGGGGGAGGGGGGGTGAAAATGTTTTAGTTGAAATTAAAAATTGAACAGGGAATACAAAAAGTTTTATTTTACGTCATATTGAATCAGTCTCATAATCATGCATTTAAATCATTTTTAGAATACCAGTCACCTCTCAGAGTATTCAGGCCTACCAACACAGAGTGAATCTTACACAGACTTATATTTAGCCGACAAAGCAGTTGATGGCTATCTTGAAGAAGATCGAGGTGAAGACACGTGTAGCTTAACCCTTGCTATTCCCCATAGTCGCACGGCTTGGTGGAAATTTACATTAAAACGCATGGCCAATGTGGCGTTTTGAAAAATCTTTTTTCGAGAATCAAGTAAGAACTTTTTTTCCTTTAAAATGTGTCATTACGAGTGCTATTCCTTAGTTATAATCTGCTGTTAATTACAGATAATTTAAATTATTCTTTTACTTTGTTAATTTACTAAGATACATTAACATGCTAGACGAATTCAATTAACGAAGTAAAAAAAATAAGTAAACGTATCTTTATACAATGTTCCAGCTGTGAATCGACATGTAGGATTTTCTGCCTTTGTGTTCAATGACTCATCCTATATACCACCGTCAAATTCTGGTGACAGAGTTTACACTCACGATCCATCTACCTGCCTTCACCAAGAGATGAATATAACTGTCAATAAAGTGACCAAAGGAATAGAACTGTATAATTCAAAGGACTAACTTCCTAGGATATGAAAAAACATTTGGTACCATTGAAATATGTGAAGTATTCGTGATGGGTATATAGCCATTATATATTTTTCTTAATATCAATGAATATGTCTTAAAAATCCTTTGAGGTCAGATGACTCGTATCTCAAAATTATATAACCTTTTCGCAGAATTTGGGATTAAAATATTGCTACTCCTAAAAGTTTCCTCACAAGAATTTGAGGTATATTACAATGCATTTGTGCATGATTCCGGTGGCTGTATTTCCTATATAATTCTTTACTGGAAATCACAAGAACTGATGATATCACAATTTTGGTTAATATTTTTTCCTCACATTTTCAATCAAATTTTATATCAAAAGATAAAAATAATTACAAGGAATTTCAATTTATTACAAAGGGATGCAAACCAAAAGAAAAGGAAAAAACAAACAAACAAACAAATATGTGTAGTCAAATCTTAAGATATACTTGCACGAAATACACTGTTGATTGACCTCAGCTTGATTTGTTAGGATGATAAAATATAAAATATTTTCAGGTTGTCCATTGCAAAACTATGGGGGAAACTGTAAACTTTGCAATCTTAGATGTCGTGATGATCAGCTGTGTGACGCATTAAATGGTGCCTGTATCTATGGATGTAACAACACCTTTATGACCTCATCGCATTGCTGTAGACTACGTATACCAAAGTAGAAAATTAATTGATGTAGTTAGTTCCTCTTTTTAAAACCGTCAATATATACTAAACGGATCGGATTATCATTCAAAAATAAAAAAAAAATTGATTTGTGAAATGCTTTTTGAATTCATCTCAGATTTATTTTAATGTATATCTATTCATTTCATGATGAAAGTCTCGTGATAGAAATTTATGTTTCTGCAAACGAAAATAGCTAAAGCTAATTTTTTTTAGGTTTGACTTACCTTTAATCCCTCTAATCCAGAAACTGAATTACTACGCGAGTAATTTTAAAACAATGTAAATATTATAAGCTACCAATTTTGATGCACCAGGTGCACATTTCGACAAATTATGTCTCTACAGTGATGCTCTTGCCGAAACGTTAGAAATCCGAAATATTTAAATTTTATAAAACTCGAAGAGCCAAACAAAAAGGGTGCCAAAGACTGGAGCCAAATACGTCGCAGGATTAGAGTTATGCATGAGGGAGACAATACCTAATTTTGAGATTAATTTCTAACTTTTACCTAAAAATTAAATATATATTCGTATTTTCATGCTAGTACCGAAGTACTTAGCTACTGGGCTGTAGAGACCTTCGGGGACTCAGAGTCTCAATATAGAACTGTATAGAGCTTCACTACTCAGAGGTATACTTTGTCAGTCATGTATATGCATCCGCTTAGGGAATCTCCACCAAGCAAACTTATTTTTAACTTGTACACGAAAAAAAAAATAAATATTGTTTATTGTACATGTATAAATTCTGAGTTTATCCTTTCTTCAATTTTAATTGTATACAAAGTATTAAATTGAAGACTGTAATCATTATGCCAAGTTTGGCATTCCATAGGGGTTCATACTGATTAGAGAGGATTGACTGTATAGATAACCTGAGTCAAGATTCAATACAATTTTGCTTTTATTTTACTTCAAAATTATCAACCACAAGATTTATCAAGTAAACACAAGTAATACTTCGATAAAGCAATCCTGTACTTAGTATTCTTACGATATATTTCAGCATTTTGCAATTAAAGTAAATTGTATATTTGATTTAGAAAGATAATTTATAGATTTTTCTTCCTTAATGTTTTAAAAGGTTCAACTCAGAGGTATGTATTCTTTACTTGGATTTGTAGCAAGAGACATATTATATATTTTTTTTATTTTTTTCCCCTGTAATATGCCTACTTACTAGTTTTGCAAAGAGAAACATGCATATAGGATTTGGATTAGCCCTATTTTCTTTTTTGTTTTTTAAAAATAATAGTGATACATTAATTCATGAATCTTGCTAAGAAACTTACTTCTTTATAATAATCGGGCAAATATTGAAAATGTTTTGTCTGTTAAAAACCTCTTTAAGAACATTTCAAAAAGCTGTTTTTTCATACATGTGTAATTGGACATTATGGAGATATTTGTGAGAAAATATGTGGAAATTGTGTGACAGGAACCTACTGTGATTAGTATACTGGAATATGTCCTCGAGGATGCATTGAAAACTGGCAAGGTCCCAAATGTGATGGTAAGATAAGAAGGAAAGATCTTTAATCAGAAAGTTTAATAAATAAAAAATGATAACGTGGATCACTTGTCACTGCTTGATTATAATTTTTTTTACAGACTTTGTAAGCATATTTTTTTTCAAAACATGCAAAATAATCAAACATTCGACCAATAATATGTTTTCTGAACTGTTACCTATTTTGATTAATGGACGTATTTTTGTCTCTGTCTTAGTTGATGCACATGATCAATAAGCTCTCAAAAGAAAGAGATTTAATCTTAAATTTGAAATGGTGCATCTACACTTTCAATTTCATGTAACATTTTACTTGAACTGTAAACATGATTTTTGTAATGACTGCAAGTTATTCTGAAACATAAAAAATACATTATATATTTCATGCAATTTTCCTCGTTCCAAATATAAGTCTGAACTCTTTATTTATGAAAAATCATACATTTTATTTCTGAAACACGTTTGGACAGGTATGGTTTGTACATATTGACGACGTTTTTATCTTATATCATTCAGACTCATTTATTCAGATATATTTCACGGAACGCAAAATAAAAGACTATTTGATGTTAGACCGAGAAAATCTTATAAAAGTTACACCTGAAATTCATGATAAAAGTGATGACTTCAATTTTTTTATCAATTAATTTTATTAATGCAGCAATATCAGTATCACCTGCATATGATGTTTATATCTCCATGTTGCAAGTACAATCAATATGCGAACGCAAAAATTTAAGCTACATTTGTGGCAACAAGGTATAACAATAAAGCTTATATAAGATATTTAGGTATAATGACTTTGTACACGTCTTTTAGAATGTCAAGATTATAAATATGGGCCAAACTGCGTATCTAACTGCGGCTACTGCAAGAATGGCACACCTTGCTCAAAGATTGATGGAACGTGTGGAAATGGTTGTGAGTCTGGGTGGAGCGGGTCCTTTTGTCTGAAACGTAATTTATGATTTTCTATTTAATTTACTCTTCAACTATGTTTGCTGTTTTCAGTTTCCATTCCAGAGGTGCATGCAGATAAGAAAATATAGCTATTCAAAAAGGTTTATCGTACATGAAAATGTGTTTAAGCGAAGACGGTCTAAATGTTTTTAATATTTTTCTTGGTAAAAATAAACTAGTTATTTGCAAAGATAAGCTTTCAGAACAGTCTAAATGTCCTGCCTTGTCATGTGTTGTGAGAATATAGTTCCCCAAAAAATGTCCCTGTAAATATTTTTATTGTGATATAAGTATTTAAAAGACCTGGATCCGGTTGTATCAATATTTAAAGAATGATTAAAGCTTCATTAAAATGATCATTTTTAATGTATCATTTAATTCCGTTGTATCATTCTTTTAATTAACGAATCGGTGCATTAAAGCTTCATGAAATTCCTCAACGTTAATGAAGGTAAGGGGCTTCACTAAGTGGTTATTAAGTATGGCGGCCAGCCTTATGTTTTCCCAGCTAGGCAGACGGAGAAAAGACTGATTCTTTCGTGAGCGTTTTTCAATGCACACTATGGACGATGAGGAAATTCGGAAACGATACCGTTTCCGTAAAGAAAATATTGGAGGGCTTGTCACATTACTGGAACCTTCACTGAGGCATTCCACAAATAGATCGCACTCTTTATCAACAGAATTACAGGTATAAACATGCTTTTTTCCGTAAAAAAATCAAATTATGAATAAAACACATTAGAAATCCCCACTGCGTCAATGCGTAATTCACTGAATCCAAAATAAACTTTGTTCAATGTGTGACGTCATTTCTTTCGTCATCATCTATGATTGATGCTAATCTAATATTGTATACATGTATTGTTGATAAAAGCAGAAAAGGGGGACAGACGTTAATAAGTATCATCAATAAATAAATTCAGTTGGTTAAAGTTTCCTTATAATATTAGGACTACATGTATAGGTATCAATATATATATATATATATATATATATATATATATATATATATATATATATATATATATATATATATATATATATATATATATATATATATATATATATATATATATTACGTTAAACATCTATACACTGTAACCCCCCCTTTCCCGCCCTCCACCACGCAATATTTACCAGAATTGTCTTTTTTATTGTTAAAGTTATTTTTTACTCGTAAATAATTTTCTGTAGTCCCCACCCCTACTCCTTTTGAAAAATGACACTAAATGCCTGATACTTCTTACATTTTACAAGGAGCACTGGAGAGAAAAATTTCAGAGATTGAACATTATAAAAGTATCCATTGTTTTGATATTATCTATAATTCAACTAACTTAGAGAAAATATATATATATAATGTAACATAATGACGTCATAATGAACTCTGCTAAAGCGCAACACTTATTTGACGTTACACGACGTCACAATATACTTTGAAATGTTTGTATCTATAGGAATATGTCAATACTCCTGATGATATAATTGAAACTGGTAGAGTTTTAATCGGCGTTCTGTTATTTTTTAATTATATATATATATATATATATATATATATATATATATATATATATATATATATATATATATATATATATATATATATATATATATATATATATATATATATATATATGTATGTATATATATATATATATATATATATATATATATATATATATATATATATATATATATATATATATATATATATATATATATATATATATATATATATATATATATATATATATATATTACATGTAAATAGTTACTTTATAGCAAAAGGTTGCATCAAAGTGTCATTTTTTTTCGTGAGAATGGTTTGTTTGTTTTTATAAAGGCTTAATTAAGATTAAAAGTAGCTGGAAACCACTTTTTTTCAACATCTCCAGCAACCAAGAGACAAAGCATGTAAATGTTATGTGATATATGCTTCTGGTGTCAACTTGTAATAATGGTCAAAAATTCATTAAAATCGGTGACCATGAGTGGAAAAGTAGTTTAAGTGGTCACAGAGTTCTTGCACATGTTCTATTCCTTTCCTAATTATTAAAATATCAATTTTAGTATTTAACTTATACAATATCACCACAAAAAATATAACAGTTTTTCATCGATGAAAATTTGATATTAAAAGTAATTGCAAACATGAAAGAAAATCTACAGATTATCGAAGATACTGTATCGTTCAATGTGCTAAAATGTCTTCTCTGAGAAAGCATAAGGTCAAAGATACGGGAAGACGAGTACTATGTCTCTACATTGTACTAGCACATTAACTTCTTTCTGTTCTTTGTATTGATTCTTTTAAAAACAGACTATCACGGTAGCTCAGTCTTTTTAAAAAGTGTTTCATCTTTTAATATTAGACCGGGCGCACTCTTGGCAACCTTTTAAGACAGTCACTGTACTATATTTACAGAGAATTTAAACAAACTATTGTGCTTTAGTTTCATAACGAATATTTTGTCATACAGTATTACAATATTGATATTTAAGACAAATCAAAATGACATAAAACGCCATTTCCCACTGCAATTGCAAAGATCTTAAGATATAGGTGAATTCTGAATTCTATGTGAAATGTATAAATTTACATTTTAATTTATATTTGCAATTGCTATGGCAAAAACAAAAGCAGAAAATACTGTTTATATGAAGAATCATGTCTTTTAGTAGGATAGAGAGAACGTGTCTTTAATACAGAAACTTTTTAAAATATGAAGATAACGAACGATTATCAATCTCAAAATATCTACTGGAGCAGTACAAATAGAGAGTAAAGCAAACATGGCATTCTATTATCATCAAAGGCGGGATCAGGTGCTTTGAAGAAATGAACATTCCCGGTCTACCGGACAAATCTACCGTGTGCTCTTTGTAATAATCAAGCAATCAGATATATCCGTAGACAATTGAAGGATAAAATGAAAGTCTAACAATTAATATATAAACACCAGTCACCATTGGACGTCACAATAAAGTACATTTGCTAAGAAAGTTGTTGTTTCTATCACAGATCTTGTGAAATATTTACTTTGAATAGGAATGTTCATATCCTTGTATCATCAACAACAGTATGCCCTTGCATATCGAATCAACAGGGACACAATAACTCAATATGCAGGTGATAAAGGTATATTGCTATTTAAATAAGAAAAGCTAACGACAGAAAAGCTGACGTCATCACGTAAAGTTTTATTATCTGGCTGCTATTAAAGGGTTTTTTTCTGGCATAAATCCAAATATGAAACAGATTTAAACACCTGCATATCAATCTACAAGTCTATAAATATATCTTATCGAAAGAGCCAACTCCACAAAATTGTGGCTACAGAGATACCATTCTACCTGTTAAGCTTACAAACACAAATAAGGACCTTATTTTTGAAATAAAGGCACTTGACAATAAGGCTATGGGGACTCATGGACTCAAACTTCTTCCTTGTATCTTTTGTATCAGTGCTTCCTTTAACGTTGACAATTTTAACTTGATATATCAAATAACCGACAAAAGAGATAAAACAGGAAATATAAATGAATGGCTCTTATCAAAGTTTCTATAAAACAAGAAATGTAGCCAACGAAGACATTGGACGCCATGAAAGTTTTACTTCTGATTATTTTTATTGGAGTTACTTTTATTCATACAGCAGTGGGTCTAGGTAATTTATATATTACATTTAAATAAAATCTCATTGATCTCTGAAAATTGTAGATATTTAGAAATTTAGAATATTTAATGCGTTAATGTTTTCCGACATTGAAGGCAAACATGACTGTATATATTCCTTCACTTTTATCATAATTCCGTTGTAAAAGTTATACTTTTACACAATCTTAAAGCAGTCGTGGGGCCGTGACACGGTTGCATTGTTTACATTTTAAATTTGTATGTTTATTCAAGAAATGAAATCAATTCAATGAATTGAATTTACATGAATATTCTTAGAATTCAATGACAACGGCATTCTTTACATCACGTAATACACTTGTTTTTGTAATAAACAGGGCACGAGCTCTGTAATTGTTACTGTTTACAGTTTACCGGTTGAGTTCTGTTTGTTTACTCTGCACACATCAGTGAACATGGACAGACAATACACGTGGATTGGTGTTGCTTCTCACATTTCCACTCTGAATATTCTGGATTATAGTTTATATATTTCTCATTACTTCACAAAAAATATCTACTTTTTTAAGTATTTAGGATAAAGTTTACTTCGTGAAAGTGCAAGGTTATCTTGCAATCCAACGAGTTCCGGAATTCGAAGTTTTAATATTATCCGGATAAAAGAAGTTTATAAACATGCATTTTGAATATTTCGGCGTGATATGCTCTAACTACATATAACGTGATATTATACTGAGAATTGTAGAAAATATTAACCTCAGATCTGTGTACAAGCCCTTTAAACAATCTTGAAGGGACCTTTGATTTAATAATTAAATCTATTTTTTTTTTATTTATTGTATCTCGTTTTTTCTAAAAATGTCTACACGACTGTGAACAGGTGGCATAATTCACATGAGAAGGAATTTCGCTCCCCCCCCCCCAAAAAAAAAAGTAAAGTTTCTTCAAATACTTGTTTTATAAGTCCGATTTCCGACCAACTAAAACATATCAACACAAGAATCAAAACTTCTAAAATTTACTAGGAACTTTACATTAAGGATTTGAAAACCAAAGCTAGGTACCACAGCTCGAGGACCATAAAGAAAATGGTCACGTACTCATTACATATGGAAATATTGGCAAGGTTGAACGTCAAATAACATTTTTACTTCGATATTGTCATTGCATGGTGACGAACTGGCCATGTCATCTTTTTTTATTGTGTAATACTGTGCTTAATCTTTGATGTGGCATGACATAATAAAAAAAAATCTTATCCATCTGTGAACAAAGTCATAGGACTATAGGTAATGAAATGTCTAAAGCTGCCATTTTAAGCGTCTCAATTCCTTTGTGTATTCTGTTCCATAGATCTTTAAAGGAATTTGTATTTCCTAAAAAGTGGAAGGTACATGTAGCTAAATAAATGTACTTCCTTTATTAGAAAAGAAGTAGTATCATTATTAAGTTGTATAAGTAAATTTATCGAGCGTGTTTATTACACTTTCAATAATGAAATACTGTGATTTATTTATTGAATAAAAGTGATATTCTTTCACAATGTGAAAGGATACCAGAACGATATTCTGTCACAGCGTGAAAGGATATAAAATAAAGTAAAAATAAGTTCTGGCCTGCCATAAGCTAGAGATAGTAAGTAAACCATCTTGATGCATCCATTTTACAATGTTTTCAATCTCACAATTGTTAGGCTATAACTTTCAAGCGCTCAACTATGACTTCACAGCCTATAAGACTAACACTGTGTTAAGAAAAGACAGAGGCAAAGATAAATCAAAGAAAATGTAATAAACAGAAAATTCAATGTTTTTTCACTCGTGAGACAGAATTTTTTTATATTTTCACCCTTGCTTCGCACTCGTGAATATATTAAAAAAATTCTGTCCCACTCACTCGTGAAATAAATTCCATATCCAACAACGAAACATTGAATATCCTCTATATATTTAAATATGTATATAATTATTTTCACTTATTCTTTATTTTAATAAATGTAAAGCGGTTTTTACCAGGTCATTCAACAGTTTGTCAGAACATTGCGACATACGCATAAATAGTAAACGTTACAGCTATAGATGGAGAAAAACAGATTTTTTGTGATAGGACACAACAATTATTTTCAATCTTTACACCTTTGAGTCATCAAGGGGTCTCTATAAGGACCGCTTTTATTTATGTATGTCAATTACGTAGGTAGACAATCACAAATTTATTGCATCTCTGAGTGTGACTATCTTTTGTCCCAAAGGCAAAAAGGGAATGAATCAATTAACCTCTTGGCACAAGAAAGTCTACCACTAGGGGTTTTTTTCATATTATTTTCTATATCAAAAAAAACTTAAGTGCTGCTGCTTTAAATAGAATTCGCATTTTATTAGTTTAAATTTCAAGTTATCTTGCTAATGTCGAAATATGTGTGACCTTTACCAAGTATTTTATGTACTTATTAAGTTATGCTATCGATTTCAGGAAAGCAGCAGCACTTTTCAAGTTAAGGAATATGTGCATTATGTGTATTCAAAAAATGGTCAAGATCTATTAAGTGTATGCCCTTGCAAAAAGGCGATTTAATGAGACACCTCGGCGTGAAACATGCACACCCTGTAGACAAAAACACAGTAGAATTAATTCAATACATTCTCTCTATATTTTTTAAATAATGGCACTAAACAAACGTTTCAGATTTGTATTAATGGTCTACCTAAAATTTTCAAATAATATTCTGTTTAATTTTAAAATTTTCACTGTGAAAAAAATTACTTGATCCGCCTCTCACTGCACATAAAATGCGTCAAACTTTACCATGATGACATCATGTCGACAAGTGCATTGCGATCAGTGACTTGTTTATATCTTGCTGTGTGGGATTTAACTAGCGACAAAAATGAATGCAGTGGTAAGTTTTGATGTAGTTCATTACTCTTATGCACTTTATATTCGCAAATTATTTCATTTTCTGTTATTGTGAGGAATTGCTATATTTGTGTGATGTCACAGTAAACTTTTCCCGTATAAATTAGGCCCCGCCCCCTTTATGCAGCCTTAACAGAGCTGCGTACCAACTGAGCTATCTGGCCACCGGCGATCGAACCCAATCTCATCGCCACATTTCTCCCTCCTAAATGGTCTTCGAACCCCGAAAATATCAACATGGGCTCTTCCCTGGTAGGTCTCTTACCTGTCAATTCCAGGGTATGGCACGGAACCAAATGTAACAAGAGAGGAGAAAATTGCGACGAACAAGACCTGAACCCAGGCCCCTGAATCTCCACACAGGTACTTTACTAACTTAGCAATATGGCCAATGGCGATCGAACCCGTCTGACCGCCACACTCCTCCCTCCTTAAAAGTCTTCGACCACCTAAGACACCAAACCAGGCTCTTCCCTGGCAGGTCTCTCACCTATCACTTTCAGGCGCGGGTGTGTTAAGGAAGCATTCAAATCATTTCTCGGTGAATTTAGACTTTTTAAAGAAAATTAAGTTTGATAATTTATCAAAGCCGCCGATAAAACGTCAATTATTATTAACTTTTGCATAAAGACCACATAGTGTCTGAGGCCAAGAAGTGCACCACCACAAAGTCATCACGTGACTGCTATTTATAGTAAAATATTTCTCAATAAAAAATTAACAGAACAACACTACCCCGGGGTTTAATTATTTTTTTGAGTAAATAAAATAGTTATAAAAAAAATTTCTGATGCCTAAAAAATGGTGCTAGAATCCCACTGTCCGGTCGGGGAAAATAATTATCCCACACATTCGCACGAAACTTTACCTGATGTTTTGCATTATATACATATAACCCGAGATATTTCTTCAAACCATGTTTACTTCATATTCTAGCAACACTTTTCAAGTTTTATAGAACACAAGCTTTCGATCTGTACAAATCTTATGTTTTGAAGTAATCCAGCTTAGTGTTGTTCTTTTGCATTATTGTTGTCAAGAATGACAGACCGGTCACGGTAGCTTAGTGGTAGGGCGTTCGCTTCGTGATCGGGAGGCCCGGGTTCGATTCTCGTTCGCCGCGCCGCGTCAAACTTAAGACGTAAACAAAGGTAGTGACTGTTCCTTCGCCAAGCGCCCGGCATTAAAGTTAAAGTCACGGGTCTTTCGGGTATGACCTTTTTTACGTAGACCCCTTGTCACGGTAGGCGCTGGCACGATAACGAACCCTCACTGCTCAACGACCCTGAGTGCCGAGTATAGGTCTAAATTTGAAGCCCTTCACCAGTATGCAGTGACGTCTCTATATGAATGAAAAATTCTCGAATGGGACGTTAAACAACAACAACAATACACACACACGAATAAAAGGAGAAATGCCGACGATATGTAAATAGCTGTCTACAATAGAAGATATAATCAATGAAAATAAATCAGCATACCTGTTTAACAAACTTTAACTCCATATGAATCACACACAATATTCAAGGTATTTGCTTCTAAACCCCCTTTACATAACTTTTTACATGCCGTCTTAGCCAAAATCTCGTAACACAAGATGACCAATTCTCAAGTTACTTTTTGAAAAGTTATGACGTCATCGTTCGGAGATTTTAATCCAAGTGACAGTTACAGATTAACAAAATAAAAACATTTTATTTTTGTTAATATTTGAATGTTTCTATTATTTTCAGGAGTTTATTTACATCTCTAAATACCAATATTAAGAAAACTTATGTTCTAAAATTGACGTCATCTCGCCTATTCTGAAGTCATATTGTATAACTGATTTAGTCAAGTCAGAATATCTGAGTGTTTCCTTAAAACACCTGTTGGCATGACATGACACCAAATGTAACGGGAAGGGAGGGGGAATGCAGTGGACCAGATCGGGATTCGAATCCGGGCCCCCTGAATCTCCAGTCAGGTACTCTACCAACTGAGCTATCCGGCTACCGGCGATCGAACTCGTCTGACCGCCACACGTTATATTCCACAAAATATTTATTCAGATTATAGGTATTTTTTAAATTGTTCAAATTCATGAAGTCCCTTTTTTGTACGAATTCATCATTAATGAAAAAAATGTCACTGGCTTTCCATTTCCTTTTAGACACATATTTTCGATTATTTACCCATAGTGGTTGATTTAAAATTCTCACCACTAATATTCCTTCAGGAATTGTTTAACTCTCTCTCTCTCTCTCTCTCTCTCTCTCTCTCTCTCTCTTAAAAAGCAGATCGTTATTGGAATGCCATTCATACAGTTGTTTTTTGAGTAAAGATCCATTTAGCTGAAGCGTAAATTATTGACACTTCTTTTAATTTTTGTAGGGAAATAGAATAGGTATATCATATTTTTATTCATTTGCGCTAAATACACTGCTTCAAAAAATGAACTATTTAAATATATTTTGGAATGATCAACTTACGTATAGTAGACACTCATGTATAATATATGGAAGATGATTTGATAAGTATTTCTGAAAATTGAAATTTATTTTCAAATGTGCATTTGTTTATAAATTAGGGTGTTGCTAAAACGCGGAACGGAAAACGGTACAGAAAGCGGAACGGAAAGGAAAACGGAAAATTTGATGTCAAGTTTTCACTAAGAACAGGTATAATTCAGACTTAGGAAGCAATATTCTTTATCTAATACATGTAGATCATATCTACTTAAAAGTTATCGTAACAATGTGATTTATTCATGATATTTTTTCCTCAAAACATATGGCATATATACATGCAATGGTCAATAAAATACACATTAATTAGACTCATATCCCATTATCTATCAGAATGTCTCACTTCATGCGCGGATCTAGAGGGGGGGGGGGGAGGTTGGCAGAGTTATTAAATGTATATACTAAACCAACTAAAAGTGAACTTGGACCACCCCCCTCGAAAACGCGGATCTGTATAAAGTTGGTACGAAAAGTTATAAGTATTAAGCTTTAAAAGTCAACGACTACCCCCCCCCCTCCCCGAAAAAGGTTTTTCACGTTTGGGAAAGGACTTTACGGGTGGTTTTTTTTTTTTTTTTTTTTTTTTTGCTTGTCAAGAATTTTCTAGGTTGGAATTTTTTTTGACTGGGGTGGACCCACCCACCCCCCTGGAAAAAGCTGCTGAATCCGTGCCTGCACTTATCACTCATCCAAATCTGAATTTAAAAAATGGCTTATTCGTCAAAGACAAAATCATCATCATTGATTATAAAGGAACAATGTTGTTTTGAAACAGGCGGAGGAGAAAGACAGAGTATATATATACATTTATGTTAGAGACAACGATCACTGGCATTAAGGAAACAATTAAAAAAATATATATAACAACTACAGGAGTGTTGATGCAGTCCACAGGAACCTGAAACGGGGATTTAAGAAAGATAGAATACATGTATATGACCAAATTGTGCAAAACAGCACAAACTGATTGCGCAGAATAACGTCAAGATGAAATTGATGGGGAAATGACATATTTTCGAGAAAATATAGAGTTGTTATTTACATTTTAGTAGGGGGGGGGGGGGTTACAGAGATGTACTTTATCCAAACCTAAGGTGCATGGGTACATATGCATTGAAAATTATAGAAATTTTCGCTCAAAACATGTTACACGTATATATGTACGGCATTAGATATATTTTCTGTTCCGTTTTCCGTACCCTGTGCTTTGTCTATGTTCAGACATCTTCAAAAATAAGAGAATGAACATGACTAGATCAACTCGTATTTTAATAATTAAGGATTAAATATGAAAAAAATTATATGATATTTACTGTTTCTGGTATTATTTTTATATTTTAAGGGATTTAACCTGGAATCATACTTTCCGTTTTCCGTTCCGTTCCGCTTTCCGTTCCGTTTTCCGTTCAGCGTTTTAGCAACACCCTATAAATTAGATTTGTATAAATTTATATCTTGATTCATTTCTGCAAAATACATCAAAAAATATTTGCACATGCATAGTTTATGTAAGGAGATATTTGATCATTTCCAAGTTATTATTTTTCATAAATTATTTTGTGTAATTAACTGTAATATAGGAAAGGAACTTCCAGGTTTTAAGAACTTGTGTCCAATATTTTGTTTTAACCTCAAAACAATAAAATTTGTTCTACAATCAGAAATCTTAGTTTTCTTTTTTTTAATTAGTAATTCAAACATTTAGATAAACTATGCAATTTTTTTTTTCCTTTTTGATGAATATCATTTACCACGTTCAAATATGGCATTTTGAATTGACACAAATAATTATTATATAGTTTTTGTACTTAAGAGGGCTTAAACACGGATTATATAATTTTGGAGTTAAGACCTATAAATCTGGCTTACATGCCTTTGTCCTTAGATATATGAAGATAATGAACAGTATTCAAGCTCAAATGTCCATTTAAACAATATAGATCGGGAGCAGAGCAAACGCGGACCTCTAAAACACTAGAGGTGGGATCAGGTGCCATGGGGGAGGAAGCATCCTCTGTCAATTGGTCACACCAGCTGTGTGATCATTGTCTTGATCGGACAAAGTTAATAATCTGTAGACAATTAAGGATATAAGTAATGTTCAAACAATTTGAAAGAAAAACGTTAGTCAGCATTCATAACAAATGGAATCTGTAAAAATATAACTAATGACAAAATAAGCAATATTAGAAATTGAAATATTACACATTTCAACATAAACATTCCTGATGTTAGCTTTAAATAGTAAGACAATAGCTCATTTAGTGAAAAAAAAGAAGTTAAATAGCCAAATAAGATCAGGATAAAAAAAGTTTAATTAAGCTAGAAAACCATTTTAAAGTTTTGTTAATACTTCTTTTTTTTTTTTTTTTTTTTTTGGTTGGTATGTTTCTTTGTTTGATTAATCCCTCCTTTTTAAATATAATGTGTTGTTTGTAATGTTTGACTTAATCAATTCAAAATCAATAAAATATATCTTTTTTAATCAATTTAGACAACCTTGCTCAGAAATCAGCTTTTAAAGGTAAAGCATCGGAAAGTGATAGTGCTTTTAAAAATAATTGGGGTTCAGCAGACAGAGCAGTTGACGGATATCTTCAAGATGAACGTGGTGAAGCAACATGTAGTTTTACAACGGCTTTGTACTATAAAACAGCATGGTGGAAGTTTACTCTGTCCCAGTTATCAAATGTTGCATACTTGGAAATATTCTTCAGAAAATCTAGTAAGATTTCATATAATAGAAAATCTTAACGAAAATTATTTCATATGAAAACACAATATAACAATTTTTTGACTTTTTTAATTGCCCATATGTCTGAAAATTAAACTTATTTCAGTGTAATTAATTTCAAAAAGGGATTCCTACATTTTTTTAATAAACTGCAATAGGTATTCTGGAATTATGGACTCACAATAGGTTCTGGCGTAAAGATTTTACACATCAACATATAAGAAAATTGATTAGGTAACATCGTTATAAAAATATACCTAATTTATGTTAGTAATTAGATATGAAGATAAGGAACAGTAATCAAGATAAAAAGTTCATTGAAACAATACAAATTAGGGGAAGAGCAAACACGGACCTCTAAATAATCAGAGGTGGGATCATATGCCATGGGTGAGTAAGCATGCCCTGTCGAGCGATCACACCCGCCGCGTGCTCTTTCATAATGATAGATAGTATTTTCGGACAAGGTCACTGTATCGACCATAGATATTGAGAAATGTTGTCAATTTAAGTGTCAATAGCTTGCCTCCTTTCAGTCTTTTTCTAGTACATCATCCAAATATGAAACAGATGTGTCAGACTCTGTGTTTTTTAATTATTATTATTATTTCGAATTCAAAGAGATATATCGAATCAACATCGCTATGAAAATGAATATTATTAACTGACTTAACCTCGTCGATGTATCTAAATGTTGAAATGAAAGTCACAGCAAGATACTACTCCTTTTCATGTAGAAGGTTTTCTATAAATTCTGCTATGAATACAACAACAAAAAATCTGCTTATAACGGGCACAATTAGTACCCATGGAAATTTCAACATATTTTTGCACGTAGAACATGGTCTTGCTTTACATAAATATTGTCAATCAGAATCGCAGAATTTTTTATTGTCAAATTCCGGGTGCTTTTGTGTACAATAAGAATGTTTTAACAAAAAAAGTTTGCAAATGACCAATTACAAGGTAAGTAAGCTTACGAGTTACATTTATTTTCGAAAAGCAGCTATGATGTTAAACGCCTGACTTAAATTTATTGCTCAGAATGATTGTATAAATTATTTTCATAATACATGTAATTTAATATTGTTTGTATTCTTGCCTCTGATTGGTTAATATCCAAAAAGGAACACAAATTATTTCTGTATAACCTGGTTTGGTATGGGGACACCCCCCTCCCCCCGAAAACCAGCTGAATCATCTGTATCCATACAATCCTCTCATTTCCAGTCCTCGGGATTCATGGAAAATTCCAGATTTAATAAATGTACCTTTAACTTCAAACAATAATTCGATCTTACCACATGTAAACAAACAACATGGCTGCTAGGCCTATGTATCAGTTTTTACCTCCCCTCGCTTCCCATCACTTCCGTTACTTCCGTTACTACGGTTGTATTATTGAGCGGCAAATTTGAACTAATAAAAAGCAACGAAATTTTACACCCATAGTTATTTAATGATTTAAAATTAAATTATAAGGAATGGCTTCGGGGATTATAAAGCGTAAACTGACCCAAATCAGGTTATACTCGAATAATTTGGCCAAGAATTAGAGTCATTCCTAAACTACTTAAGAGGTACACTCGTCTATTTTGCAGCAACGGTTAAAATCAACGTCATTTTACGTAAATGACGTCATAATAAGGAGTACGTGCAAACCAAACCTTGAGAAAGCTTCCGATGTTTTCGTTTACCAGTGATTCAGGCCCTTAGATTATTCCACATACGACTAAGCGAGGATCGGGGGAGGGGTGTCCCACCCACCCCATCCCCCTTTACTTATTAAATTTATATAAATAAATGACTTTGGAACCTTCAAAAAGACAGACCACATACGGGAGTCCCAGATATATAAATAAATGTGCCCTCCTCCCTTTCTTCATGAAGTAGTCGTATAATAAGTCATAAGTAATATAATATTGTCTTTTGTTACGTATGTAGAAATTGCACATGCAATATTTTTTTAAGAACAAATTAGATATTGTTCCCTGCATCATCTCGTTTCCTCTTTTCGATTGTATTGTATTTTTGATCTTTTTCCCCTAAGTTTTATTTAGCCCTATATGCAGATACTACACGCGGCTGCGCAAGTAGATAATTAAAATTCAGTTCATATAGCTATGTTTTTGCTAATTTACGTCTGAAATTCTCATCTCTTTACCAATACTTACTTTTATTTGTTCCGTATTAACTTAATATTTCATAGATTTTTTTTATAAAATAAAAAGTAGCTCTGTCACCAAGACGTATGAATACAATGAATTACAATGAATGGGTTGATCAGATGATTTTGATATCCATGAGGACATGCTTGATATGATCATTTTTCCTCAAGAATTTTTGTGAAAAATAACAACGTATTTTCGTTGTAATCTCTGAAGAAAATAAGGCCAGTAAATGATATTGTTTGTATAAGCAAAAATGGTTTGTTTGTTTTTGTTTTGTTTTGATATGTGCTTTTTTGTTTGTTTGTTTGTTTTTTGTTTGTTTGTTTGGTTGGTTGGATTTTTTTTCTTTGGTTTATTTCTTTTTTATTTTATGCTATTTTGTTATTAGGCAGTCGAACCTTTTTCCATTGTGTAGGATATCCTAAAGATATTCCCTATCATTCTGTCCGGAAATACACGTACACATGATTTAGATTTTTGCTAAGAAAATTGCACCTCCCTCTGATGATGATATACAGATTAATTTAACACTTGCACAAAATAAAATGTGATTATATATTTTGCTGATTTTTTTTTCCTTTGAATTGATGTCATTCATGTATCAGGTAATGCTTTTTTGGGACTATGCAAATTAAAAAAAAAAAACAATTATTTCAAATCTAATTAAAAATTGTAATAGAAACTTGCCTTAAGCGCACTCTGGTGAAAATTGGGGGAGTGGGGAGAGAGAAGAAAAAGAAAACAAGAAACAATAACAAACAAATTTTTAAAAAATGGCACATAGTTTGGAAAACCTCTTTCATTTTGAGGGGATTATATTAATCATTCTCACTCTATAAAGAATTGTGTTAAATTACATTGCTTGCAATTATGTTATAATATATATATATATATATATATATATATATATATATATATATATATATATATATATATATATATATATATATATATATATATATATATATATATATATATACATTTTGTTGTCTGTCATTTGATTTCTTATTTTGACTGTATACCAACATTGTGATGTCAATAAATTGAATTCAATTGAATTTTTGGCTTCAACAAAAAAGGGGGAGGGGCAACCGTCTTTGAATTGCAAAAAATATACATTGAATATAAATGAAATGTAAAGGAAATGTCTATTACTTAAAGAAATGAATTTAACTCGATCCAAACCCTCCCCCTTCCACACTTAAGTACGCACCTACAACGAAATATACGATATTTAACATCGTTCATCTCCTCGAAACGCATGTGAGATCCATGTAAGTTCGTATCATACGGTCAAGTTCATTGATACTTTTTTATTTTATTGTAGTTACTTTTTTGCTTTTGGTTGAACGAATTCTTTGCAATTTCTATCCATTTTTTCAATCCAATTTCTTATATAATTCTTCCTCCACAACACCATACTGATATTCTACATGAGTTTATGTTTTTAATTTATTTCTGGACAATGAAATTCTAAGAATACAATTCTCTTTGCGTATTCTTCAAATATATCTGGAAATGCAAATTAAAGTTAGAGAAACATGAATATGTACATGTACGTACGTGTACCTATGAAAACGAATAAAAACTACAGTTTCAGAGAGAGAGAGAGAGAGAGAGAGAGATGTGCAGTTACCAAAACCGATTTAATACATACACAGTTTTAGTTTGAATTGTTTAGAACTATGATATCATGATTTATTATAATGCTTGAAATTAATTGCTGTTTTATTTATCTGCTTTTATTATAGACTTTTTCACTTGATTCTCAATTGCTGATTTTTTTTAAAGTTTAAATAATATAAAAGTGATTGATTTTTTCTTTTTGTTTTGTTTTAAATTTTGGTGGCGTGAATGTTTTTAATCTCAATTTATTTAGTGAATCTGTTCATGTTAACGCTTGCCAAGCGTGCCCATATCTAGGCTTTTCATGACCATGCTTTTTGTATTTAACCAGCAATCCTTTTTATTGTGTTTCAATACGTTGGTTTTTTTTAAATACAAAATACGAAAATATGTTAAATTTTGTAAAGTCTCGTTTTGTTTTTCTAGCGTAAGTGTATATGTGTGTTTAAAATAATTGTTTACTTTCTGTCGTAGATACTTTACATTTATTTAAAATATTGATCACGCCCGATATCTGGACACTCGGAACAGGGTTGAACCACACTAAGAACCGAGTCCAAAAAAAAAATCATGTAATTTTTCTCTCCTAAAAGATCACAAGTGGTGTAACGACTGAATAATAAATTAAAAGATGAAAGGGCTTCGAAAGTATTGCAAGTCGATAATAAATCGGCAAGAAAGTTATTTTTCCAAAAATTTTAGACAATATATATGAATCTTTAACTTTAGTCTACTAAAAGGGAGCGATTTACACGATTTGTGGTTGATCTAAAGTTGACCATCCATTTATAAATATAGTTTCTGTTTAATTTTGTAACAAAGGAACATGAAATCGGATACACAGGTAACCTGGGATATAAAATACTAAAAACCTATATTCATGGTGCGAGGGGACGGGGTGGGGTGTATTTGAAAAATGACTTAAGAAAGCCTCCCCCCTCCCCCCACATCACAAAATCAAGTTGCATCTTTTTGCTTAACAAAAAATTTCCAAGACTGAAACGTTGTATCCCCCCCCCCCGCTAGAAAAAATCTGATCATGAACTCGCCCCTGATTTCTGAGTTTATTGTAAATTGTATACAAGGGCAGGTCGCTGTTTGAGGCCGGAAGAGCTCCGTTTTTAAGGTGTTTAATTCTTTTTTTTAATTACATTGTAATTATTCATGTTTTCGAGTTAAAAAAAAAAATGAAAGAAATGCGGACACTGCACACGTTAATATGAATTTAGTATGCGCATCCACTTCATTAAATAAATTATTGTGTTATTGTTGTATAATACTTTGATATTGACATTTTCTAGCAAAAAATCTATGAGTATTAATTTATGTTTTTGTGCTCTAAACAGATTGAAAATAAAGTAAAATATTTAAAATGGTTGAGGTAAGATTCGCACAATTTAATTGGGAAAAGAATGAAGGCAATCAAAGAGAGGACTTGTATTTCCCGCTCTCAATTTTCGAAGTTCTTACAAGAAAAGAATTTTTTAAGAATTATGTTGTCTGAAATGTCTTTGACACATTTGATTTTTTTATTATTATATGGCTTAAGTCATTGATAGAAATTTTATTTTTAAGCATTTTTAAGGTATGTTGATTCAGGAAGAAAAGAGAAAAGAATTCCTAACAGCATTTGATCTCTCTAAAGCACACGGTATAGCAATTAAATAAACGCGTTCTGTTTTAGTTTTTAATTTTTCGATAAAAGCGTTAACCTTTACACTACATAGTCTTCTTATCAGTGTAGAGTGTCAAACTGGTTTGAAAGTAAACGAGTTTGTTGAGGCATATCAGTTTTCTTTAGAAAAAAAAAATCAATTTTCATACAGGATGTGTTAAGATTCCTTTTATTTTTAAACAACTGATATATTTTGTAATCGTTTTCCCGTCATTTAAATACAAATGCAAAATGGAAACTTAGCAAATTCATATTCCGAATTCATTTTTATTGCAATAATAGACCCTTTTCCCACTAAATACACTTAAAAAGTAACTTAACCAAATTATGAATCAATATATCATTCAATGAAATAAACGAATCGAATGGGTTGGAGATGACGATACAGAAAACATTATATTTTGGAAAATATATCTTTTCTTTAAAAAAATAAAATAACATTTTCACAGAACATGCACTAGAACAGGGGATTTCCCTCGCATTGTACGCCCTCGTTCGTTAGAATTTACCTAATGCAGGTGCGATTTACCTCATGCATACACCGTAAACCCGCAATTTTCAATAATGTCACTACTGTTGTAACGTCATGTACGTATGACGTTACATTTTTGGCACTTCAAACATTTACGTTGGCAGCGAAAGGGTTAAAATCCTGTGATTTCAAATTTTCTAAAAAATACTACTGGTGTTTTTTTTTAAGAGGGCTGGGTGGTTGTGGCCATTTTCAGACTATATTGATCTCCTTTAGAAGAAGAGCTCCATATAAAGATATACAAAAATGATCAAATTTTAAAACTAAAATGTATGAAATTTTTGTTTGCCAAATGATAGTTGACAGCTTAAGATATCATATCTAAAAAATTAAGTTATATCTGATGGTTAATTTGTTGACCCCCAGCCTCCTTAATATCAACTTCTGATTTACACCACATCTCCAATACATTATAGTAAACTACTCCTTACGGTTCTCCTTCACTGCCGTTAGTATTTTAGTGAGAAGTAAAGAAAGAGACTTGGTGATCATGTAAATATATTGTATAACTACTTCAATACTGAAGAAAAGATGCTAAAAAGGAAGCAAAATGAGAACATTATATAAAGCAATAACACATTTCATTTAAAATTTATTATGTCAAGATTTAATGCCCTGTTCACACGAATGCGCATTGAATATTTAATTCGCAGTAAATTATTTCGAAGTAAAATAATGCAAATTAAACTAATGCGAATTAAATTGCGTTCACACGACAGTCAATGCGAAGAAAACTAATGTGAATTAAAATTCTATTTCTATACAGTAAGGCTATTATGACTTCATTTGCAAATCACGTCACCTTTTGTAGAGCAGATTATTTAAGAAATAAGCTATCATTTGAAAACTTTTATCGGGATGTAAATAAGCCCGATTGGTTTTATGGTAGTATTGATCACGTGCCAACCCGTATTTGCATCCCGATTAAAGTTTAAAAATGATACCTTATTACTTATATTAACATTTGTGACTGATTTATTACAAATAGTTGGGTCCTATAGTTTTAAACCCATAAATTGATTTATTTTTTTCAAACTTCAATGGTATAAATTGAATGTGCTTAGCGCGTCGATCACTTATGACGTCATTATGAAATTACGTAGAGTGTTTATGATTAAACAATCATCACACAGGTGTAAAAACGACTTGTTCAAATAGTGTTATTAAAGGGAAAACATTCAAAAGTGTAAATATATTTAACATAATTTCGTAGTGCCTGTACAAATATTTAGTGATACACTAAATTTCTCTTTGTGTTTTCCCTAAAAAAAAATATCATAAGCACTGATATCTTACATGTGGTAGGTGGCTGAATTTTGCTGTTGCGCATGCTTCAGAATTTAATATGAATAAGTTTCGCATATCGTTCACACGGAGGTAAAGCGAAATAGTTTGATGTGCAGTAAATTAAACCAAATTAAATTAGTTCGCCTTAAATTCTCCACGTGAACGCGATTTATATTAAAATCAGTACTTACATTTTATTCAAATTAAACTCTCCGTGTGAACAGGGCATGCGTGTACATATATGATTGATTGATTGTATGTTGTTTTACGTCCCGTTCGAGAATTTTTCACTCATATAGAGACGTCACAATATACCGGTGAAGGGTTTCAATTTAGATCTTTACTCGGCGCTCAGGGCCATTGAGCAGTTAGGGTTCTTTATCGTGCCAACGCCTACCGTGATACATGGCCTCGGTTGTTTAGGTCTCATCCGAAGGATCCGCATCTTTCACTTCAAAGTACCGAGCGCTTGGCGAATGAACAGTTGCTCTCGATTTTTTAGTGTGCATATAGGAAACAATTGTTTATTATTACAGAAATCATCTTTAATGTCTCGTGACCATGGCTTCTATAAAAAGACTTCTTACAGTTATAGTATAAATATTTTTTAAGGTCATTCGTTACGGAAGACCTTCTACTGATTTTGGTGATTAAGAGAAGTTTTATTATTAAGGTCTTCCGTTACAACGGAAGGTCTACTGATTCTGCTGGTTAAGATTTGTATTCAGGTCTTCCGTTTCCAATGATAAACCTTCTACTGATTTAATTTTGTTTAAAATTTTTCTTCATTTTTTTTCCTAGTCGGTAATGTTGAGGTTCAATAACTTAGCAGGTTAGTTAAGGCTAGATAAAGGTGTTTCTATGTAAATAAGCTAATAAAAACGGACAAAAGATACACGAGGGTTGTCCCAGAAAAACGCGAACTTTTTGAATATTTCAGAAACAATTCGACCAAAACTAATAATTTTTTGCACGTTGTTGGAAAATGATATTCTAGGTATTTTGACAAATTATTGTAGGCTTGTGATGTCATATGTATATAAAAACAGCGTTTAAAGGGTGGATGATATCGGTGGCCGGTGCACGTCATTTTTTTTCTTTTGGACTTTTAAAAGTAGTATTGTCAACGAAGTTTTTTTTATTACCAGGCTGTACGGAAATGTGATGTAAAAAAAATTTACCTCCATAAATATTCTTTGATCTGGTGTAATCATGAATAAAAATTCATTAATTCGATATCATTAATGACAAATATAGGACGTTATATGTCAAAACTAGGGATGTCAATTTTGTCAATAATTCATATTCGAATATTCAATGAAAGTATTCGAATATATTCGAATATTCGATAAAATAAATAAAATCTGTTTTATTTTAAATATGCATCATCCTACTTTCATGAAAGGTTTAGTGTAGGTATACTTATATTGGAAGTTAAAAAAAAATCTGCAGGCTTTTGTAGGTGTACAGTAAAATTCCATTTGATATTTGTCAATGTTTGAAATAAATAATTGATGTAAATGTAGAAAAGTATAATTTTAACAAATAAAACTTATATATAGTAGCTCCAACTGAGGAGCCAGTCGTCTTACCAAAGGCAAGACAGTCGTAACGATATACTGTTCAAATTTCAATACGTGTAATAAATTACAATTATCTGCCTAATTAGAGATATGATTATAATCTTTGAAACAATGTTTTTAAAATATAATCAAATATTTCAGACAATTTTCCTTGGTAATTAACTAATTTCCCGATAATGAATATAAAACTCAAGATTTTGTACAACCCGAGATAATCAATTAATTTACACATTTATTCTGAAATTGAGCCCTTTACTATATTAATTACAGACTAATTCTATATCGGACAATCATTTAATGGTCAATTAAATTTGTTTAGATAAGTATGTATACTCTTCACTTTTTAGACAATCGAAGAAGGTTTTCATTTTGTTGTCCTCTATTCTAGATCCGATCGTATTTAACTTATGAAAACTATGAAAGTACATAAAGCATTATTGTACAATTCATTGACACCTTACTCAAAACAAAATACATCTATAAGATTAGAAAGTAGTGAAAGAAATCAGGCGATCGAAATTGATCGCTAGTGAATTAAACAGCCTGAGGGATAATTCCAAAATTTATTAATCACAGTACTTCTTTTTACGAAATCTGAAAAACACCGAATATTCGAATCTTAAATTCATATTCGAATATCAACTTATCGAATGAATATTCGAATGTTCGAATATTCGTTGCCATCCCTTGTCAAAACACTTTAATTAGATATTATCAAAAATGGTGACGTTTGGAGATAATGTGGAGCACCAAATTATTAAGCAGTACTGTATTGAGGGGGATATGACTCCTGTCCATACGATAAAAGAGATGTTTACAATGGAAAAACAGAGACATAAATCTCAGACATAGGTTGATCCCTAGTTGAAGAGGTTTGAGGATGGCTTGACTGGTTATCCGATAGAAGAGGCGTTTTTTTAGACCAACAAAAATGAAGACAAACTGAAAGTCGGGAGCTGGACGTCATAGGCCTAAGTGAAGACTGCCGTTAAACAATTCGAACTGTTAGGTTTATTATCGGAATTGTCTATCAGAAGAATTACTTTTGGTAACACTAGTATTTGAGATGTGTAACTTGGTAAATAAAAGACAATTAAATACAGTGCCGAATTTATGCTTAAACGCATTTTATCAGAAGCACATTTCCAGAACAAATTCACAAATGCCACGAGCTACGTTTCGATGTCGTCGGTATTGCGCCGACAACTGATTTGTAAGAATCGTTTATCTGAGAGGGAAATGTTATTTATAGAGATATTTCATTGAAATTTTTATGTATTATTCAAAAAATGTTGATCATGATGTATGCCATTTTTTAACTTTACAGTATTAGTGAAACAAAAGATATTGAAAATGTTTGGGTATTTTTGTGACATCCTCGTATCTATCATACAGAGAAAATTTAAATTCATTTTCTTTTACATATTTAGTTCCCAAGATACGTTGTAGCCAGTGCACATTATGAGTCATATCATTGCGTCATTCTTATTTACTACTCGAGGTAATGAAACACATCAACAAACAGCTTGGGCGCAGGGGCATACCCATTTAATTTTACATAATGTATAAATATAAGGAATATATTCTAAAGATTAATAAAAACGCTGCCCAAATACTGTGCAATTTCTCATCTGATAGGAATTTGAGAAAAAATTACACCGGACTGTGAATTTTAACCCCATTTTAACTAAAATCATTTAGCTGTCGATATTTGAGCACCAACATCATAAATCCTTGGAATATTCTGCTTCTAATTAGATGCTTTTTTCTGCAAGATTAAATAGGTTATACCCTTGCGCCGAAGCTCTTTGTCTTATAATATATTTCAGAAATCTCCTTTGCTTTCGAATTATTTTCCTTTGATTTAAAATATAGTGTCTTTAGTTTCCAGAAAAAGGCTCCGACACTACAAAATCTGGAGCAGAAATTTTACTTAATTTAAAAAAAGAAGCAGTGAAGTTGTAAACATCTTTTTTGATGATGGTTTTTTTTTTTTTTTTTTTTTTTTTTTTTTTTGTTTGTTTGTTTTGTTTTGTTTTGTTTTGTTTTTTGTTTTTTTTTGTTTGTTTTTTTTTTTGGATTGTTTGGTTTTTTTTTTTTTTTTTTTTTTTTTTTGCTTTGTTTTGTTTTTTTTTAAATTTTTTTATTTCTACGTTCAAATTTATAAATGCTCATGATATTGTTAACATAACATCATTTTGTCTTTACTAGTCTTCATATCTAGCTATTTCTTCTCCTCCCCTTTCTCTCTGAGACTTTTAAACTGCTTTTGTTCCCTTTTCTGCTCCTTGTTCTCATCGTCCGCCATTATTGTCGATTGTCTAAATATAGTATCAGGTGATCGAATAAAGGAGGATTTATTCAAATCTCTGTTATTTTGTAGGTCGGTAAAAAAAATCAGTTATTGTTTTAAATGTTTGATATCTTTGAAACGCGATTGATTTAAATTATGTAACTTACAGAAAATCCTATCGTTATATTAAGTAATAAAATAGGAAAAATCTTTTTAATTTTGGTTCTCTGAACGTATCGAAAAAATGCTTTAAATGACTTTTATATACTTAATCCAATTGTCATTACGTAAAACCATCATAATAGGCACTGGGTATACAGATCTTCTTAACTTTAGCTAGTATTTAAAAACTTTTATTTTCATTTTCACCGCTAATAGATACATGTATATACCTAATTCACAATAGATTACAATATTAACTGCTTTCTGACCTACCAATAAAACTCTTTCAGAATGAAGTTTTTCAAGGGCGTTAGCTTTATGCCATTCCATACCCCTGAGGCGTATAAAGGTACACTACTTAGACAAGTATCAAAGACAGATAGCTGTGTTTCTACATTGAAAGCGTATGCTTTTAATGAATTGGAAATAGCAAATAAAGATTTTCTATCTTGAGCTGCGACGTGTTTCTTAGTTTTCAAAAAAGAATTCCGTTGTAATTAAAAAGGAGTTCAATATAATTAAATTCATCGATAATATCAACTTTTTCATTAATATAAGTCTTTTTTTTTCGTGTTTTCGGATCTTACCTCCATTTCTATATAAATTTCAAGATTCCACATAGTAGTACACTCTGGGCTTTCCTTCACAATCACTATATCGTCTGCATACATAAAAAGGAACAAACGTGTTGCTTGTACATCTATATATTGACAATTTTCTTTAACAAAATACATTTCGAAATCATTTACGTATAATGAGAGCAATAAAGGGGAAAGTGTTTCAACTTGCAACAATCCAATATCATAAGTAAAATATTCACTAAACAACCATTTTATTTTACACAACATTCTATACTCTGATAGAATGATTTCGCGGCTAAGACAAGGCTGTCCGTAATATATCACAGTTTACCAGCCGTAGTAACTTCTCTGAACTACTTTAATATGATGTTATAATGGCATATGACGTCAAATCACTACAAACTGGAGCTGACATGAGAAGGAGAGTGTCATAACTATCACATTTCTTTCATATGGCATAGAAAATTGTTTAATTCAGATATCTGGAGAGCTGTTTAAAGCTTCAATGTATTGTTTTGATGGTGAACATTTGTCATATAGTAGCGCTTTTCCTTTCTCTTGTCTGTTATGTTCATATTCAAACAAGAGCAAAAAATGAATGTGAAATATTCACCGTTTCACGTCCGTAGACAGAATAAGAATTTATAAATCGTGTATATATTAGACTGGCACAAGTGATTAATAAGAATAAATTGAAGATATTCTGTGTGTATCCATTAGAGGAGCATGTCCTCTAACTGAATTTTGCTGGGGAATTGCATGTTATATATCCTATTTGATATAAATTGTGATAGAGTGGAAAATGCCCTTTTGTATACGGGTAAGTTGATTTTCTTTTGAAATATTTTCTTAAGAAGAAAAAATTCAGACTTGCCCCCAGCACTTTATATTGTATACAGGGAGATTTTCGCCCCGTTTTATTTTCGCCCCTTTCGCCCTACTCACAGGTAGGCGAATTTAAAACGGGGCGAATTCAAAGAACACAGTATAATTTCTTAAACAGAATTGTGACTTGGCGAATTTAAAAAGGGGGAAAATTGTTTGCAAGTGTGAATGGGCGAAAATAACCATGTATACAGTATACGCAGTACAGTTAAGGTGCCAAATGGAAATATAGGCGAATTTTTTAGAAAGAAAATTAATTCTTTAGAAGGATGGGCTTTTTTTTAGGATTTTACTATTATTGGACAAATGTACTTGTTCAGGACAATTGCATCTCTTATCTAGACTTGCCACATGATGTGACAGTCATGTGATTTTAGCAAATATACCTGCAGTATTGAAGTCATCTATAAATTCCAATATTGCAAGGGCATAACCAAGTTAAAAATCTAACTTTAATTAATCATTATTTTCAACATTCTTTGTAGTTTGTGAAAAGTGCTGCAAACCTATATAGATTCTACTATCTAATTGCTAAAATTACATTTGTTAGACCGCATGTTGAATATTTTGCTGGTCAAGTACATTAAATATAGATATAATTAATTCATTTGCAAGATTTTATCAGGATCGCAGCATTTTTCAAATACCTTCATACTTCTTGAGTTTATGTGTTAAAGCTTGCCATGATCCATTGAGGGTTGGCCCTTGCAATACATTGATTAAGATCCTTCTATTACCCTTCAATGAATCTGCATACAAATATCGACAGTATCACTTGTCTAGGGAATATAGCCTTTTTGGTAGCCTTAACTGTGTTGCGTATAGAAAAGAATACATTTAATTGATTTATGTAGCAAATCGTTCACAATAATTCAGTTGCTCACTTGTCTTGTGCCGATTCGATTTCTGCAACATATGGGAAAGTTTGAAAGTGTTCGTCACATGGTCACCTGTAATTTAGCATCACAAAAATGTTTTATTACAATACCTGATTAAACTCTCTTCACAAATTGACTGTACATGTATATATAGATTACAAAATGAAATCAAAAGGTAGCACGAAATGAAATAGTACATATCTAATGTATATTAAGCCTTCGGACAGCCTAAGCATAGCTGCGTTAATAATTCTAAACAATTCCCCTTGTATACCAGTATTTGTTGTTTTCTCCAACAGTTTGTTTCTATCTATAGAGTCAAAGGTTTTATTTTTTTTATTATTATTATTTTTTATAATCGACGAAACAGCGATATAAAAGCTTTTTCTTGTTAAGATACTTTGTAATAAGTGATTTGTAATACAAATATCGTTCAACAGTTGACAGCTCTGCTTCATAACCAAATTGTGCATGAGACAAAATATTATAACTTCCCCCAACTTATGATTCTATTATTCGGAAATGTAGTAAATAATTTTCCAAAGCAGCTAACAAAAGTTATTCTTCTATAATTATTAATATCATTGGCATTCCCCTTTTTATACCCGGGGACAATAAACTCCTTTGTCCAAGACTTAGGACAGCATCCATTTTCAAAAAAATATATTCAATATTGTATGTAATACTGAAATAAGATTTGTTTTACAACTGATAAGATCTTCAATAAGAATTTACTTTTTTCCAACAGCGTTACTTAAGCTTAAGTTTATAGCGTCTTCAGTTTTCTTTCCACTCAGCTATGTTAATGAAGGCATTTGTTACGCACCGAATATAATTATCATTGTGACGTCACTAAAAATTTGACAAGTGCAAAAATCAACTTTACCACATAATAATTCGTAAATAGCAACTTGCATACATTTATTTTATCAATTATTTATCAAATCATTGTAAAATCTCACCATTTGATAACAATACTGTTGAGTAATGAAAAGTATATCTTGTGTCAGAAAAGACATCACTAGCCTTGACTTGACGCAGTATAAGTGATCCAGAGGAGTGGATCCATGGGTTTAGTAAATACAAATATGCTTGAATAGATATGAAACCATTGATAGTTTCTGAATCTAATCATTTAAACTAGAAGGAAACAGTTTATTTAAAACAATTATATACAGTAGGGGGACAAAAGTGTTGAGAAAAAAATGGCGTCACGTTTCCAACACAAGAGAGACAACTCGTGCGAAAAACCGTCTTGACAGCTACTTGCTAGGATAAAAACACAAATAACTTACCTCAATATTTAGTAAGAAGACCCTTTAATCTGATGACCTGCTGTATTCTTCTTGGAATAGAATTATAAAGGTTTTTGACATAATTAACGTTGATGTCCTGCCATATCCTAAGCGTGTGTTGAAAAAGTTCGTCTGCGGAATTTATATTGTGCATCTGGGACTGGGGTTTTCTTTTAATATAAAGCCATACATTTTCAATGATATTTAAGTCCGGAGACTGTGCAGGCCAGCTCATGTTCTTTATTCGATTTCTGGCAATGAAATCCTGTGTAACACGAGAACGATGTACGGGAGCGTTATCATCTTGAAAAAGGTAACTTCCGTGTGAGAAATGCCGCATCCTTCCCTTGGATCAGTGCAGAGACTCAGAATATCTATATAAGCCGATTGCACATTTTTATATATGTTATATAATGTTCTACCAAGCCTCTTTCTTTACGCCTCACTAAAATATTTACAGCAGTGAAGGAAAAATTCAGGATTACTGTGCAACAATATATTTGAGAATTGGTGTAAGTCAGATGTGGATACTACATAAAAAATCCAAGGAACTTTTAGAACATTTGAAATCACAAAATTTTACCAAAACCAATAACATGAAAACGTACGACTTTTCTATGATAAAGAAACTCGTAAATATACATATCGTATCGTTTGTAATTTGCAAAATTATTTTGTTAAAAAACATCCTGATTACCAACACAAGTACTCTGAAGTTGATATTAAACATAGGAGTGAAACGGTTCACCGCGGTATCGATGCACCGCGGTATTTTTTCTCGGTTTGATACACGGTGCAAAATCTCTAATTTTCGGTTCGGTTCATTTTTCGGTCGGGATCGTTATTCAGTCGGGTTTGACATAAGGTATAACACGTTACTCAGAATAAATAAGTATAGAAAACGTAAATTTTTGATGACTGATAGCTTGTAAAATAATTTTTGACAGTCAAATAATTTTAACCAATTTCTTCTAGTCAATTTGCAAATAAAATTCGTAAAATATGTGACTAGATTTAGAAAAAGAAAGCATAAAACAACGTAGAATTTGTTTCCTTCTATCAAAATGTATCGTATCGAAAATAACCGAACCGAGACAAAATTATACAATACGTATCGAACCGAGAAGGAGGTGTATCGTTTCACCCCTAATTAAACAGATGCTTGAGTTTCTGTTTGACAATATCAATGTAAATTTTGGAGATCAGCTTTTCCAACAAACTGTTGGAATTTCCATGTTCCCGTTATAAGCAGACCTATTTGATATATCGAAATGTCGAGTTGAAGGCCACAGCAAGTGTTTTTTTCTTCTCATGTTGACGTTTCTGAATAAATTCTGCTTCATATAAATACAAAATAGGTCTCATTTAGACTTTTGAAGATATACATGGTGAGATACGCTCCTAAATTTTCAGTACCTCATTCTGTACATCGAACACTTAATTGATTTGAATATTAAGAAATCTTTAGCTTTCAAATGAAATCAGCATAAATAATGGAACGCAGGTACCAAATTAAACACTTATGTATTTTGTTATAACGTAGACAATATGGCCTGCGTTATAGCACAAGATGTAACAGCGTATCGTAATGCACCTTGTTCTTAGAAGAATTAAAGATTTAAGGCATGCGAACCCAAAAGACGCCGATAATTTACAATATCTAAACTAACCATAAATCTTTAAATCCTTGATTGGAACCTAAACTATAATGACTATGGAAAATATAATGTTTTTGACTAGACGTACGCTCTGAAAGAACATGGGGTGATTTTATCCAGTTGAAAACCAGCAGATTAGGATTGCTCATAACCAGTATGTGTTATTGCCTTGCTGTAAGGTCATTTAGACAACTCGAAGGTCACTGACAGAAAAAAAAAACTTATTTCATTTACTGCCCTTCTACTGGTGAAACATGAAAATTTGATACCTTATAAAAGATTGCAGATCACCCGAGAATGTGACGCAAGGTCATTATTCCTGTCCGCAGCTCTCACTTAATACCTACTCGTTGCATTGCAGCGAGCTTTGCTCTGGTGTTATTTATTAGTCCCCTACCGGTGAAACCGGAGCGGACTATAGGTTTCCTCTGAGTCTGTCCGTCCGTCTGTCTGTCCGTCTGTCTGTCTGTCTGTCCGTCTGTCTGTCTGTCTGTCCCTCTGTCTGTCTGTCAGTCTGTCCCACTTGGTTTTCCGCACTTTTTTCCTAAACGCTTGCAGATATTGAGCTGATTTTTGGTATGTGAGTGTATCTTGATGAGTTACAGATCAAGTTTGCATTTCGTTCCGCTTCATTGAATTTTGACGGAATTATGGCATTTTCAATTCTTAACGGGAACCAGATTACACTTGCCGGTAGGGGACTAGTATTGCTAATGCAATACTCTCAGAATGCTTGTTTTTATTGAATATCTATGGGATCTTTATCAAATTCCATGTGCGTCGAATTGAGGCAAAGAAATCATTCTTGATCTATTATCTATCAAACTTATCATGATTACCTATACACAGTTCTCTGGATCGTTACTAACCGAAAAACCAAATATTGTTAATTTACGAGGGTTGTCCAAAAAGTTCGTGGACAAATGCTTAATTTTCTTTATTAAGTCCGCAATGGCAAACATGTACGATAATATCTTAATTTAGACCATGATTGAGTAAATGTACAAAAAATTAAAACAATGCACACTATTTACTGAACATTATAGGTGTAAATACTTTGTATATGCAAGTCGCACGGGCTATTCTGACGTTAACGCTTTTTTCATGATAACGTCAGAAATATGAATTTTGAATTTTTATCGCATGTTCATAGACGCACGCTATTTTTCTTTATTTAGCCACATTGCCAAATGTGTGCAATAATATTTATGTATAGATTATAATTAATTTAAATTTTAAAATTCAAAACAATACACAATAATTTACGAGCGTCATTAATATTAACACTTCGTAAACACAGGATGCACAGCCTAGCCCGACGGCACTATATTTATAACAACGCCATGAATAGGAATATATCCTATTTTCATCAAATAACAGTAGTTCTCCACTTCTTTAGAGTCTCCGAAATTTTACACACCTTTGAAAAATCGTATACACCAATTACAAATCACTAGACTAAATAATTTCCAATAAATTTAAGTTGTTTGAATAAATATTTTGTTTTTGACGACGTTTCAACCATATTAACCATAATTGTATGATTGGACGCTGCCCCGTTCTGATGGCTGACGTCGCTTTTTCTGTCAATTTTTGAAACATATTTCTTGCGGTTTCACTTAATATTTTCATTGTCTATTTAGTAAACGATACTAAAGGTATCAGCAAATAGCGATAACAGCTTTATTTGTGATATATTACATTTTTATTCAGCTTTGACTCGTTTTAAAAAGAAAATAATCATTTCAATGAGATCACTTTATTTAAAAGTTCATGGCATTTTAACCCTGGTCCGTGCGCACTATCGGCGACCTTTAATGACCGAGATTTTTACAAAAATATTAAGGTATGTCACTCGTCAGCCTTTTAGAAAATTTCAGTCAGAACCTCTTACTTAAAAACTATTTATTACAATTCAATCTTTATAACATATTTAAATTAAACAATGTCAAATGTTCAACATTCAATTAAAAAACTGCTCAAAAATTCACAAAGAAGCAAGATTTATAAGGGACTATTTCTTGTGGCGGAAGGATATTTAGCAGAAAATTCTGCAAATCTACACATTTATTAAATTTAATATCTTGGAACTTTGGCCTCACATACTTTTACTCAGAGAATATTTTCCGTTATGATATGCCTGGAATATTAAATATAGGTCTCAATTTATATTTTTATAACAAAATTTACACCTTCGCTCAACAAACATTGCCAAGAAATGAAGATATATTGAGGAAGTCGAGATAAAATTTACACAGTTTTTTGCCTGAAAATCGCATATTTTGACCAATATTTCAAAATTTATATCACTGACCCCAATTTTTTCTTTCATTATTTTAAACTACTCGATACTTTTGACCGATCAACACTTAAGTCGTAAAAAGTTTGATACAAGAAAATATTCTATTGCCTATTTAGATTTTCAATACCCCAAATATGATACTTTTTTAGTGCAAAAAGGTCACACAATAATTTACGCGCATTAATTTGCATGATTTGTTCAATGATAAATATTATTCATACTATTTTACGTAAAATAAGATTATGTTTATTGCCATGGTTACATCTTATAAAATATGATAACGGTTAAACAGGTTGGGCACACCCCACCAACTGGTCATTTATCCCCCGTTTGGTGGACAATCTCCCATATCGGAGATGAATTTTACTGACCATTTGGGAGAGAAAAATGGTTATGTTCAATTCCATAGAATGGCGTGGAATGGCGCATAATTTTAAACCATGTGGAATAAAATATAGATATTTATCGGTGTTCTGAGTGAAAAAAATCGGAAATTCAACGTGTAATTTTTTGCGCAGAGTCGTTCAAAAATTTGACAATAAACGTCAGGTACGTAAACAAGTGCAACGTTTCTCCGTTTTTGCTTAAAAAGAAAATTCCCTCCTTCTCCAACGATGTTGCACCTGTCAATCATGTTCGTTACTTTCTATTTCGATTATCCGGGCAACCAATCAAATAATGCAAACCAATAAAACGATGATCTTTTTTGAACCTGGTCAAAAGTCGGATATTACTATGGAGGCACATTTGTGTCAATTTTCAATTAGGAAATCAAAAGAAAAATAAGTTTTCGCCTTTATATCATTTTATTTTGTACGCAATAGCTTTGTTCTCTATAAAAATAGTAAGTTAGAATATGATATAATTATTGTTTTAAAACGATGTACTTCGAACGAAAACAAGAATAATTGCAAAAGTCACTTTGTAAATCTTTTATTGAGAATTATTTATCAAATAATATCAAATTCATCAGTAATATACATATCAAACCACAAAAGGTCACATGGAATATGCAACTTCATCCTAAAAGAAAAATAACAACAGATATTACGTTCAAATCTAGAAAAATTTAACTTTATAGCAATAAGTGCCCACCATACCAGTAAAGTAATGAGGAGCTTGTGTTTAACGGGATTTTATGGAAATAAATATTGACGAAGATCCAAAAAGCGATTGAAACTAAACTTATCAAGAGTTAAACCACTGGATAAAATAGAATTTTTATCCTACTAGACACAATCAAAATTTTTTTGATCGATTGATCAAGAAGTCCGGCTGTCGGACAACTATAGGTATCGTTTGTAGGAAGTTATGGAGAAATTGCACATGGAAAATCGACCGAACTATGTTAATTATGGAAGGAATATGTTCACTAAAATCCCCCAATGCCTAAGTAAATGCGCTTTTGCTTTATTTTAATAAAATTTGGAATAGAATAAAAAAGTCCACCATTTGGTCAGTAAAATTCGTCTCCGATATGGGAGATCGTCCACCAAACGGGAGATAAATGACC
Organism: Saccostrea echinata; assembly: GCF_033153115.1. Classification (NCBI taxonomy): domain Eukaryota; kingdom Metazoa; phylum Mollusca; class Bivalvia; order Ostreida; family Ostreidae; genus Saccostrea; species Saccostrea echinata. Next base: position 17,538,168 of record NW_026889754.1, on the reverse strand, counting down.
AGTTGGTGGGGTGTGCCCAACCTGTTAAAGTGATTAACCAAAGAGTTACAATTTAAGTGCAAAAAGGTCAACTTAATTGTACCGTAGCTCAGTTAGATGCACACTGACCCCCCACTTTCTCTGCGATTTTGAGTCATACTGTATGAGTACTTATCCAAAATATACTTCTCAAAAAATCCTTGATATAACAAATTTCACGAGTGACATACCTTAAGTTCAAACAATAAAAACCAAACTATTCCGACTTGGATTTTCATGACTAATATATTGGTATACAATAAGCATATCTTGAACCATTCATTTTGACAAAAACGCCATTGTCCGCGAACTTTTTGGACAACCCTCGTACTTATAGGAATGTTTATGGTTTTAAAAGATTATTTTTTGTGATGTGCTACGATTGTTAATGTTATTCGTTACATAAATAAATTTTAAAGACAAAGAAAAGTAGCTTTTGATATAGTTCTAAGTTGGCTATATTCATACTCAATTATCAACTTTTGATTAAATGGATAGTCCTAAGTTGGTTATATTCATATTAAATAATTAACATTTGATTAAATGTATCAAAAAGCATTGTTTTAATTGATTTTTATATCTAGAAGTTAAATGTCTCATTTTGTCATTCAATATCAGCTGTGAATCGTCATGTTGGATTCTCAGTATATGTGTTCAATGAGTCATGGTATATACCGCCATCTACCGGTGGATATAATGTGTTCTCTCATAACAAATCTTCCTGTCCAAACCAAGTGATGAATGTGACAATAAATAAATTGACAAGAGGAATAGCTCTATTTAATTCAAAAAACCCTCCACTTCAAACAAGCTGTACAGGATACGAACCGTCATATGCTACCATTGAGGTCTGTGAAGTAATGGTGATGGGTAAGTACTGCACTATTTAAAGGGGACATTGACAATATTTAAAAAAAAATTAAGCAGTTTATGTAGCATCTACTATAAAATGAACTTAATTCCTTTTTGAGTCTCTACTCAACATGAATTGACATTTGATTAGTTTCCTCTAGGATGTAAGTTTCAACACTACGGAGACCCCTGTAAATTATGTTCAGCGAACTGTTTAAACAGACAGTGTGATGCCTTTGATGGATCTTGTATATACGGCTGTAGTGACCACTTCGTGTATCCACCAGACTGTTCTAGTGAGGAAATTCCTTTCATTTAGAAAGAATATAATTTAAGACACTTTAGCATTATTATTTTAATTCCATATATACATTGAACTGTTAGCATTATATACATTAATTTCTTACAAACATACTTTCGACGGCAGATAATAAATAGGGTATTTTAACAAAGGATTCTATATACAATGTAGCCAAGGGTGATTTCCTGAAGGAATAAATTCAGATATAAAATTCCAGGTACTTTAAGCAAAGTTTAGCCAGAGACTCTGCACCAAATTTCAATTTCAATACGGAATTTCAGTAAGCATATTTCATTTCTGCCGCAAAATTTCATAGACGTCATTTTTATTAGGAAAATTCAGACATAATCATGGTTTTATTTTCTATAAAAATCATGGATCAAATATAGCAACTTATCGATAGTTGTTAAATATTTATTTTAAAAAAACTATGTTTTGTTTGTTTGTATTTATGTTGTTTAACGTCTCTCTCGAGAATTTTTCACTCATATGGAGACGCCATCACTTGCCGGTGGAGAGCTGCAAATTTTGTCCTATACTCGGCACTTACGGCCATTGAGCAGTGAGGGATCTTTTTCGTGCCAGCACCTACTGCGACACGGGACCTCGGTTTATACGGTCTCATCCGAAGGACCGGTCTCCACGTCCCACAGTGGGATTCGAACCCGCGACGTTAGGATCAACTCCTTACTCCGCGACTCTAGAGCAGACGCTCTAACCACTGCGCCACGCGGGCGCTGTATGTTTTGTAATCCACAAAAACTTCACGATTACAAGTATCTGTTGTATTTGTTTTTAATCTCGATCTTTTATGCAACACTAAACTACGCTACGCAAAATCAATTTATTCAAACATAATGTTACAAATGTACAGGGTGTCTTCAATTATATGAAAACATTTGAAATAACTGCAAGAAACACATGCCCATAGAAGAATAAATGCAATTTTAGCAATAAAACATTACAATAAAGACTTTTTCACACAATTGGAAACGTATTGCCACAAAATTACATAAAAAGTTTGTTAAAAATTGCATCTCAGTTAAAAGGGGTTTATCTCAAGAGCGAGAAACTCTCTTTTTGAAACTTTTATTAACAACCCAGTCCTAGGTTACTGTTTCTTAACTATAATCTGAATCCTTTACGTATCTAAAATGTACATCCCAATGAAAATTCAGGAAATAACCACTGAAACATATAGTGATATCTAAAGGAATTTTGTGCCATGTAGACATGATCCTTACCCAGGTAAAATGTCCTTTAGAGGACATCATTTAAAAACAAAAAGCAATTTTCATTGTGAACTCATTTTTTTTCCTTTTAGTGTCAATCAATTCGTGTGAAAGAAAGTGGACAGAATATGCCATAGCTGTAATGCATTTGTTGTAATTTAAAGTTCATTTAATAATGCTTTACATAATCATGAAATGGTATCATATATTGTGGAAAACCATATATGTTGAGAAGAGAAGAATGTGAGACCGTTTTTCTTGCAACAACCAAACGATTATGCTGAAATACGTTAGAGCTGCTTTTCCTACTTTTTATAAGCGTACTGAATCGTAATATAAACAATGGATGACAAGTGACTAATATCTTAGAATACCTTAGAGCCGTTATCTTTTCTTCACGTATCTACACCGTAGCGAACGTAAACCTTACCATATAGAAAAAAAGTCTAGAACAAGCGTGTTGTATTAATGTTTAAAGTATGAAAAGTTTATATGGAATGTATAGTGAAATGAAATATATATATATATATATATATATATATATATATATATATATATATATATATATATATATATATATATATATATATATATATATTACGAAGGGGATATATAATTTTTTTAAGTTGGTTTATTATGTTTCGGTTGTCCTTCAGTCGAACACCCTTGGCTATATGAACCCGGAATTTTACATACGTTTTATTATGTCACGGTTGTGTGGCTCTAGAAGTACCTGGAAATACCTGCAAATATTTTCTTGTTAAATAAGATATGTCTTTTGTTACAAAAAATGTGTAGGGAGATATATTTATTTCTGTATGCTTAGTATTTCAGAAAGTTGGATCGCGAAGATAAAAATGCAAAAGGATGCACTGAAATTTTACAAGAAAACGCAAATTCGTTTTATATTACTACTTTCTCTTTGCTGAGGACAATATCTACAGTGTCTTGCATGGAAAAAAAAATCAATTAAGATCCGCCATTTATTTATTTTTTTTAAGAGGAAATGAACAAAGTATACTTGAAAAGATATATCATTTTAAAATTTTTAGAGGGTTATTTTTTTTCTTCGACTAAGGAGTTTAGTCAAATTTTTCAGCGTTCATATCAGCATTTTCCTTTTGATTCAGCTTTGAGTTCTCCTTTTGTTCGTTTGTTTGTTTGTTTTTGTTTGCTACAAAAAATCAAATATTTTATATTTCATTGAAAAAAAAATATCTTGGATGGGAATATAAGATCACCAAGAACAAACATGCAGGAATGGAATGGGCAATCTAGATAAGATATTATTATTATGTACTTATTATTTTCATTGGTTATTTTCTTGTTCCTGCAAGCTTGTTAATTAGTTAACGTTTGCCATAGCTTGTAAAGATGGCTATTATGGGCAAAACTGTGCACACACATGTGGCAAGTGTAAAATTGGAACTGTATGTAACCGTATCTCAGGAATTTGTCATGAAGGCTGTCAGAATGGCTGGAGTGGATCAAGATGCCACGGTTAGTCTTGATCTTATTTTCATAGTATGACACCGAAATAAATCTTTGTTGAATTTGTTGTTTGAAGAACATTTTTGTCAAGCTTGCATGCAAAAACCTGAAAACTAATCATTATTGTAATTTTTTTTAAATATTTCATTTCAGTTGATATGATATAGTTTTAATATTTTACTTTAATTATTTTTAGTGTGTGATGATAGGTTTTACGGGGAGAACTGCACAAGTAAATGTGGTCATTGTAAACCTGGAACATATTGCCACAATGTGACAGGGGTTTGTGAAGACGGGTGCAATATCCATTGGAACGGTTCTCACTGCGATGGTATATGATTCTACAATATATCAGCTTAAACATGTTAAATATGCTAATGAAATCGCAAACTTGGTAAAATATTTTAAAATTCGCAATATATCACACCCAATTGCGATAATAATTGTGTGTAATTTATGAACTTAATTATATCAAGAGTCATCCAGTTTTTTGTTTTCTTTCCCTCTCTCTCGGTCTCTCTCTCTCTCTCTGTCTCTATTCAATTCACATTTAAATAATTACAAGAATATTGTCAAAAATACAATGTATTTGTAAATAATAAAATAAAAGTGATATTTTGCGCTAACGGCTTCAATCCCCTCGATTTGTGTAAAAAAGATGTTATTACGTCTATGTGTACCAGCTTTAATAAAAAAAAAAATGTGAGACAGTAACTTTATTTTAAAGCGACTGGTGTTATGCTAAAGAAAAATAAGATTTAACATTCTTTTGGGTCTTTCTTCTTCATTTAAAGCTATTATTCTTTGCATCGTACATTTTGATATTTGTTTCATGCAAGGTATTCAAATATTTCGAATAATTAGATTTTGATGCAATAAAAATCAGTAAATAAACTTTTGTAAGATAATGCATTTCAGAATGTAAAGATGGATTTTACGGATCCAGTTGTGGTGAAGCTTGTGGAAATTGCAATCAAAGTACATGTAACAAAACCAACGGACACTGTCTCACTGGGTGTCAGGAGGAGTGGAAAGGTGTCAGATGTGATGGTATGTGTCGAGATGCTTAATAATATACCAGAATTATTCCGATTATCTATATAAAGTCATTGGTAGTACTACAAGATACACAAAAATAAAATCAGACGATTAAAAAAAAATAATCAGTACCTTTTCTGAGATTATGAATACCGTCCTAATTCTTGTAAAACAGTTATTCGATGTATCAAAAATAACTAATTGAATTCTATAATAAATATTTACTATGACAATCACCTTTCTTTTAGAATTATCATTGGAAATTAAAAGTAACCTAGGATTGATTGTTGGAGGGGTCCTTATAGCACTAACTATTTCTGCGGGTTTTGTGATTTGCATAGTTGTACTTCAAAGGTATATTGCTTAGATAGAGTTTTTGTTGTTTCACAATTGTTGAAAAAGGTGTTCTGTGATTAGAAAAATATTCTACATTTCCTACGGAAAACTCTATTAGTTCTTTATATACATAGAACTGCTTCCTGTTATAAAATAGAATATGAAAAGTATTTTGTAAAATTACTAAAATGATGCACGTGTAGTCTATAAATGACTTTCAAAAGATCTACATGAATTAAGCATTGCTCAATCAATATATGTTTGTTTGCTTTTTACAATGGAATATACACTTAATTATATTATCCTTTGAAGACGACGAAACTTGAAAAATGTATCAACTGATACAAGAAGCCTGACAGTGATATCTGAGGGAGAAGTTGAAGAGAACAAAGAAAAAAGACCGTCAGATTTAGGGGGTTATTTTTAACTTTTCATAACAAAATTTAACAAAAAGACGTACATTCTTCTCATTCTTCTATTACGGGTCTCCAGAGTTCGGCCAAAGTGACGTCACTCATATCATTTGTTTAAAATAAGAGAAAAAAAGCACCCATTGCATGCTTATATCTAGATACATTGTCCATATGTAATGTATATTATAATATGAGAATTTGTAAGATAGTTTTGGAATCACATAGAAATTAAATAGGAAAGATTACTAACGCCCATATGCAATAAATCATTGTCTGACCAGCTGCTTTATGAGTATTTTTAATTATAGTGTGATAATCAAGGATTGATAAATTTAACAAAAATAAGCTGTTTATTCTTTCTAACCTTAAATTCATCGTATATAAATATACAACCTAATCTGCATAGGTTACTTGGCCCAATCATCAAATGAAGATCAATTGACAAGTCTGGACTATGCTGTTGATAATGTATATTACAACGCAATCCAAACCAGCCATGATGTTAAAATAGAGGAACTACAGAGTTACATTGCAGCAAAAAGTGCTGGTGAAAAATCTTTGTTTTACCTGGAATATAAGGTAGAATGAGATTTTTGGAGTCAAATATGAAGAAGTTTAAAGCGAAAGGAAGAATATTCTTGTTTCATGAATATTAGTTACATATTTAGAAAGATATGATACACTAATACTATTGACGAATGAATGTTACGTATGTACTTATTGTTTGTTGATTAAATAACGTTAACTGTAAATTGAGAATATGAAAACGCTCAAATTTATAAAACTTTATGTAGCAGCTTAAACAAAAGATCCAGAAGTATGCAAATTCTCAATTCTTTTGATCGTACTTTTTGCATTATTGCTTTTAGCCGGTTCATTTAAGTTTGAGAATAACTTTCTTTTTATCGTAAAAACAGAGACTACCAACTGAAGACCTAGAGAGCTGTCACACTGCCCAGAAGAAAGAAAACATTACGAAGAATCGTTTCAAAACGACATTTCCTTGTAGGAATGTCTTACCAATTCAGTTTCCTCCCTTTTATTTCAGTCACAATAATTTCAATTTAATTACGTAGTTATAATAATTCATATGAAAACAATGCAATATTCCTTTACATTTATGGAAAAGTAAAGCACATCCAAATGATATTCTAACTTTACTACATTCTACTTGTATTCCAAAATTTAATATTGACATATACAAATCGTCCTTTTCTAATCAATGGAATTTGTATAAAAAAAAAAAATAATAATGCAAAATATCATGGAATTCCATATACGACAGCCAACTGCTCACTGCCAACTGCTTACTGCTTCCTGCCAACTGCTCACTGCTTACTGCCAACTGCCACTGCTTGTGGACGATATTGCCTATTTGTATCTTAATAGCTTTAATGCGCATGCTTGAAGAAATCATATGAGAGCAAGAAAAGAACTGCAAACGATAGTAATATTCTGCCGCCTATCTTTGAGTTAATTTAAAAAGTTAACATATTTGAATGATTATCCATACTTATATAGATATTTATGTGAATTTTCATAATAAAACGTAATTTTTTGGGAAAATAAAGAGAGATGACTCTATATTTTTGGTAAAACTTGTCGGTTTTTTTTTACTGTAAAAATCAACGGAAAATATTCTTAAACCCCCCCCCCCCCATGAAACAACAATTCCTTTTTACATGTTTAATGAATTGTCATTTCACAAATTCATACTAATGGTTTTGTTGTTTCAGGGGAATTGGGGTGTTGGGGGGGGGGTTGTTTGTAGAACACGTTTACTGACTAAAAACAGTAAAAATAGTCATTTTATTGCCAATTTTAACAAGATTACAAATTTTAAAAGAAATGTACTTTATCAATCTAATATGTTGACTTTTACATGATAAGTTAAATATACGGAGTGATTTGAGGGTCATTTATCCATTTCCATGAGTATATGAAAATCTGGTTATATCTTAAAGCCCGATTTCAATTGATAAAATTTTCGAACACCCTCTTATGAAAAGATTGTAAATAAGAGCAATTTACTTTTTAAAATTATTTATCCATTACTATTGAACTCTTCTTTGCAATCAAGCAAGTTTTAATGGCCAAACTGCCATTGATATTGAATAAAATGGATGTAAACTGTTGACGAGTTACAATAAAAACAAATATTGGCATGTTCACTGCAGGAATTTTTAAATTGTGAAGGCGAGGATGGAGTATATCGGAAGGCGTATTTCCTCATAAAAACAAAAATTTAAATCCCACATTTCCTTGCAGGCAGATGATTCGATTTTTTGACGGGGGTGGGGGTTCACATACGACAAAAGAACGATATATATATATGTGTGTGTGTGTGTGTGTGTGTGTGTTGTATTTAAATCGAATTAATGGATAACGTCTGGTCTGTAGAAGCATTGGTGGTGATTGTGGAAGGGGGAGGGGGGCTAAGGTGTTCACAATAAATTGCCAACACATACTATACAGTTATGCTTTATCAATAATGACGCCTGTGATCTTTTTATTTACCTGTCAAGGGATTTTCGTTTCGTTATGCACCCCCCCCCCCCTGAAATTGCTTCCTTGCATTTGATGTACTATTTTTAAAAAGAATAAAATGCCCTATATTATAATTTTCAGTAGTATTTCTCGTATAAATACAACAAATGTTACCCAAAGATTCTACTAAAAGTTTGTCCACCCCTCCTCCGTTTTACCTGACGTTTTATATACGCCTTTAACACCACCACCCCCCCCCCCCCAGTTAATAAAGATACTGAATTATTTTTCTGCAATGCAACGCGGAAAAAGGCGTAATAACGCGAAGTGAAAAAAGGATATTACGCCATTACTACCGTTTGCAGTTCTTTTCTTGCTGTGATATGATTTATTCAAGTATGCGCATTAAAGCTATTAAGATAACAAAATAGGCAATATCATCTATAAGCAGTGGCATTTGGCAGTAAGCAGTGAGCAGTTGGCAGTAAGCAGTTGGCTATCGTATGTGGAATTGCATAAAATATACTTTTGTTGTAGATGAACATTCCAGAGTAATCCTTAAAGAAAAATGGAATAAAGATGACAATGACTATATAAACGCAAATTATATTAGGGTAATATTTTGTTTAAGGGTTATCAAATTCATTTGTCTTATACTTATTTGTTTGTTATATTTACTGTGTTTAATCAATCTTTGTAGGATTTATACGGGGAAAATCGCTTCATTGCAACACAAGGTAGCAGATTTAAATTATATTTTCTTTCTTATTTCTCGTCTTTTATTCTTATTTTAAACTAAACATTTTGTCTTATCAACTGTGAGTTATTTCACAAATGCATCACTTGAGCAGTGTTACAGTTTCAGTATCCAATCTTTTGATCAAGAATATTTTTTTCTGTTTGTTTGGAAGCAGAAATGCAAATACATCAAGTTTTATCTGAAAGTGACATCTAATTAAATTAGAATTGATGCTAATATAAATCTTTGTTATATTCAGTAAATAATAGCCCCTCTTTTCTCGATATAGAGAAACAGGCAACATAATTGATATTTGCTCTTCTGAAAAAAATATTTACAGTCATTTAATTTTTACTATTGACCAGTAAAGAAAATTTTTCAACCATATCATTGATTTTGATTCTGATAGGTAGCCTGATTTTATGACAAAAATCCATCGCGACTTCCGAAAAGCAAAACATCACATTGAAAATACAAATAATAGAGTCATTGCAACTTGAAGAAGCGCTAGCACTTCAAGCAACGTGTAGAATAAGCCATTCGATATACAGCTGAATGTAGATGAATGAAAACGAAAGGTTGTTTTATCAATTTGTTTCTTTTTCATATTTTTGAATGTTTTTGAGACACACTGAGTATGTAAGCCCCTTCTGGACAAAAATCGTGACCTCCGCTCCGTGACGGGCAGTATTTCATCTCTCAGGATAAGGGGCTAAATAAATCAATTTTGCCCTCAACCCAAGTCGTTTTTTGTATAATAATACACCACTCATCCTATTTGAAAACTTGCATAATAAAAGAAAATATTCCTGCAGGCATATTTACGAAGCTATCTTAGGACTAAGAAACGTCTTAGGATATACTTAGGACAATTCTTAAGACTAAGTGGGGTTTTCGAAAGTATCCTAACTTAAGAAAGTTCTTCAGAATTATCTTAAAGTTAGGACAGCTTTTGACATATCTTAAGTCTATCTTAAGCAAAAATGGCCGCGCCCATGTTGTTGCTGGCTCGACGAAATCGTCGTATCAGACGTGACAGAGTATTTAGAGATATTGATAACCTCTTGACTACCTTGATGATGAAGCTATTATAAGAAGGTATAGGCTTTCAAGACCCTTAATCCATGATTTATGTGAACAATTTCAAAATACATGTATATTTCTCTATCCCCCACCCCACCCACCGCTCCCTCAATTTCATATGCAGAGTTGTCATTCGTTGCTCTCTCACACACTTCTGCAATGCACTCGCATCAAGAGGAATAATTTAATTATATGTATTACAAATTAAAACAAAGGCAGTGTTTCTTGTTCTTATCAATATGATATAGGAGTATGCGAGTCAAAATCTCTCTCTCTCTCTCTCTCTCTCTCTGGGTTGAGTCTGTGTGTATCATTCTGTCAAATGATGAACGTACCAGTAAATCAATTACAAAAATAATTTTAAAGAACCATAAGTAATCGTTTACTGTCATGTAGGTATCTGTGCAAATTATATATTAGTTCATTCAAAAGTAACACCATGCTTGGCTAAGTAAACTTGATGCACTGTGTCTCTATATTAAGTCTCTGTCTGTCTAACTCCAAACGTTCCTTTTCAATCTCCAGCATCTGTCTCATGATTGAAAGCTTTTCCTCCTCAATGCTCAATAACTTTTTTTCATAAATATCCTCACTGTCTTTTCCCTTTTCCTAATCTTTGAGGGTCCGGATTCAACGGACTCGTCGCGAGAAACTGGCAAATCACATTGCGGCACATTACTAGTGCATGTACTGTCACCTGAACATGCAGACTCAACGCTCAATATATCTAAAAAAAACAAAACAAAACAAAAAGAGAAAATCATGGATTTTTTTTTTTTTTTGGAATTGTATGTATATCATGTGCTTTCTACAGATGTTGAATTATTACACAGTTATACGTATACTGTATTTGCACATGCAAGGGACGTAGTATATCTTGCTTTTGAAAGGGAAGGGGACAGCCGGCGAAAAAGAATTCAACTTATCTGAAAAAACTTGTCATGCAAAAAAAGAAAAGAAAATTTTCCTAACTCGAAAATCCTATTTGATTGGGGGGGGGGGGGGGGGGTTGGGTTGTTAGGTTCCAATTTCTTTCAGTATCATTTTATATTCCCTATTGCATTACCCTTTTAACTATACTGCACCAAAAAGTGGGGAGGGAGGGGGACCGGTCTTTCAATGAACATTTTCAATGGTACAATGTAAAAAAAGCTATGTTTGCCCCCCCTCCCCACCCCCCGATGTTACGTGCTTGCATGAATCTACTTTCCAAGAATACCAATGGTTAGAACTCTTCCGATATTCAGTGCTTCACGCGAATGCACAACAAAAATAGTAAGATTTAACCTGCTAACAAAATAGAACTATTGAATTTCACTTCAGAGAGAGAGAGAGAGAGTTTACACGTTACTGTACCGTTTTCTTCGGTAACCTCACAGGTGTCGATACTGCCCTCTATGCCAGAAATTAAGGTACAACCAATTATTCCCACAATTTTTCCTGCGTAGGATTTAGTCCCTGGGGTGGGGGCCTCCTCCAGTTTTCCTGTTTCCCTGCGATTTTGCGCAGCCTTCTTTTTCGTCTCACTCATATAAGAGGACCATTTCTTCTTAACATCTTCTACTGTCCTACAGTGGTCGATATTATTTGCCTTCTTGATTTTCTCACATATTGCCTCCCATGTTCTTTTCTTTGAGGAATTTGTAGATATACGTTGGAAAACTTTGAAAATAAAATGGCTTTGTTTTACTCCATCTCATCAAGCAGTATTTCGATTTCAATTTGGACAAAAATAGAACTCCTCTTTCGACTCATCCTACTGGGTGTTTTCTTGTCGAACAGAAATTGTCAATGAATAAGACTTCCACGGAGAAAATTGGCGCGCTTTTCATGGTTCAAGAATTTTGAATGATCAAATGGAAATCTATTTGATTTTAATTACAGTCAATATTATATCGTCGAAATAAGATGATTATTTAAAAAAAACATATTATTTATATCTATAGATTTAAAAAAAATGTTTAATTTTTTTTTTTTTAATTTTTACTCTTTCAAATATTTTCATTATTATGATCTACATAACCTGTACATGGTAAAAATGACCACTCTCTGATTCCTGACAATGGTTTAAAACTTTGCGTATTTCTTTATCATAATGATTTAAGACGTCTTAGTTTTGGATACTCTTAAGATAGCTTTGAAAAACACCTAAAGAAACACCTTAAGAAAATCTTAGGATGATCTTAAAATTTTCCTAAGATATGTCTTAGGAAATTTCTTAGGAACAATCTTAGGAAAATTTCGTAAACATGCCTGCTGATTTCTTTGTGATGGACTTTTTTCCCATAGCATAAATATTTCAAGTATTCAGCTGTTGATCCTCAATGTTATCCATCTTAAATATTTTAAAAGAAAATGAACCTATATTTCCATACAGGTCCTCAGAAGAATACAATTATTGACTTTTGGAGAATGATATGGCAAGAGAATATTGCATTCGTTCTTATGCTGACAAATCTTGTAGAAAATGGGAAGGTATGCTGATGTATGATATAAATCAGATGTTCCAGTGAAAATCTTTTCTTATGTACGTTTGTTGATTTATTCATCTTGTTTCTTTTAATGACTGATACTTTTTTCCAATTTGTTTTAGGTCCTATGTGATTGTTTTAATTGAATATAACATGTATTCATAATCAAGCCATTTTTATAGAACAAATGCAAGGAGTACTGGCCCAATAAAGATCGCTCTATGAACATCGGTCCATGTAAAATTCGCCTTTTGGAAGAAACTACCTATGCTTTCTTTACTGTTCGGAAGTTCTCACTTCAGAGAGAAAACGTACATCTTAAATACTTTACATTCAAAACATACCCACTTCAAGTATTGAATACACGTTTTATAAAAGCGCTACCTACATGTAGAAGAAATATAGAATGGCAATATTTTAGTTTATAAACGTTATCTTCAACTTTATTTATTTATGTTTGAGAATCTAATTGCATGTCTTGCTTGGCGGTTGAGTTTCCAAGACGTTAATGTAGATCCTTTTTTTGTAATTTCATTACAGTCAAACTCCTTGAGAACAATCACACAGTTCCATTACACAGCTTGGCCAGATCATGGCACTCCAGAGGAGATAGGAATTATTCAGTTCCACAGAACTGTTATCAAAATTTACCAAGCTAGATCTCCATTACTGGTTCACTGCAGGTCGGTGGCGATAACGATCTCTATTATACTTAAATCTTCAATAGAAAAAAAATCGGATTTGTGAAGAAACAATTAACAATGGCAATAGTATAATGGTATTGGTATAGAATGGGTTTGTCGTGGGCGTCATTTTTTATGCAAGTACACAAAAACAGATAAACATTCTAAGGAGGATAAAATGTGAATCTTGCAATAAATTGTACTTTTATATATCTTCATAAGAAACTAGCTGCCCGCGTGGCGCAGTGTTCTAGAGTCGTGGAGTAAAAAGTTGAGATGTTGAGACCGATACTTCGCATGGGGACGTATAAACGGAGGCCCCATGCCGCAGTAGGTGCTGGCAAGGAAAAGACCTTTCGCTGCTCAAAGGTCGGAAACGTCGAGTACAATTTTCAGCCATACACCGGCAAGTGGTGGTGACTCAGTATGAGTAAAAATTTCCAAAAAGATGTTAAACAAACAATCTTGTTTTTACATAAATACATATCACATATCATACATAAATGAAAAATGTTTGTAAACTGTACAATCCATTGCAAATAATCATGTTACAAAAAGTATATATTTCTTGTGAAGATGACGAGCAATGATCATTCTCAAAAGAACATTAAAACAGTATGAATTATGAGCAGATAAGACCTGTAAAAACAGAGAGATGTGATCCTGTGTCATCATTGTCCTGTATACATTATAAGGTATAATTTGAACAGATGATTAAAATGAATTCAGAACATGTTTCTACATGCATGATCAGAATGAAATATGGAGATTAGGAAGAGTAATCAAGGTCAAAATTCCATTGGAAAATACAAATAGGTAACAGCACAAACACGAAAAACAAAAACATAAGGGTCGGGATCAGGTACCTTGGAGGAGTAAGCATCCCCTGTCGACCGGTCACACACGCAGAGTGCTCATTGCCTTATTCGGGCAAATGGAAAATTCCATAGACAATTCCGTATGTAAATAATAACCGAGCAAATTTAGATGAAAATTGAAAATAAATGAGAAGCAGAATTCGATATAATGTTGAATTGTACCTGTTGACCATTTTATTGTATTTACCATAGGCTTTGCTAATTGCTCGCTTAATTAAGACTTTTGGTATTCTTGTTTCATCATCTTGTTTGTCAGTAGCTTGACTCGCTTTAGAAATCGAATCAACTGCCAGACAAAAACTCGATATTCAGGTGATGGAGGTATATTACTAAAAATAAGGGACTTTGATGATAAAAAAATTAAAGTCATCACGTGCACGTATGTCATGAGTTTTGTAGGTTACCATTAGCCTATTAGTGTATTTTTCTTTAAAAAAAAAAACAAAAAAAAGAAACAGATGTATCAGACGTTGTGGCATCTTTTATTTCGATATGATAGGTATATATATATAGAGTCGACTTTGCAATGAAAATAAGAAATTTGAATGATAATGCGTCCTCGATAAACCTAAAATAATTTCAATTTATATATAATCGTTTGAGATTTTGGTGGTAAAATGTGTTGCCCTTTCATGAAAACATTCCCGAGAAGTTGATCGCATTTTCCTGTCAAATCTCTCTAACTACCTAATCACATTTGTCTCGCTTTTTTCCAAAAAAAAAAAAAAGAGAAAGAAATTGGTAATAGTTATTTGGAACTGATCGAAAATTTTCCTTAAATATTCTGCAATTTTTAGTTCGAATTATTTCTCTTCTTTACATATAATTTGATTGAGATTTCTTCTAGCACATTTAAATAATTAAATTCAGAATATATATATAGTATGCAACTAGATACACATTCATTTATATGAACTTTGATATTTTAGTGCCGGAGTGGGCAGAACAGGAACATATATTGGTCTGAATGTGTTACTACATCAAGGAAGAGAAACGGGGTGGATCAATGTCTTTGATTTTGTAAAGCAAATGAGAGAGGATCGTATGAACATGGTTCAAACAGTTGTAAGATAACAGTATATGTTTAAATATAATATATGAAAATGGATTGTATCAATTTGCTCCGTACTAGAAAATATCCACTCCCTCCGATTATCATACACATACCTTTATATTAGATTTTTTATCTGTAGGAGCAGTATGTATTCTTGTATAAAGCATTACTCTGTGGATTTCAAGATCAAGAAACTGTGATCTTTGAACGTGATCTTCAAGCTAAAGTACTCACCCTTCTGAACGATGCATCACCTTTTAATCAACAAAAACTGAACAAAGAGTTTCAGGTAATATAAATTAAGAAAGTTTACGAACCAAACCTTTGTAATCGTTTATAAGATCTTTTTATATTTTGGTACAAACTAAACTTTATTGTTCATAAAATGTGTTGATATTTTGAACTTGTTTTTATGATTATACATATGATTTAACATTTGATTGCTTTTCAGTTGTTAGTGGCTTTGAAACCCTTTTATGATAATGTGATGAAAGAAGATGCTGTGAAACCCACAAACAGAGCAAAAAATGTGGATATGAATATTTTGCCAGGTGAGATTTTAACTAAATATCAAAATTTGGTTAATTTATACCTATGCAATTAATTTTTTTTTTTTAAGTAGTCAGCAATTTTATTTTTAGCATCAAAATACAGACCTTACTTAACATCCTATGTTAAAGGAAGAAATGACTACATCAATGCAGTGTTTGTTTCCGTACGTATCGTAATTTCAACTTTTATGAACATACAAGGAACATTGATTTTCACTCTTATAAGGGAAAAAGGTTTTACTGGAATTAATGACTGTTACTTTTTTTTTCAATCATGAAGTAAACAATATTTCTTTCAAATTTTGTTTTATAAGATATGATGTAATTGTCTTCCTTCATATCATAAATTTCATTCGAAAAATCAAAAAAAAATAAAAATTAAACCATATCTAATTTGATTTATCAAAGGAATGCATGGCATTAATGTGATTTTTTTTTTAAATTTGTTTGACATTGTAGTTGACTAAAAGTGGCACAGACAATATTTAATGAAATATGATTTAACTTTCAGACTTTTACTACCCTATATGGATTCATTGTGACCCAGAAGCCTCTTCCTGATACAGAGGTTGATTTGTGGAGATTGTGCAGGGACCATGAAGTCGAATCAATGGTGGTTCTGAATGACGGTGAAGTGGTATGTTATACAAACTTATCACAATTCTATTCAGTTTTACTAGATTTTAATTAATGTATGTAAAATAGTTTTTATCATAACAAGGAAGCAAACTGGCTACCTAATGGAGGAAAAAAGCTTCACTGTAATCCTTTTATCATAAGTGCGAAAAATAATGGGTTTGACTGTCATGGTATCCAACAAGATCGTCTTCTTATATCAACAGACGTAAGACTAAGTTTAAAGATTTCTTGCTAGTTAATTCTCTTATTTTTACTTCGAATGTTTGTTTCTAAAAATGAAATACATTTTACATCATAAGTTATTTATGTTTTATGAATAAAGGATTACAAATCGTACATTGATGTCTTTCAAATTCCATCTGGAAATGATGAGGCTTTATTGAAAGGTGCAAATATGCTTCTAGAGAAAGGAAATGCATCAACTTCTCTTGTCATAAGCAGGTAAGAATCTACAAATCTGTTTAAATTTTTTCTTAATTATGATAAAAGAAACTAGTTTTAAACGCACACATTATACAATTTAAGTTTTTTGACCACACGAATATTTTATTTTGAAAGAAGCAAGACTTATCAATATTAGCATTTAACAAAATTACTACCAGAAAAAAACATAGAACTGATTTATTTTTTTAAAAAACAATAAAATACACGAAACATACTTCTTTTGAGAAAAAAGAATGTTATGTTTAAAATTACACAGAAAGATACTCAGATAATCTTTTCTTTTACGTCTCTTAAAAGTATTCACGAAATGTAGTGGAAAAATGCATAAAAAATTAAATAATCGATCCGTACCTTACTATAAAAAGTGAAAACGGTGAAGATAACGAATAGTGATCGATCTCAAAAAATCTATCAACAATACAAATTTTTGAAGAGGACATAAACGCCTAGGAGTAAACATCCCCCTATGAGCGGTCACACACGCTGTGATCCTGGATATTACCATTTCATCATATCTTCTCTTGTATTGAACTGGTGTTTAGAAGTGAGACAAATTTTCATAAATGCTAGTACTTTGCTTTATAAATGCTTATAAAATACCAGCGCGAATAAAATTTTCCCAGGAGACCGTCTCGCGTTATTATAGGAAAATGAGGTTTATAGCGAATAAAATGTGATTTACAGTAGATTGATTGGTGAAGATTTTGTCTGGAATCCGGATAGGGCTATGTAGTTGACTTTTGCATCATCGCACCATCGAGGTTTGGGTCGATAGTGCGATGACCCAATAACGCAATGTAGAAGAAGCGATGGTATAATGATACAGGAGTGATAGCGGAATGACAATGATACATTGTGCGATGGCACGATGAAGTGATTGTACGATGACGATGGAGGAATGGTATGATTAAGACGACAGGATGTTCACAATCTCTTTATCGTGCTATCGTAACATCGTCATCGCAATGTCGTGCCATCATAATCGCCTTATGTCACCTTAGCACCTTCGTTAAGCGATAACAATTATAGTTCTTGACATCCATAGGACAGTTAATGGTAGACTTTAAAAATTAGATTACAAATTATATCAGAATTGTCTTAAAATGCATCCTACCAAGATCTTTGATTTTTAATTCAGAGTAAGTAAAACGTTTCGTCAATTACATTTTTACATTTATAATATGTTTCTTCTTCTCAACTGATGCAATGACATAATTTTAGTATCTTCATTATAAAGTAATGGTGCTGGTCCAGCTGGGATATTCTGTGTTTTACATAACGCCCTTCAACAGCTTCGAATGGACGGAGAGGTGGATATTTTTACAAGAGTCCGACAGATACAAACAAGGAGACCAGAAGTCATCTCAACGCTTGTAAGTTTTCATTGGCGCGGTTTGCAATTATCATTTTTAGCTCACCTGAGCCAAAGGCTCAAGTGAGCTTTTCTGATCAAAATTTGTCCGTTGTCTGTCGTCGTTGTAAACGTTGTCGTTGTTGTAAACTTTTCACATTTTCATCTTCCTCTCAAGAACCACTTGGCCAATTTCAACCAAACTTGCCACAAAGTATCCTTGGGTAAAGGGGATTCAAGTTTGTTCAAATGAAGGGCCACACCTTCTTCCAAGGGGAGATAATTAAGAATTCGTGAAAAATTAATGACATCATCAAAAAATCTTCTTCTCAAGAACCACTGTGCTTGAAAATATGAAACTTATGTGGAAGCATTCTCAGGTAGAGTAGATTCAAGTTTGTTCAAATCATGACCCCCGGGGGTCAGGTGGGGCCACAATGGGCGATCAAAGTTTTACATAGGAATATATAGGAAACATCTTTAAAAATCTTCTTCTCAAGAACAGCAAAGCCATGATTGGTCATATTTACATGGAAGCATCCTCAGGTAGTGTAGATTCAAGTTTGTTCAAATCATGACCCCCGGGGGTCAGGTGGGGCCACAATGGGCGATCAAAGTTTTACATAGGAATACATAGTTAAATCTTTAAAAATCTTCTACTCAAGAACAGCAAAGCCATGATTGGTCATATTTGAATGGAAGCATCCTCAGATAATGTAGATTCAAATTTGTTCAAATCAAGACCCACCCACCCACCCACCCCCCTCCCCCACCCCCGAACCACTTTTTTATTTAAACTTTTCAACCTTTCAAGACTGAACTGATTTCTGCTTTTTCCTAGCCATAGTGCTCAGGTGAGCGATGTTGCCCCTGGGCCTCTTGTTTTTAATTTAAAAACAAAATGAAGGGCTTTACAAAGTAGGCAGCAATGTTAAGACTTTCCGAAGCTTTAAATGCGTTCAAAACATAACACTGCATTGCAAGATCGGTTTTGATTTTAATTTGTAAGTTATGTAGTTAGGTACGGCCAATTTATATAAAGAGTTCTCTTAGCTATATATAAACATATTTATTATGATATCACTCGACTTCATTCATAATTTTTGATGTTTGTCACATTAGTCGCTTCGACACAGCCGATTAACATAATTATTATTAATTTTTTGTCAAAGAAATAAACTCGTCGTATCCTTGTGAACCCGAAATGTGCTTGGGAAAAGTTATACTATTACTTGTGTACAACATATTTAACAATAAATTCAACTTACCGACAAATTTGAGGGTATTTTTCATCTGTATTAAAACAAAGCCATCACACATTTTTCCCAGGCAAGAGTCAGTTTGAGGAGAAACTCCTCTTACAGATTTCCACAAAAGATCTCAAATTATTTCTCATTAATCGCCTGCGCCAGACTCTTTTATACACATATTTTAAATTCTACTCTATCCACGGGTGTTGAAAGAGTAAATGTCAACCGTATAAATTTCGTATATGTTTTGAACACGCTGACTGAAAACAGGAGTAATAAAGCAAAGTATTTAAAATATTTAGATATTTAAGATTTTAAAAATACGATTAAACCACGTTTATTTTACATAGCTTTCTGACATTTTATGTTCAGATTGAAATAATGTGTAAAGATTATGACACTCTCCTTAATCATAACAGCTCAAGTTTGCAGTGACTTTACGTCATTTTTTGATTATGATGTCAAAAGCTGTAGTTCAGAGAAGTGGAGGCACAGAGTACACTGCGATATTTTTTGGGAAGCCTTAACGTAACTGCGTAAAGAATTGTTTGTAAATTTGAGGATTTGATTAAAAATAACTATGTGATTGCTAATCGTTATCCTTCAAGTATCATTCGTTTTTTCTTGTACATATCCTAAAGAAATAAAAATCTAGTCATTTCTCACCAAAAACATGCAACTTGTTTACTGTTTTTTAGGAATGCTATCCTATTATAACGATATTTGTCTTCTGGCTGTTAACTCTTTTTATTCAAATCAGGAATTATGTATCTTTTCTCATCAAGAATTGATGATACTTGACAAATGGTGATAGTTTATTCATTTTATCCTTCTGTCATTGTATATTTTGTCCTATATTAGCTAGTTAATACCAATTGTATTATTTATCTTCTATGTATGGTATAATATTATATAAGTACTTTGTAGTAACTTTCCATCTTATGATGTTAATCCTGTTACGTTGAACTGGTTTGCAATACATGTGAGCTTCATTTCTTCTTGCTATTCATTATATTTCAGGAAGAGTACAGGAGGTGTTACCAAATACTTGGTGGATCTTTTTCATCGGAGGGGATATATGCTAATGCTTAAGGCACACTATATTAAGTTTTCTTCTAAGTGAACTATAATAAGCTCAATCTTTCATGTTTCCCGATTGATCAAAAATAGATATTTTATTTATTATATGTTTAAATTACTTTTGCAACCAATTTAATTAAATTGAGACTATCATTTTTCATGAACTCCGGTAATTGCAGTGAATGGTTTTTTATCATACGCTGAATAACATTATTTCAAAATATCTTCTTAATATTTTTTCTTATTTCTTTTGTATTGAACACTTCAGCTATATTAAATAACCAAAAAAAAAAGACAATTCTGATAATATGTGATATTATAAAAATGACATATGTATCACATAACAATTTTTGTTAGGGATATGAACTCGACCATTGCTCGGTTATATTGACCATCGACTTGATTTTTTTTATGACTAATATAAATTAATTTCATAATTTGATTTACTCTTTGCTAAAAATTGCTAAATAATTATCTTTTGTGTTTTGATAAAAAGTATAATTAAAATGTTTATTTGACAGGGTAAATTTTCTCGATTGATTGATAAGTTACATATTGCCGTTTTGAGAATGAGTGGCAAGATATGATTGGAAAATGTATTTAATGAAGTATATTGAATAGATGTTGGTTATTGTTTTTGCTCACCTTTGCCGAACGCTCAAATGAGTTTTTCTGATCAGAATTTGTCCGTTGTGTCATTGTCAGCGTTGTTGGCGTTGTCATCGTCGGCGTTGTCGTGAACCTTTTACATTTTCATCTTCTCCTCAAGAACCACGGGGCCAATTTCAACTAAACATGCCACAAAGTATCTTTTGGGTAAAGGGGATTCGAGAGTCACACCTTCTTTCAAGGGGAGGTAATTATGAATTTGTGAAAAATCAATGGCATCATATGAAGATCTTCTTCTCAATAACCACTGTGCTTAGAAATATGAAACTTATGTTGAATCATTGTGAGGTAGTGTAGATTCAAGATTCAAGTTTGTTCAAATCATGAGCCCCAGGGGTAGGGTGGGGCAACAATGAACAACAATGAACGATCAAAGTTTTAAATAGGAATACATAGGAAAAAGCTTTAAAAATATTCTTCTCAAGAACAGCAAAGCCATGATCGGTTATATTTATATGGAAGCATCTACAGGTGGTGTAGATTCAAGATTGTTCAAATCAGGACCCCTTGGGGTAGGGTGGGGCCACAATCAAAGTTTTACAATATATAGTAAAAATCATTAAATATCTTCTTCTCAAGGACAGAAGAGCCATGAATGGTCATATTTATATACAAGCATCCTCAGGTGGTGTAGATTCAAATTTAATAAATATCATGACCCCCAGGTGTAGGGTGGGGCCATAATGGACAATCAAAGTTTTACATAGGAATATATAGGAACAAATCTTCTTCTCAAGAAGAGCAAAGCCACGATTGGTCATATTTATATGCAAGCATCCTTAGGTGGTGTGAATTCAAGTTTGTTCAAATCATGATCCCCAGGGGTAGGATGGGGCCACAATGGACGATCAAATCTTTATACAGGAAAATACAAGAAATATTTTTACAAGTCTTCTTCTCAAGAAAAATAATAATCAATCATAATCTCAAGAACAGCAAAGCCATGAATGGTCACATTTATATGCAAGCATCCTCATGTGGTGTAGAATCAAGTTTGTTCAAATACCCCCAGGGGTAGGGTGGGTCCACAATGGACGATCAAAGTTTTGCATAGGAGTATATATGAGAAATCTCAAGAACAGCAACGCTGTATTGGCTTATTAACTACTTGGAAGTATTCTAAGGTAGTGTAGAGTCATGTATGATAAAAATCATGAACCCCTGGGGATAGTGTGGGGCCACAATTGATGATTAAAGTTATGCATAGGAATACATAGGAAAATTTTTAAAAATCTTCTTCTCAAAAACAGCAAAGCTATGATTGGTCATATTTATATGGAAGCATCCTCAGATAGTGCTGATTCAGATTTGTTGAAATCATGACCCCAGGGGTAGGGTGGGACCATAATGAAAGTTCAAACTTGTAGGGAAAAAAGTCACAGTCAAAGAAATATGTAAGCATCATTTGTTAATGTAGATTCAATTTTGTTCAAATCGTAAGCACCCCCCCCCCCCCCCACTTATGCATTAATGCTTTTCAATGGTATACTGAATTTTCTTTTTTCCTAGCCATGGTCCTTAGGTGTGCGATGTGGCCCATGGGCCTCTTGTTACTATACAGATCCATACAGTACAAGTATTTCATAATTGTTTTGAGAAATACAATATATATGAAGGTAGCTTGATGAATATCTAATTATTTGGCCAAAGAAAATTCATATCGATAAAAATTCTTAGAAACAAGCATACAATGCAGGGTCTAAGAAATGTTCTACCGGTCCCATATCCCTATTACGTACAAAAATGTTGATTCAAGAGTCAGCCACTTGAAAAACTATGTTGTTGTGTAAATCTATCTTTAAATATTCATTAAATAACTTTTTAGCTCACCTGAGCCGAATGCTCAAGTGAGCTTTTCTGATCACTTTTTGTCCGGCGTCCGTCTGTCTGACTGTCTGTAAACTTTTTACATTTTCGACTTCTTCTCAAGAACCACTTGGTCAATTTCAACCACACTTGCCACAAAGTATCCTTGGGTGATGGGGAATCCAGTTTGTTCAAATGAACGGCCACGCCTTCTTTCAAGGGGAGATATTAAAGAATTAGAGAAAAATTAATATCATCTTTTAAAAATCTTCTTCTTAAGAACCACAGGGCCAGGAAAGATGAAACTCATGTGGAAGCATCCTCAGGTAATGTAGATTCTGTTTGGTTCAAATCATGACCCCCGAGGGTAGGGCGGGACCACAATGGAGGATCGAATTTTTACATAGAAATATATAAGAAAAACCTTTAAAAATCTTCTTCTCAAGAACAGCAAAGTCATGATGAGTCAAATTTATATGGAAGCATCCTCAGGTAGTGTAGATTCTGTTTTGTTCAAATCATGACCCCCGGGGGTAGGATGGGGCCACAATGGAGGATCAAAGTTTTGCATAGAAATATATAGGAAAAATCTTTAAAAATCTCAAGAACAGCAAAAACATGATGAGTCATATTTATATGGAAGCATCCTCAGGTATTGTAGATTCAAGTTTGTTCAAATCATAACCCCCAGGGGTAGGGTGGGGCCACAATGGAGGATCAACTTTTTACATAGAAATATATAGGAAAAACCTTTAAAAATCTTCTTCTCAAGAACAGCAAAGCCATGATGAGTCCTATTTATATGGAATCATCCTCAGGTAGTGTAGATTTAAGTTTGTTCAAATGATGACCCCCAGGGGTAGGGCGGGGCCACAATGGAGGATCAAACTTTTACATAGAAATATATAGGAAAAATCTTCTTCTCAAGAACAGCAAAGCCATGATTAGTCATTTTGACATGGAAGCATCCTCAGGTAGTGTAGATTCAAGTTTGTTAAAATGATGACCCCGGGGATAGGGTCGGGCCACAATGAGGAATCGAAAATTTTACATAGGAACATATAGGAAAATATCTTCTTCTCAAGAACTGAAAATCATATTGTTTAGTCATTTTGCTATGAAAGCATCCTCAGGTAGTGTAAATTCAATTTTGTCCAAATGATGACCCCCGGGGGTAGGGTGGGGCCCAGTGGGGGGTCGAAAGTTTTACATAAGCACATACAGAAAAAATATTTCTTCTCAATAACAGAAAAGCTATGTTTAGTCATATTGATATGGAAGCATCCTCAGGTAGTGTAGATTCAAGTTTGTTCAAATGATGACCCCTGGAATAGGGAGGAGCTACAATGGGGGATCAAATTTTTACAAACGAATATATGGGAATTTTTTTAAAAAAATCTTCTCAAGTACATTAAAGCCATTTGTTATATTGACATGAAAGCATCATCAGATAGTATAAAATTCAACCCCCCCCCCCCAGTAATCTTTTTAATACTGAACTGATTTGTGCTCTGTCTAGCCAATGTGCTCAGGTGAGCGATGTGGCCCATAGACCTCTTGTCAAAATTTGTTCCATATTTGCATTGAATTCTCAACCCATTAGGTATACGATAATATACGTATATTGAACTTATATTCATTTGGTGAATACTGACACGAGTTGGCTGTACAAATGCACGAGCTTGCGAGTGCATTTGTAGACAACGAGTGCCAATATTCACCAATATAAGTTCAATAACTCCTTTATTATATTGCTAAAACATCTCTCTTTATTATATTAATTATTTCAATTAAATAACTCAAATTAATAAGAATTCTAAGTATTGATATTTAAATTAACGTCTGTCCTGTAAGGGTTCAATTTCGTATCATTCAAATGACACTACCAAGCGTTATGATTTGCTTATGGAGGTTTTATTGAGGCTAATGCGTACTAGATTATTAATAATAAAATCAATTTTGCGTAAAAAATAAACACATCTTCCCTAGTTAGCACTATCTATCATTAATATGCCTTTGAGAGGTTGACAAGACGACAATTTTGTTTACAACGGGGCGTTTAATTAAACGCTAAGATATTGAACGCAAAAATTCTCTAAACTTTTAGTAGTTTTTTATTATAGAAGAAATATGTGGAGATAAAGAACAGTATTCGAGCTCAAAATTCCATTAATCATTACAAAATAGGAGCAGAGCAATCACTGACCTCTAAGATACCCGAGGTGGGATCAGGTGCCATGGAGGAGTGAGCATCCCCTGCCGAACGGTCACACCCGCCGTGTGCTCCTTGTCATGTTCGGGGGGAAAAAAAGGAAAAATCCGTCGACAATTCAGTGTGTAAATAATGTCCTAACAATTAGTATGAAAAAAGTCATTCACCGTTTGACTTAATGATAGATTGTATTTGCTGACTAGGTCATTGTATCGACCATAGAACTTACGGAATGATGACTTTAAACGAGACTGCTGATATTCTTATTTCATCAAGTTGTTTGTCAATAACTTACCTCGATTTAGAAATTGTTCAAACGTAGATCATGCTCTGGCGTATCGAATCAACTGAGAGATATAAACTCCATATGCATATGCAGGAGATAAGGGTATATTGCTCCATAGTTAACGGAAGTTGACGATTGAAAAGTTTAAGTCATCACGTTTATCATAAAGCTTTGTTGTTAGATTCCGATTAACGTCTCTTTCTAATAAAATATCCAAAAATGAAACAGATGTGTCAGACTATTTATTAGCTATATAATGAAGAGGCTAATAGCTTAGAACCGGAGTATTTAGTGATATATTTTTTTTGTAAAGATATTAATTCCTGTCGTATTCTTGTGTGCTCTTCAATTAATCAGAATTCTTTTTTAAAAACCAAAAGGAAAAATGTAATCCTGAGGAGAGCTTGAAAAAATGTCAAGTCATTGTCACTTACAGTGTAATTATTTTGTTATATTATTATAAATGGACACTTTGGAAATCATCTTGCATAGTTATTAAAAAAGGATATAAATTTGAATTGTATAATTTGGTTATATTTTCTTATATCAAGTTGAATGTTGAAATTTTCAACAACAAAAAAATAATAAAAACAACAATAATTAAAAATATATTTTTCAAGATATTTTTTTTCAAATACATTGAATATATAAATATACATGAAACTTATCCCAAGGTCCTTTGCCTTTGCCCATTGTTAAGCGCAGCATAAGATATTCTTTCTTTCTGAAAGAAAATAGGAAAGTAACGAAAAGTTATCAAGCTCAACAGTCCAATTAAAGAAATTCAAATTTGGAGCAGAGCTAAGGTTGATACCTGAATACATCAAAGGTGGGATCAGTTAAAATGGAGTCACCATCAACACTTGTAGACTGACAACATCCATCCTGAGCACCTTTGTACAAGCAGAAGTACTAGAGTATTAAAAATAATCTAAATCTAAAGAACTTTTCAACAACTACATCCAAAATTAATTTGAATTACCATATCTATATTGGATTCCAAGACTTCATGAAAATCTTTACAAAGATACATAGCGGGTTACAGTGAATGTTTTACCAAGCCTCTTTCTTTACTCCTCTCTAAGATATTAACAGTAGTGAAGGAGAAACTTCAAGAGTACTGTGCAACAATATATTCGAGAAGTGGTGTAAATATCAGATGTGGATACTAAAAAATTCCAAGAAACTTTTCAATTATTTAAAATCACAAAATTTTACCAAAACAACATAAATGCTTACGACTTTTCAACTTTATATACAATGATTCCTCACGATAAATTAAAGTCCAGACTTTCTGACATCGTTGACAGCTGCTTTTTCAATAAAAATGGAACTCGTAAATTTACTTACCTTGTCATTGGTCATTTGCAAAATTCCTTTGTTAAAAAAACAATCTGATTGTACACACAAGTACTCTGAAGTTGACATTAAAAAGATGCTGGAGTTTCTGACTGACAATATCTATGTGCTTTTTGGAGACCAGTTCTTCCAACATTCTACTGGAATTCCCATGGACAACTATTCAAGGATAATATGAACTTTGCTATATTGTATTTTCTTGGTAAACGGAGAAAGAGAAAGGGAGAGAGCGGACACTCTTTTCCTTTTAAAGTGTGCAGTTTATAAGAACTAAAAATACACTTTTGTTATTAATATTTAGGTGGATCTATTTTTCCTGGATTATAAATAAAGAAAATACCTGTTATTACACAGCAAAGTTAAGGATTTCCAAACTTACATCAACCTATGCAGAGGTTTGGAAAACAACTATGACGTCTCGTGAAAATAATACAAATGAATCTCGATGGATGATTTTTTTCACCCTCAAATGCTTTTGTTTTTCAATAATCATGTAAAGATAAATCGACGTGCAACTTATTTAGCCATAATAAGACCATCCGAATGTAGATTGACAGCTGAGCAGCAATTGACCTAATGATAGATTTATTTAAATTGAATGTCGACCTCACATAAAGCCGTACAAAGGAACATCTGTACAGTTTCGTCATGGAATGACAGGTTAAGACCCTGGAAAATTCCGAAAGCCCAGCAATATCTGCCTCACAACAAATTCTAAGTTATTAGGTATAATTCCTACTATTTTGAGAAATGCTTAAGAGCTGGTTTTGCGCTGTTGTTTTATTTCTAAATTTAACATTATTTCATTGCTTAGTACGTCCGTGTAGGAAGTTTATCGAAAGACAGCTAAATTTTACATAATTCCCGACTACAAGGAAGTTGCACCCAGCACTTTTCAGGTTAAGGGAAACATATTCAATTTCATAGTGAAATGATATGTGTATATCATTGAACTTTATCTATCTTTCTAGCTATATCCATTTTTAATTGAAAAATTGTCAGATGACAAACACCTGATGTAAGTAGCGTCTCTTCGGCACAACTCAGTGGAGACCCGATATATACTTATGCAAATAACAGAATTTCTACTCATCAAAACTCAAGCTGTTTTAAAAAATATCAATGAAGTATTGATTTTCTCGGAATATTTTAAGGCGTATTTCTTATGGGCAATCTCAACCTCACTGTGTATAACAAAATAGTTTACTTCAATGCATCGTTTTTATATTCAGTTATATGCATTTTCATACTCACTATTATTCTATACACTTTATTTAATTGGTATAAATGAGAAAAATGAATTACAAAATGAAACCCAAAACAATAATCTTTATGAAGAATTAACGTAGTTCAATGATAGCAGTGTAATTTACGTAATGTGGAATTATTTATTTGATGTAATACATTTTTATCGAAATCTGATTCTAATTGCCATTAAACTGTCTGTTCTTAAAGTCATTATTTCTGCTTTGCATTTGGTGACTTAAAACTTGACTTTATTAGATACATTTAGTCAAACAACTGGTGTTTTTCTTAAAACTTAAAAAATGAAAAAAATATAGATTGATTCATTGTATGATGTTTTACTCCCGTTCGAAAATATTTTCACTCATTTACAGACGTCACCATATACCGCTGGATGCCTCAAATTTATGCCTTCATTCGGCACTCAACAAAACTTTACATACTATTTCTCCAGACTTTTCTATTTGATTTTTGTCTTAAAATTTCGTTTAGTTATATAATTTACTTTTTTAAAATGCTAATATAAACACAATGTTAGGTTTAGTCTATCGCCGCATGGCAAGGATGTTATTGTATTGAGAAAGCCTTGTGACATAGGAAAACAGTTCCCGATTGTTAATTCACCCAGGAAAGAGACAATTGAATATTTACTCTTCAATATGAGAAAATCAGGGGAAAAAAACATTTTAACACTCACTTATACATTGGAAATCATAAACAAAACATAAATTTGTAGAAGATTCGAGTTTTTTGGCTTCAGGTAGGTCGGACTTTATTTAAGGAATAACTGTCTAATTTTTTGTATTCATGATGTGATCAATCGAGTGGTTTGCGTGATAATTTGCATAAACGCCGAAGGCGTTTATGCATAAAATTATCACGCAAGCCAATCGATTGATCATCGTCATGAATCCAAAAAATCTGACAGTTATTCCTTATATTTACATGCTCCTGATTCTGCAAATTCCCGTGCTAATAGCCCCACTTCTGTCTCTATTTGTCCCGCCCCGCACGTGATTTTTTTTTAACCGCGCCTATCGATGAACCAGTAGATTTATGTAGAAATAAAGTATTTTTACAATTTGTAATTTTATCTCGGACAAAGACATTGGAAATGTAAATATTAATGCAAAAGTGGACAATGTAATGAAGGGTTACACTGAAAATAAATAATCATGATGTTTAATCTTAATCAATTCATACAAGTAAATACTCGCAAATCATTTTATGATATTAGATAAGGAAACACTTTGCAAGAAGTATATAGCAAAACCGTAAACATTCATTGACATCATAAAGGAGTGTTTCACAAAGTTCAAAAAACGAAACGAGTCTTCCTAAAAACATATCTGTTCTACAATGCGTAAAATTCTCTTCGTTACCTCAGGAATTGTGAGGCAACACTAACCTTCTAATCTCAGTTAAATCGTTACAATAACTATTTTGAGTTAATGTGTATGATTAGGTAGGAAATTCTCAACAATGAATGAATAAAAAACTTCAAAAAAGATCCGTTACTCTATATAAAGTCGTAACTAGCTATGTTGATTTTCAATGGTTCAATTACGGATGCGTAACATTTTAATTAATGGTCCTGTGTGGAAATTGCTATGTTTCAACACTCTATTGTATTTTCATCTCTATTGTTTTGACTGTATCTTCATATTTTGAGAGTTGGTTCATTTTCATGGATCAAAACGGTAAAGAATATACTGACGAGCTTTCAACTTTTCTTTCACAAGTCATGGTTTTGTATTTTCCTGTTGATGACTTTCGGTTACTATATACCATTCAGTGCTGATGTATTGAAATAAATATAGAAGAGGATGTTATTCATGGAATAGTCGATAAATAGTCAGAGAAAAGGTTTGAGGCAAGTTTTAAATATACGAATAGTGATAGGATTGAATTTATCTTTCTAAATGTTTAATTTATTTTATTTTATTGAGAAATAATATAGGGGCAACTTTCAGTAGTTGAATACAGTTTATGTACAAATCAAAAACTATTATATGGGACATCTTTTTTTTTAATTGTAAACAAACCTTCTTTTTTTTTATTAATGTTTGGTTTCAAAACTTTTAATGTTTCACAGGATAAGTTTTATTTACAAAACTTCATTTTAATGGGCGTTAAAAAATTCAAAAAGCAAATAAAAAATACACAAAATTTATTAATATACGGAGGAGATAAATAATTTCCTTCTTTACCTTCTGTTATTATCAGTTTTAGCATTCTATGATTATTTTCCTTTTCGTTAAATTGACATCTGAGTAAAAGCAATCTGCAATTGAACTGAAGTTGAAATAAAAAGAATAATTAAAGAAACAAGAGTGTCCCAAGGGTAACATGTTTGCCTGAAGGTGAGACTTGTCAATAGGGTATGCTTACTCCTCCATGGCACCTGATGATTTATCAAAAAGAAAAACTAATATAATAAGGAAATCATTTATCGTCTTTTACAGACGATCATAGAACTATTATAGACCGAGAACTATTTAAACCTGACACACGGAAAAAAATTTTCAACAAAAGTTACTCGTGAATTACTATCGTAAACGTTTGAATTATTATATATCTTTTTTTTTTTAATCTAAAAATATGTGAATGTTGACCATTCTGAAATATGATGGCTTATATACAGTTAATTTGTATTGGAATTCTTTTAATCAATTCAGCAGTATGTTTAGGTAAGGAATATACTATTCCCATCTCACACAAATAATATTTATTAAACGAAAAATAATTAACTGTTTGTTGTATATGTTGTTGATAAAACACAATTTTTAACTAACATAGCAATGCATGCTGTTATGAGTTGACCAACGTCAACCTTTTGATGAATACGAGCTTAAAGACATTATCATGTAGGGACACTTCTACAAAGAATTATTTTCATTATATAGACTTAAGTAATTATTTCCTTGCTAGTATTATTTGACGGAATCAATCAAATCAATTTTTTTAATCATAAAGAACAATAATAAAATCTAGTTTAAGTGAAAATGGATGAGAAATACAATCAAGTAACTTACTGATATATAAATTCCGATAAGGGATATAATTCTGTGCTACAATTTGAAAAAATTATATAGAATTAGGAATACCCTGATGGCAAGTCTAGAAAAAAAATTCATAACTGGTGTGGGGTTGGATTTCCTCATAGCATCGACTTACTTTCCCCCATAATCTTTAGAGTACACCCCCAACCGTCGGAAATCTCACTTTAGAGCCAAATTTCTCAACCAAAACTTTTAAGTCAAAGAAAAATTGTAAAATTAGTCACTCAAACAATCGTAAGACTTGATATCTCAACATCTCTTTTTGCGCAACGGCACCTGTTTGTTAACCAGTATAAAATGTATATCAGGCTATCATCAGAGATTTTATATTTTTGCCCTCTTCCTTCCTAGAATTTCTTCTATAGATCCTTCCCTTTTTTTAAAAATAAAAGATTGTGTGAGAAAATTTGAAAATTATTATTATTATTAGGCTCAACATATCTTTTTGTGAGCATTTGAATCAAGTAGTTCTTCAGAGAGATAAGAAATTAAAATTAAAAAAAAACGAAAACAAAAAAAATGCTAGTAGCATTGATTTTTGATTGGAATTTGTGGCTTGGTATTAAAATGGGTTGATTCATACTTGCGACATCGTAGCTGCCAAGTATGTGTAAATTCCATTTCATGATCTGTGCGTCAGCTGCAATGCAGCGATTCACAAGGTAGCTGCTTGGGACCCTGGTTGTATCTGGCGTACACAGGAACTATATTTGATGTCATTCCTTCTTCCATGTCAGTTTTCGGCTTTGCAGATGACCATACCGCAAATACACGATTTAATCCAACGTCAAAACACTGAGAAATTGAGGCCATTCGCGAGCTTGAGGATTGCGCAAAGATTATTAACAACTGGATGAAAGCTAATAAACTTAAAATGAATGCATCAAAAGCGGAATTTATTCTATTTGGGAGTAAAAACTAACTAGATAAATGTGCTATAAAAGTGATCAACATTAATAAAAATGAAATCAAGTTCGTAAAATGTATACGATACTTGGGTGCATTTTTAGATGAAAATCTTAATTTCAAAGAACATGTAAATAGGAAATGTCGCACAGCAATGTTAAATTATCTAAGGATAAAAGCATTCGCAAATATCTAACGAAGGAAGCTACGGAAATGTTGGTTCTATCATTAATTATTTCGCATTTAGCCTATTGCAATGTTATTTTATTCGGTACGGCACAATACGAAATTAAAAATTCAATGAATTCAAAACATGTGTGCCGAATTGGTTTTAAATCGGAGGAAATTTGACAGTTCAAAAGAACCCTATTTGATCTCCATTGGCTACCAATCAAAACTAGAATATCATTCAAAATGCTGACATTTATGTATAATTGTTTAGTGGGCCAAGCATCAGAATATTTATTTGAACTTCTGTCAAAACAAACTTCCCGAAATTCTGAAAGCTGTTACATAGTCCCATTTAATAAAAGAAAAACTTTCAGCGACAGGAGTTTTAGGACCATGGGACCAAAATTGTGGAATGATCTGCCTTTGTATATTAAACAATCAAAATCTATTGACAATTTCAAAAACAACTTTAAAAATTACTTCTTTAGGGACTTTGATGCTTTATTTTAATTATTACTCTCAATATATATTTGTATATATTATATATTAAATTTTTTTTACAGTTTTACTGTACAACGCCGTTGTATACGGTTGTTTAAAAATAGGCATATAAATTAGTTTCAGTTCCAATATTGATTTTGCAAAAACATGCCCCGTCCACCTCAGCAGTGTAAAATAAAATTTGAAAATTTGCATTTTTTAGATACTGACCTTCTGTTTGCTCCATGTCAACAGCAGTTACTTTTATATTTTAAAAAAAAATAAATTTAATATCTACATATGGTTTGAAAGACAATTTGTAAAAAAAAAAATCCATTTAATATAAAATTCCTTTTTGTTTCCATGATTACTGTTAACAATTTGTCAGACAGACTACATTGCCCTACTATTTTTTGAGAAACTTGTTTAAAAAGAAGTAAAAAATGAGACTATAATGCCCCTGAAGAAACGACTGAGCAGCTTCTGAAAAAATGAGATTTTAAATTTTCAATTTCCATATTATGTTTCAATGGAAGTGGTCGTATTTTGAAAACAAAAATAACTGTTGAATGCAGAAATAGACTTTTGAGTATATTTTTATGAAGTTTTATAAAGATTGTTCACCGCGAGAGCATATGATGGAAAATAATAGAAGGGACACTTGTTACAATATGTCGCCCCTCCCCCGTCGTATTTAAAGAAGGCATGAAATTTTATTAGAAGGGGAACATTGCTCTAGTGGAAATTGCACTCATTAACTATTAAACAAATCATTAACTATTAAAGTAAGTAGAATCACTCCCACCTCTTGGAAATTTAATCTTGTGTGGGAATTCCTACTGTAGAGTCATTTTTGTGGGGGAAAATACATATTTTCCGGATGGAAATCGTCTCTAGATTCAGTCCAGAGAAAGATTTTAGAGGGGTAAACATACTCTACAGGACTGTTAAAAACAAACCTTAGAGTGTTTTTCTTGATGTCAGCTTCCTGTAATTTCTTTTACAAATCAACCACACTCATCTTGGCGTGTGATCATTCATCTATCATTTCTTAACAACAAAACTGTATGTAGCAATCACTTTAATAAAGAAAGTGTATATTTCCATATCTAATATGATTGATAAGCTAAGTAAATTATTGTTCAGAAAATAACAATATTGAGATTCACTATTTTTCCCCAAATATACACACCAACTCCTCTACACATATTTTTGATTGGTTTATATTGTTGATATGTATAATCAATATATTTTGTGCACCTGTCATACAAATTTGGTTAACATTTTAGTGTTCGTAAAAATATTTGTTTTTGGAATTTTTAACTTCATTTTTCGATGAACAAGATCATTTTAAAAAGTCATATGTGTTGTTTTTCCTTCTTAATAATTGTTTACAGAACAATATTTTAAGTTTTATTAGAAAAATAAAAGTTATTACATTGGTATTTCATTTCAGAAAATCTCGCCCAAGATATGAACTACAGAGGATTTGCTTCAAACAGTTTTCCATTTGGAGAAAATCATTGGGCACCAGAAAATGCAGTAGATGGAAATTTTGAATTGTATAATGAAAGTTTCTGTAGTTTCACACAGTCGTGGAAAACCAAAATGGCATGGTGGAAGTTTACGTTACTCCATTTTTCTAACGTTGCATACTTACAAATATTTTTCAGAAAAAACAGTAAGTGTATATATACCCATCTAAATTAATCTAAAGCTTTCAAGTTTTCAAGCACCATTATATTGATATTAATGTTTCAGTATTTAATGAAATACAGCTTCTATTCGATTCAAAGAAAAGTGACAACCTATCTTATCTAACAGAATAGGCTTTTAAGGTACAGAGAATTGCGAAAATAGACGTTTGTGTTTCCTTATTTATTGATTGAAATTTTTTTTTTTAAACTAAAGTAAACAATTAGGATGAATCAAGAAGAAATATTATTTCATCATGTAAAAATGTTTGCAAACTTTAAAACTTGTATAATGCTTCCATGACTCTACGGTAAATGTATTTTTGAATAAATTCTGATAAACGTGGTATTATTTTATAACCTTGCAATTATTCCACGCCATATAACAAGGAGGACACGGCAGGTGTGAACGATTGGCAGGGGATGCTCACTCCTCCACGGCACCTGATCCCAATTCTGATGTTTTATGAGGTCCATGTTTGCTCTGCTACCAATTTGTATTGTTTTAAAGGACTTTGATCTTCAATACTGTTCGTTATCCCCATGTTTAATTGCAAAAATGTGTAACATTCATATATAACCATAGAAAAAACTTCTGTATTTTCAAAAGAAGTAAAGAGCTTAAACAAAAAAGCCGGTTTTTCAGCTCACGAAGTAGATGTCACTTTTAGTTTTCCTTATTTTATTGATTTATTTTTTAATTTTTTTTTTTTTTTTTTTTTTTTTTGGTATCAAATTTACATGGTTGGGAAAAAGGTTTTTTTGGGACTTTTTGAAAATTAAATAGTGTAAAGGAGAGTATTTTCAAATTAACTAATTCGTTTTTTTATATAGGGACCGTGCCTTTTTTTCCAAGATAATTCTTCAAAGATAATGAAGTAATGATTATGAAAAATCAATTTTGCTCAATCAAATGGAGAAAATACATTCAAATAAAATTGTCAACTACTCTACCTTGTTCTAGTATAATGTTTAGATTGATTTATTGATTGCATATTGTTTTATGTATCGTTCGAGAATTTTTCACTTATATAGAGACCTCACCGTATACCGGTGAAGGGCTTCAAATTTAGACCTTTACTCGGCACTCAGGGCCATTGAGCAGTGAGGGATCTTTATCGTGTCAACGCCTACAGTGACAAGAGGCCTCGGTTTTTAAGGTCTCATACGAAGGACCGGCAAATTTCAGCTCAGTGCCAAGTGTTTGGCGAAGGAACAGTTGCTACCTTTTTTTTTCGACTTAGGTCAGTCACGGCCGTGATTCAATCACCCGACCTTCCGATTACGGAGCGAGCGCTCTATTGAGTGAGTTACCATGACGTCAATATGATATTTAGATAACTTAGAAAACGTATTTATTTTCAATTATATCATAAAGTGCTGATTACTCTATATGTAATATAATTAAACTGTCTATTTTCCTGAGAATGCACTAACCCCCCCCCCCCTTTGAAATCAGAGCTACTCCCTTGGACTGCTCTCTTTAATATTCATTAATATTTGTAACCAATCAAAATGTGCAGTAGGGTAGCGTTTGAGGAAACTCGAGTCTGTGAGATAATGTTATTAGCAATGTAACTATGACGAGAAAACATTTCAACATGCGATGTCAAAATCATTCTGGAAAGAAGGCAAAATGGCAGGATATTACTTTAAAATATCAGTGAAATTATTTTTTTTTAAACATACTATTTCCCTCGATACTGAATGCATTTGATATCTTTAAAAAAAAAGTTTGATATGTATTTCAATATTTAAAATTTAATATTTCTGTATATTTAAATGCCTCAATATATTTCTTAACAAATGTCTGAGTATCTGGTTTAATAAATCTCAGATTGTTTCGGTATAATAAAAAAAGTTATAGATTAAGCAAATTTATGGTTCCCCTCGGCAGGAAACTTTATCGCTCCGCCGTAGTTTCCTCTCTCTGGGAATAATACATAACCTTTCTCCTTCATACCCATTCCATAACTGTATGCTATTTTACGTCAAATGGTGGGTCAGTCTATCTAATCAAAAGTATCCTTAAATTGAGTTGCAGTATAAAGAGGGTCCTTAACTGATAGTAATATATCATTGTTTGATAAACATTTGATTTTCACAGATTAGGTTTAAAAGATAAAGGATAAAGAATTTCACTGAAAACATAGAAAGTTACAGCAACATGAGTATTAACTAATTAGAAAACCACACACGTGCAATGATGTCCTTGTATTCATTTCTGATGATTGCATAATGTAGGAACTTGTATATTTAAGATAAACTCTGAATATCACCTTCTTTCCTTCAAATCAGGAAAGTTATAAATACTCACAATGGTTTAACCCATTACACCTATCTTTGTTCTAACTTTCATCTTAATTGTTTTGTTAAAAACTAAAAATGTTATTCTGAACAACTTTTCTTCAATAATGTATCACAAATTCTCTACAGGTTTGGAAATACATTTAGTATGAAAAAAAACTTTTGGCCCCTTTAAATCCCTTATTTAAGAGGCGGTCACCTTTTATTGATATCACATGAAAGAACTGGAAATTTTGCGCAACTTTTTATGCCCTAACATATTATTTACAAGTGACGAGATATTGTAAGAAAAAAAAGTGTTGGAAGTTTGCAATTTTTAAACCTCCGGTAAAATTAAAAACGTTTAGCAAATCTTAACAAATAACACTTTTATGCCTAAAAGTTACATGATTCAGTCTAGAGCCAATTCTGAGAAAAAGAGCAGACAAAATGACCCTTAAAAATCAGCAAATCTACGATTTCTCCGAACCAGAAGTGATGTCATCAAAACAAAAAAAATCATAAGGTATTAGTGATGTTGCATAAGTCCTAAAAGTTTAATGTAAACCCATTCAAGTTTTTTTTTTTTTTTGAGAAATTAAGTGCAAAAATATGTATGTAAAAAATTTATTTCCTTGGCAGGAAATTTAGGAAAAGTATTTCCTTGTGTGCAATGAGGTGCCTTCTATAGAATTTTTGATAAAATGAGATATGGATTTGACTGAGATTATCCTTCGTAAATAATGTTACAAAAGTAGGCTAGCTTTGAGTTCTGATATTTTGAGAACATTTTTCTGATCATGAACTTCTGTAAGTCATAATCAATAATGCTTTTTTAAATGTTTCAAGTGTAGAGAAATGAATGCATATTTTCACTTCATTCATGTATACCAACATATTGATCGATGAAGAGATACAGACTTAAAACTTTCGGCCCCCTACAACAACCAGAATTTAATGAGTCAGTCTTTTTTTTCTTTTTTTTTTAATATAGAAGAAAAGGTTTCACAATTCTGTTTTTTTGGGGTTCAACAACTATTCAGAATATTCATTTTATTTCGAGATGTAGAATAGAAATATTTCGGGCTAGTCTTCAAGTCCATAATAGGGCTGTTTCGCAAAATTTGAGGAAGGATTCTGAAAAAAAGTGAAGATAACAAACAATGACCGGTTTCAAATAAATCTACAATACAAATTTGTGAAAAAGGCATAAAACACAGACCCCTCGAAATTCCAAAGGTGGGGTCAGTTTCCTATAGGAGGAGATTTATTGATGTCAAAGGAGGAACTTTTTGAAGAACTATTCAAAATTTTCTTTTTGTGTCCGATATAGGTAGAATAGAAATTTGTAGGTGTCAGCTATACAAGTCCTAAATTGGACCATTTAACAAAAATTAAAAAGGATGAATATTGTAAAAAACATTATTCTGAACATCTTTTCTTTCAATATTGATTTTAATAATATTTCCCCTTTTTGAAATATAAAGCATTAAACATTTACCCCATTGGCCCCTTAATGAACCTTAATTACGTAACATATGATCAAAGTTTATACTACATGCATGTAGTTGCATATTGTTAAGATAAACATTTTTGATTCAATTATTTATAACAAAATAATGACCTTTAAGGAGATAAATATGAAAGTCTTTTAGCCCCTCTTTGGCCCTTTATTGAAGGTTCTTCCTTTTTTCCTGATATCTTGTAAAAGTTCATGTCATTGTGCTTTTGTTTTGTTCAATATGCTTGTACAAGATACTTGAGTTGATTTGATGTTATAAGTAATATGTCAAAATTTATTCATAATTCGTGTTCTAAATTTTGACCTCTAGCGACTCAACTAGGTTAAGGATGCCCAAAATAAAAACCACATATCTTTTACTATATTTTTATATGGATTAATTGTTTAATTACATGAAAATATGGGGTTTCTATGGTGCAAGCATTTACTGAAAAAACGTCAGAGATACTCAAGCTGTAGAAAGTTGATTAGGAAGTGCCATAAACATCCTAAAATGACATAAGATGCAGGCTTTAAAGATTCAATTTCTGTTGAATAAAATGCATGTACCGGGTAATAAAATGCATGTACATACATCTAGTGTCTTTATCACGAAGTTGCACATGCCTGAAATAATTGTAATTTCTTTTTAATCCAAAATACATATATGGAACTTAATATTGATAAAATAATTAATCGTACTACTTTTAAAAATGAATTAGATTCAATATGCCACCCGTTTTCAGGAATATTTAACGAAGCATAGTGACGTGTTTCTATATTGATTGAAATATTTGTCCATATAAACGTATTTAATATACTTAATACTACATGCACTTATTTGCAAATTGTATTACTATTTTCTAAATGACATCGCAACATTTGATATACAGCAATCCATATAGCTTGATACAGGCCTGTAGCATAGTTTTCAAGCGAAGAGTGGGATGGGGGGCTCCAAAATAAACCTGCGTGACTACGGGTCGATCTGTGCTGCATGTGTATCTTTCCACTGATAGAATCTTCCGCACGAGTCCCAAACACCTAAACAAGTCCCAGCTGTTAAAGGTTGCCGAAGATAGCCTGATTTTTATTTAAAAAAAAATAAAAATAACGATAGACCTATCAAGGATAGAATTTAATATTAATTTTGTGCTATTAAACTACTATCAGTCAAAGAAGGCAGACCATTGTCAAAAATGTAATTGTGAATGTAACTGGGTTAACCTGTTTCACCTTTCAGAGTAACCAATAAACTCGTCCAAGGATGCATTGACGGCCGCTGTAAAACTTACCTGAGATTCCTATGCAAAGGAAAGCGCGAAATCTCAGTACAGAATCTCAGTATAGAATCCGACATGTAACACTTAATATCTATTTTCAGGGTGTGCTTCTTTCCTTTGTTATTAGAGTAGTAAGAATATTACTTATATTAACCGCGTCAATTCCTTTTGTTGGCATATTGAAGGAAACATGGGAGTCCTTTACCTAGCTGCGTAGCTTCCATACTGAGAAATTTTGAAAACCAAGGTGCGCCACAGTAACATATCTTCTATAATCGCTTAGATTTTAAATCTTCAGCCTAACCCGTTTCAAGTTAATCGACTGTTTAAATATTAACCTTTAAAGATTTATGGTCGATTCAAGGGCCTTTCAGCAAATACAAGGCTATTTTTTACACACTAAATTGTCTATTATTTCCGTTTTTCCCGATCATGATAAGGAGCAGTTGGCGGGTGTGACCGGTCGGCAGGGGATGCTCGCTCCTCCATGGTTCCTGATCCCCCCTTTGATGTTTTTGGAGGTCCATGTTTGCTCTGTATCGTCCAAATGGCTTTTGTGCTTAAATACTGTTCGTTATCTTCACATTTCATTAAATAGTGGTGAATCAAAAATACATTTTATTATGCCATCTTTGGTATTGTTTTATTTGCTTCTTTAAGAAAAGAAGTCAATAATCATATCCTTTTTTTCTTAATATTAGTTCATGTATCAAGAAAGATTGTGAAGCACATAGATTTAAATATATTTATATTAATGCAATAAGTATTTTGATAGCCCAATTGCCCATTAAATTGCTTATTTCTTTCCATAATCCTCTCATCACTAGAGCACCATATCTTATCCTCCTTCAATGAATAAAAAGTCTGTAAAACAGTCTGTCGTGTGTTGCCACCTTTGTGACGTTTAATAATTTGCTTGAAATTCTCAAAAGTATTATTAACAATGGCATATAATTTTAGCTGACACAAAATATAAATATGAGAAATAAACTAATTTTGTAAAGGGAGATAATCCAAATTTCCAGTAATTACAACTTAGACTTAACAGAAAAATCATGAAAATGGGTCTGAAAACGCCACTGACTTGACCGCACTAGGGAAAGATCAGACCCATGAAGAAAAATGGCAACACACATCAAACATTAAACAATATGGGAATAAACATATGTCCCATAATGCAACAAAACCCCATCTGTTCATGAGACTTATAGGACAAGATAATGTATCATCTATTACAATTCAATTATAATAAAAAATAATAATAATAATAATTTTCCCCATGTTCTATGAGGGATAGACATATGCCCCCATAATAACAAAATCTGAAGATAACTGTTAAAAGGGATGCATTTCATATGCCCTTCTGAGTATTAACAAA
Organism: Saccostrea echinata; assembly: GCF_033153115.1. Lineage (NCBI taxonomy): Eukaryota > Metazoa > Mollusca > Bivalvia > Ostreida > Ostreidae > Saccostrea > Saccostrea echinata. Next base: position 17,497,439 of record NW_026889754.1, on the reverse strand, counting down.
TGACTCAGGGACTGATGTGCCTGATAAGGGATAAACATATGCCCCAATATTCACAAAGCATCACATTCCTCGCCGTCTTTTACCAAGTTCACACGTGTGTAGACTCTTCATCTATCAGCTTGAAGTATTAATAATTGACTTATTAAGCAAAATGTGCCTGGTGAGGGATAGACATATGCCCCCATATTGAAAATACATCACACTGTAAATTACATTGCTGTCTTTTTCCAAAGTTTATATGTGCGCAGTCTTGTCACCTAACAGCCTAAGTATTAACCAATGACTTAAGCACTATTGTTCTGGATGAGGGATAGTCGTATGCCCTCATATGTTAATATTCCTGAAAATCACTTTGAAAACAAGATCCTCAATGAGTAACAAAAGATCTGCCCTGAGGCTCCATTTCCACTCAAGCATATATCAACATGGTGTCACATTTCTAATATAAGATTTAAATGCATCCGATTTCCATCTACCCAGGAATCTAATCTGACTATCACTCATCCCCCTTGATGCACAGTAAGAGGCCATCCCAATTCGAAAGGAATGTCCTTTGAATCTATTGACATCTAAATTACAAAACATGAGACTTTGCTTTAATACATTTGAAAATTCTTGCCTTGTGACTGCAATGTTTGGGGGGTAGCAAAAAAGGGGCCCATCACCCCTCCCTCTCATTTTCAAGTAGTGTTCTAATGCCTCAACAGGACAGTATTTTAAACAATTGCAGGAATTAATTGTAAGAGTAAAAACTTTACCGCCTGAATGTTTATAATTTTGAAAGTGAATCAAAACCTTGCTTATCTGAAAAGTAACTTGTGACATTTGTAAGACATGATTAGCAGTGCAAACTGATGTTATTTCTCCTATTCTGAGGAAGCCATGGAAAGCCAATAAAAACATTGCTTGAAATAATACTTTTTTATATATGTTTGCTACTGTATGTTCTAATGCATCACAAATTTTATGTAGAACTACTATGGTTATTGGTAAACGAATATCCATTGAAGGTCTCGTTTTGCGACAAGAACTTAATAGTTTTTGAACAAGGAAGCATGACGTATTGTCAGGCAAGTTATTAATTCTATGTATATATGCTATTGATGAAATAAATGACACAATGGAGGAGGCTGCATAACCTTCAGCAAATAAATAAGAGATAAACAAAGCCAAAGTATCCTGAGACAATGGAAGATCATTACTGATATTAAATTTGGTCGCAAAATTTCTATAAATAGACCATGCCCGTTTATATGCCTGAGTGGAAGCTGGTGCCAATGTTGAAGTCAACAGGTTCCTCAAGACTGGTTCTAAGGTGGTAATGCTGGCAGCTGAGGAATCACCATTGGTTCTTTGTCCATCCAAGGAGCCAGTTGATGGAATTGCTGCACCTTCAAACGAGACAAGCAGTCACATAGAATATTTTCTTTGGTACCAAGATGCCTAGCTTGAAACAAAATGTTAGACTGCAAACAAATGAGCACTAACTCTCTTACGAGATACATTATATGTTTATCCTTAGACGATTGCTTGTTAATGATATGCACAAGGGCATAATTGTCTGTGTAAAAATAAATACACTTATTTTTCAAAATATGACTCCACACCTTAAGAGCTAACACTATTGGATAAAATTCCAAGAGAGTAATATTAGATTTTTTCCAATTATCATTCCAAGTCCCATAGAACCAGTGCCCACCTAACACTGCCCCATAACCAATGGATCCTGAAGCATCTGTATACAATTTCAATTCATTAGAATCTACCCACCTATCAGGTAAGAAAACTGACCTACCATTAAATTGTTCCAAGAAGGCTAACCAAGTATGCAAATCTGCTTTTACCTCTTTGTTTAGTCTAATGCGATAATATGGTCTTGTTATGCCAATATTAGTATTGATAAGTCGCCTTAGAAATGCTCTTCCTGGCAAGACAACATTACAAGCAAAATTAAGAAGACCAATTACTGATTGCATATCCTTCAAAGTAATCTTTTTGCTTGGTAAAAGCTCCTCAATTGTATCCCTACATTTTTTAACTTTAGCAATAGGTAGTCTTGCCTCCATCATCTCAGTGTCTAATTCATAACCCAGAAAAGTCATTACCTTGTGAGGACCGAATGTTTTATCCTTAGCCATTGGTATACCAATGTCAGCACAAACTGTTAAGAATGCCTCAAGTTTTTTGTGGCATCCTGTAGCAGATTTGTCAACAATTAGAAAATCATCTAATACATGAGTCATAAATTTAATACCTAATTTTTCCTGAGCTATCCACTGAAGTGCCGTACTAAACCTTTCAAATATCCGACAGGAAGAACTGCAACCCATCTGAAGACATGTATCAAAATACCATTGACCTTGCCATGTGAAACCAAAGTATTTAAACTGTGATGCATGTAAATTGATAATTCGAAATGCATTGGAAATATCTGTTTTGCAACAATATGATCCTTTCCCACACTGTTTAATATTTTGAATAGCATCCTCTACAGAAGAGTATTGAACAAATGACTCCTCTTCAGGTATGCCATCATTGACAGCCTTACCTTCTGGATATGACAAATGATGTATCTTACGGTACTCACCCTCTGTTTTCTTGCTAACTAGACCTAAAGGGGAACAATGTAAAACTGGCATTGGCTTTTCTATGAAAGGACCCATAATTCTACCCAAATGTATCTCCTTCTCTAACTTCCTGCTGATAACCTCTGGTAAGTCCTGTGCTGATTTTAAGTTTTTTGAAAGAATATTTCTAATTTCCCCTGTGTATCCAATGCTAAAACCATATTTAAACCCATTAACTAAAAATTCTGTTTCTACTTTATCATACCCCACCAACCAGTACTCTAACCTATTGGGATTTACCGGCGTAGGACCCTTTTGTGGGATAAGTTGCTTTTGAGGATTTAGAATTACCCGTGTTGGTTGATGTCCCATTTCCCTGAAATAATTTCTGGGTTCTGAATTTGTCCAAGAAACGAAATGGCCGTTGAATAGTTTTTTTACATGAATAGATTGGATGCATGCCACCACAGTTAAAGCATCTGTGTTGGAATTTGCATGTAGCACCTAGCCTACAATACTTTTCAGCTTTGTGATATGCAAAGCACACTCCATGAGGGACTTCCTCATACCTGCTAAATGTCGACCGGTCTGATGTTATTTTGGTTAACTTTTTTTCAGATTGCTTGAGGCGAGCATTGACATATATCTCCATATGGACATCACCCCATTCTACCTCACCTTGTTCTATGAGTTCCCTGAACTCCTTATCATATCTTCTCCAATCCCCCTTTTCCTCTGCAATTTGCCTAACTGATTCCATATGTTTTGCAAGCTTTGGCTGTGCAAGTGTATCTTTAATGCAATAAATTGTCGCATACCTATTCCATGCAGTTACCCAGTCATGCAGGGATAATGAGCCATCCCTAAATTCATCATCATCTGTGGACTGCATATTGTGAATTACCACCTTACCTGTCTGATCTTGTTCTTCCACTTTGATAGAATACTTACTTTTTCCCTTTTCCTTTTTTAACAACAAAGCCATATCAACATATTGTTTTGACCAAATTTTAGATTTGATTTTGTCAGAAACCCTTGCCTCTATTGGCACTGAGGAGCTCACAAATCCCGATTTCTTACCTGCATTTTCTACAGGTGGGAATTCAGTACCCACAATCTGTGAACTGTGTTCGGCTACAACATTTGATACCAAACCTGAAATACCTGCATCCCCTGACTTATTCATTGTGTGGCCCTCCAACCCAGGAGGGCTTGCTGCTAAGCTGTTGCTTGCAGAGGTGGTAGCATTATTACCCTGTTTACCCCCCATATTATGAACAGAGATACTCCCCTGATGTTGTAGCAATGGTTGTATCTCTGCTAGCACGTTCTCTGTGACTGACTTTGTTATGGTTTGGGTTAATTCAGCTAAGGTTTCAGGGGGTACACTGAGGGGTGGAGTGCTTGTATCGCTTGCCACAGCATCAGTAGTGGTGGGCCCTCTCGTTTCCTTTTGGCCACGACGTGGTCTTTTCGCCTGACTTGTTTTGGGCTGCTGGGATTTATTCCTTTTTCCTGGCATAATGTTGGTAAACCTATAGAATTGTAAAATTGAGGCAGAAGTATATTTCCAATATTTAACATAATAAAGGTCTAAATGTCAATTGACCGGAACTGCACGAGTCAGATCAGATACACCAGTACCATGACCACGCATATAAGCATGTTAATACTTAAAATTACATTATATAAACACTTGAATGCATCGAATACAAAGTAATATAAGCCTAAATATCAATATTGACCAGGACTGCGCGAGTCAGATCAGATGTATAAGTACCTTGAGTCCTTGACCACGTATGCGATCATGTTAATACTTAAAATTACATTGTAATGATTGTATAACCACTTGAATGCATCGAATACAAAGTGTACATCCTATTAAACAAACGAGAAAGTTGTATAACCTGAGACTGTTTCCAACAGTCACTTTCCGTTAAATTACACCCTGTACTTATCTACAGTTGATGACAAAATTCATCCCGGAAATGTCACAATAAAGAATAGAACCAATATTGTTCTGAAACAGACAAACATTTCCCGCACTACTGTATAGCAAATCACACCACTCATTGTGCGACTGCAGTAGCCATTAATCAACTTCTCTGGAATCGCTGCTGGTCAGTAAGAACTAGCAGCCACATAAAACAGAACGCTGACATCAGTAATAAATCACCACTTTTGAAGTCGATTCACCCCGTGCCGTGTCAAATTCCAAAGTAGGCTGTAGTGCCTTTACCAAAGACAACTATGGATTGTTAATTGTTTCTTAAACAAGCAATAAAACTGATCATGGTGGTCCTAAAATAATCGAAGCAGATATAATTCACAAAGAAACGCCGTCCAAACACTCAAAATCATACTTTTAAATAAAGCATCTATAATCAATAAACCTAAATGTATTTTTTTTTTTTTTTTTTTTTTTTTTTTTTTTTTTTTTTTTTTAAACGAGTGATAGGCATATTTTACGATAAATCTAAGAATAAAAAACGTGAATCATTGATGGAACAAAAACATGTGCATGATATATTATAAATGTAACAAGGGGACAGCGAATACAGAACGGAATTTAATTAAGTAATCAACAAATACCGCAACAAACAAATTGGCAAACATCCATTTTCCGAACGATTTCTTCACAGAAAAAAGGATAATTAAGGAACTAAAACGAAAACCCAAGCGGGTACAAATGGCAAGTACAATGACTGCCTGAAACTTGTACTTAGGCCTTGCCTAGAGTACTGTAAAATTAAACAGTTTTAGTAATCAACTAATACCGTAACAAACAAATTGGCAGACATTTCTCCAACGATTTTCTTTCACAGAAAAAGGATAAATCCGGAACGCATTAATTAAAATACATTCCTAGATAAATCAAATAAAATCGATAGAAAAATCGCCAGGGTAAAAGCTGAAACTAAAACGAAAAAACCCAAGCGGGTACAAATGGCAAGTACAAAAGACTGCCTGAAACTTGTACTTAGGCCTTGCCTAGAGTACCGTAAAATTCAACAGTTTTAGTAATCAACTAATACCGTAACAAACAAATTGGCAGACATTTCTCCAACGATTTTCTTTCACAGAAAAAAGGATAAATCAGGAACGTATCAATTAAAATACATTCCTAGATAAATCAAACAAAATCGATGAAAAAATCGCCAGGGTAAAAGCTGAAACTAAAACGAAAAAACCCAAGCGGGTACAAAATGGCAAGTACAAAAGACTGCCTGAAACTTGTACTTAGGCTTTGCCTAGAGTACTGTAAAAATTCACAATATTTTAGTAGTCAACTAATACCGTAACAAACAAATATTGGCAGACATTTCTCCAACGATTTTCTTTCACAGAAAAAGGATAAATCCGGAACGTATTAATTAAAATACATTCCTAGACAAATCAAATAAAATCGATGGAAAAATCGCCAGGGTAAAAGTTGAAACTAAAATGAAAAAACCCAAACGGGTTTAAACTGGCAAGCACATTGAATGCCTGAAACACATACCTAGGTCATGCCTATAGTACTGTAAAAGCCACAAATTTTTTAATACTGAATTTCACACATAAAGGTTGAAATTAAAATGAAAAAGGACAATGATTGGCAAGCCAATATCTGGTAAGCAGAGTTAATTTTTTTTTTTTTTTTTTTTTAATTTATTCTTCTTATTATTACTATTTTTAAAATATATAATTAATTTACAAAAACTGAAAAATTTAAGCATGTTACATATACCCTATCCAAATGATTTTGAACAAAGGAAAAAGTGACAATCCTGTTCCATTTTCTAGAAACTCTATTTTCTCGCTGAAATTAACGCTCCCCTTATACTCCTATATAAATGTACATTCCCTTGTTTGTTCAGATGAACTCCGTCGCATACAAATTTCCGACTACAATCTCCTTCACTGGGAGAAACAAAATAATTCCCGTGTTCCCAAAAAACACAATAACCTAGTGATGGCAATGCACCTCTCAATATTGCATTCACTCTGTCTGCTACATCATTGTACTCAAAATTAACCTTAGATCTTGGCAATAATTTGCAAACAATTATTTTCGCAACATTATAGCGGCGATGCATCACCGATACCACAGTTTCAATTTCTGCGGCCAACAATGTAGGATCTGTACTGGGAACGATGTCGTTCTCCCCGATCATTAAAACAACTACCTCGGGACCTAAAGCAAATACACTCTCCATATCCTTAGATATTATATCGCGAACCTTCCTTCCACCCACACCCCTGTACAAAACGGAATGCGTTTTTCCCAGACCAAGATTTGCAGAATATCTAATGTCATCACCATGTTTCAAGAATTCGTGAAAACGACGCACAATTGAATGACCAAGAATGACAACCGAAGTTTTGCACATTGAAGACATGATAAAATAATTTTACTCACCAAGTACTTGATAAAATAAATAACAAACTTGAAAAAACGTCCGTCCTCCAAGGCTGTAGGTGGGAGAAGAGGCAGAGTGACGCACCGCGTGGCCGAAATGTTAAATGTTTGATTTTGATTGGTCAATCTCTGCCTCTCCTAAGACATGAAACAAAATAACCATTATAATACATCACGATACAATATATCAGACTTGAACATTCAAGGAGGACACTTATTGATTACAATAAAAAATTTTAAGTAAACTTAAATTTATATTGAATGAGGAGCAGTGATAACATGGCAGCGAAAATACTACATTTATCTAAATAGAAAAAGAAAATGAGCTTCTGTAATTGGCTCTTTTATAGGGCTGGGTATCGGCTGGAATTTTGTATTGCGATATCTTAAACTGTATCGCGATATGTATTGCAATATTTTTAATAACAGTTAAAATGATCTTTTCTTATTTTATTAACCTTGATTTATAATCCGAGTGAATAAAACTAAATGTGTGTTATAAATACCTTGTAGCAGAAAAAAAAGTTCTTGTCGATTTCTCTTCAGTTTTGCAACGAAATACAAACATACAACAGTAACCTTATTGTTTGGCATGATTGAAAGCGTTTCTGGCATCTTAAATGTCGCAATTTACTTTAGAAATCCCAAGCTTAAGCATTTTACCGATATACCGGTACTTGAAAATCATATCGATATACTATCCGATATTTTTTGTTAATGAATCGCAATATACCGGAATATCGATATTATTGCGCAGCCCTAATCTTTTAGAAAAAATGAAAAAGAGGACAGAATTGTATTGCTTAAGACCCAGTTTTCCAGAGTACGGGTCGCCCGCGTGGCGCAGTGATTAGAGCGGCTGCTCTAGAGTTGCGAAGTAAGGAGTTGATCCTTACGTCGCGGGTTCGAATCCCACTGTGGGACGTGGAGACCGGTCCTTCGGAAGAGACCGTATAAACCGAGGTCCCGTGTTGCAATAGGTTCTGGCACGAAAAAGATCCCTCACTACTCACCGTAAGTGCCGAGTATAGGGCAAAATTTGCAGCTCTCCACCGGCAAGTGGTGGCGTCTCGATATGAGTGAAAAATTCTCGAGAGGGACGTTAAACAACATACGATCAATCAATCTAGAGTATGGTTACCTGAGGAGGGGGAGTGGTCTTAGTAGTGTTGGTGTTATTTACCTTGAGAGCCCCAGTACTCAAGATGTCAAAAATCCATATGCACATTGTATTACACATGGAATCTGTATTTGATAATTAGGATCAACATAACGCGTTTCTGGTCTTATTTTGAGTGAAACTACTGTAAATAATTTATATACTTAAATATAAAATTAGTCAACGTTTTCATCGATATCTTTTCATTAAAGGATAAAATAATTGATAATAGAAATATCACTAAAAAAAACTCACGCTTGAAAACTAAAAAAGTAATTAAATCAATATTTTTTTTCGTCAGTGAACGAAATCATTATGAATTAAGTGTAAATATTGAAATTAAAAGAGTCCATTTATCGTGTGACTAAACCATCGGAATATTATTTATTTCTCTGACCAACAGTAAAGACCAAATTATTTACTTCTGCAATTTCCGGGGGTCCGTGTTTTTATGCCTTGTTCACAGATTTGTATTGTTGTAGACTTTTTTAAGATTGATCAATATTCGTTATTTTCACCCTGTTCATTACGAATATATACGTTTGAGTAAAATTCGAACAATGATTATGACATTTCATCCACAGCATGGAGTAGATTAATTGTTTTATTTTTTTGTAATCTGTTCTATTTTTTAAGGAAAAAAAATTGAATGACATCCCCAAAATGCAGTTTAAAGGTAAAACCTTAACCAACTTTATACTAAGAAAATTTGTCGCCCGCGTGGCGCAGTGGTTGGAGCGTCTGCTCTAGATCAGAGGAGTAAAGAGGTGATCCTTTCTCTGCGGGTTCGAATCCCACTGCGGGACTTGGAGACCGTTCCTTCGGATGAGACCGTATAAACCGAGGTCCCGTGTCGCAGTAGGTGTTGGTGTAGAAGTTTATTGTGACGTGGATGAGCCAGGAAACCAGGCTACTACTACTACAGGAACTTCTTCCTCTCCGGATCCCAGTCCAAGTAATTGAAGGAGAAAGGGCTGGAATAGCCTCTAGTTATCTTGGACGTCATATCACATACAAGTACCAAGGCAGTGGACATTGAAAACGTAATTTTTGAATTAAGTCAAGATAAAATTATCTTCTCTCGGTTATTTTTTGAAATATAATTACCAACCAATATTACAGCGATTTGATTTTGTTACCAGAGTGTATACAAAGCGGCTTTTCACGCGGTACATGAAAACATTTGACGTGTGACTAGGTAATCGTTTACAAAACATGCAACGTCTAGCAGTAGGATTCAACTCCTTATTTAAATTAAGGGCTCATAGGGGCTTGAAGATTTTTAGCTTAAACTTGTGGATGGTCAATATTCTGTTATGAATTACAGAAGCATAAAAAATGTTAATCCAACTCCTCACATAAACATTCTCAATTATAAAATATTATAAAGGTTTGATCATATTGCATAATAAAGGCCAATAAGCTTAATCTCTAATGCTTGAAATTTCAAATAATTGGAAACTATTTTGATAAGTAATATTGAACAAAATATGTTCAGAATTATGACCTTCCTAATAAATATAACCCAACATTGAGTCGTTCGTCGGATGACTTGTTTTTAACCAACTGTGAGACCTTTTTTTATACTGAATGTAGGCCTTTCAACTAATTTTTCAAGTTGCACATATGGTAAAAAACATTTGATAGACAGATTTGTAGGTACATGAAATTCTCAGAAAAAGATTATAATCTATACATACCTTTAATTAAATCCTAAAAAAATTGATTATTAATATTTGATTTGTAAGATGTTGTGTTTTAAGGACAGGTAACTCAAGTGTAAAAAACGACCAACAAAGTGCCGATTTTTGAGTTATCGTTTATAGGAATGACATATAGGCTGCTTCAGTTGGTATTGTTATGTTCACAAAAGGGTTCCTTATATTCTTTGGTACACAAAAGGGTTGACCAAAACAAGGAGAATGTCTTCATTCTATACCTGGAAAAACGGGAGCAATGAATGGGGAATGGACTATATTCAAGATTTTTAACTCTCTCGGACAGTTGTTATGAAGAAGAAAATATAATGCCATGTTTTTTGTGTGTGCATTGTTGTGCTTCACCTATAAAGATATATATTTCTACAATTAAATGCAACAATAAATTATCTAATTCTTTTCACTAATCACGAAGAAGAACCATCAAGTATAAGAATTTAATCGGGTCAAAATTAAGAAGGGGTATGGATTTCACTTTCTATTTTTATTAAAAATTTCACTTATATACTATTGTACAGTGTCGGTAACTACATGATAAATAAGTTTAACATTTGAGCTAAATTTTAAAACAACTGGATTCCGCTGACAGTGAAGGAACACTTTGGAAATGCTGAAACTTGACATGCTTAAAAACAGTTAGCTTCCTCGGACGCGCTGTAAACAAGTTCCGGTAATAGGTTATCGTTCTTTTCATCGAACCCTAGCGGCAGTTGAAAGACCTACTGAATGTGACTACGGAATGTTCCGTCTACCTGATCAATATATAGGGCTCACGGCGGGTGTGATCGGTCAAAACAAGCAAATTCAGATTATCAGGTAGCACAGGTAGCTATCCTGTCAAGCAAATCAGTAGCTATTGTTTTTCTATGATTGACATTATGTGTATTATTCATCTTCAATAACCAAGTCTTGGGGACCTTAACGTAAAATTGGGTGTTTAAAGATATTTATCAGTCCCCTACCGGTGAAACCGGAGGGGACTAAAGGTTTCCTTAGCGTCTGTTCATCCGTCTGTCTGTCTGTCCGTTTAGCTGTCCTTCTGTCTGTCTCTCAGTCTGTCTAACTTAATTTTCCGCTCTTTTTTCCCAAACGCTTGCAGATATTGAGCTGATATTTGGAGTGTGAGTGTATCTTGACGAGTTAAAGACCAAGTTTGCATTTCGTTCTGTTTCATTGATTTTTGACTGAATTACGATATTTTCAATTTTTAACGGGAACCAGATCACACTTGCCAGTAGGGAACTAGTATTGCTAATCCAATACTTTCAGAATGCTTGTTATAATTGACCGTTCGTTAATAATAATGAATTTTCGTTGTACTACGGATATTAACTTCATAAGTGATATAAGTAAAAACTACAGTTTTTCCTACTTTCAGCTGTAAATCGCCATGCTGGTTTTTCTGTGTTTGTCTTCAATGATTCTTCATATGTCCCCCCGTCTCCTAATGGAACTAAGGTGTTCACCCTGGATCCATCTTTTTGTCCAAACCATGTGATGAATGTAACAGTAAACAAAGTAACCAAGGGAATAGCCATCTTTAACTCAAAGGATCCTCCACTAAACACAAGCTGTGAAGGATATAAACCTGCATTTGCCACCATTGAGGTCTGCGAAGTAATGGTTATGGGTACGTACTACTTTAAAGGGAGTCAGGCAATAATAGTGTTTGATGCATTATATATATATATATATATATATATATATATATATATATATATATATATATATATATATATATATATATATATAATTTATTGATTGATTGATTTCTAAAACCATACGAAATCGTTGTTACTTGATTGTGTATCTCCAGGATGTGAATCTCGGCATTTTGGAAATCAGTGCAAATTATGCTCCGCAAACTGTCTAAACAGGGATTGCGATGCATTTAATGGCTCTTGTATATATGGCTGTAGTATCCGCTTTTCGAATCCTCCTGATTGTTCTGGTAAGCAAATCGTTTTGTTTTTATATATAATTTTAGAACAGCTTGGCTTACATAAGGTGTTTGTTTTCTTTATTTTCATATTTACATATCTTGTAAGTACAAATATAAAAAAGAAATTGGAAAAAATACAAAAAAAAAGATTTTTTCTGAAATGAGCAACAGTAAATAGATAAAACTTCTACCGAAACATTGCATGTTGAATAGAGCAAACAAGGACTTCTGAAAATATCTGAAAATATCAGACAGATTAGGTACCATGGAGGATATAAGAATCCTTTTGTCAACCTGTCACGTCCATTAAAATCCCTTTGATTTTATTTGATTAGCATTGCAATACGCATAAAATTCAGTTAAAAAAAAATAATAGTCTTATAATTGTATCAAAACAAACAGCCAACATTCTACCTGACAGCTGGTTGTATTTGCAAACGAGTTCATTGTATTGACCATAGAATTTGTGAAATGTAGATTTCAAAAGAAAGTGATCAACTGATTTGTCAGTAGCCTGGCTATGTTACGAAAGTAATCCTTCGCAGAACAATATATTTGGAGTCAATAAACATCAGGTAGGAGATGATATATTCCTTTATAAATAAGGAATATTAACGATAAAATTATGAAATCGTCAGGTTTATCATCATTTCTTTTAATTTGCCGTCAATGCCACTCTCTTGTAAAACATCTGGCTAAAAACAGACATGCCTGAGTTTGTAATGTCGCGAATTGTGAAAAGAGCAAAGACACGAAACTCTTGAAACACCAGAGGTTGGACTAGGTGCCTGGAAGGAGTTTGCATCCCCTCTCGACCTCACATACCTGCCGTATGTCCAATGTATGACCCGATAGCAAGAGTAATCCTTAGTGAAATTCATATAATACATGTACAATGACCTATTTAGTGGTATGAACCATGTCCAAAAATAATCTGACGATGAGTTGTGTTCCTAAATAATGCCATTATTTTCGACCATAGATGTGTGAAAAGCTGACTTTTAACGGGGTTGTTGAAATCATTGTAACATCAACTTATTTGTCAGAAGCTTGCCTCGGATGAAAAATATTGATTAAACTCGAAGCTATGCTTGCATTTGGAGTAGTTTGAAGACATAACACCATATTTAGGCGATGTTGGGATAATACTTATAATGAGAAAAATCGGAAGCTAACAATGGAAAAGCCGAATCATCCCCTTTGTCATACGGTTATGATCTTAGTGGACCATTATGGTCTATAGTCAATCAAACATTCATATATGTAACACATGTGCCTGATTCTGTGTTGCCTTTTATTTCCTCTTTACTGGGACATATCAAGTCGACATATGAACGAATGTAACTATTGCTAATGATTAAAACGTTGTAGACAGATCTTAATGTTGAGCTGAAAGCCAAAGAAAGAATTAATTTCCTTTGTTTTTCATGTAGTAGTCTGCTTCATGAAAATATAAAAGCATGTTGGCTTATGAAAAAGCACAATCAGTGCCAATTGGAATACAAAACAATATGTGAAAGACCAGGATCTGGGGCAAAAAATTTAGACGAGCTCTCTTTTGATCTCAGTCTAACTTCTACCAAAAGAATATATAGTGATAAAGTGAGACTGAGATCAAAAGTGAGCTCGTCTAAGTTTTATGGCACCGGAGCCAGGTATCCCACGACTACATTGGTTTTGTCAATATTGAACTCCAGCATGATTTAATTCAACTTCAGAGTACATGTATCTTGAATCAGAAAGATTTGAAACAAAGTAATGTAATTTGTAGATGATCCATCACATTTATTGGATGTTGTTTTACGTCCCTTTCGAAAAATTTAATCTCATATAAAGACATCACCATATACCGGTGAAAGACTCCAAATTTAGATCTTTACTCGGCACTCAGGGTTATTAAGCATGGAGGGTTCTTTATTGTGCCAACGCCTACCGTGACTCGGGACCTCAACCCGAAGACCCATGACTTCACTTTTAGTGCCGGGCACTTGGCGAAGGAACAATCACGACCTACGTTTACGTCCTAGGTTTGACGCGGCGCGGCGAGTGAGAATCGAACCCGGACCTCTCGACCACGAAGCGAACGCACTACCACTAGGCTACTGTGAAAAGTTTAACAAAATATAAGAAATTATGAGTATCATTTTTATTGCATAAGCAAGTTTCTCTGATTTCAAAACGACTGTTCTTTAATTGGTGAGGAATTATTGAATTAAGGGTAAAACACTCAGATGTATTGCAGCTATTGATTTTCTAATGTTAAAATGAAATTATAATTTTTGTCATAAGAGTTCTTTGGATTTTTAAGAATCTTAAATTTCATTTACCAACTTCATGAATATGTTGCAGCACACACAATCGTTAGTTCTTTTTCACAGTAGATCATATTTTCGCAAAATTAAGGATATGAGCTTGGTTGAACATTTACTGGACCACGCAATATATCTTTATTCGTAAGAATTTTAAACGAGGTTAAGGATCCAGTTACGAACACTTAAATTAACTGGTGGAACTTAAAAAGAATTAAAACTAAAATTTGATTTTGAAGAATTACATTTTTTAGAACTATAAGTGTAGGTTGCAGATCTGGAATAAACAACGGGTTCTAAACTGCAGTTGTATTAATGAGGCTTGCAAACAAAGACTACATTGTTACAAGATTTCACAGATGAAACCAAAGCAAAATTTCCATGTAGTCTTTTTTTTTTCCTTTTTTCACTTCCGATCAACTGAATAAGGAAGAATAGATAATTAATTTGCATTTTGAACTTCACTTAATAAGGAAGAACTTTTTTTTTCAAAAATAGCTTTAGTTTGTCATTTTAAATTATATTTACACCACAAGTAATGATGTGTTTAGCTGGACAGTAGTTGAAAGAAGGGGAAGAACAAAAACTCTTTAAAAAAGGGGGGTTAAATGGTCAATATCTACGCACTGCAGAGTATATTAATGATTGAAAAATTTTGGATGTAGGGGATAAGGATATTTGTAGGAAATACAAGGAATATACTATGGTGGAATGTAAGACTAAACTTTTTTTAAGATTAAGAAAGTTGATTGTGTTTACAGCGTCTATACCTTTTTACCAGGCTATGTTTTGTCAATATCTATCATCACAAAGTTACACATAACATACACATATACAATTACAACTTAGCTGAAGGATCAAAGTATGCACCTGCTTTAGCTTTTTAGCTCACCTGAGCCAAAGGCTCAAGTGAGCTTTTCTGATCAAAATTTGTCCGTTGTCTGTCGTCGGCGTCGTTGTTGTCGTAAACTTTTCACATTTTCATCTTCTTCTCCAGAACTACTGGGCCAATTTCAATCAAACTTGGCACAAAGTATCCTTGGGTGAAGGGAATTCAAGTTTGTTCAAATGAAGGGCCGCGCCCTCCTCCAAGGGGAGATAATTACGAAATAGCAAAATATTAATGGCATTATTGAAAAATCTTCTTCTCAAGAACCAATGGGCCAGGAAAGATGAAACTCATGTGGAATTATTGTCAGGTAGTGTAGATTCAATTTTGTTCAAATCATGGCCCCCGGGGGTAGGGTGGGGCCACAATGGACGATCAAAGTTTTACATAGGTGTATATAGGAAAAATCTTCAAAAAGCTTGTTCTCAAGAACAGCAAAGCAATGATTGGTAATATTTACGTGGAAGCATCCTCAGGTGGTGTAGATTCAAGTTTGTTCAGGTCATGACCCCCGGGGGTAGGGTGGGGCCACAATGGACGATCAAAGTTTTACACAGGTGTATATAGGAAAAATCTTCAAAAATCTTCTTCTCAAGAACAGCAAAGCAATGATTGGTAATATTTATGTGGAAGCATCCTCAGCTGGTGTGGGTTCAACTTGGTTCAGATCATGACCCCCGGGGTAGGGTGGGGCCACAATGGACAATGAAAGTTTTACATAGGACTATATAGGAAAAATCTTCAAAAATCTTCTTCTCAAGAACATCAAAGCCATGATTGGTCATATTTATGTGGAATTATCCTCAGGTGGTGTAGATTCAAGATTGTTCAAATCATGACCCCCGGGGTTAGGGTGGGGCCACAATGGACGATCAAAGTTTTACATAGGAATATATAGGAAAAATCTTCAAAAATCTTGTTCTCAAGAACAGCAAAGCCACGGTTTGTCATTTTTATACGGAAGCATCCTCAGATAGTGTAGATTCAAGTTTGTTCAAATCATGACCTCCAGGGGTAGGGTGGGGCCACAATGAAAGTTCAAACTTGTAGAGAAAAAAGTCACAGTTAGTCAAGAAATTATGTAAGCTTCCTTAGTTAGTGTAGATTCAAGTTTGTCCAAATCATGACCCCCCCCCCCCCCACCTCACTTTTAGGGGTAGGTAAGGACCACTTATGCATTTAAGCTTTTCAATACTAAACTGATTTTTCCTTTTTTCCTAGCCACAGTGCTCAGGTGAGCGATGTGGCCCCTGGGCCTCTTGTTCGAATATTCCACTCAAAATTTTCAAGGTCAAGGAGTAAAACTTAGTGAAAAAGTGGTTCAGATCTTATTGTTTATTGACGAAAAGTGATAGCGAATCAATTGAAACATCGAGTATGTTTGGCTTATTGTATGAAGGATGTAAGTGACTGTTCTTACACGTTAAATGAACGTGGATTACTAGGCTTCTCAAAATCATACTGTAAGGCGATTTTCGTCTGCATTCCTTTGTAATACTAAAGGTGAATACGATTGTCAGGTGGGTTCCCTGACCAAAAAGCACATGATCACGGGTATTGTAATATGAAAAAAAAACTTTGTTGTCCATTTAACTGTTTACATGCCTAAGGGATGCTGCTCGTTTTCCTTTACCTTGAAGTGCTAGTGTTCTGAACGTGGCACAGATTAATTTTTAGCTCTACTGGTCAGAGACCAGAAGAGCTTATGCGATAGTAAGGTGTCCGTCGTCCGTCCGTCTGTCTGTCTGTCTGTCCGTCCGTCTGTAAACAATTTTTCAAAATGCTACTCCTCCTACAGTTTTGATTTGATTTCAATATAACTTGGCACACAAGTAGACTATAATAAGATACATAATTCTCTATATCAGTTTTTGATTTCAATGAACGGTGTCGCCATGGTTACTAAAAATAGAAATTTCTGTGAAATACTTTCAAAATGCTACTCCTCTTACAGTTTTGGTCTGATTTCAGTATAACTTGGCAAACAAGTAGACTACACTAAGATACATAATTCTTCATATTGATTTTCTGATTTCGATGAACATTGTTGGCATGGTTACTAAAAATAGAAATTTCCTTGAAATACCTTCAAAATGCTACCCCTACAGTTTTGGTCTGATTTTAGTATTACTTAGCACACAAGTAAACTACACTAAGATACATAATTCTCTGTACCAGTTTTGGATTTCGATGAACAGTGTTGCCATGGTTACTAAAAATAGAAATTTTCTTGAAAAACTTTCAAAACGCTACTCCTCCTACACTTTTTGTCTGATTTCAGTATAATGTGCGTACAAGTAGACTACAGAGATACATAATTGGTGTTATTGTTTTTTCATTTTGTTAAATGATGTTGCCATGGTTACTTAAATCAAAATTTCTGTAAAATTGTTTTAAAAGGCTACTCCTCCTACAGTTTTAATCTGTCATAATAATAAATCTTGCCACAAAAGAGACTAAACCAAGGATCATTATTCTATTTATTGCTGTTGCAAAGTCTCAAGTCCAAGTGCTACTTTTATCTTCCTTTATAAATACAACCAGTAGAGCTACAGTCTCATCAGAGACTTCTGGTTTATGCATTTTCTAGTTAACAACGTAACAACAATTGACAAACGCCCGTTGCATCTGTAACAAAATAGCCCTTACAATTGGTTACGGAGACTGCACTTATTTGGATGGAACTTATATGACATAAAGTTATAAACTTTAAATGTGAATATTCTTTATATAACTGTATCGATATTTTATGTAAATTCCAGGTTAACTTGACCGCTACTTTAATATGTTCATGTGTCAATCAAATATTATTTTCTAAGGGGACAGTCAGAGAGAAAGAGCGAATCATTACCTTTGTTATATATTGTTGGGAAGTACTAACTTTTGTTGTTTACTACGAAGTACTTTTATTAGTAGGTAATAAAACTTTCTTCAGCCTTTATGTCCCTCTGACCAAGAAAGAATAATTAAATCATAATTACAAACTAATTAATATCATCTTGAATGGTCAACGTTCCCTAACTATTGCCAGTGAGATGAAAGAATCTCCAGCCAGAGGCCAAGACTTTTCCAGACCTTCCGACTCCAGCAACGTAGAGAGGATGGTTTATCTCCAAAGTGCGTTACAATAAACTGTCACCCCTAAGTGACCATTTAATAATTTATCCCCTCTTTGACCATGAATACATCAGATGGGGGCAGTACTTGGACTACTTGTTCCTCCGCCATATTGAAGCGTCCCTGGAGACGAGATTTTGTACCCACACACGAGATTCCCCAACTACCAATGGACATAAGTTTTACTTTTGTTAATTGTCTTTACCAAATATATAAATTCCCCAAATCCTTGTAAATAAATTAATTCCGATTTTTCTTTTGAGCTAGAACATTAAGCAACACTCTCTGACTTCCCCGAATTTGGATGTACTGTACTATTCTTGTGAATTATAATAAAAGACTTATACCGCTATACGATCAATCACTATTTTGTGACGTATAAACTTTGCTGCAGAAGTGTTATACGGGTTAATTGGTGACCGTGAGACCAGGATTCTTCACTTTCTCAAGAATTACGGTAAGATAGCTTTCTCTGCACTGTTCTGTTTTGTAAGTTCATAGCCTTATCTACTCCTGATTTATTATCATTATTATTCTATATTTATTTTCCATTTTCTTTTAATTGTTAAAATGACTGAAGGTTTAGAACAAGCAACAAATATTGTTGCTGGTACAATTCAGCAAGGTTTTAATGAATTAAATTCTACAGTGAGTGAGAAACTAAAACAGATAAAAATTGCAATCAAAAAACAAGAAGTTGTTATAGACACACCACCATTTTCGGGGAAGGCATAGGAATTCCGGGCCTGGTTAAATGCAATTAATAAAGCTTTGGTCTTGAACCCCCTTTTGACAGATGATGAGAAAGTAAGACTAGCTTTACGACACAGTAGGGAGGGTGTTAGTGACTATATCGGCCTGTACATCGAACAACGTCTTAATGAACCAAATGTTAAAGGGGGATGGGGACATTTGAAAAGTCAATTGATATTGAGATTTGGTGAGTGTAATGATAAACATCATGCTTACGCGTCTTTGTTCAAAATCAGACAAAAGCCTGACGAAAATGTTCGAGTATACAGCACCCGACTATCCCGACTTGCCCTTGATGCATTTGACAGTCTCGACCCTCCTGAGGTTCAGCGCCAGCTGGTACAATTATTCATTGACGGTATGTCCGATGATCACATGAAAATTAAAATTATGCACCAAAAACCGACTACACTGACAGCTGCCGCGGATAGCGCGCTTGCGATACAAAACTTTCATACGGAAGTTAAAATGCGCCTAGGCAAGGAATTTGTACGTACGCGGGATCCGGAAGAAGTGGTATTTCCAAGGCTAAGACCTGTATCTCAAAACCCTCCCAACCCTTCCATGGCTCCAGTTCCTCAGAATCCAACCCAGGCATTCCCTCAGCCTCCACCACCTCCGACTCAGCGTACGATTGTTCCCATGGAGATAGACCATATGCGCTATAGAAGGAGACTCCCACCTGAGAGACCTCAAAACGCCTGCTTTCATTGTAAAGGACAAGGACATGTTTATAGAGACTGCCCTACAAGACCAATACGACCTCCGGCTCGAAAAAGGCCTGCCCCAAACCCTTGTTTAAACTAGAAGCCCTCCGTCGCAATGAGGCCTGTGACGGAGGAAAAAAGTAGGAAAAGTAGGACTGAATGACCAATCACCCGCCGAAGACCTAAAAACAGTTTTCATTAATTTCGCTGGAAGTCCAAATTCTTGTGTGATTAAAGTACAAAACCAAAGACTTAGGGCACTCGTGGACACTGGAGCAGAGGTAAGTCTCATTAAGCGGAAAATCTATGATTCTCTGAAATACAAACCAGAATTACAAAAGAAAAGGCTCAATTTATTTGCGGTAGATGGCTCGCCACTCGGCATTGACGGAGTGGCTAGAATATCTTTTATTATTGGCGGGAATACAATTAAACATGATTTCTTTGTCACGCACACAATGAATAGAAATGTCATCCTCGGGCGTGATTGGTTGATTCAGTATGGCGTCAGATTATACTATGATCTTTCTTCTTTGAAAATTAAAAATGCGTATGTACCACTCGAGGAGGATATACACATCTCATCTATAGATCAAGATAAAAACTGTAGATTGGCCTCACTGAAAATTAATGATACTATGGTACCCTTGGACGATGATCTGTGTGTATCTTCTTTACTGCGAACGGTGAGAAAGGTAAATTTGAAACCCCAGACAGCAGTGCAGGTTCCTGTGAAATTAGGTAGTAATTGTCAAAGTCTACATTCCCGCGAACTGGAAGTTTATGGCATTGATCGCGGCTATTTGACATTAAATCCCGGACTTCTTGTTTGTAATGCAGTAGCCGAAATGACCCGAGGCAATCGATCGATGGTGATTGTTGTAAACACGACAGGTAAGTTTATGACCTTAAAGAGAGGCGCCGTCGTCGCCAGAGCGGAACCAATTATCGATCAACTTATTCAAGATCCACTCCAGTTAGATCCACCTCCTATGCCGGAAATAAATACCTTGCAGATGGGAAATCTTGATATCAAGGCCCCGGAAGAGTTTCAACCTTTGGTTCAGGATTTAATTGAAAGGAATATTGACTTGTTTGCTCAATCAGATGCTGATCTGGGCAGGACGGATACCGTTAAAATGACAATAGACACTGGCGACAATAGCCCTATCCGAAAACGGCCGTACCGAGTCCCATTAAACAAGAGGAAGATTACTTCCGAAGCATTTGACGAGATGTTGGCAGCTAAGGTGATAGAACGATCAGTCTCCCCGTGGTCTTTTCCCATGGTCATTGTGAAGAAAGCGGATGGAAGCAACCGCCCGTGTGTTGATTACCGGTCTCTGAACAATATAACGAAGAAAAACAGCTACCCATTACCGTTGATAGATGACATTCTTTCACAGCTTGGTAGTGCTTCGTATTTCACCACCCTGGACTTGAAAAGTGGATACTGGCAAGTGGTCATGGATGAAGAATCCAAACCTAAAACGGTTTTTGCATGCCATAGGGGACTGTTCCAATTCAATGTTATGCCATTCGGGTTATGCAATGCACCAGCTATCTTCCAAAATTTGATGGCTGTGGTTCTTCAAGGGCTAGAAGAATTTAAAACAGCCTATCTTGATGACGTAATCATCTGGTCAAATGACGCTGGACAACATAGTGAGCACTTACAACAAATTTTTGACCGGCTGCGACATCATGGACTAAAACTGAAATTAAAGAAATGCTTATTTTATCAAAATGGAACCATAGGATTTATCATCAGTGACCAAGGCATACAACCTGACCCAGAAAAAGTTAAAGTTATCAAAGCATTACCAGAACCTAGATGTGTCCGGGATGTTCGCTCGTTTATAGGTATGACTGGATACTACAGACGTTTTATCTCTCGATATTCACAGATCGCTGAACCACTGACAGCTCTTACAAGAAAATATGCCAGATTTAAATGGACAGAATCCTGTGCTGCTGCATTTGAGAAGCTTAAAAGTTACCTGTGTACTGTGCCACTTCTTGCATACCCAGACCCAAGCAAACGTTATGTACTCTACACGGATGCAAGCCAAAATGCAATTGGTGCCTGTTTGACCCAACCTTGTGAAGAACCCTCCGAAAACCCCAATATCAGAAACGAAAAACCTCTCTTCTTTCTATCCCACAAACTAAGCGACACTCAGACTCGGTGGTCTATTGTAGAAAAGGAAGCTTATGCAATCTACTATGCGCTGCAGAAACTTGACGCCTACTTACATGGAGCTTCCTTTGTCATTCGCACCGATCATAATCCGCTGAAGTATGTCCTAGAGTCACCGATGCAGAATAAGAAGATCCAGTTGTGGGCAATGTGTATGGCTGGGTATGACTGTACCGTAGAGTATGTTGCAGGTACAGAGAATTCCTGTGCTGACCTCCTTTCCCGAATAGATCACTCAGTATCGACTGAAAACTCTGATAATTGCACAGAGACGGGACCGGATGTGAGCGACAAAACATACGAAATCGGAACCCTAGATTCATCCCAATTCAACCCCAGAGATCATATGGACTCAGCAACAGAAGCCAAAGACATTGAAATCCTGACAAAGAAGAAGCCTTTCCCAATGTTGACCTAGTGGTGGAACAGTCTCAGGATCAAGAATATGACGAAGTTAAAACTGCGCTTGAAAAACGCCACCGCTACCAAATCGGAGGCCCGACACCATTTGATAATTGATGATGTCGTTTACTATCTGTCAGACCCAGACGGAAACCCAACCTTGCGGCTATACGTCCCAGCCCACTTAAGGCAAGGTGTCCTTAAACGACACCATGACCTCGGACACTATGGCGTGGATCGTACTTATGCCACCATTAAGCAGAATTACTATTGGCTCAACCTGTATTAGGATCTAATGGACTACACGGAACGTTGCATACCCTGCAAAGAAAGGAATCTTAAGAAGCAGAAAGCAGAACTACAGGATACAGGTGTTCCACCTTTTCCATGGGCCAAGATTGCTGTAGATATATCCGGACCATATCCGACCTCTTTGTCTGGAAACCGCTATATAGTGGGATATATCGATATTTATAGTGGATACCCGGAGGCGTTTGCTGTGAAGAACAAGACTGCTGAAAACATAGCCCATTTCATAATAGAGGAGATCTTCCCGCGTTATGGATGCCCTCTAGTTTGATGAGCGACAACGGCACCGAGAAAATCGCAAGAGAAGTTCAAGAAACATTGGCCTATTTGAACATCACCCAAATTCGGTCGGCATTTTACCATCCTGAATCAAATGCAAAAATTGAACGGTTTCACAGGACTCTTCACAATATCCTTTAGCAAAAGAGTTCACGATAATCCAACCACTTGGGACGTATACCTAAACCAAGCGTTAGCCGCTATGCGTTTTACAGTGAGTGAAACATCAAAATTTTCTCCTTATTTCCTGGTTTTCAATCGCGATGTGGTGTTGGTAGTGGACAATATCCTTAGGCCTCGGCGTAAATACCTTGGCGATGAACACCATCAAATTGCATTAGAACTGCAGCATAAAGGCTTCTTACAACTCCATAAAAATCTTGAAAAGGCGAGGAAGAGGCAAGCCAAATATGCAGATAAGGGTACAAAACCAGTCAACTCCAACATTGGTGATGCGGTGTATCTGCGAATTCATACGCCAAAAGGTAAACTCGATCGGAAGTGGATCCCCTTTTACCGTATTATAAGTCAGACGTCGCCGGTGTCGTTTGTCATTAAAAACCAGTTGGACGGATCCACGAAAAAGACTCATGCTAATGATATCAGACTTGCAAACATAGACCAATGGACTGATCCCACAAACATCCGACCTAGGACGTTAAGACAAACTCAGTACGCCGAACCTCCCAATCTTGATAACGACTCCAGTGGGTCAGAATCCGGAGATGAGGAACCCGAGACCCTCGGTGACAGGTTTAGAGACGAACGAACAGACGAAGATGACATTCCACTGGCAGAACTCCAAAGACGAATCAGGCATAAAGAAGAACGGTTGAAAGATCAGGACGAGATTAAAAACGACCCTGATACCATGACCTTAGACCAACAAGAGACAAGACCTAATTTTGACACACAATTTGACGGACAGGGACTGGAAGATGATCTCTCGACTAACACCGACGAAGACATGTCAGTTGATGAAGTGTTGGTAGATCTGGGGACTGCAGTAAAAAGACATAACACAAGGACACGAAAAGCTAAGTGTCTCTTAAAAGCCTTGTATCAATTTTTGTAGGTCACTAGCCTTCCCTCCCCACGTGGATTTTATTATCCGGGACGATATATACGCCTTTGAATCATAAAATTAGATTCAAACGTGGGTAATTAAGAAAGAGAATAATTTATTTTAATAAGAAAAAGTGGTCCACGTGAGTAGTTTGCCACTGGCGCAGTACATTAGTGATGGTCAGTGGGCTGTGTCGACAGTCGAGGAGCTGAAATTCTCTCAGGTTTGTTCAACTGAACGTGGTTCAGTGACCTCGGTCCGCTCTGTGAAGCCTCCTGTTGGAGTACTACGCTTACCTATGTCCTGCAGGGCCGTCAATGGTCAACTAACTTTGCTCCCATATTTCCGAAAAGAAACTACTGCTAAATTTCCTGAAAATCACCTTAACTTTACCTTTGTAAACAAGCTTAACACACAAAAGATTTGGGAAAAGTTTCACCGATCATTATCAAATTTCACATTTTCTGCCTTCCCCCACAAGTTAAAGAGAATCAAACATTGAGATGAATGATTTGGAAAATCAGTTAAAATACATGTACTTCCCACCTACTGATTCTAAATTCTATTTACCAAAGTGGTCTTATTATTTGCTAGGGATATTTGGTGTCTTACTCACTGTCATGTGTTTAATTGGTATTAAATGTCGGAAACGAATCAGGAGTAGAATAATTAGGCTTTGGAATGCAAAGGGGGATAGTGGGGATTATCAGTTGTCTGTACTTCCGTCGTGCCAAGAGGCCAGGACCCTTGGTGTAGACAGTCGGATGGTACCTTCTTCCGCACCACCTGCTGAACCAGGACCTGCTGCTGCACTTTTACCTCAACAATCTCAAGAAACACCAAAGACGACCACTGATTCTGGGTCCCTCTATCCAAAATTTGAGTTGATTACAGCTCGGACCTCGACCATATCTGGGTCAGCACCTATATCGACTTCTTAATAAGGCATTTAGGACAACTCCGGTTCTACCGGATGTAAAGCACGTCTCATGTAAATCAACGGCCTTATTCGACGCCATGGACTATATATATGTACATTTATATAACGAATTTTTGTTGAGCGTTTTAGATGTTTTAACCCGTTGATTCTTTCAATAAGATTGCGTTAGACAGAGTGCTAGTTATGCAAATGAATCTTTTATGGTGAACCAGACGAGGGAAGTGAACAAGACATGACGTTCCGATAATACCGAAAGTGTATATCATGACGTTCCGATAATACCGGAAGTAATCATGGAACCTTTCTACGGATTATAGTCCAGTAAGATATCCTTTAATCAAACGGATGTGATGTTGCTTATGCAGGGAACCTGACAACTAGGGGACTTGGTCCCGAAATTAAGTTTACATCTAGTAACATGAGTGTCCGATAATATACGGAGTATTGTGGTGGCCAGACAAAGCCTCTCCAGAAGGGATGACAGGATTTCGACCTGTCCGATATTTCAAACTGTGGAAGTGTAGTATTTTCAATTCAAACTGTGGAAATATTGTGTTTTCCTTTAATACAGTGCACTGTGACCTTAAAAAGTTGCTAAATTATGTGCAACTTTTTCCTAAGTGGTGGAGGTGTGTAACAAAATAGCCCTTATAATTGGTTACGGAGACTGAACTTATTTGGATGGAACTTGTATGACATAAAGTTATAAACTTTAAATGTGAATATTCTTTATATAACTGTATAGATATTTTGTGTAAATTTCAGGTTAACTTGACCGCTACTTTAATATGTTCATGTGTCAATCAAATATTATTTCCTAAGGGGACAGTCAGAGAGAGAGCGAATCATTACCTTTGTTATATATTGTGGGGAAGTACTAACTTTTGTTGTTTACTACTAAGTACTTTTATTAGTAGGTAATAAAACCTTCTTCAGCCTTTATGTCCCTCTGACCAAGAAAGAATAATTAAATCATAATTACAAACTAATTAATGTCATCTTGAATGGTCAACGTTCCCTAACTATTGCCAGTGAGATGAAAGAATCTCCAGCCAGAGGCCAAGACTTTTCCAGACCTTCCGACTCCAGGAACGTAGAGAGGATGTTTTATTTCCAAAGTGCGTTACAATAAACTGACACCCCTAAGTGACCATTTAATAATTAATCCTCTCTTTGACCATGAATACATCAGATGGGGGCAGTACTTGGACTACTTGTTCCTCCGCCATATTGAAGCGTCCCTGGAGACGAGATTTTGTACCCACACACGAGATTCCCCAACTACCAATGGACATAAGTTTTACTTTTGTTAATTGTCTTTACCAAATATATAAATTCCCGCAATCCTTGAGAATAAATTAATTCCGATTTTTCTTTTGAGCTAGAACATTAAGCAACACTCTCTGACTTCCCCGAATTTGGATGTACTGTACTATTCTTATGAATTATAATAAAAGACTTATACCACTATACGATCATTCACTATTTTGTGACATATAAACTTTGCTGCAGATGTGTTACACATCTTTCATAGTTTCTACTCTTTGTAATTTATTTCATATAAACTTTATTTATTTATTTATTTTATTTATTTATTTTTTTTTTTTTGCAATCCATTCAATATCGATCGTAGATTAAGTTGAACCTCGCGTTCGAAGTAAAATGTAAACACATATAGTGTCTAGTTAGCATGGCTATTCATTCAATGATTGGTCAATTGTTGGTGGTAAGGTCATCTGTGCGTATTAATAACAAAAGCCATATAAGGTAAACAAAGGTGTGTCATATACATTTTTTTTACTAGCGTATCGGGCGATTTTGGAAAAATTAACACTACTAAGCTCCAATTTTCGCCGTAAATTATCACAAAACCGAAGCTAAATTAAGAAGATTGTGAATTTTTAAATCCCACCATCTTGAAAATCTTCCAAAAAGTTTTCAAACGAAACAGATTATAGTAATTTCCTGTTAACTGCAAATTTTATTTATAAAACCGGTTCTACCCTATAACCTTTGAATGGGTCAACCTACACCACGTGCCCTGAATTTAAATCACAATAACATTAGTAGGGTGATATTCATATGCAAATAATTAATGGTACCTGCAAATACCCTTTCCCACCGGGAAAAACAAACAAGTTGATGAAACAAGATTATCAGCAGTCTCGTTTAAAATCGTCATTTCGCAAGTTCTATGGTAGAAATAATGACCTTGTCAGCAAATACAATTAATCATTAAATAAAATGCTGACTGACGTTTTTCATACTAATTGTTAGGTCATTATTTATAAACTGAATTGTCGACGGATTTTTCTGTTATTACCCGATCATAACAAGGAGCTACGGCGGATGTAACCGGTTGGCAGGGGATGCTCACTCCTCTATGGCACCTGATCCCACCTCTGATGTTTAAGAGGTCCGTCTTTGTTCTGCTCCAAAATTTGTATTGTTTTAATGGACTTTTGAACTTGAATACTGTTCGTTATCTCCATACATTTCATTCAATTGACTTTTGAGCAGGATTACCCTTCGTTATCTTCATATTACATTTTGAACTATGTTAAGGGTTGAAAAATGAAAGTATCAGGCAATTTAAATCAGTAAATCTTCGAAATAGTGGGCTTTCGGACTAGTGAACCTTCGGATTTGTGAGATTTTGGACTGAACTTCCAGACTGCCGGGTCTTCGGACTGGTGTCTTTGGAAAGAGTGGGTTTTCGGACTAGTAAGTAGACCACTACATGATGGAACACATGGTGGCCGAATAGAAATCGTCAAATTTCTGATCGAAAATTACAATTTTTTTTATACATCCACTCTTATTACTATATATAAAATAAATGTAATAAAACTGTCCTTTTCCCTGAAAAGGCAATACTTCCACCATCTTAGGACTACTCCCTGTAAAATCAGAGTTTCTCCCTGGGACTACTCCCTCATTAATATTTGTTTTTATCTCAGTGGGCGGAGAATTAAAGGAAGATCGTGTCTGTGACGCAATGTTATTAGCAATATTACTATGACGTCAAAACATTTTGACATGAGATGTTAGAATCAGACTGGAATGTAGCTAAATGACAAGCATTGTATAATTCTTTAAAATATCAGTGAAATTTATTTTTTGAACATGTTATTATTTTCCTCGGTATTGATGTATAAGATATATGGATGAAAATGGTTATATGAATTTATATTTATTTGAATGTCTCTATATTGTCTAAAAATGTCTGAATATCTGTTTTAATAAATTTAAAGTTTTTCGGTACATGTATAATAAAACAGTCATGGAATTGGTACTCGGAAAATAGCAAAATCATGGTTTCCCAACCTCGGTGAGCCATAAATTTGTTATTTCCTCTTTACCCATTCCATACATGTAACTGTATATAATTCTAGTAAATGTGTTGATTGTTTTATACCAAAACAGGTTGACTATTATAAATAACTTAATAATAAGTATCCAGTCTCGTCGGTATTTGCAATAGTATACTAAAAGCATTATATTTGTTGGTTTTACATGCATATATGGATCGTTTTACTATAGTTTGTAAGAATGGCTTTTTTGGACCTTACTGCGAACACGTTTGTGGCAAATGTAAAATTCGAACCTTCTGTAACAACATCACAGGAATTTGTCCAAATGGATGTCGGAGTCGCTGGAGTGGATCAAACTGTGACGGTATGAAATGACCTCATAATATAATTGTTAGGATGCATAGACAGAAATTTTAAAGATTATACAGTATTTTTTCTTGTACAAAATACATGTGTTGGTTCTAAAAGCATACGTTATATTCAAATTAAGTTTCATTATAGTTTGTAACGCTGGATATTTTGGACATAACTGTGAGCATACTTGTGGATACTGTACAAATGGAACTTCATGCCACAACATCACAGGAATCTGTCCAGGTGGATGTCAGAGTCGCTGGAGTGGATCAAAATGTGACAGTAAGAAAGGGTCCATTATTTTGTGACGTCTTATTATAGCTGTTTGTTAAAACATTTTTTGATAGAACTAGCCAGATTAGAAAATCCATTGTTAATTTTCATGAAAAAATGAAAATATTAAATTTTGCAAATCATAATGTGAGATAGAATCTGTTTTTAAACTTTTTGTAGTGTGTAAAAATGGCTTTTATGGTAACAACTGCATAAATATTTGTGGACGTTGTAAATATGGGTTGTATTGTCATAATCTGACAGGCATTTGTCAAGAAGGGTGTGAGAATCATTGGAATGGTTCTAAATGTAACGGTATATAAATTATATATTTTTATAAATAGGATATTTTGTACATAGAATACTCAAAGTCCAATTTTATCTCTAGTTATACCTTAAAAAATTACAAAAAAATGTATCTCATAATTAATTTTAATGTTAAAATACAATAGTCAACTTTCAGTTTTACAAATATTTTTAAAAAAGACTTTTTCTATATCTTTATCAACAATCAACATATTTAGTTAAGAGACTGGATATTACAATTCATTCAAGACTCTGTTGAAGTTATTATAGTTATCAAATACAGTGTGCGAGAAAGGATTCTATGGTACAAACTGTGACAATAACTGTGGAAATTGTGCAAATATGACTACCTGCAACAATCTCACAGGGACGTGTACAGATGGATGTCAAGGTCGTTGGAATGGATCAAAGTGCGACGGTAAGATTTTGATAAATTTTCCTTTTTGTTTGATTTTTCATTGCTAAAATCTATTTGATATTTACTCCCATTCCTGAAAGGTACGAAGTAAAAATGGTTTCATACAGGAGTAATTAAATACATGTACTTGAAAAGTACAGCTGTTGAGAAAAGACTTAAAGCGATAAAAGTTTAAAGGTGTATTACAGTTTGTGAAAGTGGATTTTATGGATCAAAGTGCAATGAAAAGTGTGGATATTGTATTCAAAATATATGTACACAAACTGATGGGCACTGCTTAAGTGGATGTCAAGGAAACTGGATAGGTGTCAGATGTGATGGTACGTATAAAGATGTTTGATTACTTTTAAAAATATCATATTTTTTTAGCATTTTAAAAGCTTAATTATTCTAAAACAGAACAAAATATATCATTTTATTTTCATAAAACATTCTAAAATGGGACATAAAACAACATACAACCAATCAGTCAATTAAAAAAAATAAACCCATTAATTATTGTCATTTTGGAAACACAAAAGATTTATAAAATGTTTTTATGCATATTTATACCACTGAAAATCATCAGGTACTGTTACAAGAATAAAGCCAAAATATGATAATTCGTAGGCCTTGAATTGTGACGAAAAACTCGTAGATTTCTTTTGCCATTACCATTATAAAAAGTATTGATATTTTCAAATGATCCTCAAAGAAAACATATGTTATAATTCTAAATAGACTGTTAAATGGCCAAGCTTGTGCAATGGCTTCCTCTTCCTTCAGAAGAACACAAGCACTTTAGTTATCTATCAAAAATATATTGTTAACTTTATCTTTGATGGGGTGTGGAAAAGTAATAAGAATTAAATTCTTCATCTTAGATTGTCCCTTTATTAACATTTCGGCTTAAAGCTGAAAACAATTCGTAAAAGAAATTTATCCTCCATATTCTTTTATTCTGTCTTTCTATTTTTATATAAACCGTTTACTTGGCTATTGGTCAATGAATCAGTTTCCACGGCAAGAGAGAATGTTATCAAAGAAACTTGCAACACTTGCACAAGTCTTTGCGGGAGACAAATAAACACAAATACACGTAAATCTCTATCAATTGTAAACAAAGATAATCTAAGATAACCAAAGGGAACACGTGTCGTCCATTCCACGTAAGTACCCTTGAGAGGAAAGCCGTAAGGTCTTTGTGACGAATGCCAAGGGTATACCCCAGAGCTTATATCGGAAATAGAAATCTTATATGGCGTATGCTCATGTATGAGTCGTGTTCACCATTAAAAGAGATGTAATCAAGCTCTTAAAAACCATTGAAACAATACAAATCGGGAGCAGATAACAAACAGTATTCAAGCTAAAAAGTCCATTAAACATAACAGAATAGGAGCAGAGCAAACATGAACCTCTACAAACATCAGAGGTGGGATCAGGCGCCATGGAAGAGTAAGCATCCATCGTCGACCAGTCACACCCGCCGTGTGCTTCCTGATCGGCCAAACAGAAAACTCCCTGGACAATTCAGTGTGTAAATAATGGCCTAGTAAATTGAAAGAAATTCGACATGAGGATTGCTGATAGATTGCATTTGATGACAAGGTCATTGCAATGACCAAACAATTTAGGAAATGTTGACTTAAAGTGTTGCAATTGGGTGTTGAAATTATGATTGACCAATCTATTGTTAGTACTCTTCTTTCCATTGCAAGATTAATTGACACAAACACATTTTTTTTTCTTCATTTACAAATTTGGAAGGGAACAAAATCTTATGCAAAGAGGAAATGAGTTTAATTATATCGATGATTATAAGTGTTTATTTTATCATCATTTACATGTTTTATTGCTTACTTTACCTGCATACAAAGATGAAATTTTCCTATAGTTTGTAAGAATGGCTATTATGGACGTAATTGTGAACACGTTTGTGGTAAATGTAAAATTGGAACCTACTGTAACAACATCACAGGAATCTGTCCAGATGGATGTCAGAGTCGCTGGAGTGGATCAAACTGTGACGGTAAGTACATGTAAAAAAAAAAATAAAATGTCACCTGGAGGGTCATTCAAAAATACGTAAATAGTCATATTACTTGTAAGAAATTTAAGATCAACAAAATCATTCATTATACATATGTGCGAAGTTTTATTTTATTTAATTAAATGATATTCACATAACTTAATTTTAATATCAACTTGTTTTGGTTCCTCTAAACATTGAAAGACCAAAAAACAGAAACGTCATCAAATCTCTTTTCTTTTTAAATAATACTGTATGTGTTCTTTAAAAAATGGGCTTCATATTTCAACGGCTTTGGCGCAGACAACAATGCGCTGATTCATGAATACCGTTAAGAAATTTATAAATACATTATAAGGCACAGGCATGCATAGCGCTAATTCATGATTTCGCCAACAACTCCATACCCAGTGATTGCGCTAAATTTTAAATACGCCAATCCATGTGCACGTACATTATCCTCTACATTTCACACACACACATATTAGTTGTGTGTTTTCAAACTTTCTACTGCCACATGTAACTTTGCTTTTACTGTAGGAAAGAACTTTGAATTCATTGGTGCTAGGTCTGGACTATAAGGTGCATGATTCACCTGATCTAAACTTAAGTTTACAAATAAAACTCGACCGATATATCAGTACGTTTGGCAAAAAGAGTTGTTTGAAAAAAGTTTTCATTCAAAAGATGAAATACTTCCCTTAAGATTGGTTAAATGGTGGCTTATAGGTCCTTAATGATGTGAAACGGTTTAGAGTTATTCCCCTTTTGCTACTTTGCTTTAATTAAGAAATCATTGTAAATAGTGTAATTAACGGGTTATTTGATTAAATGATTTTACAATAAAGAACGTTATATATATATATATATATATATATATATATATATATATATATATATATATATATATATATATATATATATATATATATATATATATAAACAAACCAGAAATAATTGTTTGGTTGAGACGAGCAAAGTATGCTCAGGAACGCTCAGAAACGGAATCTTGCCAGTGAAGACACTTAATTTTATTGATATAAAGATTATATAAGTAGCAAAATGGCCAATGGGTTTGGTGTGTGTAACTTTGTATCCAGTTTGCTGGAGACGAACTTCTGTCGAGACAAGAATGTCATTTGTAAGTTGATGTTGTTGACAAGTGTTTGATTTATAAGTAAAGGAAATATTTGATTGTATCGTCAATTGTCCAAACCTGGCGTAACCAGTTGACGTGTATAACCAAGTGGCTAGAATTCCCCGACGGCCTTTGTAGTCAAGTGGCAGGTATTGGCAAGTGGCCTTTGTAGAAGCCAAGGGGTTATAGCATATGCCAAGTGGCCATTGTAAAGTCAAGTGGCGATCGTATAGCCAAGTGGCGTTGATGTAGCCAAGTGGCAGGAATCTCGATATATACTGTTTATATTATACACTAGACAAGTGTCCTCTATATTTGTATATATTGCTTAAACTTAACACCAAACAAGTGCCCTCTATATCTGTATATATTGCTTTTGATCTGTATATTTTGCATTTATTATTGTCCTCATAAGACTTGGGCATTAACCAAGTACGAGCCCAAGGAGATCGCCCGGGTCCCGCACGTTACAGATGGATTAATGGTTTCCATTAAGTCACCATTAAGCACCTTTAAGCTATCTTAAGTAATAAATACACTAACATTAAGTTACCATTTAGCCATCTCAGAGTCCTTGATGGGCGCTAAATGGTAGCTTAATGGTGACTTATAGGTGCTTAATGGTAGCTTCTAGGACAATCTTTAAGTCACCAGTAAGCCAAACGTATAGGTGCTTAATGTTCAAACTCCATTAAGATACCATTAAACCAGATGTAATCAAGCTCTTAAAAACCATGCACAACAATTGGAGCTTGATTTCTGCGATGCAATAGGTTTATCCATCTCGAGATATGAGCGTAAGAAATATTCTTTGCCATTTTTAAATGCCCGTTTTTCAGATGATAAGGTCGAATTTTCTCTAGCCTAGCGCAGTGTAGTAACCCTTGGACTTCCGGTCCAAGGACTGTCATTCCTGCTAATGATACTTAAGAGCCTCTTGAGGCATATTGTAGTCCATATTTGCATCTGCAACTCTCCATCACCTTTATTTTGAGATTTTCCAGCTAGAGCAATGGAAATGCATATTTACGTCATTTTCAGGAATCCTTGGCATCGCTTATGGAAAAGAAAGGAGAATTTATTTTTCGGAATATTGCTGCATTACTTATGATGAACAGATACAAACCCTTAAAACCCCATATTATTGCCAAATGTTTTGTTAAACATACAATTTTTTATCTCTGTTAAGCGACTCAAACTTAACTTCCGGTAATGGTATGAAAACTATTCAACCGTTAAATTACCGATATTTGTAAAGTTGAAGATGTCCTTACTTTTTAGATACAAAATTATATCCTATATTATACATATATCACATAGCTTCGAGGGTGACATACGAGAATATTTGCCCCAAGGTGACAGGAAAGTCCTGGAGTGTTATGTCACCCGATGCCGAAGGCAGAGGGTGACATAACACTCCAGGACTTTCCTGTCACCGAGGGGCAAACGTTCTGGTATTGTCACCCGAGAAGTCATGTGGTATATGTTATACAACATTTTTAAATTTAAAAATAGTCTAGAATTATTCAAGTTTAGGCAAATAATCCAAAAATGCTTTCATGACGTTAAGAATTGCGCTCCATTGTTTACGTTTGCTTAGCAACCAACGTCATGAAATCTCGAACCCGAGCTACAAATGCGTAACATAAAGACACGTGAAAGTGATCGGGAGTGTGTTATAACTGTTTCCGCCGGGTGATATAACTGTTTCCGGTGTGTGACATAACTGTTTCCGGTGTGATTTAGCATTCTTCAGGGTTTATAGTGAAACTTATTACATTTGTGATATAATAGGAAAACTTATTCAAAAATGTTATATATGATATATCCCCCTAAAATAGGATGCTGCGTTTCTTTTGCGTTTATTATATATACATAAACATGAGAAATGGAAACACTAAATATCGACTGTTTTTTTCTGGGTACTGGATGTATAAGAAGCATACCACGAATATCCATGAAAAATAAAAACATACGTAAGTAGTCCAAACAAATAGTAGACAATGTTTATAACTCGATACATTCAAGCTGTACTACCCACTTTTGCATGACTATCATTCATTGATTGTCCTGTAAAATAGTGCATTCTTGAATAAATATTATTCTTTTATAGTAGTAATTATATGACATTCATAAGACGGCAGACTTGGTCTGTCGGCGCAAGAAAAAAAATCTAGGATAAATTACGTATGTTTTTTAGCAATCGTGTTTGCTTCCATAATAATTTGTAAAAAAAAAAAAAAAAAAAAAAAAAAAAAAAAAATTCGTTTGTTTGCTTGTCTGTCTCTTTGTTTTATTTTTAAGTTCAATTGAGCTTGATTAAATGTAAAAAAAAAAATGGTAAGGATATGACAATAAAAAAAATTGATAAAAGTGTGACCGTGTCGATTTGGACGGTACTAAGATTTCGTCTGGAACTCCATCTGTTGTTTGCAGAACGAACGGGGTGAGGGAATGCTGGTGTAGAGGATACGAGATACAAGGTATAGGCGCTGTGTGGCCGTAAGGTAAAAACGAAGTATAGGTGTGCCGTATTTCCGAGATCCACCAATATGCAATTCCAACGATAAAATAAATGATGAAGGATTCCGTATTTATTAGATGAGTTTCAACAATAGCGATTCAACAAGCAGACATATTAAACGTGATCGAGTCGGATTGGCCGAAGTGGCCTCCGGACTCAGAGTCCTTACGAGTCGGACGTGGCCGTGACTGGCCTTCGTATATTCCAGACCATAGATTGAAATTTTACATGACTATTTAAAAGAATGTACATAATGAGTAAATAAATGACAGGTGTTGATATTAAGTAAAATGCATATGAGTGAAAGATTCACAGGTTTGGAGTAATTAAATATATACATAATGACTCTAAAGTTGATGTTTGGACATGAAAAACACAATGTTGTAAATTAAGAGATTTACAATTCTTGAGACATAGCAATAACAGATCAAGAGTCAAAAAAGTGTCATTGGTCAATTAAACAATTAGATTCGTGAAATATATCGTGAGAGGTAAAATATGACAAAAGAATGAAGGCGTACGCGTGCAAGGCGCGGTCGATCCCCCGCTTTGAGAGATGACTAATGTAAACCAACATTTATTCGCGTGCAAGAAATATTCGCATGTTTCGCGACCTATATACATTTTCTCGCGAATATTAATCTCCGCAAACCATTTATTTTGCTTTGTATTTGTAGAGAATGTTTCTTGAGTCGCGGAAATTAATCTTGCGAATTGATTTGCGAATAAAAGATGACGCGAATAATAACTGGTTTACAGTATTTTTCAATTCTAGAAGTTCATGAAAAGTTTTTTTTTTTTTCAAAAATTATATTGTCAATATAATCTTTTACACATTTTCTTCCTTTATTTTGTAGAATAAATTATTGACAAATAATTTATTTTTCACTTATTTTTTTAAGGTATTTGAAAAAAAAATCACGCATGATTCCAACCCTCTGCAAAGCTCACGGCTAGGCGTAAGACTGAAAGCGTTAACCACTACGCTACGAAGTCTGCTTGTCTTGTTTTGTGTTTGTGTGATTTCATTGAACGAGTTTGTTGAAGCGTTATTTTCTTTTAATTTTCAGAAATGTTCTATTTTCATATAGAATGGGTTCAGACTCCATTCTTTTAAACATGAAATATATTTAATATTTACTTTCCCGTCAATAAAAGGTTAATGAATCAAAGAGACATGACACCATTTTCAAAAAACACTTTTTATGGCTGTAATAAACCCTTTTTCTACTAAATATGCTTTACTGTCAACTTTAAATTTTCTACTAAATATGCTTTACTGTGTATGTCAACTTTAAAAACAAATTATCAGTCAAAAAGTGATTCAATAAAATAATTGAATTAAATGTGTTGAAGATGACATTACTGAAAGCATTATTTTAGAAAAATATCACTTTTCTCAGTTTTCTTTGAACTTTGTAAATGGAGAAATATATTGTCCGAGGGCGAAGGATTGTCTTCGACTTGTACACCCTCTTACTTAGAAATTGAAAACAAAAGTCCAAAATAAATTTTTTTCTGGAACAGTGATTTATTTCACTGTGATAAAAGTCTACGTATTTTGTTAATGGCCTTCATACAAAGTTTTCTAAAACAATTTATATACACAGGTTAATCCATTAGAAATAATTATGCAAAGTATGCAAATATTTTTTAGTGTGTGAAAATGGCTTTTACGACCACAACTGCAGTAAAAAATGTGGTCATTGTAAACATGGCACAACTTGTAATAATCTAACAGGCATATGTCAGGAGGGATGTGATAATCATTGGATTGGATCTAAATGTAACGGTATGTAAACAGAACATACGCACACATTGACTTGTAGCATTACCAAAATAAATTTGATATGATGAGAATCGTCCAAATAAATTTGACAAACAATTAAGAGAGCATGTCAGTAAGCATTGAGCTTTCTATGGAAAGTCAAAAATATAATTTTTTTTAAAAATAGTTTGTATGGATTATTTCTGTCACAAATAACATGAAAAATACAAAATTAATGATTTCAACCATAATCACTGAGTCGTATCCAAGGAGAAACTTCCTTAGTTACCAGAACAATTTTTCACATTCAAAACGGGCAAATACTGAC
The DNA here is from genome assembly GCF_033153115.1 of Saccostrea echinata. NCBI lineage: Eukaryota > Metazoa > Mollusca > Bivalvia > Ostreida > Ostreidae > Saccostrea > Saccostrea echinata. The sequence goes on along the minus strand of NW_026889754.1, from coordinate 17,460,246 downwards.
ATAATTAAATGTATTTTTCACACAAATGTTCTCAAAAGATGGTTTAAAACTACCCATTTTTTAAAGATGACTAAATTGATAGTTCTACTTTGCCTGATTAAATTGGATTAAGTTCTGTTACGTTGCTATGGCAGTGGGAAAAAGCGACAAGTTTAGCATTGAAAAATAGCTGAATTTAATACATTTTTAAAAGGCATTTGACAAAAATCCGTACAACTGCTTGTAAACTCTATAATGAAATTTTGTAACTGTTTGAGTATACAAAAAAAATAAAATTGGACTTTCAAAAACATTGTTGCCATGGAGATTCAAAAATATGCAAATTTGGGCATTTTTAGATGATTTCCTGTTAACAATTTAGATTACTAGAAGTAATTTGTCCTTTCAGAAACAAGATATCCTTATTCCACATGGGTGCAGTTGTAACAGGAAATGAGTCATGCACTACTATGACCTCCTCCTCACTTTGACCCTAAAGTCAAATTATTCTGTATTATATATTCTATGTCTAATAATTTCTTATCGAAATCTACATGGTTCTTGATATCTTGAACCTTGCTCCAAATATTTCATACATTGATGCACAGTGTATACTGTTAGACAATTCAAGAAGATAAATTCATGCTCTACTGTTGACCTTGACCCCAATGGCAAGGTCAGTTAATTAATTGAGGTCAAAGTTAAAAATTTTATCTGTTATGACCTGTTCTTGAAATACATGTATTTGAAACATGTGCAAAGCAATGCATCATGAACAACCTTTAGTCAACACTAAATAATGATGCTTCAACATCAATAAAGATTAAAATGACCTTAATGTTCCCTAAAATTTTCCTCCACTGCACTATGTAAAATTTTAGCCCCACCCATACCTAGAGGTTGACAATCTGAGGGAAAAAACTAAAATCTAAATAACTTGGGAATCTTTGCAAATTAATTGATATAGTTTAGTTTGGTTTTGCTATTCTTGAAAAGAATATCTGAAAATGTGTACATGTATTCTCATTTAGTCTCCATTTAGCCTCATCTTAGCCCCTGGGACCACAATTAGTACACAATGACATCTGCACTACCCGAGAATTCCTTGCAAAATATGACAAATCCTGCCTTCGCTGTTGTTATTTTTTGCCTATATACTTTGATTCCCTGTTGTGGTTTCACCCTAATCCCACTGGCCATTATTTGATATATCAGGAAACTTTCACATCATCTTTTTCTTAAGATTTATGCAAATATAAATAACCCCACTCTATTTTTGGCTTTCCCTGATTATCTCCTCTTGGGAAGGAGCTCGGTCACTTATTTGAACGAACTTGAAATATGCCCCTTTACTGAAGGATATTCAGTGTCAAGCATGGTCCAATGGTATTTTCAGTAAATTTAAAGATGAAAATGTAGAAGTGTTTAAGATGATGAAAACAACAACACAAATGTTTTAACAGAAAAGCCCACTAAGTACAGCTATGGTTAATGCCCCTTTAAAAATTTCTCCTTCAATAGTTCCATAAATACACTACTGAAAGCAACTACAGGAGAAATCCAGTGAAAAATCTATTTAATTTCCCCCCTCTGCTTATATTATTAAACCTCTTAATTCACATCGGATTGAACTAAAGTCAATGTTTATTTAGACTAAAAATGATTCATCAAAAATTAATTTGACCACATTCATTAAAAACATCCTTAGAGTTCAGCATAACCCCCCCCCCCTTGTTTTTTTTTTTAAATAAATGAAAAAAATATAATTTGACCCTTTTGTAAAATCGTCAATTTTCTTTTTAAGGAGGAGGTTTCTTTAAAGTACATGAATAATGCTTCAACCTTTGAAAACTAGTCCTTAAGAAAAATAAAATCAGAATGTTCTTCCAAGTCCCCAATTTTAACTTGGAAAATCTTAAAAACCAAAAACAGAATTTTAGTGGCTACTTATTCTTGTAAGTCCTATTTCCTAATAGCTCAAAAATACAAAAAGAATTTTCATACTTTTTCAAAAGTCATTATATTAGATCATTTAATATTCAGTTTATACAAACATGAGGCTCAAAAACAATACAAAAAGTCCAAGCAAGTCCAAGTTTTGCGTGTGATTTGGGCACATACATGTATTAACTGTCTATATCATCAAAAAATACATAACACATGCAATCCTCCATTCCTTCAGATTCAGTTCTGGGGATTACTGGTATGTGGTTATTAGACAGATATCTGATTTGGAACATGGTAAAACAAGATTAAACTTTAATAATGGTTCCGATCAAGATATATTTCCTCCAGTGGCTTCTTTAAAGGATCAGGGTGTCATCTTCAACTATCTATAATAGCTGTAAAATTAACAAAAGTTTATCTTTTACTACTGAATAAGTGATACAGTAGTAGATTAACACACATGTACATCCTATCTTCTGTAAAGGTTGCATTTAGAGTAGATTAACACACATGTACATCCTATCTTTTGTAAAGGTTGCATTTATAATATATGCATGTATAATTTCCACCATGCTAGTCAAGGTTAATAATTACATGTAGCATGAACCAGTTACATATATGTTGACAAGGGAACAATTCAGATATATGAACAAGCTGCAAAATATATATAGGAGTTCTGGATTCTGGAGTGGGGGTGGGGTGGGGTCAATTTTCATGGACAAACATCATTTAATTCCTCCTTCATATGTATGACTCTTTTAACCAAATAATGAGGTCTGGTTTCCTGAAGAGGGGTGGTATGATAATTTTATTGATTACTTTATTATATACATTTTATAAACTTGGGAATTTGTACCCAATAATTCATATATATATTTTTTTCAATTCATAAGTTTTATTCACACTTTTACATAATTATATTAATACTCAGACATATTGATTTATAAACTACCTACACATTTTCAATCATACTTCCTTTCATATAGATTCAACAGAATCCATTGTTTTCTGTAGGATAACTTTTCATTGTGTCAAGTTATATTATTATTTCATCCAAAACTTAAAGGTAAATAAATTCGATGTTATTTTTCAACATTGAATTGATATCAGTACCATTCCCAATCCATTTTGGCAATTGGTAGAAAAAAAACCTGATTTGATATGTTTCTTGCATTGATTGTATGGAAGATGCAGGAGAAAAAAAATAAGATTTGAACAAAGTTTTAGTTTTAATGTGAAATAATATAAACTCTGATTTATAAAAGAGGAAGGGGGTGAGTTAGAATGACTTTTTTGTGTGGTTAGGGACTTGAGTCTTACCTGCAGTGTGACCCTATGACCTCTTTATACACTGTATATATTCACAAACATCATAGACATATCTCTAATTATTTTAAATATCATTATAGCATTTATCTATCCTTAGTTGCATTAAGAGTAATCTAACAACTGCAGAATTAAACATTAGTGGTCATATAACAGGTTGCTCACAAGCTGTAGGTACGTTGCATCACTTATGCAGTCAGTGTTTGTATCACATCATGGGAAAGAGAAATGAATCTGTGAGTACCTTCCTAATCTTTAATTTTGTTTTAAAAAGATAAACTTATCAAAAGTTTACACAAAAATGTACATGAAAAAAACATATTCAACATACCACTATCTGTTTTTGTCCAACTACTCCAAGTTGGAAGTTTTCCTTTTTCCCCCGCAATTCCTCTATTGTTGTCTGTTTCATTCTTTCCGACCTCTTTTGCTAGAGAGCTCTTGCAAGGGAGGTAATCCAATCATTTTTCAACAGTGTTTTACAACATTTCATTCAGATATTTTTTTTAAAGTCTTGAGTGTCTACCCAATTTTATTTATTTAATTTATTGAACAGAGTATTCTCCTTCTACAGATATATGTAGAATTTTCTAAAGTTGTCTGGATTTTGCAAACTACGTAGCTCTTCATGCAACATAATTCTATAGGTAAAATCCAATAAAAATCAATTACAAAATAAATTTTCCTTATAAAACAGAAAAATGTATTTCAAATCACTTTATGACCCACATTATAAAATTATACATGGAGTTTGGATGTAAAATACATGAATTATAACAGGATAAGGCAGTCCAAGTATTTCTGTAATAAAATATAGCAAATGCCCTGGTTGCCTTGGAAAAAAGAGGTCATATGCCTGGGTAGGTATGTTTTTTTGAAAGACTATTCATATGCATCATGTTCACAAAATTTGAGCTAGAAAAATTTTTTTCACTTTAATAATAATAATATAATAATAATAAAACTTATTTAAAGAAAGTAGCCTGGTTAGTGCACTATTCTTCCCCAGGGCCTTCTATATATCAATTACAAATATAAACAAGTACACATGTAAATAAAACAGATATAGTCTTAAGGAATTACAATCACAAAATTATGAATAGAGTGTCCATGTCTGGTAATATGTACATACAACTAACAATCACATTGTAGATAGGATATCAAAATCTTACTGTGCTCAAATAATTGTACGACAGCTGATAATGTAATTTTCTACATTAAACTTAAATGTTCGTAGAGATTGAGAGAGTCTTATGTGCTGGGGAAGTTTATTCCACAGGTGCACACCTGAGTACTGAAAAGAGGTCTTGAATAAGTTTGTACGGAACTTAGGTAATTTAAGGTCATAATTAGTGTCAGATCGCAGGTTATAAGAAGCTGAGTAGTGAAATTCAAATAAATTACAAAGATATTCGGGAGTCATTCCGCTGAAAATTTTGTATAATAATATGTATTTGTATAGATCAACTAGCTGATAAACTGTTAACCATCCAAGTTTCTCAAACAGTGGTTTAGAAGAAGAATCAGGACTTGCGTCAAGAATAATCCTGGCTGCCCTTTTTTGTAATTTAAATAGTCTACCCATGTCCTGCTAGGGGGCATTACCCCAAATAGTCAAACAATAGTTAATAGATGGTAGAATATAAGCATTGTAATATAGTTTTCTGGTATGTAGGGGAAGAATTTTTTTTATCTTACGTAGAGTAAATAACTTATAGTTTATGGTTTTACAAACTGAATCAATATGATTTGCATACTGTAACTTATCATCAATATGTACACCAAGAAGTTTCTCAGTTTCAACCATTTCAATTGTTTTGTCTGAGGCATAAAGTTGTAAATTAGGATTATCTAGTTTTGATTTTCTTTGCTGTGTCCCCATTAGCATACATTTTGTTTTGTCTACATTTAATACCATTTGGTTTTGAGCACACCATTTCTCAATCTCGCAAAGATCTGAATTTAGTGTATTTTCTAAACATCTTGCATTATGATTATTAGAATACAGAGTTACATCATCAGCAAACATATCAATATTTGAATTGTTTACATGTAATGGAAGGTCATTTATGTACAATAAAAATAAAAGTGGACCCAAAATTGAGCCCTGTCGTACTCCTGCTGTGACGGGTAGAATATTGGAGACACATGTTCCAAATTTAACACACTGAGTCCTGTCGTAAAAATATGACTTAAACTACTTTATAGCTGTATGGTCAAATTTGTAAAGGGTTAATTTCTCTAGAAGAATGTTATGATTTACCAAATCAAATGCTTTACTTAAATCTATAAATGTAATACCGATTAGTTCACCACGATCCATTGCATTAAGCCAACTTTCTGTTAGTTTTGTAAGTGAAGTTTTACACGAATGGAGTTCTCTAAACCCCGACTGGGATTGTGTTAGTAGATTAAATTCATTAGTGAAATTTTGTATTAGCTTAGCTACATGTTTTTCTATCAATTTAGATATAGTCGGTAGAATAGAAATTGGACGATAATTATTCGGGTCATCTTTGTCACCTTTCTTAAAAATAGGTGTTACTTTGGCTTGTTTTAAATTTGTCGGGAAAATACCACTTACTATGCTAGCGTCAATAAGATGAGTTATAGGTTTACATATATATTTAGATGCGACTTTCAAAAGACGCGGTCCAATAAAGTCAACGCCAGCTGATTTATTGATATTAAGAGAATTTAACATGTTAAAAACTTCACTTTCCTCAATTAGATGAATACTAAAAAAGGTTTCATCATCAAGCTTAGACCTAACAAAATTACGTAATATATTTGGATCATACTCATGTTTTGGCATTTCCAAAAGAAGCTTGTTTGAGACATCTGAAAAGTGGTTATTAAAAGTATTTGCAATATCCTGTAAATTATCAATAATTCCCCCGTTAGAAAACACATGAGATGGAGTTATATTCTTTGAATTACATGTTACTTTATTAAGATAGTTCCACATTTCTTTGGGATTTGAACTCTGTTCAATCGCTGTTTTATAGTATGAAGATTTTGATTTATCTATAAGAAGACTAACTTTGTTTCGATAAAGTCTATAGTTTTCCATATCTCTTTCTTTGTGGTAAGAGTCACGTAAGTGTCTAGCATCGTTTATTTCTTGTGTCATCCATTTAGGACGAATTTCACACTTTACTCGTTTGGTTTTAACTTGTGCATGCTGGTCAAGTACGCTATTAAATAATTCGTAGAATTCAGTTAGTATTTCATTAGGGTCATGCATCTGGAGGAGATTGTTAAAGTCTACATCTTTTAAGTCTTGGAGAAATTTATTTTCATCAAACTTTTTGAAATCTCTATACTGAATTTCTATGTGTTTTCCTTTTTGCTGCATGCATTTAGTTTTTCTAGTGGCACATATTGGGTAGTGATCAGAGATGGCTATAAAAGGTACATTCACTTCACACATGTTATCTGGTTTATTGGTGTAAAAGTGATCTATTAGGGTACTTGAGGTATTAGTTACTCTGGTTGGTGCTGTAATTAATTGTGAAAAACCAAACTCTTCTAATGCATATGTCTAACTTTGTGGGGGTTCTTTGAATAAGTCTATATTAAAATCACCTAATAAGATAATTTCTGCATCGTCACAGCAGGAGGCACAATTTATTTCTCTAGCCAGATCCTCCGCCCAGCAGGAGGGAGCAGATGGTGGACGATATGCTGAACAATAATAAATTGGTTTAGAATTCTTTGTATTTAATTCCAGCCAAATTGTTTCTATATTACCAATTTCAAAATCAGGTCTACGTTTGTATCTTATATTATTAGAAATATATACCACAATTCCACCACCTGCCCTCAATGTGCGATCCTTCCTTTCCATATCAAAACCATCAATATTCAACTCAGAATCACTAATGTTATCATTCAAAAAGGTTTCACAAAGTCCTAGAATATTAAGAGTTTGTTTGTTTTGGAGCAGAATTTTAATTTCTTCAATTTTGGGCATTAGGTGACAAATGTTCAGGTTCCCAAATTTTAAGCCTTTTTTAATCAAACCAAATTCATTATTGCTTTTTACACTGTCATTTTTTGTTATAGATACAGTAGATTTGTCTTTGTCTGAATGTGAAACCTTTTTGGTAGCAGTTCTATTGATATTCCTATTTTTCTGAATGATTTTATAAGAATTAGATAAAGTATTTGAATTAATACTAGAATTTTGAACAGATGGCATCATGCACAAGAATATTCATAAACACGACATGAACAATAAACCTTATTACATTCTGAGCATAAACTATTAAGAAAAGAATATACATTATTGTTATTAATTAACACTCGGGAACTGGTGACGGCTACACTTTCATTGCCTGTTTCCTAGTGGCTATGCGGACAAAGCTTGGTTTAGTGTCCTAGCTCTCCACAGTTCCAACAGTCCAGCTTTCTTCCATGTCTGCAGTGTCACGATATATGGCCATTTTCCCCACAGAAATAGCAGAAGGTTGAACGGAAGGAATCATCGCCAACCGATGTTGTCATTTTTTTGACATTTGCTCGCATATTTCCTATTTTCAGAATATTCACATATCCTTGAAAAATTTTAAGCAGTGCTGCGGTACCTCTGTCTGACAGGTGGATTCCATCTTTCCAGTAGAATCCCTGTTTAAACTTTCCATCTCCAAAGAACTTTGAAATAGGGATCACTGTGACACATACATTTCACAAACATTTTTAATAATTCCATTTATATCACTGATATCCGTATCACGTCTTGCTAACACTTCTGAAATAAACACACCTACACTGGGGTTCCGATTTTGGAGATCTGCAATTATTTCCGCAAAATCGTGTTCAATCCCGGCTGCATCTCGCCGTCTTGATGCATCATTTCCTCCAGCTAAAACAATAATACTCTGATAGGATGATACGTCCATTTTGGAAAGTTTTGCCCTTATATTAAAGATGGTTGCTCCTCGATTTGTGCTGACCTGTACTGTTGAATGCAATCCTCTGGTACGGATCCTTTGTAATATCGAGCTCCCAATGATGAGGACAGATTTATCCTTTGGTTTCTTTCCAGGTTGATTTTTCCCCCTTGTGAAATCTGTGGGATCGGATAAAGCAGGAGAAGTCTTGATATCAGAAGACTCGCTGGTATCTGTCATAGTACTGCTACTGATTAAGGGAACTTTAATGTCACACTGACTATGCCTTGATACACCAGATCCAGGAATCTGAATTCCTTCTGTTGATGTCTCCTTTTCCTTTGTCTTGTTTGGTACTTTTTGTAAGAAGAGATGTGGCCTTCCTTGATGCATTTAATTGTTGTTTAAGATCACTGACCTCTTGTGACAGAAGTTGGACAGTATCTGAAAGTTCCTTAATGAGTTTTGCACTGTCAATGCACTGATGGCAATTCATTTGGGGGTGTTCATCATTTTGTGGGGCTTTACCTTTAGGAGTAGATGTACACTGGGGAGATGTGTCATCTATGGTCTTACATCTTGTCTCCAAATATCTATTACAGGTCTTCAAATCCTTGAGGAACTCTTGGCACCACGAGAAATACGAGTCTCCTTGGATGTGAAGGGTATTTGTTTTCTCATAAATGGTAACTGTGACAGAGTCATCTCCATATTTATAAATAGATCCATGTCTTCTTTTATCACGATTTTTAAACAGTACAAGTTCACTCTGTAGTAGGTCCAAGATGATAGGGTACTTGTCACCATCAAAAGTTATTGTGACACTCTTCTGGTTTTCCTTAACTTGCGGGAAATCTGGCACATCTAAATCTAGTTTCACAGATTCATTTGGTAGATCATTATTTACAATAAATGATCTTGAAAATCCAGTAAATGAGTCCAAAAGTGACTTAAAGAGGTTAGAACTATCACTCAAACTCATTATTATTCCATTGTAAATACTAAGTAAAGATAAGAAATGCAGGAGCTGTAAAAAACACGTCTGGTCACCTTGACTGCTTATCAGTACTTTTTTCCCATGTTTATATAGCATGAAGCTCAATGCTTAGTGACATGCTCTCTTAAGTGTTATTTATTGAATTTTACAATATAAGTGAAACAAAAGTCATTTCTTTCTGAGATAACCCTTGTATTTTGTTGCATTCCAAATGATCTGGTAGATAGGAGCTTTTCAGAAAATCTTAAGTAACGTTTTAAATCACTTTCAGAATGCCAGGATTATAAATACGGACCCAATTGCGTCTTTGACTGTGGCCATTGTAAAAACGGAAAACCGTGCACTAAGTTAAATGGAGTATGTGCAGATAAATGTGAAGCTGGATGGAGTGGATTGTTTTGTTTAAAAAGTATATATATATATATATATATATATATATATATATATATATATATATATATATATATATATATGATTGAATAATTCTATCTTTCTGATTGACTGAGATCCAACAATGTAGAAAAAATACTACACAATAATCACCTGCACGTGACCTTCCAGGTGAATACATGTATAGGGATTTTTTTTTCTCTACATTGGTCTAAAAATAGATCGGGAAATTCCGAATTCATACAAATAGTTTTGGAAAGCTATTTCACTTGCTTCCGACTTCCATTGAGGTGAACTTCACTTTAGAGAATATATAATTTGGGTTGGGAGTGCAGGGGACCCCCCAGACACAATTTTTTTTAACTTAAATTTGTACTTTTAATTTAGAGTTAAAAATATTAATTGATAGGTTAGTCCCCCACTAATGGACCCTAATTTCCCACCCCTAACCCAACCCCAATCCCAAAAGTTAAGAGAATTCTCTTTTCTTCGGGGCTAATAAGAAATATTTTTCAGCTGATTTCCCCGATAATTCCCAACCCCTTTCAAAATCAATCCTATAAAAGAGCCTGACATTATTTTTTTTTCATAGCAACTAAAGTAGATTTTAAAAATTCCAACTTAATACGACTGGTAATGTTTATTTAACCCTTCTTCCTTTTTCATACACCCCGTGCACAACATAGTATATACACCCCGCATGTTGGGATATACACGGTGTAGAATAACTTGATGAAGGTAATTTCGGTGTTGATAAATGATTGTGTTGTATGGTATCAGTAAATATCGATAAATAAAAGATATATATAAATACATACATTTTCTAATTAAAAGCGATATTTCTTCTTGAAATAAGGGAAATCCTAAATGGATGCGCTCCCTAGATCCCTAACTCTCATTGGCTGTCCCAAAATAAAATCGACCAGGGTCAGTAAACATGGAAGATAAAGTCAAGTTGTGATGTTAACATGCACGAAAAATAACCGATATATGGATTGTTATATATATTTTTGGATCAATTCATGTCTTGCATAACAACATTTTTTGAGTTCAGGTAAGAAATGTTAATAAAATAGCCATTTACTGACAATTTAAGCCGTAATCTGTGCGGGAATGAATCACTCCCGCACTTGCACCATTACGGAGATTGTAGCCCCCCCCCCCCTCCCCTCAAATTGCAGATATATATTTATTTATTTGTCATTGAAAGTGACGATTTATGCCCATAGAAGAAACGGAGACAAAAACATTAACAGGTTATTTATCTTTTAATCAAGAAAAGAACAGACTTACAGGCACAAAAATGATTTTAACAAAAATATTTCAGGAGTGTATCTTTATTTTTTTCTTTTATTCCAGTTTTATCATCTACTGGAGATTTGTATGCAGGTGAGCTCTTTCATGTAGCAATTTACCTGTAGTTGTGAATAAAAGTTGTGCTTAGAAGTTAATATTGTGCTATAGAACTGAGGAACGTTTTCCGTTAAAGTAAAGGCAGCAATTATTTTGCAAATGAATAATATTCAATAGAAAATCAAGAATATTTTCGATTCCATAAAAACAATAAAAGAACAAACGTCTTTTATCAAATACTTAAACGGATATTTGTATTGTATTTCTAACATTGAGAGTAGGAGCTTCATTTCAGTTATCGTCCGTTAAGAGAACATAATATTGTTAAAAGTTAAATGTTTATGCCTCCTCTTTCATGTTAATGAAGTGCTTTCAAAAACTTCAAAATATTAGTTGATATTTACAATCCTCAGGAGTGTCAAGAGTCCATTGTACTTTTATGTTGTAGGAGATGGGATTTCAAGGACGTCTTCAGTAATTATTGCCATTGTTTCAACCCTTTTTCTTGTAACCCTTTTATGCGTAGGGATGGGAAGTTTTCTCAAGAAGAGAAAGAGGGTAAACAAACACGATAAGCAGGATCAAGTAGACAGTATTCCTTCAAATTCTTTTCATAACCCAACATGTTATAATGAACTTGTAGATTCATATGAAGACAATACATATCATGAACTTGATTCTTCTTCATAAGACTTTTGTTCTCAAAAGAGCCACATCTATGCAAATACACAGTTTGCTGACGGTATTCTAATCGAGCTGCTTTGGAAGTATGATTCTCCACTTTCTAAAAGATTATGCTTCAGATTAATGCCCCGGTTTTCGAAAATTCGGGGGTATATAGTTATTGCCCTGTCCTACTGTCTCTCTGTCTGACATTCCTGACAGACCTTCCTTTTTGATACCAACCACTTCGACCTTGACCATGAAATTTGACCTTTTGAAATAACTGCTATTTGGCAATAACTTTTTTAACTTTGTACAGTTGGTTTTAGGGCTTTTATATTTCACATGTGTATTTCGTGTGACAAGAACTTCTCCTGGGTACCATAAATATTTTACCCTTTGACCTTGACCTTGCATTTGACCCACTTTTTAAAAAAAATTAATCTTGGCCATAATTTTTGGACGGATGGATGGTGCTTGGGCTTTCATATTTCAAAGGTATATTCATGGAGACAAGTCCTTTCTTTGGGCAACAACATTTCTGATCTCTTGACATTGCAGTTTGACCTGCATTTCAGAAACTATAGCCTTCGCCATAAGATACTATACTGGGCATCATTGTTTCAAAAACACATTTTGATTTCTATTTTTATGCCCCCGTAATCGAAGGTCCGGAGTATATAGTTTTTGCCATGTCTGTCCGTCTGTCTGTTTGTCCGCAAAAAACATTAATCTTGCCCATAACTTTTGATTCGTAGAAGTTATGGCTTTCATATTTCACATGTTTATTTCTTGTGACAAGACCTTCCCTTTCGTACCAACATATTTGACCTCTTGACCTTTGAGTTTGACCCATTTTTGCAAAAATTTACCCAACTTTAATCTTGATCATAACTTTAAAACAGTCGGAGCTAGGGTTTTCATATTTCACATGTATGTTCATCGTGACAAGACCTTTCCATGGATGTACACTTTTTTTACCTTTTAACCTTTTTTTTTTAGAGATTGACCAACTTTTAATAAAGCTTTAACCTTGCCCATAACTTATGAACAGTTAATACTAGGGCTTTCAAGTTTCACAGATATATTCTTTGTGACAAGAACTTCCTTTGGATACCAACAATTTTGACCTTTTTGACTTTGAGCTTGGGGTTTGACCTTCTTTTGAAAAACGTTAACATTCGCCATATTTTTTGAAAAGTTGGTGCTACGGCTTTTATATTTTCCATGTGTATTTTTTAATGACAAGGTCTTCCCCTGCGTACCATTAATTTTGACCCTTTGATCTTGACCTTGGAGTTTGACCCCCTTTTAGAAACCATCAACCTTGACCACAGCTTTTGAATTGTTGGTGCTTGTGCTTTCATATATCCCAGATATATACATTGACAAAACCCCTTTCTTTGGGTAACAACACTTTTGATCTCTTGACCTTGACCTTGGAGTTTGACTTGCATTTGAGAAACTTTAATCTTCGCCATAAGCTGCCATACAGGGTCATGAGTGTTTTTGTTTTGTTTTTTTTTTTTTTTGCTTGATATGATATGAAATTTGATATGATTTTCGGTTCATTTCAAGGTGAGGTCTAAGGTGAAATATCCCCTCTGATCTAAATATCACCATTTTTTTTTTTATTCCCAAAATTGATTTACACCAACAACAAAAGCATTAGATTCAAAAGGAAAATAGTTTGATGAATGAAGCATTGCTTATTTTTTCTTCAGAAATGAATATTATGTCTAATCATGTTATGAAGAAAATTTGATATGGTGAATAGAAAGATCAATATTTCTTATCTCAGCATCAGATTAAAAATATGAGGTATATATGAAAATAATATTTATTCTTATACCTTTTAAATTCATACTAGATAACATAATGGAGCGTCGCTTTTAAATCAGAATGTCACATTATTTCCTGTGCTTATAAAATAAAAATGCATCCATCTACAAGAGTTATCATTCCATCTACAGGAGTTATCTTTCTTCAATATATTTTTACGAGAAGAAATATTAATTGATTATAAAAGTTCTGCATCTAAAATTCCTGTAACAAACAAGAGATTTACATGTTAATAGATAGAAATATCTAAATTTTAACAGTTTTAAGGAGCTGAATATAAATGTTTTAGTTAAAGTATTTTATTATATAGTCTATTTATAGTCCCTATATAATCTATACAAACGCAAACAGTTCATAACACTACATATTCACTGGTTTTGAAGCCGTTTTCACCGGAGGGTCGGTGCGCGTGCAGAGGCATTGTGACGTCACAATCAACACCTCAATCAACGTTGTAAACAATGGTTGCCGGAGCCAGCTGTGTATCTGAGCAGGAAAAACATTAGCCAAACCTATCGCAGGAATATTTTCTAAACATTACGATGCCTTACACAGTTACAAACAGCAAAAGGAAAACAAGGAAGCCTTCAATGTCTTATTTATTCAAATCCGGACTATATAATAAAACAATTATGGACTCTTTCGGTGGTGAATATGGTTTGTTATTCACCAGAAAAATATCAATATTGACCTCGGCTTCGCCTCGGTCAATATTGATATTTTTCTGGTGAATAACAAACCATATTCACCACCGAAAGAGTCCATAATTGTATAATAAGTAATTAATAAAAATATTTGCAATAGAAACTAGAAATCAGTATTTGTAAAGTAGTTCAGATTTGATTGAATTGATTACATAATGGGCCTCATAAGTAAACTCTAGTAAGACATTTCATTGGATTGCTAGAAATAATTTCCTTCGAAAGTTATCTCTCTTATCGGAGGGACATAACACCTTAAATTTTGAACATTTTAATGTACAATAGCATAGATAACTACTTTCCGGTGAATATGTTAAATTGTTATATACCATATGTGGCTGAATTATATGAATAATATTGATTTAAATAAATAAATGTAATAATAAAAGATTTTGTTCTGGAAATGTGTTCCTTTCTTAATTTTCTTTATGCCCCCTTAATTGAAGATTCGGGGGGTATTATTATTATTTTTTTTTTGTGCTGTCCGTCTGCCTATCTGTCTCTTTATCTGTTTGTCTGCAAAAAAGATAACCTTGCTCTTAACTTTTGATTAGTTGGAGCGATGGTTTTCATATTTTCATAAGTCACATGGATATAAAACTTACATTTTCCCTCACAGACTATAATTATGCATGTACATTGTGTAAATCGTTAACTTATTTATTTTGCTCCTGGGAATGACATACAATGTAGTAAGTCTATCGAAATAACAGTTTTCACTACTGTCACAGACCGAAGTCCATATCAACTGATAGTTTCGTGATACAGCATTTGTCCATTGTAAGACACTTATATTTCTATTTTTAACTAACCATATTCGTCCAGCGTAGATAATAACTAGAAATGCTCTTGTTGGTCATGTTTGTTCTGCACGCTTTGTCGAGGTATGATTCGTCCAATTACCCGGAGTAATCCTCCCCGTTCCCGCTACAAGTTTCTCAAGATGGTGCGTGCATTTATTTCTATTAACCGTTCTATGCGAGATTTACTGCTTTTAAAAGTCCCTTTGTATAAATCGTTGTCTTTTAACTTCATCTTGTTTCTAAGCACGCAAAGATTTTGTCTCCCGCTTTCACTGAGGGTGGGGGTTATTAATTTGGGTCTGTCTGTCCGTCCGTCCGTCTGTATTTTTTTCTGTCTGTAACACTTTCGTTTCTGCGCGATTTCTCGAGAACCCTTTGAGCTTTCGCAATGAAATTTTGCATAGCAACTCCATATGGCCTAAACAAGACCCCTATTGATTAAGAGGTCAAAGTTCAAGGTCATAAATTAATAATTTCTGTCTGTTTTAACACTTCCGTTTCCGCGCGATATCTCGAGAATCCTTTGAGCTTTTGAGATGAAATTTTACATAACAACTCCCTGTGGCCTAAAGAAGGCCCCTATTGATTTTAAGGTCAAAGTTCAAGGTCGAAAATTCATAAATTCCATCTGTGTAACACTTTCGTTTCCGGGCGATATCTCAAGAAGCTTTTGAGCTTTTGCAATGAAATTTTATAACATAACCCCCTACGGCCTCTCTTGCCCCTCTCAAAGTGTACCGCCCCGTTTTTTATTTATTTATTTATTGCATTAAAGTCACTTGGCACTATTTTTAGCACAGGGGCATATCGAGAGTTATTACGTATAATACAGATTGTCGGCGGACTTTATATTCTAATTACATTTATTAGAACTGTTTAGTAAAGGCTAAATTAAACAACATTTATTGTGTAAAATTTTGACAATATCAAACGTGAATATAAATATTATATGTGACTTCATGTTTGCATTTAATTTGCTCTATAATCAAGTGCCTCCGTGGTCTAGTGGTATGTTGCTCGCTTAGCAAGCGAGAGGCCCGGGTTCAATCCCCGGAGGATTCTCTTTTTTTAATGTTTTTTTTTTTTTTTTTTTTTTTTTTTGGAAGGGGGGGGGGGTTTACTAAGTGATACTATTCAACATGTAAAATGAAAAAGTTATGATGTCTGGCGTGTACAAACTCATAAAATCATTATTACAGTGTGATAAATATTCCGTATATTAAAAAGAATCTTCTATACACATATTAAAGAATAAGCAATCAAATCTTTATATCCATATTGGCTTTTTTTTAATTTGCTACAATATACATGTATACATTTAATAATTCTACAAATACAGGGGGGCAGTGTGACCCCCGCCCCCGAACTGAGCATGCTCTTCTTTTCTCCCTAAGCGGGGGACACAAATTCTCTTAGCTTGTTCTTTATTTTGGAAACTTATTTTGATAAGGCCTGGTTTATTTGAAAATCTTGTTGGCAGCCAGACTGCGCTTGTTATCTGAACGTATTGTGATACGGTTTCTCCCAGTGCCTGAATCAAATTTTCAGCTTTTTGCAAGACGTTTTCATCTTCAGTGACAGGGATGACACTAGCTGTGATAGTAATTTCATTGTAATTTAGTGGATCTAACGAGTGTCCGGTGATTCCAAGGTGATTGCCGTTATCCCCTGTTACATGTTTTGCTAAATTGTGCAGACGTGATTGTATGGATTGTGCAGAAGTGAGAATTTGATCAGTGCGATTTGTGTCTCTTGCAATGTCTAAAGATATCTCATCTTTCAATGATCGAATCTTTGTTTCAGCATTTTCCATCAAATCAGTTTTTAATCTGTCTAACTTGGACTCAATCATACGCTTCATACTTTCCTGATTATCCTTTAAATTAAGGACTACAGATAAGAGTGTATCTATTTTTCCTGACACAGAGTCAGAGCTTGTTTGGTTTGACGCCATATTTATATTATCCAGTGACTTGTCATGGAAAGTGAATGAACCGAATACACTACTAACTAATTCACTGTCAGTTTCACTTCTAGTACTGTCATTAAGTTCCTCTGTAGACGCGTATAAAATAGAATTCGCTTGATTCAGTAAATCACTCACCGTTATATCTCGCTCGATCTGCTCGTGATTACTGTTCAAAGTGGTGTCCTCGGCTTTGAAATATTTAAAATCGGGACTGACTTCACTACCGCTATTATTGCTGCTGCTTTTGACCTTTTTCCTGTTCTGCTTGTTTTGTCTATTTTCAGTCATTATATTCAGTTACATCAAGATATGGCACAAATTCACACTGTTTAAGACGCATTTTTTACTCAAAACTCAGAGCACAGAAAATTGACGTCCATACACAAAGTCACGTGGCACACACTAAAAGTGTATTCCTTGTGGTCAGACCAATACTAGGGTACAAATAGTTTTGACCTTGACATTGGAGTTTGACCTCCTTTTTAAAAACTTAACCTTAACTTTTAAATGGTTATTGCTAGGGTTTTCACAATAAATATGTTTATTCCTTGTGTTAAGACCTTCCCTATGGTACAGAAAATGTTGACCCTCTGACTTTGACCTTAGAGTTTAGCCTACTTTTTAAATACTTGTACCTTAGCTATAACTTTGTAATGATTACTGCTAGGGCATTCATTTTTCACAGGCATGTTCCATATGACAATTTTGACCCTTTGACCTTGACATTTGAGTTTCATCTACTTTTGAAAAACTTAAACGTTGCCTAACTTTTGAACGGTTAAGGTTTTCTTATTTTACATATGATTTCCTTGTGACTAGACCTTTAATGGGGTTTCATTATTTTTGATCTCTTATCTTGGAGTTTTACTTGCATTTGAAAAACTGGGACATCAGTTTTTTCTCAAACACTTTTTCTTTTTTTTTTATGATTACCTGTTCCTTTATTCCCTTGAGTCAACTGATAATTAACGACTATTTTATAACTTATTTATTTTCATGCGCCCGTAATCGAAAATTCAGGAGCAAATAATTCTTGCTCTGTCCGTACGTCTGTCTGTCCGTTTGTTAATAAATCTGTCTGTCCGCAAAACTTTAACCTTGCCAATAACTTCTGATTGGTTGGAGCTATGTTTCTCATATTTTACCTGTGTATTCCTTGTGACAAGACTTTTCTATTGGTACCAACCTTAAAGTTTGACCAGTTATTGCAGAATTTTACTATACTTTAACCCTGGCCTCAACTTTTGAACGATTGGTGACATGCGCACCTTTTTTATAATACATGTCCTGGCCATGGGTACAAACATTTTCGACTTTGACCTGGAGTTTAACCTACGGGTACCTTGGTCATAACTTTTGAACAGTAAGTGCTGGGCTTTAACACTGGTGTATTTCTTGTAAAAGTCCTTCCCTTGGGCACTATCTATTTTTTTCACCTTGACCTTCGACTTTGACCTAATTTTTAAAACTTTAACTTTAGCCATAACTTTTGAACGGTTGGTGATAGGGCTTTTATGTTTCACAGGGGTGTTTCTTATGACAAGGTCGCTTTGTGATCGGGAAGTCGTGAGTTCGAATCTCGGCCGCGACTGACCTAAGTCGATAAAAAATGGGTAGCAACTGTTCCTTCGCCATGCGCTCGGCACTTTGAAGTGAAAGCTGCAGGTCCTTCGGATGGGACCTTAAAAACCGAGGCCCCGTGTCACGGTAAGCGTTGGCACGATAAAGATCCCTCACTGCTCAATGGCCCTGAGTGCCGAGTAAAGGTCAAAATTTGAAGCCCTTCACCGGTATGTGGTGACGTCTCTATATGAGTGAAAAACTCTCGAATGGGACGTAAAACAACATACAACCAATCAATCAATCTTGTGACAAGACCTTCATTTAGGTACCAGTATTTTTTTTATCTCTCGACTTCCTCCTTGGTGTTTGACTTGCATCTGAGAAACTTTAACCTTCCCCATAAGCTGCCAAACGGGGTCATCAGTGTTTATACGGTATCATCCGAAGGACCGGTTTCCACGTCCTACAGTGGGATTTGAACCCCCGACATAAGGAAAACTCCTTACTCTGCGATTTTAGAGCAAACGCTCTAACAACTGTGCCACGCGGGTGACACTAGTAAATACAAATGCATATTTTAAAAAAAAAATTGAATAACTTGTTCTATCCTCAAGTTACAACTTTCAAATGACATAAAACTCTATCAATCACAAGTAAAACAACTATATTTTCATTTCAATGGCTAAACAATTTATTTTCTCTTTCTTCAAAACGGACACGTATGATTTTCTCAAGTGTTCTAAGCGATAAGATGTGACCACTCTGAGCTGGCAAAACAGAGCTGATTAGGATGCCCGTTTCCTAGGAAACCGGCCAGTCACCTGCTGAGCCAATGAATTTTACCACTTACCTAATTATTTGCAGCTCTAAAATTCAGCATTTTAAGTTTCACAGTGCTAAATACATGTATATAATTTACAAAATTATGTACTGTACAGAATAAAACTTCAACATGTATTTGCAATGGTCTCGGACATATTCATAAATTGATTATTCAGATAAATTCTTCTTTTATAATATTTTAAGGAAACATGGACTGTCTCTATTGAAAGAAGTTAACGTGGTTCTGAAAGACACAAATTTAATTAACAGATCACCTACATGTACGTTAATGAAAGTTGTTTTCCTTCCCAATATTCACTTCGTTGAACCAACACTGAGCAAACGTTGAAAGCCCAATAAAATTACAAATTCTTTTGCAAAGTGGTATATCATAAAATTTCCAGTTTCTACTAGTAGATGATTTGCAGTACGAAATTTTGAAAGCATTTTTTTCTTATTTTAGGAGATAACTCATCAAAATAATTTTCAAATAAAAATTCTATATAGATATTCCGTTTATGTGTCCCTTTGAGGCGTCGTTTACATCACTGGACCACTTTTGCATACGTTGATCTTGTAATTCATTTATGATGTATATTGACACCATGTCCGTACCATGAAATATATGAAGATAACGAACAGTATTTAGACTCAAAAGTCCATCAAACAATACAAAATAGGAGCAGAGCAAACACGGACCTCCAAACATCAGAGGTGGGATCAGGTGCCATGGAGGAGTGAGCATCCCCTGCCGACCGGCCGTGTGCTCCTTGTCATGATCGGGAAATAACGGAAAATCCGTCGACAATTCAGTGTGTAAATAATGGCTTAACAATTTGTATGAAAAACGTCAGTCAGCATTTGACTCAATGATAAATTGTATTTGCTGACAAAGTCACTGTATCGACCATAGAACTTACGATATTCTGGTTTCATCAACTTGTTTGTCAATAATTTACCTCGTTTTAGAAATTGTACATACGTAGAGCATGCTCTTGCGTATCGAATCAACTGAGAGATATATACCCCGTATGCAGGTGATGAAGGTATATTGCTGCATAAGTAAGGGAAGTTGACGATTGAAAAGTTAAAGTCATCACGTTTATCATAAAGCTTGGTTGTTAGATTACCATTAACGTTTTTTTCAAGTAAAATATCCAAATATGAAACAGATGTGTCAGACTCTGTGGTATCTTTTATCTCAAGCTCACAAGGATATATCGTATCGACATAAGAATGGAAATACCATTGTTAATTGACAATACGTCGTCGATATATCTAAATGTCAAGTTGAAGGCCACAGCAAGTGTTTTCTTCTTTTCACGTACAAGATTTTGGACAAATTCTGCTTCATATGAATACAAAAAAAGATCTGCTAATAACGGGGCGCAATTGGTACCCATGGGAATTCCAATAGATTGTTGGAAGACCTGATCTCCAAAAACAACATAGATATTGTCAATCAGAAACTCAGGCATCTTTTTAATGTCAATTCAAAGTACTTGTGTGTACAATCAGAATGTTTTTTAACAAAATAATTTTGCAAGTGACCAATGACAAGGTAAGTAAATTTACGAGTTCCATTTTTATCGAAAAAGCAGCTGTCAATGATATCAAAAAGCCTGGATTTAATTTCTCGTGGGGAATGGTTGTGTATAAAGTTGAAAAGTCGTAAGTTTTAAAGCTGTTGATTTTGGTACATTTCATACATTTCATACATTTCCATACATTTCATAAACCACATATATACATAATTGGGTACAGTCCACTAATTATTTTCCCATAGGCGACAATGTTAACGTTTCTTCACATAGCAATGTCCCTAATTTTCGTTCAGCAGTGAGTGACCCCTCAAATCAATGCACATCAAGTTGTCTTTCCTTGGTTAAAATCTCGAGGTGGCATGTCAGATTCGTTTTTCGGCAAAATGCGTCTGTCTGCGTTAACCCCTGAAAATTAATGTGAAAGTAGGGGAAGTAAGACTTCCCACTGGTGTTATAATACATAAAATAAGTTTGCTGATCTCCTTGATGAATGACATCTGCCAAGCTTTTTTGCAAGGGAACATACTCCTTATCAACAAGTATGTTTTTTTGTTTGTATGTTGTTTAACGTCCCTCTCGAGAATTTTTCACTCATATGGAGACGCCCCCACTTGCCGGTGGAGAGCTGCAAATTTTGTCCTATACTCGGCACTTACGGCCATTGAGCAATGAGGGATCTTTTTCGTGCCAGCACCTACTGCGACACGGGACCTCGGTTTATACGGTCTCATCCGAAGGACCGGTCTCCACGTCCCACAGTGGGATTCGAACCCGCGACGTAAGGATCAACTCTTTACTTCACGGCTCTAGAGCAGACGTTCTAACCACTGCGCCACGCGGGCGACTCAACAAGTACGAGGCTCCATTAAATACATTATCACAGTCGTTTTTTTAAATTCAGGTCTGCAAATTAAGGAACTTGTAATTATACCCCCGCTCCGAAGAAGAGGGGGTATACTGTTTTACCTTTGTGTGTCTGTCTGTGTGTGTGTCTAGCTGCCTGTCTGTCCGTAACAAATTTTTCGTCACAGTTTTCCCAGCAGCTACTAATCGCAGATGCTTGAAAAAGGTTCCGCCCGTGCATTTTAGGTCGAACGGCGGCGCCACTGTTTTATAAGTGGTTACGGAAACGCTTTGTCTTGATGACGCTTGAATGTTTTCATTTGAAAGATTTCATTACAACGAAGTATGCCACAGTATTGTTGCGTTCCTGCTGTAAAAATACGGGTGGACATCATTTTCCATCAGATACCACACTAATTTTGAAATGGCGAGTTGCCATTAAACGACATTGTGTGTTACGCCCACTTTCTCGCCATTGATTACAAGACAACGCTATTAGGTTAGTCATGATATTAATTATATGTTTATAGATGTTTTTTGTTCAAATTTCATTTATGTTTTGTATTTCCATGATTGTTATTTTTCAACAAAGCAAATGCATTTCTGTTTGTGTTGCTTTGTGGTTTGTTTTCCATTTCCCAGGTACGTCGTGTAAAAACAGGCATTCAAGTAAGGATGATGAAGTTGAAGCGGATAAAATTATTTAGGAGTATTTTAGATCCATTGTATATGATATATATATTGATATATATATTTTCATAAGCTTGATAATTATTTTTATAATAAACATGATAACTCAATATAATAATTTATATTAAAGACATTATTAATGATATTTTCTTCTAATTTTGTTTTTGGGTGGTTATTGATGACAACATCCAAGACCATACTATATAGATATTCAATTACATGTATATTAAAATTGCATTCAAAATCTCAAACTATTTCCATCTTTTAAATTAATTAATTCTATCTCTTTTTTTAATAAGGTGACAGATCAAGACTAAAGGAAGATGCTGTTCCTTCAATTTTTACATTTAATGCAAGAGAAAAACTATTTAAGAAAAGACACATACAGCCAGAAATTCAATTCCAGGCGTTTGTCAGCAGGAAATAGAGGTTGAAAATGAACTAGAACTTCTTGTTGACTGTGATGAATGTCAAACTCGAGTACCTGCACTGCAACACCAAGGTATACAGTGTGAAATTCCAACATTCGGAAAATTATCTGTTGAAAGTATGATGAATAATGATAAAGTCATTAAATACTACACTGGGTTTCAAGATTACAACCACTTTATGATGCTTTTTTACTGCCTCGGACCTAGTGCATATGAGCTCACATACCAGTGTTCATTACTTCACCCAAAAGACCAATTGTTCATAACTCTTATCAAACTTCGACAAGACAAAGAAGATGTTGAATTTTCATTGCTTTTTAATGTGTCAGAGTCCACAGTATCAAGAAAAATTATGACCTGGATAAACTTTATGTATTTTCAATTAAAAGAGCTAAATATTTGGCCATCTCCAGCAGTCGTCCATGAACACATGCCTCAAGACTTTAAATCAAAATTAATTCCCTAACACCAGAGTTATACTAGATGCCACTGAGGTACCCATTGAACGCTCCCATGTTAATTGTCAGATGGTGACATGGTCAAATTATAAACATAAAAATACACTCAAGACGATGATAGGCTGCAGTCCAAAGGGTGCAATAACTTTTATTTCAGATTCTTATGGTGGCTCTGCTTCTGACAGGCAGATTATTGAAAATCTTGTCTTTTAGAACACATATTAAAGCTTTTTGAAAAGGGTGATTCCATCATGGCCGATAGAGGCATAATGTTTCATGATTTATTTGCAAACCAAGACGTTCACATTAATACTCCAACACTGTTGAAGTGAAAATCCCAATTAGATCCAGGTGAAGTGATGCATGATAGACGAGTGGCTACAAAAAAAATTCATATTGAGAGAGTTATCGGGTTGTCAAAACGTTTCAAAAAATTGAAGCATGCATGGGATTTCTAATAGTAAACTTCAGTTAGGGTCTCGAATCATATTTGTTTGTTTTGCCATATCAAACTTGAGGAGAAATATTGTTCCAAAGAAAGAATAAGAATAAGTTTGTATTCAACATGACCTTAAGTTTTTTTTTTTTTAAATCTGTTGCTCATATATACTGATAATTTGTGGATAAAGTTCGATTTTACCAGATAGAGATCAAATAGTGTCAAGATAAAATGCTTTTTACGATTCAAGTTTTTGCAGTATTCATTATATGTATAAAAATTATTCATGTTCTTAAGGAAACGCTAAACACTGCACACTGAAGAGTTCCAATTCCACTGTAGTGTTATGCAGTTAGAGTGATCTGTCCTATGGTGTAAGTACTAAGTAAACATGGAATAAATTGAATCTACAGTAATTGACTCAATTTAAAAATAGATTTAAAACTTAATAGTATTCTTCACCTTATATTAGACCAAAATTAAGTAATTGAAAATCAATTATTTGCATGTATTTTCTCAGAGAAAGTAATCAACATTGATATCTGTTCCCAAATACTTCACTGAAAACATTTATTCTGGGGAAATATGGCAGGTATCCTATGTTGAAAATGAACTAGAAAATCTCGGTATCTACACTTTCGTATCATATGATTTTAATAGAATCATTCATTACAACGAGTGTGGGATAGTGAAATTCCACCAAGGGGACAAGATTCACGGTCTAGGACGAGGCTTTGCCGAGTCCTAGACCGTGAATCTTGGCCCCGAGGTGGAATTTCACTATTCCCACACGAGTATGTAATGAATGATTATTTTTCTCGCATTATTTTATCCAAAATAACGGCCTGTCAATGACGTCGCTATGATAGGGCTAAAAATATATTCTTTTAATTTTCCATCTAATTAAAAATCTAAATACACCATCAGAGAGAGCGTACCTGAAATGGTTTACACGCAGTGTAAACTGATAAAATGAATTTCAGTCCATGTAAATTAATTAGATAGATAAAAACTGGGAATAAAAAAACTTATCTATCCGAAAGCGTACACATTCATTCAAGAAGACCCTTCCGCGATCTAAAAATAGTGCCATTTAAAAAGTGAAAATACGACAATATTTTGAATGAAAATAAGTTTATCTTAATAAGTCAAATGACAACATTTTAAGTATATGTAATATTTTTTAACATTGTTACAATTTCTTTATATAAAGACGGAATGTTTACGTTATCGTTCGCGGCGTAGTAATACACAGTGTAAGACAGAAAAATCTCACACTGCTGTCTCACACCGGACAAGTCAATCTCACACCGGTGATTATGCGAGAATCTCCAATCCCACCCCCACCCCCTTTAAAAAAAGATTAGAAGTGTTTAGGGCTTCCCTAATAAGAAAAAAAGAAATCATGTAAAATCCATGCAAAAGTATATATTTTTTGCATAAGTATCAACTGATTATAAATTGCAGTACATGCTGTAAAATACTGTTGTACAGTTGAAAAATATACAATAATGACTAGGTTGCACTTAATATTTTTTAAATAATACATGCAGTTCTGTGTAACACTGAAAAAAATTTCGAGGAGTGTAAATTTTCAATGTTACCCTCAACTTTTATACAATACATATCACAATAAACCATGGCACATAAATTCTGCACAGTCAACATTTTTTTGAATATCAAGCAATGTTGACTGTTGCTTAGCTGGAGGATGTGGTTTCATCATTCAATTAGTTCACATGAAACTATAATATCAAGGAATAATGCATTTCATATTTAGCAAATTGTAACACTTCAGTATTTGAGAGTTGTGAAATGTCAGTATATATTTTTTTCTTTTTTGGTTTTTAAGACAAGGTAAAATACAGACTGATATTAATCACACACACACACACACACACACACACACATATATATATATATATATATATATATATATATATATATATATATATATATATATATATAACATTTTATGACATGTACCCCTAGATAAAATAAATATTTCCAAATGCAATATACATGTATTGAGACTGTTTATTACTGATTATTTTCAATAAGTATCTTGACTATTGACCACAATGATTGCCAAACGTCTAATAAAAGTTAGCTCGGTGTAATGTAATACAAATAACATTTCCTTTTAAAACAGTGATGCAACATAACTTCTGTAAAACTTTGTGTAAAAAGTTTCAAGCTTAGGAAGGAGACAAGTGTTACAGTATTCTTTGTCAAAAGAGATTTTCTGTACAAACAAATCACCTAAGGTGTAAACAACAAAGTAGCACAGAGACTTTTTAGTTACATAAAGCTGGCCTTGTATTTGGTCATATTATTTGCTTGAAGGCTTCAAAATAATATTGCCCTCTTTATCATATCTCAAAAATTTGAAATTTTTCACTGGTTTCACAAGATCATTTCTGCCATTAAATGTACATTTAACTTCTACAATACTACTGTCATCAACAACAGCATCAGGAGAAGCACCTAAATAAGGCCTATCTAAACAAAAAAAAAAAAAAACACATTTCTTAGCATTTACGTTAAATTTGCTGTTGAATATTTTCAGAGCTTTTGCCTTATAATTTTTTCCATGTCGCAGAGCTCCACTGTTGATTTTAACATCAGACAATAATGCAGCACACAGCTTCTTTGTATTTCTACAAAAAGTGGCCTTGCATATTTCCCCAAACTTTGATGCCGTTAGACACCACTTCTTTTCGATGAACCAAATCTGACTTGCACTCTGCTGTCTTGTGGACTCTTCAAATCTTACTACATCAGATTCTGTAACCTATGCATGTGTAAAATTAGCATTAAATTTTAAACAAATGAAAATCATAAGAGTTAGATTTATTTAACAAAATCCGTTACACGTACATGGAATTGTCCACCCAGTGCTCAGTAAAAGGCATCTGACAATAGTCGTGGTCTTTGACTGCAGCCTAGAAAGGAAATTTTTTTGTCATTTCATTTACTAGTACATTGTTAAGAATGCTACTTTTCAGGAATAATTTTTTTTTTATTTCTTTAACATATACAGTTGAACTTCGGAATCTCGAACACTGATATCTCGAATACCATGGATATGTCAAAGTGATTTGGAAGTCCCAATCGCTTATTTTTTTTAAAGTATTTTACCCTCGATATCTCTAAGTTTTTTCTTGGTCCCATCGAGTTCAAGATAATGAGGTTTCACTGTATATACCTGAATATTTGCCTTCCCATACATGTATCGGAATGAGATATCATTTGAGAACTAGCTGCAATAATTGGTAACTATAGATTGTACAAAGTCGTTGTATCCAGAACATTTTTTTCTTTTCTCAGGCCTTGGGTCACTGAGGAAGTCTGCAGCTAACTTTCTCTTGGTTGGCAGCTTTTCAGCTTTGACTGGAGATCCTTGAAAGCACACAACAAATGAAACCCATAAAACATTAAGTCATTTTCTGTAGTTATAAATGCATTTTTGTATATGTATTAAATTATTTAGAGGAACAATGAATTACCATTATAGGAGGATTTTGGTTTTGTACACATCATTAATGTATCAGTGCAAGACTTCCCCAGTTTGAGTTCTGATTCTGCAAACTCTTTTATCATCAGGAGATCTGCAGCAATGTGTTTGCAGCTTCCATGAGGTCTCTTCCCTGCTGGACACTCACAGTGTGTGTTTAAAGGATCTCCAGACTTTTTATCTAATCTTATCTTGTATATATATGATACCTGTAGCAATTAACATTATTATGAAATGAACAACATCAAGAGCACCAATGCTCACTAACTTTGTGATGTT
The DNA here is from genome assembly GCF_033153115.1 of Saccostrea echinata. Lineage (NCBI taxonomy): Eukaryota > Metazoa > Mollusca > Bivalvia > Ostreida > Ostreidae > Saccostrea > Saccostrea echinata. The sequence goes on along the minus strand of NW_026889754.1, from coordinate 17,432,795 downwards.
TTAAAATAATTTCAGTTGTAAACTTGATTAAAAAAAACAAACCTTTTTCTTCATTGCTGCTCCGACAATGCCACTTAGGTAGATGTCACCCCGAATGAATATCGAGCACGCTAAAACTCTGTCACTTTCATACATAAGTTGTCCTTTTGTCACAGACTTTAAATCATTTCTTGATTGCCTGTCATCTGAATGAAAGTAATAATGTACATATATTTTAAGATAAATGATACTTCTGATGATCATGAACTCCAGTGTATCACCTAACAGTTTTAATTTCAGGTGATTAAGGGGGAAAAATTCATTATTAAATTTTTCTTATTCATTTTTATTTTAAATGAACATGTATACAGATTTTATCACATGTTTACTCCTTTATTTAGTGGATATAGCTCATAAGATATCGTTTTAAAATGTCAACAGTTGTGACATCACAATATTTTGTTTTTGTATAAAAGTGATAAGTCAAATGAAGTGAATTCACATGTAAAAACAGTGTAGAACATGTTATATCCATGTGTAAAACATGTCATGGTTGTGTGTAAAACATATTATAAAAAGAATCTCCTATTTCTTTGTGGTCAGATATCATTTTTATTTAGTTAACGAGGTTGGATCCTGATATTTAACGTCTTAAACTTTTTTTGTCAAGTATATTTTAAGTTTCTACACACATAGCTAAATTAAAAATCAAAGCAAAAAATGGGGGTCAATATGCTTCTTTTGGCGCTACAGTACATTTAATATGACCTTTTTGCACTGAAATTTGTGTCTTAATTAAAAATCACATCTTCGACGTTTTTTTTCAATGTTTTTATCCAAATTAAATCATGGGGCAAAATAAACTATTAGTCTATTTAAAAAAAGACACATTAAAATTGTGACTAAGAAAAAGTTTCAAATTCCTTCGCATAATCAATTATTTGACCTTTCTGCACTCACAAAATGTGATTTTTCTGGCATTAAAAATTTAACAAGCAAGAAAATTATTTTAAAGTCTTAAACTTTTGCTGAATTTAAGCAGATTGATCAAAGTTATATTATATATTAAGAAAAGAAAAACAAAAGTGGGGGTCTATGATATAAATTTTTAGATATTACTAAAAAAGTGTTAATATTATGTTAAAACTGGCTCAATTTTTTCCTGGACTTTCAGAATATATATACTATATTTGTCACAATATAATGAAAGAATTCAAAAGAAATAATTTGATAGATATTTCAGAACCAGCATAAAACATTTCACCGCAAAAACAGCTCTGTTTGTAACCAGCATGGAAAAATAGGAATCTAAACTTAACAGTACTGTATATATTTCAAAAGGAAAAAATTGATCATTTTCTTCTAAAAAAAAACCTTCCGCCACAAAATATAGTTCCTGACTTGATCCTAATTGAATGGAATTTAATCGCGTTTTTTTTTTCATTGGATGTAGTTTAATTTCCATTTTAGAATCCAGATTTAATGTTAGAACTCAAAAATGATACAGAATTTTAGAAATAAAGGTCCGGACCAAAATCTGCTCAAAAGCTCAGGATCGAACCTCCTTAAGTGTTTTCTATCCCTCACCAAGGCTCGAAGATAGAAAACGCACAACTGAGTTTCTCGCTGGATAAAAATCATATCCAAACACAAACCATGGGAGATCCTATATGCATGCTAAACTTATTTTACCTGCCATTCTGTAAATAAAGTACGCCTCTATCTGCTCCTTGGATAACTTTGGTAGGATGACATGGTGATCTTTTTGTAGCTGTTTAAAAGCAGATGTGGGCCAGTCTATCACAGAAAGTTCAGGTAGTGTTATGGAAGCTGGGGTGAAATTGTCGTTTCTGATGTATGCTTTTAATCTAACAGTATAAAATGAATTTAAAATAACTCTCTCTCTCTTTCTAAATATATATATATATAGAGAGAGAGAGAGCAATAGTGCTTAAAATCATTGTTGAGGTACATTTTTATACTCAGTTGCATGTTACATTTTATCGCGATAGGGTCTCCTTATTTTGTCTTCTACACATGTAATATTCGTATTCGTTGTTTAATATACTGCAACAAAAATAAACTACTATATGATAAATGAAACTACCTATCAATAAGCTGTGTCTTTCGCCCAGTTGTGCGGGCTCCGCGATTGGCCAACTCTTTCTTCAACCGTGGTACCGGCCAATCTATAATAGCGTTTGTGGAGTCCATGTTGTTTTTATTAGTTACAAGCGCTTTCAAGATTCAAGCGTCCCGCGTTCCACTTATAAAACAGCAGCGCCGCCTAACGTTTAATGACGTGAATGAAAGCTATTACAGCACACACTTTGTTGAGGCATGCCATATGGTGGGATTCATTTTTGTACGAATCCGATGTCAACTTCCTGTTTATCCGTGCATCTGTCCGTGCCATACATAACAAATTTTGGTCGCAGTTTTCTCAGCATCTACTGATTGCAGATGCTTGAAATTTTAGCACAATCTTTGTTTATGCATGCCAAAGGAAGGGAATAATTTTTGTACGAATCCGATGTCAACTTCTTGTTAATCCGTGCGTCTGTCCGTACCATACATAGCAAATTTTGGTCGCAGTTTTCTCTGCAAGTACTCTTTGTTTAGGCCTGCAGTATGGTGGGATTCATATTTGTATGAATCTGATGTCAACTTCTTGTTCATCTTTGTGTCTGTCCATAACTGAACCTGTGTACGTTCACATCAGATTGTATAATCACATCAAAGCGGGGGTATTACTAGTAAGCATTGGTTCACAGACTTTTTGTTTTTTCTACACTACTTTCTTCCCTACCGATTTTAAAAATAATTAGAGGTATGTACCCAATTATAATAGAGTTTCTGTATGCAATCTAACAATGGGTTTATTAAATTTACAGCAAAATACAGTTTAAGCAAATATTTGTTTAATGCATGTAAAATTTTATTTTGCAGGCCTGAAAAAAATGCCAAGTATGAGATCATTCATTTCAATATATTGAGTAAAAAGACCTTTTACACCATAGATCATGTACCTGGCTTGGAACTTTTTGAATTAAGTACATCCTTTAAAATTCTCGGATGTAAACGTTCAATAACATTTAGTTTTTCATAGCCCCTTATTTCAGACCCATATGATAAAACTGGTACTACATGTAACTTTATCAAAAAGATCAACCGTCTATGAAAAGGGCATCAATTACTTCTCGCGTTTTAGCTCACCTGAGCTGAAAACTCAAGTGAATTTTTCTGGTCAAGTTTTTTTCCGTAGTCCATCTGCACATTTTTCACATTTTCGACTTCGTTTACAGAACAACTTGACCAGGTTCAACCAAACTTACCCCAAAGCAAACTTGGTTTAAGAAGATTCAAGTTTGTTCAAATGAAGAGTCATATCCTGTTTCAAAGATAGATAATTAAAAATAAGCGAAAAATTAATGGAACCTTTTAAAAAAAATTACCAGGCCTAAAAATTGAAACTCATATAAAACCTCTTTACATAGTGTAGATTTAAATCATGACCCCAGGGGTTGAGTGGGACCCGAATGGGGGTTCAAATGTTACACAGGAAAAGATAGGAAAAAATCTTTATTTTCTCAAAAACTGCAAAGTCACGTTAAGTCATATGAATATGAATATGGAAGCATCCTCAGGTAGGGCAAATTTAAGTTTGTTCAAATCATGACCGAGGGGGGAGCTTGGGGCCACACTGCGCTGTCACACTTTAACATAAAATTTGTTAGAAAGAAAAATCTTTAAAATCTGTTTTCTCAAGGATAGCAAAGCTATGTCTAATCATATTGAGATGGAAGTTTCGTGATGAAGTGTAGATTCAAGTTCGTTCAAATCATGAACCCGAGAGGTAGGGTGTGGTTACAACTATATAAATTATGACGCTTTGGGGTAGGGTGAGGTCACAATAGGGATCAAAACTTTGCATAATATATAATATATAAAAATGAAGAACAGCACGGCCATATTGATGCAGTGAGCGTTTTGGCTCATGGGTCTCTTGTTTTATTAATTTATTATTATTATTTGGGGGGGGGGGGTCTTTTTCGCCTGCCTTAAAATCGGGTAAAGCTTTTTCTCTTTTCCTCAATTTCACTCGGATATTGTTAATTCATACACTTCTTTTACTTGTGTTTATTCAAATATACTCTCTGTCTTTGATGTAGGAAAAATTTGTGACTATTTCCCTTGGATATTCGCTACATTCGTTCAATTTGCCCATCCTGTGTACTCTTTTGAAGTCGATAAGGTAGTCCAACTTGTTACTTTTTCGTATTTAGTCCTTACGCACTTGTTCCTAGTCCGAAATATCTGCCGTTTTCCAGGCTTTTTTTCACGATTTTGATATTTTACGTGCCTGGAAAACGTCAGAACCGGCGCCATTACGAAAACTGGGAATTCGCCGCCTCCAACCAGAAGCGGCATTCTCGGGTTGATTTTCGATATTTACAAATCGAATGAAATGTCAAACTCGCAATTTATCAATAGTACAATGCTTTTAGTACTCACCAACATCGTTTTCATGGTTTGTTTATAAAATACTAGATGAAATTGAATTTATACCACTACCGACAGAAAATATATTGTAGTTCTCTACTGACAGCCCACAGGCTTATAGCAGGAACAAATACTTTGTTCAAAATCCCGCATGAAATAGATTTACCTATGCAACCCTCCAACCCCCCGTTTTTTTGTTTTTGTTTTTTGTTTGTTTGTTGTTGTTTTTTGTGTGTGTTTGTTTTATTTTTTTTTTTTTTTTTAACTTGAAAAATAGCATTTTCATTAATTGACGTTTATTGTGAAACCTGTTATACTATGTTATAGATATTGTACTTCAGATGCTCTTATTTCATTGCTGTCAAGAATAAAAGCAACGAATATGCACATTTTACTAATAAATTGATTGGGGGGGGGGGGGTACTTGGTTCTTGGTTTATAAATATGTTTTTAGTTCTCTACTGACAGCCCACAGGCTTATAGCAGGAACAAATACTTTGTTCAAAATCCCGCATGAAATAGATTTACCTATCCAACCCTCCAACCCCCCGTTTTTGTTTTTGTTATGTTTTTTTTTGTGTGTTTGTTTTATTTATTTATTTATTTTAACTTGAAAAATAGCAATTTCATTAATTGACGTTTATTGTGAAACCTGTTATACTATGTTATGGATATTGTACTTCAGATGCTCTTATTTCATTATTTCAATTATGACCATTTGCACAAAAGCTTTTTTTTATGGTCATGTAGCTATAATCGCCTCGTTTTTTCTTAACATCGGGCTCGAAGCTATATGATGTTCTAGAAGCTTCCGTCAATATAAAGATCGGTGAATGACGAAAATATTTTGCACATTTCCCTTTTTAATCGGTTATCACAACTTATTTCTTTTATATCGTTTTAATCGAGTTTTGATTGAATAATTCAGTGATGACGTTTTATGTAATAAATAAACGATTGCTTGTTGTCAGTTTCATTAAAAATTGCCAGTAACTTAGATCCGCCAACAGGAAAGGCCACCGTACTCACGTTTTAGCTATTTCATGGCTGTTTATAGAAAATGAAAGTAGACTTTTAATTTAATGTACGATACTTACTATGCGAGTGAAATCTAAATATAGTTTACGGACATCAGCTTGTATCTAGTGTATTGTTAGAGGAGTAAGTAAGAACTCTGGTGCACCCGTTTCGGAGTTTATTTGCAAAATTTATTAATTTATAAGTATAAGATACAACCCGATTACGCAGGTAGGTTAAGGCTTCCCGTAGAATATCACAGTGCACTCTGTGCCTTCACATGAACTACCAAAATATGACGTCATAATGGAAAATGACGTCAAGTCACTGCAAACTTGAGGTGTTATGACGGGGAGAGTGTCATGAACTTAACACTTTATTTCAAACTGCATGTAAAATGCTAGATAGCTATTGCAAAATTCACGGGTCGTTAAAGGTTTTTTAAGTCTTATGTGTACGAATATTTTACAATTACACTGCTTATCTACCATTGATTGAAATTCAGCATGTTCAAAATGCTTATGAAAAATATACTTTTGAAATCGATACTATCGAAAATCAACTATGATTGGAGACGGCGAAATTTCCAGTTTTCGTTATGGAGCCGGTTCTGACGTTTTCCTGGCACGTAAAAAATAAAAATAGTAAAAAAGCCAGAAAAACGTCAGATATTTCGGACTAACTTGTTCCATGTCCTCCCACGCCTGTTCTGGTATTATTTGAATATCAGATTGTCACACATTGACCGCGCATCAGTATCCACCACACAGTCTCGGAGATTGCCACTTATTTATTTTGTAGCCTGATAATCTTAGTGTTGTCATTTAACACTGTTCATTATTGTTTCTGTTACAAATGATCATGTTTTGGTTTGATTTCGTGTCTTCCTTCACAGAATCAAAAAAGTTACCTAAGGTCTACACAAATTGATTCCAGGTTTTCAAAATCTTTCTTATCATAAAAATTTTAAATGAAGGATTATTTCCACTTCATTAATTTTATATTTTGATTAATTTCTTTGAAATCCAAATAACTTATCTAAGTTGGATTGACAGATGTTTAAAAAAAATAATGAGGAAGTTTGTTTTTCATAACTGACACACGGAAATGTAAGCATGAGCTACTCTGGAAACGGAAGACTCTCATATACAGTGTACATTAATTCTTCGAACGAATAAGTGAAAGCAGATCAATGAATACTATGAAGACATTAATGCCGACTATTTGTGTGGCAGTGACCTTTATTCTAAATGCAGGATGTTTAGGTAATGTGTATGTTATTCTTATCTTATTTATGATGACACATTGCTCGAATATCTGTTTTGTATCTCTACTCTATATATATATAGAGAGAGAGAGAGAATCCTGTAAAAACATAACAAAATTAACAAAAAAAGAATAATGAAAGTTTTGTTTTGGAATTAAAAGTAGAAAATGATGATTTCCTTACTGATTAAAAAAAGTACTTTTATTTCATAGTAATCGAAGAAGGATTTCTAAATTTTTATGCCCCCGGATCGAAAGATCCCGGGGGTATATTGTTTTTGTCCTGTCTGTCTGTTTGTTTGTCTGTTGTCAACTTTAACCTTGCCCATAACTTTTGATTGGTTGGAGCTATGACTTTCATATTTCACTTGTGTATTCCTTGTGACAAGACCTTTCTTTGGGTACCATCATATTTGACCTTTTGACCTTGACCTTGGAGTTTGACCCACTTTTGCAAAATTTTATGAGACTTTAACCTTGGCCATAACTTCTGAACAGTTGGAGCTTGGGGTTTCAAACTTCACATGTGTATTCTTTGTGACAAGGCCTTCTTTTGGATACCAACCACTTTGACCTTTTGACCTTGACCTTGGACTTTGACCTACTTTTGAAAAACTTTAACCTTGGCCATAACTTTTGAACAGTTGGTGCTTAGGGTTTCAAACTTCACATGTGTATTCCTTGTGACAAGACCTTCCTCTGGATATCAACAACTTTGACCCTTTTGACCTTGACCTAGGAGTTTGACCTACTTTTGAAAAACTTTAACCTTGGCCATAACTTTTGAATGGTTGAAGCTAGAGCTTTCATACTTCACATATGTAATCCTTGTGACAAGACCTTCCTTTGAATACCAACCACTTTGACCTTTTGACCTTGACCTAGGAGTTTGACCTACTTTTGAAAAACTTTAACCTTAGCCATAACTTTTGAATGGTTGATGCTAGGGCTTTCATACTTCACATATGTAATCCTTGTGACAAGACCTTCCTTTGGATACCAACCCCTTTGACCTTGACCTAGGAGTTTGACCTACTTTTGAAAAACTTTAACCTTGCCCATAACTTTTGAATGGTTGGTGCTACGGCTTTCATACTTCACATATGTAATCCTTGTGACGAGATCTTCCTTTGGATACCAACCACTTTGACCTTGACCTTGACGTTTGACTTTTATTTAAAAAACTTTAACCTTCACCATAACTTTTGAACAGTTGTATCTAGGTCTTTCAAATTTCACAGGTGTTTTCCTCGAGACAAGATCTTTCTTTGGGTATCAACATTTTTTATCTTTTGCCTGGATTTTGACTTGCATTTGAGAAAATTTAACCTTCGACATAAGCTACCATACGGGGGCATAGTGTTTCACAAACACATCTTGTTTCTACTAAAATATGTTCTTAAAATATAGGCATGTTTAGTGATATCGGCATTTTTAGGATGTACGCAACGTAGTTTGAAGTTTATAGTCTTTTTCCCTGCAGTTGAAGAGTTCCAATACTCAAAGGAACTTTGTGCTACATTTTAATGTCTATATATGGTGTTGTACACTTCTTCTAAAACAAGTTTGGATAAATAAAACATCTAGAATATATGCTTAGTAATTTTTGAATATTTTTCTTTGAATTATACAAGAATTTCCATCAATTGTTATCTTTTCAAAACCCCTGGGAATGCATGCTGATTTTTTGTCTACGAACATCTGATGGTACAATAATCTTAAATTAAGAATATCTTGAAAAATTATCAGTAGGTAAGGTACGTTGCATATGTCCTTAAACATGTATTTTCCCTGGTTGTTATTTTTTTTTCCATTATTATTATCATTATTATTATTCATTAGGAAGAGGGGTAGCTAGTGTTGGATTGTTGTTTCTCCCCTTTTATGCCTGTTTGAATTTTCTAAATATAAACGTCTAAAGCATGAAATTAAACACAATAATAATGAAGAGTAAGAAGGACACGGAGATGGAGTAAGTGATAGGTTTAGTTAATGATCATACTTCCTTGTGTAGACAGGAAAATCACCACTGTGTATACAGTTACAGCCAACGTGGAAGGTTGCTTTCGAGATAAAGGAAATTTTTTAAAAATAAAATCACATGCCAAAGACGGATTCAAACTGATTTTATTTCCTTCCGTACGTTCGTGATCTTAACATTTCATATTCTCTTTGGTTCCTTTCTAGCTTTATGACCTCTGATTATAAAAAATAAAGTTTTCAAATACCTAAATCCAGGGACTAAATCGGTATATTTTTTCAGGAAATTAACTGAAGGGAAGAGGAAAATTAACAATAGAAATATTATCCTTGGGTATCAAACTTAAATAGTTTATGCCATTTTTTATTTATTTTCATGACGTCATATTTGTACAGAAAACTTCTAAACACGTGGAATTTGCTACTTTTATCAAAATATAACATTTTTTTCGTCTTTGGTTCAAATTTTTGCTGTGGCCACACCCTTCGAACAAAATAAAATTTATAGCATTGAAAAAAGAATTAAAATTGGCCACATTGAAATTAATACTTTCCGTTCGATTTGAATCTCTTAGCACCGACTCACACAGTGAAAATGAAGGGGATTACCCTATATTTATAGAAAAGAAAAAAGATTCTATATTGCTTTTATAAATATTAAAAAGTTTCGAAATGCAATGTTCTATTTATTATGTTATTTTGTGTTGTGGTGTAAAAAAGTACGAAAAACTCTCGCTAAGCATGACCGCATGCAGATTCAATAATGTCGACGTTTTGTATACTACGTGCCTCAGTCCTGACCTTGCCCTTGTCCTTGCCAAAAGGTCATGTATAATTTGTTTTAGAATATCCACTTTTGCCTGAGGGATCCTAATTAACATATTAATGGTATCAATTTCTAATCCTAGAAATGTAAGTGCAGAAACAGGGCCAATGATCTTCTCCTCTGATAATGGAATACCGAGCTCGGTACACATATCATAAACTCTGACATTATTTTTTGACAATTGTTTGTTCCCGCAAAAATAAAATCATCCAAATAGTGATCCGATGAATCTAACCCTGACTAAACTCTTTGTACCAAGGCAGAAATGTGGGAGAAGTCTCCCAAATTTTTGCTTTCTTTACTTATTGAGTACCCCATAGGTAGGCACTTACCTATGTAAAATATAGAATCAATTGAAAAACTCAATAAATCGAAATCACTTGGGTTTACAGGAATAAATCTAAAAGCACTTTTGATGTCAACTTTACCAAGGAAGGCCCCTTTCCCTAGATTAGCTATCATTTCAACCACATTGTCAATTGCCTGATTGAATTTGACCTTGAGGGTAAGAAGATGCCCGAAAACACTGTGAAACTGGATGGTCAACTTTTGGTCACCTAACAAATTGGTTATAAGAACATATTGGATGCATACAAATCCCTTTATAATTGTAATTAAAACACGTGTATGTAAACAGGAGAGGTGACTGTGCATGGGGTTTGAAATGCATTTGTTGGGCACATATAAATAAGCCACATTGCACAACGGTTCGCAGTTAATGTATCACAGAAATAACAAGCATTCTGAGAGTATTGCATTAGCAATACTAGTCCCCTACCGGCAAGTGTAATCTGGTTCCCGTTAAGAATTGAAAATGCCATAATTCCATCAAAAATTAATGAAGTGGGACGAAATGCAAACTATAACTAATCAAGGTGAAGCCACATACCAAAAATCAGCTCAATATCTACAAGCGTTTAGAAGAAAATTGCGGAAAACCCTTAAAAATTGAAAAGGCCGTAATTCCGTCAAAAATCAATGAAGCGGAACGAAATGCAAACCTGATCTGTAACTCATCAAGATACACTCACATACCAAAAATCAGCTCAATATCTGCAAGCGTTTAAGAAAAAAGTGCGGAAAACCAAGTGGGACAGACTGACAGACAGACAGAGGGACAGACAGACGGACAGACAGACGGACGGACAGACTCAGAGGAAACCTATAGTCCCCTCCGGTTTCACCGGTAGGGGACTAATAAGTTCAGCTTATGTAGTCCTTGCTTTGCTGCTTCACAATACTAATGCTGTTTCCTCAGAAAAATCCATATACATTATTGAAAGGGGGAACTCGTCACAAGGGAAACTACTAAATCATCTGTCAAAATTGATAGCATTGAAAAATGGACAGATGCCTTTATCATATATAGCAGCATCTCCTCAGCAGTTCACCTTGATTCAGTTCAAGGGTTATTCAGATACATGCATGATGTTAGGTTGGGAGCATCAAAGGTTGGGGGTCTTGATTACAAAAAAATATGACGGGCAATTTCGTCTTCGTCGTAGCCTTAATCCAACAATTCCATGACAGTGCTCCAAGTTGCGACTTATATGGTCACATTCGCGACCAAAAATTAATTTTTCGACTGGAAATTAAAACTAATTCGCATGTTTGCGACTAAGAAAATTTGGGCTGGCTATTGTCAATTATGAATATCGGGATCAAGATTACTTTTTCCCCAAGATTCTCAATCAAGAAAATGTTTGAAGACATTCCTTAAACTTTGTTAAGCGTCGCTAAGACTGAGTTTACATAATGATATGCCAGAACGTTTGCAGCTATGTTAAGGCTTCCCGAAGCTTTAAAATGCGCTCAAAACATAATATGTCATTGCGAGGTCGGTTTTGGTTTTAATTTATAAGTATTGAACTTTAGTACTTCCAATTTATATAAAGGGTTTCCTCGGCTATATATTAGCATATTTGTTATGATATCACATGACTTTGTTGATCACGTGACAGTCATTTATAATTGTTTGAAGTGTTTCATATAAATCGCTTCGGCGCAGGTGATTAACACAATAATTATCAACATTTTGTTATATAAATAAACTCATCGTATCCTTGTGTATCCGAAATGTGCTTGGGAAAAGTTATAGTATTACTTGGGTACAAAATATTTCCTGAGAAATTCAACTTACCTACAAATTTGAGGGTATTTTCCACACAATATCGTAATCTGTATTAAAACAAAGCCAACACACATTTTTCCCAAGCAAGATTCAGATAGAGAACAACCTCTTTTTACAGATCTCCACAAAAATTCTCAGATTAATCCTCATTAATCACCTGAGCCAGACTCTTTTATACACACAAAATAAATTCTACCTCCAACCACGGGTATAAAACAGAGTACATTTCAAAAGTATATTTTTCATAAGCATTTTGAACATGATGAATTTCAATCAAGGGTAGGTAAGAGCTGCATTTTTAAAATATTCGGACATATATAAGACTTAAAAAAACCTTTAACGACCCGTGAATTTTGCAATAGCTATCTAGCATTTTACATGCAGTTTGAAATAAAGTGTAAAGTTCATGACACTCTCCCCGTCATAACACCTCAAGTTTGCAGTGACCTGACGTCATTTTCCATTATGACGTCATATTTTGGTAGTTCAGAGATGTGAAGGCACAGAGTGCACTGTCATATTCTACGGGAAGCCTTAACCTATCTGCGTTGTACAGTCAACAGAACCGCTGTCAAAATGATGTAATCAAAATGTTGTTATCAAACTGTTTAATATGTTAGGTTCATAAAATAAACATAACAAATAGCTGACGAAGTCAGATCTCAATCGTTCAAACTTATGCACGCATCAGTCAAACTTGCTGCAATTTCATTTGAATTAATTTTTATTCTAGGATAAAACACTTGTGTTCTTCATTGTACAACCATATTGGTGGTTCTATGAACTAATATTTCATAAGTGGTTTCTTCAGCCTAGCAAATTGTTTAGTCACAGTAATAAGTAATCTTTGATAAATTTAAAAAAAACACACCTGATATGTACATAAATGAGTGTTGTTCCTTGCTTTTACTGTATGCTGCATGTAAATGTGTTTTCACAAAATCTTTTCACCATGGCGAGTGAAATATTTGTTGATGGTGACCAGAAATTCTGAAATGGCGACCAAAAAAAATTTAGGTCGCCTTTTAGCGACCTGGTAGGATTGTTTTGTTTGTTTGTTTATTGTTTAACGTCCCTCTCGAGAATTTTTCACTCATATGGAGACGCCACCACTTGCCGGTGGAGAGCTGCAAATTTTTGACCTATACTCGGCACGTAGGGCAATTGAGCAGTGAGGAATCTTTTTCGTGCCAACACCTACTGCGACACGGGACCTCGGTTTATACGGTCTCATCCGAAGGACCGGCCTCCACGTCCCAAGTGGGATTCGAACCCGCAACGTAAGGATCAACTCCTTACTTCGCGACTCTAGAGCGAAGGCTCTAACCACTACCCCACGCGGGCGACCGACCTGGTAGGAAGTGTGACTTGGAGCACTGCAATACTTTGTAGCATTTGAGGTGTACCTTGTGATTCACCCTTGTCATTCTGAATATCAGACTCTCAGGTACAGGGGTGTGATGCCGCAGAAGATTGCACACATGACACTGTCGATATAGGACTTTGAAAACCAACAGTCTCGCTATTTTTGTTTAGTTGATCGAGGACTGGAACCACCTCAGACACTTTTTCAACCTCTGCTGGCGCGTCTTTGGGTCCTTTAGATCTTGGCTTGGTTGCTTGCCTTTGCAATGGCGTATCCTTGGCCCTTTTCGACTTCACCCGTGGAATTGTGATATTGCAAACAAAATATCAATAGCAAAAATCACTATATAAAATTACATTAAAATCTTTTTTTAAAAAGTCAAAGTATACAAGCCGCGCTTATTCAAATTTTCTTCTAGATCTCAATCCCAGGAAAATCATCCCTTAAATACCGCTACACTGACCCATCGATGTAAACAAACATCATCAATGTTGCTTCAGGGTAAGGGGGTATTTTTACCGACTACAAACAGGAAAATAGTCATTTTATTACCAATTTCAAATGAGATAACAAATAAAAATAAATGTTCTTTATCAATCTGATATGTTGAATTTAACTTAAGTTAAACACGAAGAGATTTAAGTCATTTATCTATTTCCATGAGTATTAGAATATCTGATGATGTTTTAAAGCCTGATTTCAATTGATAAAATCAATAGCCAAACTGCCATTGATATTTAAATGGATGTAAAATGTAGGCTGGAATCGAGAGTAAGCGTGCGTAGTTCTTACATTAATAACAAAAACTGGCGGATTTAGACAGTTTTAAACTGTGAAGGCGAGGAAGGAGTAATATTTCCAGTTAAAAAAAATTTAATTCCCCCATTTCCTTGCAGGCAAATAATTCAACGTTATTGAATTATTTGCTTGCAAGGAAAGGAGAATTAGATGTTTGTATATAGGGGGAAATACTCTTTCCTCCTATTTATTCCTTCCTCGCCTTCGCGGTTTAAAAATTCATGAATCCGCCATTTTTGTGATTATACTAATATCCTTGCTATCATAGGGTTTATTCAAGCATGCTTATTGAAGATAGCAAAACACGCGATATCATCTATAACTAGTAATATTTAATTTGGCAATAAGCAGCTGGTAGTTGGCAGTAGGCAGTGAGCAGTTGGCCGTAGAAAGCTGGCAGTTGGCAGTAAGCAGTTGGCTGTCCTATATGGAATTGCATAGTATTGTGATTATATTTTGAAATTTTCAAGAGCTAAAAATTTATGCTACCTTTCCGTTTGAAGTGCTTGTAAAAAAAGGATGCGTATACCGAACCCGATTGTGTACGCCGAACTCGAGCAAAAAATTTCCTCATAAGATAAAGGCATCTTTATCATATTTATATAAATGCTGTTATTCATTGATTCAGTCCTTTGGGCATCTAACAAGTCGGCGACGACATACATAATCTGTAAGTGCAGTGAGATCAAGTACAAATTGATTTTAACTTTATTTATAATTTTATGAAACAAGTCACTGATAGTCCATTTTTGGAGTATTAGGTGAAACAGGAAATACAATAATAATTTTTGCTTAGATGTTAACAGAATTCTTTTGTATTTATATTAAATATCTTGCAAAGGCTTTTGCATGACGTCATAGTTGTTTTCACCTACTTGGATATTGAAAAACATACGGCGTTTTTATCACGCTTACGTCTTGTTTGATGATGGCGTATGCGATATCTGACGAAGCTTCATCTTTCCATATTTTAACATATGATGATTAAAATAGAGGACGTTCCTTCATTTGTAAATCAAAAAATACATGTATTAATTGACAGAAGTTTTCACAATTGAGTTTTTGTCGTGAAACTTTTCTTGAAATGTACGTAACTTATACAATCCATATGCAGTGTGGAATAAAAAATTTGATTCATTATTGTTCAACTCAATTTATGATGTAAAATATTCGAAAAGATACATGTCCTCATACATATCTTTTTATTTATACTAAAAATTCATGTTATTAACTCAGTATTGGGCCCGTAAACATCAAGACTCAAAACTTCGAACAGGCAGGGCATGGAGTGATATTTTTGAGGCGATATCTCTTAGTAAGGAAAAAATATGTTGAAAAAACTGCCTTAAAATATGTAAGGTATTTTAAATAATATGCATTTTTTTTTAAAAGTCATGGAGAGGATTCTTCCAGGTCAACGTTTTGCTCATCCTTAATACCCGAGAGAGAAGAAAATAAATTTCAAAAAAATAATGCTATTTTCACTGTTTGATTAATGCATCCCCGCCTTAACAGCAGAACTCCTAACCCAGGGGCCATGAAATTAACTATTTTTGAAGAAAAACCCTTGTTCACCATGATTATGCATTTGGTTTGTCTGCTTAATGCCCAGGAGAAGAGATTTAGAAGAATATTCTAACAGGAAAAGTTCATTTCTGGTATCTATACAAGTGAATCCCCGCCCCCAATTCTTGCAGACCCCTTACCCTGGGGCCACAATTTTTAAGAGGTATTCTCGATCCTCATAATCCATAAAATTGATGTTTTTGGAAGAAGCACATTTGTTACTTATAACTTGTTAATTATAACTATTCATTTGATTCGTATGCTTAATGCCCAGGAACAGAGAAGAAGATTTTTAAAGGAAGAATGCACTTTCACTACATAATAAAACGCCTTAACCTCAAGCAGATCCCTGAGCCTGGGATTACAAATTTTACAATTTTGAAACAGAAATCTTTGAACGCCATAACCAGGTACCTAGTTTATCTGCTTTAAATACAGGCAAAGGGAAGAAACTTTTAAAAGATTCTATGCATTTTTTACTATATCTTACTATTACTATTTTTTTACTATATAACCATTAGAGCCCCACCCTAACTCCAGAACCCTGACCCTAGGACCCATGAGCATGAATTTCACAATTTTGGAAGACGGCTTAATGCTTAAAAGACTGTTTGACTGCTTGATGTAGGAGTAAAAAAATATTTTTAAAGAAAGCACAAATTTTGATGGTTTTAGCCCCATCCCTAAGACCCAAGGGGACAGGAACCATGAAATTCACGATTTTCGTACTCCGTTTCCCCTTGATACATTATTCCAGAATGGGTTAAAATTGGTTGAGTTGTTCATGAGAAGAAGCTGAAAATGTTCTAACGTTGACATGTACGACTTTTGCACAACGCATGACGATGGGCGAAGCAGATAGCAAAAGATCACCTGAGTGATTAAGGTGACCTAAAAAAAATGAGATCAATGTTTCATAGTGGGATATAGGATTTTTTCATACCTGAGACAATATTTTTTTTTTACATTTTCTCTCATACATTGTATTCCTTAAAATGTATTTAAAAACGGTCCAACACCTAAAATAAATTGCTATACCGAAAAACAAACATTGTATGTCCTCTATATTCATGCGCATAACAAGCACATCATAACACAAATAAACTTACTGGTAAATCAGATCAATGATAATACACAAATCAATATATCTGGAAAATACGTTTGTTAATTATTCGGTATTGTTTGTTTGTTTAACGCCCCTTGCAGAATTTTTCCATCAAACCGAGACGACACGTGGAGGGCTGTAAATTTAGACCTGTACTCGGCACAGCAGTGAAGAATCTTTTTTGTGTCACCACTCTCTGCGAAACATTACCGCGGTTTATATGGTCACATCCCAAGCATCACTCTCCACGTCTCGCTCTCGGATTCGATTCCGCGATGTAAGGGTCAACTTCTTTCTTTGCGTCTTTCGAGCATATTCTCTGCCACTGCGCCACGAGAGCGACTTCGGAATTGTTAATTTGCACATTTAAATTGAGTTTTTATATATTTTCCCTATATCCTGAAAAATAATTGAGCAATAATTTGAAAACATTCTAGGGTTGTTCAAAGTTTAATATATTACGTATTAAGGTTCTATTTCATTATTTCCCACAAGCTTGAAAAGCGGTGTATCATTGATGATATGTCCCTCATCAACTTGTTAGGCAAGAATATAATGCCCGTGGTGCGACTTTTGAAAAAACAAAATACTAACTGGATTTTCCTTCTTTCGTTTTACTGAATTATATAACTTTTTCTCTCTTTTATGAGAAATACTTTTTAAAAAAAAAATATCAATAGCTTGGCAAGAAATAGCTTTTGGTTAGTGGAAAAAAAATCGAAAAAGAGATACTATTGAAATGAAATCTAATGAATTTCATCCTAACACTCACTTAAGTTTTCATCCCTGGAAATTATTACTATTTTTGTTATTGTCTGATTACAAAAACGTAAGGCATTAATATGATATTTTAGGGAAAAAAACTAATGTATATTATTACGAAGAGTCTTTGAAGAGACTCTAGATCTACTTGTCTGTACTTACATGTATATCAAGAGAAATGATTTATCAATTTAACGTCCAATTCGAGATGTTTTCACTCATATAGAGACGTCACAATCTACCGGTGAAGGGCGTTAAATGAAGACGTATATTCGGCACTCATGAACCATTGAGCGATGAGGGTTCTTTATCATGCCTACGATTACCGTGACACGGGACCTCTTTGTTTATGGTTTCATCAGAGGCTTCCATGACTTTTACTTTTTATGCCGGTTGCTTGGCAAGGGAACAGTCACTACCTATGTTGACGTCCTATATTGGACGCCATACTTCAAACGACAACGGCTAAACCACTAAGCTACAGTGACCGGTCCTAGGATATGAAAAGTAGAACTTAGACTTATACGTGTGGCAGCTAAGTAAACGTATGAACCCTGGTTAAATCTTTCTGTATGGCCTGATTTGAAATCGGATGAAAAATGTAAATTTGTATTTATTGTAATCATTACAACATTGTTCATTGAAATCAAAATTCGAGAGACGGAACTATGTAGCCTACTTCTTTAAAATCGGACAAAAGCTGTAGAAGGAGCAGCCTTTTGGAATTTCTATTTTAAATGACAACGGCAACACCGTTTGACAAAACTTAAACTATGTATCTTAGTATTGTCTAGTCCTGTAGTAAGTTTAATTGAATTCGACCTAAAACTTCAGCATTTTGAAAATTGTTTTCAGACAGCAGATGTATAGCATGACGGAATGAAAACCAGCGAATTACCTTCGCATTAGACCTGCTTTCTTACTAGTTGAGCTACAACGAAACTAATTTCATCTTTTTTTTTTATAGAAAACCTTGCTCAACGATTTGAATATAAGGGATCTCCTTCAATGAGTTCAAACTACAATGATAGATGGCCTCCCGATAGAGCTGTAGATGGTCAAGTAAATCCAGGGGCAGGTGAACAAAGCTGTAGTTTTACCAACAGTGGAGGCGGCAAAAAAGCTTGGTGGAAATTTCCACTGAAGCTAATGTCAAATCTAGCTTACCTACAAATTTATTTTAGAAGTTCAAGTAAGAGCAATTTCATCATTAATTTTATAAATCTCGCAAAGTAAATTTGCCTGACTTTCCTTAATGTCTGTGTGGTCGTCGTCTTGTCAAACTGTGTATCTGTCTTACATGTAGCTTCTCAACTATTAGACTGTCAGTTGAGCTATCCATCCCAGCCTTTATTTTACTTTAAGAGAATATGATATTTTACCTTTACTTATTCCATATAAGGACTTACTAGTATCTATAAAACATCAGGGATTCTGACCTTGTGATTTCATACTCTCTGTTATTAAACAGTAATGATTTTGGATTCAATATAAAGCTTTTTGGTTTAATGTAATGGGCCTTCAATAGATATGATCTTTGGTGACTATCCTAGAATAAAATAAGCTTTAAATACAATCTAGTCTTCCCATACATTTAAGTTGAGACTTATTTGAAGAATGTATGTTGTTTAACAAAACTTGAAGAGTTCGATCCTGAGTTTTCGAGCAGGATTTTAGCTGGAACTTTATTTCTTGAATTCTGTATCATATTTTAGTTCCTACATTACATTTGGATTCTACAATGAAAATTAAACTATATTCAATGACAAAACCCACGATTAAGTTCCACGCAAAAAGCATTTGATGAGGAGCTATATTTTGTGACAAAAGTTTTTAAGAAAAAAATGATAATTTTTCTTTTAGGAAGTTTTTACAGTACTGTTAAGTTTGGATTTCTATTTTTCCATGCAGGCTCCAAACTGAGTGATTTTGTGCATTGAAGTGTTTCATGCCGGTCCTGAATTATATTTTTAATCACTTATGAATTCTTTCATTACGCACTGTTTATTATGACAAAAAAATATGTAAACAACACAAATACATTTAACCAGCTCGAATTTTCTCTGCTTATACTGACAGTAGACTATTAAACATGTTGAGAATATCATTGCAAAATATGAAAAACTTGTTTAATCCATTGAGACATATAACTAGATAAACACTCACAACGCTGTGGCACCTCATAGGGCTAAAAGGCAACACAGGTAAACATAACCCGCATTGGCGCCAGCTTCGGCCATGCTGAGTCCTGGACTTATAAAACTAGTCCGATCTGGGTAGAAATATTAATATTTGTGAAAGGGTGACAGCACAATATTGAATTTCATACAATTATTACTGTTTTGAGGTCACTACGATGATTTAGACACCTGAGGAGTAAAATTTGCACCTAGCCCAACATTTGCTGAAGTTCTAGACAAACATATTGAGAGAAATGGAGTTAAAATCTTTAAAAAAAAATAAACCTATTACGATTTTATTTAAAGATATTTTAGATGAAATGTAGGAAAACATAAACCTGATATATGTCAGACACATTGAAAGGATCGATTTAAAAAGAAAAAGAGGGCATTTTAAGGAAAAAGGACAATTTACTTGAAAAGAAATCTTCAACTAGTCCCCAAAAAGTAGGAGAATTCTTCTTACTCCAGTAATATCCGGGGGATAATGTCCTATAAAGGGGGGGGGCTTTTAATGACCAATTTATATTTAATCAAAAGTAAAAAATTTATTTATGTTTACAAAGAAGTGTAGGGTGGGAGAGGCCCCCGCACCCTTTTACTCCCACTCCCAATTACCCCAAATTTTGTGGGCATGAATGTTATGGTCATCTGAGTGAAATACGGAAGCAAGTGAAATAACCTTCCAGAACTTTTCATATCAATTTGGAATTTCCTAATCTACTTTTAGTCAAATATAGAAAAATAAATCCTTATATTCACCTGGAAGGCCACATGCAGGTGAATATAAGGATTTATCTTTTTTTCTACAATTTTGATCTCAAACAACCGTGAAAAAGGATTAATTCAATCATATAATTTAAGCTAATATTTTTTAACAGCTGTGAACAGACATACCGGCTTTTCAGTTTATGTGTTTAATGATACCTCATTTATTCCGCCATCAAATGGGTCTGGATTCAAAATATTTACCCAAAACTCGCTCACATGTCCCTCTCAGCGCATGAGGGTACCCGTTAACAAAGAAGCGATGGGAGTGGCCTTATTTAATTCAAAGGATCCACCACTGACTACAACTTGTGAAGGATATGAGACTGGTTTTGCTTCGATTGAGATCTGTGAGGTCGAAGTGATGGGTTTGTAATTATTGAAGAATTATATCATAATTATCCTTCATTATTAAGACATAATTGCTAAAATCTTGCTTTTTGGTACTTTTCGGCTACAACTGAATTATGTTGAAAATTGGGCATTTCTATTTTGTATATTTCTATATATATTTAATATTTCTATTTATATTCAATATAAAATATTGGGAAAAGCAATGCCCATATTTAATTTAATACGTAATCTTATTTAATGTTATAAAAGATCAAAAAAATATAAATTACAGTTTTTCAAGAGGTTGTAGGCAATCTAGATATATTTTATTTGTCTGTTATAGGGAAAGAAACTAACATATTTTTAAAAATTAAAAAAAAAATGTTGAAAGTGACAATTTGAAACACGTATTTTCATTGTGTTTACCTTTAAAGTATTACCCTAAACTCTTTAGATGCCCAAACTAAAGTTACTGTTAACCAACTATTTTCCGCGACATTTTTTATTTGCAATCACAAGATGAACTAAACCTTTCAGTCAACTGAGCTCTACCATTCAGTCACCGTTCAGTAATCTTTCAGTCACCTTTTAGTTAACTGAATGGCGGAGTTTCATTCTGTGAATAAGTCAGTTTCAAATTTATCCATAATAGCAAAATTTTGCGACTAAGATAATATACTACATGGATACAGAATGAAATGAATAGTATGGGCAAGTAAAGGAGAATCACAAAACTCGGGGATATTTCTCGCAAGTGAATAAAAGGTTTGTGCCTTACAGTATCAAATATCAATGAAGTTATTATTATTTTAAAACTAATCAAGAAATCTTTAGACACATAACATATATTTGATTTTTAACTTATTATATATAAATCTTTCTACTTTTAACATGAATGAAAATGTGTCGCTGGTTATCATGCTTATCATTATGTTATGTTTGTTGATTAACATCCCTCTAGCGAAGTTTTCATTCATATCTTGTCGGCTGAGGGCTGCAAATGTAGACCTATACTCTGCGCCTAGGGCCATTGAGCAGTGAGGGTTCTTTTCGTGCCGGCACCTACTTCGAAATGGGACTTCGGTTTATGAGTCCATCCGAAGGATCGGTCTCCAAGTCCCACATTAGGATTCGAACCCGAGACGTAAGAATCAACTCCTCACTCCGCCATTCTATACAGCAGACACTCTTACCACTGCTCCACAAAGGCGACTCACGTTACGTAAAGCATTATTCCAACATTAGGTGTAAGGAAAGAAAAAAAACAATACGATTTTTACACAAATATTATTTTTGCGTGGTTGAAAATAGAAATTGAATTATTTATATCTTATTTTGCCAAGCGGTTTACCCTTTCTAGAGAAAGGTAAACATGAAGCGTTTTTATTGCTCTAAAGTCTTCTTTAACGATATACTGTGCAACATTGAGAAAAAAGTGAGGATATTTTTTACAGAAAAGCAATAAACTGAAGGGGTTAGATTTTAAAGTAAATCTTCAAATGTTTATTTTTTTATTTTTCCCCCCTAAATTTAGGAATTTTTTTTTGGGGGGGGGGGTAAATTTGTTTTGAAAATACGCAATTATTGTCTTTGTCAGCATATGCAGTGTGGTTAAAGAAAAAAAACTTTTTTCAAACTCTACTATTATTATGTAATATTTGAAAAAATATTTGGCTTCTCACATATTTTTATCTGTGCAAAACAAAAAAAAAACATGCCATAGTGGACAGAATAATGGGTCCGTAAACAAGAAAGAATCGAAACTCCGCTTTGAGATATTTGGGACATACTAAATTAGTAATATACAAAATATTAACAAACAAATTGAATGGAATTTTTTTTTTTTTGAAGTCTTTCTTCCCCTTCATATGATTTTCGAAGATATTTCCTGTTCCGCTTTTTTTTGGTAAAATGGCGCCAAATTTTAGGTATTTTAAGTTTTACCTCATTTATTTATTTTCAATGAAAATGATTCATTTTATAACATCATATTGAAAGAAAAAAAAAGGTGTCATTAAACTTTTTTGCTGAAATTATCATAACGTTTTATATCTCAAATTAAATGAGAAACAATGGGAAAATACATTTTCCTTCATATAAGAAACAGTTTTGTAAATAAAAAAGAGGGTTGCATATTCAAAGTTAACATTGATATCAATTTGTCAAAGTTACGTAATCGTAATTTTATAGGATTTTATTTTAGGCAGAAAAAATTGTTCATAAATATTCAAAAATATTTACATTAGCAAATGTTTCCCCTTATATAACACTATCTAAGCAAGGCGTATTTAATGCTGTGTAAACAAACAGGTTCGTCAAGTGTCTTCTTAATTCATTGCTCCTTCATCATCGATTGAATTTCACAGTGACGGTGTAAGTGGTAGAAAAGATCAACACATTCAATTATGGTTAATAAAAATTAAATCAATTTAAGGGTTTAAGCCCTATGTATTGTTCAAGTAGACAAAATATTTGTTGTCAAATTTAGTACAAAAACAAAGACCTAACAATTGGTTTGAAACAAGCCAAAACAAGCCAAGTTTTTTTTGCTAATAATAACAAGGTTATTGAAATTTCTGTAACATCAGTGGCTTGTGTCGGTTTAAAAATTGATCGCAATCAGAGCATGCTCTTGAGTAGCAATGAATTTGGGAGACATTAAAACCTCATGCAGGTGAAAGCGGAATATTACTTCATAAAAAGGAAAGTTGATGATAACAAATGATTGGAAATAACTATTGTTAATTGATAAAGCATCGTCGATATATCTAAATGTTGAGTTGAAATTAATGAAATCAACTCAGGACGTTTTTTATATTACAAATACAATCTATCATCTATCTAGTATTTCTTATATATATATATATATATATATATATATATATATATATATATATATATATATATATATATATATATATATATATATTAATTTTACCGACCACCTAATTATTTATTTTAAATTTTCTACAAGGTTGTCCGGTCGGTCATTTCGGCAATCAGTGTGAAAGCTGTGAAGATAAGTGTTTGGGAGGACATTGTGACGTGTTTAATGGATCATGTACATTCGGCTGTAGTAATCCAAGGATGGAATCTCCAGACTGTAATGGTAGGCTTTACAATTTTTCGTCTAAGTGTTTTGAAAATCCATACGTTAGACAATTCAGTGTAGACAAATCGTCTACAAAGCATGAACGACTTCTGACAACAATCGACTAAATGATAGATTGTATTTGTAATTGCAACAAGGCATATATATATATATATATATATATATATATATATATATTGAAAAAAAACCACAAAAACCCTCAGTAAAGCTTTAGGCCTTTCATTCTATCTTCAGAAGCTTTACAAAGTAATTCATTTTTTTTTTATTTAGTAAAGCTTCTGAAGATACAATGAAAGGCCTGAAGCTTTACTGAAGGTTTTCGTGTTTTTTTTTCTTTAATTTAAGCATTTTATTCCGACCACTCAGACTTTTTATTGGAGAATATATATATATATATATATATATATATATATATATATATATATATATATATATATATATATATATATATATATATATATACATATTTATATTTATATGTACAATGTATATATATATAAAGAAAGAAAATTACGCAGAAATATTATCCGTGTTACTTGCAACAACCATAAAATGGCGCATAACTACTTTAAACCTGTTTTTATATGGTTTTATGAGCCTATTTAAACGCAATGTAAAGAATAATTGACATGTGGTTAATACCTTAGACTACGTTAGAGACGTTTTCATGACTTCACACATCCACACCGCAGCTAAAACGAAGTTATTTAGGAAAAAAATCTATCGACTCTAGCACAACTGTATCGTATTTATGCGTAAATGTATGATTCGATGTTATGGAAAATATAATGAAGAAAATTGGAAAATATCACTCGTTTTACCGCAGTTATCATATTAAAAGGGATTTTATATCTGTTTTATGACGCTGCAGTGCTTCTCTAGGAAATTGCCTTCGGGTATATGAACTGGAATTTATAAACGTTTTATAACGTTATGGCTGTGTGGCTCTAGAAATGTTTGTCCCTCGAAAGTATGAACCATGCAAATATCATAATTCTGTAATATTTATTCATTTACCAATGAAATATTTGATTACGATTCCAATTCTCATTTTGGATTATACTTCAGTTTGCAAAAACGCACGCAAACCTGTGGTAAATGTAGTACAGGTACAACTTGTAACAAAACCACAGGTTTCTGTTTAAATGGATGTCAGGAACACTGGAATGGAGACAAATGTAACAGTATGCATTACACGATTACTATAGTTTATTCAATAGAGAGACATCTTCATTTAATATCTATAAAAGAAAAGACATTAATTTTCATGATTTTCGGTTTGAGAATCTAGTGAAATTCGTACCATAATGCAGTATAAAAGAATAAAAAATTTAAAAAATGAAAAGGCAAAGCAAGATTAAAAACAGACAAAGCAAACCAGACACTTAAAAATCTAATACACAAAAAACGGAGCAGAAAAAAAAGATAGAGAGAGAAGAATTCTAAATAGAATAAATAAATGAATATATAACTGATGATTTTTCTCCAATTTTCATTAGTTTGTAAGGGAGGGTACTACAGTCGTGATTGCACAAAAACCTGTGGGAAATGTAGAACCGGAACATACTGTAACAATATCACTGGAGTCTGTCCTGGTGATTGCCAGGATCGGTGGGATGGCAGAATGTGTGACGGTACGTAACATTGCTGTATAGAAAAACAACATTGCTTCATTTCTACCATAAGAAATCGAGACCTTACAATTTTTTTCATATAATTTCATTCTTTTCAGTTTGTAAAAGAGGATTTTACGGTCCAGACTGCACCGGAACCTGTGGTAAATGTAAAACAGGAACATTCTGTCACAACATCACAGGGGTCTGTTCACAAGGATGTCAGGGACATTGGCATGGAAACAAATGTGACGGTATGTTTTAACTAACACGCATTTCTATTACTTTTCTAGAGAGAATCATTGGCCACTACGTTATGGTTTATCCCCTTATCTTGTAATTGTCTGAGGACTGGTGCTTATATCTT
Organism: Saccostrea echinata; assembly: GCF_033153115.1. Classification (NCBI taxonomy): domain Eukaryota; kingdom Metazoa; phylum Mollusca; class Bivalvia; order Ostreida; family Ostreidae; genus Saccostrea; species Saccostrea echinata. Next base: position 17,407,123 of record NW_026889754.1, on the reverse strand, counting down.
GTTGATCTGTTATAATGCATTGTGGTATTAAAAACAATTCTTCCATTTTTTTTAATGAAATCCAAGGTCATAAAATTACTTTCATGTAATTCAATTCTTTAACAGTATGTAAGCGAGGATTTTACGGTCCTGATTGCACAAAAACTTGTGGCAAATGTAAGACAGAGACATTCTGTAACAACATGACAGGGGTCTGCTCTGGGGGATGTCAGGAACACTGGTCTGGAAACAAATGTGACAGTATGTGTTAAATAACATGCCTTTCTAATACATGTACTTTAATGAAGTGTATCATGGGGCTACAAGCTGTTTGAAGAAATAAATATTGAATAACAATTCCAATTTGTATGAAAAAGATCCTGACATGAAAACTTAAAGCTCTCTAAAAAATGCAAGAAATTTATAACTTTTCTGTGTAGGTTTAGAAGGGCACTCATAATGGTTATTGCATGGTGGTATAACAAATAATTGCAGTATAATTGACGAAAAATAAAACGTAAAAAAGCTTTAATTTCATTCAATTCCATTTACAGTCTGTCAACAAGGATTCTACGGATCCGATTGCAATGGGGCCTGTGGTAAATGTAAAACGGGGGCATCCTGTAACAACATCACAGGAACGTGTTATGAAGGATGTCAGGAATACTGGGATGGAGAAAAATGTGACGGTATGTAACACGTATTTCTATCACTAAATTTTGATAAACACTGTATTGCAGAAAATTTAATTCTGCTTCTATTTCTTAACTTTCATCAGAGATCAGTAATATTTGGAGCTCATCTTACATATAAAAGAAGGTATTATAGAGTTACTTTCAATCATAATGCAAGTGTCTTTAAAAAACTTTGAATGAGGTTACAATATTGATTCAATTTTGAAATGATAACATTGTGCTGCCCCACGGTACGGAACCCGCAGCCAGAATAAACCACTAGACCTCTAAAGTGTTGACTGACTTTATTGGTAAATGATTGGTAAAAAGCTGGAACAAAAGAAAATTTGGTATAAGAATCAATTAACAAACAAAGAGCACAAGATGACTTGTAAAAAGAATACAATCCCAATTTATGGCACAAACTGGTTTCCATACATAAAAATTTTTATCAAGCCCCTAGTTTAGTAATTCCTGAATTTAAACACAATAATCTGAGCCAAACACATATTCAAGTAATACTGATAATATAAACTTTACATGTACATAAAGAGTGATACATAATAATACTGAACTATATGAATTTAAGAGACTAGATAGCACAATGAATAAGTCACGTGATCAACAGTAGTAAACAATCTAAATCAATTCCGTTTGATATCAAATTGATACACAAATAAGAAACGAAATAAGGCAAATCTCAACTGCTTCACAGTCACTAAATAAATGTCATAACTTACACTGTGGTCAGCTTTCCGAAACAAAAACATGAACACATATTGCTTCGCCGGAAGCACATGTACCCCGTTAGCACATGGGGAAAGTCAGGTATGGAAGCTGTGGCGGAACACTCCCCGCCTGATATCGCAGATATCAACTAGGTTTCAGATATCAAGAGAACAACTTGGTTCACCGGTCGAACATATTCTGTGGGTTTCCCATCACGTATGGTGCGGACTTCTATCTTTCGTACTCTTCCATCCGATCCAGGAAAGGTTCTCGTCACAAGACCCATGGGCCAGTAAATTCTGTTCTGTAACTCATCCTTCAGAAGGACGACATCACCAACACGCAGATCTTTGTTGTTTGTCTGCCATTTTCGCCGCTCCTGAAGTGTCTGGAGGTATTGTTTCTTCCACTTGGACCAAAAGACATCTGCCAGGTACTGCACTTTTTTCCATTGAACCTTATACGAGTCTTTTTCGTCAAACGAAAGCCCGGCTGGAACAAGGACGTCTGGCTTTTGTGTGAGAAGCAAAGATGGACTTAGATGATAAGGATCTTCTGGATCAGATGACACACCAACAAGCGGGCGAGAGTTAATAATCGCAGATACCTCAGCTAAGAAGGTAGTAAGGACTTCATGCGTCAATGCTTTTCCAGGCGTTCCAAGAAGCATGGCATCCAGAATTCTGCGCGTAACCCCTATCAGCCTCTCCCACACACCACCCATGTGGGAAGCGTGAGGAGGGTTGAATATCCAAACTACTCCACTGTCATACAGGAAGTCCATGACAGGATGATCCTCTACCTTAACTGTGTCTATGCAGAGATCGTCTGTAGCACCAACGAAATTCGTACCACGGTCAGATCTCACAATCTTAACGGGTCCCCTGATAGCCATAAAACGCTTAAATGCATTTATAAAGGATGATGAACTAAGCTCTTCGATGACTTCTATGTGTACTCCACGAGTAGAAAGGCATGTGAATAGAACCGCCCATCTCTTGGAGTTAGCTGCTCCGCCTTTCGTGCGTCGTGTAACAACGGACCATGGTCCGAACACATCCAAGCCAACATTCGTGAAAGGAGGTGCAGGCTCCAAACGGTCTGAGGGAAGGTCGGCCATCTTTTGGTGTTCTACTTGTCTTCGTAGTTTACGGCATGTCACACAGTGGTAGATGATGGTTGAGACCAATCTTTTCCCACCCAAGATCCAGAATCCTGCCATGCGGACTGCCCCTGCAGTGATATGCCTCCCTTGATGTTTGCACTTTTCATGATAGAATCTGACCAACAAAGTTGCAATGTAATTTCGACTTGGAATGATAACTGGATTTTTTTCACTTTGCTGAATGTTGCTTAGGTTAAGACGACCCCCAACTCTAAGGAGACCATCGGCACCAATGAAAGGATCCAAGTTCCGCAGCTGAGTATTCCTCGGAAGAGGTTCATGTCTTTCAAGACATTGAAGCTCTGTGGAAAAAGACTCCTGTTGTACACATCTGATTATCATGCTTTCAGCTTCTTTGTATGAATCGAGAGTTTGAGTCTCAGCACAAAGATGCCATCCTTTACACTTCCTCGCAGCAGTGAAACTTTGGGCGATGTGCTTCAGTTTACACATAATCTCGACAAGTCTTGTCCATTGAGAAAACTGTCTAAAACGGTGTGAACCCAAAAGCTTGGTTTTGGATTCTAGTATCTCTGTCTTTCTACATGACACAACTGCTAATGGTCTGATTTCTTTGTCTGAGTCTGGGTTTTGTAGGTCAAAGGGTTCAAATTGGGTTCTGATGTTCTCTCGAAGATGAGATGGTCCAAGTAGCCATGTGCTTGTTGAAAGTTCAGATGCTGCAATAGATCTTGTTGCTAGGTCAGCTGGGTTACTATCCGTAGGTACATAAGTCCATTGCTTTGGTGAGGTTACTTGGTGAATGCGGGCCACTCTATTGCTCACGTAGGTGTAAAACCTTCTAACTTGGTTATGTATATATCCCAGTGTGACCTTATATCTGTATACATATGGAAACTATGCAGAGGAATGTCAAGATGATCCCTGATACACTGAACAATCTCCGTTGCCAGAACTGCCGCACACAACTCCAACCTCGGAATTGTGTGACCATGCGAAGGGGCTAATTTGGCCTTTCCAAGCAAGAATCCAATTTCTTCTCTTCCATCTGTACTACCTGTTTTTATATAAGCTACGGCAGCTATTGCCTTTTCTGAGGCATCTGAATAGACATGGATGGATTTTTCGGGACAGTCTCTGATAGATGTACTGGTGTAAGTTCGTGGGATTCTGACTTGTTCTAAAGCAGCAAGCGAGTTTTTCCATTTCTGCCATCGATCCTTATGATGATCCGGAAGGGGCTCATCCCAATCAATCGACTCTTGAACCAATGTCCTTAGTAACATTTTCCCCTCGATAACCACTGGCGTTAGAAATCCAAGTGGGTCGAAAATGCTGTTAATCGTACTGAGTACTCCTCTGCGTGTGAATGGTTTCTCATCTGCTGAAACCAGGAACAAAAAAGAATCACTGTTGAGGTTCCAACATATTCCAAGGCTTCGCTGGACGGGAAGCTCTTCTGCACCAATATCGACATCCTCTAGACCCTTTGCGAGGTCTCTCGATTCAAATGAGTTCATTACAGCTCTAGAGTTGGACACTATCTTATGAAGGCGCAGATTGCCTTCATTCAGAAGTGCTTGTTGTGTCCTTTTGATCAGATCGACAGCAGATACCTCTTCACAAAGAGATGTTAAGCCATCATCAACGTAGAAGTCTCGTTCTACAAACAATTTCACATCTTCTCCGAAGGCTTTGGAACTGATCTCTGCAACTTTTCTAAGACCATAGGTGGCTACTGCCGGAGAAGGGCTGTTGCCGAATACATGGACTTTCATTTTGTATTCTGCCAAGTCCTCCTCAGGATTATTATTACGGTACCAAAGAAAGCGGAGATAGTCTCTGTGTTCCTCCTGTACTCTAAAGCAGTAAAACATTTGCTCCACATCAGTCATGACAGCAACTGTGTCTTGCCTAAATCTCATGAGAACGCCCAACAAACTGTTTGTGAGGTCTGGACCAGACATAAGAACATCGTTGAGCGATATTCCACAATGCTTTGCTGAAGAGTCGAACACTCCCCTAATCTTATCTGGCTTTCTTGGGTGATAGACCCCAAAGACTGGGAGGTACCAATATTCTTTTCCGTCCGAAACAGGGGGTGCCAATTCCGCATGTTTGTCTAAGATGTTACTCATAAACTCAAACATGTGTCTTTTCTTTATGGGGTCTCTCTCCATGCTGATGTGAAGACTTTTGGCCCGCTTAAGGGCCTGTGTTATGTTGTTTGGAAGCCTTTCTCTATCCTGTCTAAATGGCAAGGGGGCTGTCCAAAAACCATCTACATCTCGTGTGAAGTTTTGGTCCATAATTTCAAGAAATTTCCTATCCTCCGACGATAGTCCTGGCTTCTCATCTGCATCTGTCCTATCAAACACTGACTGGCCAAAGTTATCTGAAGATCTCTCCTTCAAATTAAACTCATTTTGGCATGGTTTGAGTAAAGATGCTCGTCCATTTGAGAGAATATAGGTTTTGTTTACTTGAATGGTCTTGGGCTCATGTGCTCCCCCAAGACAAGTTTCTCCAATCATAGTCCATCCCAAAGGGAGCCTTTGGGCCAATGGGCTGTTTTCTGGTCCTATTCTTTGGTCTAGCACATAGTGTGCTTCCAGGAGATCTCGTCCTATCAGTAGAAGAATTTGCGCATCTTCATCCAGTGGAGTGAAGTGTCTTGCAATATCAGCCAGGTGAGGATAGCTAGCCGCTACATCTGATGTAGGTATTTCCTCCCGATCGTTAGGGATGTGTTCGCATTCTATCACAGTCGGCAGAGCGAGCTGTTTACTTCCATCTAGTGATTCCACTATGAATCCAAAGGCCTTTCTTCCAGATGTATTGACAATTCCCATGCATGATGCTAATGTGTACTCTGTGACTCCGTCATGGACACCAAAATAGTCAAAGAACTCGGGACTAGCGAGTGAGCGATTGCTTTGATCGTCAATTATCGCATAGGTTTTTAAATCTATTTCTGGATGGTCTTTCCTGAAGACTCGTACCAATACAGTTTTCGCACATGATTTTCCTTGAAACATATCCTTACAGATCTGGGTGCATGCAGAGTTAACATTCAAAGCTGGAGCTTCAGTGGTTTTCTCCCCGCCATAATGTGTCAAGGAATATGGATTTCCACTAGAACTGCTAGCTTGCTTCTCGTCTGGATGAAGTGCCGTTGGGTGACTACCGCTGGAACACTCCTCACACGAAACTGTCTCCTTGCAGTTGCGCCTTATGTGTGTTGTTGAAGAACAACATCGGAAGCATATCCCCTTCTCCTTTAAAAACTTTCTACGCTCTTCTAAACTTTTGTTCCTGAAGGAACGGCATTTGTTAAGAGGATGGTTGGCATTGTGAAGTTGACAACGACTACTTTCATCAGCCTTCTTCAATCCAGATTTTGTTTCCTTATTTAGCCCTTTCGATGCTGGACTCATCTCAGTTTTCAGTATGGTTACCCTTGGTACCCTGCCACTGTCTCTTGTGAATTTGTTCTCTTTCTGACACATTCCAGAAGTCACTGGGTCATATTTGAAACTTGGATTGTTCTTTGTGCTACTTAACTTCCGAACAAATTCTGCGAAAAATGTAAAAGGTGGGTATAGAACACCATTCTTTTCAATGTATTTGATAGCAGTACTTGTCCATTTTTCTTGAAGATTGAGTGGGAGTTTGCCCACAATGGGTGAAACACCAGATGATGAATCATAATAAGCTAAGACACTGCGATATTTCGGATCCTCCATAACAGATTCAATCTCGGTAAGTACATCTGCTAAGTCGTATAACATTTTGTAGTTTTTTGTTATTCTTGGAAAAGAGTTAAGTTTCTCTTTTAATGCTGACTCCACCATTTCCGCAGCACCAAAGCGTTCCTCCAAACGGTTCCAGATACGATGCAATCCTCTTTCTGGGTTGGAGATGTTTGCCATTTTGAGCGTCAGGGCATGTTTCTGTGAATCAGGACCTAGCCATTTGACTAAAAGGTCTATTTCTTCATTAGGATTAACCCCAAGTTCTCTCATGACAGTCTGAAAGCTGCTTTTCCAAGAAGCAAAGGATTCAGGCCTGTCATTAAAGTTAACCAGGCGTGTAAGTAACAGGTCCTTTTTCAGCAGAAATTTTGTGAAGTCGGATGCAGGGGTATAAGGGTTAGGAACATAAGGAGGAGCTTCAGGGTTCAGCATATAGCAATGTCTGTCTGGTGGATCTTTAGTGTTTGGATTCGTACAAACTGCATTAACATGCTGGACTTCCAATTTTGAGATTTCTGATTCACGAATCTTATCTTCTGTGTCTTTTGAGAGTTGGTCAATGTATTTCTCTGTCCTCAACATAGGGTCATCCTTTGGTAGCGAATGAATGGATGAGTGTTTTGATGATGAACGAGAGTGCTCAGATTCTAGAAAATCAGCTTCTGTCTTAGTTTCTGCAGCCTTTCGCTTGAGAGTCAGGAGTTCGAGTTCAGCATCAATTTCAGCCTTCTTACGAGCAGCAGCAGCCTTCGCTGTAGCCTCCTCCAATAAGTGTTTTTCTATTAAGCGTGCTTGATCTTTTCTCAGCTCAGCTTCTTGAATAGCGAATTCCAAGCTCACCTTAGCAGCTTCAGCTTTTGCTCTTTTTCTGGCCAGTATTGAAGTGTTTTGTGAGGATAGAGAAGGAATATCATTGAAAGAATGATCAGATTGTCTCTCATATTTGTGTAAGTTTCTATCCTCTTCTTGTGCCTCAGCAATTAAACTTTGAATTCTAGACTTCGCATTTTCAATTAATAGACGATATCCAGATTGTAGGAACTCGAAACCTTTCATTTGATGGAAGCTTTCTTCTGTATTGGTTCTTCTGAGAAAATCCAAAAGCTCTTGTGTCTGAACAGCATGTTTATCACTGTAGAATTTTAGTCTATCCTGCAATTCGGTCAATGTCTCTGCGTCTTTTTTGCTTGAATCAATAGATTTAATAATGGAGTCAACCTTTGTCCATGCACCAGTTAAGCGTGGAGCTCTATCATCAAGTTGTTTTTTGTAGTGTTCTGCCCCTTTTTCTGTAAGGTTCCTGAATGTAGTCATTTTTGCAAGTCCGCTGGTTAAGTCTTTTTACTGTGCTGCCCCACGGTACGGAACCCGCAGCCAGAATAAACCACTAGACCTCTAAAGTGTTGACTGACTTTATTGGTAAATGATTGGTAAAAAGCTGGAACAAAAGAAAATTTGGTATAAGAATCAATTAACAAACAAAGAGCACAAGATGACTTGTAAAAAGAATACAATCCCAATTTATGGCACAAACTGGTTTCCATACATAAAAATTTTTATCAAGCCCCTAGTTTAGTAATTCCTGAATTTAAACACAATAATCTGAGCCAAACACATATTCAAGTAATACTGATAATATAAACTTTACATGTACATAAAGAGTGATACATAATAATACTGAACTATATCAATTTAAGAGACTAGATAGCACAATGAGTAAGTCACGTGATCAACAGTAGTAAACAATCTAAATCAATTCCGTTTGATATCAAATTGATACACAAATAAGAAACGAAATGAGGCAAATCTCAACTGCTTCACAGTCACTAAATAAATGTCATAACTTACACTGTGGTCAGCTTCCCGAAACAAAAACATGAACACATATTGCTTCGCCGGAAGCACATGTACCCCGTTAGCACATGGGGAAAGTCAGGTATGGAAGCTGTGGCGGAACAAACATATTGGAACAATCTTGAAAAGTCTTCCTCCGAAGAACTATACAGTACAACGGTGATTCAAGTGAGAGTTGTGGCTCATGGGCCTCATACATGTACATGTAAATGAAACAGCAATAAACTCACGGAGGAAAAATATATTACGTGTATAGAATACTTGCTATCGGTAAAAAAAAAAATTAAAACTGCATGAAATTTGCAAGCACTTCATTTTTAGAAATGGAATTCTTATAAAAATCAATATTTATTATCTTTTGAAAAATAAATGTACTCCTCCCTTCCCGCTTTTGCAAAAGTGGGGGATGTTAAATCGCATTCGTCCTTCATCTGTCTGTCCGTCTGTCTGTTACTCTTCCATATAATTTTTTGACTGTGTGACCTTAGTTGAAGTTTGATACATTTACATTGGTTATATTTTTTAATGTGAGAAATTAGGGGCACAGAGCATTTAGATTTCACGTGTCCGTTACTAGTGATGTGGGATTTCTGAATCTACTAGGATGTTTTACTTTACGCAGTGTTTTCAATAAGATTTTTAATAGAAGGAAATATATTTGCAACAGCAGGAAGCCAATCTCGGCGAGGGGTCTGGGGGCCAACAAAAGTTCCATCTTTTGTCACATTTCTGTCCAATCAATTATATAATTTAACCTTATAAAGCCATATAAAAACTGTTTTTTTCCTTTCCCTGATTTGTTATATGGATTTTTAACAGACTGAGGTTTTTGTTCTGAAAACTATGTATCTATTATAGACATGTACAGTTCCAAAAAATTGAAATATTCTGGAATCTTAGACTAAACTATCATAAACTTTTAGATGCTTCACTATTTTGTACAGAGCAAAATAATAAAAAATAAAATTTCTACTTTATAAAACCTTCTTCAATGGGCAAAGTTATACTGTTACCGTATTTCAAGAGATCTAACACAAATAATCAAGAAAACATTTTACATTTTCAGTTCGAGGAAATTCTGTTAGAATTCCTACCTCTCAGTCACGAATATGTGACTTTCATTCGTAAGGTCTTAAACTTATATCGGTCTAGATATAAATATTTCCTGTTGTGATTGATATTTTAATCTTGACCTAGCTTGTGAAGTGACAGTGAATGTTAAAAACATTTTCCTATTCGACATTATAGGCCATAGATACCTGACGCTTGTGCCTATGAAGCTTAAAATTCTTAATAATCTTGTGTCAACTTGGTCATATCTTTGAAGCTAAAGTAATAATCGCGATTGTTGAGTTGTGATTTTTTTTTTATGAAGTTCTAATTATTCATTAAAAATATATTCTTTAAACTTAACTCTCGGCATATCGCACGTTGTAGCATAGATTTGGACTAAATAAAACATCCATGAAAAGGAGTGCACTCAAGGGAAGTTACTCTAGATCATGTAGATAGTCGCGATAAAATCTACGGATTTCACGTACCAACCCCATCAAAATTCCAATGACAAATATCTCATAGCCGGCAAAATTTCTCGTACAGGCGGTTAATTTTGCCGGTTGCCGGCTCTTATTGAAAACACTGTTACGACCTTGACCTTAAAATCTGACCTACGCTTCAAAACATTACTTTGGAAATAACTTTTGATTGAGAAAATTTAGGACCTTCATATTTCACATGTGAAATACCTGTCACAAGACCTTTCTGCGTGTAGCATGGTTTTTGACCTCATGGTCTTCACCTTGAAATTCGACACAGCTTTCAATTAAGAACTTTAATCTTGGCCGTAACGTTTGCACAGTAACGTTTGCACAGTAACATACATGTGTATTACTTTTAAAAGAATCTAACACTTTTTTTGTATGATGGACAGTTAAGACAGTTACAATACATGTATACGAGAAATCATTGCATCCCAACCAGTAAGACCCCAAAAGCAGAGGACTACAATCCTCTGAATTTCCGTTGTTGGTTTTACATGCTTAGCTTTAGGATTTTTTTCAACTATAGTTTGTAAAGATGGTTATTTTGGACACAATTGTGAACAAGCATGTGGTAACTGTAAAAGTGGAACTCACTGTAACAACATCACAGGAATCTGTCCTGAGGGTTGTCGGAATCGCTGGAGTGGGTCAGAATGTGACGGTACGAAATGCTTTATTATTATAATGTTATCTTAACGCATTATAAAGGGTTCGTCCCATCGAAATGTTTATTTTGATTTTTTAAAAATATTTTCACTTCAAAAGATTACTAAGATCTACTAGAACAGTTTTAAATCAATAAACACAATCTTCAATAGCATTACTAAAATCATTTTTATTTGATTATATCACCAGTGGTATAAATAATCCAATATGTGTCTTATGCAGAATAATCTAGCCAATGTTATAATTAATTAGTGCTTCCATTCATTTATCTATATTAGTATATGGTCATGAATTGCAAATCTAATAACTGCATTTTTCAACTCATTTTTTTAACTCAATCTCTATCACCTACAGTGTGCAAGGAAGGATTCTATGGAACCAGCTGTGAAAACGCCTGTGGGAGTTGTGCAAATGGAACATCCTGCAATAACATTACAGGAATATGTACAGATGGATGTCAAGGTCATTGGAATGGAACGAAGTGTGACGGTTAGTTAAAAAACTTCCCTTTCTTTCAGTATAATCTTGTAATGTTCAATGTTTCCTAACAATCTTCTTACAATAATTAACTATAGTCATTACTTCGCCTTGGTCAATATTGGTATTTTTCTGGTGAATATCAAACAATATTCATCTCCGAAAGAGTCCATAATACTAGTAGTTTAATTATGTAGTTCGAGTCTGAATAATTAAAACATCAAGTGCTGAATGACAGCAACACTTCCATTAACGAACCTCTGTCGCAAAAAGTTTTTAAAATGCCCTTATTATTAGTTATTATATAACCTCTGTGTTTTCTTGTCATAGTTTGTAACATCATTTTACGTCGAAATGCAGGGATCGTAATCCGATGACAGGCTTGCCTTACTTTTTTCCTACTGGCTTCAACCGTTGCGACCATTTCGTACATCGTTATTTGGGGTGTCGTTTGTTACCTCAAAATTATTATTTATTATGTAGTTTGTTTATAGTTCTTCTATAATCTGTTCAAATGGAAACAATCAATAACACAACATATTCACTGGATCTGAAATCGTATTAACCGGAGGGTCAGTATGCATGCAGCGGCAGTTGCTATTTCACAAACGACACTTCATTTCTTCAGTGTCTTTTAATCCGGACTATATTAAAAAAACAATTATGGACTTTTAGTGGTAAATATGGTTTGATATCCGTCAGAAAAATATAAAACAACATTCAACAACAAAAAAAGTCCAGAATTGTATAAAATAGTCAATACTTTGACTTACTGTAAAACTTTAATCTAAAATTTTTATTTTTACATTTATAGCCTGATTATATCTTAAGTTCCATATCAGTGATGCGATTTTTTAAAATTATAATTGAATATAAAATTATATTTCTTTTCATTATTAAAAAAATCGCATGCTAGACTTAGAGAAATAAAATCAATTTAACAATCATTATAAAAATCATTTGAATTTTTGTAATAAAAAGTTAATTCTATTGAAACCTAGTTTACCATAGATAACTATAGTGATTTTGATAGGGCTATTTTCTTTCATTCTGTGAGAATTTTAATGATAATGCTGTATTTTATAGTAATCAATTATTCTAAGGTGTAGATTTTTCAACAAAAATGTAAATAATTCTATTGCAGTTTGTGAAAATGGATTTTTTGGACCAAGTTGCAATCAAGAGTGTAGATACTGTAATAAAAATACATGCAACAAAGCCAACGGGCACTGTTTGCTTGGATGTCAGGGAAAAAGGAAAGGTGTCAGATGTGATTGTATGTATTAAGAGTGTCGAGTACCTCAATTAATTATTTTTTTCTTAAATAAATAGTTGTTATTTAAACTGCTTTAGATTTTAATAGTTAAGAAACGAAAGTTTCATTTTATTGTCTAAAGAGTGAATTCATTTTTTTAACATGACACTATTTGAAATAATTATAAATGCCCTTTATCTCCAATAAATAACTATTACTTCCTTCAAGAAAAAACAAATTGATACATGAAAAGCATTTCATTTCCTACTTTTATCTAATGCTTCCTTCATTTCAGCTTTGTCTTTACCCTTAGAAGGAAGCTCTGGTGGAGTTATTGGAGGGGTCATAACAACATTAATCATACTTATAGTCTTAGTTATTTGTAAGGTACCTGGTATACTGTTTTATAATGTGTTTCGATTATTTTTAAAACTAAAACTGTATGTGGTTTTTTTTTTAGAAAAAATGAAACCTGCATAAAAGTCTTCCTGTATGTTAGTCTTTTTTTTCAGAAGTGCAACAGATTTTAGATTTTAATTTTAATTTAACCCTTAAAAATGAAGGTATCTGTGATAAATGTGGGATGTTATCTAGTTGCATTGCGGTAACATTTTAAATCAAAATGATTTCATATGAGCATTCTTCCAGAAAAAGCTAAACAGAAAATCTCAATTATAGACGCAAATTCTTTTAAGCTTAAAGACGTATATTACAGGTCCAAAAGATGTTTTCGTCTTATCGTATAACATGTATCTATTAACATAATGCCAAATTCACTTTTCCTAAAGTCGATGAATGTTACACTTTATCTTTTAGTCAAATGCTGACTGACGTTTTTCATACTAATTGTTAGGCCATTATTTAAACACTGGATTTTAACTGACGGATATATCCGTAATTTCCCGATCATGACAAGGAGCACACGGCGGGTGTGACCGGTCGGCAGGGGATGCTTACTCCTCCATGGCACCTGATCCAACGTCTGATGTTTTGGAGGTCCGTGTTTGCTCTGCTCCTATTTTGTATTGTTTAATGGACTTTTGAGCTTGAATACTGTTCGTTATCTCCAGATATTTCATATAACAACTTTAATTGATAATAAGTGTTGAATAACTACATACGACAAATAGCGTTCCAAAAATGAGCGCAGAATCATTTAACTGATCCTGCACTGCGTTTGTATTATTTTAAAGCTTATTTTTGAGTTAAATTTTCTTGTTCGTGACAGAAATACTTCTTGTACTTTGCTTTTGGAGTTTTTTTCCTGTTTTTATTCTGCGTTTTCACTTTTTCCCCCGTCTATTTTGTTGTTTTTTTTTTTTGTTCAACTGAGCCAAGGCTCAAGTGAGCTTTCCTGATCGAAATTTGTCCGTTGTCTGCCGTCGTCGTTTTCATTGTAAACTTTTCTCAATTTATTCTTTTTCACCAGATCAGCTGGGCCAATTTCAACCAAACTTGGTACAAAGTATTCTTGGGTGACAAGGATTCAATTTTTTTTTTTAAATGAAGGGCCACGCCCTCTTCCAAGGGAAGATAAATACAAATTAGTGAAAAATTAATGCCATCTTTAAAAAAATCTTCTCATGAACCACTAGGCCAACTTATATTGAATCATCCTAAGGTAGTGTAGATTCAAGTTTGTTCAAATCATGACCCCTGGTGGTAGGTTGGGGCCACAATGAACGAGCGAAGTTTTACATGGGAATATATAGGAAAAAAATTTTAAAAGTCTTCTCAAGAACAGCAAAGCCATGATTTGTCATATTTATATGGAAGCATCCTCAGGTAGTGTAGATTCAGATTTGTTCAAATCATGACCCCCGAGATAGGATGGGGCCACATTGGACAAGCAAAGTTTTACATAGGAATACATAGGAATTTTTTTTATTAAAATTTTCTTCTAAAGAACATCAAAGACATCATTGATCTTATTTATATGGAAGGATCCTCAGGTAGTGTAGATTCAGATTTGTTCAAATCCTGACCCCCAGAGGTAGGATGGGGCCACGATGGACTAACATTATTTTTTTACGTAGGAATAAATAGGGATTTTTTTTTTTTGAAAACAGCAAACCCATGATTGGTTATAGTTATATGGAAGCATCCTCGGGTAGTGTGGATTCAGATTTGTTCAAATCATAACCCACGGGGTTAGGGTGGAGCCACAATGGACTAGCAAAGTTATTCATAGGAATATACAAGAAAATCTTTTAAAATCTTGTTCCTAAGAACAACAAAGCTATGACAGTCATATTTATATTGTAGCATCCTCAGGTAGGATAGATTCTAGTTTATTCAAATTATGACACCCAGGGGTAGGGTGGGGTCACAATGGACGATCAAATTTTTACATAGGACTATAAAGGATAAGTCTTTAATAGCGATTCTCTGTAACCACTTGAACTTCTTTGCCACGCATGGTCACCGATTTTGATGAAACTTTGCCCATTATTACAACTTGACACCAGAAACATATATCAAATAAAATTCCGTTGCTATGGGTCTTGGTTGCCATGGTAACAGCCAGAAAAGTTGAAAAAATTAATAAAGACTAAGAAAAACAAACAAACCATTCTCCCCAAAACATGACACCTTGTTTCCACTTATGCTATAAAGAAACTATTTAGAATTTATCTCTTAGTAAGTGGTAACCATGGGTACATTTGGAATACGTTTTAGATGCTGAAAAATGCTGAAAAACGCTCAATATTCACAAATGAAAGATGTTACATGATCAAACTCAATCAACAACGTAAGAAAAACAATGAAAAATATTTGACCTCATGTAATTAGGTATTGGCAATATTATTCTAAAAATAATTTTCATGGTTGCCATGGTAACACAGTGTCACCATGCAAAATCTGTTGCTATGATTGGGTTAATGCTACTATCGTGAGGAAAAACAATAAAATTCATGACTGGCACATATGCATCCTTAGGACCTTGCAACACCGACAACATAAGAAAAATTGAGATTAATTGTTGCTTTGCAGTGTAACCATGGAAACAACGTACTAGTTGTTTAAAGTGATATTTTTTTGCTGCTTTAGGAATTTACTAACCTTTTAATCAAGAAAAATATTATTTGAATCACCCTGAATAGTATTTATCTCGTAGAACTAAAGTTGAATATCATATATTGATAAAGGTTGTTGAAAAATACAACACTGTTGCTATGGTTACCAAGAAGAGAAAATGTTCGATTTTGTTAATTTTTTGTCAATATTAGACCCTATGTGCCAGCTTTTTGCATCCAGTTAGAGATTGGGTGATAGTCAAAATTTAAAGTCAGGTTAGTTGTTCACATATATCAATCATTAAAGTTTTGGGAATCTACATACAACGGTACGTATCCAAGGAAACAGAGTATTTTTCAGATTTTTATGCATATTTTTTTGCCTTATTTCCATAGCAACGCACTATTTAAAGAATTGAAATTGAATTTTTTGAAATGTGAAAATTAAGGTCACACCAAGGCCTTTAAAAATTGATCATCAGTTATATAGAAATATGCTTTTTAAAAAGATAGGATAAGATTAAAACACTAGGAAAGTAAATTTAAAATCCCTTCGTGGTATTAAAACCATGGCAACCATTGCCAACCTATAAGAAATATCATATTTTGTCCTTGGTATATGTTACAAGGATCTCTTCTCAATTATTTGCTTGCATTTCAACCTATAATAGTTTTTATTCTTAAGTGTATGACATTATAAATTTAAATGAACAAAATTATTACTTTTGAATACTTTGTTTCCATAGTAACGTATGTTATAGATGATTTACCAAACATGTTTATCATGCATTTAAGACACCAGGCCTTCAACTTTCAGAAAAAAAGTCATTGCCACTTGTTTGCTTTGCTGCAAACGTTAACTGTGGGACTCTGAAGATGTTGAAAAATGCCATTTTTCAAACTTTAGGACATGTTGCTATGGTAACCGTGACACGTAGCAACCAATTTTTGCACGATTTAAGTTAACGGTATCAAAGACTTTTATCATAGAGAGTTTGGAGAAATTCTGAGACTATGCGTGCCACAGCTCCTATATAAAAGTTCAAGTCATTACAGAGAATGGCTCTTAAGAATCTTGTTCTCGAGAATAACAAAGCTATGATTGGTCATACATATTTATATGGAAGCATCCTCGGGAAGTGTAAATTTAGTTTTGTTCAAATCATTACCCCTAGGGGTAGGATGGGGCCACACTGGACAAGTTTTACATAGGAGTGTATAGGAAAAATCTTATTCTCATGAACAGCAAGACCATGGTTGGTCATTATCTATTTGGAAGCATCCTCAGATAATGTAGATTCCAGTTTGTTCAAAACATGTCCCTCAGGGGGTAGAGTGGAGCCATAAGGGACGAGCAAAATTATACATAGGAATACATAGGAATTTTTTTTTCAAATCTTCTCAAGAATAGCAAAGCCATGATTAGTTATATGGAAGCATTCTCGAGTAGTGTAGATTCAGATTTGTTTAAATCATGACCCTTATTGATAGGGTGGGATCACAATGAAAGTCCAAACTTATAGGGAAAAAAGTCGCAGTTCGGCAGACATTTTTAATCATCCTTAGTGTAGATTAAAGTTTGTTCAAATCACAACCCCCTTATGCATTTATTCTTTTTAATGCTGAACTACATTGTAATTTCTGCCTTTTTCCTAGCCACAGTGCTCAGTTGAGCGATATGGTCCATGGGCCTCTTGTTTTAATTTTGTTTATGTTTTTGTATCTATTATAAGTACATTTCTTTTGCAACGAATTCATGTCTCACTCTTAACCTATTTTATTTGAAGACGAAGGTTTAATATGAGCAAGGATTCAAAAGAAAGAGGAGTCTCATCTGTAAATTCCGATAAAGAATGCAAAATCACATACAGGAAACAATCAAATATGAGCAGTAAGTAATCGTAGTAAATCTAAAAGCTAACATTAAAACAAATACAAAAACAAATACAAAGATATGTTGGTAAAGGTTTTCCATGTGAGAACAAATCTTACATTAATTGACGAATATTGATATTAAAAGGCAATTCGTCCCAAGCGTCTCTTCAATTACAATTGCCAAGTCTGGACTCCGCCGATGATTCTCAATACTACAACACAAGTCAAATAAGCACGGATATAAGAATTGATGAACTACAGAATGTTATTGCATCAAAAAGCGCGGGAAAAGAGATCCTGTTTTTCTTGGAATATCAGGTATTTTCTAGGCAGTTAGAAATAGCTAGGGTTCAATGTAATATACTAAGATAATTTCTTATACATGAATAAAGTATGTCGGATTTGTTGAATGTGGATCTGTTTGATGTATGAAAGTTGGAGGGAATATAGTTAATACCTATTTAAATACCAAATGAAAACTAATGAAAACGTGTGAAGTTGACAAACGCATGGTTTATGGCGCATATAGCAAGTTGTATGCGCGTAGGAAACTTTTTAAAAAAGTATTTTTTGAATATAATCATTTTTGTTTCCTGTCTTAAACCCATGGAAGCGTGTAGCATTCCTATTGTGTTTATGTATGTTTAGTTATCTGAGCCTTGTGTAATCGTAAAAACAATACTTCAGACGAAGGTTTGATTTATGAGATCTTACATTACAATACGTAGTTTATGGTAATTTCACATCACTAACATTACAAACAAAATCAACTTGATACTTTGGACAAAATTTATTTTTGTTCAAAGGATGTTGGACAAAGTTTATTTTTGTTCAAAGGATATGGAAACTGTATGTTAGAACTACAAAGCAATGTCATCGTCATGATACTGGAAAAAAATCCTTTTATTGTGTGATTTGTCATAGCATTGATATAGTGTCATGATTAAATGATTATTTTCATAGTAATCTTTGAACAGGAAAAAAATATACCACATATTAGTCAAAATAACCCGATAATATTAATCATGCTCATATCAGTGGGTTTTGTATTTGTTTGTTTGTTTAATGTCCCTTCGAAAATATTTCACTCAAAACAGAACAAAACTGGACGCCCGATAAATTCCTTTGTTAAAGTCGTTCGGTGGAAGGCAGGACTTCCACGGAGGATACTACTTTGAAGAAAAGACAGACATGGAGAAATTTAATATCACGAACAAGACAAACTCTACCTCTTCTAAATTGCAAACTGGTAGAGAAAATGTGGCACAATTGAGAGGCAGAAAGAATCAAACTTTATTAGCTTTGAAATTGAAGTTATATTTTAGAGCATAAAAGGACATAATGTACACTTTTTTCCACGATGAACTAGGTTTGATTCCTTTTCGGTTTATATAATCACATGCGTAGTATTTAGTGCTTTTTCTGAATACAAAGTCATTAGAATCTCTCTCCCTCTCTCTCGTTATTAATCAGTAGTTTTAAGTTATTTATATTTTAGGTTTTTTTATTATTGACATCTTTATTGATCTGCAATTGACGAATGAATGATTGTATAGATTACCTGTACATGTAATATGGGATACATTTAAATGAAATTCTTTTGACGTAATGTATAGGAATGGGTATTGCCAACAATTTTGTATCGCGATATATCACGATTCCCTCCCCCCCCCCCCACACACACACACATACACACAAACAAATATCATCATAATGTGATATTTTTACGAGCAATTTTTACAGTGATTTTAAATGAACATTCATATTTTTGCCGCAAAAGTATGCTAGAAAAACATAACTTCACTTTTTTTTTCATTTTTTATTCACATAATATCAAGCATTTTGGATGCTAGGATGCCGTTCTTTTACTGTTTTCAACATTTTTGACACTTTCTGTAAATGTAATTTGAAAGATTGAACAAATAAATGAATAATTTCTGGAACTTTTAACTAGGTATCTAAATACCGATATTTTAGTCTCCGTATCATGATACGTAACTATCACACAATTAAGAATTACGATATACCGGTATACCGAAAAATCGCACATCATTAGTAATGTAAAAATCATTTAACATATATCTAGAAGTACATCGCACTGGTGCACGGAACATGAAAAGGGCTGCATTGTCACAGGTGCTGGACGTTGACAAAAATACGCAACAGTCAAATGACGTCATATTTAAAACCGTTTGATAATAAATCGCTAGCGTCCAACAAAGTATGTAAATTCCACATAATAAAGTGGATACATACAGATTATCTATTTCATTGATTTAATTACTCTTCATTTTTCTTTTATTTCATTTTTTGTAAAATTCCTTTATTTATTTTTGTGTGAATACGCTCTTTGAAAAATCTTAAGCAATATGTTTAAGAACTTAAGATATTAAAGACCATGCTTAACTTAAGCATAAACTGAGCAAGCATATACTTAAGAGTTGAAAAGTTTTATGCAACATTCTACGCAAGATGCTAAGTAAAATTCCAATCTGCTAAGCAGGAAAAAAGTACTTAAGTATATGCTTAACTTAACTTAAGAATTTTTATGCATACAAACCTTGATCTCCAAAAACTACATAGATATTGTCAGTCAGAAACTCAAGCATCTTTTTAATATCAACTTCAAAATATGATCAGAGTGTTTTTAATCAAATAATTTGCATATTACCGATGACAAGACATCGAAATCTTCCAGTTCCATTTTTATTGAAAAAAAGCAGCTGTCCATGATATAAAAAAAATCCGGATTTTTTGTTTATCCTAGGGAATAATTGTATCAAGTATTGGAAAGTCGTACGTTTTGGTACTATTAATTTAAGTAAAATTTTGTGATTGCAAATTTTCTAAAAGTTCCTTGAGTTTCTAAGTATCGTATCTCCTTCACTGCTGTTAACATTTTGGTGAAAAGTAAAGGAAGGGGCTTTGTAAATCATTCACTGTCACCCACTATGTATTTATTAAGGATAAGAAATAAGTCCATTTGAATATGAAAATATTTCTTCAAGGTTTTAATATGAGTTGAAAACCGATTATCAGTAGTTTATTTATATTTAAATGTTTTATTGTTTTCCAGAGATTACCTGCTAAAGACGAAAACAAATGCAATGCTGCCAAGAAGAAAGAAAATGTCACCAAGAACAGATTTAAAACGACATTCCCCTGTAAAAATTCTCCCTCTTTATAATGTCTTATTTTCATTTCCATTTGATTCCTCATTGAATTTTTAAATAGGAATAGTAAAGAGGGCTCCCAGAGACGATTTGTAAATGAAGTTTAACCCTCCACCCCCATTGTTCACGTTTCCTAAATTAGAAAAATAAAACAACCGTAAGTAAATATTACGTGAAATATAAAGATAATGAACAGTATTCAATCTCGAAAGTCCAATGATTTGGAGCAAAGCAAACATGGACCTCAGAATTTAGAGGTTTGATCAGGTGCTATGGAGGAGTGAGCATCCCTGACGACCGGTCACACCCGCCGTGTGCTCCTTGTCATGATCGAAAAAAAAGGGAAAAATCCGTAGACAGTTCAATGTAAAAGTAATGGCCTAACATTAAGTATGAAAAACACCAGTCAGCATGCTCTTGCGTATCGAATCAACTGAGGTACATAAACCCCATATGCAGGCGATAAGGGTATATTGCTAATAAGTAAGGGAAGCTGACGATTGAAAAGTTGAAGTGATCACCTTTTTCATAAAGCTTTGCTGTTAGGTTACCATTAACGTCTTTTTCTAGTTAAATATCTTAATATGAAACAGATGTGTCAGAATCTGTGAGAAATATGAAGGAAAGTAGCTATTGTTAATTGATAATACGTCGTCGATAGAACGAAATGTCGAGTTGAAGGCCACAGCCAGTGGGGTTTTTTTCTCATGAAGTTTTTGAATAAATTCTGCTTCATATGAATACAAAAATAGGTCTGCTAATTCTGCTTCATATGAATACGAAAATAGGTCTGCTTATAACGGGCGCAATTGGTACCCATGGGAATTCCAACAGATTGTTGGAAGACTTGATCTCCAAAAACTACATAGACATTGTCAATCAGAAACTCAAGCATCATTTTAATATCAACTTCAGAGTACTTGTGAGTACAATCAGAATGCTTTTTAACAAAATAATTTTGTAAATGACCAATGACAAGGTTAAGTATATTCACGAGTTCCATTTTTTATTGAAAAATCAACTGTCTATGATGTCAAAAAACCTGGACTTCAATTTATCGTGGGGGAATGTTGTATAAGGTGTTGAAAAATCGTTGGTTTTGATGTTATTGATTTTAGTAAAATTTTGTGATTTCAAGTTTCTAAAAGTTCTTTGGAGTTTTAAGTATCCACATCTGATTTACACAACATTTCGAATATACTGTTGTACAGTACTCCTGAAGTTCCTCCTTCATTAAAGTAAATTGAATATCCAATAGTTCCTTTTTTCGAAGAAAAGAAATAAACGGTATTTGTGGTTTATATAGCATGGTTTAATGTCTTAATTTTTCAAAATTATAAATACTTAAATTTCCTTTATATTATTTTTTTCTTTTGAACAAACGGACCTGCTGGTTCTTAAAAAAAATACGCAAGTGATTTAAGGCTAGGTATAGGCGTTTCTATGCAAATGAGGTAATAAAAATGCTAAAAGAGGTATATTTATTATACAGAGAAAGCTTAAATTCATTTTCTTATACATACTTAGTTCCCAAGGCATGTTATCACTAATGCACATTATGACGTCATATTATGACGTCATTGCTCTTTAGTACTGAAAGAAATAAAACATCTCAACAAACGGCTTTGGCGCAAGGGCATACCCTATTTAATTTTAAGGAAATAATGTATTATTCTACGAAGAATGTTCTGAAGATTAATAAAAGTGCTGCACAAATCCTATGCACTTTCTCGTTTGATAAAAATTACCCCATTTCAACTCGAAACGTTACAAATAGTAACTAAACAGTTACTCTGTTGACAATTGTGCAGCAATATCACAAATCCTTGGAATATTCTGCTTCTAATTAGATCCTATTTCTGTAAAAAATAAATAGGGTATGCCCTTGCGCCGAAGCTTTTTTGTTGATGTTCTTTATAACTTTGTGTAGTAGAGAGCAATGACGTCATAATATGACGTCATAATGTGCACTGGCTATCACTTGTCGCAGGTACCAACCTTACATTAGAAACAAAGTTTTAACCTTTTCTGTATAAAAAGTAGAGCCCTTATGCGTTAAAATTAGTACATTTTCATAGAAACGTCTATACTTAGCCTTAACTCACTTGCGTATCCAACAGTTTGTGCTAATGCCGGGAATATGATTTATTTTCTTTACTTTTACATTTTCGTCTATGTATTTTCCTGTCTTTTCTTATTTAGATAATCATTTCAAGATAATTTTACCGTTCACGGTAGCTCAGTCGGTAGAGCGCTCGCTTCGTGATCGGGAGGTCGTGAGTTCGAATCTCGGCCGCGACAGACCTAAGTCGATAAAAAAAATAGGTAGCAACTGTTCCTTCGCCATGCGCTCGGCACTTTGAAGTGAAAGTTGCGGGTCTTTCGGATGAGACCTTAAAAACCGAGGCCCCGTGTCACGGCAGGCGTTGGCACGATAAAGATCCCTCACTGCTCAATGGCCCTGAGTGCCGAATAAAGGTCAAAATTTGAAGCCCTTCACCGGTATATGGTGACGTCTCTGTATGAGTGAAAAATTCTCGAATGGGACGTAAAACAATATACAATCAACCAATCAAGATAATTTAAAATGTAACTATTTCTTAAATAACGAGAGCACATACAATGTATTAGTAAAAGAATCTAACCAATGCTGTAAACTTGCTATAAAAGTATTATTTTAATGTTTTAGATGATCATTCGAGAGTAATTCTTGAAGAGAAATGGGATGGACATGATAATGATTACATCAACGCAAGTTATATAAAGGTAAGTTTTTCTAATTTCTCTTTAGGCAAATATATAGTATTTTAAATGCAGGTAAGAAAATGACTATATTTTACACTCATCTTTTCAGGATTGTGATGGGGAAAGGCGCTTCATAGCAGCACAAGGTGATTAACTTTACCCTTATCATGATAATTATTTGCGGTTCTCACTGCCATTCCATCCAGTTCATATAAGTAATTAATAATCAGTAAAAAAGATAGCAATTCTTATAACATTGCAGTCTAAAAGTTTACCTGTGGCAGTCCGATATTAGAGAGCAGTCTGCAGTTGATATTAAGGACATACGCAACGTACCTTACCTACTGATAATTTTTCAAGATATTCTTAATATAAGATTGTAGCGCCATAAAATGTTCGTAGACAAAAAATCAGCAGGCATTACCAGGGGTTTTGACAAGATATCATTGATGAAAATTCTTGTATAATTCAGAGAGAAATATACAAAAATTACTAAACATATATTCTAGACGTTTTGTCTATCCAAACGTGTTTTAGAGGAAGTGTACAGCACCATATATAGACATTAAAATGTAGCACATAGTTCCTTTAAGTATTGGAACTCTTTAACTCCAGGGAAAAAGACAATAAAGTTCAAACTTCATTGCGTATGTCCTTAAGTGAAATATCAGACTGTCTCAGTACTGATATCCTTCAAAATCGGACCAAAAAATCTTATTTTTAAGCAAATAGCTAAATGTTTGATCTTATGTGTACATAGTTATTTTAGAATAGAATTATTATTTACTGATCAAACAGAATTAGAAAATTAAAAAAATGACCTCCAATGAAAAGAATATACTGAAGTAGGATGGGATAAATTAATTCAAACGCGAGCCTCTTGTACGAGGGTTGTTCGGAAAGTTCGTGGACTTCTGTCATATCTTGTTTTTTATTTAACGTCATATTATATCCAAATTTGTTAGAAATAATTTAACAATAAATTTAAATGATTTGTATTAAAATCTTTTAAATATCTTGATTTATTTCAAACTTATTAAGAATTAAAAACTGCGAAAATTGGTTCGCTGAGCAAGTCAAAATTTATTAATTTAAAAACAATATACACTAATTGATGCCTGTAGTCATTGCCTCTGTAAAATGGCTCAAACCAAAAAAATTCTAGACGATCAAATTAAGAACTGCATGTTACATCGTTTCATATTCCAAATTATGAATTATAAGTTTCCTTCATGGAAAAGAAATCAATTTTTGAAGATTGGTAGTTCTCAATGAAAAAAGCAAAAAGATGACGGCGTAAATCATCACGGAGCAGCAGTTTACGATACAATTTACTGTTGTACTCAGGAAAACGTCAGAATAAAATCTAAAAATGTAGGAAACATGAAGTATCTCAAAATGAGGCATGCATATGTGTTTTAGTGCAAATGCCCCAGGCGGTATTTGAATGCCATGGACTTTGTATCAGACGAGAACAATCTGTGGGAAAATGGATTTTCTGTAAAAAAAAAAAAATCTAACCAATAACGTTCATTTAGTAAGGTCTTGGAAAGAGAAAGCCGCTTTACGATTGCCGATCTTGTGAAAACATAGTTAAGTGGTAAAAAAAGAAATCATTGACAAACAAAACTATGCTACTGGAAAATTTAAAAAAAAAATGAATTTCAATTGATAGAGACACGTTTTTAATGAGCAGATATTGGACAGACTGTGCTGTGTAAAATGTATAGGAAGAATATTTTGAGAACCTCATGACGCTATGTTTTTGGGGTTATATAATGTTGTTAAGTGTGCTCCGTGGTTATCAAACACGTTGATTTTAAAATGAAATATACTGATTTCTATTAATCGAATGATATAAAACTTCACACACCAACAAAATAAATATGTTTACATATAATAAAGTGCTTATTTTAAATTTCATGAAAGTAATGTAACGAAGATGGACATTGTCTGCGGACTTTTAGAACAACCCTGGTATACTAAATAACATAAAATAAACTTGCTATACTTTAAAGGATGCCTTCATTTACTGTTAAAAATTCAGATATTCTGTTATTCTGTTTTTTTATAAAGCAGGGTTGGCTGGTAAATCTGTCATTTTAATTACAGAAGAGTTCTACTTCTGGTTACATCCAATTCACATGCAATCCCTCATAAATTAATTCTCAATATCGTTATTTAGAAATACATGTACCTTTAGCATCTGCATTATCTTCTGTGATTGTTCAGTTCAAATCGAATTTCAAATCTTCATTTTCCTTTCCGTTCCCTAAAACATCATTCACTAAACTGTCTGTATCATAATCCAATTCATATTCATACGGA
Organism: Saccostrea echinata; assembly: GCF_033153115.1. Taxonomy (NCBI): domain Eukaryota; kingdom Metazoa; phylum Mollusca; class Bivalvia; order Ostreida; family Ostreidae; genus Saccostrea; species Saccostrea echinata. The sequence continues at coordinate 17,381,929 of NW_026889754.1, read as the reverse complement.
TATTTCAGCCCTCTCCATTCCAATCATTTATATTACTTCAAATACCCATAACTGTGTAGCTGATTAAAAAATACAAAGTACTTTTCATTCAAGCATGTATTCTTGAAAGAATAGCTTCAATGGTCAATAACACTTTTGTCTTTTGTTGGTATATCGTACTGTCTTAGGTAAATCAATGCAATTTTGTATGAAAAAAAATATCAGACAGTTCTCGGCCCTAACGGGCCTAACACTATCTGATATTTTTCCATGCAGAAGTGTATTCGGCATATATCCATTACTTATCACCTGTTTAACCTTTTTTGATATACTGGGCGAAAGCTGTGTGACTCTTATTCTTTCAATGTTTACTATAAGAAAAGGTTGTACTACTGCAAAAAAACAAAATATGCATTGTGCTTTATTCGCCCTTTCAAACATTACTATAGTAAACTATAATTTACTATTAATTAACTATAATGTCAAAGTACTCATACTGCTTGAAACAACACCTTTACAAAACTTTACTTGCAAAGTAAATCTCATTAAAGGTGCTACAAAAAGCAAAGTCATCTTTGTATTAACTTTACAAAAAGTAAAGGTGAAAAGGTAACCTTTACTTACATGAAAAGGTAATTTAATTTAACCTTTCACCTTTAATGCTGCATTCAAGTTTATATATATATATATATATATATATATATATATATATTTATATATATATATATATATATATATTGTGTGTGTGTGTGTTAAATCATTAATATTTTGATCTCAAAATTAATAGGTGTCTTTTAAGGTCATAAAATATTTCACATAAAATTTCAATAAAAAAGCTGATTCCAGTGGATTTTCTTATTACCTAGCTGGAAAGTTTCTTCAATAATAGGCAAAACTCTTAGGGCAAAAATAATTGAATCGGAAATTTCCTGGTAATATGCATATCTACACACTGTGTCCTAAATATCTGCAAAGTTTGACCTAATTCTGAGCAGCGGTTTAAGAGGAGTTACACTGACAAACTTTTCATCTCTATATTCAAGATATGGCCAAAAATCTACGTTGAAAAGTGCTGAAATTCCCAGAAAAATGATGGAATCGGAATTTCCTGGTAATATGCACATCTACACAATTTGTCCTGAATATCTGCAAAGTTTGACCAAATTCTGTGCAGGTGTTTAAGAGGAGTTGCGCTGACAAACTGTTCATCTCTATATTCAAGATATGGCCAAAAATCTAAGTTGAAAAGTGCTGAAATTCCCAGAAAAAGAATGGAATCGGAATTTCCTGGGAATATGCACATCTACACATTGTGTCCTAAATATCTGCAAAGTTTGACCAAATTCTGTGCAGCGGTTTATAAGGAGTTGCACTGACAATCTGTTCATCTCTATATTCAAGATATGGCCAAAAATCTAAGTTGAAAAGTGCTGAAATTCCCAGAAAAAGAATGGAATAGGAATTTCCTGGGAATATGCAGATCTACGCATTGTGTCCTAAATATGTGCAAAGTTTGACCAAATTCTGCGCAGCGGTTTATGAGGAGTTGCGCTGACAAAAAAAAACAAGACTGACACACTGACTGACTGACGGACGGGTCAAAAACATTATACCCCCCGCAACTTGTTGCGTGGGGTATAATTAAACTTGTGCAAAAACTCTCTCGCTAAATAACTTTCATTTTTATAAATGCTTGAATGTTCATCTATAAATATTCATATTTTCTAGTCAGTGTATATATTCTTGATCACGATGGCATCCATATTTGATTCCCCTCTCTGTCATCTTTTCTTGGTCACCAATTAATTCAACAGTAGGATGGATACTCAGATCTCTCGGGTGTTGGACAAAATGAGTGCTAATAATAAAATTAATCTTTGAAATTATAGATAATAACATTCAAATTATTTATACAGAGAACATGTCACAAAACTCAGTATAGAATGTATATTTATTTTTTGTGGCGAGTATTGGCCGTGGCACAAGAAAATACAAACATTGTGGGATGCCATTTTAACTGGGCAATCCCACCAAATTCAAACTTCATGTGTGTTTCAAAGTCTAACCTTCCCGGTTTACCGCGGAGGGTCAGCACACATACAAACTGTTCAAAAGCAACACACAAACTGTTCAAATTCAAAGTCATATCTCAAACTTCAAATATCAAGCATATCAACTTCATATATCAAATCTTGTACATAATATATCAAATATCTCAAACTTCATAGATCAAACATCTCAAACTTCAAATATCAAACTTTTTCATATTTCGGACTTGTACTATATATTACTATGGTGGCATATTTATGCCATCCACATAATTTTTTGTCAACATAGCATATCATGTCAAGTCAAGATAACTATCTCGCCAAGTCATGATAACTTTCTGGTTTGTCGACAAATACCTACTTTTCATCTTGTCCAGTCAAGATAAGCTATCGTATTTTTGCGATAGCTATTTTATTCATGATGCAAGATAAGTTGTCTCGTCATGTCAAGATAGCTATCGCAACAAATGTGATAGCTTATCTTGACTGGACAAGATATAAAGTTGGTATTTGTCGACAAACCAGAAAGTTATCATAACTTGGCGAGATAGTTATCTTGACTTGACATTATATGCTATGTTGACAAAAAATTATGTGGATGGCATAACTATGCCACCATATATTACAGCTCTAAAGTATATATCACTGTCACCAAGAGTAAGCTTATTAGCTTAGTTTACACTAGCATTAGCATATCAACAAGGTGACAGTTCAGTACAAGTTTCACACAAATATTCAGTTATCAGTTGACTTAGGAGTGCCACGACAATTTCCTTTAAAGTTCAAACTATTAATCCATTAATCGATTGTTTGCTACTGATTCAGTTTATTAACGATGGTAAATTTGGTCTGAGTTTGCAACACTATTATGTTAGCATACTGCACAGACACAGTTGAATGCACGTTCCGCACAAACGTTTTAGCTGGCAACGATCTTGATGCGGCAAATTCTTCACTTTAACTTTTCATTTAGAAAGCACCAGGATGATTTTCTGTATAGCTATAAGGTATTCATCTCGGGCGTCAAGATCACAGCTGTTTCACTGCAAAATAAAGCAAAAACCAAGCAGCAGATAATCCTAACTTACTATAAGAAAACAGAAAATTCTAATAAAGATGGTGGGAGGGAGGGTTTTTAAAATTACAAAGCAAAAATTAGATGTATTCTTTGCCAGCATTTGTTATGCGTCTATACCTTTGAAAGATTCAGCAGAAAGGAATGTGAAGAACAAACCCGACCCTTTATATAGACAACACTTGCTGAATCATCCAAGCCCGACTCTTAAAAGCCAACGTACAAGGGACCTATATACTAGTATATAGGTCCCTGCAAATATACCTTTCTCGTAAAATAAAGGCATCTATTTTGTATACACAAATAGATGCTATTATTTATACAGAGAAAATGTCACAAAACTCAGTATAGAATGTATTGGCCGTGGCACAAGGAAATACAAACATAGTGGAATGCCATTTCAACTGGGCAATCCCATCAAATTCAAACTTCATGTGTGTTTCAAAGTCTAACCGTCCTGGGTTTACCGCGGAGGGTCAGCACACATACAAACTGTTCAAAAGCAACACACAAACTGTTCAAAATCAAAGTCATATCTCAAACTTCAAATATCAAATATATATTACAGCTCTAAAGTATATATCACTGTCACCAAGAGTAAGCTTATTAGCTTAGTTTACACTAGCATTAGCATATCAACAAGGTGACAGTTCAGTACAGGTTTCACACAAATATTCAGTTATCAGTTGACTTGGTGTGCGCAGACGCCACATGGCTGCAAGCTGGCACAGATTGCAGTCACTCCACATATTGGGGGAAGCAAAACAAGTCAACTGTTCCACGACCAATACTGCCCAAGACCCCACTCCCCGCTGGGTACTTACACACATCTTGATGTATGGATATGTTAATCCTTCAGCAGACTTGGAATAATTTTTTATTTCCCTCTATTAAGAAAGGTGCTATAACACATAAAGTAATAAAAACTTGCCAATGAAATATGTGGAGCAGAGCAAACGTGCACAGACCTCTAAAACATGGAGGTGGGATCAGGTGCCATGGAGGAGTGAGCATCCTCTGCCGACCGGTCACACCCGCCGTGTGCTTCTTGTCATAACTGGGAAATAACGGAAAAATCCATCGATAATTCAGTGTGTAAATAATGCTCTAACAACTACCAGGAAGTATGAAAAACATCAGTCAGCATTTGACTTAGTGACAGATTTTATTTGCTGACAAGGTCTTTGTATCGAGCTTGGAACTTACGAAATGATGACTTTAAACGAGACTTGATATTGTGATATAATATAATATAATATATATATATATATATATATATATATATATATATATATATATATATATATATCAATGCCTAATAAAGCTTTGGTCTTGTAGAAAGAAACTTCCCTACTATCCTGATTTACAAATATATATGCCACCTCGCAATGCATTTACATAAAGTTTACCATTGCTTGTTAATTTTGTTTTGAATTGTCTATTAGCCAAGGCAAGTTTTATATACATGGTTGTAATTCATCAAAACAAATATCTGGAGATTTATAACCAAATAGGGGGAGTTTCATTAATTATCATTACATATAGCATAATTCTCAATCCATGAAAATTGCTAGGAAAGCCAATGCATATGCTGCTATTTGTTGAACCAAGTTTCATGTCACCGAAGGTGACACATTCACTCTCTAATTAGCAAATTTAATCAGAGCTATTTGAAATCCTTAATCACATTTCAAAAACTCCAGTTTCAAGGTTGAATCTTACTATATTCCTATATATACTCAAATATTTAGTTTCTTGGGAGATTCCCAACCCGAATGTGGATTACACGTGCAATTATAAGAATATATCACACAACTTAGTGATGGTTACCAATTGTTGTAGAACTGTCAATTATAATGATATTTTGAAAACATATACTGGTCTTATAATGATATTCCTAGAAAAAGATACATTACCTGATACATGTAACAAGTTTATTCAAATTTATACTTACCAATAACCAGTTTAGCTGCAATGAAGATATCTGGCACTTTGACGGTGCCTATTTGAACCTGTGATTTTTGGCTGCAATTTTATTACAAATGTTTGCAATACTAGTATACTTAACTAATCTTATTTATGTTCTAATTCCTTTATCTCTGATAAAGAGTCTTTCATTAACATTATTAATGCCTGTGACACATGTATGTGCGTCGATCAGAACTCTATACAGCTCTGCATGACCATATTGTTCCAGTGTAGTACAAAATGCATACCTAAGTATGAAATTCTTTTAGGTATAGATATTTGATTATTAATGACACCAATTGGAGATATATTTTCATATGCAATGAGCCTGAATATAACTAGTACTGCTATCAATATGGACTTGATCCAAAAAGAAATTATACTTTTCTGGGCTTCTGATTAAAAACAAAACCAAACTCATTAAAATGTAAACCAAATGCACATCCTGAAGTCTTAGAATCAGCATTATATACATGTACAAAATTACTAAATATAAGCACCCTACTAGGAGTTTTCAGATCCAAACACCTTAAAATGTAAGCCCAATGCCCGAAGTCAAACAATCAGCATTATCTGTGTAAAATTACAAAATTTAAGCATCCTTCTAGGGCTCTTCTGAGAAACAATTGCTACATTATTAAGAATATAAGTTACATGTACTTGACAAGGTCTTTCTTTTGGTCACTTCTGATGTCTAAAGACAACTAAATATAGTTAAAATAAGACCATATATTCATTTTGCAACATACAATCTGATGAATGTTCTACAAGTTTTAATTGCTTTACAGTAGTAATTGTAATTTTAACTTTGGTATTTGGAATACTGATATCTTAAATTACATGGTTACTTCAGCTTGACAACTACTCCTCAAGCATTCTACCCTTAACATCTCAAATATCCGACATCTCATTGAAAGTTATTTCTTGTCCCATAAGTTCAAGACAATGAGATTTGACTGTGTTGACTTTTTTGATTTAATAATTGGTCATTAAGATATACAAGTATTCATTAATAAGTGATCACAAAAACATTCTTGTACAAGATGTTGCAATTTCCAACCTTTGATTTGGAGTTTACAGGATCATAACATAGATATCCTAATTCCAGTAATAGAAATTGGATGTTTATATAAAAATATTTTGCATTTTCCTTTTTATTCAGACTTAATTAATATGAGATTGATAAATTACGTGGTTAACCAATGATAAATCCCCCCTTTTTGTATTATAAGATCATTTCATTTCCAATTTTAATAGCTAGCAAATAGAATCCTAAATGAGAGCACCTAAAGATACGAGACTTGAGAAAGGCCCTTTCTAGAGGTTTACTGCTCCCACACCCTACACAATTATGATCCCCCTGTTTCAAGTCATATATATATTGAGTTGGAAGCTGTGTAGATCTGTAATAACTTATGATATGCAACTGATCTTATGACTTACCTATATATCAGAGCCTCCTTTTCACAACATTAGTCTAAAATGTCATGAATACAAAGCACTGAACGCTAGGAAAGCTCTGGAGCATTTAAATAAATATAACAATACTCTTCTCTGGGCAAGATAGGTGGTTTCATTTTCCCCTTTTATTTAAATTCATCACATACTAGAGATTTTTTTTATAATCTAGTGCTCTAACTTTAATTACAAATTCTTTCATGAAACAAGAATTTAAGGGCTTTCTTTGGTTCTGATGCTTTCATAAATTAATTGTTTCTCCAAACAAATCATTGTTTAGTCTGAGCCCTGTTGTAAGTAGTGCCTAATAGTTGGATTCGAAATATTCACCAAGTTCTACTTTTACAATTACACAGAACATTGTATCTGTTATATTACATAGTACCTGAATTTATGCAAAAACTAAATTTAATCCTCTCACAAATAGAAACCTAATATAAATGTATAATAGGTCCAGAACATTCTACTAATATAACCGGACATATGGCAAAGTTAAGGCTGCTGTACAATGTGACCTAACAATAGCATCTATGCACAATCTATTGAATTATTTTGACCCTAGTTTTGAACAATTCCAGGCAAATGCAAGTCTTTTGTCCTTATTTTGAGAGAATTCTATGGTAAAATTATAAGATGATTTGAATGTATTTTTTGAAAGATTATTTATTGTAACATAATTTTGTAGGATTTACTGGTAGTTATATTTAAATATATTTTGTTCTCAGCTTGACTTTTTGGTACTTTTGTTTGAAACTTAATAGTTTTTTCCTTAGTAAACCCCTCCTTTTCTTTAGAAAATAAATAAATAAATAAATTCTACACTCTAAGTTTGAAAAGAACCACTTTAAGCAATGATTTTTAGAAGCAATATCTATACACTGTATTAGCAGACTATTGCTTATATTTTGGTCTCATTCTACAATGGCAAAGATTAATCTATTTAACACATTCAACTGATTTATGTATTTCAAAGGTTGTGGATGTACCTGATATATTGGATTGTGATGATACATATATTTAATGCCTGGTTTTCCAACTGGTTCACAGATTATTTGCTATTCTTTTCTTTGAATTATATTTAGGCCAATCCTCACTGTGTCCACAAAAAAGGTCCGACCGAGTTTCCATATTATTGTTCCCCTATTCTGGGTTTGCATTTTCCGATTTCGACGCAGTATGAAACGGGACAATAATTAATGTTGATAATCAATATTTGATTATTTAATAACAATACAAGGGTAAATTAATTATTTTTTGGCATAACCGCGTCTGCTTCGTAAACATTTTGAATCCAACATCATCCGCCTTATTTAATTAACATCAACAGTAATAAAAGCTTTAAAATGGTTGAAAAACAATTCATAAATGGAACAATTATACGATTTTTTAAAATTACAAAGCAAAAATTAGATGTATTCTTTGCCAGCATTTGTTATGTGTCCTTACCTTTGAAAGGTTCAGCAGAAAGGATTGTGAAGAACAAACCCCACCCTTTATAAAGACACCACTTGCTGTATCATCCAAGCCCGACTCTTAAAAGCCAACGTACAAGAGACCTATATACTAGTATATAGGTCCCTGCAAATATACTTTTCTCGTAAAATAAAGGCATCTATTCTGTATACACAAATAGATGCTATTATTTTTAATATGAGGTTTAATATGACATTATCTTGCCATTCGAAAGACTGACTATTAGCAACATTAATTAAAAAATAATTAAATATAATTCCGATTCAATTAAAGTTTTATTTTCATGGAGAAAGAAAATATAGAATAAAACTCGTGTGATTTAGCAAACTACCTGCTCCATCAACTTCACTTAACATTTTTCGGATTTTTTCCCTCACATTTTTCTTATTTTTCATAAGAATTTTCTTCAAGTAAATCAGAAATAACAATATTGCATTTGCAGTAAAAAAATGTTGTAAATTAAAATTTGGAGATACACTCCCCCCATAAAAAAAGAATATACACTGCTTTGTTGTGATGCCCCAGTCTATGGAACTAACTACTTTTAAAATGATGATGATATATATATATATATATATATATATATATATATATATATATATATATATATATATATATATATATATATATATATATATATATAAACAAGTGAAAAATTTGAAACTTTGCTTTAATCAAGTGCAAACTTTGATTCTTAGATTCACTGTCGTGTAAACTTTGATACTATGATAAAAAAAATTATAGTGAAAACTTGATAAAATATAATGCAGAGTTTGAAATTCTGATTCACTATATTGGAAATTTTGATACTTTGATTTACAATTATTTGTAGTATTAACTTGGAAACTTTATTTTCTATAGTAAACAGTTTGAAACTTTGATTAATTATGGGGAAATTTTTATACTTTGTTTTACTATTGCTAACTATAGTGAACTTTAGTTTACTATAGTTAACTATAGTAATTCTTTGTTAGGACATAAACTGTTTTAAACTGCACTTTTGTCGTAAAATGCTTGAGTTCAATTTTTCTAATAAAAGAAATATTCTATGAAATTTATTGAATGTTGTGAAATTATTCTAGTTTGTTTTTCATGCAGGTCCACAAAAAAATACATTGAAAGATTTTTGGAGAATGATTTGGCAAGAGAATATTGGTTGCATTATCATGTTGACAAATCTTGTTGAGAATGGAAAGGTATACTGTGATTATTTTGCTATTTTTGCAATCACTTTCTTCTTTGTCAAACACTTAGCATTTGCCTTAAATATGTTATGTTTCAGAATAAGTGCGCGAAATATTGGCCAGATAGAAATCAACCAATGGTGTCTGGTCCATGTAAAGTGTGTCTTTTGGAAGAAACTACGTATGCTTTCTATACGATTCGACAATTCTCAATCCAGAGAAAAAAAGTAAGTCTTTACATAAAAGCTACATCATTTCTACAAATTTGACAATGAATTGCTTTAAGTAAACAAAAATACATTTGGTTAATAATAATTTGGTAAATATTCATTAAAACAGGATCTGAATAAATTTATACTTATATGATATTGAACATCACACAAATCAAATCTGTTCTTCGTAATTTTTCTAGTTTTTCATGTAATTTCAATATACAGTTAAACGTATTTTCCCTATTTTTTTTCATGTATTTTTAATGTACAGTTAAACGTGTCTAATCCGGACTGTGTGTATTTAGATATTTTGCCTATAGCAATGAAAACTTTTTTATTGCTTTTAGATCATTCAATTATTTAAAACAAGGTTACCTCAAAGCGGAATATCCTTTCGCAAAATAGCACGTACACCTTGATGTAAATGATTAATTTCGTAACCAACACACACACTCACTCCCCACACACTCGTTACTATCTTACTTTATCCTATTTAACTTTGTTGCGAGTTGATAATTATTTGTCTCTGTTGTATTTATAGTCGGAGGAAGTAAGAACAATCAATCAGTTTCATTACACAGTTTGGCCAGACCATGGCACTCCTGGTGAAATTGAACTGAACCAATTCCACAGAACTGTGACAAAGAGATATCAACCAGGTCCACCGTTATTAGTTCACTGTAGGTAAGTGAATTTGGTCTGTTCCACAGATCTGTGACCAAATGATATCAACCAGGATCCTCAGTTATTAATTGATGTGGGTAAGTTAATGGATATAGTAGGTAAGTGGAAAAAAAATTTCACACAACATCCCTTTTGTAAAATATGTAAAAACTGAATAATACTATAATTCCAAAAGCTTTTGAATTGCTTTCTAATATGGAAATTGTCAAAATTAATGTTATTAGTCTCTTAAGTAAGTTCCAGATAGTGCGGTATTTTTAAAATATACTTTTAATTTCACGTTTTGACAATTTTTGACAAATTTTGATTCTTTTTGAAAATTTCGCAGTGCCGGAGTGGGGAGAACGGGGACATATATTGGTCTGAATGTATTACTTCAACAAGGTAGAGAAACGGGGTGGATCAACGTTTTTGAGTTTGTGAAGCAAATGAGAGAGGATCGTATGACCATGGTTCAAACAGTTGTAAGATTATCTGATTTTCTTATGAGTATATTATATTAAAACGAGAGGCCCAAGGGCCTTAACGCTCACCTGAGTATAATACAACAATTTAGAGAATCCACAGAGTATAAAATGAACTGAAATGTGAACCTTTGTTGCCCAAAAGAAAGATAACAAAATAATTAGTGAAGTATTCATTAACAGTTCATAAATTAGGTTCTTTTCTCTTCCCCATTTATCACTCTCACCATACAGTATATTAACAAACTATCAGTGCTTTTGTACTATTTTAATTCCTTGTTGATATCTCTTACATTGGCCTGTCTTGGTCTTTGATGAACATTTAATAAGACAAGTTATTTTTGTCTCATTTTTATTTATCTTTTACTTACAAGTCTACCTGATCATTAAAACTATGAAAGTACTTTCTGTATTAAACAATAAAAATTCTTGCAGAATTCTCCTATGCTATTAACCTTTCAAGTACATTATTTACAGTGATTAATTATCAAAAGTAAATGGCAAAGGGGAATAACTCCTTTCAGTAGAATACAAATTAATAGAGCCCTGACAAGGACCAGAACACTTTACCAAATGGTCCAGATGTTCAAAGATCTGGTAAAAAATACCCTTCCTTATTAAAACTTTTACTCTTTTTGCCTCTGATATGCCCAGGTGCAGAGACGATTTGCATTTTAATACTACAGATTCACTATATTTACTATATTATTAATAGAGCTCCCCCCCCCCCTCCCCACCAAGAAAAACCAGACCCTCTCACCCTGGGACCAGAAGCTTGCTCATCATAAGTAATTACTTTGTTTATCTGCTTAACACTAAGAAGCATACAGTATTATTTAAGAGAATTAATGCATTTTCACTATATTATCAAGAGCCCCACCCATACACCAGGACATCTGACCCAGGGGTCATGCAATTCACTACTCTGAAAGAAGCACTCTTGCTCATAATAACTATACACTTAGCTTCTTTGCTTTTTAACCAGAATATTTTCAAAGAAATTTAGCTTTTTCACTATATAATCAATAGAGCCCCCCCCCCCCTTTTCACCAGAACCCTTGACCCTAGGGCCATGAAATTCACAAATTTGGAAGAGGCATCCATGCGTATCATAACAATGTACTTAGTTTGTTTAAATAATACCCAGGGGCAGTGAAGAAGATTTTCAAAGAAATAATTCACCTTCACTATAGGATCTATATAGCCCCATCCTAGCACCAGAACCCCTGTCCCTGGGGCCATGAATTTCACAATTTTGAAAGAGGCATCCTTGCTTATCATAACAATGTACTTAGTTTGTTTAAATTATACCCAGGAGCAGAGAAGAAGACTTTTAAAGCTTTAATGCATTTTCACTATATAATAAAATAAAGCCCGGCCCTAATATCAGAACCCCTGATCCAGGGGCCATGAAATTTGCAATTTCGGAAGAGGCATCCTTGCTCATCATAACTATGTATTTAATTTGTTTTAATAATACCCAGGAGTAGAGAAGAAGATTTTCAAAGAAATAATGCACTTTCACTATATGATCTATAGAGCCCCCCCCCCCTTTTCACCAGAACCCTTGACCCTGGGGCCATGAAATTCACAATTTTGGTAGAGTCACCCTTGCTTATCATAACTATGTATTCAATCTGTTCCAATAATACCCAGGAGTAGAGAAGAAGACTTTCAAAGAAAAAATGCACTTTCACTATATGATCTATATACCCCCGCCCTAGCACCAGAACCCCTGACCCTGGGGCCATGAATTTCACAATTTTGGTACATTCACCCTTGCTTATCATAACTATGTATTCAATTTGTTTCAATAATACTCAGGAGTAGAGAAGAAGATTTTCAAAGAAATAATGCACTTTCACTATATGATCTATATAGCCCCGCCCTAGCACCAGAACCACTGACCCTGAGGCCATGAATTTCACGATTTTAGTAGAGGGCTCAATGCTTATTACAATCATGCCAACAGTTTGACTGCTTGATGTCTAGGAGTAAAGAAGAAGAATTTTAAAGATTGCATTAATTTTGGTGGTTTTAGCCCCACCTCTCAGCCCCCAGGGGGGCAGGGACCATGAAATTCACAAATTTTGTTCCCCTTCACACATAGATGCCATATGCTAAAATTGGCTGAAATTGGTTCAGTGGTTTCAGAGAAGCCGAAAATATTCAAATGTTAACACACGACGGACGACGACGGACGAAAACAAATAGCAATAGGTCACCTGAGTGACTCAGGTGACCTAAAAATCAGTAATATATATTTGTCTTTAAACATATCCCAACCTTATCACCTTAAAACAATAAGAAAGTTCTATTTTCTTTCTTTCTTTTTTTTTTTTTTTTGGTTAATCTTCATAAATTTCAGGAGCAGTACGTGTTCCTACATAAGGCGCTACTCTGTGGATTTCAAGAAAAAGGAGTCAAACTGTCTGAACGTGACTTTCAAACAAAAGTACTCACTTTGCTGAATGATACTTCACCTTTTAATCAACAAACTTTAGCAAATGAGTTTCAGGTAAGTGAAAATATACCGACCAGCAGAACAAGTACTCTGTACGAGTATATACATGTATACAAGTACATATTTCAGTGTTTAATATGGCTTGCCTTATCTGATTCCGCGGTACTTTTCCTGCACTTATTCAAAATAGTACAAAATTAATTTACCTGTATGTTATGAATGAAAGCATCAACAAAGCAAATCTATGACTGCATTAATTAGTCCTTACCTACAATTGCAATAGTTTAAAAATGCATCAAGACATTACACACAGAAAATATCCTGATTAAAGTCATGAAGTCATGAATAATGGCTTTCGTGTAACTTTTTTTGTAAAGAAAGCCATATTTATTAAAGAATGCATTTTTTTCTAGTTTGTATCTGTTTTCAAAACCGTTGACGATAATGGATCTAAGGAAGATGCAAAGAAACTTGAGAATATGGCTAAAAATGTGGATATGGACATTTTACCAGGTACCCACTGTTTCTTTGTTTAGTGTATTTGTTTGTTTTGTAATATGTCTCTATGTAATGATCCATGCATATTCTTTTCTTCAGTAACAAAATACCGACCCTACCTTACAACATATGTTAAGGGAAGAAATGACTATATAAATGCAGTCATAGCTCCGGTATGTACCCTTTATAATTTTTTTGTTCAAAAGCAGGGTTTGTGTGTCTGTTTCGTGAGCGGGGCTGTGGTGTTCGTCTATTCCCGTAAACATGTTAAGTAAAAAGAACAGTAAAGGAGAGAGGTTTATTCTGTAATTTTTTAAATATATTTCAGACATTTACAAACCAAAATGGATTTATTATGACACAAAAACCTTTACTGGATACAGAGGTCGATCTGTGGCGATTGTGTATGGACCACGGAGTAACAGCAATAGTTGTTCTAAATGACACTGACGAAGTATGTTAATTTCGCCTTATTTGGGATGTCATTACCATTTTTATCATTGAACATTTTCTTTTTTTATAGAAAGTCCTACCTCAGTTTACATCCTTAGTATATGTTTTTATTTAGTTTTACAAATATTAATGAAATAATTCTAATATAGTAATCTTTACTGAACTCTTTTTTCCAATCCTGTTCCTAAAGTCTATTATTATATATTTCCTTAATTCAAAGGGAAACAACTGGTTGCCTAACAGAGGAGAAACACGACACTCTCAGCCCTTTACCATAACGGCAAAAGATACCGGAAGTGACATCAATGGCGTTCTACAAGATAGATTGCTGATTACAATCAGCGTAAGACGGTAGCTCGTATCTTTGTAATGGCAAGATTTCCGAGTTTCTAATGAAAACGAATGAATACAACCTTTGACATACACTGCATTTAGAATACATTTTTATTTTTTTTATTTTTCATAAACTAATAAGGGTCAAAAAGCGCATGTTGACATCTACCAAACATCATCTGGCAATGACGAGGCTCTTGTAAAATGTGCAAAAATGCTACTTGAGAAAGAAAATGCATCAACTTCAACTTCTCTTGTCGTTAGCAAGTAAGAAGATATACAACAATAAAAATCCATATTTAAAAAAACATAAAATTTCTCTTGAGTTGAATTCTATTATTTCTGTTATGTGCTAAAACGTCGGGAATATAAAACACACAGCACGCTTGAAAAAAAAATCATATCTAATCAAAAACATGGAGTATCTTGTAAATAACTTTGTTCTTCATAAGAAAATTTATTTCCTTTCTCGTTACACATTTTAAAAAAAAACTTAAACAAGATAGTATTTCCATGAATAGGAAACCAACATATAAGTGTCTTTACGGTAACGTGAGACCTTTTTTAATTTTCTTTTGATTAATTTGAAACAAAATGGAACACTGAATATTATGGGTATTACGTAAGAAATGAATGTGCAACATCCATTTCTTCAATTAAAAACGTTTCGATACAAGGTCAGAGATACGTACAAAAAGTGTCTGGCAAATTTAAATAAGGCTAACGAATGCATACTAACAAGACTAGGACTTTGGTATACGTATAAGATTGGACCTGCTAGAAATAATTTTGTCTTAATCGAAGTAGATCTTCATTCGCAAAATATGGCTCTTGTTTCCAATACAAAATTATTAATATATCATTTGACATGAATAGCAAAAGTTCGGGGGGGGGGGCATACTTTTAATGATGCCCTAACATACATTGCAGAGCAATTTTTTGTTGTTGTTTTTATTGTGTTTTTTTTAATGCCATGATTTGAGAAATATGATGTTTCTTTCCCAAATAATTATTTTATTTTTACAAAGGAACGGGGCTGGTCCAGCCGGTATATTCTGTGTTTTACATAACGCCATTCAACAGCTCCGTATTGATAAAGAGGTGGATATATTTACAAGAGTCCGCCAGATGCAGACTAGGAGACCAGAAGTCATCACAACGCTTGTGAGTGTAGAAAGAGGAAATAGATGTTCATGTTTTCAATTGATTTCGTCGCCCGCGTGGCGCAGTAGTTAGAGCGTCTGCTCTAGAGTCTCGGAGTAAGGAGTTGATCCTTACGTCGCGGGTTCGAATCCCACTGCGGGACGTGGAGACCGGTCATTCGGATGAGACCGTATAAACCGAGTTCCCGTGTCGCAGTAGGTGCAGGCACGAGAAAGATCCCTCACTGCTCAATGACCCTAAGTGCCGAGTATAGGTTAAAATTTGTAGCCCTCCACCGGCAACTGGTGGCGTCTCCATATGAGAGGAAAATTCTCGAGAGGGACGTTAAACAACAAACAATCATTCAACCAAATCAATTGATTTCTTATTATTAATACTAATTTAACAACGATTAATATCCAAACTCTTGTTTGATTTATGAAGTTATAAAGATTGCAAATTCTAAATGAAATTGATATAATGTGTACTTGCAGCTACTTTTCTACTTCGTCAAAAATTCTTCTTTTCCGTAAGCTGTGATATTCATGTCTTTTTCAGGAAGAATACTGGAAGTGTTACCATTTGGTTTCCCGCTCTATTTCCTCAGAAGAAATATATGTAAATTTCTGAAACCATCTCTGAGACACATTTATATACTCACATAATTATTTTTGTGTTTGAAGTTTTTCTTTTTTATAGGAGTAAATTCAAAAGACTTTGTTAGGATTTTGATTACAATGTACATCTTTTTTTTTTTGGGGGGGGGGGGGGGAGGGGGATTACGTGAGGCTTTATTCATCATATTAATGTTTACATAGTCATAATTCATTGTTTTAAATGTATGTATGCTCAGAATTTAATGTGTATGGTGCACCTAAGTGAATCTGCACTTAATCTGTGTTATTGAGGATGTTCACAAGATGAAGAAAGATTTGATCAACAACCAAAGAGATACAAACAGCAACAAATGGAGAGATACTTGTTTTATGTTTCCTGAGTGTCTGGTACGTTTGGAACAAGACATCAAGGCTTTTATCTAAATGGAATTTATTTGTTTAATTTTCATTTCTATATTATGGAAATTTCAATAAATTGACAAATCATTAGAATAGTTCGTAGTATCAAATGATTTCTGTTGTTGTTGTTATATAACATGTATAGTTACCAATAAGAATTTATCACAGATAATACCAAAAAACTATACATAGTGTATAATTTGTTTGTTCAGTGGAGCACTTGGTATGACATTGACGAAAGAAAAATATCACTTAAAAATTACATTCTCAAGGCTTCAATGTCAATAATCTTGGCTTAGCAAAGAATATCTGAATGGTTTCGAAAAGAAAAATAATATTTCACTTGGTTTAACATTTTTCGTGTTAGTATTTCATTTTTTGTCCACATTGATGATTCGAAAATGTGATCCTAAAACATCTGTAAATAAGCTTTTTATGAAAGTTGACAAATCTCCTGGTGAAAAGTCTTAATACGAAAGCCTCTCTGACCTCATAGCTCAAGAAACATTTCCAACATCTTCGCTGGCCAAGATTGCACGACGATCCGCTCAGACCGTCACCCTTGACCAGCGAAGATACATATTCAAATGAAGCCACCTAAAAAAGAAACATAATTAAATTTGCGTACTCTCTGTTTTCACCTACTAGGAACCTGCACTCACCGCGGTTGCTTTAAAGTAATCCACTAATTAACGTTAATTCCAGTACTAACAACCAGAGAAAGACATTTGATTGTGTTCAAATAATCATCTGAAGTAAGATGAAGTATCTTAAATATATTGTATTATTGGTGTGTACTTCATTGTACGTATCATTGACGGAAGAGACTCTCTCCAAAATAAACAGAGCTGCTTTATCTTTAATCTATCTGTAAATTTTTACGCACAAATATTTGATTTTTTTTCTACAGTAACCATTTACTCTGTGTCTATTTTAATTGTTTTTATTGTTTTCTTCTTGTTTTGAGAATGTGTTATGAATACAAAAAAAATCACATAACAAAACTTATCTCTGCTCTGGTGGGGTGTAGTTTCAGCAAAACCGTCTACGGTATGAATATATACAATTCTACTACGATTATTGCCGAGATCAAAGAAATGCCGCGGACATTATTCTCCAATAAATCACGAACGTCATCAAAAAATTATCAGATCAGAAACACATGTCAAATCTGTACAGTTGAAATTAATATTTCACTGTATAAGCTAATACTTATTTAGACCACATCGATGTGTCGTCTTCCGCAGTCTAAACGTGTGTATTGCCTGAAACAGCTGATAAATATCCGTTTTATAACCAAGTGGGGCTGTTCTACGGACCTCCCCACAACATTTACACTCCCGTGATTTTACTGATAAATCAATGAAATAGACAACTGGTTTTGTTATTTTTCATTCATAAAAATTAATCAATATATGTTACAAGCAAATTTATAAATAATTAAAGGATATTTTTAATCCAACAAAAGCTGAAATCGTCTGCATTTTATGCAATCGATTGACCCTCTGGTGTTAAATGGAACAGCGAAATTGCAACATGGTGACCTAATTCGTTTCTCTATAGAGAAATCGATCAACTGTATTTTAGAGCCGTTAGTAGAATAGAAATAAAGTCTTTGTTGTCATGAATGATGCAGTATAACCTCCTCGGTCTCGAAATGATGTTTGAAACATAAGAGCCTCGGCTAACGCCTCGGCTTTTATGCCATTATTTACACACTGAATTGTCGACGGATTTTCCGTTATTTCCCGATCATGACAAGGAGCACACGGCGGGTGTGACCGGTCGGCAGGGGATGCTCACTCCTCCATGGCACCTGATCCCACCTCTGATGTTTAGAGGTCCGTGTTTGCTCTGCTCCTATTTTGTATTGTTTAATGGACTTTTGAGCTTGAATACTGTTCGTTTTCTCCATATATTTCCTTAACATACCCGCGTAGAAGAACTTGACTTTCATTCTACGTCTGGCAGGAATCCAACCTATACTAATAGTTTACTTTTTAAGGTTTATTTTCTTCAAAATCACATTTCAATGTTTAATATTTTTATCATTCCAGTCAAGCAAGGTGAGTTGGATCTATCCTACCTTTTCTGGATTCCTTAACTTTATACAAATCCTTACAAACAACTGAAGGATACATTCCCAGGTCCAGTAAATGCTTTATCAAGCCCCTATATTTACTCCTTATAGAACTATTAACTGCTAAAAAGTTAAAAGTTCATACGCACTCTGCTACAGGATATTTTAGAAGTGGTGTAAATCAGATGCGGATTCTCAAAAACTCCATAAAAAAAAAAAAAAAAAAAAAAAAAAAAAAAAAAAAATAAAGAAAAATTAAAATTACCATTTTTTATTTCTAAAGTTAATAATATCAAAACGTATGAGTTTTCTACACTTTTTGCAACCATTTCTCACGATAAATCAAAAGCTAAGCTTTTTGATATTATAGACAACTGTTTCTTCAATAAAACTGGAACTGGGAAATTCTGATTGGCCATCGATAAAATTACTTTGTTAAAAATCACTCTGATTCTACGCAACAAGTACTCCAAAGTTGATATTCAAAAGATACTGGAGTTCCTCATTCACAACATTTACGTATTCTTCGGAGACCAGGTCTTCCAACAAACTGTTTGAATTTGAATGGGTACTAATTGTGCACCTTTATTTGCCGACCTACATTTATATTCCTTTAAAGAAGACTTTATTTAAAAGCTTCTACATGAGAAGAAGAAAAAATTGCCGCGGCCTTCAACTCTACTTCAGATATATGACGTTTTATCAATTAAAACTACATAGATGTAATTCCATTCATATGTCTTAGGGAACTTGAAATAATGGCACCAAGAGTTTGCCACATCTGTTTAATATATGGATGTTTACTAACTTTACACAATAAGGACCAACTAATAAAAAAATTTTTAAAACGAACGAGATGACTTCAGTTTTTCCTTCGTCAACTTTTCTTTTTTGATGTAGTAACATTCCGCTATTACCTGCACATGGTGTATGCTTATCCAAACTTATTCGATAACCAAGAACATGCTCTCAGTTTTTAAACCGAGGTAGGCTACTGAATGATTAGTTACAGAAATTTCAACATCATCCTTAAAAGTCAGCACTCCGTAAATTCTACTTTCGTTATAATGACCTTGTTAAGAAATGTAACCTATCATCGGGGATTATTTTGGTTGAAGTATTTCATACCAATTATAAGGCCTTTGTTTTCATACTAATTTTGACGACGAAATGTTCCATTTACCTGATCAATACATAGGATTCATTACGGATGTGGCCGGTCAGCAGGGGAATATCACTTCTCCTAGGCACCCAATCCCATCTCTGGAATTTCTTGGGGATCTTGTTTCATGTCCTGTTCACAATTTTGTATTGTTTATATATTTTTTTGAGATCGATCACTATTTGTTAGCTTCGCCTTTTTCATTTTATTTCGCTTTCGAAAAAAAAACCGAATAATTAAATTCGATCTGTTTTCATTTCAAAACAAGCATGCAAAACTAAAATTTACATTTCGTTGTAATGATTTAAAAGTTAATTTAATTTCACGTGGTACAATCAGCAAGCAGGTGTTTAAATTTCCCTTCAGAGTTTCTCATTTTTTAAATCACAATCACCCGAACATTACTCTACACATACAGAGAAACAACTAAGACGTTATTTACGACATGATAAAAAAGATGATTTTTTTATCCAAGCTTTGCTGGGAAATATATCGTTTGACAAATTTTCAGTTGATATGTATTTGAAAAAAATATTTCAAAATATAAGTACAGAGTATTTTCTTTCATCTTCAAGTACATATTTGACGGATATTTACTTTAATTTTCATTGCAGACTTATTTTTCAAAACACTATCACTTGAGTAGATTCTTAAATCAGACTTATTAGTTGAAACATTCATCTATTTTTCAAATCCATGACAGTCATTTCTTAAATTATATATTTCACAAATTCATGAAATAAGCCTGTGTAAGAAATTTAAAATTCATACATTCCTTTACTTTTCAAAATGAGAGTCATCTATTAAAAAAAATCACTATTTGATTTGGAGCATGTAAGGTTATCGGTGTATCGTATACGTAGAATCTTACAGCATGAAAAAAAGTAATTTCCAAAAGCCTAATTAACTCTATAGCGTTTATCGTGTTAGTCATCACTAAGAATATATTTTTCTAATGATTAGTACGTTTAAAAAATTGACCACACTTGTAAAAGAAATGTATTAGTAAAACGGTGTATAAATATACTTTTATTTCCTTTCTTGCAAATTAAAAAAAAACGCCTTTTTCCCACTACTAAAATAAATATTAAATTCATTCAAAAAAACGCAAAACAGGGAAATTGTTTAAGGGGTTTATTATTACAATCATCGTAATAATTTTTAATCGATTGTGTAATATTTTAATTTCCATTGTAGTAAGAAGATACGTGTAATTTTTTCCTCAAGAGGTCAACAAGATTTTCAAAACAAAAAATAAAACGAAATATAATTTTCATATATTATAATAAGATACAAGGAACCATTTCTCTAAGTGAGAGATCATCTTGAGTCCCTTGATCTCAGTTCTTTACAAATTAATGAACGTGTTAACATTCCGTTTTGTATGTTGAACACTAAAACATTTCAAACGAGCAAACAAGTAAAAAACCGGGAAGATTTTTTTTTCCAAAGCTTTTTTGATTTCACATCCGGTGTAGATTTTAAGTTTTGTGTGTGTGTGTGTTTATATCACAAAATATTGGTACGGATATAAGATAGTTTTCTTTGTTTATATGTATCTTTCTATGCCATTTAACCCAACTTTTAACGAGATCTACTGTGTATGTAAGGATGAGTTCAATTTAACAAGATGATGGATGAATTTCTCAAGTCCGTGTATCTTGCAGTGCTCTTCGTTGTTCCAACAGAATGCTTAGGTAATCTTTTTTTTTAAAACTCTAATGAAAATAGGAAATTATTCAAATAACACATGTGAACTTTCTCGTGCATACCTTTCACAGTTTCCAACTTCTTTCTAAAATAATATGTAGACGGTGCAACCGTTGGGACGAGCGCAGATCCTATATAATTTACATTGTCTCTTCAAACCGCACGTGACATTTGGTAGGTCTTGACTCTGACGTCACATGACGTCGTATGTAAGTTGCATTACCAAATCGAAGCCTGAACAGTGCTAGTTTTAATGAAGAATGTTTAATCTACTATTTTTGTCTGCAATATCCATAAAAATCTGATTATATTTTTTGTTGCTACCGCGGAACGTAGATTGCGGCTAGATGCAATTCGCAAAGCATTATGGGACCACAGGCTACTGCGGAAAAAATTCTTTTGGATCAATGTGCAAAGTCCGAATTTTCTCTTCGCCCAGGAGTTGCTTTAAGAGCTCGCAGTGTCGAGCGGCGCTTCGCGCTGCTCGCTTTTACATTTTAAACACCTTCTCTGTTGTAATTGATAAGTGAAAGATCAAAAATGTATGAATATGTATACGCGAGACAATTAACGATGCACTTGATTTAGCGAAAGCTGTTTTTCACGAAAGGGGCTGAATAAAATACATAGCCAAATGTAATACATTTGTAGTAATTTTTCTTTTTCAGTTAGGAGCAAAATAGTACTAACAAAAACATATTTTTCTCTGTCGGTGAGATTCAAAACAATTAAGTTGCAAATGTATCTTAATCCTTTTGACAAATTAGTGAATGAAAAGAGGATTCGCAGAATATGTAACACTTACCATCAACCAATTTTTTAATCATTTGTAGAAAAACTCAGTCTTCTCTCAGATTATTCAGGCCAACCCACACAGAGTGAATCTTATAGGTATCCAGACTTATATTTAGCAGACAAAGCAGTTGATGGATATCTTCAGGAAGATCATGGTGAAGACACGTGTAGCATTACCCTTGCTAATCCGCTTATTCACACGGCTTGGTGGAAATTTCCGTTGAAACGCATGGCCAATGTAGCATATTTGAAAATCTTCTTTAGAAATACAAGTAAGAGTTTTCGTTATTTCGATAAAAAAAAATATAAATGTGAAAATAAGGAACAATTATCAAGTGCCACTATCAAGGGAGCTAAGCAGATATGGAGAAATTGGTACACCGAAGGTGTTATTAAGTGTCCAGCACATTTGCAATGATCGAAAAATTAAAAAAATCACAGATATTAAAATAATGGCTATGATATATCAATAAAAACCTCAGTAAATTTTCAAGCCAAAGATAGGTTCAATTTGCAAACGTGGTCGCATGTTTCAGATTGTTCGCAGAACATGATCAATAATGCAAAAACGTGCATTTATATCTAGATCTAAATTTTATCATAGTAAAAAATATTTTTCTACTTCTTTAGACTCTTCCAAATGTTTTATTTGTATATACGAAAGAGACACAAATATCTTTATTCCAGCTGTTAATCGTCATACAGGATTTTCTGTATTTGTGTTCAATGATTCATCCTTTATCCCGCCGTCCAGTTCTGGAGAAACGGTCTACACTAACGACCCTTCTATCTGCCCTATGGACGAGATGATAATAAAAGTCAATAAATTGACCCAGGGAATAGCTTTGTATAATTCAAAGGATCCTCCTCTAGACACGAACTGCACAGGATATGAACCAACATTTGCTACAATTGAAATATGCGAAGTATTGGTTATGGGTATGAAGCTTTTATGTATTGATGAATATGTTTTTTTTATTTTCTTTTTAAATTATACGTAACACATGAATGATGATGAATTACATTCACTGAATATTTCATTTATTTTTAATGAAAACTAGTTGTTGCTAATCAATAAAGAAAAACGGTCACCTTCTGTCTACTTAGATCCTGTTTTAATAGCTAAATTAAGAAAAAATGTTACTTCAAGAAGTATCAAAGTCAATTATTGATATATCTTCCTTAAAACTTAAATTAATTTTATTTATCAGCCTTTATCTAGCGTCCCTTTGACTATACGTCAGTTCCTATGTTTTGTTTGTTTTTTTCTTTAACATCTCTTCATGAATTTTTCATTTATATTGAAATGCCACCACTTGCCGGTGGAGGGCTGCAACTTAAGACCTGTACTCGGCACCTACGGCCTTTGAGCAGTGAGAGATCTTTTTCGTGCCAGCACCTACTGTGAAATGCGGGAACTCGGATTATACGGTCTTATATGAAGGATTCCACATTACGCAGTGTGATTTCGAACCCATGATGTAATCTCCCTACTCCGCGACTCTAGACCAAACTCTTTAACCACAGCCTCACTCAGTCCCTTTGTAAATCTTTACATTTTCAACTATCTCCAGAACCACTGGGCCAGTTTTCAATCAAACTTGTCACAAAGCTTCGACGAACAAAGGCAAACACTATTTCTTCAAATAAATGGACATTACATCTCCTAAAATTAATGGGGAATGACTTAGTAATAATGAAAGTTTTGTGGTATAATGTTTTTTTTTCTATATGCCCCTTCTTAAGAACCACAGTATCTGAAAAAAAACTAATCTTCCTTAACTAAATGTATATAAAAAAAACTGTTCAAAATTGACTCCGGAAGTAGGGTGTGGCCACAAAAGAGAATCAAAGATTTAAAAAGAGTATTAAGTAAAATATCTTCTTCCTAAAATTATCAGCTTAGATAAATAAGAATCCATGCAAGCAATCTGAGGTAGGGTAGATTCAAACTTGTTCAAATCATGGCCCTTTTCGGACATGGAGGAGTCTTAATAAAGGATCAAAATTTTACAAGAATATTTATAAGGAACATCTTTTTACAAGTATTTTTTTTTCTTAAGAACAGCCTATGATCAGTTCTATTAACATTTAAACAACACCATGTAGTGCAGCTTCAAACTTGTTGAAATATGGTGTGAAGCACAGATAGGGATTCAATATGTTGTATGGGAATACGCATGAAATTGAAAAAAAAAAGAACTCGTTAAATTATATAAATATGAAAACACTCCGAATTTATGTGGATTCAGATCCTTTTTAAAATAATGGTATTTTCGGTTGAGGTGGGGCTAAAATCTTGGATCAAGTTTTACATCCTGCATCAAAAAAAATATTCTCAAGAACACGACACTATTTGACAAATTGATATTGTAGAATCCCCATTATGTGTCTATTCAAGTTTCTGCAAGCTGGTTAAGTTAAGATCTCTTGGAGTCATGGTTGGGCCAGAATATTGTGTCCAATTTTCAGATAGGATGAGACTAAATAGGAGACAAATAGGAGACAGGTCTTTATGAAACCTCTGATAAAAATCAGAATGGTCGGTATTACTCATGTGAGCGTGATGTTCAATGGTTCTTTCGTTTGTGTCGTTTGATTTCAGGTTGTCCCTCGCAACATTACGGGCAAACATGTGCTCCTTGCAATCTGAGATGCCATGATCAACAATGTGACGCATTTAATGGTTCCTGTATTTATGGGTGTAACAATACCTTTATGAGGTCATCAGATTGCTGTAAGTTTTTTATCCGGATCTGATAAAATAATGTAAATTGATGCAGTTAAATCTCATTTTCTTTAAATCATTCTTCATTTTAATTAACAAAGGTATGGTTTAAAAGACTTCATGCAAATGAAACGCCTCGCAATTTTTACAGGTTTTGTTTCATACTTTGGCTTAGAATGTCAGGAGTAATACGACATGCACAATTAAAAACTTTAGATGCAGAGATACAATTTGACTTCAAGCATGATACAAGAGACCCAAGGGCCTTGAATCGCTCTTCTGATAAACTGTACAACCTATCACTTCTATTTGAAGCCTCTTAGTATCTTGTATATTTAGATAAAGCCTTGAAATTCCAAACGTTGGTCATCATGACCTACATTTTAGATAAAACACTAAGCCAATTAAGAGTAGGACATGTTTACCTACTTATCACTTGTCATTCTCTTAGGACCCAAGATGCATTAACTAAGTTTGATGATTTTAAGCCAATTCATACCTAAAATATTTTTAAAATTATAACCATAAAATTTCAAAGTAGGTCACAGTGACCTACTTTTCAGATGACATACTATGAGGACCCAAGATGCATCAACTGACAAAGTTTGATGATTCTAAGCCAATAAGTACCTGATTTATTTAAATAAAGCCATAAAATTTCAAAAAGAGATCACAGTGACCTCCATATCAGTCGACTATTTCTCTGCGGACCAAAGATGCATCAACTGACAAAGTTTGATGATTCTAAGCCAATTAGTAACCGAAATATTCAATTACAGTCAAATAAATTGAAAAGTAGGTCACGGTGACCTACTTTTCAGTCGACCTACTCCGAGGACCCAAGATATATAAACTGACAAATTATGATGATTCTAAGACAATTAGTACCCAAAATATTTAATTAAAGTCATAATTTTTCAAAACTAGGTCATGCTGACCTACTTTTCAGTCGACTTACTCCGAAGACCTAAGATGCATCGACTGACAAAGTTTGATGAGTCTAAACCAATTAGTACCCAAAATATTTAATTATAGTCATATAAATTGAAAAGTAGGTCACAGTGACCTACTTTTCAGTCGGCCTACTCCGAGAACCCAATATGTATCAACTGTCAAAATTTGATGATTCTAAGCCAAATAGTACATGAAAATATTAAATAAAGCAATAAAATTTCGAAAGTAGGTCAGGGTGACCTACTTTTCAGTTGTTTTACTCCGAGGAACCCAAGATGAATCAACTGACAAAGTTTGATGATTGTAAGCAAATTAGTGTCTGAAATAGTTAATTAAAGCCATAAATTTTCAAAAGTAGGTCGAGGTGACATACTTTTCAGTTGTTGTACTCCGAAGACCCAAGATGCATCAACTGACAAAGTTTGATGATTCTAAGCCAATTAGTACCCAAAATATTTAATTAAAGCCATAAATTTTCAAAAGTAGGTCACGGTGACCTACATTTCAGTCGGCCTACTCCGAAGACCCAAAATGCATCAACTGACAAAGTTTGATGATTCTATGCCAATTAGTACCCGAAATATTTAATTTCAGTCATATAAATTGAAAAGTAGGTCACTGTGACCTACTTTTTAGTTGACGTTTTTTGATAACTTAAGATGCATCAACTTATTAAGTTTTATGACCATAGGCCTTAAAATGTCCAAATTCTGTCTCTAAAAGGCTTTGAAATCGAAGTTCAAAAAGAAGGTCACGGTGACCTACTTTAAAAAAAAAAAGTTTTATGGCCCCAAGATGCATCATCTTACAACATTAAATGATTCTAAATCTCTCAGTATACGAATTAATGACCTTAATTGTTTTGAAAAGATAAGCCATAAAATTTAAAACGTAGGCCAATGCGACCTACTTTTTAGTCGACGTACTCCGAGGACCCAAGATACATCAACTGACAAAGTTTGATGATGCCTTAAATTCTTCAAAATATGCCTTTAAATCATTTTGAAAAAGAATTGCCGCAAAATGCAAAAGAGTAGGTCATCGTGACCTACTTTTGAGTCAACATGATATGAAGTCCTTAGATGCATCAATTGACGAGATTTGATGATCTTAGTTTTTATAGCAAGCAAAATATCGACATTTTAATAAAATGTAATTTTGGTCAACTTTGAAGTGACCTTGAGACCACGCCCTTTGCCCCAGTGTAATGCCTTGAACAATTTTTAATCTTCAACATATCCTCATCTTTTTGTGTAAGTTTGGTGATAATCTGCGCAGTGGTTTTTGAGAAGAAGATTTTTTAGCAACCAGTATTTTTGTTTCTATTTTCCTAATTATCTCCCCTTGTTTAAGGGTCACAACCCTTGTTTTAGTATAAACGGGCGCCCTTGGGCCAAGGATACCCTGTGGCAAATTTGACAATAATTGGCCAAGGGGGTCTTGAGTCATGGCCCATATTCTAAAAAGTTTATGTAAACTGCACAAATGTCCATATTAGCTCTTTGAGCCTTTGGCTCAGAAGAGCTAAAAATGATCATGTATAAACAGGATAGTACAGTACCAACCAGACCCAACCTGACAAATAAGCAGTTCCAGATAGCAGACCCTGGGACTGCTTTGGGACCGCTATGAGACTGCTGTGGGACTGCTCTAGAAAGCAGACCCAGCAGTCCCAGCACTCCCTGGGACTGCTTTGTTCACTCATGCGTGAAAAAGGTTCCGTGTGACATGATAGCTCCGCCCCTTGTGTATTCTGAATTTGCAGGGTCCCTGTTGTTGTTTTGTTTACTTTCAACAGAGAGGTGTTAAAGTTAAAAATTTAAAAAAAACAAACAAGGATTTCTTACAGAATTTTAATAAGTAGAGATAGTTTTACATGTAATTACTAAATGTCTTCAGGGGCTGTTTATTTAAACAATTTTAATCTAAAATGTCAGGAGATGATTTTTATCCCTTAGGTTAAACTTTAATACAAGTGTTTGAAAAAAAAAATTATCTAGGCCTAATAATTAATTAATGCTGTCAAATTATGTACTCAAAGTTTGCATTAGCAATATTTAAAAAAAAACAAAAAAACAAATAAAAATCAAACAAATTTGTCATTTCAGTAAGATATTCAGAGGGATGCACTGTAAAGGATTTTTTTTTCTTAATTGAAAAAGCTAATACCATGTTAGAAAAAAGAGTATTCCATGCTATTTTTTACAGCTCTCAAACAAAACCTTGTAATTTATTAAATGATCATGAAATAAATTTATTCTACCATTCTTACTCACATAAACAATGTGAATAATTACTGGGAAATTTATTTATGGATTAGTTTTTAATTTATAAACAAGTTATTAAAAGAGTACATTTATTTGAAAAATAAACATTTGAAAATATCGGGAATTGTGACTTATTTCTTATTTGTTTTGTCTGTGTTTATCTGGCCGATTAACAAAAAGCAATACAATTGTATAAAATGGTGTCAACACCTAAGATTTCAATCGCCTTTGGGCATGATTAGCAGAAAGTCAATGCATGTTATTTGGGTATCAGTGTTACACAACACTGAACATGCTAGTCAATAATGACACTAATTAATTTATGTACTGCAAAAAATCTTTGTTTCAATAAATATGTATAAAAAAATTTCGGGATTAATTAATTTTGTACATAATCTGAGGGTTCTTTTCTCGTGA
This sequence comes from Saccostrea echinata, assembly GCF_033153115.1. Lineage (NCBI taxonomy): Eukaryota > Metazoa > Mollusca > Bivalvia > Ostreida > Ostreidae > Saccostrea > Saccostrea echinata. The sequence goes on along the minus strand of NW_026889754.1, from coordinate 17,353,364 downwards.
TTTACAGATGTACACTTGAACATTTATATAACAAGAGGCCCAAGGGCCTTAACGGTCACCTGAGTACAATACAACAATTTAGAGGATCCATACACTGATTAATGAAGCTTTGTTGCCCAATAGCAAGAAAAATAGTATGATGAGCATCAACAAAATAATTGGTAAAGAATCTATCTGTCCCCCATTTACCATGCAGACTATTAACAAAATGTCTATTTTTAACCCCATATTATGACTTCTCACATTGGTCTCTCTTGGCCTTTGAAGCTTTAAAAAAATAAGTTATTTTTGCCCCACTTTTATTCATCTATTATTTCCAAGTCTACCTGATCATTAAAACTATGAAAGTACTTTTTGTATTATACAATAAATATTCTTGCATAATTCTCTTATTCTATTAACCTTTCAAATACATTATTTACAGTAATTAATTATCAAAGGTGAATGGCAAAGGGGAATAACTTTGCTCAGCAGAATACAAGTTCGTAGAGCCCTGGCCAGGACCAGAATACTTGACTAAATAATCCAGGTGTTCAAAATTCTGGTAAAAATACCCTTGCATATTAAAACTTTTACTCTGTTTGCCTCGAATATGCCCAGAAGAATACAAGATTTTCAAAGAAATGCATGTTCACTATGTTATTAAATAAATAAAGCCCCCCTCCCCCTTTACACCAGAAAATCTTACCCAGGGGCCATGAACTAATAATTCTGGAAGAAGCACTTTGCTCATCATAACTATACACTTGTTTCTTTGCTTTATTACCAGTAGTAGAAAAAATAGTTTGAAAGAAATTATGCATTTTCAATATAAAATCAAAAGAGCCCCCCCCCCCCCGAAGAACCCCTGACCCAGGGGCCATGAATTGCACAATTTTGGAAGAGGCATTCTTCCTTATCATAACCATGCACTTCCTTTGTTTGAACAATACCAAGGAGCAGAGAAGAAAGGCAGCAATGCTCATCATAACTATGTTCTTAGTTAGTTTATATAATACCCAGGAGTAGAGAAGATTTTCAAAAAATTAATGCATATAATCAATAGAGCCCCCCCCCCCCCCCAACACCTGAACCCCTGACCCAGAGGCCATGAAATTCACAATTTCTGAAAAGGCAGCCATGCTCATCATATCTATGTTCTTAGTTAGTTTATTTAATATCCAGGAGCAGAGAAGAAGATTTTCGAAGAATTAATGCATTTTCACTATATAGTCAAAAGAGCCACACCCCCCCCCCCCTTACACCAGAACCCCTGACCCTGGGGCCATGAAATTCACAATTTCGGAAGAGGCACTCTTGCTCATCATAACTATGTACTTAGTTACTTTATTTAATACCAAGGAGCAGAGAAGAAGATTTTCAAAGAATTAATGCATTTTCACTATATAGTCAATAGAGCCACACCCCCCCCCCCCAACACCAGAACCCCTGACCCTGGGGCCATGAAATTCACAATTTTGGAAGAGGCACTCTTGCTCATCATAACTATGTACTTTGTTACTTTATTTAATACCCAGAAGCAGAGAAGAAGATTTTAAAAGAATTAATGCATTTTCACTATATAATCAATAGAGCCCCGCCCTAACATCAGAACCCCTGACCCTGGGGCCATGAAATTCACAATTTTGGAAGAGGCACTCTTGCTCATCATAACTTTATACTTGGTTTGTTTTTTTAATACCCAGGAACAGAGAAGAAGATTTTCAAAGAATTAATGCATTTTCACTATATAATCAATAGAGCCCCGCCCTAACACCAGAACCCCTGACCCCGGGGCCATGAAATTCACAATTTTGGAAGAGGCATTCTTGCTCTTCATAACTATGTACTTAGTTAGTTTATTTGATACCCAGGAGTAGAGAAGAAGATTTTCAAAGAAATAATGCACTTTCACTATGTGATCTATATAGCCCCACCCTAGCACCAGAACCCCTGATCCTGGGGCCAAGAATTTCACAATTTTGGTAGAGGGCTCAATGCTTATTACAATGATGCCAACAGTTTGACTGCTTGATGTCCAGGAATAAAGAAGAAGATTTTTAAAGATTGTATTAATTTTGGTGGTTTTAGCCCCACCCCTCAGGCCCCAGGGGGGCAGGGACCATGAAATTCTCAATTTTTGTTCCCCTTCACCCATAGATGCTATACGCCAAATTTGGTTGAAATTGGTTGAGCGGTTTTAGAGAAGAAGCTGAAAATGTTCAAAAGTTAACGCACGACGGACGATGCACGACGACAGACAAAAACTGATAGCAATAGGTCACCTGAGTGACTCAGGTGACTTAATAAAACACTTAAAACTGAGTGTTATTGTTTTCTGTTACATAGAGAATCTAACGAGAATTAAATTGGGAAGTTAGTGAAAATAACCATGACTGAAAAATAATATTAGGCAAAATTTAACAAAGAATTTTGGAAGGCTCCAAAACTTAAGAAATATGCGTTCAGAGTAAAGTATGGGGATCGACCTTGCTCTATAATTATAAGAGCTATTTAAAGCTAACTCTGGTAGAAAATAAACAATTCAAGGTTAATTTTCTATTAAAAAAAATAAATATGGAAACCAATATCAATAACAGAAAAAAATTGATTTATTTTGGTGAAAAATTAAAATACCACATAATTGTGTTTAAATATTCATGTTTTTAGTAGGTGTGAATGTCTTCTTCGTTCAATAATTATTTTTTCTTTCTATACAATTTGTCAGGTTGGGTCTGGTTGGTACTGTATGTTTATGAGATTAATTGAATGGACGATATAGAACTATCTCTTACTGCCATTATTCAAACAATGTTTAAGTATACATTTATGTATATAAGATTGTTTTTAATTACAAGTTTTCTAAAGCCTAGTTTGATTATCCCTCTTTCTCTTTTATTTGATTTAATGACGATAATACATGAATTTTTTCTACTTAATTTATTTACTACTTTGAAAATCAAAGAAAAAAAATTCTTTTTTAAACATGGTTATAATGCATCCTTTGTTTTGATACCACAGCATGCGTAATTGGACATTATGGAAACATCTGTGAGGAAATGTGTGGAAGATGTTTCACTGGAACCTACTGTGACCAGTTTACTGGTGTATGTCCTAAAGGATGCTTAGAAAACTGGCAAGGTGTCAAATGTGATGGTAAATAATTAAAAACTTTTTTAAATAGCATTTGAATGAATCAAAAATAATAACTTCAATTAATTTTACTGCTTATATATGTACGCTGATTTTTGTGGTATTTCTAAGTCAAGATTTCAACGAAAGAGTGCAGAAAAATATTCCTATGGGTGATCCTTACTTTATATAACGAATGTATGTCTTTTTCTGTCATTGATTAAACACCTGGATTGATTGTATGTTGTTTTACGTCCCTTTCGAGAATTTTTCACTCATATAGAGACGTCACCATATACCGGTGAAGGGCTTCAAATTTTGACCTTTACTCGGCACTCAGGGCCATTGAGCAGTGATGGATCTTTATCGTGCCAACGCCTGCCGTGACACGGGGCCTCGGTTTTTAAGGTCTCATCCGAAGGACCCGCAACTTTCACTTCAAAGTGCCGAGCGCATGGCGAAGGAACAATTGCTACCCATTTTTTATCCACTTAGGTCTGTCGCGGCCGAGATTCGAACTCACGACCTCCCGATCACGGAGCGAGCGCTCTACCGACTGAGCTACTGTGAACGGTATTAAACACCTGGACCTCAGGGAAATGAACGTTTCGTGCAGTGTAGCACAAAGTATTTAAATATTTCTGAATTACCAATTGAAAAGTACATTCATAATTAAATGGAATGTATCTGAAAGACATACTTCAAGTAGTGGTACATGTACCACGCCTTTTTCTGACCCTTACCTTTCTAATCAGACCCTTTGACTCCTATAGTAATGTAAACTTTTAAAAAAAAGTCTGCTTGCTTACCATCCAAAACATAAATATTTGTCTGATAATTTCAAGGTTTGAGAATGTTGTGTCCTTATACTGTGAGGTCCTTATACTGTGTGGTCCATGAAAATGTTAGTATATGTGACATTTATTATCTGCCATTGCTTAAAGATTTTGGTCGTCAGAAATTATGCTACAAAGACGCATATTGCATTTGTTAATGCTGCATTTAAATATTCTGTTTACCGAAAAAATAATGTAACTGTAAGCGATATAAGTAATGCATTAAATGTAAAGATAATGGACAGTAATCAACCTCAAAAGTTCAATCAAATAATACAGATTTGGAACAAAGCAAACACGGACCTCTATAAACATCAACGGTGGGTTCAGGTGCCAAGAAGGAGTAAGTATCCCCTGCTGACCGGTCACACCCGCCTCGTGCTCCTTTACATGATGTTCTGATAAAGTCAAACGTAGTATTAATTAATGTCCTATCAATTTTCTAATTTCATATGAAACGTATCAGTCAAAGTGCGACCCAACAATGATATATTTGTAAATAAGATCATTATAACGACTAATATCAGTCAAAATACTACCCAACAATGGGTTATATTCGTAAATAAGATCATTATAACAACTCCATTTCAAATATGGGAATTATTGACTTTACACTATATATCAATGTGCCTTTGAAACTATAGTAAACTATAGAAACTATTTTTTTTATTATTTTTTTTTGGGGGGGGGGGGGGAGGGAGGGAATGGACTTAGGATTAGGTTATTTAATTCCTTAATATTTGTACAAAATGCAAGCTGCAGGTACTAGCTGGAAAAAAATAAGCTAATATTTAAAATCTTCGAATAATGTCAAATAATGATTTTTTAAGCGATTTTCAGAATGTCAAGATTATAAATATGGACCAAACTGCGTATTTAACTGTGGCCACTGTAAGAATAGCACACCCTGCTCAAAGATTGATGGGACGTGTGGAAATGGATGTGAATCTGGATGGAGCGGGTCATTCTGCTTAGAACGTAATACCAAGTGTTTCTAAATAAAGTTACATAGTGCTAAAACACGAATGGAAGCATAAAACTAGATAAGCAATTGATGCAATATCATTTTGAAGAGAGTAGTGGAAATGTAATAAAATTTTATTTATTCCAAAAAAATAAAAACCATTCTCCTTTTTAATCTACGTTGATATCATTTTCTTGTTGATTTCAGTGCCACCGTCCACTGCAAAGGTAGATGCAGGTAAGAAAATTAACTCATTCTACAACTTTCAATGCATAGGAGAAAATATAATCGAGCGATTGATGTTTTCTAACTTATTCTTTCTTGAATATCAACTAACTATCAGCTTTGTCAAATGTACCACAAACACTGAAAATTTTGATGAATTACATTGTTTATTCTTTGGGATCAAGGACCGAAGACATTTCGTTGAACCTTCCTAATTTGATATCAATATAAGAGTATTTTCGATTGTAAGTTTTTGTCACTGTTTATCTATAGATCGAGGCATGTTTTTCAAAGAAAAACAACATGTATTCAAACACAACTTTCCAATATTTTAACATACAGATGATTGGTTTTTGAGGACCCCGTCAGTCATTACCCTTGTTGGTTCATCGCTTTTTGTCGTCACTATTCTTAGCATAGGAATTCGAATATTCTACATCAAAAGATTGCGAAATATCATGCGAAAAAATAAAGAAAAATGCTGCAGGAAATCAGAATCAAATAAGGACACAATGCCCTACGTATGTGAACAAAGAGACGATACAGGGGAAACTCATGACTATAATTATATGAATTCTACACAACAGGACTACGGAAATGAAATTATACTCGTCTATGAAAACGTATAATTTGTTTGCTTCGTCAGTTCTTTTATATTTTTATGTTTGAGGAAAATTATGTTTTGTAAATTAGGAATCATTAAAAAATAACTATTGCTAATTTCATATTCAAAAACAATACTTAGCAAAACTTCACAATAGTAAAAGAAAGTTCCATATTTATCTTTTTTAATCGCTGTACGTTCAAAAGGTTCCAGTGTAAATAAATAGAAATCTGAAACCGACATATAGTTAAGGAAATAAAATTTCGACGAGTTACAAAGTAAAGTTATTACATACTTAGTACAAAAAATACAGTGTTTATGCCTATAAGTAGACCTAACTTTACAAAAGTCATTTCAGCTTCTTAAACTGAATCAGATTCTGCAGTGATGATATTAGTTTGTAGCTTAAACTTTGAATTAAAAAAAAACTGTAATAATACTTTTATGTTTCGTTCATTATCTCTGTAAAAAATGAGTTAATTTTTATTTAGATATATGATATAATGAACTAGTTTTTGTTTACCTGATTGTATTTGTGTACATAAGGGTATTTGTGTCAATACCGTGAACTTTTCTCAGACTGTGACTACTGATTTGGATAAGCCATTCATTAATAAAGGTGCAGCTCTTGGTACACACCCTAAAATTACGCATAGCTAATGACAAATTCTGAGTGGATTTAAGGGGGAAAATTAGACTCAAAATTACGCCTCTTATTCTCCGCCTGGACTCAGCATCTTTTGAGTGGGGATTTTCAGAAAAAATTCAGTACAGTTAGGCAGCTGGAAAACTTGAACTCTCAATTCCTTGCAAGGATTTCTGACTTACAAATTTTTCTATTAGAAATTAATATATAGAATAATATATTTATTTGCAGACCTGTTTACCCATACTATTGTCTTTCAGTACTTTTTTTTAATTAAATTTGTCAGTGAGATTTGGCATTTGCTAGTAAGATTTCACATTCCATCGATTTTATTTACAAGAGGACAAATACATTTCTGATTACCAAAACATGGTTTAATTACAAAGAAAAAAAAGGTTTAACAAATCATATGAATAAAGTATACAAAGATTGCACTACTTACATTGGGGTTTCTGTCTTTTTTTTTTTAAACCAACGCGTTTTGGCAACCCGACATCACTTGATTGTTTGAAATCTTTCTCTTTTAAAGCGTTAAACGTGGGACAGCGTTAAAGCGTGGGACAGATAATAACGAAAACTAACTGCTAAAATCAAAACGAACGGATTTCCGTATTTTCCTACTAGCAAAAACGGGAGAAGTATTTTTGACTCAAAATCCGTACAAAATAGGGCAAAATCGTAAGAGTAAACATGTCTGTATTTGGCATTTTAATTTTTTTTTAAATAGAAAATGTACACCTCCAAATTTCCTTAGGTCCACTTTATTGACATTTCAAAGCAGATAATGATTAATCCCCCCAAAAATCAATCAGATTATATTCTATTAGGGTAATGACACACATAACAAATATTTTCATTATTACTCTAGACTTCCAAAAACACACATCCTTCTTTAACATTTTTCATTGCAATATAATTTGACCAGTTTTCTGTACTGTCAATATATTACAATGCTCAGAAAAATTCAAGCATTTCAGTGTTTCCATCAAAGCTATGACTGAGCTGTTGTCATTAATAAGTAGAAAAAAATCTTACTAGACCAAAGCACATTGCATCCCCACAAAAATACATTACTGTGGAACTGTCACGCTTCTTCATTCTTGCATACTCCAAACCATATATGATATGATTGAAAAAATCAATTCTTTTGAATGTACTAAATTTGACAATAATTAGTGCATGGCTAATCACAGAGCTTTCTGTATTCATCTCTAGGCAAATCTCGAGATTTTACCGCACCTAAAATACACTCCCCCTTTTCTATCATTTCACCTCTAATCAATACACTTGGTGATTCAACAGAGTTGAATAGTTTTTCTACTTTTGACCCTTCAACTGTGTTTTTCACATACTTTTGTTTCAATTCAGGCAATTTCTGCAAGAAAGAGACCCCAGTAACAATTTGACTATCAATGTGCTGTGTGCCTTGGATCATTTTCAACAGGGAGTCATTTTTATCTAGCAACTATGGGTAAACAATGGCCTTAAAAACGAACATTATCTGCTAAGTGTAAGAGCTGATGAATATTGTCATGAAACATTTGTCATACAAAACTTCAAAGTCAGCACAAAAATTGAATAGCATTGATTCTGCATCTGAAATTTGATCAAGTGAGCTACCTTCTTTTAAAAGAATAAGCATGGCATTGACAAGATATCTTGCAAGAAGTGCTGAAACCTCACTGAATCTAAAATACCATACAAAAAGGTGCACCAAAGTACAACAAAAATGAATGATATTCTGGAGCCCGTACTTCGTCATTTTCAATAGACCGAGGTAACCTACATATGTCTAATGATGGCTTTAAATTTCTTAATCTATTGTCAACATCTTTGACATGTTTATGAAAACTGAAATTTTTACTACTAAACTCTGCTGCAAACCAGAGACGTATAGTCAACAGCAATTTCATTTACAATGTCAAACTTGGGGGAAAAAGTCAGCCATGATGGCCCTTTTACATCATTGACACTAGGTCGGGAAGTTCCTTTCTCCAGATTACCTAGGGCTTCTTGTGCATCACGACAAACAGCATTTACTGTTCTTTCTGGACCTTTTGGATGAGTAGACAAATATGGAAAAACATGTGTATATCCTTTTCAACGTTATGCTGTTTCGCCTTTTTGCATGCATTTCCAACAAGAATATGCTCCATTAAACTGAACACCATTGCATACAAGACAACGAGCTGGAAGGTCTCCTGTGTCACAATGTAGGTATCCTTTACTCAAAAAGTTTTCTAGAGAGGGAGAAAAGCAATTTATTCCGTCGTGCAATGTTTTAAAAGAATCCAAGGATGGAGATAGGTAAGTTCCAATGGCTTGTTTGTGTGGGCCAAACCAAAGTCCTGCAATTATCATGTTCTCTTTCAACATGCATAGTTTGTAGGGTAACTCGTTTATTACCATGAATAATGGCCAAACTGAAACTTTACTGCTCTTGAATACAGGGGCACCATCTGTGTTAAATGTAAAAGATTTGTTTTCTGGTTTCGACAGCGGTCCATCATTTTCACAATAGGATTTGTACAATCGTCCATCATACACATTTCTATATTTCCAATTCCTGTTTTGTCCTTGAAATCTCACTTGAAGTTTTTCAAAGAAATCGATATTCCACTACTTTGTTGTAATCGTTATTTCAAATGTATAAAGCTTTGAGTTTTCAAATATTACACCACTCTCAACTTACACGCTTCCACGAGGTCACGTGATCAACCTCGGAACTCTTGAACCATTTCCGTCAATGGCTTCGTGAAAGTACGATTTCTGGTGAGAGATTGCCAAAACCTATTCAAGTGCTGCATATTATTGATTGATTGTATGTTGTTTTACGTCCCATTCGGGAATTTTTCACTCATATAGAGACGTCACCATATACCGGGTGAAGGGCTTCAAATTATGAACTTTACAAGGTGTTCCGTCCTTCGTACGAATTATTAAAGGTACGAGTTGTTAATACAAGTTGTTCTAGAAGCCATGAGGCTGACCTATTGTTTAGCTGTTTATTTTTTGGAAGATTAGGGAAATCACTGTGTAAGTGATTGAATACACTTGTAAATTTATTCTTTTATGTGTACTTTATTTAATGTGTAATGCATAGCTTCAGTCTTGAACTTAAATGATAGAAAATTATGATTTTCGGTAACCGCATGTGCACGAAGTACGGCACGCCATTGTTGTCATTACTATATCTAGGATAAACAACTTTTTATAAGTAGCATAATGTTACCGAATATTTATACTGCTTTCTTTCACTTGGATAAAAATGATGTAAAGTAACTTGTAAGAATTTCATTTTATGCAAATAGTAGAATTTAAGACAAATACATTGCTGTTTGAAACATTTTTTCTATGGAACGCCATAACAGTCATCATCAAAGTTGGTTAAGTCGTACACTAATAGTATGTTATATGTGAACATTTTCTTATTAGTCCTTTTGTTTTCTTTGTAGTCCTTTACCACATGCCATCTTACATATTCGTCTTAGTCAATATATCATCAGTTTATATGGACTTGGAGTATTCTGTGTAGATGCGTGGTTATCTGACTGCCTGCTAATCACGAGACAGTACACTAGGCACTCAGGACCATTGAGCAGCGAAGGATCTTTATCGTGCCAACTCCTGCCGTACGTGTGACACGGGGCCTCGGTTTTTAAGGTCTCATCTGAGGGAACCGCAACTTTCACTTCAAAGTGCCGAGCGCATGGCGAAGGAACAGGTGCTACCCATTTTTTATCGACTTAGGTCAGTCGCAGCCGAGATTCGAACTGCTGCATATGTCAAAAAAATAAAAATATGTAGTTTACCAACACGGTTTAAATACATGTATTCATTAATATTTATGCATTGGTTATTTGTCAGCTCGCGTACTTTTATTTACTCTTCCGATAAACACCATCATCGCCTTCACGGTTTAAAAATTCCTGAATCTGCCAATTCTTGTAAATCTTCCGGAAGTAGAACTCTTATGTGTAAAGAACCAATCGGCAATCCTCGGCTGAGCGTGCGAGGCCCGAACCACCCGAGGAGTTCCGAATGGCAAATTGCTTGTCAAATCAGTTGGAATTATCTCGAACTAAGTACACGTTTAACCGTTAAAAGGAATGTTTGATTTGAGAAGTAGAAAAAACTAGAAGAAAAGCAAAGCACACTTCGACAGATCTCATATCTCATAAATTATGCAAACAATATATAACTTGCACATGGGATAAAATAGGCGTCTGGGAGTCTAACAGTACGATCCCCTGGCAATCGGTCACAACACCGGCGACAGTCTTTGTATTATTTAGTAATTTATGAAAGCAATCCTGTTAGCACCCAGCCTTTGTTAATGTTTCATAAACATGATACATATACTACCAAAAATTGTACGTGAAAGCAGGATTTTTATTACTTTTGTAATTTGATATGCATTAATTATTTTGATTTATTTACAGATGAAGACACTTTGAATAAATTTGCAACCCAGGCCTACTCCAAAATTTTAAAAAGAGCAGAGAACAACACCGAAGTTCCAGAGGAAGTCTTTTCCTTTGAAGTAAATGAAACCGAGGAGCAGAATGTGAAGCAAAGCAGAAGCAAGACACAAAGATTGCGTGAATCAGAGGAGCAAGATGACACTATGAGTCCAAAAAAGAAAAAAAAAGAAGAAAGTAAATGTGCAGAGTAAGAATGTTATTGAAGATGCCAGAAGTCCCAAGAAGAAGAAGAAAAAGACCGAAAACAATGAGCAAAAGACCAATAACCTGAAACTCAAACATCCAGACAGTAGTGCAAGCAGATTGGGTGACAGACAATCGGACAAAAGGGCAATCAATTGTAGACTTCACAGCCCCATATCGGGAAACTTGTGATAAACCGATGAATGCACGCTACCAGCGCACTAACCAGTTCCTTGACTTGCCATATACAACTACACACCAACCAGGTGAACCAACCAAAACAGTCTCTGGAAATGCAATCACACCTGCTTCTCCATCTCCACAGATAACCAGTGTACTGCCACCACCGGAATCAACACCAATCAATACACCACCGCCATTGCGGAGATCAGCACATAAGCGGAAAAAGAATGAAGGAATATAGAAGGTTTATATAAATATATGATATTGCTTGACATATTTAAGTTCTTAGAATAAGAAAGAAACCAAACTTTCTCTTTCTCTTTTTTTTTAATTTGAGGTACACGTTTTTTAATATATTGTTCTCAGTATACTTGTTTAAATTCACTGTGCAAACTGCTAGATGGATGTGACCTGGAAATAGATTCGGATTCACTGAGAATTGCCACTTCAGCGGCAAGAACTGCCAAAAATCCCGGATTCACACTTTGCTACCAGTTGCTTCCAGAGATATTTTTCTTGAAGTTCTTGCTTACTCCAGATAACAAGGCCTGAGCAAAACAAAAGAAGGTGACTTCCGTAAGCCTCTGGACAAGGAAGAGCGAGAACAACTATATATTTAACTTTTATCAGCTAGTAAAAACATCCAACTTTTTAACATACTTGATTTTTTAACTTCATTAAAATAGGCCGTGATACAAATTGAGAAATTAATATCAGGTTGATTTAGAAATTCCATTTTCATGTTTCAGATTACGTAACAATCTGTGATGCAGGAAAAATGGAATGGCGCAACCAAATGAAACTCATTCAAATGATGCGGTAACGGAACGTATTAGCTATGCAAGAAATCAACTTAAGCCTAAAGTCAAGAAGAAGGCGCCAACAAAGTAGGCTTCAACATCTCATTGACAAGAACATTGACTGGAATTAAGATTTCTGTGACAGTTGAGACAGTTGTGTCAAATCAGGGAATTTCAGCCTATTTAAGCAAAGTTAACCCTATGCTCGGGTGTGTGTGTATGAGTCACATTCCCCTCTCTTTCTTTTCCCTGGCGTGGAAGACCTTAAAGGGCATGGAAAATACGACATATGATTTGGCGTGGAAGATAATGACGAAATTTTATCCCGACGAATAGTTCTCCTTCTTCGGTATAGAATACTTTATGGATCATTGTTCAAGGGTCAACGTTAGGGATTTTTTTTTACTGTATAATTAAATAACCTTGGCATTTTGTAGTTTAACGGCTTCATATGTAATATATAGGGGAGAATAGTCTTTAGATTTCTGGGGCATTTGGTTCAAATGTGATTGAAAATAGTTGATGTTTGATTTTTTTCCAGTTTCGAAGTTTTGCTTTACACCTGATGGGTGCTATTATACGCGTACAATGGGTTACATTATCTTTTTAACCTTTGAAATATGCTGATGTACAATAGTGTCGATGCCCTATTTGCAACCCCTACCCTCCCTTCTGTAATTTATACATTACTCTCCCAACTATATAGTAAAAAGTATTGGCTGCAACTTTCCTGTTGCTTTATTAGTCCCCTACCAGTGAAACCGGAGGAGACTATAGGTTTTTAATATTATTAATTTTATAGCATTTGAATTCAAGACTTGATAGCAAAAAATACATTTGCTATTTACTTCAAAATTTTCAAGGCTTTAGAAATATTAAACATAATGAATGTTATGTCAGCTTCATGTGCTGAAGGCCATGGTATTAAGGATGTTCCCGATACTGTTAAAGATACACTAAATTCAGACGAGTATATAAAATTCATAAGGAGTCGAGATCACGGAGAGCCTTGAAGTAATTCACCAAAAGTTTAATTTTGTGGTTATCATTGATGGTTGAATTGCTACATGCATGTTATTACACAAACATGCCCTCCATAATATGTTTTAAGAGTCATTCTCTGTAAGCATCAAAATGGGCTGGAAATTGACTGTCACTGATTTTGTTGAAACTTGGTGAAATAATTACATTATAAGCCCATTTCACAAAAATATTATTGGAAATGATCAACTAGTCTTGTTTCTATGGCAACAGGTCACGTATTCTCGTACATTGGTGGAAATTACCAATAAATGTAATTTCACCCCATTAATGTATATTTAATTAATATAAGTGATCATTATGATTTTTTTTTCCTAAAAATAATTTGTATTTTGTATTTTTTATACAAGAAAGTTGCAAAAAAAATCTTGGACTTTCCAATAAATGCAAAATAATATTTAAATAATGTTTTAAAAAGGGCGTGGAACATAACAGTATGCACAAAAACGAAGGCACTAGTGGAATATTTTGATGCTCTAAAATTTACCCTTAACAATTATGAAGAACATATTTTAAAAAATGGAGAGATTATTTATTTAATTTAAGAAAATAAATTGATTGTAAAGTTTTTAAAAATCTCTAAATTTATACATTTTTTTGTCAAGAGTTATATCCCTTTTCGGAAATCTTCCAAAATAGCAAAGAAAATGAGAGTGCAAGTAGAGAGCAGAACGTGACTCAGAGGAGTAATTTCTATCTTTTTTGGATATTTTTAATTATTTTTAACTCATTTTGTGTAGTGTTTTGTATTACAATGTACCCGTAGTTAAAGGTTTGTTCAGGCCTTACTGTGTCTGAGAAATATACATGTAATGTGTATAAGCATGAAAATTAATTGCAGTCCTATTGAAATTCCTGCGACACATACAGCATCATTGCAATAAAAGTGTCTAAAAGCAAGCTTACATCAGTTATATGGACTTCAAAGCTACACGTTGAGTGGGATAATAAGGATGTGATGAAGAAAGATACCTGGCAGAAAGATTGATTGCTTATTGTTGTTTTACGCCGAGTCGGCAATATTTCAGCCATATTTCGGCGGCCTGGCAGAAAGAAGATCACTCAAAAAAGGAGCCAAATGTTGATTCTACAAATTAATCCAAATTCTCCATAGCAACTATTTTTGTTTTTATTTTATCTTAAGAAATAATACCTCTCTAGAAATTTTATATTTTGTTGAGTATAGAATGTACTTTTGAATGATTGTTATTATTTGTTATGGATTGCCCGCGTTTTCTTGCAACATGTACTATGTTTATAAAAAGCACAGAATCTGCATTTTTCCGAATTTTAAAAAATTGACACTTTTCACTGGAAGTCCACTCTTTCATGACCTACTACTGAATCATTTCATCATCTGTGGTAGTTACTCCAACAAATAGTCCATCAGAGTAGGCAACAATTAATCCTGTAAAAAAAATATGTAGAAAATAGAAATTTAAGATGAAGTTGATATAATATCAGTAGGCCTCTCCGTATTTTTGGCCTTAAAATGGTGGTTTTGGTTACCATGGCAACCGGTATCAAATTTAATAATTGACCCAAAATATGCTCTATACATGGTGTTTCTACATTACAAGCAAAATATCAACCAAATCTGTGATGTACCATTTCCAATTTTTTTTCTAAATTCTTTGATTCTTACAGAGAATGACTCTTAAACTGTTCTGGTAATCATTCACAAATCGTGAAGCTTCATCTCAATTCAAAATAAATAAAATTTTGAAAAATGCATAGCTTCAAACAATTTCATTTTCAGAACTCTGGAAGGATGATTAAAGTGGATGAATCAGCTTCAACGTAACATTATTACTTAGGGCTTCATAATTGCAGTATTCTGTAGAAAAAAAATATTGATACAACATGAGGTGTCTTTAGTCATTCATAACTAAACAGCCCCCTTCAATAAAAGAAGACTACAATGTTGACTGCTCTTTCCTGTTTTGACCTGAAAGATATTGTGCGAGTGCGAAAACGCGGTTACCTGTGCTTGTACGGGCTTATTTTATACTTCATTGTTTGCAAGCAAATATATGCTTGATTTGCGGCAGTGATTTCACTTCGTTTGATTAATTTCATTTAAAATTGTTATAATGAAGCACATGGATGTTTATAGCAGTATTCCTTTCCATTTTATTTTTGAGAACTGGACTTTTGTGTACACTTCAAATCGAAAGTTACATGCAGTGAAGAGAACCAAGACTCTTACCAGTTAGGGGTAAAAAAAAAAACGTATACAAGGACAATCTTGCATAGTAAAATAACACTTAATAAAGCTCCACAGAAGCTCACAGAAGATTCCAATAATAAAAACTAGAGGTACTGTGAGCACTGAGCTCACAAAATGATATCCCATCCTCACATGTAATGATGACAAAGTCCATGTTTTGCTATGGAAGACCAGAAATAAGCGTCCATCAAAAAGTAAAATAGGACGTGCACAATGGCACTATGTAATAAAGATTCTGTAAAAGTATTACTAAATTTTATTCAGTTGTATTGGAGGAGTTGCAGATAAGAGTGTGTACTCCTTACTAAAATATAAAGAATGACAGTGTTTATGTTTTGCTAGAAGGTTCACAGCGGCAATATGTAACAAGGATTCTCATTAAATTTCATTCAGTGGTATAAGAGGAGTTGCGGATAAGAGAAAGGACTATCCCAAATCGTAACGGAAGGACACCCCCATCACTATACAGACATTGCACAAACACCATATAAAACAAGAAACAGGCATAAAAATGTTAATCTTGTGTTTGTATCCGAGCAATATCAAATCGAAGAGTGGAATTCGCTCAGAAACGAAGGAGATAATCAGCACAACAAGAAAGTCATACAGACAGGGGAAGGAGGGCTCCTTATTTCTCATAAGGAATTTAACCCTGAGGAGTAGGACCCATACCCAAACTGCAGAGAATGGATTGTACTGGCATCATGTATCAATAGGCATGATAAAGTTTGTCCAGCATTTTTAGAAATCAACTTTCTCTACTCAGTCCCAAAAGAGTATGAAAAGTTTTATGATATAACGATCGAAAACGATGACTGGAGAAGATTCACAAGAGTCCATGTTCACCAACCTAAAGAAATATTTCCCATTATGAAATAAGACGATAGGCCTTTGATTTACACTTAAATTGATTACAGTATATTCCTTCCATCTTGATCAGTACATAGAATTCACGGAAGGCGTGACGGGTCGACGGCGGATGCTTATTTGCCACCGGCATCTGATCCCATCTGTGGTATTTCCGGGGTCCCATGCTTTATTCCCAGTTCACAAATTTATTTTGTTCGATCAATGTTCGTTATCTTCATCTTTTTCAAAAGGCTGGGAGATTACATCATAAAGGTACTAGCTACAATAAATATTTGATTTGGCGGGGTAGGTGCGTAAGTTATACATGAAGTAAGTATAGGTGCATACTATTTATCAGAGTTTTATGTTATTGGTCCACTGGTCGTATTTATATACCTTATCACTTTATAAGCTAAAAATAATATCACATGACGAAACATTCAACCATGGCACTCATACAAACAGCGCTGATTAGCAATGCAAAAAATTCAGCCTCCATTCCCGTGCTCGACTGAAATCGACTTTCAATTTTAAATTTCCATGCATCTTCGGAAAAGTATCATCATCAGCTATTGTATTGTCTGTTCTACAGAAACTGATTTCAGAATTCATCAGATTTACAAGACAACTAAGGAAAATACATATACTCTCTTCATTTTGGCCCATGTTTGTAGAGCAGGTGTGTATATATATTGTTGAACGTTTGGAATTTGTATCTTGTAATAGATGCAAGACTAAAATTAAGGACCAACTGGCACAAAATACCCAGCATTGTTAAACTGGTATCAAAGAATGAGGAACTAGTGATTGAAAACAAAGGCTAGAATATGAAGATCAGCCAATGTCTGCGCTTCTCGGTATAGTTTCCTTTCAAATGGTTTTTTTCCGACACAAATCCCAAGTTTAAGACCCATGTTGGACTGACAAAACTATCACATATGTTACACAACATTTCAATTAAAGAAGGCATGGAAAGGGAAAAAGAGAACAAAGTTGAGGGTTGTAATGGTAGGGATTAGGGAGCTTGTCAGATTATAAATGAACATTTAGAGGAGTCATACTGTATCATCATAAAACAGGTATCAAGCACCACTGATGGATGAAAAGAATGCCAATAAGCATTATTCAGCAGTGCTAGCCAAAGACGCATAAAAAGAGAAATTGACGAGACCTGACAACTGAGGTACTTAAATATGTAGTATCAACTTCTTCAGTAAGAAATATACATGCCTTTGAACACTATCAAGATTAACATCATTTAATACCAGGCACTAAGGAAGCATCTTTAATTCTTCTCTCAGAATGGAGTGAGGTAAGTGGATCCTACAAAAGAAGTGGAAACAGTTAAATATCAAGCAGAGCAGTTCTTAAATGGATACTTTAATGCCTTTGCCCGCGAGGCAATCTACACTTTAAACTCTGAAGTTTAATCGGGTTAGAGACAGAAAATGGAGAAAGAAAAGAACAGCCATATTTCGTCAATACTGTATATGTCACAGGGACTGTATTTGTCAAGGAAGGTTTTCAAATTTGAAGATCACTCTGTAATGGCGGTTATCTTTTCATTTACAAAGTTTGATGCCCCACAAACTCGTTTAAACGTAGATCTAGTCCCAACTGACCTTATATCAGAAAGAATTATTCTTATAGAGCATAGGAAGCTTTCTAACATTTTTCAAGAAAAATATTTTTTGTTTCCAACAAAATGTGGAAAATTGCCTTGTTCAGGTTTTTTGTTTGTTTGTTAACGTCCCTTTCGAGAATTTTTCACTCATATGGAGACGCAACAACTTAACGGTGGAGGGCTGCAAATTTTTTACCTTTACTCGGCACTCAGGGCCATTGAGCAGTGAGGGATCTTTTTCGTGCCAGCATCTACTGCAAACGAGACCTCGGTTTATACGGTCTCATCCGAAGGACCGGTCTCCACGTCCCGCAGTGGATTCTAACCCGTGACGTAAGGATCAACTCCTTACACCGCGAGACTCTAGAGCAAACCCTCTAACCACTGCGCCACGTGGGCGATTTAGTTCAGGTTGGCATAGCCTTAAAAAAGTTTCCATGTAACAAGAAATGGGGTGATTTCTTTTGGAAGATGCGGAGGCATATTTTTTTTTCATTTGGTCGTTCCGGATGTGAATAATATATCTTTTTACCAGAATATACATCATTAAGACGGAGATCAAGTGGAACAGGAACAATCACATTGGACAGAGAACACTCGGGCCGTCATGACATGATCGAGAGAAGACATTAAAGATAGCAAAAACAATATGAAGGAGGAAGTGACCTTACATTTAAAGAGTTTAAAGACGTTTTTACATTATAAAAACTTGAAGTTTTCAGTTTAATAAAAAATTCAAGATAAGCTAAATAATGTAGACGAAACTTTGAAAGCACTCAGAAAAAACATTATTTTTGTCTAGGTTACAATAGAGGATCAGGACTTGAAAACATCTGCTTTTCGAAAGCCTTATTATGGAACAGATTGAACCTCAATGCAAGAGAGAACAGATTGAACCTCAATGCAAAAGAGTGTGTGGACTGGAAGACACCGTGAAGGGGTTATAATCAAATTTGAAAGCAGGAAAACAGTTCTAGGAAATATATTTTTCTCTTCTATGGACTTTTTAAAGCCGACAATTTAAACACAACAGAAGTGGACGGATATATATAATTTGATGTTGTGTTCTACATGACCAGAAGGTTTCCAGTATTGCTCCTTCCTTGTTGTATATTAATTCATCTATACAAATGAAACAACGTTATAACCTTGTTCTATTAATAACCCTCACTAAAATTATATATATATATATATATATATATATATATATATATATATATATATATATATATATATAAAATAAGTTAAAAACCGCTGAGAGCTACGGAGTAATTCCTGCCGCTGTTGGCAGAAGTTAATGCATGGAATTTTCAGCCCCTGAGGGCTATATATTTTTCGTTATGCTGAGGGCAGAAGTAAATGCAAAATAAAAATTTTAAGCCGGTGAATGAAAAAGTTAATGCATAAAAATTTTAAGCCGCTGAGGGCTATACATTTTCTTGCGCTGAGGCTAGAAGTATGTGATTTTAAACCGCTGAGAGCTATACATTTTCCTGCCGCTGGGGGCAGAATTATAATGCAGGATATTAAAAGCAACCGATCCCGTCTTGTCGGATATCACACAAAATTTTATAAGCCGCTGAGGGCTGAAGTTGATGCTTGGAATAAAAAGCCGCTGGGGATTGTTTAATTTAAGTTAATGAATGAGATTTAGTACCAGTTTTTGTATTTAAGCCTCTAAGGGCTGTAATGTAATTTAAGTTTTTTTTTCTGCCGTTAGGGCAAGTTATGGAATAAAAATTTAAAGTTGACGACAGACCACAGGTCGTTACCGTATATTTTGAATAAGATATGGCTATCCGAGTAATGATGTGAAAGGCCGAATTGAAGTCTAAACATTTATAAACAAAATGCGTTATAATCAATATTTTACTCAAAAGTGTGCTTTTCACAAGCACATATGCGTTTTACTTGGTTTGCTGTATGGTAACGAGATGACAGAACAGAATCTGCAGACGTTCCTTTATCTAGTGATTCTGGTTTGGCCAAGCTGGTGGCCAAGAACTAGGAAACACCGTGAATTAAGGTATGCCGTTAACATGTACTGATAATTATTTAATGTAATTACAAACTAACATCCGCACCATGCGTTATTTTTACCAATTTATTCATTTAGGTGAAACTATAGGTTCATAAAAAAAAATTGCGCTGAAATGCAGATAACGATATTCACGGATTGTATTAAAATGAATAATTTTCACACCTTTTGTCCACAGGAGAGTGAGCCGGAAGAGCCACCAGCAAAGAAACTAAAGTCGGACCCGAGCCCCCAGAAAAGGCTTCAGAAACTTGAAAAAAAAAAGCCAAGGAAAAGAAGACCAAGGCTAGAGAATGTAAAAGAAAATGGTTGGGGGTTTACTTTGGATGAGCTCGCCAGATTTCCTTTTTGTCTGAATATTCTCGGGGGCAAGGCTTCCCGTAGTTTTTAAAGCACTGTCAAAAGCTATCAAAATAAAAACTTGAAACGAAATCTACCGAATGGGAAATCACTACTCAAGATCAATCCCCACTGATGAATCTATACGGGCAACCAAACTACATGGGGTATATACCACCACACTTTTATTTTGTACCTGGTACGCATGCAATGGGAGTCCATTTATGGGTATCGGCGATACCAGCGCGCTCCATTCAGGCAACACAGGACTGGCTGTCTTTTCTTTAAGGCAAACGATTATTACGTTCGTAAATGCACAAAAATGAAAGCAGCAAGAGGGAGTTCTCAATGACATTTCTTACAATGTGAAT
Source organism: Saccostrea echinata (assembly GCF_033153115.1). Taxonomy (NCBI): domain Eukaryota; kingdom Metazoa; phylum Mollusca; class Bivalvia; order Ostreida; family Ostreidae; genus Saccostrea; species Saccostrea echinata. The sequence goes on along the minus strand of NW_026889754.1, from coordinate 17,332,836 downwards.
GAACTGATTTTAGTCGTTTAACCGGATCCTCAGTATTAATAATTTCCTTAGGTCACATGTGATATGTATGATTACTTTTCTTTCACTCTGAAAAAATGGATAAATTAAATAATTTACATGAAATGTGTTATTGGTGCTAATTATCTCGTACCTGATATCAAGGAACACTGAAACCCAAGTGAGTTTGATGGTTTCGGATCATGTTTTCCCATGTTATCCTAGTAGATTACCGTTCAGGGTAGCTAAGTCGGTAGAGCGCTCGCTCCGTGATCTGGAGGTCGTGAGTTCTAATCTAGGCCGCGACAGACCCAAGTCGATAAAAAATGGGTAGCAACTGTTCCTTCGCCATGCACTCGGCACTTTGAAGTGAAAGTTCCGGGTCCTTCGGATGAGACCTTAAAAACCGAGGGCTCGTGTTAAGGCAGCCGTTGGCACGATAAAGATCCCTCGCGGCTCAATGGCCCCGAGTGCCGAGTAAAGGTCAAAATTTGAACCCCTTCACCAGTATATGGAGACATCTCTATACGAGTGAAAAATTCTCGAATGGGACGTAAAACGACATACAATCAATCAACAATCAATCAATCCTAGTACAGGATGCTTAATCCAGAACAAGATTAATTTAAGGATAATGAATATCTCATTTTATAGGAATTTTAAATCTTACAATCTTGACTGGGAGAAAAGTGACGAACCCGGAGGAAATTGTTTTACATGAGAGAGAGCATCCTACCTGGACCGGGGGGGGGGGGACGGTTCCAAATCAACAATCCATGTAGATGGACAAGTATTTATTGCTTCCTTTAGCGACTTACTGTTTTTTGTTAACCAAAATCCTGATCGATTCGTCTTGGTAACATCAAGCCAAAGGAATGCCTCTGTGAAGAAATATGTAGTTTAGTTGAAGGTAAGAGTACAGGGGTAGGCACATCACTATTTTTGGAAGAGACACTCTTCCTCATCATTACTGAACTTAGTTCATCGGCTTAACATCTAGGAGCAGAGGACAAGATTTTCAAAGAATTGATGCATTTTTACCATATAATAATTAGAGCCCCGCCCTAACACCAGAATCCCTGACCAAGGGGCCATGAAATTAAAAATTTTGGAAGAGGCGCTCTTACTCGTCAAAACTATGTACTTAGGTCATCGACTTGATACCCAGGTGCAGAGAAGATTTTCAAAGAGCAAATGCATTTTCACTATATATTCATTAGAGCCCCGCCCTTACCAGAACCCCGTACCCAGGGGCCATGGAATTCATTTTTTAAAGACACGTACTCTTCCTCATAATAATTATGTACTTGGTTCATCGGCTTAATACCCAGCAGCAGAGTAAAAGATTTTCAAAGAGTAAATGCATTTTCCCTAAAAAATTCGCCCTTATACCAGAACCCCTGACCCAGGGACCATAAAATTCACATTTTTGGAAGAGACACTCTTCCTCACCATTACTATGTACATAAATTATCGGCTTAATACCCAGGAGCAGAGAAGATTTTCAAAGAATCAATGCATTTTCTCTATATATAATCATTGGAGCCCTGCCCCAAAACTAGAACCCCTGACCCCGGGGCCATGTAATTCACAATTATAGAAGAGGCACTCTTCCTCATCATTTCTATGATTTGGTTTGTTTGCATAATACCCAGGAGCAGAGAAGATTTTTAAAGAAATTTTCGTACTAATTGCTAGACCATTATTTACACACTGAATTGTCAATGGATTTTTCCGTTATTTCCCTATCATGACAAGGGGCACGCGGCGGGTGTGACCTGTCGGCAGGGGATGCTCACTCCTCCATGGCACCTGATCCCACCTCTAATGTTTTGGAGGTCCGTGTTTGTTCTGCTCCTATTTTGCATTGTTTAATGAACTTTTGAGCTTGAATACTGTTCGTTATCTTCATATATTTCATTTCACTATATATTCAACATAGCCCCGCCCTAGCACCAGAACCCCCTGATCCTGGGGTCATGAATTTCACAATTTTGGTAGAGGGCGCAATGCTTATTACAATCATTACAGGTGACCTTAAACCATAATAGGAAAAAAAATCGATTTCGAAACTAATGCATAAGATTCCGACGCAATGTATTTTGTTATATGAGGACAAATTTCTGATAAGGCCAAAGTATACAATTTCTGGCTCGCTTGAGGACAAAGGATACACCCAAAAATTCAAATTTAAGAAATCACTAAACCATAAAAAGAAATAATCTGTAGAGAGCGTCTTGTGCTAGTGAAGTTGACCTATAAAAAATGCGAGTAAGGAATAGGAGGACAAGTACCAGTCAATTGACCACGAAATATAATTGTACACAATCATATCTTTTGCGATAGATAAGACAAGTAGAAGGATTTACAATCTATGGTCAAACATCAATCCTGCTAGGGATTTTTTATTAGGAGACTCAGACTATTTTGTGCATCTCTTCTGCAATCTGTTCCTACATTTGTTTTACGTTAAAGGATTTAACCCTTTCTTTGTTCTTGGAATGGGTAAATCTTATGCACCTGACGAGAAACAGGACTGCCAGGAGTCACTTTTATTCAACTAATCTAGAATAAGAATTCTATTCGTACTCAACATGAATTTTTCATGATAATTTCATATTGGCATCGAGTAGTTGAAATGTTGTACATAGCCCTAGCTATGGATTGTGGCTTCAGCCAGCAAAATTTTATTGTTGGTTACAAGACTTTGAAATAATTATTGAATCCATTCACTGAAATTCATAGCGCTAGCTATGATATCTGGCGTTAGTCAGTTTATGAGAGTAAAAATAGTCTCTAATATGGTGTAAGTCAGATGGAAGATATTTTTGAAAATTTTAAAACTGGATAATAATTATAGACTGTATAGTGATATACTTGTGTTTGGGTGAGATATTTCTCATAGCATTAGCTGTGATATCAAGTATCTGCCATCTTAATATTTAGAATGACTTTACAGTATTAGCTGATTAGTCTGGCATTTGCCATTTAATATGGTGTGTCTTTTTAGGTCTTTTATTCAAATGCCCTATTACATTACAGCAAAACATGTCCCAACCAAAGAAAAGAAGACGAACGAATGAGGAGGAAGAGAAAAATAAGATGAAAAACCTAATGAAGGAAGTTCTGGCAGAGGCCCTTCCAGCAATCACTGAGACTATTATGGCGACTGTGAAGGAAACACTTAGGGTAACTGCAAATAAGGAGACGTCTCCTCAAGTGAGCCAGTCTAATATGGGTAGTACTACTGAAAGAAATTCCATGTCTGCAACATCATCTGCAATATCGTCTGCGACATCATCTGCAACATCATCTGCAACATCACAGGAAACACCTCAACCACAGACTACGCCAGTGCAGTTATCTACGGAAGGTAATAACAATAAGGGCACGGGACCACTTCACATTGGTCGTCCTTTGGGTCAGGGAATAGATATGGAAATTAAGCCAAAAATATGGGCAGAGGAGTTCATACAGTTAGGAACACTGGTTTTTAAACAACCTTATTCTAAGCTGGAGGCAGTTCAGGCAAGTGACAATAGCGTCACATTCCTCCAAAAGGAACACAAATACTATTTTAAATCATTACAACAGTGGACAGGAGCATTCCATATCTTTGTAGCCATTTACTGTGAAACGTTCCCCCAGCAGGCACCAAACCTCATGAAGTACATGGCTACAGTCCAAAAACTAAGTGCTGATGTTGGGGAGAGTGCTGCATTTTATTATGATGAGCAATTCCGGAAATGGAGGGCGGAAAACCTAGACCAGATGCCTTGGGAGAAAATAAACTCGGAACTTCATTCAGAAGCTTTGCAGATTGGATTGAAAACCAAAATGTTTCAAACAGAGGGAAAGGCGATTCCACAAAAGCAAAACCAACAGCAGCCCTTTCGTGCAAGAAACATCAGAAAGCCATGCTTTAGCTTCAATAACAATGCTGGACAGTGTACCAGATCCAACTGTGAATATGCACACATACGCAGCAAATGTTTCGGAGATCACAACAAAAAAGACTGTTGGATTTCAGACAACTACAAGAAACCCAATCAAAAAAGCACAAAACAAGCAAATGTCCAAACTACAACCAAGAAATAGCGTTGTGACTCCCATATGTGTAAAGACATTGGCAATTTGGCTCCAAGGTTTTGATCATAACAGAAGAAAATACCTCATAGATGGTTTCTCTCATGGCTTTAGAATTCCTTATCATGGACACAGAAAATTCAGATTTAGTGAAAATCTCAAATCTGCAAAGGAAAATATAGACATTCTTCAGCAAAAAATTGATGTAGAAGTTAAAAAGGGACGAGTAGCAGGTCCCTTTACATTTGAGAAATTGCCATTTGAAAATTTACAAGTTTCCCCCCTTGGATTAGTTCCTAAACAAACGCCAGGTGAATACAGAATAATACATCACCTTTCTTACCCTGACGGTTCTTCAATAAATCATGGCATTTGTAAAGAAGATTCAGCAGTTTCCTATCAAACAGTAGATGATGCTGTAAAACTTATTCAACATTTGCTCTACAAACAGTTTTAAGCTATTTGTCAGCAGTAGCACATTTCAACAAAATGGAAGGTTACGAAGACCCGACACAAGACTTTGCGGTTAAACGAGCCATCCAAGGCTTTCAAAAGCTTAAAGCAAAGCCAGATAGCAGACTTCCAATTACTCCATTGTTGCTTCAAGAAATTGTGAACTCTTTGCCGAATTGCACCCAATCACACTATCAGATGCACTTATTCAAAGCTATGTTCCTTTTAGCATTTCATGCTTTCCTAAGGATCAGTGAAATAACAGCCTCCTCTCTGGGTGATCCACTATCACTATCAACAGTATCATTTGGAAAACAACATGATGGTTCCCCCAATAGTTTGTGTATAACTATGGTCAACTGTCGCCCGCGTGGCGCAGTGGTTAGAGCGTCTGCTCTAGAGTCGCGGCGTAAGGAGTTGATCCTTACGTCGCGGGTTTGAATCCCACTGTGGGACGTGGAGACCGGTCCTTCGGGTGAGACCGTATAAACCGAGGTCCTGTGCTGGCACGAAAAAGTACCCTCACTGCTCAAAGTGCCGAGTATAGGACAAAATTTGCAGCTCTCCACCGGCAAGTGGTGGCGTCTCCATGTGAGTGAAAAATTCTCGAGAGGGACGTTAAACAACATACAAACAAAACTATGGTCAACTTCAAGCATCACATTGGAAAGTCACCAGTTACTTTGCAACTATTAGTGAACAAGGAAAACAAACAGTTATGTCCCGTTTTAGCTATATGGGAATATTTGAAATTGAGAGGACAAGATGCAGGTCCACTGTTTATGTTCCAAGATTAATCACCAATATCTAGGCAATATTTCAACCAACAATTAAAAATCTCATTAACCTTTCTGAACTATGACACAAAAAGGTATAAAGGACATTCTTTCCGAATTGGTGCAACAACTTAAGCAAAGTCGAAAGGAGTTTCTGATGACCAAATTCAACTTCTAGGACGTTGGAAATCTAATGCGTGTAAGAAATATATTCGAATTCCCTTATTGAATTTGTAAACAGGACATGGGGTCAGGGGCCTCTGTCTGCTAAAGTTAATTGTAGGTGTATGGACACTACCAAAGTTTTTTGCCTCTTATATAGGGTAAATTTAGCATGTGTTATAAAAATAGAAAATAATTACTGTATTAGTCTTCTGGCATGGGGTTTTGGACCTCTGTTGGAAAGGAATGTTAATAGCATGCAATAGAAATGAAGGATCAATAAAATTTCTAGTCATACAAGTGTCAATAATTAGATAGTACATGTAGTTTTTGTAAATAGCAGTTTTCTTTCATATACAGGTTAAATTCTAATGGTAGAAATCTGGTCATGTATTTGATTTTATTTCAATTTCTTGTCGTTGACATATGTCAGGTACATATGCTATACAATTGTATATCTCTCATTCATTTTGGGATGGGGGGGGGGTATTACTTTTCAAGTAATATTGTGGCAATTTTTGGTCCCCCACCTTTGATTTTCAAGAACATAACGTTGAATATATTATGTAATACTCTGTGTTCATGTTGGCATAATGATTTTTTACAATCAGATATGTTTTCGACTCGGATGTGACAATATATGTTTTTAATATACATCCGGGTCATGGTTTTGTTAGATAATTTTTGTAACTAGTTTTTTTTTGGTTTTCATATTACGTCATTTAATTAATAAATGACCATTTTCAATTCTAATCCATGTTTGAGTGATTTATGAAAATCAAACAGAGCCAAAATAAATGAGAGGATAGAGATTTGACAAAAAGTATTTTCTGATAATGGGACACATAAGAGGGTTAATAAATTAAAAGAACAGTAAAATTATAATGTAATTCAGATTATTTCGGAATACAGGGAATTATGCTATATGTGCAGAGAATGTTTCAATAATTAGACGGTTTAACGAGACACTATGAAGCGGAAAAATGAAATGAAGAAATTTATGTATTCACATAAACCAGGTTCTAATACTGCCAGCATTAACTGGAACTTTCAGTTAGCATTGCAGAGCACCTCCATAAGGAATTGACGCTGCCTTGGACATTCCTCCTCCCAACCCAAGCTCCATGCTTAACGCAAAGGGCCAGCAACCAGGTCAATGCAACAACTGTTGCCCTGAATAAGAAAGACATGGGTAAGAAAGACATGGGTGACAAACTGGTCAAGGTCATTAACCGGGTCAAAAGGTCAAGAATATTCAGAGGAATAGCAACGCCTAGATGGACGCTACAACTCTATAACCTTCAGAAGCACCAAAAAGCCAGACTACAAAACTTCGCAAGATTGCACGATTGTCTGTGAGACCAACACTTACAGGCAATACATAGTTGGTGAGGCAATGCAGTACAAACTTTGCTAGTAATGGTTGTGATGTTTATTGTCCGGATGATAATGAAGACTGCACACCTAATACTGAAATGTTTTCACTTCTCTCAGAGTACGAGATGGCCAAGTCAGTAAGCGACAGTCTGGAAGTCGATGGGTTGAAGGTGAAGCACGCCACAACATACGGTGATACCCTGTCAGCCAAAGGGATTCAAAGATGCCATGCGTACAATCCATCCACACTTGCAGGTCACACGACTGGCAGACCCGTGTTGCAGTGCCCACTTCAGCCCAGAAATGTTTCCCCGTAAGAAAAATTCAAGGTTAGACCACATGAGAAGTCTTTGCACATGATGTAAAGACCCGATGTAGCTTAGTGTACAAGAGACTAATCGAGACCTACACTTGATGTAAAGACCCGATGTAGCTTAGTGTACAAGAGACTAATCGAGACCTACACTGAAGACATCAACATCATCTGTAGTAAACCTCCTCTTGTGGTAGAAAGTACCAACCTCTGCTACTCTGGAGACTAGATGTCGTACGAATTCAGTGTTGTGTGACGGTGGAGAGACACAGCTGGTGGAAAGCGTCTTATTTCCAAGCCTCTCACAAACTGACAGCCCTGCACTTGAATGAAGACGACAAACACTCACTAAATGTCATTTTTGAGATGCGACTAAGCTAGAGTGTCAATGAGGAAATGAAACTCAATACCCTAACAAAAAATACTATAGTTAACTATAGTTTACTATAATTAACTATAGTTAACTATAGTGATAACTTTGACACTATGAAAACTTTAATTTAATATAGTGATAACTTTGACACTTTGGTTTAATGAAGTGATAACTTTGGCACTTTGGTTTACTAAAGTGATAACTATGAAAACTTTGATTTACTATGGTGAAAACTTTGATTTACCATAGTGATAACTATGACGCTATAGTGATAACTTTGACACTTTGATTTACTATAGTTAACTACAGTAAACTATAGTATTTTTGTTAGGTTACATCAACTCAGAAAGTAAAGGTCTCAACAAAGCAGTCAGCCAGGTTTTACCTAAGAACACTACCTATTGAAGAAATACTGAAGGAGTTCTCTCTTATGAGATTCGTGGACAAATTAAACAACAGTCCAAAGACAGCAACATCAATGAAAGCAGCCGAGGTTACATTGCCACGAGAAGGCCACACCCACCAGTACCTAAAGGGCAGGGACCATGAATACGCCTACCTCAACGAGTACAGGAAGAGTTTACTGTTTAAAGGCGATAAATGCAGAGAAGAGCTACGCAGATGAAACAACATTCTGCAAGGAAAGGAAAATCAAGACCAAGGTCACCTATGCCAATGGAAACTTGATCAAAATCCACCTGCCTGCAGTCCAATAAAAGCAATCCAGAGGATCACACCTACAACCAGACATGGGATGCCAAAAGAAAGACAAAACGGTCCTTTTTCAGGCCACAAAACAACAACAAAAGGACCCTTTTCAGGACCACCCCAATTATTCGAAAAGATACCTTGAATGCATCTGTTTAAGAAACGAATGAAATATATGGAGATAACGAACAGTATTCAAGCTCAAAAGTCCATTAAACAATACAAAATAGGAGCAGAGCAAACACGGACCTCTTAACATCAGAGGTGGGATCAGGTGCCATGGAGGAGTGAGCATCCCCTGCCGACCGGTCACACCCGCCGTGTGCTCATTGTCATGATCGGGAAATAACGGAAAAATCCGTCGACAATTCAGTGTGTAAATAATGGCTTAACAATTAGTATGAAAAACGTCAGTCAGCATTTGACTCAATGATAAATTGTATTTGCTGACAAGGCCATTGTATCGACCATAGAACTTACGAAATGATAACTTTAAACGAGACAGCTGATATTCTTGTTTCATCAACTTGTTCGTCAATAATTTACCTCGTTTTAGAAATTGTTCATACGTAGAGTATGCTCTTGCGTATCGAATCAACTGAGAGATATATACCCCGTATGCCGGTGATGAAGGTATATTGCTGCATAAGTAAGGGAAGTTGACGATTGAAAAGTTAAAGTCATCACGTTTATCATAAAGCTTGGTTGTTAGATTACCATTAACGTCTTTTCCAAGTAAAATATCCAAATATGAAACAGATGTGTCAGACTCTGTGGTATCTTTTATCTCAAGCTCACCAGGATATATCGTATCGACATAAGAATGAAAATAGCCATTGTTAATTGACAATACATCGTCGATATATCTAAATGTCGAGTTGAAGGCCACAGCAAGTGTTTTCTTCTTTTGACGTACAAGATTTTGGACAAATTCTGCTTCATATGAATACAAAAAAAGGTCTGCTAATAACGGGGCGCAATTGGTACCCATGGGAATTCCAATAGATTGTTGGAAGACCTGGTCTCCAAAAACCACATAGATATTGTCAATCAGAAACTCAAGCATCTTTTTAATGTCAACTTCAGAGTACTTGTGTGTACAATCAGAATGTTTTTTAACAAAATAATTTTGCAAATGACCAATGACAAGGTAAGTATATTTACGAGTTCCATTTTTATTGAAAAAGCAGCTGTCAATTATATCAAAAAGCCTGGACTTTAATATATCGTGGGGAATGGTTGTGTATAAAGTAGAAAAGTCATAAGTTTTTAAGCTGTTGATTTTGGTAAAATCTTGCGATTTCAAATTTTCCAAAAGTTTCTTGGAATTTTTAAGTATCCACATCTGATTTACACCACTTCTCGAATATATTGTTGCACAGTACTCTTGAAGTTTCTCATTCACTACTGTTAATATCTTAGTGAGGAGTAAAGAAAGAGGCTTGGTTGAACATTTACTGGAACCCGCTATGTATCTTTGTTTGTAAGGATTTTTATGAAGTTTCGGAATCCAATATAAATATGGTAATTCAAATTCATTTTGGTTGTTTGGAATATTCAAAATATTCAAAACTGACATATGATTTTGAAGAATTTCTTCCTTAGAAAGGGAACTACGAGTATAAGTTGGATTACCACTTGTAGAATTAAATCCAAGTTCCTCTAAAATACATTTAATATAATGAGCCTTACAAACAAAGACAAAGTTGTTACCTGCTTTGTCAGCAGGGACCAGTACGTACTGATCATGTAATCTATCTAATTCTTTTTTCACTTCTGGATTATTGAATACAGAAGGATAGATGGTTCTCATATTGCCCCTCAATCTTTTAATGCGTAATTTTAACATACATCTGATACATTTAATCCATTCTGACAAAGTGTCAAGGTCTTCTTTTTCATGTCTGGCCCATCGCCTGGCGTAGTCCTCTACAGAATCCATAATATTTATGAAATTCCGACGCCAGTTGAAGGATCGGGGTTCCTAATTGATCTAAGGTCCTCATTATTAACTATATTAACGTCACCAGTAATAACGTGTCCAGCAGGACTATAGTTATAGGGCGAAGAAGAACATGAACACGATGGAGGATTATGTTTCAGGTATTCGATATCCAGGCCCTGTAAAGTTTTCTTGTAATTAAAAAGTTTGGAAGCAATAGTCGATGTATATTTGTAGGAAATACAAGGCGTAGTCTTTAACTTGAAATATGGTGGAATACAAGACTTAACCGCGTCAATTCCTTTGTTGGCATATTGAAGTTTAAGGAAATAACGGATTGTTTTAGCTGCATTTTCTTCAGTAAAACGCGGGGGTATAAAAAGTCTATGATTTGCAATATCCATAATCACAGATCCGAGCCTATATTCTGGTGTCGAGGAATCAAAAAATGGACTTTCCTTGACCTTTTCAAGAAGACTATTTAAAAGTTTCAAAGGGACGAATAAAAATTAACAGGTCTAAACCCCATATACGATAGATTAAAGTAATTAAATATTTATTAATCAAATCTGAAGTGACGCCATTTTGTTTTGCTATTTTTGTTGTTTGTTTACATCCGGTCAGTAGTGCCCCCTAGGGGTAAGCCCCAGTCCTATTTGGTTTCCAGGGTTGCAATAGCGCCCCCTGGAAAAACAAGTTGCACCAGCCAATCAAATCTTGTTTTTAACATCCTTAAGCCAATGAAATTAACGCTGGACAGTCTTTTAAATTCTGACCAATGAGATTGCTGTATTTTCATAAGATTAGGAAAGACCTACCACTTTAGTGTCACTTTCAAAAAAATTTTCGTTGCACAAAGACCTCATCAAAATTTTTCAGCCATTTGTCGCGTATTTTTTTTTATGTAAACTATACCAACTAACCTTAACCATGTTGTAATGTAAATCGGAAATCGAAAGTGAAACTGGTGACGTGTTTCAACGCCCTTTGAACTTTCTGTGCCATTTATAGACTGGAAAAAACGTTGACTCTCTAATTCAAAATGGCGGATTACCAACATCTCCGAGTGTTTTTTGACATTCCCGATTGGTATGTGATATACAGTGAAGAGGCTAAACGTTTTGACTCTCACATTGTTGAGTGCAATGGAGCCAGAGACCAAGTGTTATTTTATATCAGCTTAGATTGTTCAGCTTTCTGTGAAGGATGTTTTTTTTGTGAACCCGTTTCTCCTGTGTGAGCGTGCTCGCTACCTGCACACAGATCCAATTAGACTTTTGATCTGTGTCCCCATTTGACTTTAGGCAGTGACTGAGACTTATTAATGATGCCTGGACAAGACGAAGAAGTCCGATTTGTAACGCAAGTGGAGAAATGGGCAGCGGCCCAAAAACTATCGGAAAAAACTATTGAAAGTCTTCTCGAATTAGGTTTTGATTCGATGGAAGCGTTAAGCCTTATTACGGATGACGACCTGCATGATACCGACATCCCTAGAGGTCAGAAAAAAACTCCTACTGCACGCGGTTAAATCCATATTTCCTGAGGGAGCCGCCGCTGCCAAAACCAAGGAGCCGATCGACATCAATAACAGTAACCCCGCTACCGAGGACTTAGGGTAGCCCCTAAACATCGGTGACAGAGATCAGTTCGTGAACGATGTCTTACGAAATCTACAGTCCCAAGATCAAGCGTCTGCCACTCAGAGCATACCAGGTATGTACTCGTGGCAAGATCCTTAGGTTTATCTAAAATCATTAGATTCTGTGGGTTTGGGGGACAACAATAATTTAGATATAACAGATTTTGTAAACAATTCATATGCAACTGAAGAAAGGGTAGTGTCAAAAGATGGCAAGGGGCAATTGATATACAAATCTGGCCCAGCTAAGCCAAAATTAGAAAGTATATCTATTTGCCAATGGTCCACTGCCAACTTGGCTATCATGAATAAATTGCTGCAAGGGGGTAGTTTGACCCATACAAGTCTCCTGGATTACCTGTCTTATACCACTCGGGTTTACCAATTATTATCTGTCCATGACACCAGGTCAGTGTTCCTGTATGATAGGGAGTATAGAAAGTTGCAATCTCTACATACGTTTCGCTGGGGCACAGATATCCCCCACCTACAAATGGTCCATTTAAGACCAAGAATTTCTCCGAGTTTTCAAAATAATGCGGCCCCAAAACCCATCCAAACTCTCAGCCTTACCCCCCCCCCCCCAGGGCATCGCAAAGAAATGTTAGAAAACGGGATCTCTATTTCTAAGTACTGCCTGCGTGGTTATTGAATACACTAATGTGACCCCAGGCCGCTGACTTTTACTCCCCGAAGCATTGCATTATTGGATTTCTCAACTCTTTTTATCTTTCAACATTTTTCTTTAATTTCAATAAAATTTTATTTTAAATCCTTGAATATTCTGTTTTAAAAATTATTTATTATTACATAAAACGTGAAAATTTCATCGTCATATCAAACCCCAAACTCTCAAGGATCTGGACGACTGTTAGTTTACACACAGACTTCTAGACAGAAAATGTGTCGTATTAAGATCATAACGTTTTACTTAAAGATGCACTCAATAAAAAAACGTGTTGGTTTGTGCTTTAACAATCTGTCCACTGCACATAAGTATTAAGAAAGGTGGTGTTCATACGCATTTTCTTCAGTATTAATAAATTCGTGCTCTTATAATAGCTATAGATTCCATTTAGAGGAAATTCATTTGGATATTATCTCTTAAATTTAATTTAAAATCCACCGACACCATTAATACATGCGTTCCATTATTAATTTTCATCAGTATATTTATGTACCCGGTATAAGGTTAACATTGACTTTATTAAAAAAAAAAAACTCCTAAAGTTAACCAAAAAAAATGTCATGCTTATTATTGCAAATTAATTGGCTTATAACTTAATTAAATGTATAAACAAAGATACATAGCGGGTTCCATTATATATTCCACCATGCTTCTTTCTTTACTACTCACTAAAATATTAACAGCAGTGAAGGAGAAACTTCAGGAGTACTGTGCAACAATATATTCGAGAAGTGGTTTGAATTAGATGTGGATACTTAAGAATTCCAAGAAACTTTTGGAAAAATTGAAATCGCAGAATTTTACCAAAAGCAATAACATAAAAACTGGCACGACTTTTCAAGTCTATATATAACCATTCCACGTTGATAGCAGTCCTATTTTTGTATTCATATGACGCAGAATTTCTTCAAAATCTTATTCATGAAAAACAGAAATCTCTTGCTATGGTCTTCAACTGGACATTTAGATATATCGACGACGTACTATCAATTAACAATGCAGTTATATCTTTTCATATGTCGACACAATATATCCCAGTGAGCTTGAAATAAAAGATAACGCAAATTCTAACACATCTGTTTCATATTTGGATATTTTACAAGAAAAAGATGGTAAAAAAAATGGTTACCAAACAACAAAGCTTTCTGATAAACGTGATGACTTTAAATTTTCAATCGTCAATGTCCCTTACTTATGAAACAATAAACCATTTTCACCTGCATATTGGGTATATCTCTCAGTTGATTCGATACGCAAGGGCATGCTCTACGTATGAACAATTTCTAAAACGAGGTAAGTTATTGACAAACGATTTGATGAAAAAAGAACATAAAATCATGAATGCTCTGCTCCCGATTTATAATGTTTTAATGGACTTTGAGCTTGAATACTGTTCGTTATCTCCATATTTCATAATATAATAATGTTCAGGCGACGAAAAGAATACGATGTTGAGGTAAAATTATATTTATTCCCTTTAGATTTTGGTTTGATTTATCCACATGCAAAGATACAAATACAAAATTATTTTTGGGGGGGGGGGGGTATTGTAATATAATAATATTGCTATTTTTTATGTAGGTCTTCAGGGCAGTTCAACAGAAGCTTGATGGTGTTGCTGTGGAGATGTTGTCCGCAGATTCTGAAGCTGGTATATATTTCATTTAATGAAACATAGGTAACATGCAAGTACAGATATCAAAATCCAATAGTCATCAATTAAAAGCAAAGATAGAACATTAATGATAAAGATTATGTAAGAATTCAGAATAAATATACAAAATGTGAATATATCCATTATATATGTAAAATATTTAGTGAGAAGAAAACTTACTTTACATTTCTTCCGGTATCTGGCAGGCCATTCGGCATGTCTTTCCTGACGTTACCATCAAGGGTTGTGCCGTCCACTGGACGAAGGTGCAGAACCTTGAGCTTGCAACAACATTCAGGTAGAGGGAGACAACCCACGTCTTCATCAAGCAGCTGAAGGCATTGCCGTTTCTACCCTGGAACCATGTTGAGGACGTTTTCGATGCCATGACTAACAAATGTCCCCCACACCTAGAGGAGCTGGTAGGATACGTCAGAACACAGTGGTCTTCCCCATCCGATCCTGGAGTGTCTTCGAGTTCAAAGTTAGAACACACAAAGATGTCGAAGTTAAGCCATTAAAAACTTTTTTTTACTACATGTTAGAACACACAAAGATGTCGAAGTTAAGCCATAAAAAACTTTTTTTTACTACATGCACATTTACCACTAGTTCATTATCATGAAGTTCGAATGCATAAATTTAACTCCGTGTGACTAGAATTAGACATTTTACTTTTATAAATATGACTCATAAAAGTTATCCATAGACAATACATCACCTGTCAAATATATAAGCAACAACTTACAAATTGGTATAACAATTTACATTTATTCATTTTTCATGTTGGCATCGCAGGATGAACGTGAAGACCCAGGGGTTGTACCAGATCATCCCCCTGTTGCTGAGGGAAGCAGAGTTGGTGAAAACTAGGATCGTCGTGACCTGGAGAGGAACGTAAGACAGCAAGTGACTACCACCCAGAAGAAGATTGAAGAAACCGCAGCCATGTACATGGACGACAACATCACAGCGTCAAATTTCCTCAAAATCAGCGGTTCCATCTACGCTGGTGTGTTCGATATTTTAGGTACTCGTGTGATGTGATGTACTGTGATTCATTTATCGTGATGTATCTTGATTCCTGTACTGTGATTCATATACAGTGCTGTATTGTGATTAATGTACTGTGTCATATTGTAAGATAACTTTATGTTTGTATACCAAACTCTGCATATCTTGTATTGTTCATGGAATAGGATCTGTGGTGTCATGCTTCTTAATGATTATATGTGCCTATCTTGTATGTCTTCCTAAATTATTTTATCATTTTTTGTATGATTTTTGTGTGCTACTTGAATACAATGAAAACAATGTATGAAATATCAAGCAAATAGTATAACAGAATATATGAAAGTATATAAATATATACTGTGGTTATATAAATATATAAATATTCAATAAAAATGATAGATTTATATAATGCTAATTTATATAGTATATTCAGGGACCAATACACTAAGTATACAGTAAACCTTTGTTATTTTTTTTTTCTTCAACTTCAGGTAGAGATATCAATTTTTATTATTTTTTTTCAACTCATTATTACTTAAAACTGTAATTGAAGTGATTGCCAAAATTAAGATATATGCATTTTCGAGTAATTGCTTGTACCTTGATCTTTACGGTGAAATTATTATTGTAAAATCACAGCTAAATTAAAAGGTTAAGTAATAACTGTTCAGATAGATTTAACAATGCAGTCAATCATTTTATTATTCATTTTGTTATTTAATTTTGTATATATCGTTTTTTAATTCAATTTGTTCAAAATTTTAAGTTTTAATGTAATGGTCACATATAATGTAATCTTTGTTTTCTTGACTGTTAATTACGATCGGGCTCGGCGTGCTCTAAATTTGTATTAACTTGTCTACTGAGGTTGTTATCGACAGACAGTAAGCATCGATTGTTAATCATAGCTGTTGTTAACATATGTCTGAAATGCATGCAAGCTTTTACTATTCAAGTTATTGTTCAATTTAACTGTCATATTTGCGTCCTGTTATTATTACGAGATGTTCGTCATTGCCGCCCAGGTGCGTGTCTGTCGGTAGAGCACGCCCGATTGTAATTCATTGTAAATACGTTTTGTTCAAATGTTTTCCGTGCCTATTGCACTGCATCTTTATAGTTTGATTATAAACTTTGATTATTAAATAACGGATTTTTTTTTTTAATTTTTGGTTTGATAAATATTTTATGAATTTACTTAGTTTAATTGTTTGTGGACTTTAATTATTTCAAAAATTTGTTTATTATCTTGATTTTATAACGTTGGTTAGGAACATTGTTTGTATGGGCCTTGAGCCATAATCTACTTTATTAATGCTTTGTTTTGTACACTTTTCTATATGCATTAAAACCGCACGGTCGTCGTAAACCTTCATTCATCTTTGTTTTCTTCAAATTCAGTTTATTTCCCCTTATAAACTGCTAGTCAGTATAGGATAAGAAGCGCCTTAGGCCAAAGAAAAACAGGGAGATATCACTGGTGCAGAAAGATTCCAGTTAACCTCCCAAGTCAAGCGAGAAAATTAATTCCCATACAAAAATGCCAGCTTCAGGTAATCCATCCAATGCCCAGAGCAACATCAGAAATACCAAGGAAAAACTTGAAGAGGCAGTTGGAGAACTAAATGGCACGCTCAAAGAAAAAAAAAGAAACTGATCAAAACCTACGAAATCGACCACATTAACACCACTGTAAAAGACAAAGAAAAATTAATGCATCGAAACGCCAAATGCAAGAAAAAGACGAATGCGTTGCAGATCTACGAGAAAGACTCAGACAAATGAAATTAAGAAACGAAGCAGGAAATACCAATGAAAATGATAGTGTAAATGTGGTAGCTGTTGAAAACTAGCCATCTCTGCCTCCACCCCCCCCCCTTCCTCCACAACCTCTGCAAACCAACACTCCACAGCCTGAGGATGTGTTCCCACGAGTTCCAGCCCCACAGCTCCTTAAGTATGATGGTAAAGGAATCGGGTACAGAATAGTGGATGGCATTTACGGCTTTTATCAACTTCACCAATATTCCGTCACTGAGAGCCATCCAGATGCTACACTTTTATTTTACGGGAATAGCTCTCCAGTGGTTTAATTTTCTGAACCCAACAAAGAAAGGTTCATTAACAATGTTCAAAGAAGCCTTCTTCAATAGATTCAAGCCAGCTGCACCATTCAGCAAGGACAGCCAGATGAAGGGGTAGAGGAATACATTTACAGAGTGCGAAAACTAGCTACTGATTCCACCATGGATGAGGAAGCAGTGACCGAACTTGCCAAGGACGGAATGCACCAACGCCTGAGAGAACTTGTACCCCAGAGACCGAAAACCATGGAGCAGTTGACAAAAAAAAGATCACATGTGAGTTCGAATGAGGACACACCCTCCATAAATGTATTTCAAAACTATTTGCCTAGTTAGTCATACAATAATATTTTTTGGATCACATTTCTTGATAATGAACAATATATTCAATAATTCAACAGGTAACAGAGTGAAATATGTGTGCGACAACTTTGTACAAGTGGTTAATCCGGCATATGTGAGGAAACTACAGGGTTGATTCCTTGGGAGAGACATGCTGATGGATTATTTTTAATTGATTTAAAAGTCAATAAATATAAGATATAAACATACAATTTTCATACTTTGTTTCAGTTTCAGGTCGCCCACATGGCGCAGTGGTTAGAGCGTCTGCTCTAGAGCCGCGGAGTAAGGAGTTGATCCTTACGTCGCGTGTTCGAATCCCACTGTGGGACGTGGACACCGGTCCTTCGGATGAGACGTATAAACCGAGGTCCCGTGTCGCAGTAGGTGCTGGCACGAAAAAAATCCCTCACTGATCAATGGCCCTGAGTGCCGAATACAGGCCAACATTTGTAGCCCTCCACCGGCAAGTGGTGGCGTCTCCATATGAGTGAAAAATTCTCGAGAGGGACGTTAAACAACAAACATATTTCAGTTTTACAAATGGGGATTTGGTATGTTTTTGATGGTTGTCAAAATTAGGGTAATTATTTGCTAATATATTACGAAATTCAAAGTATTGTTCTTACGAGGGCATTAGAAAAATTATGACTTACAAGGTTACATCCATTACAGGCCCTTAGCAACGGTTTCTCAAGTGTGTGTGTGTGTGGGGGGGGGGGGGGGGGAGACAACGTCCTGAAAATATCTGACAAGCAAAAAGAAAAAAAACTAAACTGAGCAAAATTGTAGGGAGCAACTTCCCAAAATTATCTGAAAAGCAAAAGAAAAACTAATTTACAGTCCAAATCCTTTAATTTGCCTGTGCTCAACCGTACAAAAAAAGGGGGGGTCAGCATCTAAAGGAAAATCTACTATAGCAAAATACTATACTCAGAAAAAGGGAGGGGGCGTTCTACGGGCCTGCATTATGAAACATGTATTAATAATCGGAAAGATGAGTAACTATGAAGTTGGAATATTCCATTTAATAAATGCATGATTTTGAATTGAAAACATAGCCAAGACGTGTGAAAGGCAAAATATTCTGAAAATATGATTCAGTTGGCTGTTGTAAATTAACAGATGTAGAAGAATCAAATTTAACGTTTAGAAGAAAACTATAATCATAGTAAGGGAATGACTGAGTTCTAGGACACTACACTGATAGCTCAACAATTTAAAAACGGATCAGAGTGGAAAAAACTTTACAGTGAGTTCTAAAAATGTTTTATTCCGGAAAACAAGAGGCCCAAGGGCTTTAACGGTTACCCTAATACAATACATCAATTTAGAGGATCCATAAACTGATCAATGAAGCTTTGTTGCCCAAAAGCAAGGAAAACTAGTGGGTATTGTTTTTTTTTTGTTTTTTTTTTACAAAAAAAAACACATGCCTCCCCTTCTTTACCAACATTAACGAGTGCAAATATATGAGTAGGGTCAAAAATAATAATGCAGTGCATCTCAACTCAAATTCTGTGTACAAAATTTCAAGTCTTCATGTCAAACGGATCTCAAGTAATGGTCTGGTCGTGTTTTTCTTAATTTGACCTTGAAGTGGTCAAGGTTAAATATTTTGATGCAGTGCATTTAGTCTCAATGTTGTCTTTCCTTGTTCCAAGTTTGAAATCCTAATGTCAAAAAGTTCTCAAGTTATGACCTAGACTATATTTTCATGTAAATGATTGACCTTGACTTTATTAATAGGTCATGTGAAAAAAATGTTGCCATTCACCCTTCCTCTATACCACCTCTCCATGTTCCAAGTTTGAAGTCTTAATGTAAGGGTTCTGAAGATATGGTCTAGTCATGTTTTCTCTATTTGACCTTGAAGAAAGGGGTCAAGGTCAAAATTTTGAAGTGTTGCATCTTGTAAACAATGTCTTCTTTCTATGTTACAAGTTTGAAGTCCTAATATCAAAGGGTACTCAAGCTAAGGCCTGGACTCTATTTTGATGTAAAAGATTGACCTTGACGGTGGCATGCATCCCTCCTTCATACCACTTCTGCATGTTCCATGTCTGAAGTCTTTATAACAAAGGATTCTTAAGTAATGGTCTAATCAAGTTTTTTTCCCTATTTGACCTTGAGGAAGAAAAGAGGTCAAGGTCAAAAATTTTGGTGTGTCGCATATTGTATCAATGTCTTCTTTCTCTGTTACAAGTTTGAAGTCCTAATATCAAAGGGTACTCAAGCTATGGCTTGGACTCTATTTTGATGTAAAAGATTGACCTTGACCTTATAATAATTGAATCAAGGTCAAAAAGTTTGGTCGCATGCATCCCTCCTTTATATCACCTCTGCATGTTCCAAGTTTGAAGTCTTAATGTCAAAAGGTTCTCAAGTTATGGTCAGATCGTGTTTTTTCCCTATTTGACCTTGAAGGCAGAAAGGGGTCAAGGTCAAAATTCTAATGCAGTGCATTTTGTCTCAAGGTCTTCTTCCTATGTTACAAGTTTGAAGTCCTAATATCAAAGGGATCTCAAGTTATGGGCTGAACTCTTTTTTGATGTAAAAGATTGACCTTGACCTTATATATAGGTCAAGGTTAAAAATGTCGGTGGCTTGCACTTTTTCTCAATGTCATCTATCTATGTTCCAAGTTTGAAGTCTTAATTTCAAAGGGTATTAAAGTTACGGCCTGGACAAAATTTGGATGAAGAAGAAGAAAATCGACAAAAACAATGTCTCCCCTGGAAGGGGAGACATAAAAGTATAATTAACATCAACAAAACGATTGGTCTAGTATCTAATCTGTCCCCAATTTATTTTTACTATTACCATGCAGTCTATAAACAAAATGTCTATTTTTTAACCCCATATTATTACTTCTCACATTGGACTCTCTTGGCCTTTGAAGAACATTTAAAAAGATAAGCTATTTTTGTCTCATTTTTATTCATCTATTATTTCCAAATCTACCTGATCATTAAAATTATGAAAGTACTTTTTGTATTATACAATAAATATTCCTGCATAATGCTCGTATTCTATTGACCTTTCAAATACATTGTTTTCAGTGATTAATTATCAAAGGTGAATGGCAAAGGGGGAATAACTTTGCTCAGTAAAATACAAGACAATAGAAGCCCTGGCCAGGTCCAGAACACTTGACTAAATGGTCCAGGTGTTCAAAATTCTGGTAAAAATACCTCTGCATATTAAAACTTTTACTCTGTTTGCCTTGAATATGCCCAGAAGCATAGAAGATTTTCAAAGAAATGCATATTCACTACATTATTAAATAAATAAAGCCCCCCCCCCTTTACACCAGAACATCTGACCCAGGGGCCATGAACTCATAATTCTGGAAGAAGCATTTTTGCTTATCATAGCTATACACTTGTTTCTTTGCTTTATAACCAGTAGTAGAAATAATAATTTGAAAGAAATTATGCATTTTCACTATATAATCTATAGAGTCACCCCCCCCCCCTCTTCACCAGAACCCTGACCAAGGGGTCATGAATTTCACAATTTTGGAAGAGGCATTCTTATATTATATCATAACCATGCACTTTCTTTATTTAAAAAATACCCAGGAGCAGAGAAGAAGATTTTAAAAGAATTGATGCATTTTCCCTATTAATCAATAGAGCCCCGCCCTAACACCAGAACCCTTGACTCAGGGGCCATGAAATTCACAGTTTTGGAAAAGGCAACCATGCTCATCATAACTATGTAATTGGTTACTTTATTTAATACCCAGGAGCAGAGAAGATTTTCAAAGAATTCATGCAATTTTACTATATAATCAGTAGAGCCCCACCCTAACACCAGAACCGCTGACCCAAGGGCCATAAAATTCACAATTTTGGAAGAGGCACTTACTCATCATACCTATGTTCTTAGTGTATTTAATATCCAGGTGCAGAGAAGAAGATTTTCAAAGAAATAATTCATTTTCACCATATAGTCAATAGAGCCCCGCCCTAACACCAGAACCCCTGACCCAGGGGCCATGAAATTCACAATTTTGGAAGAGGCACTCTTGCTCATCATAACTATATACTTATTACTTTATTTAATACCCAGGAGCAGAGAAGAAGATTTTCAAAGAATTAATGCATTTTCACTATATAATCAAAAGGGCCCCGCCCTAACACCAGAACCCCTGACCCAGGGGCCATGAAATTCAAAATTTTGGAAGAGGCACTCTTGCTCTTCATAACTATGTACTTAGTTACTTTGTTTAATACCCAGGAGCAGAGAAGATTTTCACAGGAATAATGCACTTTCACTATATCATCTATATAGCCCACCCTAGCACCAGAACCCCTGACCCTGGGGCCATGAATTTCAAAATTTTGGTAGAGGGCTCAATGCTTATTTGAATCATGCCAACAGTTTGACTGTTTGATCTCCAGGAGTAAAGAAGAAGATTTTTAAAGATTGTATTAACTTCGGTGGTTTTAGCCCCACCCCTCAGGCCCCAGGGGGGCAGGAACCATGAAATTCACAATTCTTGTTCCCCTTCACCCATAGATGCTATATGCCAAATTTGGTTGAAATTGGTTAAGCGGTTTCAGAGAAGATGCTAAAAATGTTCAAATGTTAACTCACGACGCACGCCGACGGACGAAAACGGATAGCAGTAGGTCACCTGAGTGACTCAGGTGACCTAAAAAGTAAGTTTGCAGAGTAATAATCGTTCAACGACTAAAACTTATGCGGGTTCGAATCCCACTGTGGGACGTGGAGACCGGTCCTTCGGATGAGACCTATAAACCGAAGTCCCGTGTCGCAGTAGGGGCTGGCACGAAAAAGATCCCTCACTGCTCAATGGCTCAAGTGCCGAGTGTAGGACAAAATTTGCAGCTCTCCATCGGCAAGTGGTGGCGTATCCATATGAGTGAAAAATTCTCGAGAGGGACGTTAAACAACATACAAACAAACAAACAAAAACTCATTTCCTGTTTAGACAACTGCACCGTCAAACATTAAAACAAGCAATTCCTGATTATTTCAGTTCACGATGTGGACTAACATTCCTGATATGAGATACACGTTTGAGGTAGACAAATACAAGTGAATAATTCATGAGTACTTCAACTGAATTTATATAGAGTACCACGAGGTCAATGTTAACAGATTAATGATGTTAAGAGGTCCAACATAACACATACAAAGTACTTGTAAAGTAAAACTGCAACATTAACAACATTTTTGGATCATTTAATATGCTGAACATCGAAGAATGACCAAATTGAAAAATAAAATCCCTTGGGGTTTTAATTTCCTACCTGAAATTAGTTTCAATTACAATAATTCCTACAGGATTTTTTTTTCTCCCTTTGGAGTGTCAAAAATTCAGTTAAGTTTGGGTCAATTTCTGTAAGAAAAATATGTATCCTGTAGGATTTTTATACTTCCCATGGGAATATGTATTCCTATAGGATTTTTAAGAGCTCCTGTAGGATTACCGGTACAACTTCCTACTGGAAAAATAAATTTCCCTTAGGGAAACTAATTCCTGTAGGATTTGGCAAAAATTTTCAGAATCCTGCGGGATTTCAGGTAAATCAATAGGGAATTTCTTCTTTCCTGTAGGATATTTTTTTCTCGCAAGGGATTGTTTTATTCAAATGTGAGTCTCTCACCAGACAGGTGAGATACACATGTGAAAAAGGTAGTTATAAAGTCTGCACATCATAGTCTATTGGATTTCATCTTTGATTTTGTTGAAAAGTGAATGTTTTGCTGACGCCCTGAAAAATTCAAAGTATTAAATGATTATAATGATGAAGTAGGCAGAGTTTTTGTTCAAAAAAGAATTAATAATAGAAATGTTAGACGCAGAATTAATAAGCCTAAACGCACTTTCATGATCACGTTGCAAACTCTGGCCGATGATACAATCAATTATGATGTCCCCTTTGATACCAGAAGAGATAATAATGGGGACATAATGAGATTTAATAATATACTTCTAAATCCTAGAAGACCAGGCATGGGTAATTCAGGTGCAAATTAATGTACATATTTTTCTGCACCATTACCAGTGTTGTAGTATTCTCTTTGTTGGCTTTCACTAAGTCTCGGCTTACTTTCATTGTTAAAGGTCAACATGAAGTAATCTGCCCTCACTAGTAATTTCTTTTGAAGTCTATCAAAAGTCATTCTCTTTCTCTATGTTGGCAATAACTATTATGTCTTCTGGTACGACATCACTTTTGATTGTATTGATGCATGTGTTGTTGGAAATGTTTGTTGGCAATGAAACTTTCTTGTTGGCATTGAAAAAAAATATAATAAATTTATTAAACTTAATTTTGTTTTTATTGCAATAATTCAGGTAATATTTCAGGTATGACAACAGATTGTAACATAGCAAGATTCATATTTATCACAAGAAAGCGTCTTTCGAAACCGAACCCCCATTCATCATCTGTTGGCGGATCATCATTTGTCGTAATAATTACTTATTCGCATTTTAATGAAAACTGGTCTCCACCTTTGCGCTCACCTTGCGTAATTCCAGTATGATCCGTTAACTGGTTAATGATGTTCGGCATCGAATAAGTCTTTTCTTGGAGAAATCTTCAAAGTAGATAAAAGAACTGAACATAAATCGGGTAATCCTCCCCGGACACTTGAAAATAGTTATGTTCCTTGTATGTTAAAGATGTAGATGACTTAGCCGTTCCTGGTAATCCATAGAGATATATTCCTTTTTTATCACTTTCTTGCATCAGTTCAACAACAGTTTGATTTGCGTAAAATTTCTGAGATTCAAACACTTCCAATTTCATATTGAGTTCTTGATGATAATCATTAAGCGCTCTATATTTCTGGGAAGTATATTGATTAGCCCATCGCATAACGTGATAAGCTTTTGGTGTCCAAGGTAACCGTCTCTCAGCTAAGAAATGTGAAATATAATTTCCATGAAGTTTTTCCCGGTCCATTTTAAAAACGCACACTTTTGGGTCCTCTTGTGTAATATATTTATTATATCCTTCAAGACGCTTGCATGTAGAAAATTCCGTTAAGAAGGATACTTTATTAAAATATGGCCCCATTTTAAATTTATAGAGAAAGCGTCTAAAAGTCTTGTAATGCACTTTAAACCTTAAGCGAATAAATCCGTGAGTATCGGGACGCCCATCAATACCACGTTCTTTGGAAATAAGAATTTCTTTGAATAATTTTAATGGAGTAGTTTTTATGTTTTTCCTTCTCCTGGGATAAATCCATGGGTTCTTGTTTGCTTTCACGATATATGTAATAAGTTGACACTGAGTCGAATCCGGGTTCAGGATAGATGAACTTGTTTCTTGTGCACACAAGTTGTTTTTGTGAGTTATAAATAATTTCAGAGAACTATATTTCAATATCTATGAGATGAAAATTCTTTTATCTAATTTTAATATTATGAGAATATAGTTTAAATAGATAATGATAAGATATAAGCCATGATACAGAGAGAAATGCTGTTTTATGCTCTAAAAGTGTATTTTTGTAGTGCATCAACTATTATCAATGTTTCTCCCATGTATGCAAAATATCACTAGGTATGTTAATCAGGTCATTATTGTGTTAGGTCTTTAGTATATACCATATAAATTGGTTTTATTGATTGAATCAATGGATTGGAATAATACAACACAGTACAAAAGTCAATAAGAAGTTAATAATTGCTGCTAACAAGTGATTATATTACCGCATAATATGAATTGATCTGCGGCGCGAAACGTCTTTTGGGGCGAACTGTTCCGCACCCCTAGATTTCCTCGGCTTTCCTACAACACAAAAGCAGTTCACTTAGGTTTGTACATGTATATTAGCGAGTTGCTGAAAGAGCTTGCGGTATTATGTGACAGTGTGTCAATTTAGTTGCAATTGACTACTTCACTTGGAAGAGCTCAAGGTTGTATCCTCAGCACCTAACGAATATATTTATGAACGAGCTACTTTTCAAAAGGAGAAATGCATAAAAGTTAAGGTGGACACAAACTATTCGGCTACAGCTGCATTCCTGAATAACCCACAGGCACTTTGGTTTAGAAATGGGGAATTTGGGATATAGTGTTGTAATGTTCGTGTAATTACTGGTGAATTATCCAAATCAACTGATAACACATGTGTTCAATACACATCTTTTATCTAGAACTACGAGGGGTTATCAAAAAGTTCGTGGACTTGATGCGATAAAATTAATACTATGTAGTCGTTGATTACACAATTTATAGGGAACATATAACAACAAAATTTGAAGAAGTGTTGAAAATTTCAGCTTGATATGTTGATTATTTGCCAAATTATCATTAAATAAAAAGGGAATTATATGATCACCCGGCGCTGTCGCCGTTTAGTTTCATGACGTCCGACGTCATTAATTCTCAATGCACGCTCCTTCTGCCTCAATACACTTATCTTGATGAGATTCTCTGGAGTAAAGTAAAGACCTAAATCCGTCAAGTTTATATGACTTTACAA
This sequence comes from Saccostrea echinata, assembly GCF_033153115.1. Lineage (NCBI taxonomy): Eukaryota > Metazoa > Mollusca > Bivalvia > Ostreida > Ostreidae > Saccostrea > Saccostrea echinata. The sequence goes on along the minus strand of NW_026889754.1, from coordinate 17,306,744 downwards.
TGTCATGAACTCCTGATTTCAATGCATTAATATTGTAAATATTAAATCAATACATAGGAAAAGATCCTCTCTTGATTTTACCACATAATTTTCTTGTCGGAGTTCACTGTCAACCAATGATTAACTTCACTTTTCGACATGACTGACTTTGGACACCCTGACTACAAATCAATATTAACCATGTGTTTCTTTTCTTGCTGAATCTCTTTTGGTATTTAAAAACAAGTACTTTGGATGAATTTTATTTTTCGGTAGCCTGTTTAAACATTTTCTAAGGCTATGCCAGGTTTTCCAGGGGCTGAAACCTTATAGAATGTTGTAAAATGATACCCTACCCCCTTTCGACGATATTTTTAACCCCTTTTTTGTTTGGACATTCAAAATAAAATTTACGATAAAATTTTACTGAATGTACAGAATGAGGTAAAACTTGCAACTTTTACGAAAAAATTGTGTCATATCACTTGAGTGAAATAATGGGATTTTCGGATGCCAAATGCTCATATAAGATAGTTTTTCTCACTTACACTCAGGTATAAAATACGTTCTTTTCGAGGTTGCGCCGCCTGGACATACCATTGCTTACAAAAACATTTAAGATTCACTAAGAAATAAAACGTATGATTTATAATTTATTTTACAGTTAGAAAAGATTATGCTTATTAATTGTTTAAAAATTCATTGATGTACATATAGCGGTTTTATTTTTATGGCGCTAATCCACGAACTTTTTGATAACCCCTCGTATATAGGAAGTGACAAACATCTAAAACACAAAACCAAAAAGTAAAAATAATAAATTTCCGGATATTACATCACATTTTCTTCTTTTTTTTGAATAGAAAATTAAAACATTTAAGTACATAGATTTGGCTAATTTAACTGTCTTTACATTTTACAATAATTGACATAGAAGTAGCTTATTTGACTCATGAATTTGAGATTCACAATATACATTGAATGACTAGAATAATCATGACTAGAATAAAGCATATTTTGCTAAACCAAATAAAGTCACAGATATTGGATTATTTCACACACAAACACATCCAAAGAATATTTGAAGAAAGCACATAATTTTTCAAGTATCCGGGCATTTTCACTGCACGCAAAGGCGTTTGTTACCGGTCGGGATGGAAGATAATGGACTTTGTTGAACTGTCGGGGTTTGGATTTCTGGCTTCTCCTGACGGACAATCGGTACGTTAGGAATTTCAATTTCCTCAAGCTCCTCTTCACGCTCTTTTGAATCTTTCAGAACATCCTGATCGATATCAACTTTCTTGAAGTGGGACGAGTTTCGTGTTACCCTGCGACCTTCTCCTTCTGCCGTGATCCGAGTTCCATGTTTCTGTGTTACTACACAAGATGTAGTGTTAAATGGAGTCGAAAGTTTGTTTTCCTTTGGAACCTTTATTAGAACTGTGTCACCTTCTTTCAACAAGGATTCTCTTGCTTTGCTCTTTGTATCTGCATAGTATTTCATTTTCTCCTTGGCTTGTCTATCATTCTTGTATACATCAGTTTGCTTGTCCTTCCTTTCAACCATTTCAGGTAGTTTTGTCTTCATTTTACGGCCTAGTAGTCCTTCTGCTGGAGACTGACCTGTAGTACTATGGGGTGTTGCCCGATAATTTCTAAGAAATGTAAACATCTCCTGATTCCAGTTTTTGCATTCTATGTTGGCTGTTTTAATAGCTTTACCAAGAGTGCGCATGAATCTTTCAGCCTCACCGTTCGCCTTTGGCCATAATGGCGTGATCCTCCTGTGCTTGAAGCCAAGATATTCTGAGAACTTGCTGAACTCCTGACTTTGAAATGGTGGGCCATTGTCTGTCTTTAGCTCTTCCGGTATTCCAAATAGCGAGAAGACCTTGTCCATTACTGGTATTACAGACTTTGCTGAAGTAGATCTTAGTATCTCAACCACTGGATATCTGGAGTGGTCATCAATCATGACTAGTACATATTCTCCTGTCGGAAACGGACCACAAAAATCAGCCGATACCCGAGACCATGGTGATTTTGGTATTTCTGTCATTTGAAGCGGTTCCTGGTGGTTTGTGGGAGTAGAAGCTAAACAGGGTACGCACTGTTTACAGACATCTTCAACTTGTTGGTTAATTCCAGGAAACCAGACTCTGTCACGTAGAAGCTGCTTGGTTTTGACTAATCCTTGGTGTCCTTCATGTGCTAGTGCTACTACATCCTGTTGAAGGGTGATTGGTATGACAACTCTGTTTTCAAATAGTAGTATGCTGCCATGTTCTGTTGGTGCAATAGTCAATTTGTCACGAATGCGAAAATACGGTTGGACTCTAGCATCTTTTGGAGTTGACTTCCACTCTCCTTTCAGCATTTTTGATATTACTTCTTGAATGATAGGGTCTTTGTGGGATGCATCAGTAATCTGGGTAAGTGATAGTGCTTTTGGCTTTGCTGAAGACAGAGCAAAATTCAAGTATTCCTCTGCGATCTTGGAGTGTCGGAGTATGTTCTCTGATTTCAGAGGGTGCCTGATATAATCAGCTGGATTTCCTTTCCCGGGACGATATTCAACAGTAAAGTCATATGGCTGTAATCGTAACCTCCACCTTTCGATCCTGGCTGGGGGTTTGCTTCTTGGATTATTGAACATTATCTCCAGGGGCTTGTGATCTGTAGTAAGTATGAATTCAGCACCAAATAAGTAGAGATGAAAGTGTTCAATTCCCCACACTATAGCTAGCGCCTCCTTTTTCGTCTGAGAGTATCTTGTTTCCACATCAGAGAAGGCTTTGCTTGCATAGGATATGATCCTTCCCTCTTGAGTGAGTACTGCTCCGAGTCCCACTGGACTTGCATCAACCAGAAGCTTTGTTTTCTTTGCAGAATCAAAGTAGGCCATAACATCAGTAGTTAGTTTATCCTTTAGTTCATCAAATGCTGATTGTTCTTCTTTGCCCCAATGCCAAGTAGTTTTCTGGTGAGTGAGAACACGTAGTGGAGCCACAATTTTTGCAAAGTTTGGTATGAAGCGAGAGACATAGTCGGCTAATCCCAGAAGACTACGAAGTTCACCTGCATTTTGTGGAGCTGTAGCTGATTTAATGGCATCTATCTTCTTTGGGTGTGCTGACATCCCTTCTGCACTGAAGTGGTATCCAAAGAATTCTACAGAGTTCTTGTTAAATTCACACTTTGACTTGTTCAAGGTTATGTTCTTCTCATGTAACCTCTGTAGTACCTTCTTGAGCCTTTGATCATGCTCCTCTTGTGTTTTTGCGAACACAATTATATCGTCACTGATATTTCGAGTGCCTTCTAGTCCCTCCAAACAGTCTTTGATAATAGTTTGAAATTTTTCTGCAGCACAGCTGATTCCAAATATCAAGCGTTTGTACCTCCGTAGACCAACATGCGTAGTGAATGTTGTTATGTTTCGTGATTCGGGTGCTAGTTCCACCTGATGATATCCTGAGTTGAGGTCCAACTTTGAGAATACACGAGATCCATTTAGATCAAGTATGATGTCATCTATAGTAGGTGTTATATGCCGTTCTTTCTTGATTGCAGTGTTCACCTGCCTCATGTCAACACAGATCCTAATTTCCTCTGGTTTCTTTGGCTTAGGGGCTACCACTATAGGGGAAACACAGGGAGTGGGTCCCTCAATTTTCTCTATAATATCAAGTTTTTCAAGTCTCTCTAGCTCAGCTTCCACCTTTTTCCTCATGTGAAAGGGTATTCTCCTATGCGGCTGTGCGACTGGCGCTTTCGTATCGTCAACATGTATCTGTAACTGTAGGTCTTTTAGTTTTCCAATGCCTTCAAATTTGTCCGAGAATTCATCAACGATCTGTTCAGTTTTGGACGGCGTGACTAAACGAATAACTGGTATGACGTCCAAGTCCACTGCAGTCATGTAGCTGAGAAGTGATCCATAACTCCCTTTCACAACATATAATTCTGTAGTTGTCTTTGAACGGCGAGTGATAGATGAAATTTCAGTCCTGAAACTACCAACTAAGTCTATTGGCTTTTTGGATCCATATGCGTAGACTCTTGTACCAGTATGATCAATATTTGGGCGTTCCTTGAGTTTGGCAAAACAAGTTTCATCAATAATGTTCACTGTTGTTCCAGTATCAACTAGCATTTCAACGTCTGTGCCGAACATTCTTATTTTGGTTTTTGGTTGCTTACTGTTTCCCTTAGGTTTGTTGATATGAAAGGAATATTCGTCCTCAGAGCTCGACACTTCAGTTGTTGCTGTTTGGAGTTGTTTCACCATTTTGGATTTGCACACCCTGGCAAAGTGATTCAGTTTACCACATGATCTACACTTTTGACCTCTAGCAGGGCACTGTCCAGTATGAGGGTATGGTCCTCCACAATGATGGCATGTTTTCTCATGTTTTTGTCGTTCTGAGTTTCCTCTGTTTCTACATGTTCCTCTCTGTATACTTCTGCCTCTCCCATTTCTGGTCCCTCCTTTGTGTGTTTGCTTTCTACGCAAGTTATCGGGGGGCTTTGTCACTGCATTAACGAGCGCCGCACCTTCATTTTCGATCCCTGTAGCTTGTGCATCACTAATTTCAAATGATCTTGCAAGCAATAGCAGTTGTTTCAAATCAATTTCGGATTCACGGAGTGCTCTTCGACAAAGCCTTGAGGAACTGCATGACTGAATAATTTGACTCTTTATTTCATTTTCGACGTTTGTAAATTCACACGTTTCAGCCAGCTTCCTTAGGCGGGTGTGAAATGTGTCAATGGATTCACCTGTTTCTTGTTTTGCTTGCCGGATTTTGTAAATGTCATATTCCTTGTTTCTTTTTGGGACGAAGTACGTGTTCAAAGCATCTACAGCTTGTTTATAAACATCTTCCTCACCTTCTGCGAGGGTCAGTGTTGTGAAAACATCATGCACCTCCTCACCTGCATAATGCAACAATAAAGCCTTCTGACGCTTCTTATCTGTAACGTTCATAGCAACAATTAAATTTTCAAAACGTTCTTTCCACTTTCTCCATCGCGTCGCCGTGCTTCCTTCTGCATGAAGTACAAATGGGGGGAACTGGGGAAGTGCCGCCATTTTTCTCATGTGGATCACACGTGGAGCGAAATTGCAAATCGAAAGTTAATGTTTATTGTTATGTCACTTGCCTTCGTAATGCTGACCTGGAATGGCGTATTGGGCGATCCTCAGGTGCGCTTTTTTTTTTTGAAGTCTCCGTCCTCGTCGCCAGTGTAATGTTCGTGTAATTACTGGTGAATGATCCAAATCAAATGATAACACATGTGTTCAATACACATCTTTTATCTAGAACTATATAGGAAGTGTCAAACATGTAAAACATAAAACCAAAAAGTAAAGATAATAAATTTCCGGATATAACAAGTGTGTTTTTCTATGTCTTTCTAAATACACACATTTAAAATAAAATAAAAATCGCTGAAATTAGCATTTTTAAAACTAACATAAAGTTAGACTGGTACCCTGACATTGGTTAAGGGGCGCAAGCGCCCTAAAAAACCAACGACAGGTAACCACTGCCATTTTATCGCGTCACAGGAAACAACAATGATGATAAAACTCTATATTGTAAACTAGCGTAAATCCATAGTGCTGTTATAAACAAACTTTCTTTCTGCACTCCACACTGCTGTTAGCAAAGAAAGTACACGGATTTTAACCAGCTAAAACCGTTACGAAGTGCTGCCTTAAAAAATCATTGACAACCGATATCATAGGCCTTATTTGAATAACTCAAATCTATGTTTATTAACTTTCATATTTGCCATTCACCCATTCCTGTGGTAAATCATTGATTCCACTACGACATAAGATGTTCTTTACCTTTCTTTATGTTTTCAAGTTCACACGGAATGATAGCGTTTAACTCGCCTCTCCATACTCCAAAAATCACTGTATATTTATGTGTTATATGCATCAGGATCGCAATGTTAACACTATTGGAACATTCTCGGTTTCATTGTGACATTTGTAAACTATATACTCAGTCAATACAGTCACTGTCATGTTATTTAAATATTTCCCACGTTTTTCATTGTTTTATTCTTCAATTTAGATATGCTACGTTTTGTTATCTCTGTTACTTAGATCACTGGATCCACCTAACATTCTTCTCCGCAAGCATGGATGCTATTTATTTTTAGAATGCGCAATTACAGTGCGCGACAAAGCAGTGAGATTTTCCACTGTCATGGCGGCGGTGGTTACCTGTCCTTGTAATTCCTAGCGGCAGCGACTGGAATCAAGGGCAGAGAACCAGTGCTAACATAAAGTTGCAAAGGGTGCAACTCGCCATCTTGGATTCCACGGGGTGCCTCGGTTCACACAGTCACTTGATTTTTATTCAATTCCTACACTTCACCTACGGTGTCGGGCTCAAGTGGAGTGTACGGACAAAGTAGTTCGGCGCAATAATTTATATCTGTATATTCATACGCATATTTCGGTCGGAAGGTAGATGTGTACATAAAAGGTAGACAGGTACACAGCTGGTTGACGGCAGGTAGACGGGTAAGCAGGTAGATAGGTCGGCAGGTAGACGGGTCGGCAGTTAAACAGGTAGGCGGGTCGGCAGGTAGGCGGATCGGCACGTAGATAGGTCGGCAGGTAGGGAGGTAGACGGATTTACATCACATACAGGTAGATGTATTGCCAATCGAGTAATGCAATTTCTATGGCAATTTATCTGTTGTACCGTATGGTCATATTCCAAAAGAAACAAATTCAAAGGTCAATTTAAATCATTACATGTAAACAATTGTATTTTTTTTACTATTCTTGTCTATTTCGCATAGAATTCATAATGTTTATTATAAGATAATAATTGGAAAACTGGAAAGTAACACGTAGTGTCATGGCTGCCAATGTTCTTTTATGATTTAACGAGCTCAATGAATATTTAAGTCATTCATCATACATGAACACAAATATAATTCCTGATATCATTACAGGTCCATTTTTAATCCTTAATAGCTTATGTACTTAATATGCTATCAGCATAATTTTTGGCAATATGTAATATTTATGCATCTTTGCTTAATCTATAAAACTGATGCTGTTCACAAAATTGACGCGAAGTTGGGTGTAGATCTCTGCAGATTGATTTCATTTCATCATCCATGTTGGATATGTCATTAAATGACATTTTGTAGGCCTCTATAGTTGCACCAAACAATGAAAGAATCTGGCTATGGTTCTTTAAGTCTACATCGATACAGTCAGGTGGCAATTTGAAGAAAATCACTCTGTTTTGTCCTTTGGATTTTATTGTCTTCAACTGACCAAAGCTCTCTTTTTCTAAATGCTCCAAATCCACTGCAGATAAATTCAATTTATTATTATTTTTTTAATATATGAAGTGTTTAATTCAAATAAGGAAAGGTATAGGTACATGTATTTGGTGTGAAATATTTGGAACCACTTTAATTTACCGGTCCCCAGAAAAGGGCGCTAAAATGTAGTGTCGCCGAAGGCGACGTAAGTATATATAAGATTGCGTGAGCGATCGAACAAAATTTTAAATGCGAGGTTTTTTGGCCTTAAGACCCCAAAATCGAATTCTTCGGTTAAGAGTTTAGTTTAAAACTTCGTTTTTAAACGAAGTTTTTAACCTCGTTCTCTGAAAAAATTAATAAACATTGTTTATTCATGGGAAAAAAATCGACAAAGAATCATTCTAAACGAAGCGTGTGCGGCGCATGCTTAGTGTCATTTCTTTCGGACTTAGCCATTCTTCCATGTAAACAAACGATAAAAAATGCCGTTGAAGCTGAATTATGATCTTAGAAAAATTACAGAAATAACTGAATTCCTTAACCTATCCAAAAGAACGAGTCACTAACCCTAATCTATCGGATGGTATACAAGGACTACTTAAGACGTTTAGACGAAATTCCCCGGCCATATGCTAGACTAACCCTAATCAGTCGAACAATGTGCGAGGACTAACCCTAATCTCTCGGATGGATGCGAGACCAACCCTAATCAGTCGATTAATGTGCGAGGACTAACCCTAATTTCTCGGATGGATGCGAGATTAACCCTAACCAGTCGAATACTAGTGCAAGGACCAACCCTAATCTCTCAGGTGGATGCAAGACTAACCCTAATCAGTAGAAAAGTGTGCAAATTTAACCCTTATCAGTGAAGTGACAGTAAATGTCACGTCATAGTCCAATGAGTGCGAGGATCTTGCGGATCTGGGGACCGGTAAAGTCAAGTCTACCTTAAAATTTTTGATGCATTGCACATATCAATAATTTCAAGTGCATAGATTGATGATTATTTTGTGAAAATTATTGCTAACTTACTTTTAATGTTTGATACTAGGGAGCCCTTGATATATTTTTGTAAGATTCTAACCGATACGGCTGGACCACGTGATCTACACACACATTTGATGACCCTCTGTCGAAATGTTTGCACCCTTTTCAGAGGTAAAGTTTGTGAAGGAATCGATTTGATGGCCTACAATTTATAGAAAAGAAATAATATTTAGTAATAGAAGACAGGGGTTATAACAAGAATCGTCGCATAGGAAAATGAGTAGAAACAGAACAATGAAATATGAACTTTAAAATAAAATTCACATTTAATGTCAAAAGAAAGAGATTCATTGGTCAGGGAAAGACTACTAGCAAAAATTGTCTTAGTTTGTTTGATATTTCATAAAATGTCAAGCATTGAAAAGTACAATTTGTTTTAAATATTTTCAATTTAAACCATGGTGAAAATGATTAGTAATTCACCCAAAAGTGTTTAATCTTAAATTTTTGAATTCATGATAGAAAATGTTTTGGATTAATTGACACATGGTTTAAATGTACCTCGTTAAAGATCTGTGTTTGCTGGCTAATAATGTTATAAAGTAGCTGAGCCTGTTCCATGCTGCATCGCTGAATGGTTTGGGGTGTCGGGTTGTCCGATTCGTGTAGAACACACAGCCATGAATGTTGAACGATGTGTAGAAGAGCTCCTAATCGGATGATGTGTAGTGTCCTTTGTAGAAGGTGTAGGCGATTTCGTCACTCCCTGGGTCATAGGTATGGTGGGGTCGGAATTTTCCTTGTCTTACAAATGAGAGAGAAGAAAGATGCATGATGCAAATTTTTCGCCATTTTTTTCGGGTGATAACTCCATCACCAAACAAAACAAATAAATTCATTCCTTATCATTTAATTATATCAAAACACAAATATTATAAAACCAAACGTTATGTGTTTCATGATTTGTTTCTGCACTATATATATTCTGTGACGTTTTATTATTCTATGATGTTTGAATATTAACATCAATTACGTCACAGATATTTTTGTTACGGGTGACACAAAATCACCCCAATATTTCAACCAATAAAAAGGCGTGTTACATGGAAAATTAAATAATTAAAGAAAAGAAAAATTACATTTTTATATTGTTTTGTTAGTTTACTTTTTTTGAATATATTCTTTAAAAAAAAATTTCAGAATCGGATATAGACCTACATGTGTAATTAAAACAATTAATAATCAGCTACAATACCAAAGTTTATATATGTGTATCACTGTATGTAAATAAATTCATATAAATTGTGTTTGGTTTTTTAAAAAGGAATTGGTTGTGTTGAAGACGAATAATAATTTGTATAAATGCACACCTTCATTGTCGCTGTATTTTTGCTGTACAAAAGTCGCATATTGATCGATCATGTCAGTGTATAATGATTCAGCCTTATCGGATAGACGGTATTCCAAATCGGTATTGAAATGTTCCGTAAATATTTTTGAGAAAACCTCTTCAAATGATAGCATGTTGGTATCTCGTAGTTTTTGTAAGTTTTCTTTCAGCGTTATAGATATCTGGAACTCAGGTTTTGCTGTGAAGATTAAGAACCTGTCTACAAGTCCATCTTCTCTGTTGAGATTCGCCAAATCGGAAAGGAAGGGGTGCGGTTGTATCATCAAACACATTGACATAGATGTTCTACTGAATCTGCGAGCACCTGATCCTAAGGTGCTTATGTCTCCCTTTCCTCCTCACATTTTACAAAGCAGGGGCCTCTCTGATTCACCTTTTAGTTGTTTTTGATTTATTGAAGACATGCATCTATGTCCTTCATCTCCAGTAATCAAGCCGTACCCCTCATTAGCAATTTGGTGTTTTTGGATTCCGGCTGTTGTATAGGATTCTAGTTGCACATCCTTACCCAATGATGAAATTTTGTCTAAGCATGGGGAAATAAAACGCTCAAACGTATTCGTCTTTCCTCCCCCTGGATCGCACACGGCGATAATGAATTGATTTAGTACAGATTTGAATCCAGTACTCTCCATTTTGATTGACGTCCCAGGGCCTACTGAGCATTCAGTCAGAGCCAAAAGGGATGGAAGAATCAAAGTTTTAGGGCAATTTGTTGCCTTCTCGTAAATGTCCAACCAATTAGCTATTTCTGGATGCAAACAATTTCTCCAAGGAATGTGCATTTGGTAAGCATTTCTGTATATTTGGAAGACATCGTTATCGTTGAAGTTCTTCAACGTCGCCATCTCAAATTTAAATTTTGACGCTTGTATACTTTGACGTCACAAACGTTTAAAGTTTTCGTGATTTAACGTTTATCTTCGGTAATTTAGCGCCCAATTTAAATGAATTGTTACGTCATCGTGTTTTTAGGTCACCTGAGTCACTCAGGTGACCTATTGCTATCTGTTCTCGTCCGTCGGCGTGCGTCGTGTGTTAACATTTGAACATTTTTAGCTTCTTCTCTGAAACCGCTTAACCAATTTCAACCAAATTTGGCATATAGCATCTATGGGTGAAGGGGAACAAAAATTGTGAATTTCGTGGTCCCTGCCCCCCTGGGGCCTGAGGGGTGGGGATAAAACCACTGAAAATAATGCAATCTTTAAAAATCTTCTTTACTCCCGGACATCAAGCAGTCAAACTGTTGGCATCATAGTAATAAGCATTGAGCCCTTTACCAAAATTGTGAAATTCATGGCCCCAGGGTCAGGGGTTCTGGTGCCAGGGTGGGGCTCTATTGATTATGTAGTGAAAATGCATGAATTCTTTGGAAATCTTCTTCTCTGCTCCTGGGTATTTAATAAAGTAACTAAGTACATAGTTATGATGAGCAAGAATGCCTCTTCCAAAATTGTGAATTTCATGGCTCCTGGGTCAGGGGTTCTGGTGTTAGGGCGGGGCTCTATTGATTATGTAGTGAAAATGCATGAATTCTTTGAAAATCTTCTTCTCTGCTCCTGGGTATTAAATAAAGTAACTAAGTACATAGTTATGATGAGCAAGAATGCCTCTTTCAAAATTGTGAATTTCATGGCCCCTGTGGAACGAAGGGACAGAAATACAATAATTCCTATCATAGAGAAATATGTAGAAATTGGATCCACCATTTATTCTGATATGTGGGCAGCATACAACGGTCTAGAAAACGATGGGTTTGCACACAAAGTTGTAAATCATTCGGTGGAATTCAAAAGTGATGAAGGTTGCTGCACGAACACCATTGAGGGTTTGTGGGGACTGGCGAAGTTGAGGATTAAGAAAATGAAGGGTGTATTACCGTCTCGTTTAATGTATGTGTTGGACGAATTCATGTACCGCTATCGGTTTGGGCATGAAAACGGTGACATATTTAGTCGTTTTTTGATAGACTTATCGGAGTTCCACCCCGTTGACATTATCGAGTAAATAGTTGCTTGCACAATTGTAGATAAATTTTTTAAAAGTAATTCACGACGACATTAAAGAAAATTGGAATATATTTATATTTGTATTTTTTAATTATATGACAAAATTTATTTTATGCTGAGTGGTGAATTTAACGGTTGCAATAGGATGTTTATAGGGGGAATCGTAAACACGGAGAATTCGTAGCTGTTGACCTGCAGTTAAAAAAATACTTCAAACCTTACGTGGCCGATGTGCATCGTGAATGAATACTAGTATATAAAAGTATACAATTAAGTTTTAAATATCTTAATCAAAAAGTTCTTCATTAATAATTACCCTTTGCAAAATATACAATCAATGAAAGGCAGGGGACACCAAAACGATAATTTAGAAAATGCTTCTAATACATTGTTGATGTACTTACAAACACATTACAAGGGGCTTAGGATAAATATTCAAAATGCAGAAAATTAATAACTGTCGATGCGTCGACCTGTTTAGAGGTAGTTGCCGACCTGTCGTCCAACAGCTGTCAACCAGAAACTGCTGAGCTGTCGACCTGCCGACTTCTCTACCTGCCGACCTGTCTACCTGCCGACCTGTCTACCTGCCGACTTGTGACCTGCCGACCTGTCTACCAGCAGCTGTCTACCTGCCGACCTGTTTACCAGCAGCTAATACTTGAATAGAACCAAATCACAACTATATGAAAGAACATCCGCCGTAATATGGAACTACATGTCCGTTAAATCCACTTGATCCCGGTGTCGGGTGAGATCTAGCGTCAAAAATGAATAACTGTCTACCAGCAGCTGTCTACCTGCCGACCTGTTTACCAGCAGCTAATACTTGAATAGAACCAAATCACAACTATATGAAAGAACATCCGCCGTAATATGGAACTACATGTCCGTTAAATCCACTTGATCCCGGTGTCGGGTGAGATCTAGCGTCAAAAATGAATAACTCCCTTCTAACGTCTGCCGATTTACAGTTGACGTATAAAACATACAGTAAAGCAAGACGTTCTCGATACTTAGCTCCGAAACTGAAAGCAACGGATGTGATAATTTCTAACTATGTAATGAGTAGAGACGTCCCAGAATTTCACGGAAAATAGCCCGGTTCTTTGGTTCATCTCTGCCAGGGCAGGAGGGCACGCAGCACTACAGGGAAAGGGAGCCAGGCTATATGGAAAATCTAGAGAGAACAAGTTTTGCGCGGTTTCTGACCTAGCTTTTGTAAAGCGAAACATTCTCGATACCTAGCTCTGTAACTGAAAGCAACGGAAGTGGTGATTTGTAACTATTTAATGGGTAGAGGCGTCTCGGAATTGTATGGAAAATAGCCTGGTTCTTGAGCTCATCCTTGCAAGAGCAGGAGTGCACGCAGCATAACAAGGACAGGGAACCAGGCTATATGGAAAGTCTAGAGAGAACAAGTTTGGCGCGGTTTCTGACCTTGTTTTTCGAAAGCAAAACATCTTCGATACCTAGCTCTGAAACTGAAAGAACGGAAGTGATGATTTCCAAGTAACGAGAAGAGACGTCCCGAAATTGCATGGAAAATACCCTGGTCCTTTTGCTCATCCTTGCCAGGGCAGGAATGCACGAAGCATAACAGGGACAGGGAACCAGGCTATACGGAAAGCCTAGAGAGAACAAGTTTGGTGCGGTTTCTGACCTAGCCTTTGTTTTCTCGCGTTTCATGTCGTGGACGTTTGTTTTTCCTCTTTCTCATTGGAGTCGGAAGAGCTAGACACAAACTCCTTAAGAAGGCAATAGCCAATCAAAATTGACGTCCCACAAGACATATTCACAGAGAAATCTGAGGACGGAGCGAAAAATAACACAAAACATGGAGAGAAAAATGAAGAGCAAACAATTCAGTTTGCACGGAGTAAAAAATTAAAAATTTTGCACAGAAACTTTCATTCTTGTTGAATTTCATGTCAGATTGATCAACTCTTTTTTTTTAGGCAGCCCAGATTTCAGAAATGAAAAATAAATCGGGGGAGGGGTTGGCTACGATTTTAGTTAAATTTTATTTCCTTAAACATTCTTACGTTCTCAATTTTTGGAGGTGGATGGATATCCCTTCCTGTCTTTGTATGCCGTTTTAAAGTATAAAGTTTAATAGTGGACAAAAAGCAAAACCACGTGGCGCAGTGGTTAGAGAGTTCGCGGAGTAAGGAGTTGATCCTTGCGTCGCGGTTTTGAATCCCACTGTGGGACATGGAGACTGGTCCTACAGATGAGACCGTATAAACCGAGATCCCGTGTCGCAGTAGGTGCTGGCACGAAAAAGATCCCTCACTGCTCAATGGCCCTGGGTGCCGAGTATAAGTCAAAATTTGCAGCTCTCCACCGGCAAGTGGTAATGTCTCTATATAAGTGAAAACTTCTCGAGAGGGACGTTAAACAACAAACATTTTTGGAGAAAAAAAAACTGTCCAATTCGATATTTTTCACTCGTACAGAGCCGTCACCAAATACCGGTAAAGGGCTTTATCAAATGGATTTATCTTTATCAAGGTTGACATGGCATTCCAAGATTTCTTGCACTAATCATGATAACCAGGAATACTGCTCATCATAGCTAGCCATCTCTAAAAGTGTCGTTGGTCTGAATTCCTTAGGGTGATCATCCAGTTCATTCATGCCCAATTTTCTACATGGCAGCAGCCTATAATGCCCAATTTTCTACATGGCAGCAGCCTATATAAAAGCATCAAGGCAATACTCATCAAAAGCAAATTTTTTTTTAATTAGGAAAACATATAAGGTAAATTTCATCATTGTTATTAAAGAAAAAGTTGAATATATACCCATATACTTTAACTGAAGTCACAAGTGACACCATCAGGTCCTGTAACACAACTCTATGCAAGATGTTGCGCAACTGATAGAGTACATTGGTCTGCAGCATAGCGTGCACTGTAGAATTCTTAATAGATGACTAAAATAGATTGAGACTGTAAATTCATTGAAAATCAAACCTGAGAATTGAAAAGTTCATGTACATCTAACTTTGCTGCTTTAATCAATTCTATGATGTACATGTATTTGCAAGCAAAGCTGACATTTCAATACTACTGTGCCAATTTAAAAAATGAAACCATGCAATAAACTGCAACATGAACAAAGCAAGTTTTTGAAGTATTTCATTAAAAGTACCCTACAAAACCATTATTTTGTATTACTTTTAAAAGTGACCCTACAAAATTATTAAATAATCAAAAAGCATACTGAAACTAAATGATGAACAAGAAAAATCTTGTCAATTCATAATTTTGGAATCTTTGCAATCCAAAATAAAGATGAAAATTTTAAATATAATGTCAAATGCACTGATTTGCAAACAAATAATAAAGATTTAAGACTCTATAAATTATGTTTCTTTTCTAAAAAAAAAATATTTAGCATAGGTGAAAGATGAAATTTCTTCCCAGTTATTTTCTTTAGTCCAGAAGCAGACAAGAATTCTATTTGGCCTGAAAATTATCTGACCTATTTATGGATATACAAATATTTTTAAAAAAAAAAACAAAAACAAAAACATGCGACTCACTTTCTTGACTATCCAACATCTTAACTAACTGAAGAATTAGTAACTTCCAATTATAAAAGGTTAAACTCTCCGACCAACGAAGAAATGGAATCAACAGCTAACAGCCAAGCATCTAAAACACCAGAAGGAAATTTATCATTCTATGTAATCCCTCTGACCTATGCACAACACCACACAGTCTGAAGAAGTCACTTTGCCCATTCAACGATTGCCAGATGTGCAGAGTATGCCCTCTCGTTTGATGAAACGTCTCCCCCAAACACTATTTTCTCTATGACAGAAGGTGGGTTATCATCAGTATGGGGTATATAATTTTCATGGAGATTCTGTAGAATGGATATCATATCTTCCATTTTGCTTTCATTTTTATCCAGCAAATCTACCAAGCAATACTGTGACTTTTCTAAAGTTCTCTCAAATGATGGTGATCTATATAGTGTGGTACACTGTCCTTGGTTTTAGACAAAGGACGCATCACAAGTACTTTAGCGATATGAAATCGAAAAGACGTATCAAAATCCTTGTAATCACCTAAGCTTGGTAGGAATGTATGGTTAGGAATGCTAGATTTTTACTAAAGGTTTCTCATCTAGTAGTTTGGAAATGACTCTCCTCTGCACAGCAAAATTTAGGAACAAATGGATGCTCTGCGGCTCTCTATCCTTTGTCATGTGAGAGGGAAGCTTCATAAGATCACTCTTGTCCCGTATTATCTCAAATGCAGGAAGTTATTCTATGTTACCACTGTTCCTACTGACATAAAGGGAACCAATAAGTGTGCTTCTCTCTGATAATGAAGGAACTGTTTCACTGGCGTTGATGGGTCCTGGAGGAGGAAATCTGTTTACAGGCACTTCTGGGAAAAGTATTCTTTCATATTTTGATTGAACTTCCTTAAGTGGTAGAACAAGAGCTGATTTCTGAATACATATCTCAGTTAAGCAATGTGGCGGTAGTGTAGAGAAAGGTTCCTTAGCACCTGATAAAATCTTATAATTGCTGCAAGATGCACGAATGTTAGTGGTGAAGTTTATTTTAAAGTACGTTTGCCACTGCATTTCCAGAAAATTCCTGCATCTTATAGTATATTCTACTGTCAATGGTGTCAGTTGTATCCAACATTTCAATCACAGCTTTTGTCTTCTCTATCAGATATCTCTTTTTCTTGCTTTTATTGTTTGAAAAGTGTGGGATCAATAAATTCCTTCTGAGTATCTAATGTTGCTTTCCTTTTCTTGTAAATTGCATCAGGACCCACGCAAACACAAGACGAGAGAGCAGCCAAATAGCGTTAAATGTAAACAACAGAATAGAGAGTCTTGGAACAATGAAATTTCATTTCAATACCTGCATTTCTTTGTAATTTTTCTCTTAAATTATCAGATCAATTAGTACTGACTTCCCTCATCTCTAGCACCACTGATGTCAAGTATTTGTCCAATGGTGTGCTGAATTCTAGACATTCTCGTACAGTTATACCACAGAATTAACGAGCAAGGCATTAAGGACGCATCGCTTCTTTTTTTTTGTGCATTGTCCATAAGACTGAAGAGGGTTGGTATTTGCTGCATTATTTCCGTAGCTTTTCTTTAAATGATAATTTCACCAAATCAGCTGGGGATGCCTTCTGCAGGATGGATCGATTATCCTTTGCCATACTTCTGCATTCATTTTAAGTCTCTGCAACAAACTGCACTAGTTCAAAGTTAAAATCAGGAATCTTATAAACTTGTTTGCAATGGTCTAAACCTGTCACCCCGAACAACGCAGACCATAACACTGCAAAGCGTGCCTTCTTTTACAATCCTAGATCTTACCCTTTGTTCAGTTTCAGAACGAAAACTAACCTGAAAATAAGTATTTGTTATACCCACCGCAAACGAAGTTTAGGGGGGTATATCTGAATCAGCATGTCCGTCTGTCTGTAGACGAGATTTTGTCCGGACCATTTCTTGGAAACTGTTGCAAGGATTTGTCTGAAAATTTGTACACTTATTATTCGCCATGAAGGTGTGCACCTGGTATTTTCATCATGATTGGATAATTTTTTTGCATTTTACAGGTGTTTCTTTTATTTTTATTATGTGGTTTTTTCCGGATCTGTTCCCAGAGACTATTGCATAGATTTGTATGAAAATTTGTACACTTATTATTTACGATATGAAATGTGAACTACAGCCTAAAACTACTCATTAGAACTAAAAAAAATCACAAAGTATTAAAAACAGTTTTTATATTACACAGCAGATAGTGTAAATCCATTTGTCCCTTGGGAGTAATGAGTGGACATTAATTAATGAGTTCAGTGTGGGAAGCTGTTAGGGCATCTCTGATCAAGCAGTTCTTATCTATATCTCCTGGGAATGGGGCAGAAAGAAATAAAGATCTCTGTTGTTTCTTAATTGTAAATTATGTCTGTCAAGATACATAGTTACTGGAACCAGCTTTTTTTTTTTTTTTTTTTTTTTAAAATGAGTTTGATATAAAGGCATTAGGATCAATTTGATTTTGTATAATTAATTACGATATTTTTTATTCAAAAAATCAATTTGCAGAGTGTCATGTCTCACAAAGATGACAGATAGTTGCAAAGTATTTTTTCTATGTATTAAAAAACACTGTAATTACATGTATTAGTATTGATGCACCTTAGTGTCATTCATTAAAAAAATACGAGTTATTAAATTTTCACTCTAATTCTCTGAAAAACCCAGCGGGGGGTATTTGTCCCTTATGGACAGTTCTAGTTTATATTTGATAACTATAGGAAAAATGATCACATTCACATGCAATATTCAATGGCTTACTGAATAATTAGATGCAAAAAAGCCTTATTTTTCAATAAATTTATTTTAGAGTTAGGGAAGAGATTGCAAGGGTCCGTAAAAGAAAAATCCGCTCTATGATTTTTTCTCATTTTTTGATATTTATGACGTGAAATTTTATATTTGCCATACAGATATCAAAATTGAAACAAAATTAAAAAAAAAAAATCCACCGGACATTTAATAATATGCTTTATATTCAATGAAAATTAAAACTGTATCGGAAACTATTGATAGATGAGGTAATGCCACCGTTGCTTTGGGGAGTAATCATTGTAATTTTGCAGTAATATTTTCCCCTCAAGAGCAGTTCTCAATGTCTTGACAAAAAATTACCAAATGAATTTTCAAAAAACTAATATATTTTGTGCAAATTATTATAAGTGACTTTTGATTAAAATATGAAGTAAGGTCATCACATTCATTTTGAAGCTACATGCATTTCAATACCCCCCCCCCCTTCCTGTAATATTACACGATATCACAAATTTTCGTATGATGGTTTTCTGTTGAACCTTAAATATGTATAGTCTGTTAAAAGAGTAAAGAAAAAAAAACAATGTTTAGATTAATAAATACTTTTTTCCCTGAAAATCTTGCGGTTGTTGATCATTTTATATGTAAATCAGAATGATTAAAGTAAAAAATAAAATCATACTAAAAAAAACATGCACATTTATTTATTTTTTTTATTTTCCCGTCTCCTGAACATTCATGCCGTTGTTATATCAATTCTAAACCAGTGCACAGTGGTCCAAGGAACAAATTGTTCATGCGCTGAACAATCGTCGAGGTCTCTGCACCGTGACCTGGAATCGGGGGGGGGGGGGGGGGGGGTTAGACACTTGTCCGAGCACATTGAATGAATAGGGGTTATTTCATACAACTTGTATCTGCCACTTCCTTTGCAGCCATTTTGCTATTGAAAGCAGACGCCAAATTGTTGTTTTCCAATATGCTAATGTCGAGGTTTTTTATGCCCCGCCATGAATATGGCCGGGGCATATAGTGTTTGTCATGTCCGTCTTCCGTCCTTCCGTCCTTCTGTCCTTCCGTCTGTCCTTCCGTCACACTTTGCGTTTAGCTCAGTTCAAAGCTTAGTTTCAAAGAAACCATACAAGATATTGTTGTCAAACTTTATATGTATATACATACTGATGTAAGCTATTCAACTGCTTCAACATTTTTTGACCTTGACCTTTTCTTTGACCTTGACCTCACTTTTCTTACATTAGTGTTTAGCTCAGTTTCAAAGAAACCATTCAAGATATTGTTACCAAACTTCGTATGCTGATATATACTGATGATAGTTATTCAACTGCATCAACATTTTCTGACCTTGACCTTTTCTTTGACCTTGAGTTCACTTTTCTTACATTAGTGTTTAGCTCAGTTTCAAAGAAAACATTCAGGATATTGTTATCAAACTTCATATGCTGATACATACTGATGATAGTTATTCAACTGCATCAACATTTTTTGACCTTGACCTTTCCTTTGACCTTGACCTCACTTTTCTTAAATTAATATTTAGCTCAGTTTCAAAGAAACCATTCAAGATATTGTTACCAAACTTCATATGCTGATATATACTGATGATAGTTATTCAACTGCATCAACATTTTCTGACCTTGACCTTTTCTTTGACCTTGAGTTCACTTTTCTTACATTAGTGTTTAGCTTAGTTTCAAAGAAAACATTCAGGATATTGTTATCAAACTTCATATGCTGATATATACCGATGATAGTTATTCAACTGCATCAACATTTTCTGACCTTGACCTTTCCTTTGACCTTGACCTCACTTTTCTTAAATTAATATTTAGCTCAGTTTCAAAGAAACCATTCAGGATATTGTTACCAAACTTCATATGCTGATACATATTGACGATAAGTATTCAACTGTATCATTATTTTTTTACCTTTCATTTGACCTTGACCTCACTTTTCTTGAATTAATGTTTAGCTCAGTTTCAAAGAAACCATTCAAGATATTGTTACCAAACTTCCAAACATATTGATGATAAGTATTCAATTGTATCAACATTTTCTGACTTTGACCTTTCCTTTTATTGAATCCATAGGATTCATTTAAGAAACTCCTTTACATATAAATATATTTGGATGCATTTGAAACTTACCGGATTTTTTTCTTCCGTTCACTTAACATTTCGAGATTGCAGTTATTTTATTATATCTAATGGAGAAGAATCTCAATGCACAGTGTGATATCCATTTCATGTAAGTATAAGTATTTTTTCTGTTACATGTTATTTTGAATCATGATACCTTTTCTATTTATAACCAGGCAGCATTTAAACAAAGCAAAATAAAAGGTGATATTTTTAAATTACAACATCTCACTTTGTCATAGAAGTAATGTATTAGATTGAGTAGCTGTTTAAAAGGTTTTCTTTTTTATTTTTGTATGATATGACTTGTAAACAACTCAGATTTAGCTGTATTAAAGGTTTAAGAATCTATAACAATAGAGAACAGTGTTTCAAAGGTTCTCTTTACTTTTTATACATGAGTGATTTGACATGAACACAACTCAGATTTACCTGTTAAAAAAAGCTAGCACCAAATCTAAGTTCACTAATAGTGTTAACCCTGATAATTATACAAGTACAACAAGGGAATTCCTTATTGAAAAAGCACTGCTGTTATTATTGCATTTTCTGCAAATTCCTACTTATACTGAGGTATGAATATGAATTTTGTTTTTTTTAAATGCTTTTTCTTTTAATTTTTCTTTTCATTTGAATTTTCTTAGAATGATTTTATATTTTAAAAAAATATGTCTTAATGAAACTTAATTTTTATTATTCATTCATGAATAAAGCACAGATCTGGTAAAAACTAATGTAATCTTCATTCAACAAGTCTTGTACAGAATTCAAAATGTAAAAGTACTAAAACTCTAAATAAGTAGGGTTTAATAGCATAGTTGTAGTGCTATTTATGATCCCCAAACAAAGCTGAGGGTCATTTTGCGCACACCTTCATGCATGTGCATGCATGTGCAATGTGTAAAATGACCAATATAATTGATATAGCCATAACTTTTTATAATTTCTTTGACACTCACAATATAAAGACTTAGTAAAAGTGTGGAGAACATGACATGGTAAACATGCACATGTATGCATGTGCACTTCATTAAATGACCGATATATTTCATATAAGTAGTTTGTATTTTGAGATTGTTTTAGTACTGAGAATATGAAGATATATTGAAAGTGTAGACAATATGACATGGTCTTCATGCACATGCATGTTTGCAATGGGTAAAATGACCAATATACTTGATAATGCCATAATCTTTATATTTTTTGATAAAATGCTTTGAAACTCAGAATATATAAACATATTAAAATTTTGACAAGATGGTATGGTCAACATGCACATGCATGCAAACAATGAGTAAAATTACCAATATACTTCATGTAACTGCAACTTTTTTTTTTTTTTAAATAAATGCTTTAATACTCAGAATATAATTAGTGTAAACAAATTGACATGGTTATCATGTACATGCATGCACCGCACACATGCATTGAGTAAAATGACCAATATACTTGATATTATTGCAACTTTTACTTTTTTTAAATGATTTAATACTAAGAATATAATGATATATTAATAGTGTAAACAAATTGACATGGTTATTATGTACATGCATGCATGGCATGGATGCAATGCACAGAATGACTAATATACTTGATAAAGACATAATTTTGTATTTTTTAATGAAATTTTTTGATACTCAGAATTTAAAGATAAATTAATAGTTTAGACAAAAAGACATGATTATCATGCAGGTGCGTGTGCATGCAATGCGTTAAATGACTTATATACTTGATATCACTGTAACTTATATATAATTTTTTGAAATCTTTTGATACTGAAATATAAGATATTTTATTAGTGTAGACAAGATACATGGTTTCATGCATGCACTTGTGCATGTGTAATGCGTAAAATGACCAATACACTTGGTATAGCCATAATTTTTATACTTTTTTGAAAAATGCTTTGATACTCAGAATATAAAAAAAAAATAAGTAGTGTTGACAAAATAACATGGTATGCATGCACATGGGTGCACATGCAGTGAGTGTCACAGAATCAATTCCTAATTTTATAGAAACGGAGACCTAATTGTGTCAAATTAATTAATTTGCGTGAAGAAAACACTACAGTTTAATTGTTTTACTCCTTTCCTATGATATCACGGGTTCTATCGTATTGCGCTAATATATAAGTAATATATAGCATACCAACTGCAATTCTGGCATTTGAACTTCTGATCAGTATATTATTCTCAAACAGATATTAAGAAAAAAAAAAACTGACACAAAAGCATATAAAAACTACTATTTTTACAGATCATGCAGAGCATTAAAAGAACTTTTGAACACCTAGAAAATACCGAACTTTTCATTTTGGGTGCTTTGCACAAAATTAAAAAAGGAAAGATGGATGAAGGAGAAAAGGACTTAGAAGCCATAGCAAGAAAATGTAAAGCCGCCGTTAAATCTCTAGAGTGCAAATTTGACAATGTTTTGAAAGAAAATGAAAATCTTAAGAAAGACCTGGAAGCTTTTAAAAAGCAATCATCAGAAATGGAAATGGAGAAAGAAAAACTGAAAGAGGAGTTGAACCAATCACAGGCCATTGTGTCTTCTGTATTTCATTCTGACAGTGATGAACATTCTGATGAGGGTTTGTCAGAGAATACAACAGGAAAGGGAGAAGATGAACAGAGGAGTGCACCCTCAACTCCAGAAGTTTTATAAATATAGTTGGAAAAATGAGAATTGAAATAATTCAAAATAAAATTCTTGAGAAATAAAGTTGTTGTAGTATGAATCATTTCCATTCATAAACTAATAAAGAGAACCATACTTCCAAGATTATACTATAAATGAAACATAAATTGGGTACTATAGATTCACAATGGCCTGTGATTGGTTCAACTCCTCTTTCAGTTTTTCTTTCTCCATTTCCATTTCTAATGGTTGCTTTTTTAAAGCTTCAAGGCCTTTCTTCAGATTTTCATTTTCAATCTTATGGAACGCCAAATTAACATATATTTAAATATTTGAACCTATCTTCAAATAAATTGAAGATAGGTACAATAGAATTAAAGATAGGTACAATTGAATTAAAAATAGGTGTAAATAATTATACATATCTCTAAATAATTAAACCTAGGTTCAAATAAATTACACCTATCTTTAATGGAATTACACCTATCTTTAATTCAATTAAAGAAAGGTTCAATTGAATTATACCTATCTTTAATTCATTTGAAGATAAGTACAATTGATTTAAAGATAGGTACAATTGATTTAAAGATAGGTACAATTGATTTGAAGATAGGTACAATTGATTTGAAGATACATTGTAGGTATAATTGATTCGAAGATGGGTACAATTGAAACATATCCACAAAGGATTTGAAGATTCTATTAGTTGCATAGTTTTGTAGTGACGGGGTATGGGATGATACCTGGTTAGTAAATTTCATACCTAGCGAGGCGAAGCCGAGCCAGGTATGAAATTTACTAACCAGGTATCATCCCGTACCCTGTCACTACAAAACTATGTAACGAATTTACCCCACCTATAAAACATTTATATATTGTCTATGGTTTGTAAAATTGTTTTCCTAACTATATATATATTTCATCATCACTCATGCAATGCCTATTATGACGTCATGTTGAGTTACGTAATGTTGTTTTGCGAGTGTTTCGTGCTGCAATAACGTACTGACAGTTTTGAAGACTTTCAGTAAAGGGAGAAAAAGGTTCAATCTCGTTACTTACATTAGTTAACTGTTTAATTGTCAAAAGACACTTGGCAAACCTCTTGAACTCGAGTTATTCGAACGTTACAAAAGAACGATAACTCCGTATCAACCATGCATTGATTTTCAAGCGACTAGGTATAAGTAATACACCCCCTTCATGTGACAGACTTCAACCAATCGTAAGCCAGGATTTCATCGAAAAATCAACAGAGGTGGGGTAAGATGAAATCCCATGTAGTAAGAACATACAAATCATATTTCCCATATGACCTCCTAAATGCTAATTGTGACGTCATGAACTTGTGCATTTTCCATATTTTTAGCTCACCTGAGCCAAAGGCTCAAGTGAGCTTTTCTGATCAAAATTTGTCCGTTGTCGTTGTTGTTGTCATTGGTGTTGGCGTTGTTGTCGTAAACTTTTCACATTTTCATCTTCTTCTCCAGATCTACTGGGCCAATTTCAACCAAACTTGCCACAAAGTATCCTTGGGTGAAGAAGATTCAAGTTTGTTCAAAAAAGGGCCACGCCCTCTTTAAAGGGGAGATAATAAAGAATTAGTGAAAAATTAATAGCATCTTTTAAAAATCTTCTTCTCAAGAACCACAGGGCCAGGAAAGAAAAAACTCATGTGGAAGCATCCTCAGGTAGTGTAGATTCAAGTTTGTTTAAATCATGACCCCCGGGGGTAGAGCGGGGCCACAATAGAGGATCAAAGTTTTACATAGAAATATATAGGAAAAATCTTTAAAAATCTTCCTCTCAAGAACAGCAAAGCCCTGATGAGTCATATTTATATGGAAGCATCCTCAGGTAGTGTAGATTCAAGTTTGTTCAAATCATGACCCTGGGGGGTAGAGCGGGGCCACAATAGAGGATCAAAGTTTTACATAGAAATATATAGAAAAAATCTTTAAAAATCTTCTTCTCAAGAACAGCAAAGCCATGATGAGTCATATTTATATGAAAGCATCCTCAGGTAGAGTAGATTCAAGTTTGTTCAAATCATGACCCCCGGGGGTAGGGCGGGGCCACAATAGAGGATTAAACGTTACATAGAAATATATAGGAAAAACATTTAAAAATCTTCTTCTCAAGAACAGCAAAGCCCTGATGAGTCATATTTATATGGAAGCATCCTCAGGTAGTGTAGATTCAAGTTTGTTTAAATCATGACCCCCGGGGGTAGGGCGGGGCCACAATAGAGGATCAAAGTTTTACATAGAAATATATAGAAAAAAACTTTAAAAATCTTCTTCTCAAGAACAGCAAAGCCCTGATGAGTCATATTTATATGGAATTATCATCAGGTAGTGTAGATTCAATTTTGTTCAAATCATGACCCCTGGGGGTGTAGGGAGGGGCCACAATAGAGGATCAAAGTTTTACAAAGAAATACATAGGAAAAACCTTTAAAAATCTTCTTCTCAAGAACAGCAAAGCCCTGATGAGTCATATTTATATGGAAGCATCCTCAGGTAGTGTAGATTCAAGTTTGTTCAAATCATGACCCCTGGGATAGGGAGGAGCCACAATGGGGGATCAAATTTTTACAAAGGAATATATGGGAAAATTGTTTAAAATTCTTCTCAAGTACAACAAAGCCATTTGTTATATTGACATGAAACCCCCCCACCCACCCCCACCCACCCCCCCGGTAATCTTTTCAATACTGAACTGATTTGTACTTTTGCCTACCAAATGTGCTCAGGTGAGCGATGTGGCCCATATAATGAAAATTCTTGAAACACCCTGTCTCTTCCTCTCAACAAAGAAAAGGTTAAAAAGTAATGAATAAAACAAGAAATGAAAAAGAAAATATAGCACTACAACTTAGCAACTAAATCCTTTTTTTTTTTTTTTTTACAGTTATGCATTTTGAATCTGATTTAGAAAACTGATCTGTCTCTTACATTACTACAATATACCAGACTGACTAGATGAGGCTTTTGCAGTAGTTTGGATTCATTTTAAAGAAATCATGTCTTTTGAGTTTACTGTTAATTGCTTTATTTATTACATTATTTAGGTTTATAATAAATTTGTTAAATGTTTGAACAGGTGGTTCCAGTTGTCCTTTGAGAAAGAATGTACAGTAGGAATGCTTATTCATGTTATGATTGTGGGAAACAGTATAAGACTAAACGTGGATTAGAGCAGCATACATGCAATAAATGCTCAGATTGTAACAAAATTTTCTCATCAAAACAGCGTTTAAAGACTCATGTATGCGTTAAGATGCCAACTCATAATTTCTATTCTTCAAAATCTGAGATGTCGGGAAGAGATTGCATTATTGAATCTGAGACAACTGAAATATTTTACTTTCATCCTGTTAATAAGGATTGGCAAAGCAGGATAAGTTCTTTATTATCTATGGGACATTTTGTAGGATCTTTGCCTACAACAACCAACATGCATGTCCGACTTGGTATACCAAGTACTATTCAAAAAGTAGTTGGAGATGGTAACTGCTTCTTTAGGTGCATCTCCTATACTGTCAGTGGCAGTCAGCAGTTTCATTCAGTTGTACGAGAGAGAGTAATAAATCACATGAGGGAGATGGATGATAAGTTAACGTCAGTTTTACCAATGATAGAGAGTGTTGCCAACTACATTAGACGAACGCGGATCAATGAATGTACTTTCTGGGCTACAGAAGTTGAAATAATAACCGCTGCACATTTACTTAAGACAGACATCTTCATTTACAGCTCTGACCATGGGTGGCAGAAATACAGTGGAAAACTAGTAGATCCATTATTACAAACAGAGGAATTTGCAATATATCTAAAGCACACTAATGGTAACCATTATGATGTGGTCACCAACACAGTACAAGTAACAGAGGTAAATTCAGTCTTCTAAAACTATACAGTTACTGGCATTTTTATACTATAAATAAATAAACAATCATGCATATCTATGATATATGTTGTATAACTAAATAAGTATTTTTTTCAAATTCAGAACACTGTTGTTGAACAAAAGGGAAAGCTGCTGTCAGTCAATGATCTTGTTCAACAATACTATGCTGAAACAAAGAGACGACAACAAAACAGAACCGCACAAGAAATTAAAAAATTGAAAGTGAAACAGAGGCAGCAAAAGTACAGAGAAAGGCTTTCAGCAGAAAAAAAAGAAGCACTCCGCATGATCGACAGAGACAGAAAAAGAAAGCTTCATGAAAATGAGACTATAGTCTGTAAAGAAGCAAATAAAATAAAGAAGAAACAGCAACGTTTAAGTATTGATGATGAGCAAAAAAGAAAAATAAATGAGAAGGATAGATTAAGAAAGAGGGAGAAGCGCTCCAAGTTATCTGAAGAGCAGAAATCAAAAATTTGTGCTTCTGAGAGAAAACGTAAGAATGAAATGCTAAAAAGTGTTACAGAAGAGCAAAAAAAAGAATTCAATAAGAGAGACCGACAGAAAAAGAAAGACAAGCGTTCCAATTTATCTGAAGAGCAGAAATCAAAAATATGTGCTTCTGAGAGAAAACATAAGAAAGAAAAATTACGAAGTCTAACAGAGGAACAAAAAACAGTATTCAATGAAAGAGACCGACAGAAAAAGGAAGACAAGCGTTCCAATTTATCTGAAGAGCAGAAATCAAAAATTTGTGCTTCTGAGAGAAAACGTAAGAAAGAAAAATTACAAAGTCTAACAGAGGAACAAAAAACAGGATTCAATGAAAGAGACCGAAAGAAAAAGGAAGACAAGCGTTCCAATTTATCTGAAGAGCAGAAATCAAAAATTTGTGCTTCTGAGAGAAAACGTAAGAAGGAAAAATTACAAAGTCTAACAGAAGAACAAAAAACAGGATTCAATGAAAGAGACCGACAGAAAAAGGAAGACAAGCGTTCCAATTTATCTGAAGAGCAGAAGACAAAAATTTGTGCTTCTGAGAGAAAACGTAAGAAAGAAAAATTACAAAGTCTTACAGATGAAGAAATTAAAACATTTTATGAAATTGAATCAGTAAAGAAAAAAGAAAAAAGAAGTAATAGAACATCTGTAGAAAAATGCCAAACAAATCTAATAGAAAGCAGAAGAAAACAAGATTTTAGAACATTACAGAATGAAGATCAAGTAATACAAAGATTTTCAAAAGACATCCATCAGTACCCAGAGTATGTTTGCACATGTTGTAGAAGACTGCTTTATAGAAGAAGTGTAACACATGTTGGAACAGAATCTTTCAAAAATTCCTCAGAAGAAGTTGTAAACAGTTGCATAACAGGAAGAATATCTGCCTTGGGATTTCAATGGATTTGTCAGACTTGTGCTAGATATGTTAAAAAAAACCAAATTCCCCCACAGGCTCTTTATAATGATATGGAAGTTTCTGACATACCTGAAGAACTAGCAAAATTAACATCTCTAGAAAGAAGATTAATTTCTCGTCGTTACCCATTCATGAAAATGCTAGCATTACCAAAGGGGAAGCAGAGTGGCATAAAAGGTGCGGTTGTAAATGTCCCTGTGAATGAAGAAAATGTTGTCAATAAATTGCCAAGATTACCAAATGAAGCTGGTGTTATCCCCTTGCGATTAAAGAGGAAAATTGTGTACAAAACACATGAAAAATTTGAGTACATTAGACCAAACTACATCAAAGATGCATTGAATTGGTTGAGAGAAAACAATGAGCTCTACAAAGACATTACTATCTATGAGAACTGGGAAACAAAGTGCTCTGAAAATGATAAGGAGCTTTGGACAGAACTCACCACTAATGATCAAGACAACAATATTCTTAACAGGAGTGAATGTCTTCCGGAAGAAAGTGCTGTCAAAGAAAATTCAGAAGAGGCACATGAAGACATTTATGATGATGATCCAGTATCACAACTTAGAGGTGTAAAATTTGAGAGTTGCATACAACCTTCTGATGCATCCATTGATGTAGATAAAATACTGAACATTGCTCCAGGAGAAGGCAAAATGCCATTATCTATTCTTATGGATGATCTTTTTGAAGAATTAGCTTTTCCAAATCTTTTACCAACTGGAAAATTTGGTTGGAAACATAACAGAAAAATCAAATTAACACCCAAAAAATATTTTCAAGCCAGACTACTGAATGAAAAACAAACATTTGCAGCAGATATTGAATATATTTTTGTGGCTCAAACAATAGTTGAAACTAAACAAATTACAGACAGTATGAGCATTGCTCTCAGGAAATCCTTCAGTGCAACTTCCACCGGAGATAACATTACAGCAGAAATGGTAAAGAACCCTACTATTTTGCACAGGCATTTGCTAAAGGATCATGGATACAGATTTCTGCAACCAGTCAGGGGCTCTCCACCATATTGGCAGAAAGTGCAGTACAAGCTATTAGCTGCTGTAAAACAGTTTGGAATATTTACATGGTTTTTTACTCTCTCTGCAGCCGATCTCAGATGGCATGACACAATACAGGCCATTGCATCACAGCGTGGACTTAATCTATCGGGCATTGATATTGATTCAATGTCTTGGGATCAGAAATGCTCATGGCTTCGTTCAAATCCACTTACTGCTGCTAGACATTTTCAATACAGATTAGATTGTTTATTGAAAGATGCCATTTTAGCAGATTGTCAACCATTAGGAGATGTTCTTCACTTTTTCTATAGGATAGAATTTCAGCAAAGAGGATCCCCTCATGCTCATGGAGTTTTGTGGATCAAAGATGCACCTCATCCTGAAAAGAGTAAAGAAGAAGATGTGAATGCTTTTGTAGAGAAATACATTAAAAGCACCATTCCACCAGAGTATGAAGACCCTCAACTTTACAGACTTGTAACTCAGTTACAGAAGCATACACACTCTGCTGCTTGTAAAAAGACGGGAAGGCAATGTCGTTTTAACTTCCCAAAGCCAGTTTGTGAGACAACTATGATCTGCAAACCTACACCCCAAGAAGAAAATTCCCAAGACCAAGCAAATATTTTGAAGAACTCGAAAGAAATTTTAGCCAATGTGAAAAACTTTGTAATCCAAACAGATGATTTACACTGCGTATCTCTTGAGGACATATTCTTTATGTGTGGGACAAATTCTCGGCAATATCACATTGCATTAAAAGAATCTGTTACAGATACTACCATCTACACTTTAAGAAATCCATCCGACGTCTATATAAATAATTATAACCCAACTTTGTTAAAGACCTGGCAGGCTAATATGGACATACAGTTTGTTTCCAACCCTTATGCTTGCATTCAGTATATAGTGGCATATATCACAAAAGATGAAAGAGAGATGGGAACATTACTGGAAGCTGCTAGCAAGGAAGCTTCACAATTAGGACTAAAACAGCAAATGAAAGCATGTGCAAAGACTTTTACAAATGCCAGATCTGTCAGTGCGCAGGAATCAGTGTACAGGATACTTGGTTTGCCATTGTACAAGTCTGATTTCACAGCTGTTTGGATCCCAACAGGTTTGCCGCATCAGAGGGTCCACCTCCTGAAGCCAATCAGTGTTCTACAAGGACTGGATGATGACAGTGAGAATATATTTACAGCCAGCATAGAAGAGAAATATTCTGCACGCCCTGTACAATTGACATCTTGGTGCTTAGCAAACTTTCAAGCATGGTAATTGAACTTTATTGTTATTATTAATATACATGTATTATAAATAGATAAATATTGTGTGTTGAAATTTTTATAAAACATTATAATATTTTGTATTCTTTAGTAATGTCAACGAATGTATACAAAATAGCTGTAAAGATTAACTAGTGTAAAGCAAATATAAAAAATTACATACTTTAATTCCAAAGAAAATCTACAATTCCTTTGTGAAAAAAGAAATCTTCATATATTCAATATAATTTTTACATGTATTGTTATATTCTCAGGTATGACCTATCAACATTCAAAGATAGCAAAGATGATATGCAGCCTGATTTGCTTCAAGAAGAGCAGTTGTTACTTGAGGACAGATGTCCAGAGAATTTTGTGTTGGAAGCACCAAATGAATTCATCATTCGTCTTGCTAATGGCAGTTTCAAAGTAAAGAAACGAAAAAACAAGCCCTTTTAAGATACCATCAATTCAGCTTAACCAAGGAACCAGAATCTTTCTATCATGGAGAATTATTTCTCTTTATACCATGGAGGAAAGAAGAAGAGCTGCTCGGCAGATTTGATTCATACATGGACAGCTATAACCATCACATAGATCAGATTAAAGAGACCAAAAGAAATCTACAGCAATATTCTGAGTTAGTAGATGCAGCATTAATAGAAGTAGCTGAAAATGGTTCGAGAAGTGATGCATGGGATTTGCTCAATCCAGAGATGGAAAAAGATCTAGCAGAGCAAAAAGATGAAGGTCTGCATGATGATCCAGCATTTTCTCATTTGGAACCCTCTGATGTCAACATTCACAATAATGTTTTACCACTATCTGAAGATAGTTTGCCTCATTGCCAGTCATCTTTGGATACATTGCAAGAAATATGGACAGATGAGGAATACAGAAACTTCATATGCAGTTTGAATATAGAACAGCGACTTCTCTTCAACAAAATCTTAGATTGGTGTACATCTTTTAGACAAGGTGTGAAGCAAAAACCATTTCATATTTTTGTGTCAGGAGGAGCTGGAACAGGCAAATCTCATGTAATTCAAGCCATCAGTCAGATGATTAAAAGAACTCTACCAAAAGAAGGTGAAGATCCTACTCTTCCACATTGTTTGCTTTTAGCTCCAACTGGTACAGCAGCTTTTAATATAAATGGTTTGACCCTACATTCAGCTTTACAACTTCAGCTTGGTCAAAGCAAAAATAGCTATATGAAACTGTCTGATGACAAAAGAAATTCTTTACGTCAAAAATTATCTTCACTATGCATTTTGATTGTGGATGAAATATCCATGGTTGGAAGTAATTTACTCCTTCAAGTACACAGACGACTAGATGAACTCTTTCGAAGTGAATATGAATTTGGAGGCATTTCTATTTTAGCATTTGGAGACCTCTACCAACTACCTCCTGTTGGTCAAAGTTTTGTGTTTCAACCTCCATCTGACATTTTAGCATCTCTGACATTACAGCTATGGGACCAGTTCTCAATTTTTGAATTGCATGAAATCATGCGACAAAAAGAAGATTCTGATTTTGCATCTTTACTTAACCGTGTACGTGAGTCAACTCATACAGTAGAGGATATTTCTGTTTTATGTACAAGATGTATAGATGAAAACAGTGAAAACTATCCACATGAAGCTCTTCATGTATTTGCTTTAAATAGAAGAGTAGATGAGCATAACAAAATTATGCTAAACAAACTCAACTCTACTCTAAAATCTATCACAGCGGTAGACCGAATGCCAGATTCATTGAAAGGAAAATCCATTCCAACTGATTCAAAATTTACTGGAGGACTACCAAAAATCATTACCTTAGCCATTGGTGCAAGGGTCATGCTCATTCGCAATGTTTTTGTACAGGATGGATTAGCAAATGGTGCACAAGGGACAGTTATTGGTTTCATTTACAAACAAAATTCCTCACCTCTTGCAATCATGGTTAAATTTGACAATACTTCAATAGGAAGAGAAACACGTATGGCATCAAAATTTGATTTGTCTGAATTTAATCCTTTGGCAACTCCAATTCTTCCAATTGAGGTGCAGTTCTCACTGTCTTGCAGCAAAAAGAATTTAAAAGTAACAAGATCCCAATTTCCACTGCGCCTTTCTTGGAGCTGTACCGTTCATAAAGTACAAGGGCAAACTTTGGAAACAGTTGTAGTCTCTTTCCAGGATCAATTTCGTGATGGTCAAGCATATGTAGCTCTAAGCAGGGCTCGCTCCTTAAATGGACTATATATTCTTAATTTTGATGCCAACAAAATTCGCAGTAGTAAACAAGTTTTGAGGCATATGGAAGAGATGAGGCAAAAAAAACAAGTTGAAAATCTTCAGATTTCAGTAACTGAAAAAAACCTTCTCATGGTTTCACACCTGAATGCAAGATCTGCCCGTTTACATTTTGAAGACATAAAGGCAGATCCTACCCTGGAAAGATCTCATGTAATATGCTTGACTGAATCACACATTAGTACTTCCGCAGACTTTCAGATTCCAGGTTATCATTCTATTATACTTCCAGCCTCTACATATCCAAGCAGATGTCATGGAATTGCTGTGTTCTATAAAGAAAACTTGGACATTGAAGGAAAAGAATTGTGTAACACCCAGGAATTCTCATTTCTTCATGTCATCGTATCAAGACAGTACCATTACATATTTATATACAGATTTCCAAAAGAAAGCTTTCAAAAATTCAAGTCCCAATTGTTAGCAAAACTGCCTAAAAATGACACACCAGTGTTACTTATTGGTGACTTTAACATTGATTTTCAAAGTGATACAGGAAGAAATTCGTCTATGCGAGACAGCTTCCAAAAAGACTTGTTCTCACTTGGATTTAAACAAGAAGTTAAAAAACCAACAACAATTTATGGATCTACTTTAGATTTGGCATTTTGCAACGAACTGATGCAGCTAGAGGACATCCTTATTACTCCATCTTATTACTCTGACCATAGTATAGTCACCATTAGTCACAAATGAATAAATACAAATTACAAACTTTTTATCATTTTAATGTCATTATTAACTTTCCAATTCATTTGTGTGAAGACTTATCTAATGATATGTTCTGAGAGATCATCTACAAATTTCCTACACACAGACAAAATGAACTTGAAATATCATGTTGCTGATTCATATTCAGTGTTAATCAACACTACATTCCATACAACAAAGGAAACAACTATACTAAGAGTACTAAAGGTATTAAATTTATATTTTGAAAAATATTAAAGTTATGCATGAAAAGAAATAATGAAATCATTTCTTATCTAATTCATTCATAAGGGGAATGAAAATTCTCTTTCTGACAAATCGCTAGTAAGTTTTTTACTTGAAGGAGATTATTTCCCCTCAAGCACCCACTATGTTCATTCTAAATATCCTAAATATGCATTATTACTTTAAAAAAACCAATTTAATACATAAATTCTTCTCTGCTAAATGGAAAAAAATTCCATTGTGAATGGAACAGAATATTGGGCCATGACAAGGTACCAATAAATACCTAGGTTTTTTTTAAAATATTGCATTACATTTGTAACATCAGGCGGGGCATTCATGTCCTATGGACATATTTCTAGTTGTTTCTTTGTTTTTTAACGTCCCTTTCAAGAATTCTTCACTCATATGTAGACGCCACTTGCCGGCAGAGGGCTGCTAATTTATACCTATAATCAGCACTGAGGGCCATTGAGCAGTTGGGGATCTTTTTCATGGCAACACCTACTGGGACACGGGACCTCGGTTTACACTGTCTCATCCGAAGGACCGGTCTCCACGTTCCCCAAAGGATTCGAACAGCATCACCTTCATTTAAAATAGGTTTTGATAGGGATTGAGATAAAGTAGAAGTCTCTTCAGATAGGATACTTTTTTCCAGATTATTTATTGCAGTTATAAGCAGTTCGTCTTCCTGCCTATGAATAATATGCAGAGCTATCTGGTATCTAATTAATTTAAGATGAAAACCATGGTGATTCAAAACAAAAATGCCCCAAGTCCCCATGTAATTCATTGGCAACCAGAGGTATCTGGGAAAAATCACCACATAGTACTACTTGCATGTTTCCAAATACTTAGGTTTTCTTATTTGTCGACAAACCAATTCTACTTGATTAGGTACCCGGCTGCTGGTCATCGACACCTCGTCAATGACCAGCATATCTGTCGCCATTTTTCTGTGTTTGACGTCCGTTAATTCTTCGTCAGTCAAAATGAACTTAAGTAAATCGGAATTTGTAAAGCGGCCATCATGAAGACCGGCGCATTTATGCAATGTTGTGGTACACAACTCCCCCTAATGTGTAGAAGCAAATCTAGTAGATGCTGTTATTGACACTTTCTTCCTCTAACTTTGTAAATTTTTCTCTATTTTTCGAACTAAGGTAGATTTTCCAGTCCCCGCCGCCCCGTAATAGGAATACTATGACCTTTCACTGCAAGATCATAGGTCACTCTTTGATCTTCATCCATCAGAATTACAGAACACGGAAGAAATTCGAGATTTTCCTATCTCTCGGAAGTTTCGGGCGTCATCGTGTGCGAAATGGCATTCGGACTTTCGTGACCAAGTGATGCCCAGAGAGAAAATTTACCGTAGTTGCGAGTGATTTTATTAAAATATTTACAAATCCTTAAAAATAAATTGGAAGAGATGAAAAAAAAGAAGAATGGCTAACAAAGGATCTTTATTGGAGTATGTATATTTTATGTTTAGTTATGCTTTCGATAATTTATCATGAAATGTTTAAGCGAGGTGAGGCGGATGAGGAGAAAAGAGTTGCAAGCCTTCTCTCTTTATATGCATCAGTTGAAAACGATTTTAATATTTAAAAACAGTTTATAGAGACAAAAAGGTATCATTTTGCGCGTATTAGACTAACGAAGTAGGAAAAAACGTTTGTCGACCCCAGATTTAAAAAAAAAAAATGGAAGGGGGAGGAACCAGCCCCCAAGTGCCTGTGACTTTAATGATAATCTTACCGATCATTACCGATAACAACGACTGCGATGTTTACAAAATTTGACAACCAGGTGTTGCTTTTGATTATTTTTCAGAGAAACTAGGTGCATGGTTATAACGAAAGAGTGTTTCTTCCAAAATTGTAAAAGTCATGGCCCCTGATGCAGGTATTCATCATTCTGGAGTAAGGGTGGTTCTCAATTAAGATCATGTATGGGAATATTAACTTTTTTTGCCTTTGTAATTCACTTTTGATAATAAATCAATGACTTATGTAAATAATGTAATTGGTACATGTACGTAACCTGAAATAAAGTAAGAATTTTCAACAGAAAGTATAAGTACTTTCATTTAAGTATTGAATCAAGCATTGAAAATGTGTTTGCCCACACCGTTGCAGGTATGAACTACATCTTTCAAAAAATAATGATTCTATGCTTATATTTACATTTTTCAACTCCTTGCCATAAAAACAAATGTGACATATTTCAGAATCTATGTATTATCCTTCAGGTAAGTTGCAATTTATGGAAGAGACATCGCAACGCAGGTAGGTTAAGGCTTCCCGTAGAATATGATAGTGCACTCTGTGCCTTCACATCTCTGAACTACCAAAATATGACGTCATAATGAAAAATGACGTCAGGTCAATGCAAACTTGAGGCGTTATGACGGGGAGAGTGTCATGAATTTTACACTTTATTTCAAACTGCATGTAAAATGCTAGATAGCTATTGCAAAATTCACGGGTCGATAAAGGTTTTTTAAGTCTTATATGTCCGAATATTTTAAAAATACACCACTTACCTACCCTTGATTGAAATTCATCATGTTCAAAATGCTTATGAAAAATATACTTTTGAAATGTTCTCTGTTTTATACACGTGGTTGGAGGTAGAATTTATTTTGTGTGTATAAAAGAGTCTGGCGCAGGTGATTAATGAGAATTAATCTGAGAATTTTTGTGAAAATCTGTAAGAAGAGGTTGTTCTCTAACTGAATCTTGCTTGGGAAAAATGTGTGTTGGCTTTGTTTTGATACAGATTACGATATTGTGTGGAAAATACCCTCAAATTTGTAGGTAAGTTGAATTTCTCAGGAAATATTTTGTACCCAAGTAATACTATGACTTTTCCCAAGCACATTTCGGATACACAAGGATACGATGAGTTTATTTATATAACAAATGTTAATAATTATTGCGTTAATCAGCTGCGCCGAAGCGATTTATATGAAACACTTCAAAAAATTATAAATGACCGTCACGTGATCAACAAAGTCATGTGATATCATAACAAATATGCTAATTTATAGCCGAGGAAACCCTTTATATAAATTGAAAGTACTAAAGATCAATACTTATAAATTAAAACCAAAACCGACCTCGCAATGACATATTATGTTTTGAGCGCATTTTAAAGCTTCGGGAAGCCTTAACATGGCTGCGAACTGTTTCTGTTCAAAGATAGAGTGAAATTTGAATTTCGCGTATGGCATTGCACTTGCCCGGCGTTCAAGTTTGTGACGTCAAAATAAAATATATACTTTAACCTTTTGACCCTTCGTCCATGTTTTTGTGTTTTGAACGTTTTCCTAACACTTTATAAGAAAAATAAGTGTTGAACGTAAATATTTCTATTTTAAGGGTGAAGTTATACATGATTGATAAGTACATTTTTTTTTTATTTGTAATCTCATTCGAAATTGGAAAAAAAGACCAGTTTATTTGTTGTTGTTTTTTTTTTTTTTTTTGTCTGTAAAAATATGTTCCCCCCATCCCCCGTGAAACAACAAAAGCTTTGTTTTGAATTTTGGAAAATACAATTAATAATACCTGTAAAGAGGAATTTTTGTTTTACCGGGGTGGGTGGGTTAAAAATAGTTTCCGTTGTTATTAAGTGCAATGCGTAAATATATTTAACATTAAACAATTATTTAATAAGAACATTATCATTATTATGGTTGCTGGGTGTAAGACGTTTAAGAGGGTAAGGTCTCTTGAGAAGCAATGTGACAGGGTTTGTGTCCTACATAGCTCCGCCCACAGTTCTTCATTATCTGTAAAGAGATCCTCATTAGAGAGTGTAATCGACAAAAACTCTTTATCGTTAGAATGACTAGTATCCATTAAGGCGGTCATCTATTCGACCTGCCTGTAATTATTTTCGTCGTATGCCACGTCATTCCGGATAAGTGGATGATAAGCTGTAGGGAGCATACGACTGGAGTGGAAGACGAGGCAGGGGCAGTCTGCGAAATCAGAATGATGTGCCGAAGTCACTTGCAACTTCCACCTGTTTACCTGGTTAATACATATGTAAATTGGCAGACATGTGTAAAGTGTTGTTGCGCAAAGAGTACAGAAGTACTCTATTGGCCAATAATCAGAGGAGCATCTGCAGGTAATCGTCACGGCATGTGCAATGGCAATGGTGCGACTGTAAGTCTCCGGCATTAACATAATAACAATTCTGGCCCTCCTTATCGAGTTGTAAATGTAACATCAACCGCACACGCCATGACGTACCCGTGCTTTAAGTAACAATAACCCCGCATGAAGACTTTTGATATAGGTAGGCAGTGGAAAATAAGATGCATTCCTTGGGGTACGGAGATAGTTTCATTTTCTTAAACTTAGGAAATGGATCCATGAGGAAATGGATCCATAAAGATACTGGAGGTAACGAAACTATATTCTTACATCATCTGTAAATAAGTCATTACAAACTAAGTCCATTGTAGACTAATCCAGTAGATTTATAATCATACATTTTAACGATCAAGCAACAAAGATTACTTTTTTTAACTATAGAGAAGAATGGTACAAAAATTTAGTTAAACATTTATTTAGTTGAATCTTTGAATAAACATTTTTGAAATATAACAAACTTTATCTATTATGTAATCAAGTAAGGATATAAAAATCATTCATAAGCATTTAAGGTAAAGATCCATACCATGCTTTGAAAATAACGAAGCTACAGATTTCTGTGAAACTTCTCAGAATTTTAACTAAGTATGTGTCCTTTCCAGATCTGTGTAAATTTTGAGGTCAACCGGACCTCCTTTTGCAAGGACTGTTACTAAAAATAGACATTGCCTCGTGAAATTACAGAAATGCAGTAATTAAGATATTTATGCTAGGTTTAAAATTAAATGTAAATGAAAAACTTAAACATATGAATTATAGAGAAGATAAGCTTGTTTAACGGTTTTATTAATTTTTTAATCTGCTAATCCACTTTATTGTACTTTTTATGACGAATTAAACATATTTGACTCAAAATTATGAACTTCATTAACGGTTTAAAAAAAAATGCTGTTTGATATTCTGAGGACAGATTTCTTTAAAAAATTAGCATATTATTTTCCAATGATCCTTCCGTTATGTGGCATAAAAATTAAGTGGGGAAGCGGACATCTAAGAAGAAAATTTTACATTTTTAAACCGAATTCCCTGAAAAGTGATTATTTGAAAAATCTTTCTAATATCCATACTTTTAAGATTTTGATGTAAAAATCGTTTTGAATATTAAAATTGTCATTAATAAAACAGTAATAAGTATGGTGTAAATTTAAACTTTTCTGTTTAATGCACAGACGGCCAAGCATTAGTTTCAAGGGTCACAAGCATAATAGTCATCGGGTTCAATGTTCGGAATATTCTTTAAACCGTAATTGCGCATGCGCGAACTTATGTTTCGTGTGGTGACACTGAATGATCGAGATTTTCCTTACATAACTCAATCTACTTAATACAATCTTAACACCAAGATCCATGGTTGGTGACTAGAATGGCATTATGAGAATAATTACTAAAACTATGTCACTTAATAAAATATGAACACATTCTAGGGTGACATGTTTGAGTAATCTTATATACTCATCTAAAACTCTCTCAACATGCTCATACCCTTAGTTTCATATTGTGACAAATTGTGAGATGTGAGACACCAGCTAGTTTATATGAATATTATGGTGGTTTTATCGAAAATAGAAATCAAGAATAGAAAATCACTGAAAAAGAGAAAGAAAAGTAACACTCATCCTAAGATGATCTTTAAAATTCTGTTTTGTATGTTTACAATCAGAATTACATGCTCTATAGATGAGTATGTGTTTAATGTTTCTGTATCTTTT
Source organism: Saccostrea echinata (assembly GCF_033153115.1). Taxonomy (NCBI): domain Eukaryota; kingdom Metazoa; phylum Mollusca; class Bivalvia; order Ostreida; family Ostreidae; genus Saccostrea; species Saccostrea echinata. The sequence continues at coordinate 17,267,137 of NW_026889754.1, read as the reverse complement.
AAATCAATAAGGTTAAATTAATTAATAATATATGAAGGAGTTCATTATTATAGGGGTGAAGTAATGAGATACACAAAAGCTAGAGACAACTGTAAGTCATGTAAAAGTGCCCTTCTCTTGCACCCCTCCATTTTCAGATCCTAGCCGGAACATGTCGATGTTGATTGTGTTGATTATATACATAATGAAAAAGTGGGGATTTTGTGTTTAATCCAGAAGATTCTTGGATTAAGATCTCAGTAGATAGAATGTTCTTAATTAAAATGATAATTTGCTATGGACCCAGTGAGGGTTTGTTCCATGACACAGATTATTGTACATGTAACTGGTCTGAGCTGATGAACATCATTATAAATACCCATATATTTAATTTGCATGTATAAAGCAGCTGAGAAATGGTACATGCATTATGAACATAGTCTAGATTAAAAAAAAAAATTAAACTCTTTCTTTTGCTCTGTGCCTAAAATTAAAATATTTAATCAAGTTTCTCTCAGCATCAAATCTCATAATTGTTCTCAGAAAAAGTTAAGCCGACCAACAAAAACTATGTATTAAAACCTGTCAGAGAAATTAAAAAATCTTTTAAACTTTATAAATAAATATTTACAAGCATTCTCAAGAAAGAGAAATGGAGAAATATCAAAGTATTCTTTTTGTCCAATTATGTACAAGTAGTACATGTATCTCATTGTAGTGATGATCATTAAATCAAGTTCATTAACTTTTAAACTTTATAGAGTAATTTTTAGAATAAAAATTAAAGTAGTTTAGAATTCAGCTTGTTTGTGCAAGTCTTCATGAGTATTAATTTCCTGCATATTGTTTTCTTAAACCCTATTGAACAATTACACCAACAAGAGGCCTCTGGGCCTTGACAGTCACCTGAGTGTCATGAATTTTCCAGGATATGACCACTTTAATCACACATGGCACAAAAAAATCTGCCTTCACATGACAAAAATTTACAAGTTTGGAAAGGACTCTTTATACATTTGGGGAAAAAAGATTGGTTAGATTTGGATTTTGTATGCTGGTCTAATACATTATCTGGCTTCTGGAACTGTGTTGCACAGTGCTGAATAGGTGTATATAATATTTAGCTTAATATGATATCAAAAAATATTTATATAGGAAAAGAAAGTTCTGAGTAATCACTGGGTAGGTTATGTTATTTTTCTACATGTATCTAAAACCAAGTTTAACATATAATTGTCCCCTGCTTTCACTGAAAGTGGGGATATTAATTTGGGCTGTGCATCTGTCCGTCTGTCTTTCTGTCTGTAGGCCAATACGGGGGCATAAAAAAATTCAAAGACAGTGCAGTATTGATGAATACATATCACTGTTGCCTATTTAAATGAGAGAAAATACATGCAAATAAATGTTCAATTAATTAAGAGCCATTCTCTGTAACGACTTGAACATTTATATAGGAGCTGTGGCACGCATAGTCTCTGAATTTCTCCAAACTCTTTTTATGATAAAAGTCTTTGACACCGTTAACTCAAATCAGACAAAAATTGGTTGCTATGTGTCATGGTTACCATGACAACATGTCCTAAAGTTTGAAAAATGGCATTTTTCAACATGTTCAGAGTCCCCCAGTTAACGTTTGCAGCAAAGCAAATAAGTGGCAATGATTGTTTCTGAAAGTTGAAGGCCTGATGTCTTAAATGCATGATAAACATGTTTGGTATTTCAACTATTACATACGTTTCTATGGAAACAAAGTATTCAAAAGTAATAATTTTGCCCATTTAATTTTATGAAATTATACACTTAAGAATAAAAAAAAATTATAGGTTGAGATGTAAGCAAATTATAGACAAAAGATCCTTGTAACATATACCAAGGAAGAAATATGATATTTCTTATAGGTTGGCAATGGTTGCCATGGTTTTAATACCACAAAGGGATTTTGAATTCACTCTCTTAGTGTTTAAATCTAATCCTATCTTTTTAAAAAGCATATTTCTATATAACTAATGATCAATTTTTAAAGACGTTCATGTGACCCAAATTTTCACATTTCAAAAAATTCAAATTCAATTCTTTAAATAGAGCGTTGCTATGGAAATAAGCCGAAAAAATATGCATAAAAATCTGAAAAATATTCTGTTTCCTTGGATACGTACCCTTGTATGTAGATTCCCAAAACTTTTATGATTGATAATTATGAACAACTAACCTGACTTTCAATTTTGACTGCCACCCAATCTCTAACTGGATGCAAAAAGCTGGCACATAGGCTTTAATATTGATATGAAATTAACAAAATTGAACATTTTCCCTTCTTGATTACCATAGCAACAGTGTTGTATTTTTCAACAAATGTTATCAATATATGATACTCAACTTAAGTTCTACCAAACAAGTACTATTCAAGGTGAGTCAAATAATATGTTTCTTGAATAAAAGGTAAGTAAATTCCTAAGGCAGCAAAAAAAAATCACTTTAAACAACTGGTACATTGTTTCCATGGTTACACTGCAACGTAACAATTAATCCCAATTTTTCTTATGTTGTCGGTATTCCAAGGTCCTAAGGATGTATATGTGCCAGTCATGAAATTTATTGTTTTTCCTGAAGATCGTAGCATTAACCCAATCTTAGCAACACATTTTGCATGGTAACACTGTGTTACCATGGCAACCATGAAAGTTATTTTTAGAATAATATTGCCAATACCTAATTACTCAAGGTCAAATATTTTTATTGTTTTTTCTTAGGTTGTTGATCGAGTTTGATCATTTAAAACCTGTCATTGGTGAATATTGAGCGTTTTTCTGCATTTTTTAGCATCTAAAATGTATTCCAAATGTACCCATGGTTACCACTTACTTAGAGATAAATTCTAAATAGTTTCTTTATAGCATAAGTGGCAACAAGGTGTCAGGTTTTTGTGAGAATGGTTTGTTTGTTATTCTTAGTCTTTATTAAGGCTTAATAAAGATTCAAAGTAGCTGAAAATCTCAATTTTCCCAACTTTTCTGGCTGTTACCATGGCAACCAAGACACACAGCAACGAAATTTTATTTGATATATGTTTCTGGTGTCAAGTTGTAATAATGGGCAAAGTTTCATCAAAATCGGTGACCATGCGTGGCAAAGAAGTTTAAGTGGTTACAGAGAATCGCTATTAAATCTTGGCTTAATTGTTAAAAATGCTTGAGTTTATCACATATAGAGTAATATGATGTAGATTTCAATTTAAGGTTTATAAACCCTCTGCTCACTCATATAGAACAATATTTATATTCTTTCATATTACAATATACTTTAATATTATTTATATGTAATAATTCTGAAATAATTGTATATGCCCCCTGAGGGCCCTTAATTGGTGAATAAACATATTATAGTGCGCATATAAAATGTTTCTTTAACGCTTATGATTTTCCAAAAGAAATGTATTTGTTAAGTAAAATACAAACAATTATCGCATAGCTTGTGGGGCAAAATTGGACAAAAAAGACACTTCAACTTTACAAATTTATAAAGGAATAATAGATATTTATGTCATTAAGAGATATCTCTCTTATCAGAGTATCGATGAACCTTACTTTTAGATCTGATGGCAGATCACTCTTACTGTATGATGGTACCATGGAATTCAATATGAACTCTAGTGTGAAGTATATAGAGGTCATTAAAACACATGTACATATAGTGATAATAATGTATTTTTGTATGCCTCATGATATCTTATAATAATAAGTGCAGATAAATACTTGTTTATTCAAAAATAATAATTAAAAAAAAATATATCAAACTAATGGTTTTTACTTAATAAAATGAAAATTGATGAAAGTTGCTTTTGAGAAACAAAACACTGTCATAAATTCTGCCTTAAATAAAGCATTTTTATTCTTTTGAAATAACTTTTATGAGACATTATTAATAATTTTTCATTCAAATAAAAAGTCACACTCTTTACACAAATCCATGAAATCTAAATTGAAATTGAAATCTTTTTTTTTTAATGAATAATGATTAAGAACCATGCTTATATGTAACAACCTAATTATATAATATTATAAGCCCTCAGAATGTCTAAAAGAGTTGAATTTATCCGATTGAAATTTTATCCCTTCATTGCACTTTTAGTTATTCTTTATTAAATCACCCACTATGATCTCATAAGCATTCCTATTTATTATCTAATCCCTTCTTTGTTACTGTCATATACTGAGATTTGTGGGTTCAAGTCCCACCACACTTATACATAAAATGATGATCTAGAATAGTGAATAGTAAACTAGGGATCCCCATTGTCTTATTAGCTACTAGTATCTATATTATACCATTCTGTGAATTTGTGTGGCTGCATGCACCTCTTTCATTTACAGAGTTTAATTTACATAGATCTTCTTTACTTTCTTTCATACAATGTTAGTTGCTAATGTTGACTGTTCTTAACAATAGTATACGAAACATTAAAAAATCAAACATAGGATGGAGGAAACAATTATATTTTTTTCCAAAGATATTAGAGTCTGGAATGTGCCTTTTGAAACATCAAGAAGAATTCAGATGAGACTTTAAATCAGTGAACATTCCTATGCATTTCTCTTTTATTAAATTTGCTTAGATCTACCCAGTGGAGGAAGAGATGAATTTATACTGAAATATGTATACAATTCATGAAATATTTTTAAAATACACTCGGACAGGTTTGCCCAGTCAGTTAATATCACTTATGAAACATTATTGTTTAATATATATAACAAATTAACAATGGAGAAATTGCATGGCTGGACCAGAAATCGAACCAAGGACACCTGTCTAAATACTAGTCAGGTGCACTAATACACTACCCACAGCACAACAAATGTTAAGGTTAATGTGCACTAGCTTTAAAAAGTATTTTTCAAAATCTTCTGTATGTTGTGTGTATTAAGGAAACAATATAAAAAAAAAATGCATAAATGTCCTTTCCTACTTTTAAATTAGATGAAATATAACATTCTGTTTTTATCAAGAAATATTCAATGGTTTGAAGTGCAAGGATACCAAATAACATTATTTGTGCAGTTTTATCTATTGCAAATTAAGTTTTCCATAACTCTTATTTTTCAAAACCTGAGTCTATCTCTGAGGACGATTTTCGAGGACGATATCATAATTCCATCTTATACAGGTCCCTGCTGGTAGAGCATAAGCAAAACGATAATGACATTCGACAAGAGAACCATTTATTTGTTACTCTGTATTTCTTCAACTTACAGAGACAAAAAAGCGACCCGATTGTCGAAGTCTTTTTGTTATCTCAATTCTCCTCGAGTCAACCCTCCCATGTCATCTTTGACTTTGTTGTTAATCAACTTTCGGTTTGTCATAATGGTAAACAAAGCATCCAAAATTCAACTCTCCTTCGGTCATGCATTCCGGGAATTACCGTACAGCGTAGTTTTCTGCCATTTTCACCCTTCTTATCACTTAAGTGATATTGACGTCTGTCATTTTGAAATAATAAGCGTCGGGCACGGGCTGACGTAATAACGTCACTGACATGAATAACGTCATACAGCGTTATTTTACGTGGTATGGATCATTACCTTAAACAGATGATAACTTAATATTTTTGTTTTAATGAATGATGGTGATGTTTTTAATGTTAAAAAAGAGGTAAAATGTGACCGTAATATATTTTACGTCATGTATTACTTCATGTATAATTGAAGCAAAAGAAATTACATAGTATTCTTTCACAGCGATTAATTACAAGTAATAAAAAAACCGGATAATTACACTCGGTTACCTTTTTTCAATTATCCAAAACCTGATCACATTTTAAAATAGTTAAGAATTATTATAGGTTAACCTATTGGGTCATGGTGGTTTAGTGTTTGTAGGTTAACCTACTTGGTTATGGTGGGTAAGGGAATGTTGGTTAACCTATGATTAGTGGTGGGAAAAGCTAGAAATGTTAACATATGAGAAACGTTGAGTAAAGGGTTGAAGGTTGACCTAATTATGATGGGTGGCTAAGCGGTTGAAGGTTAACCTAGAGATAAGTGAGCTAACCCAAGAGTAAACCTTTAATTATTTTTAGTAACAGAGTAAACTATAGGTAACCGTACAAGCTATTATTTCAAAAAATAATACTGGATCATTTATGATTTTAATTTAATTGGACAACTAAGCATTCTGTCTTCTTTTTTTTCTGTGTGGTATTTATTTAGATGTATTTATATTGTTATTCTGTACCATGACAGCATTTCTTTTGTTTGCTTTTTACTCAGGTGACCTATTGCTATCTTGTTTTCGTCCGTCAGCGTGCGTCGTCTGTCGTGCGTTAACATTTGAACAATTTCAGCTTCTTCTCTGGAACCACTGAACCAATTTGAACCAAATTTGGCATATAGCATCTATGTGTGAAGGGGAGTAAAAATTGTGAAATTCTTGACCCTACCCCCCCCCCCCCCCCGGGGGCCCGAGGGGTGGGGCTTAAACCATCAAAGTTAATGCAATCTTTAAAAATCTTCTTTACTCCTGGACATCAAGCAGGCAAACTGTTGGCATGAATGTAATAAGCATTGAGCCCTCTACCTAAATTTTGAAATTATTGGCCCCAGGGTCAGGAGTTCTGGTGCTAGGGTAGGGCTCTGTTGAATATGTAGTGAAAATGCATTATTATTAAAAAAAAATCACCTCCTCTGCTCTTGGGTATTAAGGAAACAATCAATTTGCATAGTTATGATCTTTTAAAATTGTGAATTTTATGGCCCCTGGGTCAGGGGTTCTGGTGTTAGGGCGGGGCTCTAATGATTATATAGTAAAAATGCATTAATGCTTTAAAAATCTTCTCTTCTGCTCCTGGATATTAAGCCGATGAACTAAGTATATAGTTTTGATGAGAAAGAGTACCTCTTCCAAAATTGTGAATTTCATGGCCCAAGGGTCAGGGGTTCTGGTGTTAGGGTGGGGCTCTGTTGAATATATAGTGATAATTCATTAGTTCTTTAAAAAGCCTCTTCTGTGCTCTTGGATATTATGAAAACAAAATAAATAAATAGTTATGATGATGAAAGTTGCCTCTTCCAAAATTGTGAATTTCATGGCCGCAGAGTCAGGGGTTCTGGTGTTAGGGCAGGGTTCTGTTGAATATATAGTCAAAATGCATTATTTCTCTTAAAAAAGTCTTCTCTGATCCCGGGCAAACAAACTGTATGTATAGTTATGATGAGTAAGGGTGCCTATTTCTTTATTGTGAATTTCATGGCCCCTGGTCAGGGGTTCTGGTTTTAGGACGGGGCTCTAATGATTACATAGTAAAAATGCAATAATTCTTTGACAATGTTCTCCTATTCTCCTGGATATTAAGCCGATGAACTAAGAGTATAGTTTGGTATGTGAGGATGCCTGTTCCAAAATTGTGAAATTCATGGCCCCTGGATCAGGGGCTCTGGTGAAAGGGTGGGGCTCTGTTGAATATATGGTGAAAATGCATTATTTCTTTAAAATCTTTTTGTTTGATCCTGGGTATTAAACAAATAAACTGATGCATAGTATTAAGCTGATGAACAAAGAGTATAGTTATGATATGTAAGGATGCCTCTTCCAAAATTGTGAATTTGATGGCCCTGGGTCATGGTTCTGGTGTTAGGGCAGGGCTCTAATGATTACATAGCGAAAATGCTTTACTTCTTTGATAATCCTCTGCTCTCTTTCTGGGTATTAAGTAAGCTTACTAAATGTAAAATTATGATGAGCAAGTGTGCCTCTTTCGAAATTGTGAATTTCATGGCCTCTGGTTTATCTTTAACATATACTATATTCATGGTTTTGTCTATTAATCCAACCCATTATTAAAATTCTTAAATTACAGACAAACAAGTACATGAAGTAATAAATGTATGAAATTAAGCAATAGCATTACTTTCCATAGTTAATAAAAACTTGCTGTAAGATAACACATGATCATCACTGAAGATCTTTTAGAGACTTTAAGATAAAAACGCATTTCTTTGGCACTGACAATTTCTTGTGATCTGTTTAATTTTTGTATCATTTATGTTTACCCGATATCCTCTCTTTTCACATTTATACATAGAATAAACATGTAACGGACATGTAAAATCATAATGTTACATTAGGATTTTATTCCGTGAAAAGTAATGGTGTTAAGATATAAAAAAAAAAAAAACAGGTGTGGTGGGTAAAGTGTTGTAAGATAAAATACTGGGTTGATGTAGGTAAAGGGTTGTAGGTTAACCCTCTGGGTTAAGGTCAGTTAGAGATTTTAGGTTAACCTTCTTGGTTTAGGTGGGTAGGGGTTAGGTCAACCTATCGAGGTATAGTTGGTAAGGGGTTGTAGGTCGTTAACTTACTGGTTTAGATGGGTAAGGTTAGGGTTAGGTAAGGTGTTGTATGTTAATCTACTGTGTTAAGGTTGATAAGGGGTTGTAGGTTAGCCTTTTAGGTTATGGTGGGTAAGGGGTTGTAGGTTAACCCACTGTGTTAAGGTGGGTAAGGGGTTATAGCTTAACCTACCGGGTTACGGTGGGTAACAGGTTGTAGGTTAACCCACTGGGTTAAGGTGGGTAGGGGATCGAAGGTTAACTTAATGGGTTATGGTGGGTAAGGGGTTGTAGGCTAGCCTGTTGTATTATGGTGGGTAAGGGAATGTAGGTTAACGTACTGGGTTATGGTGGGGAAGAGGTTGTAGGTCAACCCACTGTGTTAAGGTTGGTAAGGGGTTGTAGGTTAGCCTGTTGGGTTATGGGGGGTAAGGGGTTGTAGGTTACCTTACTTTCCAGGAAATAAACACGAGTGAAATCAATGATACCGAGTTTCTAGAAAGAATTGTAAAAATCAATTAAGACTTTGTAGCCGGTCAGAGTTCTAGCATGAGAAAAGATACGAACAATCAGATTTCCACTTTGGAAAACAAATTAAGACATGGAGGAAGAAAATCACAGACTTACCAGAGAAATTCCTCTGCAGGTAAAAATAGTCCTCAAGGAGTGTTTGCAAGCTGGCATCAGAGGACTTGAAGACAACCCTAACCCAGCAAGAGCAGCAAAACAGGTGGAGCCACAGCCTACAGATTTATCTAACCCTAACCCCGAACCACCACGGGCCAAAAAAAAAGAAAACAAATAAAGTACTTAATGATTAGGTCACCAATAGTAAGTTTTAGCTCACCTGGCTGAAGATATTTTGTCCGTCAACTGTTATATGTCCGTCCGTCTTTGTGAAGTATTTATGCTTAAGGCAGTTTTTTAGCAGCTACTGTTGATAGGCTGATAGTATTTGTTGCGCAACTTCATCAGAGGTTCCAGACAGTTCCTACCAATTTCAGTCGTGTAACCTCGATCATGATTTCACAAGTAACCGACGTTGGCAAATTACAATGAAATTTCTGCCAAGCTTTCGTGCTTAAGTGTTCATGATTGATAATATTACGTAGACACAATTATCGGGACAGGTTATAGGAGTATCGCCATGTGACTCTTGACTTTAAGCATATGTAGTAAAAATCTGTATCATATTTTCGGGATAAGTACATCTAATATGGTAAACATGATATTTGCTACTGGATCTACAGCTTAAATACTAGAGAGTGAACCGTAATAATTTAAGGATTGAAGGTTAACATGCTAAGTTATGGTTGGTATAAGGTTGTAGGATAACCTATTGAGTTAAAGTGGGTAAAGGGTTAAATACTAATCCTCTGGGAATAGCGTTGAAAGTTAATCTGTAGGTTACGCTTTGTAACGAATCTTCACCCAATTAGGATAATGAAGATGTGCTGGCGGAGCTGGGTAGGACACATCCTCTTCCAAGAAACCCTGTCACATTGCCTCTCAAGAGACCTTACCCTCTTAAACCCAGCAACCACGATAATAATGATAATGTTTTTATTACATATAAATTGTGTAATGTAAATTATATTTACGCATTGCACTTAAAACCTTTTCTTTATAGCTTTTATAACGTTTTTGTTGTCCTAAATAAGTGATGTTTTATGAAAATTCACATAAATATCTACATAATTACGAAATATCATTCAAATATGTCATCTTTTGAAAATTAACTTGGAGGTAGGCGGCAGAACAATACTATCGTTCGCAGTTCTTATAAGGCAATGGTGTTTCTAGGAGCAGTTTGATTACAGTTTAATTGCATCTGTCAAGTTATAGATTTAATAATAAGTTTAGTGTAAGAAGACTCAATCATATCTCTTAAGTGACTCTGGTAAAGCAGGTGTTATCTGTGTCTCTCGGGAATTGGACAGAGGAATCTGGATTCTTAATTGCATTTGATAAAATTTGACAAATTAAAATAGTAAGCATTGGCTAATATTTATTTTCAAAGTATTGTTCTCCCGCTTACCTCCATATCAATTTTCGAAAGTTAACACATTTGAATGATTTTTTTTTTCATATCTATATATTTATACGAATTTTCATAAAACATTACTTCTTTGGGAAGACAAAGAAAAATAACTCTATAATTTTGGTAAAACTTGTGGTTTTCACTACAGAAATCAACAGAAATATTTTAAAAACATCCCCCGTGAAACAAAAATTCCTTTTTATAGGTAATATGGACTGTCATTTCACAAATTCATACCAAAGCTTTTTGTATTTCACGGGGGAGGGGGGAGATATGTTTACAGACAAAAAACTACAAAAATGCTTATATTTTCACCAATTTCATAGAGGTGTACAACTAAAACATTGTATTTTATTAATAATATATGTTTAATTGTATATGAGTAAAACATAAGAAACGATTTAAGGAACATTTATTCATATCCAAGAATATTTTAAAATGTGCTGATGCTTTAAAGCCCGATTTCAATGGAAAACCCCCCTTACTAAAAGAGCTGGAATTAGGGATAATTAACTATTTAACACTGGAATTAAAATTATAAACTGTTCTTTGCATTCAACAAAGATTTTACGGCAGAATTGCCATTAGTATTGAATGAAATGGGTGTAAAGTGTAGGCGGGAATCTCGAGTTAGCATGCGTAGTTCTTTATTTTGGTAGAAAGTTATAAAAAATTATGTGATATTGTATGTTATTATACCTCATTATAATTATTCTATACAACACGTTATCTGACTGGTTCTAGAATATCATGTGACAGGGCCATAAAACTTCGTATTCCCCTGTCATCGGCATGCTTTTCATCATATTCCACCTCTTCGGAAACCTAGTGCATTTTCCCGCAAATGTTATCGTTCGTTGCACGAAAACTCCTGAGAGTAGTTGACGTCACAATAGCCTGGTTCATGTCACAAAATTGCTGATTGTTTCATTGGAGTGTGATGTGTCAAAGGGTTTCAGTAACTTTACGTTAAAAGAGAAGGTGAATTTGAGAGTGGTGCCAAAGAAGGTTTATGTTTATTTAAAAATTTTTGCTTGTTTCGGTATAATAAACAATTCATTGCATGAATGTTCGGGAAACATGAAGATATATTCAGCCAAGAAATATCATATTTTTCTTGGCTGAATAAATCTTCATATTTCCCTCAGGATCATGCAATAAATGTATAATATTATACTTTGGTTTTAATTTTTCAATAACCAGATTACAGAGTGTGACGTCTCACTAAGATGACAGTTTAACAGTCTTAAGAATAAACATAATAAGTATTAAATTATTTTATTAGGTTGTAGAATGTTTCATCATTAATAACAAATCAATGAACAAAGCTGCAGATAGGCATTTTGGAAAATTCAACACCAGTTGAGAAATATATTTGATGTATTTTTTGTTTTAATTCCTAACTACACCATAGAGATGCACATAAAACATTTAGAATGAGGAAATCATTAAAATCTTTTACCATGGTTGACGTGATTTTCTTCCATGCACATCTGTTTAATATGATAATTGAGCAATATTTGACAGGCGTAACTTCTGCCGTGCCGGTGTACTTTATTACACTTTGTGACCCCCTAATTACGCTGTACGATCTAAATGCTAAATCTCCTGATTTACTTTAACTTAGATTTACATTTCATGTGTTATCAAGAACAAAAGGGACTGACCTTTCGAATGATGGACCAGAAGTCTTCTGTTACATAGTTAAAGGGTTAAATATAGACTAGAATTTTCAGTCTTTCATCCTTTGTATCATGTAAGAGGAAAATATTTTGATAAGCAAAATTGGAAAAAATGTATTAAAAGAACAAGGTGCTGAGAATGTTTTAAACAATATGAAATCTCATTAAAACTTGCACCACTGCCCTTTTTGTCCCCCGCTTTCACTGAAAGTGGGGGATATTAATTTGGGTCCGTCTGTATTTCTGTCTGTCTGTAACACTTTCGTTTCCGCGCGATATCTCGAGAACCCTTTGAGCTTTCGCATTGAAATTTTGCATAGCAACTCCCTTTGGCCTAAGGAAGACCCCTATTGCTTTTGAGGTCAAAGTTCAAGGTCGTAAATTAATAAATTCCGTCAGTGTGTAACACTTTTGTTTCGGGCGATATCTCAAGAAGCTTTGAGCTTTTGCAATGAAATTTTATACTATAACTCCCTATGGCCTCTTGCGACTCTCAAAGTGTCCCGCCCCGTTTTTTTTTATTTATTGTATTAAAAGTCGCTTGGCACTATTTTTAGCACAGGGGCATGTCGAGAGTTATTACATATAATACAGGTTGTCGGCGGACTTTATATTCTAATTACGTCTATTAGAACTGTTTAATAAAGGCTAAATAAGAGAACATTAATTTTATTGTGTAAATTTTTGACAATATCGAATGTGAATATAAACTTAATATGTGACCTATTGCATGGATTTAACATTTAATTTACTGTAAAATCAAAGAACATCCGTGGTCTAGGGGTATGTTGCTCGCTTAGCAAGCGAGAGGCCCGAGTTCAATCCCCGGACGATTCTTTTTTTTTTTTTTTTTTGAGTCACTAAATGATACTATTCAACACGTGAAATGAAGAAGTTATGACGTCTGGCGTGTACAAACTCATAAAATCATTATTACAGTGTGTTTAATATTCTGTAAATTAAAAAGAATCCTATACACCTATTAAAGAATAAGCAAACAAATCTTTATATCCCTATTGGCATTTTTTTATTTGCTTCAATACACATGTATACATTTAATGAATTCTACAAATCCGGAGGGGCACTCTGACCCCCCTCCCTCCGAACTGCGCATGCTCTTCTTTTTTTTTTCCCTAAGCGGGGGACACAAATTCTCTGGATTAGCTTGTTAGGTTTATTTTTTGACAAAATGTTTTCTGATGTGATGAAAAACAATTTCCATGTACACAATTGAACCCACATAGACGGATACATAAAATATTCTTTGATACAAAATATGTTACGACAATAATGGTAGACATCATACATAACGCATAACAGGAATTAGAGCAAGAACAGCAACCAAAACTAGCGCACAATGCTCACCTGAGTATCCTTGATCATGCTGTTCTTCAGACTTAGTGATTTTACCCCTTATCGTGGTTTCACCCAAGCAAAAAGAGGTTATGATTTAACTTGAATCCACATAACATGATATAGGTCTGCCCCTGCTACTCTTTGTTTATCCCTACCTTTTCCCAGGGTCCAATATATATATAAACAATCCTGAATTTGCAATACCTTATGATGCTGTTTTTGTTCTTCAACGTAACTGAACTTGACTTTGGAAAACCATAGGGAAAAGGCGATTCAATTTTGATCAAATGAAGGGCCACACTCTCTTGAAAGAAGAATAAATCAAGGAAACGCAAAGGAAAGGTGTCTTTGAGAATATACTTCTCAAGGAACACTGGACCAGAAAAAATGAAACGGAAGTGAACAGATGGAAGTTGAAAACGTGATGAGTTAACCGACAGTCAGCCATACAAAGGATAACAGGTGATCACAAAAGCTCACTTTAACCTCTGGTTCAAGTGAGCCAAAAAATAATAACTTGTTTAGGCGACATATAAGATAATCACTACAACACATCAATTAACCGTAAAGTTTTCTAGCTTTAAATACACTCACATTACATATAAAATTTTCACATCATTATATAGGGATAAAAATGTACATATTTGCTCAGTTCCCTTTTCTCCTAATGATAAACAGGTTGAAATATTTCGAACCAATTTTAAATTTTGTAAACATATACAATGTTGATATAATCTTAAAATGGTGTCTCTGTCCATATTAAACACTTCCAATAATTATTACATGTAGTAATCATGTCCGCCTTCTGTGTCCCTGTGTGCTCTAAGTCAGTGCATTTAATTCTGTCTCTCCTCCTTGTGTGTCCTTTTGTTCTGAAGGTCAGTCTTTAAGATCACTACTGTAGGAAGGAAGCTTCAACATGCTGCTTGTGGTCCTTTCGTCCTTAATCTTCACAGATTGTCGAGTTTCCTACGAATAATATGTTGAAATTAACTAAACTCTTTCTTAAATAAGAACCCTCCTAAGGAGTGGGGGGGGGGGTTAATCCTTTTAAATTGTGAAATTTAATTTGTGAAGATTCTCCACGATTTCACTGAACTGAAGAAGCGGAAATCCGGAAATGGCAAAAACTTAAGAATCCCCTTTATTTATTTATTCAATACTTGACCTCTGCGTCCGAGAACTGAGTATTTCAATTTTATCGGAGTTTTGTAATTTTACTGAAAATCAATAAATTGCATACTAAGAAATTGAAATATTCAAAATTTTTCTTTTCGTATTCTTAACTTTAAGTTGAAACCAAGTACAGGTACATTTTAACCAATGCTTATTATGTGTATCTTTCTGTTATAATCACAAAAACGACGTAAATTTGAAACAAATACGTTTTAAGGCGAGAAAAAAATATAGATCTACAGACACTCAGTTATTCATCTACACGGTTATTTTATTTCCTGAAAAATTATTCATAGAATATTTGATAATGTAAAATTTGAACACTTTCAGTACCCAAATAGCGTTGTTCTAACAGAGTATACATACCTCAACTGAAACTAGTTGCTTTCTTAATTCTGCAATGCTTTCTTTGGCTTTTCGTTTCTACATTAAAATTAATGCACATTAAATTTTCAAATGAACAGAGCAAAACATTGTAATGCATGGTAAACAATAGTCTGATGAGACTGTAGCTCTACTAGCTTGAACACAATAATTGTACTAGAACGTTTCATTTATGTTTTGCATTTATCGAATGTGTATTTTAATTTTTTCTTCAATTGCATGTGTAAAGCGTTTTATGCAGCATTTTGAAAGAATTTAAGTTTTTCTGAACCAAAACCGATTAACGAACGTAAACCCCAATATTGAAAATGAAGTATCTTGCTGCAGTCTTATTGTGTACTGGTTTCAATAACATCAGACCAAAGCTAAAGGGAATAGCATATAGAACAAGAGACCCTTGGGCCTAGAATTGCTCTTCTGATACTTTTTTTTTTTTTTTTTTTTTTTACAAATTATCACTTCTATTGTACGCATCTTAGTATCCTATATATTTAGATAAAGCTATGAAATTAGAAAAGTAGGTCACTGTGACCTACTTTTGGTTAACATACTCCGAGATCCCATGATGCATCAAATGACAAAGTTTTATAAATATTGTTTTTATATTCAAAAGTTCATCACGGTGACCTACTTTTTGGTTAACACCCGAAGACTCAAGATGCGTCAACTGACAAAGTTTGATGATTCTATGTCAATTAGTAACTGAAATGTTTATTTATATTAAAATAAAGACTTGCAAAATTTAAAAAGCAGGTCACTGTGACCTACTGTTGGAAGAATGTTTTAAGGTTCCAAGATGCATCAACTGACAAGGTTTGATGATTCTGAACTTCTCAGTAACTGAAATAGTGACCGTAAATGTTAACCCATAAAATTCAGAAAGTTGGCCACGCTGAACTACTTTTTGGTTGACACGCTTTAAGGTCCCATGATGCATAACCTGACAAGTTTTGATAATCACTGGCTTGAAAGTGTACAAGATGAGCATGGAAATCTAATTGAAAATAAATACCTGCAAAATTAAAAAAAAAAATGGTCATCGTGACTTACTTTAGTTTCAACATGATATGAAGTCCTAAGATGCATCAACTGACAAGATTTGATAAAACTAGTCCTTACATTTGGCAAAATATCGAAACTTAACAAAACATATTTTTTGTCATCTTTAAGTGACCTGGAGACCACGCCCTTTGGCCCGGAGTGATGTCTTGAATAATTTTAATCCACAACATATCTTCATCCTTGTTTATAAGTTTGCAAATAATCTGCCCAGTGGTTCCTGAGAGTTAGATTTTTTTTTTGCAACCACTACTTTTGTTTTGATTTCCCTTATTATCTCACATCATATACGGGTCATATCCCTATTTTAAGTATAAATGGAGTCCTTGGTCAAAGGATACTTTGTGGCGAATTTGACAAAAATTGGCCAAGGGGTTCTCGAGATATGGTTCATATTCCAAAAAGTTGATGCACACCGCACAAATGGCCATAGCATTGCCTCTTACACTTTTGGATCAGAAGCGCTAAAAATTCATATGCTTTTCTTTTTCTATCGTCCATTGAAAAAAAAATGTACACAGAATTATATTTTAATGTATTTAAAGATACCATTTTGACGGGTCACATGAGTCACTCAGGTGACCTATTGCTATTTATAAGTGTATTAAGTACCGAAAGTGTAAGAGGAGAAGCATTTGAGAAAAATAAATTCATAGTCAATAAGAAAAACAGCAGTTACCTCACCATTGCATAAGCTTTCGGGATTTGACTTCAAACAGTTGGGCTAAATCACGTAGAAATTGAATACGACATTAACAGACAATCAGGAGATTTACCGTTACATAATTACTATTAGCAGGGGTAATGAACCAAAAAAAATACATAGCCTGACCTTAATTCTGATGATTGCAGTCAATGTGTACAATATTGGATTAATGGCGGAGTTAATCGGCAGAACGACAATTATCATCCAGGCATAAACGTCAGGCTGTACCTCAATCCCAAAAAACGTTAGCATTCCTGTTAAACAGAAAGGTAATAATCTAAATCCCAGAAAGACATCAACTGTCCTGTACAACAGAAAGATAACTATCTCAATCCCAAAGAGACGTCAAGTGTCGTGTACAACGGAAAGATAATTATCTCAATCCCTAAAGACGTCAACTGTCCTGTACAACAGAAAATTACCTCAATCCCAAAAAAGACGTCAATTGTTGTGTACAACAGAAAGATAATATCTCAATCACATAAAATGTCAGCATTTTGTATAACAGAGATAATTATCTTAGTCCCTCAAGACGTCAGCTGTCCTGTACAACAGAAAAAATATCCCAATCCCTAAAACAAGTCAATAATTCCTGTGTAACAATATAATTATCTTAATCCTTAAAAAAAGTCAGCAATTCCTGTATTACAGAAAGATAAGTATCTCAATCCCTAAAAAAGTCGGCAGTTCCTGTGTAACAGAAGATAATTATCTCAATCCCCAAAACGTCAACATTCTTGTATATCTGAAAGATTAATATCTCAATCCCAAAAAACGTCAACATTCCTGTGTAACACAGACCTGCCTACCCTTCCGCTTTTGGCGTAATTCTTCCGCTTTTTACCACAAAGTTACGCTGTTACGCCATGAAAACTAATTTTACGCTTTTAAATATTTTTCCTAAACAACTTAATGAAAGGCTAACTTTGGAGTTAAAGTAAAGGCTTTCCTAAATGAAAACGAGAAGGTAAATAATATTAATTAATAGAGGGTTTCGGTTCTTCACGATAAAATTATTTATGATACAAACAACATACGTAATATATCTTGTAGTTATGCCTTTTAAACGGGTGGCATGCCAAAATTCAGAAAAAAAAACTTTTGAATGAAATGTGCAATAAGTAAAGTCAGTTTAATTTTCAATTCCGCTTATTCTTACATTGCTTAGAACAACATAAAGACAAGTAAATGTAAGGAAAACAAAAACGAAATAGCGCAATAATGTAGAATTTGTATTAACATGGAATTGAAACTCTGAATAATGTGATTTGCTGGAGATTTTCCAAACGTTCATTAGGAATATAAGTTAAATAAGTTTGATATGATTGCATTTAGGATACCAGTTTTTACAACAAAGGGACTTTTTGTCTATAAATGATTTGATTGATTGATTGATTGTATATTGTTTTACGTCCCATTCGAGAATTTTTCACTCATATAGAGACGTCACCATATACCGGTGAAGGGCTTCAAATTTTGACCTTTACTCGGCACTCAGGGCCATTGAGCAGTGAGGGATCTTTATCGTGCCAACGCCTGGCGTGACACGGGGCCTCGGTTTTTAAGGTCTCCTCCGAAGGACCCGCAACTTTCACTTCAAAGTGCCGAGCGCATGGCGAAGGAACAGTTGCTACCTATTTTTTATCGACTTAGGTCTGTCGCGGCCGAGATTCGAACTCACGACCTCCCGATCACGGAGCGAGCGCTCTACCGACTGATCTACCGTGAACGGTGTAAATGATTTGAAAAAGAAACATTCATGCTTGCTTTGTTCAATGATGTACAATTTCAGGTGTATTTAGACAATGTAGTATCATTGTAAAACACCAAACTAGGGAAAAATAAAGGATTACGCCTTTATCTCTGAAATTCCATCTAATTGAGTGTTGAAATTACACCCTCGCAATGAAAAGGGTAGGCAGGTCTGGTAACAGAAAGATAATTATCTCAATTCCTAAAGACGTCAGCTGTCCCGTACAACAGAAAGATAATTATCTCAATCCCTAAAGACGTCAACTGTCCTGTATAACAGAATGATAATTATCTCAATTCCTAAAGACTCACCTATCGTCCCTATAGGTAGCCAACAGAACACATCAGTCAGAACGATCGCAAACAGTGTCATCGCCAATGAAGCTTCCCTCTGTCTGGTCTTTGTCGAACGCACACTTTTCCCAACACTAACCACTTCAATAAATAATGAAACCTGTCCAAGAAGAATACCAAGGAAAAGAAAAAAGTTGATACCCACGTAAACAATCATGGAGTATTCCCATCCAGACTTTCTAATAACGGACAGTGGAAGAGAAACACAGACACCAGACTGTGCGTAGAAGATTTCAAGATTAGTGTCTGGTATTAAAGGAATCAACGCAAGGAAAAGAGACACAGACCAAGCAATAAACAAGAGCACAGAGGTTCTTCTTCTAGTAAGTTTTAAGTCTGAAAATGGATACTTGACTGCAATAAATCTGTCAAGCGTGATCAGCAAAACAATAAAAGCAGAAACCTCGCTTGACAGAGTGGCAGTTATTCCGGAAAGGGTACAAATAGTGCTATGTCTCCAAATGTAATCATTCAAACCGTACTTCCCTGTGTAGTGCATATTAATAAAGGCAATTATATACAGATAGACGCCCATTAAAAAGTCAGCACAACTCAGATTCATTGTAAGAATATGGTATGGTCCCGCATTGCTGCTTCTGAAATTGCTGACATTGTAAAGAAAAACAAATAAATTTCCAAGCGCTGCTATTGCAGCTATGTACAATATAGCAACATTAAGGACTGGTACAGCAATTAATTGTTCACAAGATGAAATTTCATTCACAGGAGCAATGCACTGAACATCATATCTGCTGTTTGGTTTAGCACAACATATTGTATAAAAGCTTACTTCCATAATTCGTAAACTATAGAGACCTTTAAACATGTCCACAGAGATCTGCAAGAGATTTCCTTGTAAGTACAGCTCTTCCAAGTGTTTGAGAGGCAAGAAAGTTCCATGAAAGATGTGTGAGATTTCATTGTAGGACAAATCAAGGGAGATAAGGAGGGAAGTTCGAAGAAACGCTTCCCTGTGAACAGTTCTGATTTGATTTCTTGAGATATTCAAATATATCAGGTTATTTGCAAAGAGGTCTCCTGCATTAATAGATGTTATATTATTGTATGAGAAATCAGCTATTCTTAGGACCTGATGGTTTAATGAGTGATGAACTTGCCTTATCGACTGAAGTCGGTTATTGTTGATGTATAACACTTCCATACGTATAACATTGCTGTAGTAACGGGAAATCTTATTGTGACTTAAATCAAGGATCCGGGCTTTGACATAAAAAATGTCTGTGAAAGTGTTATAACTTGCATTTATCACTTCATCACAAGATAAATATTGATCACCGAAAAAATCCTCCAAACCATTTCCAGAAATATCACAGATTTCAGGATTGAAATGAAAAGTAGCTTTTGAGAGGTGAAATGTTGAAGTCCCTGCTGCAGTCAGACGCACATCTAACATGCCATAAACAATTTCATGGAGTGTTACATTATGCAAGTGAATAGAATGTAGAGAAATATAATACAGATTTTCATAGTACGGATCCAAAGCAATATTTTCAAATGTACTGTGCATTATTACGATTCTGTGTAATGAAATGCTGTAATAAGAAAATATTTTTAGATTTCTTATCACTGAATTATGAATTTCAAGCTTAAATATATGTTTGCTTTTGACAAAGTACTCGCGTGTTCTGTCATCGAAAACAAGACGCATACATTCAATGTTATTTAGAACTATTCTCTCTGTGAAGGCTGGACATCGATCTCTAACACAGATGTAGCTTTCTCCGGTACAGTTGCACCCAGATGGACAGAAAGGATGACACGTGATTGAATTGTCTGCGTTACCTTGACTGAAGTCTACAGAGATGTTTGTGTCTAGACAATCTGAGTCTATAATTGATTCATTACAAGTTGAGTTAGTATCTTTAATGCTACCTGAAGACACTTGTGTATTCTGACACCCTTCACAGATTATTAATCTGCCTAGAACCAAAGAAACTTTTTGTATGGTTTCCTCTCCTATCAAACATTCTACATTAGAATTGTTCTTGGATGCATTATCAAGTTGCACGCACTTGTTACAGTTAGTTATAACAGCTGATTTATTTGCTGTCTGTGTTAACGTGGATTCGCCTGCAATTAAGATAAAAAAGTTTTCGTGTGTGACTGATGACAACAGATGCTGCGCAGAAAATGGAACGCATTCCAGGTTTTCCATGTTTATGCACCTTTTTAATGTCCACGAAATATTATCTTGAAAGCGAAAGCACTCGTTTTCTGTGCTGTTATTGAGATACAGACACCAATTTGAAAACACTTGGGTGCAGTTACTTGGTGATTGTGAATCACAATAAAAATAAAACAGATAGATAGAACTGTTGTTGTTGAATAGTAAAATGTAGAACAAAAGGGAACTTTGAAAACTTTGGTTATAGAATTGCCAAAAAAAGACACTATCAAACGTTTCCGAGATATTCAAACATCCATTATCAGTACAAACAGTCCTGAAACATTGTACAGCAAGGTTATCGTTTGCAGTTTTTTTAACAACAGTTCTTTCGTCATTTCTTACGGTGGAAACATTAGATTTTTCAGGAAATGAAACACTGCTGCAGTTTAGGGTGGAATCCACGAATTTTAAAAAACGGGCATTCCATTCTGAAAAGGAGAACAAGCTTAATCATTTTTAAAATTTTAAAATATTGACAAATTAGAACCTTTGTTTTTTTTTTCTTTACTTTATTTTGAAGAATAAGTACTTCGTATCTCTTTATTTACGTGGTACTTTATACTCACCACAAAACTGTTCGTCAGCACCATCAGAACAATCAATTTGTTTATCACACATTTGGTCAGGTCTTAGGCACTCAGAGCTACCACATTGGAAAGAATTCTCTGGACATATATCTAAAAAAAATATTTTGTACCGAGTCCATGTGTCGCCAACGGAAGGCCTTCCGGATGAAATTTAATTTTACACATATTACAGACAAATCCCTTTTAGTAAAGTTAAAACACATCCCTGTATTATTCCTGACTTATATTTGATGACTGGGATCTAAGTGACGGTCAGATAAGTATTTTTTCGCAAAGACAATGCAACATTTACTTGGCACAGCCATATTATTTTGATAGCAAGTTTGAATTCGTTTCAAGTACGATTAATATGATTGTAAATTTAAACATTCAGGAGAATGAGCGAATTCGTATGAATGGATCCACGGGTTATGTTCGTCTGTACGAATCACGGCCGCGACAAACCTAAGTCGATAAAAACTAGGTAGCAACTGTTCCTTCGCCAAGCGCTCGGAACTTTGAAGTGAAAGTTGCGGGTCATTCGAATGATACCCTTAAAACCGAGGCCCACTGTCACGGTAGGCGTTGGCCCGATAAAGAACCCTCACCGCTCAATGGCCCTGAGTGCCAAGTAAAGGTGTAAATTTGAATTCCTTCAATGGTGATGTCTCTATATGGGTGAAAAATTCTCGAGCAAGACGTAAAATAACATACAATCAATCAATAAATAATGTGGGTTACCCGGTGAGGAAATGAGATTACTTTATCAACAAGTGTTTTCATTATTTAAACGTTATTGAACAGTTTAGCAACAGATAAACAACTTACAAGGACACACTCCATGTAAGATCTGCACATCACTAAGCATCGCGACGCTCGCTTTTTTACTCTCAATGTTTGCTCGGAAGTGTATCTGAAATATACGTACAAAATAGGTTAAAATTGAGGGTACCTGATGTACCTCCAATCTTTTGAAGTACATATAATACATCCCCACAGCTATGCAGATAGATAGAAAGAAAGATAAATTTATTCTTCTGTAGCAGCATATTTTAAAATGTTTTCTGCATGTAGTATATTATGTGGTTTAGCTATTTACTTGTAGCGATAGTTGTTTCCCATTTTTCACTTTTTTATGCCCCGGGATCGAAAGATCCCGGGGGTATATTGTTTTTGTCCTATCTGTCTGTCGTCAACTTTAACCTAGCCCATAACTATTGCGCTGTGAAGGGTAAGGCTTTAATATCTGACATGAGTGTTCATTATGACAAGACCTTTCCATTGGTACAGAAATTTTTGATCATGTGACCTCAACTGTGACCTTTGAGCTACATTTGAAAAACTTTAACATTGGCCATAACTATTGCACTGTAGTCTACGTCCCACTCCAGAATTGTGTTACCATCGGGGGCATAGTGTTCCAGAAACACATCTTGTTTTCTTCTATTGTTTTTATGACTCTGTAATATGTAATACATGTAGTATAAAGATGTAACATTCAATACCCTGAATTCTTTGAGAAATGGCAAGTTGACATATCCGTAAGTTACATTTAAATAAGAAGCGTGCGTCCGAGCATGATTTTCTACAGCAAGGTCTTTGAAAACGTCATCAAAATCTGTCAGATACGAAACTACCAGATTGGCGTCCCCTGTTACTAGATATTTGTACTTCAAACAGCGAGGCTTGGTAGGGTCGACGGATATCAAGGATGAATACAATAAACTGGTAGTCAGCCCCGCCACACGGTTCAGGTTGTCGGAAAATACCATGATTCTGTCCTTCATCTCCAGATCTGTAAAATAAAAAGCTGAACACCTTTATCGTGATTCCTGTATTTTTAGCTCTACTGGTCAGAGACCAGAAGAGCTTATGAGATAGTAAGGTGTCTGTCGTCCGTCCGTCTGTCTGTAAACAATATTTCAAAACGTTTCTCATCCTACAATTTGGTCTGATTTTAATATACCAAGGCAGACAAGTAGACAACACTAAGATACAATATTAAGTGCATCGGTTTTTGATTTTGCTGAAAGTATTGCCACGGTTATTAAAAATATAACTTTCTGTGGAATATTTTTTAAATGCTACTCCTCCTACGGTTTTGGTCTGATTTCAATACAACTTGGCACACAATTTGACTTACACTGAGATACATAATCTTATATCAGTTTTTTGTGAAATACTTCCAAAAGGCTACCTCTCCCACAGTTTTAATCTGATTGCAATAAATCTTGCCACAAAGAGACTAAACCAAGGACCATTATTCTATTTATTGCTGATGTATAGTTTTAAGTTTCTTATTATCTCTTCCTTTGTTATAAACCGATACAAATCAGTAGAGCTACAGTCTCATCAGAGACTTCTGGTTTCCTTTGGTTGTCGTAATAGAATTATTCAAATCCTTACGGCATATACTTCTGGCAGGAATATCAGGGCGTTAGGTTTATAATTATAATTTATGATGACTTATGAAGTTGAAACGTATTTTTCTATGGAAGCTCCATATATGCTATTACATTCCATTATATTTTTATGCAGAATTTTATACTGTTGTTTATCCTGTCGCTGAATATAAATTCCCTGCATGCTGTCCGACTACCGTTTTATATGTGGAGACAGTACATTGCCCTCATAGTTATAATAATTATATATTGCTTATTTTAAAACGCTGTATAGTTTTGGTACTACGTTTTTCTATCAGAATATCTAGGAAAATGTCGTTTTCTACAAATTTTTGGAAAGAGATATTTTGTTTAAGTTTAAATAACATTCCGAAAACAAAAACAAACTCAGCAGTTTATCCGAATGTAAAAAAAGACTCAAGGTTGATACCAGAAGGCAATGAAAGAGGTTCAAGAGGGAAACCTTAGTTAATTCATTGATACTTAAACAGGTTTGGACGATAACTGAAAGTTGTTATTAATATACTTCATATGCCCAGTAGGAAAACAGCATTTTCACAAAACCCAAAAACAGATTACATGTACAAAGAAACAAAAAGAAAAAAAGACTTGTCTTTGTTTTTCTAAAATTTTTTCTTGACAAAAAAATCTCTAGAAGAAAGATGAAAAATTGGAAGAAAATGTTCGGACAGACAAACCAGAAAGCTACGCATCAACTTTTGATTTAAACCGCCACTTTTTTGTCGCTCGCTTCGGGTATTATTTCTTGCATTATGCGTTACCCCGCCGAAAGCATGGTTCCCTTTGATTTACCTTGTATTTTACTAGTAATCTTGTTATACTTTACTTACCTTTCAACGGTTCCAAACAATCTGAT
This sequence comes from Saccostrea echinata, assembly GCF_033153115.1. NCBI lineage: Eukaryota > Metazoa > Mollusca > Bivalvia > Ostreida > Ostreidae > Saccostrea > Saccostrea echinata. The sequence goes on along the minus strand of NW_026889754.1, from coordinate 17,242,288 downwards.
ATGGTCTTGGAGTACCAGTTTTAAAAATTCACATTTCCATATTCATGTTGTGGACATGATTAAATAACACCTCAAAGTTTATATATTTTTTAAAATACATATAACACTCTTTCATAGACGATATAGATGTTATATGACCCCCCCCCCCCCCCCGAAGTAGATTTTCTCCGCATGTGTATGTTCTTTGATCGAGGTATTTTACCACGATTTAGCGCATACCTAAAGGTATGTTGAACAGCGTGTTATTTTTGAATTACCTGCCGGTATGTTATATAGCGTGTTATTGTTGAATTACCTGCCGGTATGTTATATAGGGTATTATTGGTAATTGTCCCTATCCTCCAGTGATTTGCAGGATAAATTTCTTATTCGTTGCGACAAGATAAGATGCTCCCTTTCAATCCACATAATTGAACGGATTGTTCTAGAAACACGGGGCCTATGTCATCTACTTGCCAGTTGCAGAGGTCTGTATGGAATTCACAGTTCACTACAAAGGACAAAAAAGCACAGTAAAGGTTAGGATTTTACGTTGCTGAGTTACTGGTAAAAACTAAACAACGTACTAAGTGTCGTGGAAAAGTTTTTTGCGTATAAATGTCAAATACCGTATATACTCGCCTATAAGTTGTTTTTTTTTTTTTGGAAGGGGGGGGGGGGTAAACTTTGGTCCAAAACTCTTTATCCGACTTATCCGAGTTATAAAGAGATTAGAATTTTAGCAGATCAATCCCTCTAATTTAAGCTTAAAAAATACAACCGACTTATAAGCGGACCGACTTATAGGCGAGTATATACGGTACATCTAAAACAAGAAAAAAATATTTACTATTACATGTATATATTATGGACAGGTGAAGTAATTGAAATTTGAGACAAGCCAATTTAGATAATTTGTGTCTCCGGCTTAAGGAAAAAAAGAGGAGGTAGGAAGAGCTGGAAAAATTTTGCAGATGGAGAACGAAAAAAAGGTTAACCTTGACTTTTCACTTTTTTGCCTTAAAGTCAAGTTAAGGTTTTGCCAAAGGTCAACATGTCCAACAATTTATTTTTACAATAGCTCCAAAACTATGTGGTTTATATAAAGTGAAAACTTTTACAGTTTATAAATATATCATTGATTAACAGATAGAAAGTATCACTTGATAACAAATACTTAAAAAAATATTTATCGAGAAAAATTCTTTTTAAAAAATGCATATATTTTTTTAAAAACACACTTAATTAATTCCGTACTTTTAGGGAAAATCATCATTGCAGAAACAATATATGTTTATCAGTGAAGAGCAAGTTGGACTTCGATAGCCTCTGGAAAGTTGTTTCCCTGTTTATTTTGTCCAAATGTTAAGATTCGAAACCGAAAGAACACTGCAAATGGCGGATTTTATAGGGGTCTTGTCTTTATACATGTCATGCTTTCAATAACTGCCTTTCAGAGACCATTCACCTCCAACTTGCCCTTCCTTGATAAACATATATTATTTCTGCAATGATGGTTTTCACTAAAAGTACAGAATTAAGCCGGTGCATTTTTAGCTCACCTCGACGAAGTCGAGATGAGCTTATTTTTGATATGCAATTTTTTTCTCAAAAAATATTTCTTTTAAATATTTGTTTCCAAGTGATACTTTCTATTTGTTAATCAATGATATATTTTAATATATTTATAGACTGTAAAAGTTTTAACCTTATACCTCACATAGTTTTAGAGCTATTTTAAAAATAAATTTTTGGACTTCTTGACCTTTGGCAAAACCTTAAAGAAATTCATGACCCAAAGTTTAATTGCAAAAGCTTACAGAAAAAGTAAAAGTATCTGAAAACTATAAATGCAATATATATTTCTGACCGCGACCTTTCGGCTTTTTAACACCATGTGAAGCTGCGATATAAAATTTGCCAAATCTTTTTCTTCTTTTTAAGATATAGTTTGGTGGGAAATGGGTTACACAGAAAGAATGAATAAATTTATGACCTTTAACCTTTTGACCTCAGTATCGATAGGTTTCTTCTTTAGTCTATAGGGAAATGTGATATTAAATTTTATCGGTTGATTGTAGGTTGTTTTGCGTCCCGTTCGAAAATTTTTCACTCATATAGAGACGTCACCATATACCGGAGGTCACCATATACCGGAGAAGTGCTTCAAATCTAGACCTTTACTCGACACTAAGGGTCATTGAGCATTGGGGGTTCTTTATCGTGCCAACACCTACCACGACACGGGGCCTCGGTTTTTAAGGAGGTTGGATCCTGCCATCAAAGGTAATGACAATATTTTATCAAGTATATTTTTAGAATCTAGACACATAGCTTAATTAAAAATCAAAACAAAAAATGGGGGTCAATGCTCTTCTTTTGGGGCTACAGAGCATTTAGTTTGAACTTTTTTGCACTGTAAATACGTTTTACACATAAATCAATTTTTAAAGTTTTTCCTCCAATATTTTTTATTCAGATAAATTATGGGAACAAACACAAGCAGTCTTATTTCATCTTGAATAATCACATTAAAATTTGTGACAACAAAAAATTTTCATATTACTTCGCATGTTGAATTATTTGACCTTTTTGCACTCAAAAAATATCATTTTTCTGGCATTAAAAATTTTACAAGCAATAAAATCATTTGAAAGTAATGACATTTTACTGAATTTAAAAAGAATGGCTAAGAGTATCTTATATATTCAGAAAAGAAAATTAAAAGTGGGGGTCTGTGATGTTAATTTTTAGATATTACTAAAATAGTGCTAATTTTAAGCTTAAGTTGGGGCAATTTTTTTCTGGATTTCCACAATATATTTGCTATATTTATCAAATATGATGATAGAATTCATGATAGTTTACTTAATATATAATTTAGCACCAGCATAAAACAGTTCACGACACAGAATAACTCTGGGTGCAGGCTCCTTGGAAAAATAGGAATCCAAACTTAATATACTTTAAATACTTCGAAAGAGAAAAACTTACCATTTTCTTCTAAAAAAAAACCTTCCGCCACAAAATACAGTTCCTTACTTAATGTTATTGGTATGGAATTTAATCATGGAGTTTTAACTGAATATAGTTTAATTAGCATTGTAAAATCCAAATTTATTGTAAGAACTAAAACATTATGCAAATTGTTTTTAAATATAGGCTAAGACAAAAATCTACTTAAAAGCTCAGGAGCGAACCTCGTTAAGGTGTCATCCAAAAGACCCGCAACTTTCACTGCAAAGTGCCGAGCACTCGGCGAAGGAACATTTACTACCTACTTTTTCTCGACTTAGGTCAGTCGCGGCCGTAATTCGAACACACGACTTTCCGGTCTCGAAGCGAGCACTCTACCGACCACCGTGACGGTGAAATTTTGTCGAAGAAAGCTTAAAGAAAACTAAAGGTATTATCTGGAAAATGTTAATTGAGATGTATGAAATTATGACCTTAAGCCTTTTACCTCAAAATCAAAAGGGGTCTTCTCTGGGCCATAAGGAGTGGATTTGTTATATAATTTCATTGCAAAAGCTCAAAAACTTCGTGCGGGAACGGTGTGTTGCAGACAAACAGAATGTATGAATTTATGAACTTGACTTGTTTATTTGACCTCAAATCGATAGGGGTCCAAAGTACGATGAGGTTACTTTCAAGGCAAAGTGTCGAAGAAAGAATAATTTACAGGAAATTCAATCATTGTTTGAGTTAATAATTTTTTGCTTATATAGTAATTACACCAGGAAGAACATTCCTCAGCAGTCCCATTGATTTGACCAAAGTATTATACAAGAAGAACAATAAAAGATGCAAGAGCAGAACTAGAGGCATGGTCACTGTTTACTGAGCATTTTAATGACTCCTAACTTTTTTCTGGATCATATGCTTCAAACGTCAGAAACACTGTGGTTCCAGACTGATGCAAGTGGCTTACGACATGCAGGTGTGTTTGGGAAATCGTGGTTTTATGGAGAATTGCCGTATATCTGTTAAAGAACTTTTGCCGATCGCTGCTGCTGTTCGGTTACGGGGAAGTGAAATTGCTAATAAAAGAGCATATTTCTTCCCGCAACATATGGCAGTTTTGCACGTTATTAGTAAAGCAAAGTGCCTTCTACTTTGAACATACTGCGTCGTCTTATTGTTTAGTGTAATAAGTTTTATACAATACATGTGCCAGGTTCAAAAACATAAGTCACAAATTATCTCGATTGCAGATTCAACAGTTGCAGGAACTGGCTCTACACATCGATAAGTATCCTTTGGAAATTCCTTCAGAAATCTACAAAATCTGAAGGAGGTGTCTTATAGATCCTGTTGGACAATGCTCTTACGGTTTGGGCACATAATACATATCAAAGAGCAAATTATTGAGGAATTATTGGAAGTTAATTTCCCTGGAACGGTAACTTTTCCAATTGATGTAGGACATCTAGTGTTGGTTATATCAAACCGTTATCAAATAGGTCTGGCTTCTCAAACTGCTTGCATATATCTGTCTGCATTAGCACATTTAGTAAAACCTTACTCAAAATTTTATAGTAAAACGAGCAGGTCGAATACGGATGTCAGAGTGCCTATCACCTCTGCAATGTAACAGAAGTTGGTTCTGACCTAGTTTCTATTTAAACTCCATCTTTTTACTGTAAATCAAACGAAGATAAACGTTTTGCTGGGGAAAGGAAAAAAATGTTATACATTAGGCTGGTGTTAATGTTGCTAAATGGTATGGTCTAACCAAGTACTTTTGAAAGAGATTAAAATCTTGATTGAGATTTTTGAAGTTATCAGTTGTAATATAGTGAAATTTTAATACTATTTGGAAGCATTAAAAAACTTACGTAATGATTCCAACGTACCAAGACACAGGCCAGCTGAGCATAATAACAGGAGGAAAGTTTTCATATTGTTCTAAAATTAAGAAAAATATGAAATGTGAACCTGCACTCAGAGAGAAAAAATTCAATTGTGGCCATTCGTCCCTAAAAATCGTTATATTAAACTATGGTTTCCTACAGTTAACAATACTTCACTATAGTAAATCAAAGTTTTTAGTAAAGTAAATCAAAGTTTTTACTGTAGTAAATCAAAGTTATTTTAATATGAATTTCAAATTGATATATTTTATTTCCTCAAAGTCCTACATGCCATTTTTGAAAATTTACTGGCATATCACAGGGCTTTCTAAAATTTACACCCCTGATTTGTACTTGAGGCCCTTATTGGTAAATATATATATACAGTTAAGTCAATAGGTGGCACTGTAGCTATCCAGTTTGTCAATATTGCTTTCGGAGAGCTACAGTTCTGCAGCTAGTTAAAAGTTCCTTTACAATTTTTTGTCACATAACACAATAAAATAGAAATAAATAATAATAAAAAAAAGAAATTACAAAAATAATAAATCTACGAAGATTAACTCAATTAATCTGAACAATGTAAAATAGTTCTCATATTCGTACTTACTGTTTCAGTAAATGTTCTCCCGTACATTCTATCAATCTGTAAATCACATAACCTCAGCTAAAGTGTTAGAATCTCAATTCAGAATGCATAAATCTCTATCGGTGGTAATTATATTTATATATCCAAAAATAAATGGCGTAACAATTGTAATATTCTCTAGTTTTTGTTATCATAATTGACTTATAATGTTAGAATATCGTTTTCTTCACGGCTAGAACAGCTCGGGTATCTTGCATTGTGCGTATGTCTGCGCCTGTCAAGCCATGTTAAGATAAGGAATTATTTATTCACTTAAAAACACTATGAAGTGCATGATTTCTTTTTTGAAAAACTAATGAAAAAAACATCCTTTTACTGTAAAAAAGCTTCATTTCAAAGCAATTTCGAACAAAAAACTATCATAGCCTGTGATAAATATCTGTTTTGTATATTTGATATTTTACATTAGTAACAGTTTCTTAGCAGGCATGTGACATTCTTTAATAATGGGGGAGGGGCCAGAAAACTAATTGACAAACAAAATAAAGGGCGTGGGATTGCCCAAACTCTATATCCTAATTGTAAAAGAGTGGGATGGTTACATGTAGGTTACTCTTTTTCGACAATAACAATATTAGAAAACATCAACTACACTGCATCAAAAAGTTGGGGGACCAGCCTTCAATGACTGTTCCTTCGCCAAGCGCCCGGCACTAGAAAGTCACGGGTCTTTCGGATGATACCTTAACAATTGAGGTCCCGTGTCACGGTAAGCGTTGGCACGATAAAGAACCCTTACTGCTCAAGTTCCGAGTATAGGTCTAAATTTGAAACCCTTCGCCGGCATACGGTGACGTCTCTATATGACTGAAAAATGCTCGAATGGGACATTTAACAACATACAATCAATCATATTTCCTATATACATGTATATTAATCTTATTAATATTATTTTTAGGGTTTCTCTAGATGTTATCCTTATTCTATTTAAATGTAAACGTTGTACTGTTCTATTAACTAAGCCTGTAGGTGAACGTCGTTCTTACAAGTTAAGAATTTCTCAATATATCCGCCAAACTTACTGAGATGTTGTTATGGATGAGGCTAATAAAATGCACACTTATAAGCAAGGGTTTACCTTTAATGAGGGTGAGCGAATGCTGAATGGTTAGAGAAAAGGCTTTGAACATTAAACGTAGCTTGGCCACAGTTACATGTAACCACTGGGTACACTGTCGTGTGATTCGTTCCAAAGGCCATAACCTCTTCACGTCTGCCTTTTTGCCCAAACAAAAAAACCTAGTTAACTATAGTATAGAAGTTTTTCTACTACAGTAAATCAAAGTATTACTAGGATTTCAGATTGTTCTATTTTTTGTTCTTCAATTCATGCACGCTCATTTTTTTTATATTAATAAATGGACCTTTTATTTGTATGTTCACAAATTATTTCAAAATTTTACATCAAATGTTATCGAATTTAAGATATTTTAAGCTTTGAAATCTCGGAAAAAGTTCCAGAGTAAAGTAACATAGTAAATTAAATTATCAAAAGTTTTTACTAGAGTTAACTATTATAGTAAACTAGAGTTAACCATAGTAATTTTTGCAAGGGCTTCTTCAGTCTTTCCATACTGGTTTTCCGTTCTTTTTTCCTACACTTTTGTAAATCTTAAGCTGATTCTATCTTGATAAGAAACAGTTAAAAGATTGCATTTTCTTCCGCTTCGATAATTTTTGATGGAATCTCAAAATTTAAAAAAAATATATAGGGGCTGCCGGTATGGAATTAGTATTGCTTATGCTGCCATACTGTCAATGATTGTTATATATTGTCTATATTGCTATGGAACCAGGAGGTATTAATACTATTTAAGGTTCGTGGACCCTCTGATAAGAGAGATAACTCTCACTGGAATAAAAAAAAACTACTATTCTTTCTTTAAATAGTTCAAAAGATCATTTCGGTCTTATTTTGCACCGCAAAATGCATGTGTGCTAAAATTAGAGTCAAAGCAAAATCTTATATGAATAAGCAAAGGGTTGATAAAACTTTACAGCGATATGGTAGTGCCTGATAAATGGTAATGTATGCTGACCTTTTTCTGTTTGTGTTTGAACTAAAATTAATTTTTAAGTGCCTGCAACTATCAACATTTGTCTTTAAACTATACAATAAGGGTGATTTGAATCATCAACTCCATGTAAGGTGTTAACTGAAGTCATTTTTCTTTCTAAAAGGAGTCGAATTAAATTTGAAACTTCATGCCCATCTTGGAAGAAATTAATATCATTTTAGTTATTTGTTTTTATAAATGCAGTTTTTTTTTATCCTAGGAATTTTCTTCGGAAGTAATTAAAATATTCTTAACACATGATAAAGTACAACAATCCTTTAAACGCACTCATATTGATAGTGATTTTCAGAAGTAGATTAAGTGCTAATGGAAAACTGTAATATTTTAAATGCTTTCTCAACATTACTTATCTCTATATAAGGTACCAGAGGGCTGATTGTGACGTAACAGATATCCTGACAGTTGATGGTAATTATGATAACATGAAATAAATCATATCTGGAGGATTTCAAGCTTCACTTTCAGATAAATTCAGTGTATAAAAGTAAAGACAACTGACAGGGATATAAGTTTCAAGAGCTGAAAAATTCCCTCACATCACCTGCCATAGTGTGATTTACAAAATCCTTGAATACAGGACTTTTTCTCAAATAGTAAGTATTGTTTAATAATGCAATGTATATATTGTACTCACTTCTAGTTTTGTTTGCTTTCCTTATTTCTTTTGTTCTTAAAATTTATAACGTTTAAAATTTTTTTCTCTGCTTGGTAGCGGTTAACCAATAAAAATTGGCGTTTAGCATATACATGTATGTGTAAAAGAGGAGCAAACATGTGGTTTTCTTTGTCGCCGTTTCACTATGGTCCAATGGAGGTGGTTTGTTTGTTTGTATGTTGTTTAACGTCCCTCTCGAGAATTTTTCACTCCTATGGAGACGCCACCACTTGCCGGTGGAGAGCTGCAAATTTTATCCTATACTTGGCACTTACGGCCATTGAGCAGTGAGGGATCTTTTTCGTGCCAGCATCTACTGCGACACGGGACCTCGGTTTATACTGTCTCATCCGAAGGACCGGTCTCCACGTCCCACAGTGGGATTCGAACCCGCGACGTAAGGATCAAATCCTAACGGCGCGACTCTAGAGCAGACGCTCTAACCACTGCGCCACGCGGGCGACTGGAGGTGGTGAAAACCCCACAAATCTCAGGAAAATCATCTTTTTTCACTTAAAGCAATTAATTTTGGCATGAATATAATGTTCAGTAGTTTGAATGAGAGTGTTTCATTTTTTTCATGTTAATTGATAACTATGTCTGTACTATCTTAACACGTTCACCATTTACGATAGCTCAGTCGGTAGAGCGCTCGCTCCGTGTTCGGGAGGTCGTGAGTTCGAATCTCGGCCGCGACTGACCCAAGTCGATAAAAAATGGGTAGCAACTGTTCCTTCGCCATGCGCTCGCCACTTTGAAGTGAAAGTTGCGGGTCCTCCGGATGAGACCTTAAAAACCGAGGCCCCGTGTCACGATAGGCGTTGGCACGATAAAGGTCCCTCAGTGTTCAATGGCCCTGAGTGCCAAGTAAAGGTCAAAATTGGAAGCCCTTCACCGGTATATGGTGACGTCTCTATACGAGTGAAAAATTCTCCAATGGGACGTTAAAACAACATACAATCAATCTTAACACGTTCAAAGACAAACCAGTTGTCGAAAATGCTCGGGATCCATCCCACTATTTAGTGAATACATGTCATTCTTTATTGGTCATACGCTGTAGCCAGTAAAATCAGTGGTCTTCTTATTCTGTTACTAAATGTTGTATTGGTTCTAATGCACAATGTCCAATCAACGTTTATTTAAAAGTTTACATTTGGAAATTTATATTCAATATATCTGTTTTAAAAGAAAATTAATATATGAAAGCATACATGAAAGAACCTTTTCTTTAATCATGAATTCCTCTACAATAATTAAAATCTACATACAGTCTATGTTTAAAGTCTTTGTTTCGCCTCATTTTTAGAGCAATATGAAAACACCGATTATCTTGATGATACTATGCTCCATTGGGCATTGTTTTGGCTCACTAGAACCTTTGGGTGAGTTAATTTTCTATAATTTAATTCTGATTGTAACGCGCTATTTGATTGGATAAAAAATTTACTTTATTTCGTATAAATTGGGTTGCATACGTCACAATGACTTGCGTCAAAAACGTATCGATCCGCATGACGTTACATTTAAATTTTGTACAATTTGAAGTCATATTTAAGAGCAGTCATCTTTTTTCTTACATTAAATGAATTTAAAATTAAGTAATACGGAATGAAATTAATAGCTACCCAATTTATACGGTGTAAGTGGGTTGGAACAGTTTACGCTTTTTTATAAACCACTTCTTGGTTTATAAAGCGTAAACTGCCCCAACGCACTTTATACCGTATAAATTGGGTAGCTATTAAATTCATTCCTTAATTTAAAAAAATGCTGCAAAATGTAAACAATAACCTACTAGTAAAATGATTTATTATACCTCTATTGAGAAAAGTCCAGTTTGATTGACTTGTTAGAAGGTTTTTAAAATTCAATAATGACTACAAAAAGTACTGTTTACAGCAATAATGACCTAGGATAATCATTGCAAGTGGTATATAATGACCCGATCATTATAAGTATTGACTGCTTCATAATGACCTCTTAATCAAAATTCCCTTTTCATTAAACTCAATACATAGAATAATGATTATAGGTTTAAAAAACATGGTATAAAATGTACATTGTCTATTCATGATACAGACTACCGTAGATCAATACATCATAAAATTGAAAGTTTATTCAGTTGAAAATTTCGTAACAATTCAATTCCAAGGAATGCAGACTCGGCTCTTCTTTACATTAAAATTCTGTGCCAGATTTTCATTGTGCTCAGTAATAATAACCTTCAATTATAACATTGCATGTTAATGCAATCAAATGTTACTGTCAATTAAAAAATTGTTTTATTCAGTAAATCATGATGCAAAAACTTGCAGGACTTGCAGGCGTCAACGTTAACAACTTCACTAGCGAATCCCGATCAAGGAACAATAGTAATTTAAAGAATTCTCCGATACATCCAGTGTATATATTTTGCTCATATACGTATAATAAAACAATTGATTATCTAGTATGAGTTCAACATGGGGAAATAAGGACCCTCGACCTGAACCACTTGCTGATCTGATCTGACCTCGGTTAGGTCAGGTCACCTCGTGGGCCAATTTCACCATGTTGACCTCGAAAGGGGTAATTAATTGTGTATCAAACTTTCAATTACCTGTAAGATGTTTATATACTACAGGGTCTGGTTGTTCAAAAGGTGGTTAAATTTAACACAGTGGTTAAGGATAACTATGTGTTAAACCTTAATCATTTGATTAGCTAACGCAGTGGTTAAATTCTGTTGTTCAAAAGCAATTTAACGCAATGGTTAGCTAACACTGTGTTAACATTGTGTTCACTGCTTAATCACTCAATAACCACTTGATTACCCAAAATGCACCTCTCTTCCTTTGTAAACAATCATGGCTGACAATCCTGACATCGTCTGCTCAAAAAAGAATAGGAAAGCAAGAAGCACCAATTTCTCATTAACAGAGATAGAAATTATTAAAAATCAGGTGAAACTCCATCCTATTCTGGAGGCAAAACATAGTAATACTGTTACTGATGCTAAGAAGCAAGCCATTTGGCTTGAAATTGTTAGAAAAGTCAATGCTGTGGGGGTGGCAAAAAGGAGTTTGACAGAAGTCAAAGATAAATGGCGTAATATGTGTCGGGAAGCAAAATTGAAATTTACGGAAAACAGGAGACAAATGACAAAAACAGGAGGAGGGCCTCCACCTACCCCTCTTTCCCAAACAATGCAGGATGTGGTGGACATGTACAGGGATGCCAGTTCCTTCCACGGGATTGAAGGGGGCATTGAAACTTCAATGCCTGGATGTTCTGGTAAAATATGGCTTTTATGTGTTAAATAACAAAAATTTTATCTAATGTGCTCGTTATCTCTATATTTTATGTTTATTAAATAATAAAATAAAGTAAAAAGATTATTACAGTGTTCATATTACACCAACAATACAGTTATACACACATTGTGACACTGTACACACATTTCAAAGATTTTACTCTATTTAACTCATTATATAATAATACTTTATTAATTCAATATAAAATACTACTTTGACCTAAAATTTTGTAATTTAATTTGAACAAAACAGTGATATGTGTCATAATAACAAGGAACATTTTCGTCTGCTCGAAGAAATGACATCTTATTGTTAAAATCTATATTTTAGACCTAAAAATGATTGGGTATTTTATTTTTGTTGATGTTTTTCTTCTTATAATAGGCCTAATAAATTTTTATAATCATGTGTTTGAATAGGTATATTGACAAGTTTCCTAATCTTCTTTCGATTTTGTTTACAATAACACGACCTTGACCTTTTCATGGGGATATGCAAATCGAAAATAATCATAACATTTACTATGCATGTAGGATTGTGAACGAAAATGTAGTTTTTTAGTTTTAAAAAATGAATAATGATCTTAACATTCTCTTTTTTAAGCTTTCATTTGTGTTGTTAAGGTCAAAATGAAAAATAAGAGGCGAACTCACCATCACCATGTGCTTTCATCTTTCTAATTTTTTCCATGTTAAAAGTTTGATTAGCTTCGCACAAAATATGTTTCTTATATCTTGAATGATTACATTTAATTATTTTAGATAAGATTAAATATGTGCTCGTAGTAATTTAACTATGTAAAATGTGAAGATTGGAGGTACGGAGATCAAATGCGAAATCAAGACACGTAGATTGTTGACGTTCGTGAATCGGAGTGGATCCAATTTTTTTTTTTTTTTAAATCCGAAGAGCCTCAAAAACTACATTCATCCAATGTTTTAGTAAACATTGTGTTATTATGGAGGGGGTATAAATGAATTTTAAGAGAAGTAATACCCAACTAATAAAAAAATAACAACTAACAAAAATTCCCTTGGGGTGGTTTGGGGGGGGGGGGAGTCCCCAATGTTGAATTCTTGCTTTGTCTTTTCCTTAGGACAACTCTGTCACTCTAAGCAAAAAAGGTTTTGAAATTTTTCTGATCTCAAAAATGCATATTTATACATGTGGGTTTGTATCGATTAAAAAAGAGAGAAAGAAAGAAGGAAAGAAAAAACAAAATATCAGGAAAAAAACCCCAAAGAAATCAAAAACAAACAAAATGATGAAAAATAAATAAATGAATAATAAATATACATGTGTAGATTATGGAAAATTATATATTAATCATATTTTCACTCATACAATATATATGTGTACTAATTATAAAAAGTAATTATAATTTTAAAAAAATATATAAATAAATAATCTGATGAATTTATGCTGCAAGTACTGCTGAAGCCACACACTACCCATGTGTATAAAAATGACTAATAATGAATATTTGTTTTCTATAGTATTATCCTCCATGGCAGCATCTCCCACTCAGACTGTAACTAAGGATCAACATGATATGGACATATGGCAAGATGCTTGTGAGGACCTTCCTGTGCCCTCCCAATCCCCTATCTCAGCAAGTCAAGCCTTCATTGTCATGGAGACGCCCTTAGAGGAACCCCTTTCCCCACCTAGTCCACCAAAACAACCAAGTTCATGTAAATTGCAGCTATATAATTAAATATTTGTCAGGCTCTCAATTGCTTAAGCAAGAAAAAAAATTAAAAATTAAATAAAAGAAGGGGACAACAATTTAAGAGTCAGAAAGACTTATAATTAATTTACCGGTATAAAGACCAAGGATGATACTCAGGTCCATTTCCTTTCGAGAGGCATGTTTAATTACAACAATTATATAACTTAGATTGGATATTCATATTTTTCTTATATGAAACTGTAGCAATTTAAATGCACCAATCCCCTCTTGAAGCTAAACATTGACTGATCTTATGTTTATATTTAACAGCATTGCCTGGCTGTAGTAGAGACACAAGGCAGTATAAGTATCCATATCAAGGAAAGGAGAAGTAAGGTTACTCTCTCTCTCTCTCAATTTTTCTTTCTCATACCTATACTGGACCTGTCCAGTATATAAATTGTACAAGAGTATCACAAAAAATAAAGAAAAAAAATGTTGACAATTTTATATCTACATTTTTTTATTCCATATATACATTTACATGAAGTATCTGTATAAAGTACATAAAATAGTCATAAAAATTAATAGACTAAATCTACTCATGACTATCTCACTATAACATACAATGTCAGAATACATTTCCTTATAAAAATCACACATTGTCTATTTAGATTTTTTTTCAAAGAAAAGAAGTGATTTATTTTATTGAAAAATCAAAATTATTTCAGGGAGAAGCGCAAGTGTGGGAAAAAGTCAGTGGAAGATGTTTACAAGTTGCAGTGTGAAGTGCTTGAGGAGGAGAAAGAGAAGATCAAGAAGGAAAAGGAAAAGCTGGATCTGCAAATTCAACTTCTTCATTCAATTCTTAAAAAACAGGATTATGACCAGACAGAGCTCTTTGCCTCCTTCATGTAAACCAAATAATGCTTTAATATTATAACTGCCAAGCTTTCCATTTATTACATGTACTTAGTCCCCTAGTCTCTGATATCTGCATATAACTATAGGAGTAGGACTCACCCAATTTTAATTTAATTAATTTTTCACCCTAAAGTGAATGTATATAAACATCTCCATTCATATTCATTATTGCATGCCTCCCACTTTCAAAGGTTAGGGGAAATTGAATCTTATTCATTTGTCCGTCCGTCAGTCTGTTACAAAAATTTTAACTTTGGCCACAACTTTTGCTCCAGAAGAGATATCCTTTCACTTTTTTTCATATGTGCATTATTTGTGTTATTGATATTTGATAAATTTTAGTAAAATGTGATATAAAAATAGAAACATACATTCTCCCAGAATTGAAAATTCACATGTAAATATCCTACACTTTAAGTTCTCTTTAGAGAAAATGTATTACATGTATTCATTTTTATAAAAAGTCAACAAAATGATGGAAATGGATATCAGATTATAATGACTGTCAAAATGTGGAAATTGAACCATTCTTTTCAGATATTTTGGCAGTTTAAACAAAAAAATCAATACCAAAAATTTTAAAGATTCAGTAGTTGATGCCACAATATTTGACCTTTGATCTGTTAACATAACCTTAACCTTTATTGTACATAAAGAAGGAAGACTCCTTATATATATGTCCAAATATCAGACGTGATCTTCCATTGAACTGTCAAAATCCTGGAATTTGCCAGTACTCGACCATAGAGCAGCAAATGATGGGGGGTGGGGGGGACCAGCATCTCAAGAAAATTTTAGTATACTAAAATTCACTATAATTTACTACAGCAAAATACTATACTCTTGATAAAAGTGAGGGGGCCAGCCCAACACTTTCTATGGGCCTGCATTTATATTGCATAAACACATATTTAAAATGTAGGGTCCCAAGTGACCAATATATAGAATGTTTCTAACATTTTTAAACAAAATACATGTATGCTCTCAAAGATCATAGATTATTGACAATATAGTGATATCATTCTTTTTTTTCTTGTGTAATTGATAAAAAATGAGGTAAAAAGGATTTCATGGGTGTTTTTGTACTACATATAAGTACCTTA
Organism: Saccostrea echinata; assembly: GCF_033153115.1. NCBI lineage: Eukaryota > Metazoa > Mollusca > Bivalvia > Ostreida > Ostreidae > Saccostrea > Saccostrea echinata. Next base: position 17,227,079 of record NW_026889754.1, on the reverse strand, counting down.
ATTCAAAATTTTAAAAATCTTTTTTGTAAATCAAGAGTGGGAGACCATGATTCTCTAAATTTGCTTGTTTGTATTGTTCCTTACAGTTACCAGTAACTGTTTATTGTTATGGAATGTGCTTAAAACTTTGTTTCACTGTATGAATTCAGTGCAAATTTTAATTGTTTCAGAACATGCTAGCTATATTGTGATATTTGGAGTGGAAACTTTACCTGTTACCTGTTTGTTGCATTCAGCATAATATTATATTAATTAAGGTATCCATTTTATCTTTATACCTTTGTTGACCTGTGTATACAATTGTTAAACTGGTACAATTATCACTGGTTAAATAAAATGTTACATATAAAGTTTTCTATCATTCTTATTTAAGGTACATGTATTAATCTATAAAAAATAAATTTAATTAACTCTATGCATATCAGACATATACTACTTGTTTCAATACTCTCTCTCTCTCTATATATATATATATATATGAATATTTACATTTAAACTATTGGTATATAGTGTTTGAGTATGTGTGCATTAATTGATGACCTTAAAATTGACCTGTTATTGAAGAGTTATCTCCTCTTGATTTTAATCATAATATAGAAAGTGAAGTATACAAAAACACTGGTCAATGAAATCAGACACTCTTAATAACTAAATGAATCAATCTCTTTCCATGGAATTGTTTTGGTAATTTATTCCTTTTCTACTATTGATGCTTCATAATATTTTTTAGCATATTTCATGGCCTAAGGGATAATTATAATAATATGAAATTTAAATCCTATTATGGGTACAATTCTTTAAATGTTAAAAAAAACTGTTATTAGCTGAAGTAATGCTGCTTCACATAGTCCCGCACTCCTCTTCCATCTTGAGGGCCTTGAAAGGCAGGCATCTGGGGCTGGTCCTCTTCAACTTCATCCTCATCCTCAGGCTCTCCAAGGTTGATGGCGATGTTGTGGAGGACAGCACATGCTATGATGATTCTGCATGCCCTGTCAGGTTTCATTCGGATCTACACAGATCAAAATGCATTTGAAGTGTAAATTTACATGTATACAAAAAAAAAATGGGCATGAAATATAATTTCTTTCACTATAAATTGCACTATTAAATGTTGGTGAAAAATATACTAGAATGTTTAATATTAAGATACCTCTGAGTGGAGAACATGAAACCTCCGCTTAAGTCGCCCAAAGGTGCGCTCAATTTCACTTCTCGTTCTTGCATGGGCTTGATTGTACTTCTCCTCAGGTTCATTCTGGGGATTGGCATAAGGAGTTAGAAGAAATGGTCTGCAAGCATATCCACTGTCTCCTAACAAAACTCCATTTTCAAATAGACCATTCTCCTCCTCCTCCAAATATGTTCTGATCTGATAATTAAATAAATATTATCAGGCTTTTCTTATGCTAGATTGCAATATTCCAAATCAACCTCCAAAATCTAATAGTCATTAGACTCTCAATATTAATGCATATGATGAGAGAACGAAAGAGAGATAAAAATCATGAAAGAGATATAATGTGCCTCTAATATGAGAGATTATGGAAGTGAGAGAGAGAGAGAGAGAGAGAGAGTGAGGACATGTGTTGCATGGTGAAGAACATTCTTAAAATATCATAAATATATAACCAGGGACCTATAGGTCCCTGATATTACTTCAATACCTGTGATGTTCTGAAGATGTGGGAATCATGTACAGACCCAGGCCAAGATGCATTGATGTTTGTAAGCTTTCCTGCAATAAATGTTATAATATTCAGTTTAATGTCAACAACTAGAAAGTGATTATATGCATAAATTGTAACTGAATTGATTTAAAACACACTTTGTGTGAGGAAGGGGGGGGGGGGGTGACAGGTGGTGCATGATTTAATAGCAATATAAATATGGAGGACAGGCATTATTCTTTAAAATTTCTGTTTTTCATTTAAATACAATATATCATTATTAATAATGGAACATTCTACTAGTCAAGAGAAACATAATAATTATTATTGACCATGCATGTTTCAGGATTTTTTTTTTTCAAAGCTTGCACTAGTATAGGGATTGGAGCTGATTAATGTGCAAAATAATTCAGTTTCTCAATTTTCCTATAAATCAAAGGTCAATTTTATATATTTTACCAAGATATATTGCAGTGGTAATAAATAATCAGATACCTATTACATGTATTATACCGGTAATAGGACCCCATTTTAATTACCTAAAAATTCCATGTGAAAGTACTTGCATGTCCCAAATTCTATGTTGTAAATTCAGAAACCAAATAATTAAAAAAAATTCAATGAACAAATATATCAAGACTAGATTGTATATAAAGAAAGGCATATAGGACTTTAATTATTTTTTAAATTATTTTCAGGGACCTATATACTAACGTTAGTATATAGATCCGTGTTATTTTTAATATTTAAATTCTGATATGAATCTCTTTTTCAATTTTTATTTAAAAAAATGAAATTGAATTTATTTTCTTGTACATGTAGGGTCCAGTCCCAATACAATGATGTCTTCTTGATTGTAGTGAAATAAATAATCAAAGGTTGGATCCGCCACATTATTTTTCGAAGGGGAGGTTAATCTAGATTACATGCATATATCACTTTAAAAAATCATTTAAAACATTGAATGTACAACTAATACGATAATAATGAAAGAGGGATTGTAGAAGGAGGATTGAAAAACCTCTGAATTCATTGTATCTAGAAATTATAAATTTTATGACATTAACAAAAAAAAACATCGAACGAAAATGACACAAGGGGCCTTTGAAAGGTCAGTGATAGATACCTTCGTGGTCACATACAGCTTGGACATTGATGCTGTGAAATCCTTTCCTATTCACGAAGGAATTTTCGTCGTGTGAAGGGGCCTGGATCCGTACATGAGTCCCATCGATGCACCCGATTACATTGGGGAAACCTGCCATCCGGTAGAAGCCCGTTTTGATAGTAGACTTTGCTGTTGCGTCGGGCCATTTTATAAATGTGTCAGCTCTAGCAACCAGTGCTTCTGTGACTCTTTTAACGGTGCGAGAGACTGTACTTTTGTCAAACCCTGTTCAAATTTGAGTAATCTGTATATATTTTTTTCATTATGGATAGACTATTTAATCCGCGTTTTACGTTTAATACATGCGATATATACCCATGAAATTTTCCATGCACTGTGTCATTATTATTTTTAACTTTAATTAAACTTCATTTTTAACATTTACATATTGTATGTACTGTATTCTATTAATTGTACCTAGGGTGTCCCCGACAACCTGCAAAAAACTACCACTTGCAAGGTAGCGCAAGGTTATCATTACTTGATTTTGGACGCTAAGTGCGCTGTTCCTTTTAGTGGCTCTTTCTAAATCATTTCTGATGACATCCCCAATAAAATTTATGCCATGTTGACCAAATCGGTACCTTCTTCTTAATTCTTCATCAGACCAACCGTCTATATTTGTGTGTAGTCTGAAAACACGCTGTTTTCTGGGTCCAGGCGGATGAATAAGAAAATTAGCGGCCATATTTAATCACGGTGTTAACTTCTTAATATACCTACCGTAGGTGGATTAAATTTAACACAGATTTAACACCTTGTTAACACAAACACACCTTTGAACAACACTTAATCATGTGGTTAAATTTAACACACTTGTTAACACAGAAATAACACTGTGTTAAATTTAACCACCTTTTGAACAACCGGGCCCAGATGTTTATTAATAGTCAAAGAAATCTCTTAAGATGCAGATAGCAGCACGTTGGAGGTGCAATATTTTATATAATATATTCATTTTGGACTATACAACAAGATAAAGTTTTTGACTTAAGCTAAGATCTTTCATGATCCTGGGGGCATGGCAATTTCAGAAGAAAGATTGTTTGATATCTATACGTATCGCACAGACAACTGTTTTAATCAATGAAAAAGGCCTCTTTCTATCGTTTTCGTTATTTTACTTCTCTTGTAACCTAAATAATTACAAAAAATAATAATTTAAAGAGCAAGTAAAGGTATACAAACAAAGCGAACCAAAACAAAAACATAATAAACATGAGCCAATCATACAAACTTCTGTGTTACTAATCTACATAAAGGTAGTACAATACTTTGGATGGTATGAAAAAGTATCTAGGTATTCGTATTTTTTTTTCTTTTTTTCAGTGAATTGTGAATTTCATTCCAACATCTGCGATTGGACAGTATATAATGCAGAAGATGAAAACTATATGGGGTTCTTAAGGCAGTCGGTGCCACTTTGTGGAATAAATGGAAACACCAAAGATTGTATCAGCGATTTCATAATTCAACTTGCGAATAATTGGAGAATAGGCGCCATTACTAATTACACTTTGTATAATATGTCTCAGGGTAAGTCAGAGATGTTTGTGAAACACTTATGCCCCCCCCCCACCAATAATTGGAATTTTTCTAAAATTGCTCGATCGTACCCAAAACAGAACTTGACCTAGATATTTTTATGATAAATCGTATACCAAATTTCATTTCAGTATGTGCAACCTCTGCCAAAAAGAAATGAACGGAAACTGTTGGTTGACCGACTGAAAGACAGACCGACCGACCGACCGACAGACAGCAGCAAAGGAATATTCCCTCCGTTCTTCGAAGGGGACATAAAATGATGATAATTTAAATAATTAAATGCACCGCTCCTTGTAAAAGGTATACGAGTTTTGGTTTTACTCCAGTCATGTGTTCGATACTTTTTATTTGCCTCAGCCAGGTGCGGGATTCTGGAACTTAGGGGCATCTTATTTTTCTTTCCAAATTAATATGCTAGAAAGTCTATGGTGACTATTAGATGTGAACTACAGAAACACTTTCCGTGTTTCGAAACGAGAATATGATACAGCACCTCCAGCGAAATGTTAAAAGCTTTCTTAGTCCAGCGCAAGAAACCCTGAATCGGTGACACAAGAACTTATAGAAGATATGGAAAAACTTAATGAATCTGGTGCATTTTCTGTTCATACTCCCGAAGGACTCCAAAACAAAACGATATTTAAATACTATTGTAGCGAAGATTTAATCAAGATCGAATTATCCCTACGGTTCTCGGTAGCTGCATTGTGTTAACTTCCTGTTTCTTTGTGTTGTTACCTTCGGTCCTCAGCAGGTCACCTGACCTGAAAGGTATATATATATATATATAGAGGCAGTCGGGTTGACTAGTCAGTTGGTTGTTGGCGGCTGATGTGTGAAGACCGTCCAGAACAGAAGCCAAACGTGGTAGGTACTGTGTTTAATACCTGAATAAAGTCTTACGTGCCTGCAATAGGCTTTCGGGACTTTGTTAGTGTATATAGAGTTATATATACTGTATAACACGGTTTGGCTGAAGGTCAGAAGCGAATGCGCTTCAAGCCTTGGAAGGCGCGTGCGCTCCCGAGAAAAGACAGGGATATTTGCAAATATTGCTAATTCAAATCTGTGATTGAGATCTTTAAATTAACTTAATTATATTGTTCAGATAGAACAGCCGAATCCCATAAACGAACCCGGAAACGTTACATACATTTGGTGGCAGCGGTGGGATTCGGCAAATAAGAGTAATATATATTTTAAATTGATTAAAGTTTTGTGTTATATTTGCTTTGTAAATTATGAGCGCGATGGAAGAAATGCTCAATGAGGAGATATCTTTTCTTGAAAAGAGCTGCGAGCGATTGCACCTAGAAATAGAGAAGCAATCTACACCTGTTAATACAAATAAACCAATGCACGATTCTTGCATCGCTACAATGGCTGGTGAAAGCGCACAAGAAGAAAATCAGCCTGGAGGAGACATAGGTGGTGTGACAGTAAGAAGAAAAACGGCACAACGTAATTCTGTTTTTGGGACAAATACATCCCCTTTGACTTCAGATTATGCTGCGAGTGCGCAACAGTACGAAGGTATTGTGCCACTGCCTCATAGAAAAACGCCGCACATTTTGTCAAATGCGCATCCGCACCCAGCTCATGTGTTGAATGAGACTCTTGCGCATTCTCCTTTTCAATTTCCACTGAGTTTGCAATCTCAAATACAATCGCAAAATCAAATTAGACCTCCTATGCAAATTGGAAATGAAGAATCACCTAATGAGGGTCAGGCGCAAAATAAAGAAAGTGTTCCCTCTAGAAACAGCCGTTCCTCGATACAACAAGAAAATAACAGGGAGGAAAAAGCGGCAAAGTGTAACATAAAGCCAGCGACATTTGACGGAAGTCATTCGTGGATTGATTACAAGTCTCATTTTGATGCTTGCGCAGCAATTAACAATTGGTCCAACAGAGAAAAAGGACTCTATTTAGCCGTCTCATTACGAGGTGCTGCTCAGGGAGTGTTTGGGAATGTTTCCTCAGAGACTGGTCAGCAGTATGAATTGTTGGTTAAAGCGCTTGAGGAGAGATTTGCACCGCCAAACCAAACAGAGCTTTACCGCGCCCAATTAAAAGAGAGACGTCAGAGAGCATCAGAGACCTTGTCAGAGTTAGGACAGACTATCAGAAGACTCACTTATTTGGCCTATCCCTCAGTGTCAATGGAAGTGCGAGAAACACTTGGAAAAGAGGCTTTCATCGATGCATTAGCAGATTCTGAAATGCGATTGCGCATAAAACAAAGTAGACCTCAAAATTTAAATGAAGCTATTCGTTTAGCAGTCGAGTTGGATGCATATTACAAAACTGAAAAGAGAGGTCACAGTCACGCTGCGAATGTCATGAAATCTACAAATGAAGACGGATCGCATCCAAAAGATTTATATAAATTGATGCAGACCCTTCAGACAAAATTGGAGTCATTAGAAGAGCGCATAGAAGAGAACAAAACCAGTAGAATAAGTCAAAATGTTCCTATGAGACGTAGATTTGCCAATAGACGGAATGGTGGAATTGTGAAGTGCTACTATTGCTCAGAGGAAGGACATATTCGTAGAAATTGTCCTAAATTGAAAAAGAGAAGCAATACTGCTGTTGAGCGCAGTGATCATTCCGCAAAGGGCAATGCGCGTCGAATTGGAAGTAGGCAAAGGCAGAAGAGACCTAAATGTATTAGTGGAAATGTCGGGGCAAGCGATTTATGTGAAGAGGCAGGCATTTTCATAGATGTTAAAGTGAATGAAGTGAAAAGTAAATTTTTGATTGATACTGGCGCATCCTTAACTTTACTGTCTAAGAAAATGTATGATCAGCTGACAGACAGACCCAGATTAGTACATAATGGGCAAATAATAACGAATGCTGGTGGATCAAGACTTTGTCAGTTTGGGAAAGGTCAATTCGTAATACAAATAGGGAAATCAAAGAAGAATGTTGAAGTGATAGTAGCAGATATCACTATCGATGGAATACTTGGACTTGATTTCTTAAGAGCTTGCAACGGTGCAATAGACCTTCAAACAAGTTCTTTGAAATTGAATAATGAAGAATGTCAGTTTTCATGGGAAGGCACGCTAGGCTGCTACAGAGTTACAGCAAGTTCTGATGTATGCATTCCACCAAGAAGTGAAGTAGTTATTCAAGCGAAAGTCCAAGGGGGAAACAAATTCGGTGGTGCAGACTACTTAGTCGAGGCAGAGAAAAAATTTCTAGAGAGCGGACGTGCTCTAGTAGGTCGCACTTTAGTTAAGGGAAATAATACTGTACCTGTATGCCTCCTGAACGTCACCGACGATGTTCAACAAATTCGTAATGGCACTATTATTGCAAAAATGACTGCAGTTGAAGCGCAAAAGCCTCCTGTTAAGGAAGTGAATAAGAATCCTTTAGTACTACGAGGTGATTTGAAAGAATTGCTAGACAGATGCAAAGTAAATCTGTCCTCTGCGCAGTTATCTAAAGTAGAAAGGTTTCTATATGAGCACCAAAATTTGTTTGCAAACTCAAATTATGATTTAGGGCGTACCAATGGAGTGAAACACAAGATAACTACAGAGCATACAACACGTCCTATTAAGCAAGCACCTAGACGTATTCCTCTCCATTTATCTAAAGAGGTGGATAAACAGGTCGACGAAATGCTAGAAAAGGGCGTCATTGAATCGTCTATGAGTCCATGGGCGTCACAAGTTTTCTTGGTTCGTAAGAAGGACGGAACCATGCGCTTTTGCGTAGACTATCGTCGATTAAACGAAGTTACGGTGAAAGATGCGTATCCGCTCCCAAAAATAGAGGAAGCATTCGATCATCTTTCAGGACATGCAATGTTCTCCACACTTGATCTCAGCAGTGGGTATTGGCAAGTTGGCGTGGAAGAAGCCGACAAGGAGAAAACTGCTTTTGTTACGCGCAAAGGGTTATATCAGTTCAAGGTTATGCCCTTTGGTCTGTGTTGTGCACCTGCAACCTTTGAGCGTTTCATGGAGACAGTAGTTGCAGGACTTCAATGGGACAAGTGCTTGGTATATCTTGACGATATAATTGTCGTTGGAAAGTCGTTCGAGGACATGTTAGAAAACCTCAGAGAAGTGTTCCGGCGATTGCAACAGGCAGGTCTGAAGCTAAAGGCTAAAAAGTGCAACCTTTTTGCTGAGAAGGTGTCATACCTTGGGCATTTCATATCAAAGGAGGGTATATCTACTGATCCTGAAAAGATAAAGAGTAGTTGCGGAATGGCCAGTTCCAAGTAATATCTCAGAGGTTCGATCTTTCTTGGGGCTTTGCAGCTACTACAGGCGTTTTATTCGAGACTTTGCCTCGATAGCTAAACTCCTGCATAGACCAACTGAACAGGATAGGAAGTTCCAATGGACAAAAGAAACGCAAGAAGCATTTGAGATATTGCGCAGTAGATTAATCAGTGCGCCAATATTAGCATTACCTGATTTAAGCAAGCAGTTCATCCTTGACACTGATGCAAGTGGAACGTCAATAGGCGCTGTGCTATCGCAGATAATAGATGACAAAGAGCGCGTGATAGCCTATGCAAGCAGAACTCTGACGAAAGCAGAAAGGCGATACTGCGTCACAAGAAGAGAGTTATTGGCTGTTGTTCATTTTATGAAATATTTCCGTCACTACCTTTATGGTTCTCATTTTCTTGTCAGAACAGACCACGGTTCACTGAAGTGGCTTTTACGATTTAAGAACCCAGAAGGACAGATGGCGAGGTGGCTAAAAGTGATAAGTACTTACGATTTCAAGATTGAACACAGGCCAGGTCGAAAACATGAAAATGCGGGCGCTCTCAGCAGAATACCTTGTTCTCATTGTGGATTTTATGTAGAAGCGGTAAAAGAGCACGAAGTGCGTACTGTGAGCACGAAACAATGCCCAATCGAAGAAAATAACCTTACTTTGAAAGAGGCACAGTCTGAGAACAAAGACATTCAGTTGGTGCGTTCTTGGTTAGAAAAGGGTGAGAGACCTTCTCTTTCAAATGTGACTCAGCAGGGATTTGTGGTAAAATCCCTGTGGAATCAGTTTGACCGTTTATGCCTTAAAGAAGGACTATTAGTGAGAAAGTGGGTACTGCTCCCCTCAGGGAAAGAAATTTACCAGGCTATCATACCAGATGAAGAGCACAGGAAAGTACTTAAAATGTGCCATGATAATCACACAGCAGGACACTTAGGAGTGACCAAGACATTGGTCAAAATAAGGCAAAAATATTACTGGCCAGGTCTTCAAAAAGACGTTCATCAGTATATATCTGGTTGTGAAAAGTGTACTAAGCGAAAGAATCCAAATCCTAAGCAAAGAGCTCCTATGCAAGTTGTTGGGTCCGGTACTCCCATGGAGAGAATTGCGACAGATATATTGTGCGAGTTGCCAGAAACAGACAGAGGGAATCGCCATATACTGGTAGTGTCCGATAACTTCACGAAGTGGACAGAGGCCTTCGCTCTACCAGATATGGAAGCCGAGACTGTAGCACGCACAATAATGGAACAAGTAATTGCTAGATTTGGCGTACCTTCAATCATACATTCTGATCAAGGTCGCCAATACGAGAGCAAACTGTTTTGGGAAATGTGTCGGTTACTTGGAATTAAGAAAACCCGTACCACTCCCTACCATCCTAAATCAGATGGGATGGTAGAGCGATTTAACATTGCTCTCAATGCTTAGTACCTATGTTCAAGAGAACCATCGTGATTGGGATCTTTACCTCCCTTACATATTGATGGCTTACAGATCCACAGTGCATGAGACAGCAAATTTTTCTCCAAACATGTTGATGCTAGGGCGGGAAGCAACCACTCCATTAGACCTGATGTACGAGATACCACCGGATATCAAAGATATACCATCTAATCGATGGGTCTGGATTCTGCGTGAAAGGTTGGAAACTGCGCACAAAATCGTTAGAGAGCATACTGAAAGAGAAATGCTTCGCCAGAAAAGATACCATGATACAAAGGTAGCATGGTCTTCGTTTGAGCCCGGAGAAAAAGTCTTTGTGTATTTTCCGATCAGAAAAAGTGGCTGCTCTCCAAAATTGACATCACTTTGGAGAGGTCCTTACCCGGTTGAGAAGAAATTGTCTAATTTTCTTCACACAGTAGCATGTGGATATAGAGGCAAGAGTAGTGTAATTCATTGCGATCGCATGCGAAAGTGCAAATATTGAGACGTGAGGAGAAAGAGTTTTCTGAGGATGAGCAAGAGATCCAGAATGAAACAGAAAACTACTTAGCCCTTGATAGTGGTAATGGGCAAATTGCAGACAATGAAGAATATGCAAATGCGAGCGCTAGCTTCAATAGCAGGCCAACGCGCACGAGAAGCTTACCTGCTTGGCATGATGATTTTGTTGTAGATTACAAAATTTAGAGCATGCGACTTGTTGTACATAATGTAAATATTAATTGCCTGATTTTAAGTGATTTTTATTCATTTATAAAAATGATAAACACCAAGACTACTGTCCGAAAAGAGGGTCATCGCTGTCCAATGTGTGCTGAGCGGATCCTAGATGAAGATTCATGGGAGAAACATGTCATAGAGTGTGGTAGAAAACGTCGCGAGAAAAGGTTCGAGTGTAGTAGATGCGATTATGCCAAAAACAAAAAGAGCGATATGCAGAGGCATGAAAGAACACGACACAGCGGAAGTTCTGGATTCGTTGAAGTTCAAAGTGACTCTGATCGTGAGTGGGAAGCACTGGATCCGGGGAGTCTTTCTGATATGGTAGGTGAACTGGACACTTCTCACGCGATCCCTATTACTCCAGAGGTGACCAAGAGAAAACCCACTAGACCACTTCCAGAGTACACACCAAAAGCGAAAGCCATCGTTGGTGCAGAGGCTATGATCCCCACTGCTCCTAGTCACTTTCATACCCCGGAGACAACTCCACGTGAGCGAAATGGTGAACATTCATCGACCAGGGCCTCTGCAACCCTATCCAGCTCATACAGAGACTTTGCAACACAGACCTCGGCAACACCAGCAGATGCCTGTACCCAGACTTTACCTCTAGATGGACTAGAAGCTGGCACTCAGACAGAAAGTGGCAAGAAGAGACGTCTTCATTGCGTCCAGAAGTCTTATCAAGTAGACGGACAGTCGGTGGTAGAAATCCATGAGAATGAAGTGTGATATTAAGAACTATAATTTGCGGAAACATTTGTAGATATTCTCACAAATAATTGTGGTTTGTTTCAAGTTTGCATTGACATGCTTTACAGTTTAAGTTTCTTATATTAGGATTTTACTTAATCCTGAATGTATGTAAAAACAGTTGTCTTGAATTTTAGTTTCGTTTTTTGTGATTTAAGAGGAATGCGAGACGCATTTCCTGGAGGCGTGGGTAATGTAGCGAAGATTTAATCAAGATCGAATTATCCCTACGGTTCTCGGTAGCTGCATTGTGTTAACTTCCTGTTTCTTTGTATTGTTACCTTCGGTCCTCAGCAGGTCACGTGACCTGAAAGGTATATATATATATATAGAGGCAGTCGGGTTGACTAGTCAGTTGGTTGTTGGCGGCTGATGTGTGAAGACCGTCCAGAACAGAAGCCAAACGTGGTAGGTACTGTGTTTAATACCTGAATAAAGTCTTACGTGCCTGCAATAGGCTTTCGGGACTTAGTGTATATAGAGTTATATATACTGTATAACACGGTTTGGCTGAAGGTCAGAAGCGAATCCGCTTCAAGCCTTGGAAGGCGCGTGCGCTCCCGAGAAAAGACAGGGATATTTGCAAATATTGCTAATTCAAATCTGTGATTGAGATCTTTAAATTAACTTAATTATATTGTTCAGATAGAACAGCCGAATCCCATAAACGAACCCGGAAACGTTACACTATTTTTACACCAGAGGTAACGGAAAATCTGCGAGAAGTTCGTAAATCAGACTAACATTTCTGTTGATCCTTCGATTGGTGAGTAAGTTTTAGCTATAAACAGATCAAAAATAATAGAGGGAATGATATACACATCAAAGACCATAAACAAGTCCGAATTTATGACAAACCAGTAAAGTATTTAGAGTGATCTTTCTTTGCTTACTTTGTTATAATCGATTCTCAAAAAAGAGTAACCCTAGTACATTCTCGAAATTAAAATTTATAGGCGATCCAAGGCGTCCTGTCATTTCATTCAAAAAGTATTTGTCCAAGCTGAATTCACCTAATCATAAATTTTGGCAGAGGCCCAAAATAAAGTATTCCGATGATGAAAACACCTGGTACATGTACACTCACAGAACACACAAGGATGTGGACGCACGCAACATTATTGGTGTCATTGGACAAAAGTGAAACCTCAGTTAAATCATACACTTCTCACTTATGCGACAAAAAGTGACAAATATCCGACATTATAAGTGAAAATGTGATATGCAAGATGTGATGTTCAGTCCAAAACATGTCCTGAAAATTTTCAAGAAAGATTTCTTGGAAAATGTTGCCCTCAACAATTTTTTTTGTGAAATTGGAGATTACGAGTTTCAAAACATCAACACAGGATTCGTTTCTTTACCTTTGGCTTATGTCCGAAAGAACTTTCACTTTCCAAACTGTCAAATAACGTTTAATATGCAAAAATTAATAAATTAATAAGATTAAAACCTAAAAATGTTCGGTAGATACTAACTACATTAATTAAGATTTGCTTAATTTGCTTTGCTTTGATTAACTTTGATTAAATTTATTATAGTGGTAAGTTGTGATCAACATATTTATGTTGACTGTTGAATTAATCTATTGAAGACATTGTCTGTGATATCTATTTATTTAATTTTTCAATTTATCTGTGATATTAAAATGTGATATTTTTAAACATCTGTCATATTAACATTATTTTAAAATATCATTTTTTATAAATTCATTGAAATTTAAAAAAAAATCACTCATTCATTTTTGTATTTGTTTGGTTTCAAAATAGTATTTAAAAGTGGTTATACAAATACTTTTTAAAAAAATTGTTTTGATATAATAAAACAGTTATAAAATGGTTTTTCGGGATTTAGCACATTTTGGTTCCCCTTTGCAGGAAACCATTTTCCATGGGGGACAATTAATTTGCTGTTTTCCTCAAACCATTCTATAACTGTATACTATTGAACTACAAAGACAGTTTTACCGCCCTTTTATTGATTTTGATTCCGATTGATATATTGGCTTATTGTGAAATATTATTAGGCCAACTTTAAAATATAATGTTTGCTTGTCCTTTCCCGAAACAGGATGAAAATATTGGGTCGGTAGGTACATATAAATAAAATTAAAAAATCTTCCCCAGAAAATTTCAATTCCGATGCTGAATTTTCAAAATCTTTTTGCCAGAATACATAAAAAAATTGTTTCCTAGAGGTTACGAGTAAAAAAAGCTATGAGTCGAGCCGTTTTTAGCAAGTCGGTCGGGGGAGGGCACCAAACAATTTTTTAAAGATGGCCTTACCGTTATGACTTCCAAAAACGTGACCTAACAAAGAAAAACTAAAACAATCATGGCAGAATTTGCTAGCACTTCAATCAAAAGATAATGCATAGGTCAAATTATGTATTTAAATGAATGTGTTTTAAATGAATTGTTGAAAGTTAATAAATAAAAACAAAATATTATTTTATTTATCTGACTCAGTTTTCGTATAACAAAACAATTATTGATGGGTTGTCGAGCAACATTGATTACTGTATGTTGGCCCCTCGGGATGAAAATATTGCCCTCCGCTTTGTGTCGGGCATTATTTCATACCGTGGAAGCTGACCTCATGTCAAATTGCCCTCAACCCAAGTGAATATTATTAATTACATGGTATATTGTCCATAGATTGATCAGTTTTCGCCTCCTTCATATATTATGCCTCTTGAAATGATACATACCGCACTTGTATAGCTAAATTGAGGGCGCAGCCGTTACTGTTTAACGTTAGCGATAATTTTAATTATGCGTAATAAAAAAAATATGTTTATTTACGGTTACCCGACCGACCCTATATTTTATCGTCGACCCAAAAATTTTTTCGTTGTAAAAATCCGGAAGTCACTCGCCGGTCACTTTAACTTCTACATGCATCTTAACAGGTCAAGCGTTTGAAAACGAAATCGAAAATACTAGAATCAAAATGGCATGTTTAATATCTACATCAAAGTGTTTGTGTCTATCGCCCATATGGCAAGCCCAAAAACAAAAGTAAAGCACCACACAATGGTAAAATTGTTTTGTATTTCAACCAATTCATGTGAATTTGTGTAAAAAAATTTAATTAAATAAAAAAAAATCCTACCTACCGACCCTCTTTTATTACAGCATGTAACCGTAAACAAACATTTTTTTATTACGCCTTATATAGGGCCTCAATAGCTCAGTGGTTATAATGCCTAAATGAGTTCCGGATGAGACTTGATTATTAACCACCTATGAAATTAGCACCCAACAAACAAAACCCACTATCCGTTAGGAACATGTTTTAAAGCATTTTCTTAATTCATAAAATTTGGGGACGCATTTCTACATAGAGAGGGTATGTCACCGGTTTAATAGGTCTGTATACGGCAGTCAATATATAGGTTCTAACTAGCTCAGTGGTTACAGCGCTGTCACGGTACGCCAGAGGCCCTAGGTTCGAGTCTTGGTTGAAACTTGAATTTTTTTTTATCACCAGTGACATGTGGATTGAAGTTGAATTAGGTAAGGAAATCTAGGATAGGGTCAGTATATGGATCATGTTACAATGTATTTCATGTGAATAAACAGAAATAAACGTAGACCATGTACCTTTTTTTTATTTTCAAGACCTGAATGTGTATGGTAAAATGATGGTTTTTCTCGGACAACTTGGACAGGACACATCGTGTAGGCTATACTACCAGTATGTTCTATTCTCCTGGAATATCTGCCGACCCGACCCAGTCTCGATGTCTAAAGTACAGATATTTATTAACTGGGAATGCGAGTCTGTTAGTTTCGTATCAGACAGACTTTGATGCCTTCCACAACGACATTCCATTGACTGCACATTCTTCGCATCAAACTTTCAATTTAACTTACGGATATGCCGACTTGCCGTTCGTCAAACAATTCAGGGTATGTGAATGTGTAACTTTAATATGTATTATTATGTGAATTTCTAATGCACATATAGATTTTTTGAAAATGGACGGAAACTGTTGGTGGACTGACAGACCGACAGACAGCAGCAAAGCAATATGCCCACCATTCTTCGAAAGGGGGGGGGATGAATATCTTTGAATGTTATACAGAAAAATGACGAGCAATGTGTACTCAAAAGTGGGCCCGTTTTGAATGAAAAAATATAGAATAATGACTTTGTGATTTAAAGGGATATAAATGATCCCCCAAAGAGCGAGAAAATCAATTTCTTTGAATAAGTCGATCAATTTTTTTTCTTCGGTTTCAATTCTAGTAGCGATGTCAAAGAACTTTTGGTTTTATGAACACTTGAAGTTTTTCATCATGTAAAATTATCGTTCTTTATGCTTCACGATTTTAAAGCGTCGAAAAAGCCCTCCGTTTTTGTTAGATGATAGAACTCAGGGGCGTAGCTTGACTTAAAATTCTAGCGAGGCAAAACCATAAGGGGCGGGCAGGAGGTATGGGGCAACCTAAGGCCCCAAGTAGGTCAGGGCAGCGTAATGGTGGTGGTGGGTAGGAGGGGTAGAGGGGGGCACCACACACCCCTCCGGACAGAATATGGATTTGGGTGTTTTATCAGACTTCTCCTGCACAGAAGTATAGTGAATTTTACCAGTTTCATAGCGTGGATATGATACCACATATTATTAAAATATCTAAAAGAGCATCGTCAGAAACCCACGAGGCAAGAGAAGCTAGACCACCACAGGTTTTCGACGATGGTTAAAGAGTTAATAAATATGTTTCCTAAAACTAATACATTTTAAAATGAATACACTTTTTTTTAAATTTTGTTTTTATTTCGTCAAAACTAATAATTGTCAAACATTTATCAGTTTTTAATTTTTTCCAATCATTGCCTACTTGGAGTTTTCAGTAATGGAGGTAGAGCCCAAACCTTGATGGTATGAACGTACATTATAGAATTGCTTAAATTATGATTTTTACAAGATATTTTCTGCAATGTATTATTAACTATGGGAGGGAGTGTTGGTGGTTAAAAATCTAGTGAGGCAGTTGCCTCATTGCCACAATGGAAGCTACGCCCCTGGAACTCTCGCTGTTGGTCCTAAGTGCCAAGTATAGGTCTAAATTTGTAGCCATTCGTTGATATTTAGTGACGTCTCATGTGAGTGAAAATTCTCGCTAGGGCGTAAAAAAACACAATAATTCACC
Organism: Saccostrea echinata; assembly: GCF_033153115.1. Classification (NCBI taxonomy): domain Eukaryota; kingdom Metazoa; phylum Mollusca; class Bivalvia; order Ostreida; family Ostreidae; genus Saccostrea; species Saccostrea echinata. The sequence continues at coordinate 17,210,349 of NW_026889754.1, read as the reverse complement.
GTATTTCTATCAAAACGTTTGACCTTCCTAATAACCTCTAAACAACAGAAGACAGACATCATATTTGGCAGAGTTACAGATATGGATAAGAGCAATGTTTTTTTTAATGAAAATTTAACCAAGTTTTTTGTGGATAAAAACTGTATAAATAAAATCTTATTTAAATAAATCGTATTCTAGAGTATTTTGAAGGACGTTCTTAAATATTGCACATTTTTTCTTTTGATTGGAAGGTTCCACTTGTGATAAATACAAAAGTTACAAAATTAATTACAAAATAAATAAAATATTATTTATCTCGCTGCTATGGAAGGTCTTAGATATTGTTCAGCAATTGGGGCTCCTCGGGTGGCTCGTTTGTTTGTTTGTATGTTGTTTAACGTCCCTCTCGAGAATTTTTCACTCATATGGAGAGGCCACCACTTGCCGGTGGAGAGCTACAAATTTTGTCCTATACTCGGCACTTACGGCCATTGAGCAGTGAGAGATCTTTTTCGTGCCAGCACCTACTGCAACACGGGACCTCGGTTTATACGGTCTCATCCGAAGGACCGGTCTCCACGTCCCACAGTTGGATTCGAACCCGCGACGCAAGGATCAAATCCTTACTCCGCGACTCTACAGCAGACGCTCTAACCACTGCGCCACGCGGGCGACTCGGGTGGCTCGTGCCTCGCACACTAACCTCGGACGTGAACGGTGTTCTGTTTTTGCCAGTTCGAAATTCTGAGCGCTCGCTCAGTGACCGGAAGGGCGTTTGTTCGCATCTCGGCTGCGACTGACCTACAATGTATGTCGTTAAAATAGGTAGCAACTGTGCCTTCGCCAAACGCTCGGCACTTTGAAGTGAAAGTTGCGGGTCCTTCGGTTGAAACCTTTAAAACAAGGCCCTGTGTCACGGCAGGCGTTGGCACAATAAAGATTCGTCACTGCTCAATGGCCCCGAGTGCCAAATAAAGGTCTAACTTTGAAGCCCCTTCTGATAGGCTTAAGGGAAACTGCTCAACCACAAATATAGTGTGGCTATCTGTTACTTCTTGTTCTGTAATTTATTTTGTTAAGCCCCTTGAATTCATTGTTTTTTTTCATTAGAAAAGGCCACTGTAGGGGGCATTTGTGTTTATCAAACACAATTTTGAAATCGAACTTTAATTTAAAATAAACGGTAGGGGAATGCATTGGGGAAATATTTACATAAATGTACCCTGTACTCCACACTATTTTGTAGATATTTTTCCGAGCTATTCTAATGCAGGGCACAGTGAGCGTTGCAATGCTTGATGAAGTTCAAATCTTACAAGGAATATGTATTGGTAAGTCAAACACAATATGCACTCTATATTATATGAATTTATCCGTGCAGAATTACCAAGTTTGATTAGAATACTAATTGTTCACAGATAATAAAGAGGTTCTATCACACTTTTGGTATAAATTCTAAATAATTTATTGATCAGTTTCTTTTTCTTTTTTTTTTTTGGGGGGGGGGGGGGGTGGGTTAAAATACACATTAGCAAAGCAAAACTCCATGTTTACGAACATTAATATTTTTTAAACACTATAGCCGTTTTTCATAACCTTTTTAAAGCTGTAATATTCAATTTTATTGAAGAAGTCGGACATAGTTCCGCGACAGCGTGATCATCCCGGTATAGCGCGACCATTTCTCTTTGGCGATTTTATACAAATTAAAAAAAAAGAGAAAATTTAAGCAGTTCCGACATATATAAATGTTACTAAGCAATGATTGTCAGCTGCTTGATTGCAATATTGTTGCAACCACATATAGAAGTCGGAAAAGTCGATCGATTTAATCATATTTTAAAACTGATTTGTAGATTTTGTTACATGAGTATTTTTTCATCTCTGCATTCATTCTCTCTGCTTAAATCAAAAAAGAAAGTACCTTAAATGTCGTAACAGACGATGAAATTATGTGTTTACAAACCAATTTAAGATGTTGCAATTCTTATGTTGTATTCCTCAAATCAGTTGTGTTCTGAAGACTGAAGTCAAGTTTATATAATTTGCATCAAACATGCAGTATTTGTAAGTATACGTGAGGATTGTGATAGAAATTTTTGAAAGGGTCAGATACATCACAACTTTTTGTGCTATACCGAAAATGCAACTCCACGTTGCATTTTTTATTGTGATTCATCAAGTAATTCTGACAATTTACTTAGTAATTAACAATTTAGAATGCGATTCAGACAATTACTCAAAAGTGCACTGAGGCGTTTTTCAGAATAGAGAAAACTTCTATCAAAAGGTATAAAATTATAGGAAAGTGTTTCAAGTCCTTAGTATACCTTTCTCTTCCTTTAGATGAAATAGGTCTCCGGTTTTAAATTTCCCATTAGGACTTCAAACAAACTCTTAAGCAATAATGAAATATGTGGAGATAACGAACAGTATTCGAGCTCAAAAGTCCATTAAACATAAAAAATAGGAGCAGAGCAAACACGGACCTCTAAGACATCAGAGGTGGGATCAGGTGCCATGGAGGAGTGAGCATCCCCTGCCGACGGTCACACCCGCTGTGTGCTCTTGTCATAATCGGAAAATAACGGAAAAATCCGTCGACAATTCAGTGTGTAAATAATGGCCTAACAATTAGTATGAAAAAAAAAGTCAATCAGCATTTGACTTATGGATAGATTGTTTTTGCTGACAAGGTCATTGTATCGACCATAGAACTTACGAAATAATTACTTTAAACGAGATTGCTGATAATCATGTTTCATCAACTTGTTTTTCAATAACTTACCTCGTTTTAGAAATTGCAGGTGATAAGGGTAAATTGCTGCATTTAAAATATCTAAATATGAAACAGATGTGTCAGACTCTGTGGTATCTTGTATCTCAAGCTCACCGCGATATATCGTGTCGACACAAGAATGAAATTACCGTTGTTAATTGCCAATACGTCATCGATATATCTAAATGTCGAGTTGAAGGCCACATCAAGTGTTTTTTTTCTTTTCACGTAAAAGATTTTGAACAAATTCTGCTTCATATGAATGCAAAAATAGGTCTGCGAATAACGGGGCGCAATTGGTACCCATGGGAATTCCAATATATTGTTGGAAGACCTGGTCTCCAAAAACCACATAGTTATTGTCAATAAGAAACTCGAGCATCTTTTTAATGTCAACTTCAGAGTACTTGTCAAGTTGTGTGTACAATCAGATTGTTTTTAACAAAGTTAATTTGCACATGACCAATGACAAGGTAAGTGAATTTACGAGTTCCATTTTTATTGAAATACAGCTGTCATCGATGATATTAAAACTATAAACTCATACATGTAGAGCAATATATATCTGGCGACTCTTAACAGCAAAGTAAGAATCTTGATGATAGAAATACTCTAACATATGAAAAGCTTACATTTTATTGCTTTTATGCAACATCTGGAAAATAATATATGGCAATATTTATCTCTGCATAGTCCTTTACTTTTAAGTAAATACAGCCCTGTAATTTTCCCATGCATTTTTGCGTTTTCTTATTTGTATGTTTTACCAGAGAAAAGCATTGATGACATTTTGACTTATCATGATAAACGTGATGACTTGATTTTTTATATCGCCAACTTCCTTTAATTGTCTCCCGGTTAATTCGATACGCAAGAGCATGTTCTACGTATAAACAATTTTTAAAACGAGGTAGGATTTTGACAAATAAGTTGATGATATAAGCGTTCAACAAGATTCAGTGTACAATTCTATTGCAATCTGTTGCAATAAAATTATACGTTGGGCGGGGCATTCATGTCCTAAGGACATATTTCTAGTTTAGGCATGAATCTGAATATGTTTTAGATGCACAATTTTTAACTTAGTATTAACATATATAACTTTATCAATAACAAAACATCATATACAACAAATTTTTCATAGATGCATGTCCGGAGAATTCTTTCCAGTGTGGTAGTACTGAGTGCATAAGTACTGATCAAATGTGTGATGAACAAACTGATTGTTCCGATGGTACAGACGAAAAGTTTTGTAGTGAGTATCATGTGCAAAGTAGCATGCTTTAAGCCCCTAGGAAGCACTTTCAAATGAAAGAGGGGTTTAACAATACTAATTTTTGGCAAGCAAAATAAAAAAGATCATGTTTGAGGGGGCAAAACAGTAATAGAACATTGCTTTCTATTAAATAGTATATACGGGCACAACATTACGTTAATCATTAGCTTTGTTTTCTATTGTAAAGTATATCTTGGCAAAATTGTTGAGACCCTCCCCGGGTTCGTAAGGGCATGTTTCGCACATTAAAAGATATGCATTTATGTGTATTCAGGTATTCCTGTAAAAATTACTTTTGCAAAAGATTTAGCTAATCACAAGGACAAACTATCTATCGATGTTTTAAGTTGTATTATTATGTATATTGCAGATTTACATCCTGTAATAAATTGTAGTAGCGTGTCATTTCTAACAAACACGTCCATTGTCTCAGAGGAAGGATTTCAGGACAGGCGAGGTTTTACAGACTGCATTAAAGATGGCAACATAACTTCGTTCGAAGCAAATATATCTGTAGACTGCAATCGGCATAGCACAGTCACGTGTCGTCCTTTTTGTCCATCTGGGTGCAACTGTATAGGAGAAAGCTATATTTGTGTCAGAGATCAGTGTCCAGCCTTTACAGGGACAATCGTTCTAAATAACATTGAATGTACGAGTCTAGTTTTCGATGACAGAACACGCGAATATTTCGTGAAAAGCAAACATATATTTAAACTTGAAATTTATAATTCAGTTATTGCAAATCTAACAATATTTTCCTATGGTAATCTTTCTCTGCATAGAATCTTCATAATGCACAGTATCTTTGTGAAGATTAGAATACATCCTAACTTTTTGTCCACATCACATAAAACACTGCAATCCTTCCACATGTACAACTCTACAGTCTCCGATCTTGATTACAACGTGCGAACCTTGATAATACATCTGATTGTAAAGGCCAGTTCGTCATATCACTTTTTCAAAGCTACTTTCACTTTCAAACCTGAAATCTGTGATGTATCAGGTAATGGACTTAAAGACTTTTCTGAAGCAGGTCTACATTGCAGAGACTTAGTGAATGCAAGTCATAACGCGTTAACAGACATGATTAATACAAGTACCCGGATACTAGATTTAAGCCATAACAAGCTCACCCATTACAGACGTTCTTTTAAAGTTTTAAATGCACTTTATCTTAATAACAATCAGCTTCAGTCGACAAGAAACAGTCATCATAACGAAGAACGAGCTGGCGACAGCCTAAGGATACTTGATTTTTCATATAACAATATAACAACCATCGAAGCTGGAGATCTCATTGCGGTGAAACTGACATATTTGAATCTCTCGAGGAACCAAATCAAAATGATACATACTGGTGCCTTTCTTCAGTCCACCCAACTCTTCTCACTTGATTTATCCTATAATAAAATCTTCCATGGGACTTTCTCGCCACTCAAAAACTTAGAAGAGCTGTACATACAGGGAAATGCCTTTCAGGTCACAGTTGATATGTTTAAAGGTCTCTATAATTTAAGGATAATGGAAGTAAGCTCCTATACAATATGCTGTGCTAAACCAAATAGCATTTACAATGTCAAATGCATTGCACCTGTGAATGAAATTTCGTCTTGTGAGAATCTGATTGCTGACCCGGTTCTCAGTGCTGCTGTATGGTACATTGCATTAATGGCAATTTTTGGGAACATGACTGTTTTTCTACATTTTGCCAGTAATTTCAAAAGCAACGAAGAGGGGGCGTACTATATTCTAACAATTAATCTGAGTTGTGCGGAGTTTCTGGTTGGTGTTTACTTGTATATTATTGCTATCATAAATCTGCATTACACAGGCCAGTACGGTTTGAATGATTACGTTTGGAGACACAGCATCGTTTGTACCCTTTCTGGAATAACTGCCACTCTGTCAAGCGAGGTTTCTGCTTTTATTGTTTTGTTGATCACACTTGACAGATTTATTGCAGTCATGTATCCATTTTCGGACTTAAAACTTAACAGAAGAAGAGTCTCTGTGCTTTTGTTTATTGTCTGGGTTGCGTCTCTTCTCCTTGCTTTGATCCCTTTAATACCGGACCCTAATCTTGAAAACTTCTACGCACAGTCTGGAGTCTGCGTTTCTCTTCCACTGTCCATTACTAGAAAGTCTGGATGGCAGTACTCAATGACTGTGTTCGTGGGAATCAACTTTTCTCTTTTTCTCTTCATCATATTTGTACAGATTTCAATATTCGTTAAAGTTTTCAGAGTTGGGAAGAATGTGCAATCGACCGCAGAAAGCCAGAGGGAATCCTCGTTGGCGAAGACACTGTTTGCGATTGTTCTGACTGATGTATTCTGTTGGATACCTATAGGGACGATAGGTAGGTTATATCCACAAGTCACGTGTACACTAAATATGGATACTGATTAATATACATATCGATTTTATATTTTCTCCCCAGTTTTTACATATTCATTCAACCTTATAATTTAAAATACAATTATATTGTTATATTATGAGGATGAAATTTCTGATATGTTGAGTTTTCCGTTACTAGGAATGCTGACGTTTTTTGGGATTGAGGTACAGCCTTACGTTTATGCCTGGATGATAGTTGCCGTTCTGCCCATTAACTCAGCTATTAACCCAATATTGTATTTGTTGACTATATTCATCAGAAACAAGGTCGGGCTATACGGTGTCATTGGTTTGTTTCCTTTACTAGAAGAATGTGCAATAGTTTTTTGTCGTTCTGGAAATGTTTTTAAAAACGCAACTTCTAAAGTTTTTTGTCGAATTTAATATAAAAAAAAGGTAGTATAATCGTTGAAAACGCTTATTTGCTTGTTTAGTGTCCTTTCGAGAATTTTTTACTTAATTTGAGACGCCACATTTTGCCGGTGGAGGGCTGCAAATTTAGATCTGTACTATGCATTTACGGCTTTTGAGCAGTGAGGGATCTTTTTTCGTGCCAGCACCTACTGAGGCACGGGACTTCGAAAGGGGGGCGGGGGATAATAAAAATTTTAACGCTGCACCTACTATATTAACCCATGCTACGTGCTCAAAACCTTGTACTGCAGAAATACAGATATACTAAGTCGTTTTAAAGAGTCAAATCTTTCTTAATGATATTCATTTAGCTCGATTTTTTTAAAATTAGAAATTAGACATAAAACGCTTAAGCACGAATCTGCCATCCTCTTTTTAAACGAAATTTGCATATGTACGTGCGAATAACTAAAACAAAATATAACGACGTCAAATATTACGTGTACGTCAAAGTCGCGCGTATTTTGCGTCACTTGCAACCAAACCCCTTTAACATTGATAATGTATGAACGAATATGTCCCTATCTTGGACATATTATGCTTCTTTCTTATTAGTTTCACATTGACAAGCTACGATAATTGCTTGATATATATTATACACTTCTCAAACTTGTCAGTGTCATTTTATCAGTAGTACATCTAAAGTAAGTTCGCCTCCGATTGATAGACGTTAGTATACGAGCTTTTTTTTGAAATTTAGTTTTTATTTTCATTCTTCATCTTCTTCCTATAAAGTGCTGAAACCAGTTAAGTATTTTCGACTTACTTCCCATGTGCCGGGGATTAGCGCTTATGTACAGTGCAAGTGAAAACTCTTCAAAAACAAGGTAAAAGCATGCTTTTGTTCGTTTAAACCTGAATCCAAAAAAAAAAAAATATCAAGAGCACTAAAAAAGGGCGCCCAACCCGACACACTGGAAGTTGCGAATTTTGTATGGGAAGCAAATCTATATTAGCATTGCTGAAAAAGAACATTTGTGTTTATTTGTCTCAATACCGTATTGTTTTAATGTTACGACATAATGAACCTTGATTACCGTAGCTGAATATAACTTATAAGTATCGTCATTTTTTACACAGAGCTGCAAATTGGTTTTAAAAAATATCACAATTCCTATGTTTTTACTATTTCCTATTTTTTACACTATTTTGAGTGTACACCAGTTGAGCTATAGTCTCATTTAAAATTCCTATTTCACTTCTATGTTTAAATAAATAAGATATTAATATCAGTTCTTCAAAATTTAGAAAGGAAAAGACGGATATATCATATGGCAAATGAAAAAACAACTAGCTTCGGCAAAGGTACGTTTTCACCTTGTGTAACAATAATAGAATATTAACTAGAGCGAGCTCGTTGCAAAGCAACGAATAGGTCTTCCGTTGGAGCTGCGGAAGGAAGAAGTGACCTTGAGTCAAGGTCATGCCACATTCTAAAGTTATGCATGTAAGCAATCTTGTAAGGGGAAGCAACTTATAATATTTCGCTAGGAAAAACTGTAAAGGAATGTACGTGACCTTGAACATTCCAAATGCCTTGCGTCAAACCATGACACACTCTCGTCATAAAACCCAATGTGTGTGTTACTGACTTGAAAAGTTCACAGTGACACGTCATGTTCTTTTAGTACATACATACAGTCAAAACATCTTATCCTTAGTGACCTTGAACTTGAGTCAAGGCCATGTCACACTCTGCATGATACCAGCAATGTTTCACTAGTACAAATACGGTAGCGAAATTACAGTCCTCGACTCGACCAAATGACCTTGCATCAAAGCCATAACACACACTGGTTAAAAGCAATCCCAGTCTGTGAGTTTCTGAATGGATAAGTTCAGCCATGTTTTTGAGATCATACAGCGAGTCGGAATAATTTGTTAGGTTCAACATAATGATTAAAAAATTCATCGAGAATGTTTTATGCCCAGTTTGGATAAGTAGTAAAACGTGGAGATCGGTCCTTTGGATGAGACCGTATAAGGTCTCGTTTCGGGGTAAGTGCTAGCATGAAAAGGATCTCTCATGCTACAAATTTTGAATTTACCGGGTGGCAGTAAATACTGACAACCGGTAAGTTCAAAATTTACAACATGACAGATCCATGGCATTTGATTCTACCTCTGATTTCAAAAGATTTGCACTGTTCCTGATTTGTATTGTTTGAATGGTCTTTTAAGCTTGAATGCTGCACAGGTGCTTGTGGACAGGACCCCCCCCCCCCCACCCCATATACATCCCGGGGTCCAAGAATATTTTTATTCGTCTTTTTCCATAAATTAATCTTCTAGTACACATTTACAATGTATTCCATATGAAAAATCCATAAAAATGACGTAGAATTAACGTTTTATTAAAAAAATCATACCCGCGGTATTATGAAATAGAGAAGGTAAGTCACTTCCATTTCTTAACACTGGACCCCTCTTGGATATCGGGCCTAAAATATCATATACATGTACCTACCACATGTCACCAAAATATGTTATTATATCTTGTTTCATCGTCGCAAGCCACGGGTTTTGTGTCCATTCTATTTCCACAAACCCGTGGCTGCCTCCTTCAAATTTCTCTCGTTCTCATGAATATTAATAACATACATTCAACCAATAGAATAACATCTGACGCTTCAAGTCAGAACCAATGAAAATGATCAGTCTATCTTGTATTTGGATGTACTAACCATAACCACGAGCTGTACATCAACTTCGGTTCGAATTTCCTTTCTTAACGAGTAACGCTATTCAGCGTTCTCACACAACGTCTACATTCGAAACCCTGTATTTTAATGTAAAACCTTGTAAGTATTTTAGAATATACGTTACTCACATCTGTTCTTCAGGATCTATCGTATTTTTTTTTCAATAAATCTGCCACGCATAGCAAACATGATTTCATTATGGGCGCCGCCATTTAAGCGTACCAAAAATTGCTACAGAGTGATTTCATTGGTCAGGGTAAATCTGGCGTCACTTAACAAATATTCAATGGTTCAGTCGCGAGAACGAGAGAATTTGGTAGGAGGCAGCCACGGGTTTGTGGAAATAGAATGGACACAAAACCCGTGGCTTGCGACGATGATCTTGTTTCGGTAGATATTTTTGTCTTTAATCGTGCTATTTAAACGGAAGACCTTAAATAGTGTCTGTGGCTGTCACTATTTCGGTGTTTTTCAGAAACTTGATCGTAGAATTAGTCAAAGTCCACAACTGGACAATAAACTGATAAATCGGCTTCAGTATATTATCTGTTCACAGAAACGACATATTGAAACGGGAAAAAAACATAATCCAGAAGCAATTCATTTCATTGAAATTTTATCATGAATATTTTGTTTTAATCGATGGACTCGATAAATCAATAAACTGACCGAAGGAAAAACGTTGCACGTGCCGTAACTTTCTGTACGTTTTTTTTTTTTTTTATTATTATTATTTTACATTCTACTTGCATAATACATGCACATGTACATGTACATATATATTAAACAGAGACATAAATACCAAGCCCGTCGGCATTTAAAAAAAAGTAATAAAACATAATTTGATTTGATCTATTTTATTTCATTTAAACTCTATTAATTTGTTTTAAAAGTATGATTGATCTTTTTCCTTTCAATATACACTCAGGGTAAAAAAAAAAGTATATATTGACTCGTGTAACTTTCATGGTTGTAGTTGCATTTGAAAATGAAGAAATAATGAAATGTTGAAGGGACTGGTGTGTTGTATGGCTAGACAACGCCTTGCAAATGCAGAGAAATTAACCACAGGTACTCTAGGACAGGTGTGAAACCCCTAGGGCATGCCGTTTCCTGCTCTTGCTCTGCTAATCCCTATACACAGGAAATGACCGCGACTAATACGTAATACACAAAGAAACAGAATATATTCAAGTAAACTTGGCATTGATTTTTTTCTTGAGTATTATTGAGAATAATAAGTTTTAGTGATATACCCCCCCCCCCCCCAGTTTTAATTGTTTTGTGAAGTTCATCACCATGCACATTCCATCTTCTGTAATTGGAGAAATGTTTAAATTAAAAACAAACCACTGTTTACAAAAGAAGTGATTATCGAGGGAAAAAAATTGTTATATTTTATTGATATCTTTTATAACGTTCACGCGCCCACTCACTGCAAACGCTCACCATCGAATATTACAGCTTTCCGGACATTCGACAATTTCAGGGAAATGCTTGCACATTAATACAGTAAAGTGAAATTATTTAAATGAATTATATTGTTCTAAATTTGGTTAAAAAAAAAAAAAAAAAAAAAAAAAAAAAACATGAACAGTATATAGATATAATTTTTTCCTCATAGGAATGCTGAAAACTGTTAATCGGAACTCGCACTGACTATTGTTTAGCACGTGTATGTAACATTGCAGTTCGCATGTAATTTGAAAAGAGAAGTTATTAGAACTTATATTTCCGACATTAAAATTTGTCACGTTAAACTCTCAAATGACTCAGCTTATAAATAGTTTTCTTGATACTATTTAAAAAAAGATGTCGCTTTAGTATTGATATATAACTTAACAAAATTAATAATAATAAATAAAACAGAATGAAAAAACGATTAAAAATATTCTGCTTTACAATTTTTTTTTTGTTCATTCATTATTTTCACCTTTTGCGAAATAAAAGAAAATACTTTCATAAATATACATACACTGCGGGATTTTAATTTGTTTTGTTTTTTTTTAAAGAGGGAATTTCGCAAAATTCCTGTTCGGGGAGATAACTCCCGTTTGTTTACGATACTAGTTGATCGATGATTTAACCGCGGCGGGGACAGGTAGGTGATGAATTTACCGCGGAGGGAACGCGGTTTACATGTCTCACCTGGCCAAATCCCGCGTTGTGTTTATACCGCGACGGGGCGCGGGAAATACGGGATCCGCGTTGCTTGTACTGTACATGTATAGTCAATCAGATTAGAAATACAGCGACTATCAGAATTTCGGGCCGTAAAAAAGATCTGATTTTGATTAGATTTCAGGTGTAGGCGAATGTGTGTGTACTGAGGGGTTAGTTAATTCATTCAAGATTTATTATATTGTTCGTTTGGACGAAGGCTTCATAAAAATATACACACTGCTTGTACAGGTACACATCAATGAATGTTCAGATTAATTCAAAAATCGGCGGACATTAGTTTATTTTAGTTATCTAAAGGCAATGTTATTTCCAGAGACATTTATATTTTCTGTTTTTTGTCTCGGATTTTTCTTTTTTGTGATTTACCGGTTTACAAAGGCCTGTGTTTTAACAGCTGTTCATAAACACTGTCAATTAATATATGATCAGAGAAAACGAGACATCTCCCGGTAATTCATTTCTTATGGAAAATATATGGATTGACATCTTAGTATTTACCTGTGTAATTACGATGTTACAAACCGTGACGATCACTGGCCAGGAGGATTACCCGTTATGAAAACAACTCATGATCAAATCAGCGGACCTATAATTGACTTTTATATATGCTGTAAATCAATAAAATCATTTCAGTTTAACCGATATTTTATTGCAAAGATAATGGGAAAAAAAAGACTTGGGATTTAGAATTTTTCTGAATTTCAAACGCTCGATATGCATATATTTGGGGCGCTCTTACATATGCACTTATAAAACGTGCATGTTCTGTATTTGCATGCGTGTACATTGTATGTATCCGTAAAACCTTAAGATAGCTGATAAATGTGTTCTGATTTTCAGAAAAAATAATGGGAACCTATAAATAATTACATGTTTATCATTTTGTTCGCATACAATAACAAGTTTAGTAGAAAAAAATTGTTCAAGGTTAGGTGTCTAATAAATTTGTAATATTCAAATACAGTTACGCATGTATGTCTCATTCTACATATTTTGGAGGCGCGTGTGAATGTGGGATTTTGTATTTCCATACGCTCGATATGCATATATTTGGGGCGCTTGTTACAGTTGTACATTTTAAGTGCGTCGACAAAAGAACGTATATTAGATTACATACATGTACATTTAAGTTTCAAAAGTTCCATTACTAGTAGGAATTAATTAAGGTTACATATTTTGAATTTTATTATGAATAAAACAGACAATTAACTGATATCGAGAAATAAATTGTTTATAAAAATAACTATGCAACTTTCCTGTAATTCGGCGAATAAAATACTAAATAAAATACACTAGCGATTTAATCAAAGATATTATGAAATAATCTGAAAAATTCAACATATTTATCCACTCATGACTTAGTTTACAAAATGAATTTGGAATGGCCATTCTATGATTTGTTTTGTGTATGACTAGGTCGCTGGATCACACGCCGATGGATCTCCGGTGACCTCCTTTGCCACGCGCTATCGAGGGAGGTGTTACATAATTAAAAACACACAAGGTGAATGTAAAAGGCGCACATTTAATGGCTGTAAATAGTCTATGCTTCAAAGTTATGTTTTATTTTCTCAGTATATTGTTTGTTTTTATATGATAAGAAGAAAAGGTTATCTTTTTTCCCCTTTTTTTTAGTAGACTGGTTTATTCGACTTTGAAAAAAATGAAATAAAACGAAAAGTTGTCAAAAAAAAACTTCGAAATAAAGCACAAAACACTTCAAGAACCTTATTCTAAAGAATATTAGCATCTAATGTAGCCAGATTTATTATTTATAGTAAGTTTATTTTAGTTACACGCATGAAGAGCTCTCGTTTACTTGCTGAATGGAAACAGTTACCTGTATATGGGTCAAGCTTCTGGCGCATTTAAAACACAAGACTCGAACAAAATAACATTTTCATGAAATCAATAAGATGTTAAAGAACAACTTTTTTAACGACAGCCATTTCGAAATATTTACCGTTTTTGAGTTATAAAGCAAAAACTTTACAGGGCTCCAGATCCCTAATTTGAGGGGCCAGCCCCTTTTTAGTGGTGTCAAATGAAAGGCCTTGAAATTGTGCACAACTTTTATTCTACATGTCTTATCAAAATATTTTTAGTTTTAAAGATACAAAGGAAAATATGTCTAAATTTTCGCTCTTTTAGGCGTTCTAAATTTTGACCCCTAATTAGCGCCATTTTGAATACAGAAATCGAAAAACAAAAACCGATGTGCACAACTTCAATCTTTCTAATATCTAAATTCGGTAGAATTTCTGCTCCAGCTTTTGTAGTCTCTAAGCCTTTGTCTGGAAATGAAGCCTAATAAATTTTCATTTAAAGGGCAATAACTCAAAAGCAGAAGTGACTTTTTGAATTGTTTGACAGCATTCTGATAGAGTTTTGCAACGTCTATAAACTCTGCAAATTTGAGCAAAATCCGTTGAGAAATGAGCGAGATATGAGGTCTCAAAGTTGGCGTCTAGGAAAAAGAAGAAAAAAAAAAGAATAACTAGATGAGATCTCGTTGCGAGCAACGAGTAGGTCTTCCGTCCGATTTTTCGATAAGATGAGATATGATTTTGACTATGATCTTTGTTAAAAGATAATAATATATAGACTTCCCTAATTAGATTTCATTTTTTTGATTTATATAACATTATCAAAGAACTATATATGACAGGCTTTTGGCCCCTCTGAGCCCTTAATTTGAAGGGTCAGCCCCTTTTCCTTGATATCAAATGAAAGGTCTTGTGATTTTGAAGACTTTTTGTTCAACAACTATTCAGAGATTTCTTTTCGGTATGGAGATATGCTGAATTGAAATATTTATTGGCCAGCCCTCCAAGTCCTTAATGGGGCTGTTTGACAAAAATTGAAAGGGTGCATATTGTTTAGAACATTATTCAGACCATCTTTTGTACAGCATTGGTTATCAAAATAATCCCCCTTTTCGAGATATAATGCGTCAAAGACTTAGCATTCTGGCCCCTTGTGACCCCTTATTATGTAACATATGATCAGAATCTTATCATATATTGTTGTAAATTGTTAAGATAAGCATCTTTGCTTCAGTAATGTATTACAAAATATTGATCGTTCAAGAGTTATACATAAAAGACTTTTGGCCCCTCTCAGCCCCTAATTTAGGGGATCAGCCCTTTTTTCTTGATATCAAATGAGAGGTCTTGTAATTTTAAACACTTTTTGTTCAACAACTATTCAGAGATTTCTTTTCGTTGTGGAGATATACTGAATGGAAATATTTAGGGGCCACCCCTCTAAGTCCTTAATGGGGCAGTTTGACAAAAATTGAAAGGGTGCATATTGTTTAGAACATTATTCTGACCATCTTTTGTTCAGTATTGCTTATCAAAATATTCTCCCTTTTCGAGATATAAAGCGTCAAAGACTTAGCATTCTGGCCCCTTGTGACCCCTTATTACGTAACATATGATCAGAATCTTATCATATATTGTTGTAAATCGTTAAGATAAGCATCTTTGCTTCAGTAATGTATTACAAATTATTGATCGTTAAAGAGTTATAGATGAAAGAATTTTGGCCCCTCTGAGCCCCTAATTTGAGGGGTCAGCCCCTTTTTCTTGATACCAATTGAAAGATCTTGTGATTTTGAAGACTTTTTGTTCAACAACTATTCAGAGATTTCTTTTCGTTGTGGAGATATGCTGAATGGAAATATTTAGGGGCCAACCCTCCAAGTCCTTAATGGGGCCGTTTAATAAGAATTGAAAGGGTGCATATTATTTAGAACATTATTCTGACCATCTTTTATTCAGTATTGCTTATCAAAATATTCCCCCTTTTCGAGATATAAAGCATCAAAGATTTAGCATTCTGGCCCCTTGTGACCCCTTATTACGTAACATATGATCAGAATCTTATCATATATTGTTGTAAATCGTTAAGATAAGCATCTTTGCTTCAGTAATGTATTACAAATTATTGATCGTTCAAGAGTTATAGATGAAAGACTTTTGGCCCCTCTGAGCCCCTAATTTGAGGGGTCAGCCCCTTTTTCTTGATACCAATTGAAAGATCTTGTGATTTTGAAGACTTTTTGTTCAACAACTATTCAGAGATTTCTTTTCGTTGTGGAGATATGCTGAATGGAAATATTTAGGGGCCAACCCTCCAAGTCCTTAATGGGGCCGTTTAATAAGAATTGAAAGGGTGCATATTATTTAGAACATTATTCTGACCATCTTTTGTTCAGTATTGCTTATCAAAATATTCTCCCTTTTCGAGATATAAAGCGTCAAAGACTTAGCATTCTGGCCCCTTGTGACCCCTTATTACGTAACATATGATCAGAATCTTATCATATATTGTTGTAAATCGTTAAGATAAGCATCTTTGCTTCAGTAATGTATTACAAATTATTGATCGTTAAAGAGTTATAGATGAAAGACTTTTGGCCCCTCTCAGCCCCTAATTTGAGGGGTCAGCCCCTTTTTCTTGATATCAAATGAAAGGTCGTAACATTCTGCACAACTTTTCTTCTATATGTTTTAACAAATTCTTAACAGGTGTGAAGATATGAAAGAAAAGGTTTGAAATTTTGTGAGATGTTTCTGAGACATTTTTTGAGCCCTACCGAGCTTCGACGCCTTTTGCGCTAGAGAGATTTGGACACCTGCCTGCAAATCTACAAACCTTCCCCTACCTTCACTGAAAATCTTGAATCAATATCTTAAGTCGTTTCGGAGGAGTTTCCAGGACAAGCCGACACTCTAAAAATCAGAATATCCTAAATATCTCGAGATGGAAAGTGACGTCATCAACGAAAAAAATTTCCAATAAGGTTCAGATCAATACCTATCAGATCTGAAAGTTTCATGAAAATCGGCCAAGACATTTTCGAGAACTCGCGTGCACAAAATCGGTAAGAATAATAATAATAATAATAATAATAGGGAAAAAGAAACCGAACGAAAACAATAAGGTCTTCCGTTGGAGACGGAAGACCTTAATAATCTTAACCATCAGAATCAGTAGAAGGTCTTCCGTTGGAACGGAAGACCTTAATTACAATCATTATCACTATATTAATTGATTTTTGTGTATTGTTTAACGTCCCTCTCGAGAATTTTTCACTCATTTGGAGACGCCACCGTTTGCCGGTGGAGAGCTGCAAATTTTGACCTATACTCTGCTCTCAGGGCCATTTAGCAGTGAGGGATCTTCGTGCCAGCACTTACTGCGACACGGGACCTCGGTTTATACGGTCTTATCCGAAGGACCGTCTCGATGTCCCACAGTGGGATTCGAACATGCGACGTAAGGATCAACTCCTTACTCCGCGACTCTAAGGATCAACTCCTTACTCCGCGACTCTAGAGCGAACGCTGTTACCACTGCACCATGCGGGCGACCTATACTAATTCAACGAAAAACCTTAGGGTGGTGTCGAGAATGTTGAGGCTGAGTCCGTCTTTTTTCTGCACTTAAAAAAAAATTCTTCGAAGTTTACTGTTCATAATTTGGTCCTGTTAATCTTTTAAACGTCTGTCCCCAGAAATCATATTATTTTGCTTTAATTTCAAAATTTAGTAAATAAACTGTTAAATCATTAATATTTGAACTTTTTCAAAGTATCTTGCCTAATTCATTCTGATGTATATCTTGTTAATCTAGTGGAGATCCGTTAACACCAGTCAGAGAGTCATCAGCACCGTTTCGGGTACTTCTTCCTACAGTCGTGATCTTCAACATTGTCCTGTAGATCAAAAACAGGGAACAACGAAGAAAATTGTTAATATAAAGGAAGAAGGGATCGGGTCACAGGAGAAAATGGAGTCACTACAGGAAAGGATCGGGATACAGATGGAAGGGATCGGGTCACATCAGGAAAGAATGGAGTCTGTAGAGGAAAAGATCGCGACACAAGAGGAAAGGATCGGGTCACAAAAAAGAGTGGAGTTTCTAGAGGAAAGAATCGGGACACATCAGGAGAGAATGGAGTCAATACAGGATAGGATCGGGACACAGGGGGTAGGGATCGGGTCACAACAAGAAAGAATGGAATCACTACAGGAAAGGATCGGGTCACAACAGGAAAGGATAGGTCCACATCAGGAAGGAATAGGGTCACAACAGGAAATGTTCCGGAAACACCAAGATCCGGAAAGGATCGGGACACAGCAGGAAAGGTTCGTCTCAACACAAGAAAGGCTTAGGTCACAACAGGAAAGGATAAGCACACCACAGGAAAGGATAGGTTCTTATCAGGAAGAAATGGAGTCTCTATAGGAAAGGATCTGGCCATAACAGGAAAGAATCGGGTCACAATACGAAAAGATCTAGTTAGAAGGGTTGTCTACTTCTGATTAAAGGACTCGTCACATGAATTTTTTTGTATTATAAATTGGACAGAGACAACAATTTAAGTTTTAGAAATGTTGCTTTCAAGATTACTTGGTTAGCTTCCAGATAAATTGTCGTAACTTTCTTTAAACTTCCTGTACAATTACAATGGTTCAGGTCTTACTCAAAACTTTACATTATTGAAAGGGAGGAGAGTGTTGGCGATGGTAGAGACACAAGGGCAATTTAATTTTATTCCCCGCTTTATAATCCATTCTTATCGTTAATCAATTGTATTGTCTATTGAACAATTAAGAAGCATTATTTAATTTGTTGTATTGTGGAGAGTTAGGTGTTCTTTTTACCGAGAGGACAGCCTTTGTTTGCTTCTGATTCGCCTTTGGTTTCTTTATAATATTCAAAATAAATCCGATGTCATAAACATTCATGTTCCTTTTGTGTCTTTCAACTTGGAATATTTTGTTCATAACATAACAAACATTATAAATGATAAGAATATGACGTTATAGGCACAAACCGTGTCTCAGTGGGTGCTGGCACGAAAAAGATCCCTCACTGCTCAATGGCCCTAAGTGCCGAGTGTAGGTAAAAAATTGCAGTTCTCCACCGGCAAGTGTTGGCGTCTCCATATGATTGAAAATCTCTCGAGAGGGACGTTAAACAACAAACAAAAAACAAACGCTATTAGTTTGTTCGTTTGAATGTTGTTAAACGTCCCTCTCGAGAATTTTTCACTCATATAGGGACGCCACCACTTGCCGGCGGAGAGCTGCAAAATTTGTCCTATACTCGGCACTTATGGCCAATGAGCAGTGAGGGATCTTTTTCGTGCCAGCACCTACTGCGACACGGGACCTCGGTTTATACGGTCTCATCCGAAGGACCAGTCTCCACGTCCCACAGTGGGATTCGAACCCGCGACGTGAGGATCAACGCCTTACTTCGCGATTCTAGAGCAGACGCTCTAACTACTGCGCCACGAACGCTTTGTGAGCTATTGTCAAAAACAGCGACGTCGGGCGATAATGCGGCCTCACTCAGTACTGTGTGGAGCAGGGTATAGGACTCAGGAAAGAGCTGGGAGCGACACAAATACATGTATGGAACAGTGGTTTTTAAAAAGTAAAAGAGGTTCAAAGATGAATGGACTGGTTATCCCATGGAAGAAGCGTTTGGTACACTAACAAAAATGACGACAAACTGAAAAGTCTAACTGGAGGTCAAGACCGCCTTTAACTATGCGAGCAGTTGTTTTTATGATTAGGGTTGGGAAATTGTCTATTTAAAGAATTAATTCCATGATATATTCTTATTTGTAGAACGTTTGAAATGGATATATCTCGGTAACTCAAAGAAAATCAAAGGCAGTATCGAATTTATGCTTTAAACGAATTTTTAAAGACGCACGATTCCTGAAAAAAAATCACAAACTCCAAGAGCTACGTTTTGAGGTCCCCTGTGTTGCGCTGGCAGCTATTATGAATGGCTAATTGTATTCGGCGCTCCAGCGCGTTCATCTCATCCCAATATCACAAAAGTGTTTTCTCCCTGCATTAAAACACTCAAATGACATCGACTTCCTTTATAATTTAAGCATTATCGCTTATATTCAAGTCGACAGCCCGAGCCCGATTGTAATTTTTTGTTGGGTAGATCCAGAATTTTTTCCCTAGGAGGTGTTGGCTCAAATCGCAAGGGGAAGAGGTCCGAGGCATAGCTTTAGTAATTTTACACTGTCAGTTTAAATAAATTTGATTTTCCAGGGATCCGGATCCCCTTTGATCCATGCATGCCTTACCATAATTTGTGCTAGAGTAATCCGAAATTTACCCCAATCTCCAAAAATTAACTATAGTATTTAAAAATATTTAGTGCTTTGGTTTTTGTAAATTTTCTTTATGTATATAAAAAATTTACCGGTATTACGCAATGACCCTAGACTCTAGAGATTAACCTCCTTTTTAGAGACTTGATTATGATGGCAATAAGCTGCCATACATTGGTATCAGTGTTTGACAAAGATCCCTTGTTACGTATTAAAATAATACTACTACTAAATATTAACTTGTCTTTATTTGAGAAGGGGGGGGGGGAGTAAGTTTAGTTACAGAAATGGCTGGCCTGCAAACCTAAACAGATCATTTGCACTTCAGATCATGTGCCAGTATACATAAAGTTGTGCCTCCCCATATTGTAGTCTTCTCAACCACTTATCTCATTAAAAATCCAATCATATAAAATACATTTACAGTGGTTCCATCAACATGCCTTAAACATTAATTTTTGTGGTCTTGTGTTTTGCAGAGTGAAAATTAAAATAGAATTTGATGGTCATTAAAGTAAGAAACATATCAAAAAGTTTTATGATGACCTGTCTACACGAAATACTGAGTCATTCGCTGATTGCACAAAAATTGATGCCAATAGAAATTGATAAAACCAGTGTATTAATATTAGTGGCCATGAATAAAAGAAACCACAAGCAGTTAAATAATGATGTTGAAGCTTCAAAAACATAATCCCATCTATGAAACTTGCTCTTTTGATTTATGATAAACCAAACATTGTTTTATCACAAAAACAAGCACAAAAATCTTATCAACAAAAAAAAAAAATAATAATAAAGAAAAAAAAACAGGAACAAAAAAACAAAAGAAAAAATACACACACATTATGTTTTGAGCAAGACACATGTTTAAATTATGTTGATTGTCTAGATTCTTAGATCAGGAATTTGCACATGTTGATTACAATTTACAAAATGAGACTGAAGCATTTTCAAGTGGCATGGTTTCAATTTGTTGCTGACTTTTTCGGGATCTTGATTTTGTCAATTGTAAAATGTGGATGTCGCTTCAATATGCATTCTGGTTGGCAGTGGTAGAAAGTAGTTCTCTTTTTTTTGAGCAGTGTAAACCCATTCAGTGTCACCTTCTTTATTCTGGGGATATAGGTATCGCTCTGGATGTTGCATTATAAGATCAAAGGAATATCGAGTGAAATATCGAGCCCGATGCTAACAAAACTGTATAAGCGATAATTTATTTTATAAACAAAATATGTTGCGCGAGCGCGCCGACGCGCCGAATACAATTAGCCTTATGAATGATTCGTTTATCAGAGAGAAAAATGTTAATTAGAGAGATATTGAAATTTCTGTGAATTATGTAAAAAGTGTTGACTATGGTACAGGTTAATTTTTAACTTTATAATGTTAGTGAAACAGAAAACATTGATTGATTGTGTGTTGTATTACGTTCCGTTCGAAAATTTTTCACTCATATAGAGACGTCACCATGCTCCAAATTTAGATTTTTACTCGGCACTCAGGGCCATTGAGCAGTGAAGGTTCTTTATCGTGCCAAAGCCTATCGTGAGACGGGGCTTCGGTTTTTAAGGAGGTCTCGCAACGTTCACTTCAAAGTGCGCTTGGCGAAGGAACAGTTGCTACTTATTTTTATCGACTTAGGTCAGTCGCGGCCGTAATTCGAACACACGACCTTCCGATCACGGAGCGAGCGCTCTACCGACAGATCTACCGTGACGGTTAAAAAAACCCATTGAATATGTTCGCGTTTTTCTGGGACAACCCTTGTAGTAAGCATCGCCTTTCTCTTTATCAGAACAATAACGAAAACATTTTCCTTGACATGAATTACAAAACTGAGAGGGTTGAATCTTGTGCTTGTCATTACAAATGTCAATATGTAATACCTCTTTTATACATTTGAAGAAAGGATGCATGATTTTCAAAGATTTGCATTTCTGAGCTCTCATTCCACACACTCTCCAGAGTTTTTTTTTCCTGATTGTTAACGCTAATCGATTTCCGCCAAACCTCCAATAAGTAGAAATGAGATCCAAGTAAAATACAAAGGGCATAACTATGTTGAAGTGAGAACGTTTCACCTATCTGCATACATCTACGTCAAAATACAATCAACCTTAGTACTCTAAATTGATTCCCATCCAAAAATCTACCCACTCCATTCTGTGTCCTGCTTAATAAGACCATATCCGCTAGACTGGTCATGATATGCATAGCGTAGCATTCCTTTTTCTACTATATATGATAATTAACGGTTAAAACAACAATTAAAATTGTATTGATGTGTTTGAAGTAATTATTGAACTGATTTAACCAAAGAAATAATGTAATAATTACCTACTACAGGTTCAAGGAATCAAACTGAAGGAAAAAGGCTCGTTTAGTTTTCAGAAAAAGAAAGTAATCATGTGATTATTCGAAAATAAATACACTGGATAGAGACTCGGATTTCAGAAGCTAAAATTTTTCATCAGGAATATGAGTTTTAACAGTACAGCTTGCACAACGCTTAACAAAATTAATTTTTTGCAACGAAGAATATTCCCAGGTTTTTGTAAATGTAATACTAATAGGACCACCATTTTCTGAGAGTTGTTTATCCTCGGACTTGACAATACCTATTCCTACAGCACGCCCTATTGCAGTATGAACACAATAAGATTTTTCTGAAGTTTTAATGTAAAATTGTACTTGATGGTCCATTTCATCTCACAACAGAATTTTACAACCTCGATTTTTATCCTGAATTTCTGTAACACGACACTAAATCATCAAAGTCAAGGTTTCCCTTTTTTTTGTTTGTTTGCTTACGCTTGTAGGAATCTCAGACATACCTTGCTGTAGACCCTTTCAATTGATTAAATTCTGTTTGAATTTTCTCATAGCAGCCGCGGGTTCATGTTTGGCAGCGTAGTTCTCAATCCTAGCTCGGTCCCCAGATCACATATGAACCTCGCTTTTTTTGCTGGAAGTTGGAATTGCATGGAGTTCAAAATTTTCTAATATTACGGAAAATTTTGAACTATATTTCTGTATCAATCTTGGTGACACACACACCGATTGATGACATTTGGATTTGGCCATTCCAAGTTTTTTCTCTGTTTAGCGTCCACCCATCTTTCAAAAACCTACCTACCTTTTCGCAAAAAACACACAAACCAAAAAATAAAACACAGACTTTATAGTCACAAAAATGAGGTAACTCAAAGGATTTGATTTCATTAATCTATTCTTCTCTTAGAAAAAAAATTCATCAGCAAAATCAAGGTATTCAATGCTTACTATATTCTAAATTTGATATATTGTAAACAAATATTTTGAGAAATTGACAGAATTCAGTGATTTTGACTAGAATATGCAATTTGAGGACTCTTGATTTTGTTTGTTTTTTGTGATATGGGTTGTTAAAAACCAAGGCGCACGCGGACGCTAAACATAGAAAAACTTGGAATGGCCTTTGGCAGAACATTGCAAGTTTTGCAATTTTAATATCGACATGCTTACTGTGTTCATGCTAAATCAGAACTGAAACTGTAGCTTTACTGCTGTATTGTTTGAAGTGTTTGTGAATTGTTTTTATCTTTTTATTTCATTCCACGGAAGCACAGGATCTTTGTAATTATACAATAGTTATCAAATTCTTATTAATCAGGCGGAACAATATTCCTTTGGAAATGGAATACATGCAAAACGAGAGTTAAATTTTTTTTATTACTGGCCTTAAAGCTTAAATTAATTTCAACGAATTCAAAACCTTTTATCGCCTTTTCATTGGCAATGGGGTATATTCCATATAGGCAAAAAGGCTGCAGCCTACAAACCATTTTCTTGAAAAAGTATATTTATACATGTATTTGTTTGAAAAATGGGGGAAAGTTGATCATAAATCTTATTTATTTACCTGTTTACTAGAATATGTTTTCATCAAATGCAATAAAGGTATTTTTAGCAATCCACACTTTTAATTAATGTCTATCAAACTTTTACGTGGTTCTCCGACCCCCACATTCCATTGAGGATGAGCGACTCCCTCCTTGCCTACCCGCAATTCGCGTTTCCGGTGAAATCTGTGACTTCACATTAGCTTAACATAAGCAGAAAGGAATATACGCCACAGTAATCAAGCTCAAAAGTTCACTGCAACAATACAGATCAGAAGAAGACCAAACGAGGATCTCTAAAAACATCAGAAAAGGAAGATTCAAGCATATGATTTCTCCGTGTATCGTCTGGTCCATGATGAGTCCTCCGTGGCTTCAATTACCCTTTATGTTCTCTAGACATTGAAGGATTTCTTTTCTGTCGCATGCATTTATTATGAGTCCCCTTACTAGCAAGATGTGTGAGATAACTCGAAAACATGGATATGCACATAAGCTGAAACCTGATTGGCTACTACTCTTAGGACTATACCGGCATTGTTTTCGATGGTTTTTTAATTTTAAAGAACGGTGTTGCCATTTATTTGAAATTTATTTGAAAGTGTTTCAAATTTTAGTTTCGACTTTGCTACGTTTTTTAATTCTATCAGAGTATCTATATGTATTGTAGTTTCAATCTTAACGCTTCTTTTCACTTTGTTATAAGTACAAAACATATATAACCTTGTCAGAGACTTTCTGGTCATATTGTGGTCATGAGGTAGACTGTCGTGATAAATGATGTCAATGGTTCTTGATTTTCCTAACCTTCAGCCTATTCATCAAAGTAATAAGCTTCCTGTGCTTCTTTATCGAAATAATTTGTAGTAAGTTTGAGATTAAAAGGTCGATATGAATTGTCGGGGTTTTTCTGATCGGTCATAAGGTTTGAAGGATTTGGATGGAACACCGAGATTATATTCCATATTAGTAATGCCAGACTTCTATTTCTAAAATCTTCTTTTATGTTCCTGGGTAATGAGAAAAAATAAGTACATGGTTATGATGAGCAAAGGTGCCTTTGCCTTTATTGTAAAATTCATGAACCATAGTTAGAGGTTAGGGGCAGGATCTATACAAACAGTGAACAATGCATATGTTCTCTGCAAATTTTCTTCTCTCTCCCTGTATTATTAGCAAGCAAACTACATGAATGGTTATGATGATTAGGAATGCCTTTACTTAAATTGTAAAATTCAGGTGTTAGGACAGGACTCTATTGATTATAAAGTGAAAAATGCATTAATACTTTGAAAATCTTCTCCTCTGCTCCTGGGCATCTAGCAAACAACCCAAATAAATAGTTGTAATTAGCAAGGGTGTTCTTATCAGATTTTCAGAAATTCATTACCTCTGGGAAGGGGGTTCTGATGCTAGGACAGCTCTATTGATTGATTGATGTTTTACGTTCCCTGTCGAGAATTTTTCACTCGATCATATAGAGAAGTCACCATACACCGGTGAAGGGCCTTTACTCGGCACTCAGGGCCAATGAGCAGTGAAAAATCTTTATCGTGCCAACGCCTGCTGTGGCACCGGACTTCGGTTTTTAAGGTCTCATCCGAAGGACCCGCAACTTTCACTTCAAAGTGCCGAGCGCTTGGCAAAGGAACAGTTGCTTCCTATTTTATATCGACTTAGGTCAGTCGCGGTCGGGGTTCGAACCTACGATCTTCCGATCACCAGCTCTATTGATAATGTAGCGAAATTTCTATTCCACCTTGAGAGGTTATTCACCTTTGATTATTCCACTGTGATAAGCAAGCATTATAAATTATGTAATTCATAGACATATAAATAATAGATTTATACAAGTTTTTAAATAGCACTCGGATATGCAGACAACTTTCAAACTATCAAGAGAAAGTATTTTGCTGGTTGCTGATTGTCCTATAATATCTTCCTCTTTCAATTTACTTGGTTTATTATGTAAATATCAAATTTCCATCCTACGCATTGATCCTTGTCAGGGTTGTATTATACTCAGGTAATCGTTAAGGCCCTTGGGCCTGTTGTCTCTTTACCAGTGTACTAAGTGAATTAAGGAACCTCTACAGTTTCCACACTGAATGATTCTAATTCCGTTTCTTTATATACCATTAGAGTGAAGCCCTTTCATTAATTAAGTAAATTAATATTTTCAGTATTTACTCTATTTGTATTAAATTTTAGACTTTTCAACATCTTCCCCCTTTAAAACTAAGCCACAGTGATTGTTGTTCATTGTGACCAGATTGTGTTTGAAAATCTCTGGTAAATGGGGATAAATGGTTGGTACCCTACCTTGAAAATGAAATTGATAATTTGTACACCTTAATACGAAATGGTCTTCTCAATGTTCTTTAGCAACAACTGACCTAAACATAGTTAAACATTATAGTATTTAAAAATCCAAGTTAAAAGCTAGTTCTACATAGATATATTGAAAAAAAAACTTTTTTTAAATATTGTATTTCAATGCGAAATATCTATTATTTGAAACAATATACGGAAAAAAAATGAGTAAGAGAGCACACTGTTTCAATTTCGTGTAAGACATTGAAAAATTTGGCGGCAATCATAACTTCTTGAATTTTTTACAGACTTCATAAAGAATTTCAGTGTCTGAAAACAAAATTTGAGCTTTAATTAAACTTTTCTTCATATGTTTCTAGAAAACTATCGTAATCACAAAAACAAGGGGATAAGTGGTAAAAATATGCGCTTATTTTAATGACAAAAAAACGACAGGTATGAAAAAAACCGACACCACAGGCCAATCAAATAAAGTCTTAACAAACACAAGGAAATATACTGTTCTAAAATTTTACTTTTATTTTACTACTAATACAGACGCGTCAACGACAAGTTATATAGATGTTACCAAGAATAAAACAAAATGTCAAGAAGATTCATACATGTTGTACACATTACTAGAAAACCAACACAGTAAGTGATGTTTCTTTCAAGGCATTAGAATAGATTGAATTTAAAAGCGGGGTAAAACTGCGTGTTCAAAGTTCCTCCACCAGTATCCCTTCTCTTGCTAAATGCTAAATTTAATATGCAAAGTTCACAGCTACAGGTAATGTGACAAATTTCGAAAATTATATTCCTAAAGTTAACACAAAGGGTACGCCTATATTTACATAATAAACGCAGATGACACTATTAAGAGATTTGATATGGTGGGCCCTTTAATGGAGACAGCTTTACTTTTGTTTGCGGCTGATTCCCTGTGGTGATCGGAACCTTTCCTATGGTGACCGTAACCTTTTCTCTGGTGATCGGACCCTTTTCTGTAGTGACCGGATCCTTTTCTGTGGTGGCTATATCCTTTCCTGTTTTGACTCGATTTTCTTGTGACTCGATCCTTTTTTGTTGCGACTCGATCGTTTCCTGTTCTTTCGTGATTTTTTCCTTCTGTGATTCGATCCTTTGATCTGAAGGACGGTTTTGAAGATCACTGCTATCGGAATAAGACCCTGACACGGTACTAATGGTTCTTTGACTGGTGCTTTCAGATCTCAACTACAAAAAAGGTATAAGACATTGATAAATAATTCTAGGGTTCGCAGAAGATTTTGTTTTTTAATCTCTGAGAGTAAATCATCAGACCGAACGATCTTAAATATACATACAAAATATGGATCTTGTGAGGAAAAAAACCCCGTCAACAATCGACCTAATAATTCTGGTAGCGAAGATGAAATGAGCATTTCAAATATTCTAAATAAAGCAGGCTATTTTCCATTTTATTAACATTTCAGTTATTTGCAGTCTCCTTAATGTTTCATTTACACTAAAAATGACGATGAATGATAAACAATTCAAAGCTTGATGCGAATCACACTCAAAATTAAGTAAAATATCTTAATCTGGAAAGTTCTAAATCATTGAAAATTCTAAGCAAATATAGATAAGTTGTTAACATAAATCCCCCCGGTCGTGATCAAATTGTTGTGTGAACAATAGTTCCTGAACAAGACACAATTGATTTAGTTTATTTCGGGGAGTATTCGAAATTCCGAATGAACTTTGGTAGTAATGTAGATTGTTTATATCTTTTGAAGAACATTAATAATAGTAGGACTTACTACCGACTACGGTTCAAAAGTTAATTGCATATGCGTCGGAACCGGGGGGGGGGACTTTTTTTGCAAAGATAGACACAATATAGGTATTGAAAATTGTAATTACCTTGGCTGAATCTTGTATATTTTTCATCTGTGGAATGTTTTCTCCGTCTTTTCCTTTCTAAATTTTGAAGATTTTGTATTAATATTCAGACTTGGTTATGCTTGGAAGTAAACGTTCGTCTCCAAGGAGACTTAAGCTCTACTAGTTTGATCTTGCAATAGTGGTGACTTACACAAAGTTTTGTTACATTGAGTTTGTAGCTAGATTATGGATGCAATTTATAGTAATATTCAACCACCAAGACACATTAAAGTTCAGGAAAGCAATTTTAACGTCAATCAATTTTTTTAAGAATAAAATCAGGAAAAAGTCGTAGTGATGCCGTCTCTCACATCAAATATTATGTATCTCAACGTACTTATCATGTTTACTTACTTTTATAGAAATTCAAAAAATTTAAAGAATAATTTCTAACATAGAGAGACGTTAAGCTATTGCACAAAATCTTCTAGTATAACTTCCAAACCAAATAAACTACATAATCTGACCTTGTTTTTGATGAATGTAGTCAACAAATACAATATGGGGTTAATGGCGGAGTTAATCGGCAGAACGACAACTATCATCCAGGCATAAACGTCAGGCTGTACCTCAATCCCCAAAAACGTCAGCATTCCTGTTTAACAAAAAGATAATTACCTTAATCCCCACCCAAAAAAAAACAAAACAAAAACGTCAGCATTCCTGTGTTAAAAGAAAGATAATTAATTCAATGCCTCTAAAAATAGTCAGCATTCCTGTGTAACAGAAAGATAATTATCTCAACTAAAAACAAGAGGCCCATGGGCCACATCGCTCACCTGAGTAACTTTGGCCATGCTGTTCATTACCAGACTCCCCCCCTTGTAATACCTATTGTTGCCCCGCCCTACCCCCGGGGGCCATGAATTGAACAATTTAGAATCTACACTACCCCAGGATGCTTCCACATAAGTTTCAGTTTTTCTGGTCCAGTGGTTCTTGAGAAGATTTTTAAAGATTTTTCCTATATATTTCAATGTTTCCCTATTGTGGCCCCGCCCTACCCCTGGGGTCATGATTTGAACAATATAGAATCTACACTACCCCAGGATGCTTCCACATAAGTTTCAGCTTTTCTGGCTCAGTGGTTCTTGAGAAGAAGATTTTTAAAGATTCTTCCTATATATTTCAATGTAAGACTTGTATTCCCTATTGTGGCCCCGCCCTACCCCCGGGGGTCATGATTTGAACAATATAGAATCTACACTACCCTAGGATGCTTCCACATAAGTTTCAGCTTTTCTGGCTCAGTGGTTCCTTGAGAAGAAGATTTTTAATGATTCTTCCTATATATTTCAATGTAAGACTTGTATTCCCTATTGTGGCCCTGCCCTACCCCCGGGGGTCATGATTTGAACAATTTAGATTCTACACTACCCCAGGATTCTTCCACATTAGTTTCAGCTTTTCTGGCTCAGTGGTTCTTGAGAAGAAGATTTTTAAAGATTTTTCCTATATACTTCAATGTAAAACTTGGATTCCCTATTGTGGCCCCGCCCTACCCCTGGGGGTCATGATTTGAACAATTTAGAATCTACACTACCCCAGGATGCTTCCACATAAGTTTCAGCTTTTCTGGCTCAGTGGTTCTTGAGAAGAAGATTTTTAAAGATTTTTCCTATATACTTCAATGTAAAACTTGGATTCCCTATTGTGGCCCCGCCCTACCCCCGGGGGTCATGATTTGAACAATTTAGAATCTACACTATCCCAGGATGCTTCCACATAAGTTTCAGCTTTTCTGGCTCAGTGGTTCTTGAGAAGAAGATTTTTAAAGATTTTTCCTATATATTTCAATGTAAAACTTGGATTCCCTATTGTGGCCCCGCCCTACCCCCGGGGGTCATGATTTGAACAATTTAGAATCTACACTATCCCAGGATGCTTCCACATAAGTTTCAGCTTTTCTGGCTCAGTGGTTCTTGAGAAGAAGATTTTTTAAAGACCCCACCCTATTTTTGTCTTTTCTTGATTATCTCCCCTTGTAAGGGGACTTGGCCCTTTATTTTAACAATTTAAACTCCCCTTTACCCAATGGTAGTTTGTACCAAGTTTGGTTAAAATTGGCCCAGTGGTTCTTGAGAAGAAGTTGAAAATGTGAAAAGTTTACAGACGGACGGACAGACAGACGGACGGACGACGGACAACGGGTGATCAGAAAAGCTCACTTGAGCTTTCAGCTCAGGTGAGCTAAAAAGTCACAATTACTGTGTAACAGAAAGATGATTATCTAAATCCTAAAATACGTCAACATTCCTGTATAACTGAAAATTTATTATCTCAATCCCAAAAAATGTATATTCCTATGAATTAACAGAATTTAAGTGATTAACAAAAAATTAATTATACCCATTAGGCTGAACCTCTATATACCAAAAAGATGTCAGGATTCCTGTGTAATAAAAATTGATCTGTAGCAATTTAAGACTTTAGAGAATCTATTTTTCAAACGCAAAATTTAATACCTATAAACGTACATAATGAATTTGGATGTACCTAAACCCCCCTAAATGTCTGCATTACCGTATGACAGAAATGTTATCTGATCATGATTAACAGATAAGAAAGTTCAAATTTCAATTAGGTCTTTCCAACTTCCTGTGAAAAAACCTATTAAGGTCGTTCTGTAATTGTATGTCACTCCTGAATTATTTTATATCAAGGATTTCAAAATTGGAAAGAAAATTGGAAGACAGTATGCATCTGATTGAGCAGCGGTACAATGAACTTAATTGAGCAACGGTTCAATGAAGTTTTTACATTTCAACTGTAAAACTTAAGTAAATATTTTACCAGATGTTATCAAGGCAATAAATAAACCTTATTTAATGTAGAATAGTTTGAATCTTCAAGATTCGTGGCCCGATGTCAGGGGTTCTGGCGTAAGGGCTGGGCTTTTATGATAATATAGAGAAAATGCTTCACTTCTTTAAAAATCTTTTCTCCCCCCGTGTATATTTAGCAGATCAACTAGGTGCATGCTTATTCTGGAGTTAGGGCGGGTCTCTAATGATCATTTAGTGAAAATGATAATTTTACAAGCGTCTTCTCTCTCCCTGTTTATTGAGAAGATGAACTGATTATGATAAAAAAGGGTGTCTTTTCCAAATTTGTGCCCCGCTCCCACCCCAGGATCAGGGGATCTGACGTTAGAGTGGTGCTCTAATGATCATATAGTAAAACTATAAATTCTTTGAAAATCTTCTTCCTGTTCTTGGATATAACTAATTGCATAGGTATGATAACCAAATGTGCCTCTTCTAAAATTGAGAGAACAAAAGAAATCAATGTGGAAGTGAATGCAATTAGCGTTCTAATAGTGCAGTTTTGTTTAGTCAGAATAGTGATAGTGACAAATGAAGGCAGGTACAGACAAGAAAATAGATCCGCTTTAACAATAGACTAATTATATTGTTGATTCCTGATCATCTAATTTCTCTTGCTTTTAAAGTCAACAAAGCTTCGATCATCTATCGCCTATCGGTTTATTTTTGTTTTATTTTATACTTCTGTGGATCCTTTATTACGTTGTATTATACTCAGGTGACTGTTAAGGCCCTTGGGCTTCTTGTCTTAAAAGGTGACGAGTGGCATACCTTAATTATAACTTTTCTTCCACTGATTTTTTTTTCAAGACTTATCAAACAAATATATCTATAGTGTTAATCGACTACTCGAATGACTTTCAGATCTGACCCAGCAACTTCGGACGATGAATCCCGCATCTTCTATGATTTCCAATTCTGACCCCTTTTGGGGTTATTGTCCCTTACATGAAGACCTTTAATCACTGCTCCTTTGTAACCTTTAATTGTAAACTATCAAACATTTACTCAGTCTTCGACTACTTTAGTTTTCGCTGTTTACAAAAAAATTTAATTTTTTAAAACGATCAGTCATAAAAACATGAGATCAACTGCAACAAAATGTCCCGCTTTAGAACTTGAAATTATCAATGGCAAAGGTCAAGGCCATTCAATTTGAGAAAAATTTGCTCTTTTATTTCTCATTTCCATGACTTTTGATCCTGACCCCTTTTGGAGTTATTGCCCATTACACGATAATTTTTCTTCTCAGTGCTCCTTCAAAACCGTTAACTGTAGAGCTACCAATCTTCACAGATGTCAACTTATTGAAAAGATTCTTTAATCTATTTAGTGTGAAATGATCTGATTACCCCTTCCGTCAGTTGTTGCCCATAGAACGTTCTCACCGGAGACTTTTAAACGGTTAGTCGTAAAAGCATTGGACCAACTAATTTGAAGTTTGCTCGAGGTCACTTTATTTTCTTTAAAGTTCTCATTCTTTTACTCTTGAATTTTTCTCATAAAAATTATCTTTTGAGTGATAAAATATATCAAAAAATGTTTTAAATTTATTGAAAGCTGGAAGACTTTTAACTGTTCTAGGTCATTTAGACAACCAGTTTCAATTGGTTCTAGAAAATTAGCTAGCAAGAGAAACAACTAAATGAAATATTTCCATGTGGTCCATTTTTCGTGGTTTGAGATAGATTGTGTTCTAGGGATTTGAATTCATGGTTGAAAAATTGTTGGTCTTCTTCCGTATTGGATTTTTTGTTTTAGATTTCATTGATTCGTGACCCAGTTCACGAAAACAACGAAAAATGAACCTTAGGAAATTAATGATAAGTAAATATCGTATTTTTTTTATTCATGTGTAAAGGTGACCTACGGGTTATATATATGAAACTTACCTATCGTCCCTATTAATATCCAACAGCTGACATCAGTCAGGACGATCGCAAACAGTGTCTGAGCCGAGGATACTTCCCTCAGAATTGTATTTGTTGACTGCACACTCCTCCCAACATTAAACACTTCAACGAATATTGAAATCTGTCCAACAACAATTCCAAGGAAAAGAAAGAAGTTGATACCTACATACACAATCATGGAGAACTGCCATCCAGACTTTCTAGTAATGGACAAAGGAAGAGAAACACAGATACCAGACTGTGCGTAGAAGTTTTCAAGACTAGGATCTGGTATTAAAGGGATCAAAGCAAGGAAAAGAGACACAGACCAAGCAATAATCAAGAGCACAGAGGCTCCTCTTCTAGTAAGTTTTAAGTCTGAAAATGGATACTTGACTGCGATAAATCTGTCCATAGTGATCAACAAAACAATAAAGGCAGATGCCTCGCTCGAAAGACTAGCAATAATTCCAGAAAGCGTACAAAGAGTGCTATGCCTCCAAACATTATCATTCAAACCGTACTCCCCTGTGTAATGTAGATTAATGATAGCAATTATATACAGGTAGACACCCATCAAAAAATCGGCACAACTCAGATTCAACATGAGAAAATGGTACGCCCCCGCATCGTCGCTTCTGACATAATTTACATTATACAAAAATGCAATTATGTTTCCAAAACCTGCCATTAATGCTAGGTACCATATAGCAACATTCAGAACCGGTTCATCAATCAAATTTTCACAAGACGAAATTTCAGTCGCAGGAGCAATGCATTTAACATTAAACTTACTGTTGGACTGAGCACAACATACTGTATAAAAGCTTACTCCCATTATTCTTAAACTGTAGAGACCTTTAAACATGTCAACAGCGACTAGGAAGGGATTTCCTTGTAGGTAGAGTTCTTCCAAGTATCTGAGTGGCGAAAAAGACCCAGGAAAGATTTGTGAGATGTTGTTATAGGACAAATCAAGGATGACAAGGAGGGTGGTCTTAAGAAATGCCCCAGTGTGTATAGTTTTGATTTGGTTTCTGGAGAGATTAAGATATACCAGTTTAACCGCAACAAGGTCCCCAGTATCGATGGAAGCTATTTTATTGTATGAAAAATCAAGTATTTTAAGGCTGTCACCTGCTCGCTCTTCGATATGAAATGTGTTTCGTGTCGATTGCAGTTGGTTGTTATTAAGATAAAGTGAATTTAAAATTTTAAAAGAGCGTCTGTAATGGGTGAGCTTGTTATGGCTTAAATCTAGTATCCGGGTACTTGTATCAATCATGTCTGTTAACGCGTTATGACTTGCATTCACTAAGTCTCTGCAATGTAGACGTGATACCAAGAAATGTTTGAGTCCATTCCCTGAGATATCACAGATTTCAGGCTTGAAAGTGAAAGTTGCTTGGAAAATGTGATGTGATGAACTGGCCGCTAGACGCAGATGTATCATCAAATGTGATAAGTAAGATTGCATGTCGTACTCAAGGTCTGTGACTGATGTGTTGTACAATTTTAAAGACTGCATTGTTTTATGAAATGAGGGAAGAAAGTAAGGATGTACCTTTATCTTTATAAAGGTACTGTGCATAATTATGATTCTATGCAGAGAGAGGCTTTCATAACTCAATATTATTAGATTTGTGATAACTGCATTACGAATCTCAAGTTTAAATATATGTTTGCTTTTGACAAAATATTGCATTTCTCTGTCATCGAAATTGAGACTGCTGCATTCAATGTTATTTAGGACGATTCTCTCTGTAAAAGCTGGACATTGGACTCTGACACAGATAAAGCTATTTCCGGTACAGTTGCACCCAGGTGGACAAAAAGGATGACAAGTGACTGAACTTCCGGTGACACGCCGACTACAGTCTACTGAAACATTGGTGTCTAGACAACCTGAGCATACATTCTCTACGGACGAAGATATGTTGCCATCTTTATTACAGTCTGCCAAAAATTCTTGGTTCCAGTCATTTTGCCCTGTCGAACCACTGGACGTGTTCTTCGAAAATGACACGCTGCTACAATTTATTGCAGGATGTGAATCTGAAACAATGAAAAAGGTGTTGGTAAAACGCGGAAAAGAAGATGGAATGGAAAGGAATAGAAAAATCGTTATCAGGTTCATCTTGGCATAGATGTAACTCGGAAAGGAACCATTTTTCTATATAATAGTTCTTAATTAATTAAACTTATCATTACATTTGGATATATATTCAATGATTTGTTTCGTCTCCGAACTATTTTTTTTATCAAGAAAGGTAGGCTAATATCATCAACTTGAATCGATATTCCAACGTTACGTTTTTTATCATTTAAAAATTATCGAAATTGGCTCAACTTACATATACTAATCAGCGATACAAGAATATTTACCTTCCGAAACAAAGCAACTAGCATTATGAACAGGATATTGTTTGAGCAAGTTAAAAATTGTACATGTACTTCTTGAGTAGCGAGATTGCTCATTAGTCATAGCGCACAATAAATTGTAGCTGTATTTAATCAAACTAACAGCGCAAGGATCTAAACTAAAGCCCCATAAAACGTGTACAAATCTGATTTTGAAAAAAAAGAATACTTTATCCATCAAATACACAACTCTCATTATGGATCATTACATGAATCGAAACAGGCGTACACAAATTATGTTAGAGACAACTATCACCCGTATTATTAATGAGGAAAGAATAGACACATTTATAACAATTGCAGGATTATTGCACGGATCCTTTAAATACATTGATACATAAGTTGTGCATGAGGAAAGCCAAAAATGATGTGTTTTGAAATAGCTACTGTAGCAAGATCCTAAAAATACAGTGTCGGTTGGTTTGTCTCCAATTACTTATTCTTTTGTTGTCTAAATTATATGTCTGTTTAAGATAATCGAAAATTATGTTGTGTCCGTCCGCTCATACTATGAATTTATATAAATATCGAATTCTAGCTTTTTACAATTATCAGAGTGGTTCTTCAATGAAGTTATTCCACTTAAAGATATCTTACCTTAACGACCTTTATACATTTTCTTCACAAGAGAATAAAACTGACTAAATCAACAAACCCTTGATTAGACGTGAACAAATTATGTAAAAAATATAGTTCCTGATATGATTTATATATTTGTCAATTGACTAAACATTGTATCTTATTTTCCGTATTCCGTTGCGCGTTTTTGAAACACCCAATGAAAAAACACGAATAAACCTTGTGTCTGTGCTCAGTGGGAATGATTTGTACAAGTTTCTTAAATTTGTTAATCCTTCCTTGAAGTACAGTTGAACTTAGATATCTCGAACACTGATATCTTTAATACTATGGATATGTCAAATTAATTTGGAAGTCGCAACCCTTTATTCTTTATGTATTTTATCCTCGGATATTTTTTTTCTCGATCCCATTGAGTTCGAGATAACGAGATTTGACTGTATTATATTTCTTTTTAGGAAAAAAAATAGTGCTATATAATACTTACTACAGAATCTTTCGTCTGTACCATCGGAACAATCAATTTGTTCATCACACATCTGGTTTGTCCTTATGCACTCGGAGCTACTACACTGGAAAGAATTCTCAGGACAGGCATCTGTGAAAATAGTTTTTAATGATCTGACTGGTTGTTTATGATCTGACTAGCTGTGATTTAGTAAGTTATATTTACTTCTTAGTACTTAAAAAATATTAAATCAAAATTTTTGAAAATATTTTCAGGAGCATGCTTTAGTTATATACATTAAATGACTGGGTTCGAGGGCAACGTGCGTTTTGTCGAACCCATGAACAAAACTGTTTGCCTTCGGCCTAATGGCTTCATGGACACATTTTGGTTCAGTAAATAAATGTATATTATGCAGTCTTACTAAGGTCTCAGGACACAATTACCATATCACCACAAAGGAACGCGCTAATACTAGTAATACGCTTTCTACTAAAGAAAAATGCATTTCAAACATACAAACAAGGTTTCAAGGTGTTATCCAAACCCTATGACCAGGTGCTAGGGAGAATCCAAACGCCTGCATGACTACAGAATGATACGATTCATGATAAAAACACGATTATAAAGACCAACTTTGATGTCAATTGATGTCACTTTTAATTTGCGCACTGATCCTTTTTATATCCCCAGTGACTAAATATTGTATCCTTTTTTATTTTATCCTAGAGTGTGTCTGTCTGTGTAGCTGTCCTTACATTTTTGTCGGAGTTTTCGCAGCAACTACTCATTGCAGATGCTTTAAATTTTACCACACTCTTTGTCTAGGCATGTCATATGGGGCGATTCATTTTTGTAAAAATCTGATGTTAACATCGTGTTTTTCCCTGCGTGTGTCCGTACCAAATCCCCTGCGTGTGTCCGGGGCGGTTTTCTTAGCTGCAATAATGTAGCCCTCTGATATATTTATTATCTGAGATTTTCAGGCGAGGGCTACAATTCCACAGGATCTCCGTAATGGTTCAAATACATTTTGTATATATATATATATATATATATATATATATATATATATATATATATATATATATATATATATTAGGGATGGCAACGAATATTCGAACATTCGAATATTCATTCGATGAGTTGATATTCGAATATTAATTTAAGATTCGAATATTCGGTGTTTTTCACATTTTTTTTTATCCTGATTGACAGCTCTATTACGTAATAGCGAATGCCGGGTTCGTTTTCCGGGTGCGCTACTGATAACAAAAATGAAAATATGCTGAAATCAGGGTTTGATTTTGGCGTTCGCTCTGGGTCCGCCCGGGGTGCGCTCCAGATCTGGGTCTGCTCTAGTGGACCCTGAGTGAGCCCGTGGTTGTATCTGGTCGGTATTGTATAATTATTCTTTTAAAAGACAATTTGAGGATAAACAAACTAGACATGTCGTTATATCCAGGAATGCCCCCGCAAGCAGTCAAAATTTCAAATGCAATATTTAGTTTTAAATTTATAGTTAAACTTGACCCATATTTTCTGATAAAATACCTGCATATGCAACTTCAACCTTTTTACATACATCCCTACAAAGGTTAAGGAGCAGAAACTGAAAATTTCTTATTTTTTCTAAGTTCAGGAGTTCTCCAAAATCATTTGACCACGACGAAATTTAAATTTGAAAATCTATTTTCTGGTAAAATACCTCGTAAATTTACCTTCCCTGTCATTGGACATTTGCAAAATTACTTTGTTAAAAACAATCTGATTGCACACACAAGTGCTCTGAAGTTGACATTAAAAAGATGCTCGAGTTTCTGATTGACAATATCACCGTTCACGGTAGCTCAGTCGGTAGAGTGCTCGCTCCGTGATCGGGAGGTCGTGAGTTCGAATCTCTGCCGCGACTGACCTAAGTCGAAAAAATATGGGTAGCAACTGTTCCTTCGCCATGCACTCGGCACTTTGAAGTGAAAGTTGCGGGTCCTTCGGATGAGACCCTAAGAACCGAGGTCCCGTGTCACGGCAGACGTTGGCACTGCTCCATGGCCCTGTGTGCCGAGTAAAAGGTCAAAATTTAAAGCCCTTCACCGGTATATGGTGACGTCTCTATATCAGTGAAAAATTTTCGAATGGGAAGTAAAACAACATACAATCAATCAATTTGATTGACAATATCTTTGTGGTTTTTGAAGACCAAGTTTTTCAAAAATCTGTTGGAATTCCCATGGGTACCAATTGCGCCCCGTTATTAGACCTATTTTTGTATTCATATGAAGCAGAATTTGTTCAAAATCTTTTACGAGAAAAGAAGAAAACACTTGCTGTGGCCTTCAACCCGACACCATTCTTATGTCGACACGATATATTCCGATGAGCTTGAGATAAAAGATACCACCTTACCTTACCCATGTAGTATACCCTTATCACCTGCATACGGGGTTTATATCTCTCAGTTGATTCGATACGCCAGAGCATGCTCTACGTATGAACAATTTCTAAAACGAGGTACACTGTTGATGAAACAAGAATATCAGCATTCTCGTTTAAAGTCATCAGTTCGTAAGTTCTACGGTCGATATAATGACCTTGTCAGCAAATACAATCTATCATTAAGTCAAATGCTGACTGACATTTTTCATACTTACAGTTAGGTCATTATTTACACACTGAATTGTTGACGGATTTTCCCGTTATTTCCCGATCATGACAAGAAGCACACGGCGGGTGTGACCGGTCGGCAAGGGATGCCCAATCCTCCATGGCACCTGATCCCACCTCTAGATTGTGAGGTTCGTGTTTGCTCTGCTCCATATTTGTATCGTTTCATTGGACTGTTCGTTATCTTCATATTTCACTGCAAATGCGATTTCAACCTTATACATACATCCCTACAAAAGTTAGAGATCGGAAACTGAAAATTTCTTATTTTTTCAATGTTCAAGAGTAATAACTCTGTCAAAAATCATCGCACCATAACCAAATTCGAAATTGATCTGTATTTTCTGGTAAAATTCCTGCATATGCAATTTCAACCTTATACATACATCTCTACAAAATTTAGAGAGGGGAAATTGAAAATTTCTTATTTTTTATAAGTTCAAGAGAGATGACTCTGTCAAAAATCATCGGACTGTGACAAAATTCGAACTTGACCTGCGTATTCCTATGACGTATCCATATGAAAGTGTGCAACTGTTGCAGAGACAGGTAGAGCTTTTTCCAAAAAGCTTCCCGTCTTTTGCAACAACCTTAAACAATAAACTGACCGAAACTTATCAGGTCATATAATTCTTGAAATTGTCTTGGCTTTGTATGTTTTCATTAGTTATTTTTACTGACATAAGCCGGTTAACAGATGCTCGGCTGTCTCCGTTAACTTCACTCTGCTGCCGAATGATTTCGGTTTCCTTTGTGATATGTAGATGAGGTGCGAATCGGCAGAGGTGTGCCGAGTGCTGCCGAGATAAGAAAGGCAGTGCAAATCAAAGAGAAAAAGAATACATACAAGCTGTAAAGCTTGCATGTAATAAGCTTGCATGTAATAAAGATCAATTCTTTTAACAATGAAAATATAGATACATGAAGGTTTTTTGGTAATTGCTATAAAAAACTAGCATGTTATTTCGAATTAATTACTGCCAATTTCCACTGTTCGTTTTGTCATATTTTTTTACGATTGAAAATCTTGAAAAAATGGTTAAGTCGTACGAAATTAGATCATCAGAAAATTATCTCCCTTGCCTTGAACAGCTTTCAAACAATGAAATAATTTTAAAAAAATCTCATCATGCAATTTCTACCAATCACAAAAGAGAGGAAGTGCATAGTCCGAAGACTGTAAAATACTTCAACTCTGTATACCGTCTTCAAAGAAAGACGTTAATAATGAAAGGAAATTGAATGATGACGGAATGACAAAATGACGGAATAGGGTAACACTATATGCCCCGACCATTTCATGGCGGGGGCATAAAAAGACAAGAGGACCATGAGCCACATCGCTCACCTGAGCACAATGGCTAGGCAAAAGCTGAAATCAGTTCAGTATTGAAAAGATTACGGGGGGGGGGGGCGGGGGGGGTGAATTTTAAACTACCTGAAACTACTATCAATTTAACAAATGGCTTTGTTCTACTTGAGAAGTTTTTTTTTTTTTTTTTTTTTTTTTTTTTTTTTAATTTCCTATATATTCCCTTGTAAAAATTTGATCCCCCATTGTGGCTCCTCCCTATCCCACGGGTCATTATTTGAACAAACTTGAATCTACACTACCTGAGGATGCTTCCATATCAATATGACTCAACATAGCTTTCCTGATCTTGAGAAGAATTTTTTTTTTCAATATGTTCTTAAGATTACGGGGGGGGGGGGGTTGAATTTTAAACTACCTGAAACTACTATCAATTTAACAAATGGCTTTGTTCTACTTGAGAAGTTTTTTTTTTTTTTTAAATTTCCTATATATTCCCTTGTAAAAATTTGATCCCCCATTGTGGCTCCTCCCTATCCCACGGGTCATTATTTGAACAAACTTGAATCTACACTACCTGAGGATGCTTCCATATCAATATGACTCAACATAGCTTTCCTGATCTTGAGAAGAATTTTTTTTCAATATGTTCTTATGTAAAACTGTCAATCCCCAGTTGTTGCCCCACCCTACCCCTGGGGGTGTTCATTTGAACAAAATTGAATCTACACTACCTGAGGATGCTTCCATATCAAAATGCTAAACATGATTTTCTGTCCTTGAGAAAAAGATATTTTTCTATATGTTCCTATGTAAAATTTTCGATCCCCCCATTGTTATCCGACCCTATCCCCGGAGGTAATCATTTTAACAAACCTGAGGATGCTTCCATATCAAAATGACTAATCATGGCTTGGCAGTTCTTTGGAGGAAGATATTTTCCTATATATTTTTACATAGGACTTTGATCCTCCATTGTGGCCCCACCCTACCCCCGAGGGTCATCATTGAACAAAACCCTAAGGATACTTCCACATAAATATGACCAATCAGGGCTTTGCTGTTCCTGAGAAGAAGATTTTTAAAATTTTTCTATGTAAAACTTTGATCCTCCATTGTGGCCCCACCCTACCCCAGGGGGTCATCATTTGAATAAACTTGAAACTATACTACTTGAGGATGCTTCCATGTCAATATGACCAATCAGGGCTTTGGTGTTCCTTGGAAGAAGATTTTTAAAAATTTTCTTATATATTTCTATGTAAAACTTTGATCCTCCATTGTGGCCCCACCCTGCCCCCGGAAGTCATGATTTGAACAAATTTGAATCTATACACTACCTGAGGATGCTTCCATATATGAATATGACTCAACTCATCATGGCTTTGCTGTTCTTGAGAAGAAGATTTTTAAAGATTGTTCCTATATATTTCTATGTAAAACTTTGATCCTCTATTGTGGCCCCACCCTACCCCTAGGGGTCAATTTGAACAAACTTGAATCTACACAACCTGAGGATGCTTCCATATAAATATGACCCATCATGTCTTTGCTGTTCTTGAAAGGAAGGTTTTTTTTAAAGATTTTTCCTATATATTTCTATGTGAAACATTAATCCTCCATTGTGGCCCAATCTCAACCCCAGGGGTCATGATGTGAACAAACTTAAATCTTCACTGCCTAAGGATGCTTCCATATAAATATGACCAATCAGGGCTTTGATGTTCTTGAGAAGGAGATTTTTAAAGATTTTTCCTATATATTTCTATGTAAAACATTAATCCTCCATTGTGGCCCCATCCCAACCCCAGGGGTCATGATGTGAACAAACTTGAATCTTCACTGCCTAAGGATGCTTCCATAAAAATATGACCAATCATGGCTTTGCTGTTCTTGAGAAGAAGATTTTTAAAGATTTTTCTTATATTTTTCTATGTAAAAATTTGATCCTCCATTGTGGCCCCGCCCTACCCCCAGGGATAATGATGTGAACAAACTTGAATCTACACTACCTGAGGATGTTTCCACATGAGTTTTATCTTTTCTGGCTCTGTGGTTCTTGAGAAGAAGATTTTTAAAAGATGCTATTAATTTTCCCCTAATTCGTAATTATCTCCCCTTGAAAGAGGGCGTGGCCTTTCATTTGAAGAAACTTGACCCCCTTCACCCAAGGATGCTTTGTGGCAAGTTTGGTTGAAATTGGCCCAGTGGTTCTAGAGAAGAAGTTAAAAATGTGAAAAGTTTACAGACAGACGGACTACAGACAAAATGTGATCAGAAAAGCTCACTTGAGCTTTCAGCTCACGCAGGTATGTTAAGGCAGTACACAGATCATTTTTCGGCGAATTTAGACTTTTTCCATAAAATTTGACATTGATAAATCGAAAAAGCCATAGATAAAATATTTACTATTATTATCCATTGAGTCCTAGGCTAAAAAGAAGCCCTACGACGTCATCACGTGACATCTATAAATAGAAAAATTGCCTTAACGAAAAAGTGAAAAGTTCAACACTACTCCGGGGATAATTCATTTCCTGAATGCTTTATGGTAGATTTGATCACGTGCCAACCCGTATTTACATCCCGATAAAAGTTTTAAAATGATACCGTATTACTTATATTTACATTTGTGACCAATTTATTACAAATAGTTGGGTCCTATAGTTTTAATCCAATAAATTTATTTTTTAAAACCTCAACGGTATAAATTGAATGTGTTGAACGCATCGATTACTTTTGACGTCACTATGAAATTACGTAGATCGTTTATTACTAAACAATCAATTTATGATCACATGACGAACCTGTTTTTACACAGGTGTAAAAACGACTTGTTCAAATAGTGTTATTTAAAGGAAAACATTTGCAAATGTAAATATTTCCTTATGAACCACACACAACATTCACGGTATATGTTTTAAAATTCCCGTTTAATATATCTGTTTACATGAATTCTCGTCACGTTAAGCTTCACTCTGCAAATATTTGATCAGTAGTTATGACGTCATGGGTTTGGTATTTAACCCATGCGATAAATACTTAGCTATTTATACCACCCCTAAACGTTAAGATTTAGTTTATATTATGTTTTTGAATGATTTCAATTATTTCGTGGACCTTATATTAAACTTTAAGGACAGACGATACGTTCCTCAATAATATATAATATTTTCTAAGATTTTGTCATTGAAGTATCGCTACTTTAACAAGTTTCCTCACAAAAAAACTGAGATACCTTACCAGACATTTGTGTAAGATACCAGAGGATGTTGTTTCCTATAAAATCCTTTTGGAAATGAAAGAAAAAGTGAGCAAGCTCACATACCCCACGCTCCCCCAAAACTCGACAATGCAACACGTAATGAATGGCACAATGCATTTTAAATACACAGTATAATTCAAAAATGAGTTTTCGAAAAAGAGTAGGCTCACTGGGGGCCGCCAGAGAAACCCAAACCTTTCAAAAACCGATTAAACTGATTATACCGCCGAAATATGGCTGAAAGATTGCCAACTCGGCGTTAAACAATATTTAATCAATCAATCAATCAAAAAGGGGCATTACTTGCAAAAAATCATCACATCAAAACTTCTTGCATATAAGGACATTCAAATCTTTGTATGATACAAATTTAATTGGGCTGAAGTTTCTAGATAAATAATGGAATCAAAATTTCTTGTTAATAAACAAATCTATACATTATGTCTGAAATACCTACAAAGTTTCAGGAAATTCAGTGCAGGAGTTATACTGACAAACTGTTATTTAAATTCCTCAGTAATTTCGATTTATTAATTAGTGTAAGTCCATGTCCAACACATGACAATTTACACATTTAAATAATTGATGGAAGCAAAATTATGATGTAGTCATATGAATTTGTTTATATACTGTACTTACGAAATTATTTAAGGCAAAGCACCAATTTCGGGGGGGGGGGGGGAACTACGCAAGATTTTGTGTGTCTGTATGTTAAATCATTAATATTTTGATCTCAAAATCAATAGGGGTCTTTTAAGATCATAAAATATTTCACATAAAATTTCATTACAAATGCTGATTCCAGTGGATTTCCATATTACCTAGCTGGA
Source organism: Saccostrea echinata (assembly GCF_033153115.1). Classification (NCBI taxonomy): domain Eukaryota; kingdom Metazoa; phylum Mollusca; class Bivalvia; order Ostreida; family Ostreidae; genus Saccostrea; species Saccostrea echinata. Next base: position 17,166,092 of record NW_026889754.1, on the reverse strand, counting down.
AAGTTTCTTCAATAATAGGCAAAACTCTTAAGGCAAAAATAATGGAATTGGAATTTCCTGGTAATACATGTATGCACATCTACACACTGTGTACTAAATATCTGCAAAGTTTAACCAAATTCTGTGCAGCGGTTTAAGAGGAGTTACGCTGACAAACTGTTCATCTCTATATTCAAGATATGGCCAATAATCTAAGTTGAAAAGTGCCGAAATTCCCAGAAAAAATAAAGGAATCGGAATTACTGGTAATATGCACATTTACACATTGTGTGCTAAATATCTGCAGAGTATGACGAAATTCTGTGCAGCGGTTTATGAGGAGTTACGCTGACAAACTGTTCATCTCTATATTCAAGATATGGCCAAAAATCTAAGTTGAAAAGTGCCGAAATTCCCAGAAAAAATAAAGAAATCGGAATTTCCTTGTAATATGCACATCTACAAATTGTGTCCTAAATATCTGCAAAGTTTGATGAAATTCTGTGCAGCGGTCTTTGAGGAGTTGTGCTGACAAAAAAACAGGACTGACGGACGGGTCAAAAACATTATACCTCACGCAACTTGTTGCGTGGGGTATAAAAACTTAATTTGCCAATATCACATTTTTTAGTGTTTCAATTTTTTAAAGACAATTAGAAACAAGTTTAGAAATCAGAAGGTAATTAAAATTTGGAATATTTTCCATACAATACGAAGATATACAAAACAGATATTTGAGGAACGTATTGTCTGACCTTCAATACAGATATAAAGAAATCATTTTCTCTTAAGTTCACGTCATACAGCTTACTATGACGTCATATTGTATAGACATGTAAGATATCTGGGTGTAGCCTTAACATACCCGCGCAGGTGAGCTAAAAAAAGAAAAAAAATTAATTGAACTGTCACTCGTCAAAAACAGGTTTCAATGAAGACCAGATGGAATTAAAATTGAAAATTTTTTTTCTTTTGGATTGATAAAATTTTTTCAACATTGTATTTGACTCTAAGATGACATTATAGAACACTGAAATTTTTCGCCTGCATCAAGCAAGTGAAGATATATTGTTTTTTTTTGTATAACAAGTAAGTTTACAATTCTGTTATTTTTTGACAAAGCCTTACTGATTCTAACAAATATGCACATATTCGTACTATCTTTCGCGCATGCGTATAACTACTTCAGCGAGTAAATGTAATATAAGTATCTTGTTTGTTACTTACCAACACAGATTCCCTTTAAGACTTGTATGTCATCAAGCATTGCCACACTAATGGGGCCTTCCATAAACACTGCTCGGATATGTATCTGAGAAAAGATGAAAGGTGCACCTCTGTATCATATACCCCCCCCCCCAAAAAAAAAAAATCACAAACCCTTAATTATAAACGCCAAAAAATTATATAATAAAATGACGTTATAATATATACATCTTAGAGTCTAAAAATTCACATACTCAAACATTTACCCTTAATTCGTATGAAGCAGATGGCTTGAAAACATATATCCTAGCACCACATAATACATATGTGGCCTAAACAATCCCATTCTAGAAATGATACATGTGTAGACTATAAGAAATCACTTAAGCATTGAAACAACATTTTAGACGTTCATCATATCATGACACGGACGGCTTTGCTGACATGTCACGCGCATTAGAACGTTATGAAAATTTGTCTTGATAGCTGTCCGCATTATGGCCCAATAAGCACCCAAAATTTATAATTCAGTACTTATATTTATTGATTTCATGGTAGTTTGATAAAATATCGCTTTTTTAAATATATTTTGCTTGTGTAATTTATATACACATAGCTAAACTCTGGGAGCAGCCGTCAATATTCAATGTCAGCGTGACTTTTAGTTTCGGTTTATGGAGTTACACTTGTGAGGCCTTCAACAATTTGACGTCAAAATAGAAAATCATTACTCTAACGTCTCCGTCCGTGTTAAGAGAGAATGTCACGAATCATCAAGCTTCAGATGGAAACTTAAAATTTTGACTTCCTGTTTTCTTTTATTGGTTATAAAAAGTGTTTATAGTACACAACTTTTACATACATGAAAATGATGTTTGACCAACAAAACTATTATTTCTTTCCCTTATTAAGTTTTGCCATGGAAACCACTGTAATTTAAGAAAACAAGCTTCAGTTTTCACTTTTATAAAAGAATATTTTTACAAAAAGAATACAGATATCACCTACAACAGCCATGACTTAAACTTATATATATAAAATCTACAACAAGCTGAACATTAAAATGAATTTGATTCTTACACAATAAAGGTTGATCTTCAAGAATCTATACTTATAAATTAATAAATTTTGCAAATAAACTCCGAAACGGATGCACCAGAGTTTTTACTTACTCCACTAAGAATACACTAAATACAATATGATGTCCGTAAACTATATTTAGAATTCACTCGCATTGTAAGTATCGTACATTAAATTAAAAGTCTACTTTTATTTTCTATAAACAGCCATAAAATAGCAAAAACATGAGTACGGTGGCGTTACCGGTTGGCGGATCTAAGTTTCAGGCAATTTTCAATGAAACTGACAACAATCAATCGTTTATTTATTTCATAAAACGTCATCACTGAATTATTCAATCAAAACTTGATTTAAATGACATAAAAGAAATAAGTTGTGAGAACCGATTAAAAAGGGAAATGTGCAAATTATTTTTGTCATTCATCGATCTTAATATTGACGGAAGCTTCTAGAACATCATATAGCATCGAGCCCGATGTTAAAAAGAAACCGAGACGATTATAGCTACAGGAACATAAAAAAAATCTTATGTGTGAATGGTCATTGAAATAATGGTAAATCATTGATAACACTTTAAGTTGTGAATAAATTTATATATCGAAAGACTATTACATATATGTAATAGGTTTTCCTAATAATTTTACTAAGAGCATCGTGGCAACGAACCCGAAGTACATTTTCTACTTCGTAATAAAATTGCTTACATGAAAAGAGAAAATTAATGAATAAGATATTGCTCATATACAATTAAAACTGTAAAACTTTGTGCTTTAATCAATACATTTCAGTTTTTTTTTTCTGAATACAGTCTTTTGTATCAAATACTCGGCTTATTCATAGGGCGTTAAAAGCTAATTTTTACACAGGTTTATATAATATTTAATTATTTATGTACCTTATTGATATGTTAAAAGGGTAAAGTACATTTTTTATATATCAATAAGGTACATACATATTTATAAACCAAGACCCAAGTACCTGTGAATTTTTACCCCCCTCCCCCCCCAAAAAATCAATCAATTTATCAGTAAAATGTGCGTATTCGCTGCTTTTATCTTTGACGGAAATGAAATAAGAGCATCTGAAGTACAATATCCATAACATAGTACATGTAGAACAGGTTTCACAATAAACGTCAATTAATGAAATTGTTATTTTTTCAAGTTTTTACAAAAGGGGGTGGGGTAGGGGGTTGGAGACGCACATACAGGATTTTGAACAAAGTATTTCTTCCTGCTATAAGCCTGCAGGCTGTCAGTAGAAACTACAATATATTTTCTGTTGGTAGTGGTATAAATTCAATTACCCGCGCTTGCGCGGGGTTTCAGCTAGTGACATAAAAAATTGAGAAGCATTTTTATCATTTTTATGGAAAAAACGGTTAAATTTTATGCTTTTACTCTTAAAAAATGTTAAAAATACACAGCAAATTTTAAGGAAAACTTTCAATTTCTTCCAAATTGATAATTGTTAATGTATATTTGCTATTATACTCTTGCATTATCAATAAATATAGTGATATTATGAGATAAAAATCCTGTTATGTGTCCATAGCAACCAATTTTACTGCATAGCAACCAAGGCATTTTCAAGAGATCGTGTCAAAAAATAAAGGAGAACATGTATTTAAATACAAAAAATTAGATAAACAAGCTTCATTTCTCTTAGGAATAATACAGCATACTTAAATTTCAGCCTTAATCATATTCTGTGCATAGCAACCAAATGATGTCCATAGCAACAGTTAAATTATGTTTTACGCCAAATAAAGGTTAAAAACACACATCAATTTTTAAGGGAAAAACCTTCAAATTTTTCCACATTGATATTATTTCATGTATATTTGCTAATACACTCCAGCAATATCAATAAATAAAGTGATATAATGTTGAAATAATTATGTAATATGTCCTTAGCAACCAATTTTACTGCATAGTAACCAATGTATTTTCGAAACACTGACAAAAAAGAAGAAAATATGTATTTATATACAGAAAACAAGATATTTAAGCTTCAACTCACTTATAAATTATAAAAAAAAACATACTCAATTTTCTGCATCAGTTATGTAATCTGTGTATAGCAACCAAATGAGGTCCACAGCAACAGAGCTGAACAGACATTTTGTAATCCTTAAGTTATCAAAAAATGCTGGTAACAGTCCAATGAACTATATATATATATATATATATATATATATATATATATATGAAAATTCAAACAAAAACATGATAAATTTATATATGAGAATTGTTTTTTTTTTTTTGTTTTTTTTTTAGGTTTAACCTTTACAAAATTTGTCTTAAATTCAATATTTCTCTTCTTTTAATTGATTAGTCATTCCTCATTCAACGAAAGCTTCAATCCATTTAATTTTCATCTGTTTCTTGATAGGGCAATGCCCATGTTTACAGCATTCAAAGAAATTATCTCAAACTGTAGTTTTTGGAACATAATCATGCAGAGAGACCCATAATGCTGGTGGCTTCTGTCATCTCACTTGTCTCAGTCATGTCTGTGTCTTCACTCCCTGGCAATCACAGTCTCTCATGAGAATCTGACTGCTGTGTAAAAACTTAAAAAAATAAAAATATTAAACAAAGTTGCCCAAACTACATTTCCTTACATGGAGAAAAATTGACAATCTCAAAGGATATTTTTTCCTTTAATCTGAGTAAAATTAAAATATTACCTTGGGTTCAAATTAGCAATTTATGAATTAACAGAAAAAAATAAGAAGAGTTCCAAAGGTCACACTGCTCACCTGAGCCACCTATGCAATGCTATTATTTTTTTTAGAAAGTTTTTGAAAAACATTCCAATCTATATTCCCATGAAACATTCATGTTCTTACAAGGGCTGTACCCTAGCATCAAGAGGCCATGACTTATACATACTTGAATCCACTCACAACAAATGAATATGCTGGATAGCAATGTGACTTATGTAGCTAATCTGTATAATGTAAAACTTGCTTCCATATTTCAGCGCCACTCAACCCAGCTTGTATTTACAAGACTTGAGAATTTTGATTTTATATTTTTGCTTGTAATTGGCACAAAAGGATACAATGAGTTCATTAAAGAAATGAATTCAACTTTTGAAAATTCATAAGGACATGTCCGTCTGTCTGTCCATCCGTCTGTAAACTTTTCACACTTTCAACTTCTTTTCAAGAACCACAGGGCCAATTTTAACCAAACTTGGTACAAAGCATTCTTGGGTAACAGGAAGTTAAAATGAATGGCCAAGCCCCCTTCCAAGGAGAGATAATCAAGAAAAGACAAAAATAGGGTGGGGTCATTAAAATATCCTCTTCTAAAGAACCACTCGGCCATGAAAGCTGAAACTTGTGTGAAAGCATCCTGGGTTAGTGTAGATTCACATTGTTTAAATCATGACCCCCGGGGGTAGGGCGGGGCCACAATAAGGAATCCAAGTCTTACATTAAAATATGTAACCAAAAAAATCTTTAAAAATCTTCTTCTCAAGAACCACTGGGCCGGAAAAGCTGAAACTTATGTGGAAGCATCCTGGGGTAGTGTAGATTCTAAATTGTTCAACTCATGACCACCGGGGGTAGGGCGGGGCCACAAAAGGGAATCCAATTTTTACATTGAAATATGTAGAAAAAATCTTCTTCTCAAGAACCATTGGGCCAGAAAAGCTGAAACTTATGTGGAAGCATCCTGGGGTAGTGTAGATTCTAGATTGTTCAAATCATGACCACCGGGGGTAGGGCGGGGCCACAATAGAGAATCCAAGTTTTACATTGAAATATGTAGAAATTTTTTTTTAAATCTTCTTCTCAAGACCCACTGGACCAGAAAAGCCGAAGCTTAAGTGGAAGCATCCTGGAGTAGTGTAGATTCTAAACTGTTCAAATCATGACCCCTGGGGGTAGGGCGGGGCCACAATAAGTATTACGAGGGGGGAAATCAGGTGAAAAACAGCAAGGCCAAAGTTACTCAGGTGAGCGTTGTGGCCCATGGGACTCTTGTTTTAAAGATGCCACTAAATTTTTGCTAGGTTTATTCCCTCTTGAAAGAGTGTGTGGCCTTTCTATGAATAAACTTGGATTTCCTTTACCCAGGGATGCCATGTAATACTTTTGGTTGGAATTGGCTTAGTTTTTCTGGAGAGTAAGTCAAAAAGTTTACAATTGGACAGACAGACGAACACTGAACAAATGTGACCACTTGAGCTTACAGCTTAGGTGAGCTAAAAGGTGCAAATAAAAAAAGAATCCCAATAATTATTATACATGATAATATACTTACATTATCTTAAGATCCATCTGTGCCTAATATAACTGATACTGGTTTCAATAGATCATTTCTTCATTCTCTCTATGAAAGTATAAAAAAATTATAATTATAGGTTTGACCTTGAAAACATGCCTGTTATTATACTGACTTTTCCGTGAATGTCAAAATGTGACACACACCCTTTAACTTGAAATTTGTCAGAGAAATAATCAATGGAGGAAAAAAAAGACCCCTAGACCTCGGAGGCACTTGATTTAACAGGAACATAAATGCAAACAATAGGTCACATATAATGTTTATATTCACGTTCGATATTGTCAAAATTTTACACAATACATGGTTCTAATTTAGCCTTTAATAAACAGTTCTAATAGATGTAATTAGAATATGAAGTCCGCCGACAACCTGTATTATACGTAATAACACTCCACATGCTCCTGTGCTAAATATAGTGCCAAGCGACTTAATACGATAAATAAAAAACAAAAGAAAAAAACGGGGCGGGACACTTTGAGAGGGTCGAGAGAGGCCGTAGGGAGTTATGGTATAAAATTTCATTGCAAAAGCTCAAAAGATTCTTGAGATATCGTCCGGAAACGAAAGTGTTGCACACAGACGGATTGTATGAATTTACGACCTTGAATTTTGACCTTTTGACCTCAAAATCAATAGGGGTCTTCCTTGGGCCACAGGGAGTTGTTATGTAAAATTCCATTGCAAAAGCTCAAAGGATTCTCGAGATATCGCGCGGAAACGAAGTGTTAAAACAGACAGAATTTATTAATTTATGACCTTGTCGTTTTACCTTTTGACCTCAAAATCAATAGATTTCTTCTTTAGCCCATAGGGAGTTGCTATGCAAAATGTCATTGCGAAAGCTCAAAGGGTTCTCGAGATATCGCGCGGAAACGAAAGTGTTACAGACAGTCAGAAATACAGACGGACGGACGGACTTATACTGTAAACAGATGATTGGAGAAAATTCGGATTAGGGAGAAAATTGATCGCTTTTAGAAATATTTTTTTTTAAATTGCATTACCTGATTTGTCGTAAGGTTTTTGTTGTTGACAAGATTCCAAGCTTATGAATCTTTTTCCCTCTTGAAACAACATGAATTTTCCTTGATTCAGTGCTCCAGAACATGGAAAGGTTGCAGACATTTTTTATTTCTATCATAGAAAAGCTTCCAAGGGAGGTAATTCATGACAATAAAAGATGGGAAAATTACCCATCAGTATGATAAAAAATCCTTTCAATTTAAACCCACTTAAGAATGCTTCTTAATTTTAATTTTGATATAAATAGTAATAATGTTCACCTTTTTGAGAATAGCGTCAGATATTTTTTTATTTTCTTGTTGTAGATCTGAGAATTCAGTCACCGAAACAGGGTCAAAAATAGGCTAAGTGTATGTAGAAAAACTAATAGAAATTTAAAAGTTTTTGTTCACATGTATAGACAAAATATAACAAGAGGCCCAAGGGCCTTAACAGTCACCTGAGTACAACAATTTAGGGGATCCATAAACTGATAAATGAAGCTCTAACTAATGCCCAATAGCAAGAAAATTAGTACGATTAAGATCAACAAAATAACTGGTCTAGTATCTTTCTATCTGTCTCCCATTTATCACAATTACCAAGCAATCTATAGTATTACATGTACCTCTCACATTGACCTCACTTGGCCTTTGAAGAACATTTAAGAAGATAAGTTATTTTTGTTTCAGTTTTATTCATCTATTATTTCCAAGTCTACCTGATTGTTAAAACTATGAAAGTACTTTTTATTTTTATATTATACAATAAATGTTCTTTCATAATTCTCTTATTCTATTAACCTTTCAAATACATTATCTACAGTGATTAATTATCAAAAGTGAATGGCAAAGGGGAATAACTTCACTCAATAGAATACAAATGACAAGAGCCCTGGCCAGGACCAGAACACTTGACTAAATGTCCAGATGTTGAAAATTTACATATTTGGAAGAGGTAGCATCATCATCACTATGCAATTAGTTGAAGATTTTCAAAGAATTCACATATTTTCACTATATTATCAATAGCCCCCTCCCCCTCTCAGAGAAACAACAGAACCCCTGGGAGCACAAGTTTTAAAAAAATTGTAAAAGCATCCTTGCTCATCACAACTATACACTTGTTTCTTTGCTTTATAACCAGGAGTAGAAAAAAAATATTTTGAAAGAAATTATGAATTTTCACTATATAATCAATAGAGTAGTCCCCCCCTTTTCACCAGAACCCGTGACCCAGGGGCCACGAAATTCACGATTTGGGAAGAGGCAGCCATGCTCATCATAACAATGTACTTAGTTACTTTATTTCATACCCATGAGCAGAGAAGAAGATTTCAAAGATATAATGCAATTTCACTATATAATCAATAGATCCCCACCCTAAAGCCAGAACCTCTGCCCCAGGGGCCATGAAATTCACAATTTTGGAAGAAGCAGCTATGTTCATCATAACAATGTACTTAGTTAATTTATTTAATACTCATGAGCAGAGAAGAAGATTTTCAAAGATATAATGCATTTTCACTGTTTAATCAATACAGCCCCTCCCTAACACTAGAACTCCTGACCCAGGGGTCATGAAATTCACAATTTTGGAAGAGGCAGCCATGCTCATTATAACTATGTACTTAGTTACTTTATTTCATACCCAGGAGCAGAGGAGAAGATTTTCAAAGATTTAATGTATTTTCACTATATAATCAATAGAGTCCCACCCTAACACCAGAACCTCTGACCCAGGGGCCATGAAATTTACAATTTTGGAAGAGGCAGTCTTGCTCATTATAACTATGTACTTAGTTAGTTTATTTAATACCCAATTGCAGAGAAGAAGATTTTCAAAGAATTAATGCATTTTCACTATATAATCAATAGAGCCCCGCCCTAACACCAGAACCCCTGACCCAGGGGTCATGAAATTCACAATTTTGGAAGAGGCAGTCTTGCTCTACATAACTATGTACTTAGTTAGTTTATCTAATGCCCAGGAGCAGAGAAGAAGATTTTCAAAGAAATAATGCACTTTCACTATATGATCTATATAGCCCCAACCTAGCACCAGAACCCCTGCCAATGGGGCCATGAATTTCACAATTTTAGTAGAGGGCTCAATCCTTATTACAATCATACCAACAGTTTGACTGCTTGATGTCCAGGAGTAAAGAAGAAGATTTTTAAAGATTGCATTAATTTTGGTGGTTTTAGCCCCACCCCTCAGGCCCCAGGGGGGGGGGGGCAGGGACCATGAAATTCACAATTTTTGTCCCCCTTCACCCGCAGATGCTATATGCCAAAACTGGTTGAGCGGTTTCAGAGAAGAAGCTGAAATGTTTAAATGTTAACGCACGACGGACGACGACGGACAAAAACAGATAGCAATAGGTCACCTGAGTGACTTAGGTGACCTAAAAATACTAGTTTTTTAAAAATAATTTTAATCAGTTTTATTAATATTTATTGATTTTGTATTTGTTGTACTAGGCAAAAGTATTGCAAATTGACTGAATCTGAATTTTTCTAAAGCGTGTATATTACTTCCTTTGGGATATGGTTACCATGGAAAATATTTGGCAAATCATTATAAAATTTTACCAGAAATGATAAAACTGTTTAAGAAGTTTATTATTGCAAAAATCCCGAAAATTTTCAATTTTATAGTTTCCATCAATTACATTGAGTAAGCTTGATGATTCATGACATTCTCTCTTAAGCAGACCCGTAGGAAGGAATATTTCAGTCTGGAAGGACAATTAAACATTTTCATTTGGGGGGAGGGGTGTACAACCAAGAAAAAAAATCCTCGACAAGTAAAATAAAAGGAGGGTGCCATCACACCCGACTTTATTAATGAGAGGGCACAAGCATGAAGAACGTATGTCTTCTATATTTTTATATATATAGGCAAAATTATTGGAGGAGCCCCCCTCCCCCCCCCCAGTTCATACGGCCATGTCTAGGTGTCTTAAAACTTTCAACATACTATACAAGACAAGAAAAATTCATATGGAATGTAAAGATTAAATGCTACATGTACATGTTAATAAAAAATTTCACATATAAATAATGCATAAATATCCTAAACTTATACATACCCGGAAGTACTTGACAGATGGCAACTGGGCATAACCATAACTTAAATTGAAAGTGTCTTGTGTGGAATGTGTAATTATTGGAATATCGTTGAAGAAGGCGTCAAAGTCTGTTTGATACGACACAAACAAGTACGCATTTCCAGTTAATAAATATCTGTACCGTAGGCAACGAGACTCGGTCGGATCCACAGATAATTTGGGTGAATATAACACACTAAAAGTTAAACTATTATGATGAATCTCGTCGAATAAGTTATCCGAAAAAACCATGATTTTGCCATATATATCAAGCTCTGGAAAAAAAGAAGAAGCTCAATTGAATCAACTCGGTCCAAGATGTTCTTAAGAGTTTTGCTGTTCTGTAGATTTATTTGATTTGAAGATTTAGGGTTTTTTGTTAACATGCATTGTGTAAACATTGATCCCCCTTTTTTAACCTCAGCCCAGTCCCTGACTTCATAATTTGAAAAATAAGATTTGAATCCACTTAACTTGGGAACATTTATTCAGCGGTCAATTTTTAGCGGAAGATTGTGGAGGTGACAAAGAACTGCGAACGATAGCATTGTTCTCCCGCCTACCTCCAAGTCAATTTTCAAAAATTAACACATTTGAATGATTTTTCATATTTATATAGATATTTATATGAATTTTCATAAAACATTATTTGTTTAGAAAAACAAAGAGAGATAACTCTATAATTTGGGTAAAACTTATGTTTTTCACTATAGAAATCAACGGAAAACGGAAAATATTTTTAAAAAATCTCCCCCCCCCCCCGTGAAACAAAAATTCCTTTTTACAGGTAATATGGACTGTCATTTCACAAATTCACACCAAAGCTTTTTGTGTTTCACGGGGGGGGGGGGGGGGGACATATGTTTACAGACAAAAAACTACAAAAATGCTTATTTTTTCACCAGTTTCAGAGGGTTTTACAACAAAAACATTGTATTTTATTAATAATATATGTTTAATTTTATATGCGTAAAACATAAAAAGAGATTTAAGGAACATTTATTCATATCCAAGAATATTTTAAAATGTGTTGATGCTTTAAAGCCCGATTTCAATGGAAAATATCGTCTACCCCCCTTATTTAAAGAGCTGGAATTATGGGTAATTAACTATTTAACACTGGCAGTAAAATTATCAGTCAATTACCATTGAACTGTTCTTTGCATTCAACAAAGATTTTACTGTCAAATTGTCATTAGTATTAAATTAAATGGGTTTAAAATGTAGGCGGGAATCGAGAGTTAGCGTGCGTAGTTCTTTGTAAAAATGGCAGTGCCAAATCATTCCTAAGATATAAATATTGCAATAGCCAAATATTCCAATAACTTAATCCTGACATTATATAAATGCGTCAGATCTTTTTCTCAAACATGTTAAGCGGCTCATGTGCCACAGCGCTCACGTGAGTCATTATGGCCCTGCTGTTCTTCATCAGATCTCCCCTCATATGGCTATATATTCTTATGTAAAATTTTAATAGCCTATAGTGTGGCCCATTATGGTTTTGCTTTTGAGATGAAGATTATTCCTACATATTGCAAGGATACTCCCTTTTAAATTTAATATTTATGGTGTTATCGCCATTAAATTTAGTATTCATGGTGATATCGCCATTAAATTTAATAGCGATGGTGTTAACAGACACCGTCAATTAAGCCTCTTTTAAATCATTTGATTCAAAAAAAGGTATGATTGATTAAATTGATATTGAAACATTTAAAATGTTTCCAATCTATATTTATGTCATACTTTTAAAAACAATACGCTCCATATCCCACCTACACAAATACATGTACAACAATACTAGTAATTAAATTTACTGTGGATAATTTTACACATACATTGAAAAAGCAAAGTAAATTCTCATTTTTGTCAGTTGATAGAAATACCAGTAAATATGAATGAAAAAAAAGAATCTTAAATACGTCTTTTGGGGATTTCCTTAATTTTTCATCTTTCAACGTTACAACACATTAAGATCTAAGTATAGTTTGATGAAGAGATCATTATGAATTGTTTTTAAAAAAAATTAAAAATGAATTTACACCTTTGCATTTCAACATTAAAAGAATGTTCTTCTACGTTTCACTTCTATATTTCTTTTACTATATAAATAAAGCATGTCCTCAAATGACTGCAAGTTATTGATATATGTAGACATGAATTCTGAAGGCAGAAAATCATATATATTATACACTGAAAATAAACACACATTAGTTAATCTGATAAGGATATTGTCAAGTGTTGACCCGATCAGCTTCATTCCTACTGTTTTGCTGGACATGACTGATGCATTCCAGAATGGCTTAATGTTCTGTTACCTGTTATTCATAATGTTTTAATACTAATACCAAGATTTATTTTGTTTTAACGTCCAATGCTCTGGTCTTGAGTGATTATTAACCCTAACTAAAAATACTGTCGTAAACTATAGTTGTAGTATCAAAGTTTTCACTATGGTAATTCAAAGGTTTTACTATAGTTAATCAAAGTGTCTTAACTAGGATTTTCAGATCGTTATATTTTATTTTTTTTCAAATTCCTATAGGCAATTTTCTAATATTAAACTGAAATATTACTTGTATATTTACATATTCTTTCAAAAATTTACATCATTGGTATTGAATTCAGGAAATATAAAGACTCTTAATCTTCAAACAAGTTCTAGAGTAAAGTGTCATTGTTAATCAAAGTATTTACTATATTTAATTATAGTAAACTATATTATTTTTTGTTAGGGTTAAGCGCGTTTCCATTAGTCCTCATGCTCTCCAATTAATAGTTAAGACAGTAGGATTTATTAATTACTGTGGAATCATTTTAATTAATAAGGGTCAATGTTCGTGGGCAAGCAAAATTTTTCTTGTTCGTGGGACGTAGTTTTGTGGGTTACGTGTTTATACAGAAGATTCAATGAAACGGTGTGTTTACAAAACAAACAAACAAAAAAAAAAAAAAAAAAAAAAACGATCATGGGGATGTTAATTCGTGGGTAAGGGTGATCCACGAAATCCACGAGCATTGATCCCCACGAACAATGATGATTCCACCGTATTTGTTGTTTTACGTCCTATTCGAAAATTTTTCACCTATATAGAGTCGTCACCCTATACTCGTGAAGGACTTCAAATTGAGAGCTATACTCGGCACTCAGGGCCATTGAGCAGTGAAGGTTCTTTATCCTGCCGATACCCACCGTAACATGGGGCCGCCTACATTTTAAGGTCATATCCAAAAGACTCTGACTTTCACTTCTAATGCCACGCTCTTTGCGAAAGAAAAAGTCACGACCTGTGTTAAACGTCTTTGGTTGGACAAGGTGCTGGGAACGAGAATCAAACCCGGATAATTCGAGCGCCCTACTGCTTGGCTACCGCAACATGTATAAAGTGTTGTAAAGTCATTCATGGGACAGTTTGTCACATTAAAATCTACATCTATATAAATGGTCTATATTCGAACACGCAAGCAAAATCATATTCCCCTGTGGTGAGCCTGCGTTTTTCACTATGTACATAGTTAACACTTTTTATGCCTCAAATTACGGGACCTTTAAATGTAATGTTGAGTCTGTGCGGCAGTTGGACACGTCAGTCATCATAGGAAAGGACGTTCTTATACTTCTCTAGAGATTTTAGTAAATTTTGCAATAGAATGGTCATGGCAGACTTCAACACAGTTTACCTGGTATTACATATATGTATGGTCCCACTTTTCTGAGGTAAGCCTTGTTTTTATTTTTTCATTAAAATATAAATGTTGTAAATACATGTATCTTAAAAAAAAACAGTTTCGGAATTTCTCAACATAGTCAGCCTTAACTGTTTTGCTGTTTGAGATTAATTATTTTTATATTTCTGTATACGTTATTTATATGTATAGTTGGTCAAAAGTGTTCGAGTAATGATTGTTTTACGGTGTCCCGTTCGTGTCTTTCAGTATGTCCTCTGTTCTGTAATATTTGTTATAAAGTTTAAAAGTATAATACGTATATTGTAGTAAAGCATCTTTATGCTATTTGTACGTCATATGTAAATGTGTATGCACTGTATAACTTACAATGTGTAAAGTGTATGTCCACCTTGACATTATAATGTGCATGGGTAATTAACAGGTCCTCTTCCTGTTGGTAGATGTCCCGGCACCAGACACGGTCACATCTAGAGTCTTGGGCGCAAGACGTATACCTTTTGTGTGTGTAGGCCTCCACGGCAGTAGGACAGGAGGATATATTTCCGTACCAGTCCGGAGACCAATTGTATCGTAATTAAGGACAACCGTCATCGCCGAGTTGAACACTGACAGTTACCCAACTCAATCCAGTTTATGTTGTATATTTTGGATTATTAAATGTAAATGTTTTAAAAGTTGAAAGAAAATTTGTTGTAAATAAACCAATTAAAAGGGTAGTTTGGATCAACATCCTGTACGCTTGGTCATTAACATGACAAAATTGGTCATTAACATGAGAGTTGCTTACCAATTTTCGCCCGCGTGGCGCAGTGGTTAGAGCATCTGTTCTTGAATCGCGGAGTAAGGAGTTGATCCTTATGTCGCGGGTTTGAATCCCACTGTGGGACGTGGAGACCGGTCCTTCGGATGAGACCGTATAAACCGAGGTCTCTTGTCGCAGTAGGTGCTGGCACGAAAAAGATCCCTCATTGCTCGATGACCCTGAGTGCCAATTAAAGGTCAAAATTTGAAGCCCTTCACCGGTATATGATGACGTCTCTATATGAGGGAAAAATTTCGAATGGGGCGTAAAACAACATACAATCAATCAATCAATTTTAGGTTTGTTTTGGCTGGGACTAGAACCACGATCACAGAGCGAGGGCTCTACCAACTGAACTACTGTGAAGGTCAATTGAAAACAAGAAATTGGAGTAACTTTGGGCATTTTAGTGTATATCATGAGGATTGTTTATATTTACTCTATCTATTGAGTGTTTTTTCTTAAACACTTTTTTGAAGACCGGTAATGAAAATATACAGGTTGCACAGCGATTCCTCAAATTTTCATATTATGACATCAATTTTCAGTGGGAATATACTATAAACATGTAGCAAATTGATGAGGCCAATCCCTATATATGTATTGAATTGAAAGAAAGCATATCGACCGAGCAGGAAGTGCTAAGGTCTGTATATCTAGGGACTGTACCAAATCAAAAGGCTATATATTTTGTTTTATTTATTTTGTGTCAGTTTACAAAAATAATTTCCAAATTTATGTTTCTAATATACAGAAATTTCTCGTATAAATAAGGCTTATTCTGACGCAACGATTACAAATAATAACAGACGAATCTGATTTAAAAGAAACCAATAAAAACATCCAGTTTATGTTGCACTACTCGTATTATGAACTAATCGTTATTGTTTCACAGGTTATTGTTTTCAAGTTTAGAAACACCAGGAATGTAAGCTTGTTTAGAAGCTTAAAACAGAAACATCCAGTTTATGTGATGTTTTAAATTTGATCATGTGATCAAGCTTCAACAACTTAGATAGCTAGTTGGGAACAATAGAGGAAAATAGCACGTTTAGCAGTAAAAATAACACGTTTTCCTACAGTAAAAATAACACGTTTTCCCACAGTAAAAATAACACGTTTTCAAACAGTAAAAAAAACATGTTTCATACACGTTTTCACACAGTATTAAAGTAATACGTTTTCACAGACTAAAAATAGCACGTTTTCACACAGTAAAAATAATTTAACACGCTTTCAAACAGCAAAAATAACACGTTTTCTCACAGTAAAAATAAAACGTTTTCACACAGTATAAACAACATGTTTTCACACAGTAAAAATAACACGTTTTCACACAGTAAAAATAACACTTCTGATTTACCTGCCTAAATACACATTGTATTATACAGGAAGTTAATGAAGACTTACCTGGTGAGATGTTGTATACCTTGTAGTTAGTTATTGCCCCTAGCCTCCAAGCAATTGCATTGGCAAAACTTATATCGTTGAAGCAGTCCCGGAAGTTACCATTTATTCCACAGAATTGCACCGCATGATCGAAAGCTGTGAAAACTTGTGGGTTCTTTAGTACTCTTCAGTTGCACATATTCGGATTAAATTGACAATTCACTGAAAAGAAAAATAAAAAATGAAAGCATATATATTCCCTGTATTTTTATATATACATATTCCCTGTACTTTTAGACATATATATTCCCTGTACTTTTATACATATGTATTCCCTGTACTTTTATACATGTGTATTCCCTGTACCTTTATACATATATATTCCCTGTACTTTTATACATATATATTCCTTCATCCCCTGTACTTTTATATATATTCCCTGCACTTTTATACATATATATTCCCTGCACTTTTATACATATATATTCCCTGTACTTTTATACTATATATATTCCTAAGAAGAGATATTGTACATCGTATTGGTAGCTTAGCAACAAACAAGTTTGTACAGTAGTTTTTATTTACGGTTTTCATACACTTTTTGGTGTGTGTGTGTGTTTAAGTTTTGGTATGCCTGGTTTCTCTGTTTGTATTTAATTTTCATTTAATGATCAGGAATTTTGGTCTAGACTTCGTTTCCGGCGCTGGTCCTTACAGTGAGTTCCCGACATGCTGCAAAAAGAGTACATCTTTTGAGCAGATAACTTTTCCAACAGTTTTTAAGATGGAAACCTTTTTATTTGGCGGATCAGTTTTGCATGTATCGGAAATATGTAGTGCTTGTATTTTGATTTTTGATAATTTATGTGAAAAGAATAAATTGTGAACATAGTCATTTTTTGGAAAATATTGCATGTAAGGTACACTATTTGTCCAGATAACTACTACAGTTTTCAAGATAGGAAGTTCTTGTTTTACAGATCAATTGTACATGTATCAGAAATGAGCATAGTATCTGGATTTTGATTTTTAATAAGGGTACACCCCTTTGTCCGGATAACTTCTCCTACAGTTTTCAAGATAGAATTTTTTTGGTTGCGCAGATCAATTGTACAAATATCAGACGTACGTAACTTAGACTTTGATAATATATGAGAAAAAAATGCAAACTGTTTGAACTTGATCATAAACGCAAAATATAGGTACCTCTATATTGTTGGGTTGTAACCTCTTACTGTTTTTAGAATAGAAAGATTAAAAAAAATAAGAGAGAAATATCAGTAATGTTCACACAAATGGTAACCCGGTTTGCTGTCACATTGTACAACTTTTCCCTTGTTTTGCAAATTATTGCATATAGGGTACATCATTTGTAAGCATAACTCCTACAGTTTTCAAAAATAAGAACTTTTTTATTTTGCGGATCAATTGTACACATATCATAAATGCATATTACTTGGACTTTATTTTATGTTATAATTTTCATTTTTGATCATTTATGAGGGAAATACCATTTGTTGAACTTAGTCATTTTTGTGCAAAATATGCAAATGGAGTACATTGATTCTGTTGGCATTTCACCTCCTACAGTTTTCGGAATAGAGAGTTTTTATGATTCATTTCAGAAAACAATAGTAGCGTTCACACCAAAATAAAACAACAGTCTGCTGTCATATTGACAGCTTTCCCCTTCTCAGTGATTTTTTTTCTTTTGAAATCTAAAATGTGGCTCTATATTATAAGATCCTATAAAATGATGTACATGGCACCTTTCAGAAACACGTGCATGGACATGCAATGAAATCTGGCCCCAAGACCATAAACTGAGAACAGACTTAAGTCAAATTTTCAGATTAAAATAACTTCTGAAATAATTTTGATAACAAAACAAATATTTTACCATATGTGTAAATTAAAATAATTTAATTTTGCTTGTATTCTAGCCTCTGATTGGTTAATATCCAAAAAGGAACACAAATTATTTCTGTATAACCTGGTTTGGTATGGGGACACCCCCCCCCCCCCCTGACAACCAGCTGAATCATCTGTATCCATACAATCCTCTCATTTCCAGTCCTCGGGATTCATGGAAAATTCCAGATTTAATAAATGTACCTTTAACTTAACAATAATTCGATCTTACCACGTGTAAACAAACAACAAGGCTGCCGCTAGGCCTATGCATCAGTTTTTACCTCCCCTCGCTTCCCATCACTTCCGTTACTTCCGTTACTACGGTTGTATTATTGAGCGGCAAATTTGAACTAATAAAAAGCAACGAAATTTTGCACCCTTAGTTATTTAATGATTTTAAAATTAAATTATAAGGAATGACTCTAATTCTTGGCCAAATTATTCGAGTATAACCTGGTTTGGGTCAGTTTACGCTGTTTTATAATCCGCTTCGCGGATTATAAAGCGTAAACTGACCCAAACCAGGTTATACTCGAATAATTTGGCCAAGAATTAGAGTCATTCCTAAAATATTTTACAAACCTGCACATTTTTGATTATTTATAATGTATTATAAATGACAAGCTATTCAAAATCAAAATTTTGACTTATGTCTGTTCTCAGTTTATGGTCTGGAGGCCCGATTGGCTTATGCTCACTTTCATTGATGTGCGTTTTACCTGAAATACTTTGTAAAAAAGATTGTCTATAATTTAAGACTGTACAATTTAAGTTTTAAGTAATTGAGGCACTAAATGGGTGTAGGGAAGTGTTTAGGGTAACATATGTGACCGTCATCGGTACAATAATAATTAGTTACGTTTTTCTGTTGAAACCCTTCTTGAAAGTAAACCTTGGAAACCTGTTATTTAAGGAGTCTCGTGGGTGTAAGTTCCAAACATACGATTTTTGAAAAATTTTGTATGGTGAATTGTCAGTTCATAAGTAAACTCTGTGCAAAAAAAGAAAAATATTCCCCGACTAGTTTGTCAGGTAACAGCGCTCAAAATATGGTCATTTTTATTGGTCCTACGTGTAATTTTACATAGGATTATATAGGGAAAACGGACAATACCTTCTTCATTTTACTATTAAAAAAGACACAAACATAGGATTTATTTGAAATTTATACCAAATCATCATCAAATATTCACCTTCTGAAAAATAAAAAAAAAATTGGGTGTTATGGACTAAATTTTCTTATCATTGACAAAAGTTCAAAAACTTTTACTGATTTATCTGTTATACTGATTTATCAGGAAATGCAAGTTTTGAATGAATTCATAATAAATGCAGAATGTGTACCCATCAATTTCTTACATTTAATTGTCTTTTAGTTTTAATCACCTATGTCATCACAATAGATCATTTAATGTTCAAGGTCATAATTATAAGGTCAAGGTTATGAAATAAAATTAACTAGAACTGTCCAAAGTGGACTTATACCCCCCGCTAGGTTTTTCAGAGAAGGTGCCAAGTCACTAATACTATGATTGGTGTTCAGAATTTGTTTAAACATTAACTGGTAATTGATCATTATAAATTTTTAATAAATGAAACTAAGGCGTAGCCTAATTGAACATCAATACTGATTATATGGACCGAACACGAATTATGAATTTTTCCTTTCAGTGACCTTGAACTTGCACAAATGACCTTGGATCAAAGTCCTGACACACCCTTAGGTCATAAGCAATCTTTGTGCAAAATGGTAACTCACCAAGTTTATCCATAAGAAAGATATGGACCCGACAGGATTTATGAACTTTTTCTTTCATTGACATTGAACTTGCATAAATGACCTGGATTCAAGTTTTTGCATAAGAAAGATATGGACCAGACACAAATTATGAACTTTTTCTTTCATTGACCTTGAACTTTCCCATATGACCTGGATTCAAGTTTTTCCTAAAGAAAGATATGGACCGGACATGAATTATGAACTTTTTCTTTCAGTGACCTTGAACTTGCCCAAATGACCTTGGGTTAAGGACATGACACACCCTCAGGTCATGACCTTCGGTTAAGGTCATGACACACCCTTAGGTCATGAGCAATCTTTGTGTGAAGTAGAAGATTCTAATGCTCCTCCGTAAGAAAGATATGGAACAGACATATATGCACAGACAGCTAGACAAATGGACAAGGTCATTCCTTTATAACCTCCAAACTTTGTTGGGGGTATATTATAAAAATAATTAATATAATATGCATTTATAGTACATGACCAGATGGTATTCTTGCATATGTTTTATATACATTGCAAGAGAGAATGCATGATCATGTATCTCGAGAAATATGCATGCTTGCAAACATTTTTTCAATAAACTTTCCAAATTTTAAGACCACAGGTCAAGGCCAATTGTAGGAAAGTTGGAATAAAAACTTTAATAAAACAGTGGCTTTACATCTTGAATGTCTAGAATATACATGTATATTTTATATGTTATGAGACTGTGTAGAAAATACAGCAACACTGATCATACTGATATAGGAATAGAATCAAATTAAAATGCATGTATGCATCTTTTGAATATCATGTATAATGATAAAAATATAACAGGTATAAAAAAAATATAGAAATAATAGAACGATGGTAAACAAGCATTCTGTGAGTATTGCCATAGCAATACTAGTCCCCTATTGGCAAGTGAAATCTGGTTCCCATGAAAAATTGAAAATGTCCTAATTCAGTCAAAAATCAATGAAGCGGAATGAAATTCAAACTTGATATATCAATTAATTTAAAGTCTTATTAAAAAAAATTAGCTCAATATGTTCAACCTTTTAAAAGAATTGTGGAAAACCATTAAAAATTTAAAAGGTCATAGTTCTGTCAAAAATCAATGAAACAAAACCAAATGCAAACTTGATCTATAACTCATCAGGATACATTCACATACCAAAAATGAGCTCAATATCTCCAAGCGTTTAGAAAAAAGTATGGAAAACCAAGTGGGACAGACTGACAGACAGAGAGACAGCTAGACAACTAAACAGACAGACAGATAGATGGGCAGACAGACGAAGAGGAAACCTATAGTCTCCTCTGGTTTCACTTGTAGGGGACTAATAATCAGATTGCTTTAAAGCAAAATTTATTCCCCTTAACACACTGCATACTTTACAAATAATTCCTAAGTTGGATGTAAATAAGTATTTCAATCAACTTAATTTCATAAGAACATTTTTAAGGCTAGTCAATATATAAAATATTAATTATATTCAACTAGTACATGTGTATTACAGACTGACTCATGTCAATTAAGATATATACCAGATTTAGAGCTAGATATAGGCTGCTTGAATTGAATCATTATCAACAAGCATTCTGAGAGTATTGCATTAGCAATACTAGTCCCCAACCGGCAAGTGTAATCTGGTTCCGTTCCCGTTAAGAATTGAAAATGCCATAATTCCGTCAAAAATTAATGAAGCAAGACAAAATGCAAACTTGATCTATAACTAATCAAGGTAAAGCCACATACCAAAAATCAGCTCAATATCTACAAGCGTTTAGAAGAAAATTGCGGAAAACCCGTAAAAATTGAAAAGGCCGTAATTCCGTAAAAAATCAATGAAGCGGAACGAAATGCAAACTTGATCTGTAACTCATCAAGATACACTCACATACCAAAAATCAGCTCAATATCTGCAAGCGTTTAGGAAAAAAGTGCGGAAAACCAAGTGGGACAGACTGACAGACAGACAGAGGGACAGACAGACGGACAGACAGACAGACAGACGGACGGACAGACGGACAGACTCAGAGGAAACCTATAGTCCCCTCCGGTTTCACCGGTAGGGGACTAATAACATACATATAAAGAATGAAACACTTATGAATATGCAACATCTATGATTTTTCAGTTTTATGAGGACTACAGTGTATATATATTCATGGTGGAGAATAGATTATTGAAATGTGTTTCTCACGTTCCAGCATGCACCATACTTTTGAAATATAATCTCCAAATATTTCATTTTATTATTGAAATGCATACTGCATGTATATATAATATATACAGTGTACTTTACATGTAAACAATAACGCACATTTATAATTAACACATCATAAGAACTGGTATGCTTATCTTGCTTAGTTCCAGGTTTGTGTCATCATATTGTACAGAAATCAGGGATAAAAAAGTTACTTTACTAAAAAAATTCATGTATTCTAATTGAGAAAAATTTATTAGAGCAATTAAAAGAAAAGGAATAAAGGTTTTCAACCTTAAGGTTCTTATAATCAATTGACTTTATAATTTTGAAAGAAGAAGTAGGCTATAGTCATCAAATCCAAATCTGCAAGCAGAAATATATATATGTACATGTAATTCTTTTTCTAGGCAAGCATTCATGTACAAAATTCAGTGACTCAGTGGTATGCCCCTTTCTAAAATTTTTGTTATTGATAATTAACTAAAATTTCATTTCATATGATGCATTCTAGTCCTATAATGACAAAAAAATATATCCTTATAAATTATATTCAATAACCTGTAGCAACCTTGACATTAATATCAAATACTTTCCGACCTTTGACATTGTCTGTTGGGTAAAGCATCTTTCCTTAATCACTGTTAATACACTTTGTTCATGGAGCCACAATCTGGGCACTGGACATACAGAATCCTTTTCATTGTAAATTTTTCTGATCTACTCCTTATTGAATGCATTTTACAGATGATAAAAATAATAATATCAGGGGAGTAGCTCCAATTGTGGCAACTGCCTCATTAGATTTTTCAGCAACATCCCTTAATACATTGCAGAAAATATTTGTTTTAAAACTAATGGTTTTCATCCCATGTTTACTCCTTTATCCCGTGGATATCACTTATTGGATATTTTTTTGATATTTGATAAAAGGAATGTCCTGTGATTTGTGGTTGGATATGATTGTTATCCAACTTGTGTGTTTTTATCCCCTCGCCAAGGCTCAGGGATACAAAAAAAAATACACAACTTGTTGGATAAAAATCATATTCAACCATATATCATGGGAGATTCTATATATATTTAACATTTAAACAAATCTATAAAATGTTGTATTTTCATATAAAATTAATAAAATATGTATTGTACGTATGTTGCATTTCCATAGCAAAGTCTAAATAGTGCCTATATTTCTTTGTAACAAGAATAAAAAGTAAAATGTAGGTATAAGAAATAAAATATCATTTTTTGAGTTTCATCGGGATATGACATGAAGTTGGTGTGTAATCAATCTACTATAACACCCCTTGGGCATTATAGAATTTGATCACCTGACCGACTTCATGTCATATCCCAATGGAACTCTAAAAATGATATTTTATTTCTTAAATGTGTTAGAAGTTTGAACATGTTGAAAAAACATTTTTTATTTAATATATTTAACCCTTTTTTTAAAAAAAAAAAATGCAGCATCTTATGATTAAATGCAAACTGAGGTTTAAATATTGAAACTGGTAAACCTTACGAAATTTCTGTCCAAGACAAGTATGATTTTTACATTCTAGGCCTAAAACCCTATAAAAGAACAATGGATTTTTCTTCGGGTGGCTTCGCCCCCTGAACCCCCCTTCACAGCTCCTCCCTGGACCTGCTGGGGGCCTAAGGTGCTCCCCACACCCCGGCTGCAATAGTTTTGCCTCACTATAGAATTTTAAGTCAAGCTAAGCCCCTGAATATACCTACAGTAATCGTTAACACACAAGATTGTTGTGCTTACCTTGTCATTCATTTTGTAAACACTGAAAATGAAGCACATTACAGAAGTTGTTGAACGTGAATGAATCGCTAAAATGTACATAGAAATGATACCCATATTCTAATTATTTTGTTTACCATCTCTGACATTTCATTAAAGCGAAACACCCTGAACTAATGTTGAGATCCCGGGTTTCTGATTGAACACCGTTCAACACGGTGAAAATGAAGGTGTTTACCGAAAAACCGGAAGTGCATATATTTATATTTCTGATTATATTTTAATGAATTTAATTCACTGAAAACTCCTAGAAGAATTGCTTTTTTATTATTTTAATACGAGTGACCATTTAAGACTGCTTAAGAATTATTTTCAACTTAGCTTTTGTTTTACGACTTATGCGCGTCATCATGCGCAGAAGGCGCGAAGTTTTAAACCCGCGACCTGCCTTAACACTAACTCATTACTAACAGTTTCGTACTCAGGTAAATTTTAATCATCAGAAAACCGGGCAGACCCTTCAATGCAAATGTTTCCTTAGAGCGAGGAATAGTGCAGAAACTTCTAATGTATATTTGCTATCTTTTGAAAAATGATGAACCACACGTTTTCTGTCTTACGTTGATGGTTATCTATGTTGAAATCATAAATACACAACTATACAAAGATTCCAATTTTGAGGAAACAGCGCGAAAACAAAGATTTAGACTTTTTTGGTCAGGAATCGAGTTGTGTTTTATATAATAAGGAAAACTATGTCACGATTCCTATTAGATTGTGATAACTAGCTTTTTTACACAGTGTACACATTTGATGACGCTTCACTGATCTTGTGAGGACTTGCATCAAAATACTTTGTGTTGAGGAACATTTATTCACCGAAATAAGAAATCTGTATACCTACTTTTTTTTTCTCTTAAGTTAAATCCTTATCCGAGCCATGAGGATTATTAGGCCGATGTTTCCCTAACAAAAATTTTCTATAGTTAATAACGGGTTACGAGAACATAAAACCTAATATTAAATCTGCAATCCAAAGTAAACAAGCTAATTCAGAGAATTTGTGACCCCTGCTTAGGGAAAAAAGAAGAGCATGCGCAGTTCTGGTGGTGGTGGTGTTGTAGGGGGGTGGGGTGGGGGGTGGGTGGGGGTCGGACTCCCTCCACCCCCCAAATTGGTAGAATTGTTAAATGTATACATGTATATTGAAGCAAATGAAAAATGCCAATACGGATATAAAGATTTCATTGCTTATTCTTTAATATGTGTATAGAAGATTCTTTTTATATAGAGTATTTATCACACTGTAATAATGATTTTATGAGTTTGTACACGCTAGACGTTATTACTTTTTTCATTTCGCATGTTGAATACTATCATTTAGTAAATCAAAAAAAAAAAAAAAAAAAAAAAAAAAAAAAAAAAAAAAATCAGAAAAAAGGATTGTCCGGGATTTGAACCTAGGACCTCTCACTTGCTAAGCAAGTACCATACCCCTAGACCACGGAGGTACTTGATTACAAAGGAAGATAAATGCAAACATTAAGTCACATATAATGTTTATATTCACGTTCGATATTGTCAAAATTTTACACAATATATTGTGTCTAATTTAGCCTTTACTAAACAGTTCTAATAGATGTAATTAGAATATAAAGTCCGCCGACGACCTGTATTATACGTAATAACTCTCTACATGCCCCTCTGCTAAAAATAGTGCAAAGCGACTTTTAGTACAATAAATAAAAAAACGAGACGGGATACTTTGAGAAGGGCAAGAGAGACCATAGGGAAGTTATGGTATAAAATTTCATTGCAAAAGCTCAAAAGCTTCTTGAGATATCGTCCGGAAATGAAAGTGTTACACACAGACGGAATGTATGAATTTACGACCTTGAACGTTGACCTCAAGATCAATAGGGGTCTTCCTTAGGCCACAGGGAGTTATGTAAAATTTCATTGCAAAAGCTCAGAAGGATTCTCGAAATATCGCGCGGAAACGAAAGTGTTAAAACAGACAGAATTTATGAATATATTACCTTGACCTTTGACCTCAAAATCAAGATGGTTATTCTTTAGGCCATAACGAGTTGCTATGCAAAATTTCATTGCGAAAGCTCAAAGGGTTCTTGAGATATCGCGCGGAAACGAAAGTGTTACAGACAGACAAAAATAAAGACGGACAGACGGACGGACAGACAGACCCAAATTAATATCCCCCACTTTCAGTTAAAGTGGGGGACAAAAAAATACATAGAGGATATTCAATGTTTTGTGGTTGGAATTTATTTCACGAGTGAGACAGGATATCTTGATATTTTCACGAGTGCGAAGCACGAGTGATAATTTAAAAAAAATATCCTGTTTCATGAGTAAAATAAATTCCATTTCCAACTACAAACATTGAATTTTCAATTTATTACATTTTCTTTGGTTTTCCCTCTGCCCCTGTCTTTTCTTAACACGGTGTAATAGGCTGTGACGTCAAAGATTAACGGTTGAGACGTCATAACATAACAATTTGTGAGGCAGAAGACATTGTAACATGGATTTTAGCAAGATTTTAGAGACGGTTCGGTTTACTATCTCCATCTTATGACAGACCAGAAATTGTTTTTTACTAACTTTCATATCCTTGCACACTGTGAGAGAATATCTCTTTGGTATCCTTTCACATTGTGAGAGAATATCACTTTCATTCAATAAATCAATCATAGTATTTCACTGTTGAAAATGTAATAATTTGATTAATAATAATAAAAAACTTTGATTTTTCATAGTAAAAAAACTTTGATTTACTATAGTTAACCACGGGATTTTTAGGCCGGGTAATAGCCGGTTTCAGTGGTGCGAAGCGGATATGGATCATTCATTCCCCCTTGATGGATCTCCAGTCCCCCAGCATAAGTCGGTACCCATTGCATCTGGATTGACTGAGACAATGCAGATAAAGTGTTTTGTCTATGGACACAACACACAACATCAAGTGACCACAACCAACGAAGTGTGAACCAGCGACCTTTGGATTACTCGCCTAGTACCTTTTAATAGTAGTGAAATCATGTTAATTTGAGTATTTTACTGATCGGTTGTCTATTGTTTTATTCCAATTCGATTTATTGTATGTTGTTAACGTCCCGTTTGAGTATTTTTCACTCATATAGAGACGTCACCATATACCGGTGAAGGGTTTCAAATTTAGACCTTTATTCGGCACTCAAAACCATTGAGCAGTGAGGGTTCCCTATCACGCCAACGCCCACCGTTGGTTTTTAAGGTCTCATCCGAATGACCTGCAACTTTCACTTCCAAGTGCCGAGCACTTGCCGGAGGAACAGTTGTTACCTATTTTATATCGACATTGGTCAATCGCAGCTTTCATTCGAACACACGACCTTCCGATTACGGAGCGAGCACTCTACCGACTGAGCTACCGTGAAGGCAACTCCCATTCGAGAATCTATCAATCATATAGAGACACGACCGTATAGCGATAAACTTGGGGTTTCAAATCTAGACATCTACTCAGCGGCACTCATCAGACTTGAGCAGTGAATGATCTCTATCATGCCAACGACTTCCTTGAAACGGGGTTCGATCTCATTAGGAAGACCCCCAACTTCCACAACAAAATACCAAGTGCTTGGCGAAGAAATAATTCCTATCTATTTTTATACCCCCCGCAAACGAAGTTTAGGGGGGGGGTATATTGGAATCAGCATGTCCGTCTGTCTGTCCGTCTGTATGTAGACGAGATTTTGTCCGGACCATTTCTTGGAAACTGTTGCAAGGATTTGTCTGAAAATTTGTACACTTATTATTCGCCATATGAAGGTGTGCACCTGGTATTTTCATCATGATCGGATATTTTTTTTTTGCATTTTACAGGTGTTTTTTTTTTTCATTTTTATTATGTGGTTTTGTCCGGATCTGTTCCCAGAGGCTATTGCATAGATTTGTATGAAACTTTGTACACTTATTATTTACCATATGAAGATGTGCACCTGGTATTTTCAACATTATTTGGTAACTTTTCTGCATTTGACAAGTGTTTTTTTTTTCATTTTTATTGACTTAGTCATTTCGGGTTCATGTCTAAGGTTTGAGACATAGAATCTAGAACATCTGTACAAAAATGTGAACTACCGCTCAAAACTACTCATTAGAACTAAAAAAAAATCACAAAATATTAAAAACAGTTTTTACATAACACAGCAGATAGTGTAAATCTATTTGTCCCTTTGGAGTAATGAGTGGACATGCATCCAGTTAAAGATTAATTAATGAGTTCAGTGTGGGAAGCTGTTAGGGCATCTCTGATCAAGCACGTCTTATCTATATCTCCTGGGAATTGGGCAGAAAGAAATAAAGATCTCTGTTGTCTAAGCCTCTTAATTGTAATTTATGTCTGTCAAAATAAATAGTTACTGAAACCATCCTTTTATTTTTAAAATGAGTTTGATATAAAGGTATTAAGATCAATTTGACTTTGTATTATTAATTATGATTTTTTTTTTTCAACAATCAATTTGTAGAGTTTCATATTTCACAAAGATGACAGATAGTTGCAAACTATTTTTTCAATGTAAAAAAAACACTGTTATTATTAGCATTGATGTTTTATTAGGCTGCACCTTAATTTCATTCATTAAAATATAATATAATGAGTAATTAAATTTTCACTCTAAATGGTTAAGCAAATTGTGAACAACTCTAACATCTAGAAAACATTAGTGATGTGGTACCTTCTCTGAAAAACCCAGCGGGGGGTATTTGTACCTTTTGGACAGTTCTAGTTTTAATTGATTTAGTGATGTCGCTGCCGGGGCTTGATTTCCCTACCTTCTGATCACGTGATTGCGGAGCGAGCACTCTTCCGACAATAAAAAAGTGACGGATCAGGTATTTGTTTAACTCACCTAATGATTCCAATGAACCAATAGACAGGCCCTTGAAGCATAGGAGCAGCAAGGTAATGTAGATTTTCATTTTCTGAAATGAAGGAGGAAGAAGACGTTATAATTATATACGCACAGTCTGAATTGTGTTTCTTGGGAATCATCGCCACACTATAAATATACATGCATAACAAATGTAAACCAGCAAGTTATTATAAACCAGCAATTTATTATTTATTATATATTATCATTATTTTATTATATGAAATAACAATGGATGCCATGTGTAGTAATTGTTAAGCACAAACAATTAACCTTCATATAAGTTTTTTTATATGATTTTTTACATTTATTGTAAGGTATCCGACCCATATTAGGACCTAATTTTCTAACCTTAAATATCCATCCTGTATTAAATACTTTGATATTAATTTAAAGCATTTTAGAGTAGTATAGGATTTACCAAGAGAAATTTTCAAAAATATAATTACCTAAGCAGTAATTAATTAATGAAGATTGCATTGATGTCTATGGGGACAAGCAATTTTTTGAAAATAAAAATTTAAATACTAAGAATATCAAAAAAATGCTGCGGTGGAAAGATGTATTTAATTATAAGGAATAGAAAAGCGATTGAAAACTAAATTTTTACCAGATAGATTTTTTTTAGAGTTGATTTTTATTGATGTAAAGCAAAGGGGGATAATTCAAGGACAGGACAAGTTCAAAAATTAGCTAGGACACATTCCGCTCTTAAAAACTGATACTAAAACATGAAGATTATGTCTACATATAATGAGTATTCAGCCAATATATATCTGTTATACATTCAGATTCACTGAATCTGAGGCTATTATGGGTCGGATACCTTAAATGCAGTAGTAGCATAGATTTACATTATCTGGAATGTTTACACCTGCTCAATGACATTAAAGATCACATCAAGACATGAAGTATAAAGAACTCCAGTTATCAAAATGTTTTGTAATTTGTCGCATTTGATTTAAAATGCAGTCAACAAGTATGTAAAATAAACTAAGTGCCTCGTCAAAATGGGTTTCATTAGATTGGACTGTTTCTTAAGAATTTATATATTATTTTGGGAATTTTCTTGCCTACATCTGCAGAACTTTCGCAATTTCAACCAAAAAGGTTGAAATGGTAAAACAGAAAAAAAAATTGAACATAATGAACAGTGATCTCAGTATGACATATCCTACACATTCTAACATTCTCTAAGTGACATTACCGTTGATTAATACTCACCAATATGACATGTCCTACACATTCTAACATTCTCTAAGTGACATTACCGTTGATTAATACTCACCAGTATGACGTGTCCGACACATTCTAACATTCTCTAAGTGACATTACCGTTGATTAACACTCACCAATATGACATGTCCTACACATTCTAACATTCTCTTAGTGACATTACCGTTGATTAATACTCACCAATATGACATGTCCTACACATTCTAACATTCTCTTAGTGACATTACCGTTGATTAATACTCACCAATATGACATGTCCTACACATTCTAACATTCTCTAAGTGACATTACCGTTGATTAACACTCACCAATATGACATGTCCTACACATTCTAACATTCTCTAAGTGACATTACCGTTGATTAACACTCACCAATATGACATGTCCTACACATTCTAACATTCTCTTAGTGACATTACCGTTGATTAATACTCACCAATATGACATGTCCTACACATTCTAACATTCTCTAAGTGACATTACCGTTGATTAACACTCACCAATATGACATGTCCTACACATTCTAACATTCTCTAAGTGACATTACCGTTGATTAACACTCACCAATATGACATGTCCTACACTTTCTAACATTCTCTAAGTGACATTACCGTTGATTAACACTCACCAATATGACATGTCCTACACATTCTAACATTCTCTTAGTGACATTACCGTTGATTAACACTCACCAATATGACATGTCCTACACATTCTAACATTCTCTTAGTGACATTACCATTGATTAATACTCACCAATATGACATATCCTACACATTCTAACATTCTCTAAGTGACATTACCGTTGATTAACACTCACCAATATGACATGTCCTACATATTCTAACATTCTCTAAGTGACATTACCTTTGATTAACACTCACCAATATGACATGTCCTACACATTCTAACATTTTCTAAGTGACATTACCGTTGATTAATACTCACCAATATGACATGCCCTACACATTCTAACATTCTCTAATCGACATTACCTTTGATTAACACTCACCAATATGACATGTCCTACACATTCTAACATTCTCTAAGTGACATTACCGTTGATTAATACTCACCAATATGACATGCCCTACACATTCTAACATTCTCTAAGTGACATTACCGTTGATTAACACTCACCAATATGACATGTCCTACACTTTCTAACATTCTTTAAGTGACATTACCGTTGATTAATACTCACCAATATGACATGTCCTACACATTCTAACATCTCTAAGTGACATTACCGTTGATTAATACTCACCAATATGACATGTCCTACACATTCTAACATTCTCTAAGTGATATTACCGTTGATTAACACTCACCAATATGACATGTCCTACACTTTCTAACATTCTCAAAGTGACATTACCGTTGATTAACACTCACCAATATGACATGTCCTACACATTCTAACATTCTCTAAGTGACATTACCGTTGATTAACACTCACCAATATGACGTCCTACACATTCTAACATTCTCAAAGTGACATTACCGTTGATTAACACTCACCAATATGACATGTCCTACACTTTCTAACATTCTCTAAGTGACATTAGTGTTGATTAATACTCACCAATATGACATGTCCTACACTTTCTAACATTCTCAAAGTGGCATAACCGTTGATTAATACTCACCAATATGACATGTCCTGCACTATCTAACATTCTCTAAGTGACATTACCGTTGATTAGCACTCACCAGTATGACATGTCGAACATTTTCTAACATTCTCTAAGTAACAATATCCCTGGTGCTGTGAAAGAAATTCAGTTTTAAGTGCACAAATTCATGTTAATCACCAAATCTTTTATGAATTAGATTTATCTGAAAAAGTAAAAGCATTCATATGTATTTAAAATAGACATATCCTGTCGGAGTATCGTTTACTTCACAATGACGCCAGATATCTTATTTTGACTCTTTGTATGGATTTGCCCAGGTAGGTGGAGATAAGTCACTTCGTGTAAAATGAAAAGACCATGAACATTTTCATTTTCTTTTAAACAAAGGAATATGTAGAATATGAAACTGATTT
The DNA here is from genome assembly GCF_033153115.1 of Saccostrea echinata. Classification (NCBI taxonomy): domain Eukaryota; kingdom Metazoa; phylum Mollusca; class Bivalvia; order Ostreida; family Ostreidae; genus Saccostrea; species Saccostrea echinata. The sequence continues at coordinate 17,133,651 of NW_026889754.1, read as the reverse complement.
TAAATGGCAAAAGTGATCAGATAAATGATTTCCCTAACCATCTGAAACGGGATATCTATTTTTATTATTACTGTTTTCCATTAGTAATTATTGTAAAATCATTTTCATATGGTGATTGCGTTTAAGAATTGGTGTACGTTTTCATTTGGTGCAAATGTATTGACGTGCTCACTGACAAAAAATGTACGGAAGCCGGTTGGTGCAAGTAGAAAAAATATTTTTATCTGGCGGCCGCCAAATAAATAACTAACGGTCGGCAGAAACTTATCTGGCAGCCGCCAGAAAATTATTTGGCAGCCGCCAGATAGTTTCTGACGGCCGCCAGTTAACCATTTGGCGGCCGCTAGATTAATTTTCTGACGGCCGCCAGATCTTTTTATCTGGCGGCCGCCAGATAATTATTTGGCGGCTGCCAGAAACTTATCTGGCGGCCAGATAATATATTTTTTTCTACCTGGCACCAACCGGCTTCCGTAAAAATGTGATTCTAAAAATAAATGTATAAAAGACATTAAGGAACGTCATTGCATCGACACAATTTGGTGAACTTGCGTGACAAACGCCATTTTGTTTCGAAATGATCAGATTTTGTCCTAACCAAAGTCACCATACACCGATAACATCGGGTATACCATTTATACATGCAGGATGTATACTCTAATTGTGAATGGAATGTATCCTCTCGAAACGACGGGAGGATGACGAACGTATCCCTTTTGTAAACATAATTTTTTTGGATGTATCTACATATTTCACTGATTTTATTCACATTTTTTTCTAATATTTAATAATTCAGTATCAAACAACTCAGAAGTTTATATAAAGTCATAAATTAATGCTTCTACCGGAAGTACATGCTTTCCAGCGAAATATACCCAAAAAATTGAAAAATTAGACAAGATATTTCCACTACCTTACCATCGCTTAGAAGATACACTTAGTTTACAAAAGGTATACACCAATATAACCGGGGATATTAGAACTCCCCATGAAATCACGAAACGTTTAGATACAAAGTAAAATTTATTTACTCAAATGTTTGACATTGATCATTAGCTGATTTGTACGGAAACGTAAATAAAATTCAATTTTGGTATCTCGAACTCCGATATCTTGAATAGCACGGTTATGTTGAAGTGATTTAAAAGGCCAACCCTCTATTTTTTATTTTAACCTCAACATCTCGAACCTTCAGATATCTCAGAGTTTTTCTCTGCCAACTACATAGACTGTATTTGAAACAAAGAGGGAATATCGTTATACGTACTTTTTTTCACCTGCTTTTGACTGCAAACAATATAATCTCTTCTTTCCATGTGCTTCTTTAGCATGTCATCATTAATTAACTTTTGCATCCTTGAGTACAGGAGACTCTAATTTGTTGAAGGACCAAGCCCTCTTCCAAGGGGAGTTGGAGATAGTAAAGGAAAGGCAAAGATAGCGAGAGATCAATAAAAATCTCAAAAATCACTTGGCAAGAAAGGATAAAACTTAGGCGAAAGCTTCCTTACGTAGTGTAAATTTTAAATTGTTCAAATCATATGCCCTTGGGGTAGGGTGGGGATACTATAAAGGATCGCATTGAAATATTTAAAAATCTTTTCATGAAACGCTGGATCACAGAAGTAAAACACCCTGAGATTGTGTAGATTCTAGATTGTTAATATCATGGTCCCTATAAACGGGTCAAAGGATAAGGCCAGAAAAGGGGATCAAAGTTTTTCATTGAAATATATAGGGAAAAAATCTTTTAAAATCTTCTTCTTTAGAACCATTGGACCAGAAAAGATGAAAACTGATGTGAAAGCTTCCTGACATAATAAAGATTATTAAGGAGGAGAAGGACACATGGTCACATGACTCTGTTTAACTACGTCATAGTTTCCGTTTATATAAGTACAAAACGTGTAAAGCGTCAGTTCTTGTATAAATTTTTGACAATGTTTTAACTTTAATTACCATCTTTTATCAAAAAAAGTAAAAAGTTTCAACATTCTGGTAAACATTAATTAAATTATGAAAAAGGTTGATCCACTCATCTGTTTCCTAAACTAGGCGTCCAACAAGTCGGTGACGTCATACACAATCTGTAAGTACAGCACGATCATACTCGGTGAACACAAGGGCGGTATTATTATGTAAAAACAGGTCATAATTGGTATATGATTAAATATTTTGAGAACGGGGAACACAAAAATTATTTTTGCATGGCTGATGACGGAAATCTTATGTAGGTATATCTTATTTCGCTTATTTAGCTTACGTGTGACGTCACAGTTGGTTTTCCCGTACTCAAGAAATGTAACATGACACGTTTTTTGTCATGCTCATGTCCTCTTTAACGATGTCCTGTGAAATATTGAGGTCAGCTTCATCATTCGAAATTTTTACAGTTAATCAATAATTTGAAGGATTTGCATTTCAACGTAAATAAAAAAATATTGAATGATAGAATTTTTTGTAAATTACGTTTTTTACAGTAAAAAGTGCGTAATTTCCATATCCAGATGCAGTGTGATAGACAAAGCTTGCTTTTTCGAATTTTAAATTTATTTATACTCTGAAATATTTTAAAAGATACATGTCCACTTTAATATTTTTTATATATGCTTAAAAATCCCATTATGGACAGAGTAATGAGTCCGGAAACATGGAGAATTAAAACTCCACTCAGATACTGTAGGGCATAGTATTTGTCAGTCAGTATCTCCAAAATAAGGTTAGAAACCGAATGATATAACTGCTTTAAGATACGTGGGACATGCTTAATTAGAAATATACAAAATATGAAAAAAATTGAGCGACAAGTATTTTTTCACCTCAAGGTCCTTCTCCTCCTTAATTGTTTAAATCTTGGCCCTTTTTGGTAGGGGTCTGCCACAAAAGTGGGTCCGAGTTTTACATTGGAATACTTTTCATTTTGAATTAAAAAGTTGAAAATTATATGTGAAAGCTTTCTTATAATGTTGATTCTAAACTGCAAAGATATTGTAGAGCCATAACAGGAAAGGTTTAACTTTGGACTCTATAAGAAACTGGGAAAATATGAATATATATTGAACTGATAAAACGTACATTTACACCATATTTCACTTGGTCTATTCATGAAAATATTCAAATCATCTAAACTAATCGAAAACAGTCATATACCAAATAAATATTTACTTCCTGTTCGTTCTGGAAATCATTTCCTTATATATACATCCACTGAATATTATTTCCTTTATTTCTTATAAAACCCATTGATGTTAATCAGTCAGTAAACAACACTAGGCAAGCCACCTGCAAAGATTTCTTAAGCAACGGCTGTTCCATCAATTATGCATACAATGACATTCACATCTATAATACAATATTTAACATATTTAATTTACTTTGGATGTTTTTCATAGAAAGATATAAATATAAAGAATAAAATGTCTTTCTTTGTTTGTTAGAACATGAATTAACGTCGCAGCTATTGCAGAAAAAATTCACATAATCCGCTCCGCTTACGCGGGTTACATGTTTGTATTTTTTCTGCAAGAGCTGCGACATTAATTCCTGTACTTACAACCAAAGATGCATTTTATTGTTTAAGTAACTGATCCGTTTATTTCAGTGTAAAATCTGCAAATTCTGAAGTTTTGTATTGCAAAGCTGTTTTACTCCTGTTTGAAAACAAAGAGATCATACATCGTAATGGTTGTCATATGAGACGTGAAAAAACTTATCTATACAAATCTGGACGAGTGCACACGCATGCGCTGATCAAAAGATTTCTAACGTGATAGTGACGTAACCGATATCCTAACAGGAGATGTCAATAAAGATAAGATAAAATGGATTGCTTTTATTGTTACCACACACATACTTTGTTATATTTCTGGTATATATAAGTCATTACAAATGACAGAGTATGATGCAATTAGAATTTTAAATTTTACATCTGGGCTAGGATAATGTGATTTACACAATGGTAAAACTAATGAAACCATTTTACAAAATAGTAAGTACTATTTTATTCTACTAGGTACAAAAATCTATTAAGTTCATTTTCGTGGAGCTGATTATTTATTTATTTATTTATTTATTTTTTTTAGTTTAATGCTTTGAGTTTAGCTTAGTGCATTAGGGCAAATAAAACAAGAAAAATATAAGTCATATTATGGAACTTATTGTCGTTTGGACATATGTTGCCTGTTCACCATTCCTGAGATAATAATTCGTCAATTCCTCGTATTTGTACTAAGCATGATTGAACAGAAAATGAAGTAGGACTTGTGGGAGCCTTAGCTGTCTTGTTTGATATGATTTGATTATGTGATGAGGCTTCCATAATTATATGGTGTTATTTTTTAATTATATGCCAAATGAAATATTTTTAATACAATAGTTCATATTTAAAGACCCATTTTTTTACCGTACGGTCACCTGAGGAGGACGACTTAACGTTTTCATCGAAATTTTTATAAGAAAAAAAATATCAAAAAGAAATATCTTTTTTTTTTAATCGTAAAATTAAATGTCTTATTTCTTATTCGTTTCATTGCTACAAGAACTTCTTCCCTCTACGGATCCCAGTCATTGAAGGAAGAGAGGGCTTGAATAGCCGCTAATTTTTCTTCGAAGAGTTCTACAGTTACCTTGGACGTCATATCGCTTACAAGTACAAAACAGCAGCGAAAATTGAAAAAAAAAATCACGGTCACTGTTTAATTATCTACTTTCAATTAAATTTCAAAAATAAAATTACCAACCAATATAACAGCGACATGATTTTTTTTTTAACCAGAGTGTGTACAAAGCGACCATTCACGCGGCACATGAAAGCGTTTGATGCGTGACCAGATAATTGTTTTCAAAGCATGCAAACTCAGATTATCAGGTAACCCACTTAGCTGGCCAGTCAATCAAATCAGAAGCTATTGTTTTTTAAATGATTGACAGGCAGTATATTATTGATCTTGAATTAGGTAGATTTCGGGGCGTTTACATAAAATTACGTGTTTAATTAACAATTATCAAAAGAATGTGATATAGTGGGTTTATTTTTCCTCAGAATTATACACTGTACATGCGATGGCCACAAAACTATACATGTATATTCATATAAGACTCGTAGCGGAAGACTTGTGCGAGGACCTGCAACTTGGTGGGTTGGGGTCCGGACTCCCCCAGGGATTTGAGAGTTAATTAAGTAATAAAAATGGCCTTGGATCTTCAGATGAGACTATTGTAGTAGGTGCTTGCACCAAAAAGATCCCTTACTGTTCAATGCTTCTCCACCCCTTTCCTCTAGGAAACACAGCATCCTCATAAAATAGTATGGGGAGTCATGTTTATTAAGAAAATTGACTTAGAAAAGTGGATTGTCCTACATCCATCCCTTCCCCCAGCGAAATAAATATTTTGTTGCGCAGTGTTGTATTTTTCCTGTTTTGCAGAAATCTCTTTAAAGCTTGGTTATTCTGCAGGTATTTCTTCAAAATTAATATTTTGAGAGTGATTCTGAATAAACGCACTTTACATGCCGTATAAAGTTCCAAAGAATGAATCACACTACACTAATACATATACATGTACATGTGTATAATGCAGTTTCTAAGTACGTTTTTCTCAATTTCAGAATAACATGAAAACTGTTTTGCTGCTATTATGCTCCATTAGCTTGTGTGATGGTTCACTGAAATCACTAGGTAAGACATGTTTCAATACTCGTAAAATTTATGAAATTTGACGATTGCACAAAGAAGGTTTACAATGGTTAGAGCGAAGATTTTGCCTAGTTCTAGCGCCACAAAGTAAGAGGTGATCCTAAGATCGCAGGCATGTCCTTCCCATGATCGTAAGATCGCAGACATGACCTTCCCATGATCCTTAGCTCGCACACATGTCCTTCCCATGATCCTTAGGTCGCAGCCATGTCCTTCCCATGATCCTTAGATCGCTGCCATGTCCTTAGCATGATCCTTAGATCGCAGCCATGTCCTTCCCATGAGACCTTATAATATAAGGTCCCTGGAGATGGCAGCAAAATGATTTCTAGCTACTCAAGGGACAAAATTTCTTAACATATCTCCTAAGTTGCAGCCTTCAACAGCTGCAGGCAATCAAAAAATTGATATTAAATATTTGTTTAAGCAAAGAAATAAATGATCTGACAAATGCTTAAGTCTTTGTCAAACAAGACATGAAATTTAAAAATCTTTAATATACCAATTTTTCTCAGAAACACCAAGGCATTCTCTCAGGTGTGTATTACTTCAGCGTTATTTGTTACAATATCTCAAAATAAGTTTGAAAGAACCTTTATTTCACAATTTCAACATATTAACAGCAATTACTTTAAATCATAATTTCATGCAGTAAAATATCCGCTGTATGTGGTTTCGATTTCTATACATGCACGCAATTTATCATGTTATTTCATTTCAGTTTTAGAGGTGCTTGGACAAAGATTTGAAGTTGATATTTTCTCGAGTTTTCGGTATAATATCATGACTTATATGTTGCTATAGCATTTCAAACGGAAATAAAATAAAAAACTTATTTTATCTGGAAATTATTGAAACTACAAATTTCGGGACGCGTTTGAAGGATACATCCTAGCACTTTCATAAACCAGACTTTATCCTTAATACTTAAGATAAGTAAAATTTTTGTTGTGTATTAATGAAATATATTCAAACTATAATCCAGAAAATTCAAAGTAGAAATGTAAGAAAGCAAAACCAATTCACCAGTATTGTCAGTCCGTGCTCAGTGATGTGTGCAGAGTTTAACAAATTGAATACACTCGGTGAAACATAAACATTAACAATAACAGAGCTCGTGCCCTGTTTACAAAAACAGTTTACGTTTCACGGGTGTGTTCAGTTTGTTTAACTCTGCACACATCACTGAGAACGGACTGACAATACTGGTGAGTTGTTTTTTGCTTTCTCACATTTCTACTCTTTATTTTCTGGATAATAGTTTAATTTTTTTCATTAATGCACAACAAAATTTCTACTTTTCTTAAGTATTAAGGATAAAGTTTACTTTGTGAAAGTGCATAGATTTGTCAATCAAACGCGTCCTGAAATTTGTAGTTTCAATAATTTCCAGATAAAATATTTTTTTTTAATTTTATTTCCATGTGAAATGCTATAAAAACATATAAGTCATGATATTATACCGAAAATTTGAGAAAATATTAACTTCAAAACTGTGTCAAAGCACCTTTAATACAAATCTAATTTCATTCGGACTTGTTTAACAATAGCTCAATAACGACAAATCCTGAGCTTTACAGTGCTTAATTTTTCCAGTGAACTGTGAATTTAAGACAGACCTTTGTAACTGGAGAGTAGATGACATAGGGCCTCTGTTTCTAGAGCACGCAGTGATGATATGTGGAAATAGTGGAACACCTAGAGGATGTGACAGCGTATACGATATTTATCCAGCAAATCATTGGAGGATAGGGACCATAAATAATAACACGCTATATAAGATACCATCAGGTAAATCACCAATAACAGGCTATATAAGATACCATCAGGTAAATCACCAATAACACGCTATATAAGATACCATCAGGTAAATCACCAATAACACGCTATATAAGATACCATCAGGTAAATCACCAATAACACGCTATATAAGATACCATCAGGTAAATCACCAATAACACGCTATATAAGATACCATCAGGTAAATCACCAATAACACGCTATATAACATACCATCAGGTGAATCACCAATGATAGTCTGTACTACATACCATCAGGTAAATCACCAATAACACGCTATATAACATACCATCAGGTAGATCACCAATAACACGCTATATAAGATACCATCAGGTAAATCACCAATAACACGCTATATAACATACCATCAGGTGAATCACCAATAACACGCTATATAACATACCATCAGGTAGATCACCAATAACACGCTATATAACATACCATCAGGTAAATCACCAATAACACGCTATATAACATACCATCAGGTAGATCACCAATAACACGCTATATAACATACCATCAGGTAGATCACCAATAACACGCTATATAACATACCATCAGGTAGATCACCAATAACACGCTATATAAGATACCATCAGGTAGATCACCAATAACACGCTATATAAGATACCATCAGGTAAATCACCAATGATACGCTATATAACATACCATCAGGTAAATCACCAATAACATGCTATATAAGATACCATCAGGTAAATCACCAATAACATGCTATATAAGATACCATCAGGTAAATCACCAATGACACGCTATATAAGATACCATCAGGTAAATCACCAATGACACGCTATATAAGATACCATCAGGTAGATCACCCATAACACGCTATATAAAATACCATCAGGTAAATCACCAATAACACGCTATATAAGATACCATCAGGTAGATCACCAATAACACGCTATATAAGATACCATCAGGTAAATCACCAATAACACGCTATATAACATACCATCAGGTAGATCACCAATAACACGCTATATAAGATACCATCAGGTAGATCACCAATAACACGCTATATAAGATACCATCAGGTAAATCACCAATGATACGCTATATAACATACCATCAGGTAAATCACCAATAACACGCTATATAAGATACCATCAGGTAAATCACCAATAACACGCTATATAAGATACCATCAGGTAAATCACCAATAACACGCTATATAACATACCATCAGGTGAATCACCAATAATACGCTGTGCAACATTTTATCAGGTAAGAATTGTTTTGAAATCACCAAATATCATATCGTCCGGTAAGTTACCAATAACACGCTGTATAATATATTGTCAAGAAAACAACCAATAATGCGATATAACATTGTCTGGGAAAACACCAATAATTCACCGAATAACATATTTTTCACGGAATATCACCAAATAACAATCACAAATAGCCGCGCAGCACATTAAAATGTTTCCCACTTAGATACTGTAGCGCATAGTATTTGTCAATCAATATCTCTAAAATAAGGTGAGAAACCTAATGATATAACTGCTTTAAGATATGTGGGATATACTTAATTAGAAATATACAAAATATGAAAAAAAAAATGAATGACAAGTATTTTTTCAGCTCAAGGTCTTTCTTCCCCTTAAGAAAATGTGTTTGGTATATGTATATAACTGCTAGTATGCTCAGATTTTATTTTACAGACCTAGATATGAAGGTCAGTAAAATGCTGTTCTCCGACAATCTGAACCCTGTGTTTTGGATGACCACGAGTTTACTCTTCTCACCCATAATATCTGCCGATCCGAACCAGCCTCGGTGTTTAAAGTACAGATACTTAGTTACGGGGGAAGCACATTTGTTGGTTGCGTATCTTACAGATTTTGATAACGTCTTCAACGATATTCCCCTACAATCTCATTCTCGGAAGCACGCTACGCATTTGAATTTAACGTATGCATTCGTCAACCTGCCATTTGTGAACGAATTCAAGGTATATGGATGTTTATGTAAGCATGCATTACTCCTACATGTTTATAATTGAACCGCACCATTTATGCTAAAATTTCACGCTATTGTTATACATATTTGCAGATACATTTCCGAGCAACCTTCATGCATACATTAGAGAGCATTGCGATACTTGGTGATGTGCAGATCTCTGATGGCGTATGCCCTAGTAAGTTAAATTCATATCTGATGCTAAACTGTCCCATGCTTTTTGAAGGATAAACATTTGATTTTCCATCCTTTGGACACCCAACAAATTACAACGCACACATATATATTTACGCCCTCTCAGCCGAAGCAGTTAGAACTAAATTCCAATTGTGTTTAGATCAATTTCCCCACATGAAAGGGCTTTGACACAGATCTAAAGTTGATATTTTCCAAAATTTTCATTATAATATCATGACTTGTATGTTGCTGGAGCATTTCACACTTAAGTATAATAAAAGCTTGTTTAGAAACTTCTCTTATACCATATACCTAGTAGTGTATCAGCCCTAATACAGGCATATTGGACTAGTAGAGAGAGTATCTGGGAACTAGGTCTGTCTTGCCCTCAGGGCTGAGATATTCCTGTCTCAGCCCGTTGTCAAGGGACTGTCTCACCCTCAAATTTTAATCCATTATTTCTGTTTAATTTGTGTGTATTAATACTAAAATTCATATATAAGTGTTAAAAAAACAAGTATTTATTAATGCTAGAATATTTACAAAAAAAATTTTTAAGAAGTGCGCCAAATGATGGTACCTGTGACGTAAGAGAGGTAACTCTTGTTTACTTAGAACAGCAACACTTAATGTTTTGAAAAGAAATTAATGGACGTTTATTTGCTTTGAAAGTAAGGCAATACCAAGTTTTCTCTTAATGCGTCATTTTTTAGTTTAATTCATATCGTAAGCAAAACAAACAGTTACTATAAATCTTAGACCTGAAAGTTGTAATGATTTTTGAAAATGATGTAACCCTGTTTGATCCAAGGTAAAAGCAGAGCTATCTTAAGTTTGGAACCTTTAAATCTTCCTAATCTCTTGTGCTTTGGGATGTAATGTAAGTTCGAATTTTGCGACGCGTTTGATTGGCACATATCATTGCATTCACATCGTAGAATTTATCCATCATACGTAAAAAAAAGTAGAAATTTCGTCCTCACAAAAATTAGGGTACATCAACAAGCATACCTGTAAGATTGAGGAGGATGGTATTTTCTGTTTAATCTTACAGAAAATTACATGAATTGCTTGTTTCACGATTTTTGGTTCATGTATTTTTCCAGATATTTTAAAAACGGTTTTGAAATCAGAAAATATTAATAATTATAAAAGATTTTGGTATATTAAGAAGAGATACAAAATCAGATATTCAAGGAACGCGTCGCCAGACCTTAAAATAAAAACCTTCGTTTTCTGCTATGATGCTTGTATGACAAGTGCTAAGACGTCTTGTATTTTTATGTTGTGACGCATTGAAAATGTCAGTGGTATTCTACAAGTTTTTTTCCCTAAATAACCCGAAGAATTGCATATTTATTTAATGAAATTAATTTTTTTCAGTAGGTTCTTAAAATTCAGAACAAACTTGATTGATTGATTATTTCAGTCATATTTCGGATGAAAATTTAGTTCATATGACCGGTTTTGTGTTTCTTTGGCAGTCCCTCCGTGAGCCAACTCTTTTTTGAAATCCAGAGAAACGATCTTTTACGTGCCAAGGGGGTTGTAATCCTTGACACAGGGCACCATTTAACGTCCCATTCGACGGACTGAAAATTTAAAAATATATTGATTGATTGATTGCATGTTGTTTAAGTCCCATTCGAGAATTTTTCACTCATATAGAGACGTCACCATATATCGGTGAAGGGCTTCAAATTTTGACCTTTACTCGGCGCTCAGGGCCATTGAGCAGCGAGGGATCTTTATCGTGCCCACGCCTGCCGTGACACGGGGACTAGGTTTTTAAGGTCTCATCCGAAGGACCCGCAATTTTCACTTCAAATTGCCGATCGCATGGCGAAGGAACAGTTGCTACCCATTTTTTAGCGACTTAGGTCAGTCGCGGCCGAGATTTGAACTCACGACCTCCCGATCACGGAGCGAGCGCTCTACCTGAGCTACCGTGAACGGTTTTAAAAAATATAAAAACAGTTAAAATATAGATTTCTCCCTGTTCATCGATAAAATTGCTTACATTATGTACATCTAAATTTTACTATAGAAATCAGGTTTATGAAAGTAATCTAAAACTGAATTAAATTGATATTTGTTAAAAGTTCGTGCATCGTTCGTACATTATTAAAAAGTCTATTTCAAATAGACGGAAAATCAGTAAACTCATGAGAAAATGTGATTATATATATTTAGCGGACAGTCACAAAATATACATTGTGGCTGAAATTCTCGATTAAATAAGTAGGCTTGCGTTATTTTAAAATAACCTATACGTATCCTCGAAATGATCACTTCGTCCTGACGTTTCAGCCCGAACTCAGATGATTTGTTAACTTTGTTTTGTATAGCATATACCCGGTATTTTGTGTGTATCACAAAATTGCCAATAAATTTGCCAAAGAGAATATACATTACGTTTTACAATGTATTTCAGATCAGTATAAGAATTTTTAAAAAGAGTAATGCCATTCTGAAGTGCCATTTTTGCAGCACTGTCAGCCTTAGTATTTCTGTAAAAGAGAGGTATGTCAAGGCGGATGTGACCGGTCGGCAGGGGATGCTCACTCCCCCATGGCACCTTATCCCACCTCTGAAGTTTTAGAGGTCCGTGTTTGCTCTGCTCCAAAATTTGTATTGTTTAATTGACTTTTGAGCTTGAATACTGTTCGTTATTATCATTTATTATACTTTCATGTTAAATACTAAAATCTGATTGGTTTAGACGCATTTAACAATCCGTAATGTTACCCTCAGCGTTAGCAATACACTTGACAACGGGTAACATTACGAAAATATCACATGCGTTTAAATCATGCGCGTACGGTTCACCGTAGAATTCTCAAAAACGTCGGTTGTGCGTTTGAAAGAAGCCGAATAAACGATGTCAATAAAAGCTTGCGTCTGATGTAGCTTACTTGAAAACAACAAACGACAGACGAAACATCCTTGCGAGTGCAAACTTTAGATGATAAAGGACTTTTTGAGTAGCAAACAAACAATAAAGAGGTTGGTAAATCTTTTCCGAAGCTTTTTTATTGAGAAAAATAGAAGCGGGGAGTTTGAAATCTTTCTAAGCGTGAACTAAACGACGATCTCCGATTTTTTTTATGACATCCGAAATCAATAAGACATTCAGTATAATAAAATAAAAAGTGCACGTTTTTGAGGGTAACAGTTGAAATTGACACCCCTCGGAAAACCATTGTCAACCTCCGCTGACGCGTCAGTTGACAATGGTTTTCCTTGGGGTGTCAATTTCAACTGTTACCCTAAAAAACGTGCACTATTTATATAATATTTCATTGAGAAGAAAAAAAATTACAGGCCAGGCTTCAGAATTCAGTTAGAATTTCAGCCATTCATGAAATTAATATTTATTGTTAACTTACACTTGAAAAAATAAAAATATCAATAAGAACGGGAATCATTTTTATAACATTTCAAATTTTATGTTTTCTATCATAATTCTTTTTTTTTTTTTATAAAAGTGTACAAATTCTTACTATACTCTAAAACTGTTTCATGATCCTGGGGCCAGGTGTTTTTCGTGTCCATGAAATGAATGGACTGCTTAGAACATCGACTTCAGTTTAAATAGGAACTTACATTTAATGGCACTTGATACAAACACACGTTTTACAAAAATCTTGAATATGTAGACCAAACCTATGTTTAGATATGGAAAAAGATGAACTTAATGTCCTATAAATGCCCTGCTGACGTGAAAGTTTTAAATACGAGAAAGTCCAAGATTGTGTGAAAATAATAATAGGTGGAAATGGCACGATCATGACAAAAATATAATATTATGTTACTGCTTTTGATTTCTGAAATCGATATTATCTATACCATAACATAATTAAATCGCGTGAAATGGTGATCACTTACAATGAAATATGGGAATAACGAAAAGAAAGCTAGCTCAGAAGTCCATTTAAACAATACAAATCGAGAGCAGAGCAAACACGGACATCAGAGGTGGGATAAGGTACCATTGAGAAGTAAGCATCCCCTGTCCACCGAACACAACCGCCATGTGCTCCTTGTTATGATTGGGCAAACGGAAAAATCCGTGGACAATTCAGTGTGTGTAAATAATGGACTAACATTAGACAGCATTCGACTTAACGATAGTTTGTATTTACATAAAAAGTCATTTATGGATCATAGAACATGCGAGATGCTATTTTCATAGGTCCGCGCTTGCTCTGCTCACATTTTATATTATTTAACTGGACTTACTTAGCAGGATTTGTCGCCCGCATGGCGCAGTGGTTAGAGCGTCTGCTCTAGAGTCGCGAAGTAAGGAGTTGATCCTCACGTCGCGGGTTCGAATCCCACTGCGGGACGTGGAGACCGGTCCTTCGGATGAGACCGTATAAACCGAGGTCCCGTGTCGCAGTAGGTGCTGGCACGAAAAAGATCACTCACTGCTCAATGGTAAGTGCCGAGTATAGGACAAAATTTAAAGCTCTCCACCGGCAAGTGGTGGCGTCTCCATATGTGTGAAAAATTCTCGAGAGGGACGTTAAACAACATACATACAAACAAACAAACAAACAAAAACAAACTTAGCAGGATTACTGTTTGTTATCTCTACATGCCATTTCTTAACAAAAGTGAATTGGAAGTACCTTATTTTTCATACTTAGGTGTATGTCCAGAGAATTCTTTCCAGTGTGGTAGCTCCGAGTGCCTAAGACCTGACCAAATGTGTGACAAACAAATTGATTGTTCTGATGGTGCAGACGAACAGTTTTGTGGCGAGTAAAAAGTAACAGGGTCATGTGATAGAGAGAGAGAGAGAGATAATATGTGTGTGTGTGTTTCAAAATTACTATTAGAGAAAGAAATAAAAGAAAAAATGATCGGAAAGAACGAGTGCACTTATGGGCCCCGATAAAATGTGAAAAAATGAAGAATCAAATTAAGCATAATTTTTCATCTCAGATCATTAATTGATATTTAAACCATAAGATTCAACAAATTGTATCGGTGAAATTCATGAATATACAAAGAGCAAAGCCATACAATGTGGTAGGAGTCAGCCGACATTCGTGATTTTCTATAGTAAATCGAGGACGGTCATTCATTTCAAAGCTTTTGTTTACTGTCAGCCTAACGTTGTACAAACTTGTGCGAATGACAAAAAACGCATTATACATTTACAAAACTTGTGTGAAAGTAGGAAAATTGTACAAGATTAGGCTTGTACTTAAAATATTAAAAATGTATGAAAAGTTCAATGTTTTTCCTATAGCAAGTGAGAGCTATTTACCTGTATGACCTTTGTTGAACCCATCCGTGGAATAAATTATTTAAAATACCGGTAGTCACGTGATTTCAACCCAGGTAAACATTCCTCAAAGTGCTCACTGTAAAAGATAACCACGTTTGTATCATTATATCGACGTCGTGCCGCATAGAATAATTTGTTTGTACTTGGTTTTATGAACACGGGAGGGTTAGGAGAGTTTAGTGTCGTTAAAATGTCATCATGCATGAAAGTGTCAAACATTTTTAACATTCATGCAAGACAATGGTACCGGTAATGAAAGCCCTCTAAATACACTTTTTTCATTTTAAAATTTATAGGAATTAATGTTTTGAATTAAAATACTTATTGTATTATTTCAAATACAAGCGTGCAAATTTCTTAGTTTGATCACTATGGCTACAGGCATCTATTCAACTTCATTTGATTTTTTCTCAGGTCAAATAGCGCAAGATTATCATTCGGAAAACGCGCCCGTCAATGATCCACCATCAGAATGTTCAAGTGTCCAATTTAAATGATTTAAATAAACGAAACTCAAATAGGTTCGGTACGACTTTTCCGGATTTGAGGTATCTATAGGCATTTAAGGGTTTGGTTTTGTGTGCAGCCAAGTGAGACTCACTAAAAATAAAAACCTTAATATCTCAAAAATTAAGCCTTGCTAACACTTGAAAACTGGTCCATGTCATCTTCATAATGAAAACAATCTCTGGGTATATGCATCTTAATTGACACTTGCAGCAGTTTGCAGCTATGAAGTGCACAATACACCTGCAGGACTGCGCAGCCACAGGTTTTAGTAGTGCACCAAAAAATCCAAAAAAAATATGAAATAGTTAAACCAATTAAGTGGCTACAACTATTTGTGAAGAACCTTTGTTTTAAATGTAAACTCGCTACAATAGGTACAATTCTTTAAATGCATACTTGTTAGTTCAACAAGAAAATGTTAGCCATGAAAGTAGTCCCAACCACATGGCAATGTGTTAAAAATAGAATTAAAAAGACTCACTGTTGATCTAAAAATAGCACTTTATATGAAAGCCCAGATGTTTCTAAAGTATTACTCTTTGGTGTGTACAAAACACAGGGAAATTAATGTTAGAAAAATAATTTTCTCCTTAAAAAATATGCCAAATAAGATGTTAAAAATCTGCAGGGGGAATGAAAGTGTGCAATTTAAATAAGAGGCCTGGCCCACAACGTTCACTTGAGTCACCTTGGTGTTCTTCAGATTTCTAAGACATTCTTATCCCCATTAATTGTTCTTTCTATATTAGTCGCAAGCTGGTATATAGCCCTAACTCTGAAACATTTCTTAATTTCGGATTCTCTCAATCAAATCTCCATACTCAAAATGTAAAACACTTGCATTTAGCTTATACACAGAGAGCTTTTCTTATATAAAAAAAATGAACTTGATACTTGTAAATTGTTTACAGTGTCATATAGGTCTGATAAAAAAAAATTTGAGCTAATATTGTGGCCCCACCCTGGGGTCATAAGGCCATGTCTAATCCAAAACTGATTCCACAACAAGAGGATATTTCATTATCAATATGGCTAACATGGCTTATATGTTTTCTAAAGATTTTTTTTTCACATGTATACATGCATTTACCAATTTATATATAAAATCTGATCTTAAATTTATTTGAAGAAGAAAAAAATTGAAAAAAAAAATACAAATAGGGAATATTTTATTATTATTATAATATTAAGTCTGGCCCATGATTTAGACCAACTTGAATCTTCACTACTTGAATCTTGCATACTTTATGAGTAAATCATTACCTTGTTGTTCATTAAAGGACGATCTTTTTCCTATCTAATCCCATGTCAAACTTTGATACCCGTATTTTAGGGTTTAATTTTTTTGGATGACAGATGGACAGACACCAGAGACTCTTTGATCAGAAAAGTTCAATAGAGCCTCTGCTCAGATGAGCTAAAATGACTAAAATGTCTTTGATTATTGTAAAAAAGTCACCAAGAAGAACAAAAGAAAAGGATGATAAATGAACTTTTTTTAATCTTTATCACTTCCAGGATATTATATTTCTTTTAACATGTTAACCAGCATATGAAAGTTTGACTAATTTTTGTGAAAGTTTCTTTAAAGACATAAGGTATAATTTTATAAATAAGCTTCAATTCTAACAATATAACTCTAAGATATTTAAGACCTGTGTTCTAAGCATGGGTTTCACAAGAGTGACTTTAAAACATTTTTTGCATTTAATGCACTAAACAATAAATTAGATAAAACAGTACTATAGTATACTGTATCAAGATCCCAAAATGTTCTTCATTGTAAACTCGTGGAAAGTTCAAATACATATTTTTGTTTATGGTCATAATATGTTCTTTTTCAATGATGTTTGGAAAGTTCAATGCATTTGTACATACATCCATGAAATCAGAAATATTTAACTTTCTCAGGTCATATAACTAAATCACAGTCTTCACATGTTGCTGATATTTTCTCCAACGCTGCTTTCCAAAAGATTAACTGTTGAAACAAACCAACATGGATCAAAACTTCTGTCATTTGAATGATCTCCTAACTTTGAAATCTGTAAAATATTAAATATAAATAATTTACAACATACGAGTAAAAAACCAATACTGTCGATCACTCTCAAAGAAGGAACTTAATGAAAGTTAAATCTTTACATCATGACTAAGTAAAAAGCATGCAAAGATGGACATGTAAATTTCAGGGTCAAAGGCTACACATCCCTCAGCAATGATGGTCACATTGTAAATGTTGCTCAACACTGATTGTTGCATTGAATATACCTCATTTTAATTGACAATTGTGTAGATCAGAGTATTTTAATCCATAAAGGAGATAAATGAGTCTAATCTGTATACAAAGAGGTCAACTATAAATAAGATCAAGGTAAACCCAAGTGATTGTCATATCATCCTGCCTTGGGAAGTAGATGAGACAAGCATATAAGATTATAATTAAATAAAGCAAACAAGTATCGGTACAAAATCTGAAGGTTAAATGACAAGGAAAGGATTTGATGGCAGAATTTTAAAAACCTGATATGATGACATGTGTGTTAGTAAGCTACAAGAAGATGATCAGAAATAGTTCATTCCAAAAGAGATTGAAGTTTTCAATTATTTACAAATAACCTCTGATGCAACTTTTCTTTTTTTGTCACTGTTTACATAAGATTTGTTTTATAGTTAAAGTCAACTGCAACATAAACAATTATTTTTATTGGTTTATGACGTGACATCACACATAATGTTTGATTATTCATGATTACGATACTTTATTCGCTCAAATAGCCACGGGTAGGAGAGAGCTGTAGGCGGACTCCCACCATGGCTTGAGACAATGTGATGGACACATACACAACATTCACTTACACAAGATCTTTCTTTTCATCCAACCGCATATATATTTCTCATCATAAAAATTGTACATTCTTTCATTCTGTACACATAGAATAACGTCTGAATCCAATCATACAAAATGAAAATGACTAGTCAACTCACCGTGATTATAACACCTACCTTATATGACGTTGCGCACGGTGTTGGTACACATTGACGTTACGTCAAAATAACGTAATTAAAGTCATAACGTTGTTACAAAGTTTTAAACGTTATAATTGCATATTTTAGTTGTTTAATGTGAATTTTATTTATTTATTTATTTTTTAAAATCTAAATAAAATTACAGGGCACAAACTTTTCAATTTTTGAATCTTCATTGAAAGTATTCAGATGTACACTAAAAATCTTATAATCTTATAAATAAATTGTAAGATTTTAAATATGATATTGCCACAGACATACATATCCCCATTCATATCCTTGATTCCTCTTTCTATTTCTTTTTTCTCACTTTGTACTATCTGTCTTGCAAGGAGAAAACACATCAAGTAGCTTTCTCTTTCAACTGTCTCTCCTTCATTTTTTTTCCATTAGGTCATTTCTAGTTTTCTATTTCTATCAAGCCCCGCATGCGCCTTGGTTTTTGACACCCAAGATAAGAGAAAAGCACAGAAAATCGGTAGTCCTTTCATGCGCGGTTCCAGGAATTTTTCAGAAGGGGGGTCCAACCAATTAAAAAAGAAATATGACTCTCAAAGTTTTTGACAAGCAAAAAAAAATTATAACTGAAAATCCTAAGGGGAGGGGGTCCGGACCTTCCCCCCTTCTCGACCTCCCCCGCCTGCCTTTTTTAATGAAACCTTTTGAATTCTATCATTTGCTTTCTATATTTTTCTAAAATATGTTAAATTAGGTAATGTACTTAGCATTTACAACCTTGATTTTGCAAAGGAATATATTTTTCTACGATAGAGAAAATGTGTCTTTCTGCGAGAAAAATGGAATTATGAAATCAAAACATTTGGATGATGTCATTTATATGACAACCGATGTACAAAGTAGGATTTTCCCATAATCACCCCCCCCCCTTCCCCCGGATCTATACTCAGGAGTGGGACTTCCCCCGAGGGGAAATCTTACACTAGAGCCTATTTTCCCCCTCTTTCTTTCTCAGAGTAGGTTTTCCCCTGTTCTATCAATGCTTAAATCATATCGACATTATTAAAGTTTATATGAAAGTCAGCTGACTTTTTAATAGAAATATTAGTGTTTTCGCTCAGGAATTGTTCAAATTTAGTATGAAATTTTAGTAGTTAAAAAAAGTACAATACAAGAAGCACTGCTCTTTCAAGCTGTAGGATAGGTATGACCCCTTGACCACAGAGGTGTAATACTGGACAGCTATTTTAAACTCCAGAAACTTGGAGAGACACTTAATCAATATTATGCACATGTAGTTTGATGAAATATAACTGGAGAAAAAAAAAATTAAAAATAAAATTCCTCGTTTTTTTTTTATAAATAAATTAAATATTGACACAACTAGACTTTTTTATTACAATTTTTGTGAAGTTTCATTAAGATTGTCTACTGCGAGAACACCTGTGGAAAAATTGTAGAAGGGGCATTTGTAACCATGTGTCGCCCCCTTGCCCTCATATATAAGTACTGGCATGATATTTTATAGGAGAAGGGGTAAATTGGTTCTTGAGGGAATTGCACTTTATAACTGTTACACAGAGTAGGGCTGTATCAATATTATCAATATATTGATACGTAGCGACATTTAAGAATGTATCGTATTGCAAAAATAACTTCCAATACGTATCGGATAGGCAGATTTTCTCATAATGCTGTGAAAAAGTTAGGAATTTCAATCACTAAAGGTTATATTTTCACTGTTTTGAATTAAAATTGATTAATAATAATATAATCATTAAGGAGATAGCACATCTTAGATAAATATTACAAAATACATAAACTTTATTCTAACTTGTTGTTTTTACAGTCATTAAAAGTTTGAATTTGAAGTGTAATTTTTAGAGATAGTGAGAGAAGACTTTTGAAATGGGTTTTAAAACAATTAGTTTTTATAAAATTCATGCATTAGATGATTTATAAGACTTTTTTTTATAGATTTGTTAAAGAGTCCAATATATCAGATATCGCATTTTAAAATATCGTATCGAATTTTTTTGCTCAATACACAGCCCTAGGGATTCCCCCGGAAAATTGAATCTGTTGAGGGATTTCTGAAGGGGAAATTCTACTCAAGAGCCAGTTTTCTGAAAAAGACTTTAGAGGGGAAAGACTGATAAATCAGGGCTCTAATTGGCGACTAATTTGGTCACCATGACGCCTTAAAATTTTGATTGGCGCCTAAAAAAAATTTGTAAGTCGCCAAATTGGCGACTATTTTAAATTGACTTGGTGATTGTCAAATTACTGAATTATTAACATTTTCAATTAAAAAAAAAAAAAAAAAGAGCAGAAAAGAAGTTTACAAGTTAGCAATGGGCATGTCTCTATATATATTGACTAATATCTGTTTTTAAATTAATGCTTAAAAAAAATTACCTGGCGACTAAAAATTTGCATTGGCGACTAATTTTTTTTGGTTAGGAGCCAGTTGGCGAATAAATTTTAGAGATCACATGGAGGCCTGTACATGTATAAAGTTCTTGTTTTAATTTTGGGCTTTTGTACTGATATGTTTTTGTGAATCGGACGGTAGATTGGTTCTAGAATTATAGAAGGCCGCTAAACTGAAAAAAAAAATTAAATGGCCTTATATTGAATTGAACTTTTCTTGTTTTTTTTCAGCCCCAGTAGTTAAGCTCTCTTTACAAATCGGGGGGGGGGGGGGGTGGAGGGTATTGACATGCAAAAAAAAAGGAGGGATGGGGACGTTTCGCGACTAAAAACCCTACCAAGTTGACAAAAAAAGGCTTATAGCCAAATTCAGAAATTCTATTACTTTTTTTGGGGGGGGGGTCTCATTCTCTTTATTAGCAACAGAGAGAGAGAGAGAGAGAGAGAGAGAGAGAGAGAGATATAACAATAAAGTGATATGTTTAAATATTGCTGCAACAAAATAAAAAGGGGGTACCGGTGTTTGAATGAAAATTTTCAGAAAATTTAAAACGAAAGATTATTCTAAAATAATTGGAGAAGGACCTCCTACCCTTCTTGGTACTCCGGACCTGCAGAAAATTGGGGAAAAAAAGATCACGGCGATAATAATTTGACGCTCCCGACGTGATTCGTATATATGTAGTGTGTAAAATGACGTTTTTCGTACCTGTGACAAATTGGCTACATTTATATTGATGCTTGTATTTATTTCATGTAGATGATTACCGTAAAAATTATGTTATTATCTAATACAGTATGAAATGTTCGTTCAAGATACAGTAATGATTGGTATATATATGACATTAATTAATGTATATTTGATATGTAACTGAGACATCTAAGTTACAGTACAGCGACTCGTACGTGTATGACAAAATGGCTACACTTAACAAAGCCTTACTAATATCTACGTATTAGCAGTAATATGACATTTATCAACATAATTAATTTTAGAAACATATGCACTTAAGGATTATTTATCAAAATTTCTTTTTGTTTGGCATTTATGTCTAGTACACATCGCCATGTGGGCTAATGTCAACTTTAGGAAACGATTTTTTTCTGTTGGACATTTTACTTACGCACTGTAGAATCAGCCCAAACTCATGAAATTGAGAAAATGATATTAAAAATTCAACAATATCACAAAGTATGCATCCAAATTATTGTATTTCCTAAATTTCATTCAATTTAGAGGACTGGGAGTGGATCTTTTTATATATTGTAGTTGCGCGAACAAGAATTCATGTGACGTTGGACACGGGAATTTCGCCGTAATAACCAATAATGAATAGAGCCGTATCATAACTAAAATATTTTTAGATTATTAAAAAGAGAATTTTTAGAATAATTTATTACCTTGGATAAAATAATTAATTTCATTTTTAATTTCTAGTAACTTTAACATCTTGAAAACGCCAGTTTCTTTACGACATCTAAAGAGTCAGATTTTATAGTACCAACACCGTGCGCAACGTCTTACCCGTATACACATGTCTATTAAATTAACAGTTCATTGTGATATAAAACTCACCTTACAGGGGAGGTTCTTGGGAGGCCTCCATCACAGGTAATTACAGCAGAAATTGGCAGTCCTGAGAAAATATCTGAGCAGTGTTTTTTTTTTTGTGAAACAAGGCATTCTGTAAACATGGTAAATATAGTTATAATAAATTTTAGGGAAAAAAAAGTTCAAAAACAATTCTTTTAAATCTAGATATTAATATTAACCTTTGTTGAACATGTTGAAGGCTGTCTGTGTTTTAACTGAATGGTATTTATTTCCTGAAACTGTGTTTAATAAAACTTTTTTTTCTGAGACATTATAACAATAGAGTTTTCCTTCAATCTCTCGAACGTCATTAAATGTGAATTTGAATTTGAGTATTGTTTGTTATCTTTATATTTCATTGAAAGTCCCTTCCATTTTTTCTTTAAGCATTTTAACCTCAATGTGTCAAACTATCAGATTCCTCGATTTTTTTTATTGGTCCCATCAGGATAGAAATAACACTAAGGTTTGCCTGTACCATTAAAATGCTGGTCCTCAAAAAAATAAATAAATAAAAAAATAAACCTTGAGATAAAGTGGTCGGTAAATGTACATTAATTTTTTTTTCTCCACTTTATAGAAAAATCTTAGAGGTTTCTACAAGAATATTATAATGGTATTTATGGATCAATACCAAGATTGAACCCCCCCCCCCCTCCCCAGCACCTTATCTCTTCCTTACAAGTGCAACCAACAACCTAAATCTGATTGAGCATATCATGAAAAACTTTCATAAAATGACCATTTAATTAAAAAAAAATATGATTGGTAGCATTTGATTCAGCATGCTCAATGGTAACTTAAGATCAGGTAAGACTCCCTTATTACTCCCTTTTTGATGAAACCAATACAGTTGCAGAAATTCAAGTTTTCAATCTTAACCATTTCAACTACAGAATAATATTTTATGCAATTTTCATCTTTAGAAAAAAGTTATTTTTCAATTTTGCTGCACTCTTCATTTGATGAACAATTTACATATCAAGCAATAAGCAAGTTAAGTTGACATCCTTGAAAATTTTTATCGTTTAATTTACTTTTCCCCATGAGAACTACGTACACTGCACTAATCTGCAAATTAAAATGACCAAGTCTAAAATGATGGTTTGTATACATAGTACAAACTTATGTGAATATTATTTATATAAATAATTAATAATACTTGCATCTCTTTTACAAAAAGTAAAACAAAAAAGCAATAAAATTTGAATATTAAAATTTTGATTTACAAATAACACAACTGATTTACCATATATGTGTATTACGTTGAGCCACTTCACTTAGCCATCATTGGACATTTAACTTGGTGTGTCTGAGGCTCAATGAAGGATCTTACACAAAAATCAATATTTGAAACCCTGTTTTTGACTGAACTATATTTTGATACAATGACGAATTCTTTTAGTATTTTGAAACATAGTAACATTTATTACAGGAACCTTTTATGTTGCCCGCTACCAAATTGTGGTCTGCAAGAAACACGTGGAAATTCTCGGATCCTTCGTATAACGTTTTACCTTTTTAAAATCGATGTGCATCTGATCGCAGGCGTTGTCATACTCGAAATGTATTACTGATACTAGGAATTATATTATATATCTGAGATAAGGCTCATAATTCACAATAAACACAAAAAAAAATCGACTTACCGACTCCTACTTTCACTTTAACCGAATATCGCATGACAGACCTTAGATATAAACTACGCAGAGGGAATATAGTTCTTAATTTTCGTGCAATATTTTTCAATAGTATATGACATTGTCCTACATCTGTAAAATTAATATGCTTATTTGATAAACAAGTAATTAATAGCCCTTACCTGCAAAAGAAATAACAGACGTTAACTTCAGTCGGAACTGCTAAAACTTGGCGCGTATTAATTTAGCTAGTCCATTGTAAAATCAAAGACGGAGCATTCCCTGATATGACGTAAACATCGATGTTACTTTTATAATAAACAATATTAAACAATTCGATCGATACATTCTAATAGCAGGAGATGTTTTACGAGATATCTCTCTAATTGCTTTGTGTAATCGGGGTACTAGAGACATCAGATTGCAGAAATAGTCAGTAGGTTTCAATACCGGAATGGCAGCTCTCAGATTTCGCATGGCGGACATGCCTAGTTGATGAAAAACAGACAGTTATGGAAAAAGTACGCACAGAGTTGCTAAGAACGAAACAAATAGTTGTACCCATGACGTTCAACTATCTGCACATATACAACAAATGTCATCTTCTTGTTTTGTTAGACCTGTAGCTGTGCAGTCCTGCAAGTGTAATATGCACATTATTGCTGCAATTCACTGCAAGCGACAACCAAACTGCATACATGTCAAGACAGCTTTCCCATGGAAGGTGTCAAAGGTCAGTTTTCAAGAGTAAGCAAGAAGTATTTATTAAGATTTTTATTTCATACGAGTTTCACTTGGATAAACACAAAACCAAACCCTTAAAAATCTTCATTTGTTTCAAACCCATGCTGATTTAGGTGATGTTTTAACGTGGTTTTAAGTAGAAATATCCACTTGTGTTTAACTATTACCAAAAAAAAAGAACAATTTGGTAATATATTCTAAAGTAAAACGGCACTGAAAAAGGGCCAATTGAGCATTGCTTAAGTGCACTTGTCCTTTAAATGGATAACATATTTGATGTATATAATATTTTCCAGAATCACATAACTTAAGAAAATTCCATGATTTTCTTCTTCAGAATGGAATGACAGGTACCAGATAGATGTGAATTCTACCCTAAACTGCAACAGCGTATCATTTCCAGAAAATTCGTCATTTATGTCCAAAAAAACAAATGACGGAAGAATTGTAATTGAAAACAATCCTAGCCATCAAGTTGTTACTAATTGTTTCTGGAATCTTTCTTTTGACTATGAGTGTATGAATGTCTCTAAAACTCTTGGTAATGTATGTTTTTCGCATTTTTATGACGGAAGTTTTCAAAATTTCCCACAAATCTTCAACCAAAACAAGTCTATCTTTCTATCTTGCTCTGGGTGTGCTTTGCAATCTTCAAGTAACTGTATTCAAATTGCTACATCTCGGTGTCGGTATCTAAACTTCAGCACAGAAAATGAATGTTATCTCTTCCAGGAAAGTGCTTTCAGGACATTAAATAGTTGCATACTACGAAATATATCGTCTGTAATCAACAACTGTAATAGATGCATACAGCTTGTCAACTCATCTTCAATGATTTCAAATGTGGAATGCTTTATGGAAAAGGAAACTCTGGAAATTGTTTCTTTGAATGTTAGTAGTCTGATTATATGTGAAGAATGTCAGGATGTACCTTCAAACTGCAGTAAAGATGCCAACGTAAGTTTGTCCCAAACGGTCACATGCTCAGATTGTTTAGACACAAATATTTCTGTAGACTGCAGTCAACATAACAGAGACCATTCTGTCACATGTCATCCTTTCTGTCCACCTGGGTGCAACTGTACCGGAGAAAGCTACATCTGTGTTAGAGATCGGTGTCCAGCCTTCACAGAGAGAATCATTCTAAAGAACGTTGAATGCAATAGAATAGTTTTCGATGACAGAACACGCGAATATTTTGTCGAAAGCAAACATATATTTAAACTTGAAATTCGTAACTCGGTTATCACAAATCTAACAATATTTTCTTACGCTAGTATTTCTCTGCACAGAATCCTTGTAATGCATAGTATTGTTGAAAGAATTGATATAGATCCCTACGATAAAATAATGTATTATACATCATTACTATCTATTCACTTGTATAATATTACACTCTATACGTTTATGTACGGCCCTGAGGAAGTCAGGGACATATCGCTGACGGCAACAGGCAATTCAACATATCACTTTACCAGAGCTACCTTTTATTTCAACCCAGTGACCTGTGATATTTCTGGTAACGCCTTGGAGGATTTTTTATTTTATGATCAATGGATATCCTGTTTAGACGTAGTGAATGCAAGCCATAACGAATTGACAGAAGAAATTTATTCCGATCCCAGGATACTTGATTTAAGTCACAACAAGTTAACCCGATATCACCACTTCAATCAAAATGTCTATGTATTATATATCAATAACAACCGTCTTCAGTCGTTAAAACCCGTGTCTTATATAGAAGGAGAGAGTGATAACCTAAGAATAGCTGATTTTTCATACAATAACATATCATCAATCAATGCTGGTGACATCGTTGCGATTAAACTGATATATTTGAATCTCTCCAGAAACCAAATTAAAACTATACACACCGAGGCTTTTCTTGAGATCACCCTTCTTATCTCCCTTGATTTGTCCCACAATAAAATCGTACAAATCTTTCACGGTACTTTCTCTGCACTTGAGAACTTAGAAGAGCTGTACTTGCAAGGAAATCCCTTTCAGGTCGCTGTTGACATGTTTAAAGGTTTGTATAGTTTAAAGATGATGGAAGTAAGTTTTTATACAGTATGCTGTGCTAGACCAAACAGCATATACAATGTCAAATGCGTAGCTCCTGTGAATGAAATTTCGTCTTGTGAGCAATTAATAGCAGTACCGCCTCTCAATGTCGCTATATGGTACATAGCATTGATTGCATCTTTTGGAAATATGACTGTTTTTCTATATAATGCCAGTAATTTCAATAGCAAAAAAGCTGGGGCGTACCATATTCTAACATTGAATCTGAGTTGTGCTGATTTTTTGATGGGTGTTTACTTGTACACTATTGCTATCATAAATCTACATTATACAGGGCAGTACGGTTTAAACGATTACGTTTGGAGGCATAGCACTATCTGTACCCTTTCCGGAATTATTGCAACTCTATCAAGCGAAGTTTCTGCTTTTATTGTTTTGTTGATCACTATGGATAGATTTATTGCAGTCAAGTATCCATTTTCTGACTTTAAACTTACTAGAAAAAAGGGTTCTGTCCTCTTGTTTATTGCTTTGACTCTATCTCTTTTTCTTGCTTTGATCCCTTTAATACCGGATCCTAATCTTGAAAACTTCTACGCACAGTCTGGTATCTGTGTTTCTCTTCCTTTGTCCATTACTAGAAAGTCTGGATGGCAATACTCCATGATTGTATACGTGGGAATCAACTTTCTTCTTTTTCTTGGAATTCTTGTTGGACAGATTTCAATATTTGTTGAAGTGGTCAGTGTTGGGAGAAATGTGCGGTCGACGAAAACAAAACAGCGGGAATCGTCGTTGGCGATGACACTGTTTGCGGTCGTTGTGACTGATGTGTTTTGTTGGCTACCTATAGGGACGATAGGTAAGTTTTATCGTCAAACTATGCATTATGAGAGAATTTAAATGCGTAATAAAAACCATTTTTAATAGATTTGAAGATCAGAGGTCCGTTGATACGAAATTATGAGAGAGGAAATCCCGTCATGGAAAAAAGGTTCTGAATTAGTTATCGTTGACCTGTCGATTCGTGGGTAACGAACCAATAAATCCTAGAAAATTTACCTTACGAACTATCAAAAACTGTAGGCAACCTCAAACGAAGTTAATTCACCCTAAAACATAGCTGACACAAAAAACTTCAAGAATCTCTCGTCCCGACTCAATTTTGTCCTAGATTCGATTGGATTTTTTATCAGCTGAATTAAAAACTGTATGTAAACATCCCGTAAAGAAGAAGGAACGTTTGGGCTTTACTGTGCCCTAAAATTTAATGTTCTTGAAAAGTTATTAAATTGGCTATAATATGAGTTGAGTAGATGAATATGATAAATCATTAAAGAATATGGCATGAAGGAGGACCATTCTGGAAATATGACGTCATTAATTTGGTACATTTCTTAAATTTATGCAGAAAAGCCTCAAAATGACTCATTTCTGTGCTTAGTTTCCTTTAGAAAATAGTGTCCGCAGCCCTCGCCCACTTCAATGTTTAGATATATTATGTAAAATGCTTTGAAAAGTCACATATCTCAAAATCTTTGTGGGCGATGCATGCGCTGTATGTTTTCTGAAAGAAAATTCCACCGAAAGTTCATGTCTTCTGCAACTTTAAAGAAAATACGGGAAAATGCACAAGTTCATAACGTCACAAATAGCATTTAAGAGGTCATATTGGAAAACAAAATTGTATGTTTTTACTGCATGGAATTTCAATAATTCAGAAAGGATGAAGTTTAATTTCTTCCATCACTTCTAAATTTAGGAGAAATACAGGGCCAGATTTGTATTGAAACCCTACCTTGTTCTTCCAGCTTTATTAAAATTCTGGGTGTGCTGATTTTTTTGTATACTGAATAGCTATGTGTTTTTGTATACAAAAAAAAAGATCTGAAAAGGAATGCTATCAAAAGTTTGTTTTGAAGTAGGGAACCGTCATTGGATTCTGAGGGGGACTATGGCATTTTCTTTGGATTCAGATCGTTTATTTTGATGCAAATGTAGGACAGAAGGCAGATTATTTATTTCCATCGCGGGGACCGATTATAATTTTCTTCCTAAGTGAAAAAAGGAAAAACTTGAAAACTGTATTTTTCGGAGAGTGGGGTACCTTCACCAGGTAAGGACAGATTAATTTCTTCCCAGTTGCGGAAAATTTCATTTTTGAACGTTTTCGGGGACAGATTATTTATATCTAAAATCCCCCCCCCCCAGTCAGAACCAAATTGTCTTCCCCCAAATACCGCTTTCTCAAAGTTATGTGTTTTTTTAAAATTTGTTTTCTTTATTTTGTTTTTTTTTTTGGAAAGTTAAATACATTGACTGAACCTGCAATAGTATCTTTGAAAGTATTCGTTGATTTCTAATTTAAAATTTAAACTATCTATGTATATACATACTGCAATTATTGCTATATGGAAAAGCTGACGTTTTTAGGGATTGGGGTAATTAACTTTCTATTACACAGGAATGCAGACTATTTTTGGAATTGAGATACATGTAATTATTTCTCTGTTACATTGATTATTGTTTGTGTGTTGTTAAGCGTCCCATTCGAGGATTTTTCACTCATAGAGAGACGTCAACACACGCCGGTGAAGAGCTTGAAATTTTTACCTATACTTGACACTCAGGGCCATTGAACAGTGAGGGTGCTTTATCGTGCCTTCCGTGACACGGGACCTCGGTTTTAAGTTCTCATCGGAAAGACCCGTGACTTTCACTTCTAGTACCGGGCGCTTGGCGAAGGAAGAGTCACTTCCTATGTTTACGTCTTAGGTTAGACGCGGCGCGACGAGCGAGAATCAAACCTGGGCCTCCCGATCACGAAGCGAGCGCCTTACCACAAGGCTACTGTGACCAGTCTTTCTGTTACACAAGAGTGCTAATGTTTTTTAGGAGATTGAAATTAATTATCTCTGTGTTATAAAAAATAATGCTGATGTTTCTTGGGATTGAGGTTATTATCTTTCTGTTCTAGGAATGTTGACGTTTTTTGGGATTGAGGTACAGCCTGACGTTTATGCTTGGATGATAGTTGTCGTTCTGCCGATTAACTCCGCCATTAACCCAATATTATACACCTTGACTGCATTCATCAGAAACAAGGTCATGTCACACAATTTATTTGGATTGTTGGCTTTAAAAGGAAGATTGTGCATTAGTTTTATGTTTGTTTGTCTGAATAAGATTTTTCTAATTCAACGTTTACAGTTTTGTAGAGCAATAGTTCTGTCCGTCAATATTCGAAATGATTTGATAAACAGTGTCTCTTTGCCAGTAACTGAATTTTCATATGCAACTTGTAGAATTTTTTATGATGGTGAGGTTTCCGTATCTTTTAAACTCACCTGAGCTGAAAACTAAATTCAGCTTTTCTAATCACATTTAATCTGACGTCCGTCAGTCAACTTTTCACATTTTTAAATTCTTCTCAAGGACCATTGGGCCGATTTCAACCAAACTTGCCACAAAGCATCCATTGGTAAAGGGGATTCAAGTTTCTTCAAATAAAGTCTTACTAAAAACATTTAATGGCGTCTGTTGAGCGTCTTCTTTTCCTCTTTCAAGAACTGTTTGACCAGCAAAGATTAAACATATGTGAGAACTTCGTTACAGAGTGTTGATTCAAGTTTGTTCAAATCATGACCCCAGGCTTAGAACTTAGACCCTTTCAAAGTTTAACATAGAAATATGAAGGAAAAAATGTTTAAAAATCTCCTCAAGTAAAACAATACCATGTTTTAGTCAATTTTATATGGAGGCATCCTCAGACATAAAGATTCAAGTTTGTCAATATCATGACCTCGGAGCTAGGACGTGGCCACAAAAGACAATGAAAGTTATACATAGGACTATATAGGAAAACCCTTTAAAAGATCTTCTCAAGAACAGCAAAGCCATGACTAAACGTATTAATGTTAATATTATGTGGAAGCGTCTTGAGGATGTGGGTTCATATTGTGATCTCCAGGGTAAGGGCAGGACCACATTAGGTAATAAAAGTTTAACATTGGAATTTCACGGAATTTTTTTTCCCTCAAGAACATGCAGCAAAGCTACAATTCATATTTATATGGAGCCTCTTCAGGTATAGTTGATTCAAGTTTGTTCAAGTAATGTTCAAGTTTGTTCAAGTAATGAATTCCAGAGTTAGGGCGGGTCCACAAGAGGTAATCAAAGCTTTACAAAAGAAAATATTGGAAATTTTTGTCTTTAATGAACAGAAAAACCATAGGGCATATTGGTATGTAAGCATCCTGAAGATTTTTCTAGATTCAAGTTTGTTCAGATCATGGTCCTTGAGAACAGGGGCTCATAGCTTTACAAGGGAGAACATAGGACGAAATTATTAAAAAGTTGCATGATCACAATCTAATTAATGATAAAAAATGCTAAACATGTGTTTAAATTTTTTTTATTAGAAATATGCGCCCTGGGGTGAGAGTTAAACCTTACTCTAGAGATCCGGTACAGAAATAAAATGTCCTCGAAACAGCAGACCCACGTTGATCTTACTGATATTTAAGCAACCCTTTTTAGTTGATTTTACTTTGAATAAATTGAAACTCCTTTTGGTCTAGATTTTGGTCTACAACATGGATTCAAAATATTTACGAAATGAAAGAGGGTAAGTTACAAAAAAATCTGTTTGGCCAAAGTGACTCGGGTAAGGGTTGTGGCCCATGGGCCTCTTGTTTTTTGTTATTTCTCACTTGTCCAAGGGAAGGTGCATGGTCAAAATTCACTTGCCCTACCTGAATTTTTGTTTGCCCTACCAACATGACCTTAAACTAATACTGTATATATTTATATATATTTCAAAAAATAGGAAGACAAATACTGAGTAGATCATGCAAGCTCCTGTGTCAAGCTTTATTTCTATGACTTACATATGGATTCAATTTTTTAAAGTCACTAGCCCACGAGCAAGTGGTTGATAAAATTGCACTTGCCCATCCTTAAGATTCACTAGCCCCGGGCGTCGGGCAATGGGATTTGTCATCCCCTGGAGTTGAAGTTCAAGTACTGCGATATGCATATTTCAATCGGATTTTGACCAAATACTGTTCTGACGTCATAGCCGACAATCTAATGACAGAGAGATGAGGAATTGCACACTGTTAACGAAGTTATCAACGACAAATGCAGTCTAATTACAAAAAATGCTGAAAAATTTTAAATTCCTAACGTGTATTTCGTTAACTATAGAAAAACGAACTAGTATTTAGGTACAAGGCATTTCTAATATTTCTGATTTTTATTCTAAACTTTTAGAATCTATAGCTTTGATTACGGTGATGTTTTTTGATGGGGAAATTATTTTTTAGTCCACAAGCCTTTACTTTACAAAATATACGAAGGTATATTTGCATAAATTGATATTACAATAAAAACGAACAACGAAAAGTTCTATAACGTTAATTCTTTTGAAATTAAATTGTTTAATACGTGTGATTAGATGAAAAATCAACTTACATTGAAAGGCGAGTTTCAACGTGACATAGTGATCAGCCGTTGTACATGTCGTCTTTGACGTCACACAGGCACGTGGTCGATATCAATGTATAATGAAGGGATTTTGAACAATTTTGAATCATTTTAAACTAGTTAAAATTGCATTACTAGATAACGATGAAAGTGAAGAACCAAATTCACATGACTGATAACATATAAGAAGCTGGTCATTTTGCACTTTTAAAGTTTTTGAAGAGTTATCTGCCCTTGATGCCCAAAAAGCTTAAGAAAACAAAGAACAAAAGAAAATTGTAATTTCGTCAAAATATCAATGTTGAATGATTATTTTAATTCATATTTTAATAATGAGAAAGTGTATGCATATTTTCACCAAGAGCTTTTTATGAAATTCAAAATACTTTTTACAATATCTTAATAACATATGCATTACCCATAGACTTCAATGTAAAATTCAAGGTGCAATTAATTTGACAATAATCAAGGTTTTTTTTTAAATTTCTTTGGTGGTGTATTTTTATTTCACAACACCATCAAAATTATACCATAATTACAAATATAGGATCGTTCATTTATAAGATACAAAATATGGTCGTTATACATTGAATACCTTAACTTGAATTTTTCATTGAGTCAATCTGTGTTGCTTTACCGCTGTATATCCGCAGTAAAAACACAAAAATTATAAACTGATATCATAAGAAAGTTAACATAATTTACACTTTTAATATCATGTAAATGAGAAACATGGTATGGGTAATGCTTTAAGCAATGTTGCAACCGTTATTTCTGAATCAACAAACGAAGAAAGCATTTTATTGTTTAAATAAATGCTTAGTGGTATATAAAAACCGTTTTAATTTCTTTTTCAGAAAAGATCGAGAAAATATTGCTAAAAAGAAAAAGCAACTGACTTCAACTGAGGTATATAAACACTTATATTTGAATTAGCAACTCGATTTCTGCTTTGTTCTCAAATACTCATTTCTTTAATAAGTTTTTCAGGACACAATTAAACACTAAAAAAACTTGGGACAATATCTCGTCACACTCCGTCCTTTCTTTGTATTCTGTACCTTTTTCTTTCAAATATACCTAATTCACTTCTAGTTTGTGGTTCAGAAAGCTTTTTAAATGACCTGCACAATTTGAATTACATGCATACTGTAAAATCACATATTTTCTTGGGATCAAATTTTCGAGATTCGAGCAAAAATTATTAGGTTCGTGATTTCATTGGTGAACAAGTGCAGAGTTGTTACATGTTTGAAATTTTACATTTTTGTGGTTGACATGAATTTATTGGTCTTTTCATACCACGTCACCTCGCCTCACCTTACCTATCCTTTTCGTGCCTTCTGGCACATAAAGCCCCAATACACTGCCTCGATCACCTGCCTCTGTCTTTGGCTGCTGCCCTCGCTGACGCCCAGCTATACCATCCCAGCTGTAATCTTTCTTGTTCCGTGGTTCTTCTCCAAGTTGTTTTTGGCCTGCCTGCTTTCCTCTTTTCTTCTGGATACCATGTCATTGCAGTAGTACAAATCCTGTTTCTTTCCAATCCAATACCACTTTTCTGAGAGTTATTATCTTACTCGCTCTAGTTGTTTTCATTCTATGATGGAGATCTTCATCTGATATTTCATCAAGCCACATTAACACGTAAAGAAGGAAAGTTAAACCTCCATAAAAATTAGTGATTTTACAGTATCTTAATGATTTCCCCTTGGAAGGAGGGTTCTTATCTAAACAAATGTGAACAACACATATACAACAAATGCCTTTTGACAAATTTAGTTCATATTTACATATTGGTTGTAGTAATCTTGACAGTCTAAAAAGTTTAGGACAAAAGATGAAAATAGGTCAAAATTCCTAAAAAGTAGTCCAGTTGTCCAATATTTATCAATATTCATTTCCGGAATATCTTATCTAAACCATGATGTTTTATGACAATATTTTTGCGTCTCGTACAATTACATATACTATAGTTATATTTTATAAATTGTTTTATACTATAGTCGAGACCAGAAAAAAAGCAGTCAAAGAGCCATCAGCAGCATGTCAGGGACTCCTTCCCGCAACAGAGACATCAAACATTGATCTAGGGAACACAGGGACTCCTTCCTGCAACATCAAACATTGATCTAGTGAACACAGGGACTCCTTCCTGCAACATCAAACATTGATCTAGGGAACACAGGGACTCCTTCCTGCAACATCAAACATTGATCTAGGGAACACAGGGACTCCTTCCTGCAACATCAAACATTGATCTAGGGAACACAGGGACTCCTTCCTGCAACATCAAACATTGATCTAGGGAACACAGGGACTCCTTCCTGCAACATCAAACATTGATCTAGGGAACACAGGGACTCCTTCCTGCAACATCAAACATTGATCTAGGGAACACAGGGACTCCTTCCTGCAACATCAAACATTGATCTAGTGAACACAGGGACTCCTTCCTGCAACATCAAACATTGATCTAGGGAACACAGGGACTCCTTCCTGCAACATCAAACATTGATCTAGTGAACACAGGGACTCCTTTCCGCAACAGAGACATTAAACATTGATCTAGGGAACACAGGAACTCCTTCCTGCAACATCAAACATTGATCTAGTGAACACAGGGACTCCTTCCTGCAACATCAAACATTGATCTAGGGAACACAGGAACTCCTTCCTGCAACATCAAACATTGATCTAGTGAACACAGGGACTCCTTCCTGCAACATCAAACATTGATCTAGGGAACACAGGGACTCCTTCCTGCAACATCAAACATTGATCTAGGGAACACAGGAACTCCTTCCTGCAACATCAAACATTGATCTAGGGAACACAGGGACTCCTTCCTGCAACATCAAACATTGATCTAGGGAACACAGGGACTCCTTCCTGCAACATCAAACATTGATCTAGTGAACACAGGGACTCCTTCCTGCAACATCAAACATTGATCTAGGGAACACAGGAACTCCTTCCTGCAACATCAAACATTGATCTAGGGAACACAGGAACTCCTTCCTGCAACATCAAACATTGATCTAGGGAACACAGGAACTCCTTCCTGCAACATCAAACATTGATCTAGGGAACACAGGGACTCCTTCCTGCAACATCAAACATTAATCTAGTGAACACAGGGACTCCTTCCTGCAACATCAAACATTGATCTAGGGAACACAGGAACTCCTTCCTGCAACATCAAACATTGATCTAGTGAACACAGGGACTCCTTCCTGCAACATCAAACATTGATCTAGGGAACACAGGAACTCCTTCCTGCAACATCAAACATTGATCTAGTGAACACAGGGACTCCTTCCTGCAACATCAAACATTGATCTAGGGAACACAGGAACTCCTTCCTGCAACATCAAACATTGATCTAGGGAACACAGGAACTCCTTCCTGCAACATCAAACATTGATCTAAGGAACACAGGGACTCCTTCCTGCAACATCAAACATTGATCTAGTGAACACAGGGACTCCTTCCTGCAACATCAAACATTGATCTAGTGAACACAGGGACTCCTTCCTGCAACATCAAACATTGATCTAGGGAACACAGGAACTCCTTCCTGCAACATCAAACATTGATCTAGTGAACACAGGGACTCCTTCCTGCAACATCAAACATTGATCTAGGGAACACAGGGACTCCTTCCTGCAACATCAAACATTGATCTAGTGAACACAGGGACTCCTTATTGTAATAGTGGCATCAAATATTGATCTAGGAAACACAGAAATTCCTTCTTGTATCAGTGACATCAAACATTGATTTAGGGAACACAGGAACTCCTTCTTGTAACAGTGACATCAAACATTGATTTAGGGAACACGGGAACTCCTTCTCGTAACTGTGGCATCAAACATTGATATAGGGAACACAGGGACTCCTTTATTAGTGGCATCAAACAAAAGATACATTGTGTCGGGACCTCCTCTCTATAACAGTGACATAAATGTTGATTTATAGAAAACAAAATATACAGCGTTTCAGGCACTCCTTCCTGCAACATGTGACATTAAACAGCTCCATAAAACACAAAAGGTACAGCGGGTCAGGGACATAGGAAACAAAAAAATTCTCCGAGGACCGTTAAACAACAAATAAACAGAACACAAAAGATATAGCGATTCAGGGACTCCTTCCTGTGGCTCCACGAGTTTACTGTTCCGCTTATAATTTGGGCAAACTTGTTCGTGAAAGTAAACGCTTACCTTCAGAAGACACAAAGGACCTCTTACCTACAGCTTTGAACTTAAAGACTAACTACGAAATCATGAAGTAAGAAAGAAGAGCAGATAGGAATAAAGTACACACATTTGACTACGCCATAATCCCTATTAATATTGCTGCTTTACATTATTAAAATCACTGGAAGTTGTGTAACTTGTTATAAAGATTGTTGTGCCTTTATCACCTTATATATTTCAAAAGTTGTAACATTCATGTGAAAAAATATCGATTGATCAGCTCCTGTTTCCCCTGTACTGTGCGTCTAACAAGCCAGTGACGGCATGCATAGTCTGTAAGTGCAGCAAGATCAAGTACATGTTGATTACACTGTCAACTGTTTAATATAAAACAGGTGTTTGCCAGCCCATTTTTTGAGGTATTAAGTGAAACAGGAAACAAAATCACAATTGGGCTTGGAAGTTGGTTTTTTTTGTATTTTTAACTTATATGACTCGCAAAGGGTTTCATATCGTCATAGTTGCTTTTCAAAAAAAAATGCAACAAATTTTCCGCTGTCCGATTCACAATAAATAACAACTTCCCCGATGTCGATTCGGTGTGTTAATATTCTTTTTGTGTAAAAACAATGAATTCTGTTTCATCCTGGTTCAGTTTGAGTAGATTTGTACACATCCACATTATTTCACCATGGAACATCAAAAGAATTTATTGATTGATTGATTGTATGTTGTTTAACGTCCCATTCGAGAATTTTTCACTCATATAGAGACGTCACCATATACCGGTGAAGGGCTTCAAATTTTGACCTTTTCCCGGCACTCAGGACCATTGAGCAGTGAGGGATCTTTATCGTGCCAACGCCTGCCGTGACACGGGGCCTCGGTTCTTAAGATTTCATCCGAAGGACCCGCAACTTTCACTTCAAAGTGCCGAGCGCATGGCGAAAGAAGTTGCTACCCATTTTTTTATAGACTTAAGTCAGTCGCGGCCGAGATTCGAACTCACGACCTCCCGATCACGGAGTGAGCGCTCTACCGACTGAGCTACCGTGAACGGTCTGAAAAGATTTTATTGATATGACGTCTAGATTTCATACGGCTTGGCCAAGATTAGGTGTCAATGTTGGTTGCAGATTTAAAAAAGTCAAATGAAATATATTACATGTATGTTCTATATAACTCTACATCCTTTTGGCAGATTTTTGAAATTTCTATCCAATTTTCACGAACGGTTAGAATATTTTCACTTTAACTGTAGTGTCTTCCAAAGTGGCCTACGGACTATACATGTACCTGCAGGCATAGGGTTCATATATTAATACATTCATTCAACTGAACAAGAAAGACATGATTGCAATATTGTAATATGAACTCTTCAAAAAAATATTGTTTGACACCCCCCCCCCCCCCCCGAGAAAAATCACATAACTCATTTCCATAAAAATGATACAGTATGCGAAGGACATGGGTAAATCTGCTAAACTTAAGGACTCTCTCTACCCTTCTTGATATTCTAAGTGTACTTTTGGGTAATTAAACTGATCCATCCTTTGATTTAAAATAAATTCATTGCAATATTCACTGTTTTTTCCAAAAATATTCAAAATGTTCATTGATTGATTGTATGTTGTTCAACGTCCCATTCACTCAGATAGAGACGTTCCATCTAAGGATGCACGCTACTGGAATTATACTTCGGATGTTGAATATCTGACCTACAATGAATTGAATTTAAACTAATATAATGTAACGGCAATAGGTAATAAAGGGAAGGGTACAGGGCATTCCGAGAGGACCCTGAGTTCGTAAAACCCCGAGTTCCCAGGTATGCCGAATGGGCTGATCACGTGATATACCCATAGTATATATAAGGCCTCAGAGACTCAACAAGTAGAGCTTTTTCAAAAAGCTTACCGTCTTTAGCAACAACCTTAAAAACAGTAAACTGACCTAAACCTATCAGGCCGTAAAATTCTTGAAAATTTCTTGGCTTTGTATTTCTTCATCAGTTTTTTTCTGACCAAGTGAAAGGATGCTCGGCTGTCTCCGTAAACTTCGACTCTGCTGCCGAGATCATTCGGCAAACCTCGGCTGATTCCGTCACCTTTGTGATATATAGATGAGGTACGAATCGGCCGAGGTGTGCCGAGATTAGAAAGACAGTGCAAAACAAAGGGAAAAAGAATACATACAAGCTGTAAAGCTTGCATCCAATAAAGATCAATTCTGTTAACAATGAAAGCTGTAAAGCTTGCATCCAATAAAGATCAATTCTGTTAACAATGAAAATATAGAAACGTTTCTGGTAATTGCTATAAAAAATGTTATTTCGAATTAATTACTGCCAATTTCCACTGTTCGTTTTGTCATATTTTTTACGATTGAAAATCTTGAAAAATTGTTAAGTAGTACGAAAATTAGATCATCAGAAAATTATCTCCCTTGCCTTGAACAGCATTTCAACCAATGAAATAATTGAAAATTTTCTCATCATGCAATTTCTACCAATCACAAAAGAGAGGAAGTCTGTAAAATACTTCAACTCTGTATACCGTCTTCCAAGGAAGACGGTAATTAGGTTGGTTACTGATACGGTTACTGATAGAGTTAGTCAAGAAAAGTCGCAGATAAGCAGCAGCAGAAGACGGCCAGCGTAAAGATATCGGTAAGTCTGTTCGTAAGTCAACATTGCTATGCAATTTGCTGAATAGTATTTTACCTGTGCAACTGTCTACGTGAGCGTTGCATATGGAGTCTTTTTCTAACTAGAAGTAACTGGTCGCTTCTGATAGAAGTAACGTACCGGCGCTTTGGTTGCTTCTGGGGGCGCTTCCAGAGTTAGAAGCCCCATCGATTAGGAGGCAGTTGATTAAATTATTTTGTTTATTTGCGTGTTAGGGAAGCACCCTATATATGTATAGAAAAAAATGCGGAAAACCAAGTTGGACAGACTGACAGAGGGACAGACAGACGGACGGACGGACAGACTCAGAGAAAACCTATAGTCCCCTCCGGTTTCACCGGTAGGGGACTAATAAATCAAGGTCCCATCCTGCAGTTGATGCAGGCACGAATTTAAAAAAAAAAAAAACAGTGACCGCAACTAGAAAGTGGTCTTTCCAACGGTCTGGCCTTTTGCAAACTTAATAATAGGTTCGTATTTGAAATTGGAAATTTCCGCTCGTTTGGAGGTAAATGTACTATCCATCTTACAAAGAAGTGCCACTCTACACATGTACCACCGCCAAAGAAAAATTGTGCTAACGATCTTGTGTGATTCATGATGACGTCGGCACGGCTGATATAACCAAATGTTATGTTTTAGCCGGTGCTTCACGTACTGCTAGCTGTTTTTAGTCCCCAACCTGTGAAACCGGGGGGGGGGGGGGGGGGGGCGATAGGTTTCCTCTTCGTCTGTCTGTCAGTCGGTCCCACTTACTTTTCCGCACTTTTCCCTATACGCTTGCAGATATTGAACTCAGTTTGGCATGTGCGTATACATTAATGAATTACAGATTAAGTTTGTATTTCGTTCCGTTTCATTGATTTTTGACCGAGTTACCGCCTTGTTAAATTTTTAAGGGGAACCAGATTTCTTCTTGGTTTTCCGCACTTTTTTCCTAAATGCTTGCAGCTATTGAGCTGATTTTTGGTATGTGAGTCTATCTTATTGAGTTCTAGAACAAGTTTGCATTTTGTTCCGCTTCAATGAATTGCCAGTAGGGGGTGCTAGTATTGCTTATGCAATACTCTCAGATTGCTTGTTATGGTTGACTAAGACTATAGATTGCTTTGCTCGATATACTAATCTTTATTTAAAGAGAAAGATGTCCTGCAATATTCTTTGGCATTTGGTCGATTTCTGATGCCTTTCTCAGTACAGGTATGAAGATCATCAAACCCTTCTTTGCTTAATCCTGTAAGCTAGGTTTAGGTATTATGTTTCATTCAGATTATTTTCATTATGAAGAAATGTAGAACATCTTATTAGAGAGAGTATGTTGACAAGCTTTAGACTGACTTGTAAAAAAGCAGTAAGGGTGCGTCTTTTGACATCGATGATACAGACAATTTCCTGAAGGTGGGCTAAAAAGAATGTTTTAGTATTTCTTAGTTTTGATGTTGGGACGTAATCAGCATCTGTTTCACAATCAAGGACAACAACCCTCTTAGACGTCTTCTCCAGACTATAATGCCCTAGTCGACATTTATCGCAAATGGCATCTTGACTAAGACTAGAGACAACAATCAATCAATCGTTTATATGGTAGGCTAATGTCTGTTAAAAGCTGTTGAAGACGTTCAAAGCCAAGAACTACAGTACTCAAGAATAATACGGCCTGATAGGAGCATGTCAGTTTACTGATTAAGGCTGTTGCTAAAGACGGCAAGGCTTTTTAGGTCACCTGAGTCACTCAGGTGACCTATTGCTATCCGTTCTCGTCCGTCGGCGTGCGTCGTGTGTTAACATTTGAATATTTTTAGCTTCTTCTCTGAAACCGCTTAACCAATTTCAACCAAATTTGGCATATAGCATCTATGGGTGAAGAGGGTGAAGAACAAAAATTTTGAATTTCATAGTCCCTGCCCCCCTGGGGCCTGAGGGGTGGGGCTAAAACCACCAAAAATAATGCAATCTTTAAAAATCTTCTTCTTTACTCCAGAACATCAAGCAGTCAAACTGTTGGCATCATTGTAATAAGCATTGAGCCCTCTACCAAAATTGTAAAATTCATGGCCCCAGGTTCAGGGGTTCTGGCCCCAGGATGGGGCTATATAAATCATATAGTGAAAGTGCATTATTTCTTTGAAAATCTTCTTCTCTGCTCCTGGGTACTAAATAAAGTAACTAAGTACATAGTTATGAAGAGCAAGAGTGCCTCTTCCAAATATGTGAAATTCATGGCCCCAGGGTCAGGGGTTCTGGTGTTAGGGCGGGGCTCTATTGATTATATAGTGAAAATGCATTAATTCTTTGAAAATCTTCTTCTCTGCTCCTGGGTATTAAATAAAGTAACTAAGTACATAGTTATGAAGAGCAAGAGAGCCTCTTCTAAAATTGTGAAATTCATGGCCCCAGGATCAGGGGTTCTGGCCCCAGGGTGGGGCTATATAGATCATATAGTGAAAGTGCATTATTTCTTTGAAAATCTTCTC
This sequence comes from Saccostrea echinata, assembly GCF_033153115.1. NCBI lineage: Eukaryota > Metazoa > Mollusca > Bivalvia > Ostreida > Ostreidae > Saccostrea > Saccostrea echinata. The sequence continues at coordinate 17,091,913 of NW_026889754.1, read as the reverse complement.
TGCTCCTGGGTATTACATGTAAATAAAGTAACTAAGTACATAGTTATGAAGAGCAAGAGTGCCTCTTCCAAAAATGTGAAATTCATGGCCCCAGGGTCAGGGGTTCTGGTGTTAGGGCAGGGCTCTATTGATTATATAATGAAAATGCATTAATTCTTTGAAAATCTTCTTCTCTGCTCCTGGGTATTTAATAACGTAACTAAGTACATAGTTATGAAGAGCAAGAGTGTCTCTTCCAAAATTGTGAAATTCATGACCCCAGGGTCAGGGGTTCTGGTGTAAGGGCAGGGCTCTATTGATTATATAATGAAAATGCATTAATTCTTTGAAAATCTTCTTCTCTGCTCCTGGGTATTAAATAAAGTAACTAAGTACATAGTTATGAAGAGCAAGAGTGCCTCTTCCAAAAATGTGAAATTCATGGCCCCAGGGTCAGGGGTTCTGGTGTTAGGGCAGGGCTCTATTGATTATATAATGAAAATGCATTAATTCTTTGAAAATCTTCTTCTCTGCTCCTGGGTATTTAATAACGTAACTTAGTACATAGTTATGAAGAGCAAGAGTGTCTCTTCCAAAATTGTGAAATTCATGACCCCAGGGTCAGGGGTTCTGGTGTAAGGGCAGGGCTCTATTGATTATATAATGAAAATGCATTAATTCTTTGAAAATCTTCTTCTCTGCTCCTGGGTATTAAATAAAGAAACTAAGTACATAGTTATGAAGAGCAAGAGTGTCTCTTCCAAAATTGTGAAATTCATGACCCCAGGGTCAGGGGTTCTGGTGTTAGGGCGGGGCTCTATTGATTATATAGTCAAAATGCATTAATTGTTTGAAAATCTCCTTCTCTGCTCCTAGGTATTGAATAAATTAACTAAGTACATAGTTATGATGAGCAAGAGAGCCTCTTTCAAAATTGTGAAATTCATGGCCCCAGGGTCAGGGGTTCTGGTGTTAGGGCGGGGCTCTATAGATTATATAGTGAAAAGCATAAATTCTTTGAAAATCTTCTTCTCTGCTCCTGGATATTAAATAAATTAACTAAGTACATAGTTATGATGAGCAAAAGTGCCTTTTCAAAAGTTTTGAATTTCATGGCCCCAGGGTCAGTGGTTCTGGTGTTAGGGCGGGGCTCTATTGATTATATAGTGAAAATGCATTAATTCTTCTCCTCTGCTCCTGGATATATAATAAAGTAACTAAGTACATAGTTATGATGAGCAAGAGTATCTCTTCCAAAATTGTGAATTTCATGGCCCCAGGGTCAGGGGTTCTGGTGTTAGGGCGGGGCTCTATCGACTATATAGTGAAAATGCATTAATTCTTTGAAAATCTTCTCCTCTGCTCCTGGGCATTAAGGTGATAAACTAAGTACATAGTTATGATGAGGAGGTGGGCCTCTTCCAGAATTGTGAAAGCCATGGCCCCTGGGTCAGGGGTTCTGGTGTTAGGGCAGGGCTCTATAGATTATATAGTGAAAAGCATAAATTCTTTGAAAATCTTCTTCTCTGCTCCTGGATATTAAATAAATTAACTAAGTACATAGATATGATGAGCAAAAGTGCCTTTTCAAAAGTTTTGAATTTCATGGCCCCAGGGTCAGCGGTTCTGGTGTTAGGGCGGGGCTCTATTGATTATATAGTGAAAATGCATTAATTCTTCTCCTCTGCTCCTGGATATATAATAAAGTAACTAAGTACATAGTTATGATGAGCAAGAGTATCTCTTCCAAAATTGTGAATTTCATGGCCCCAGGGTCAGGGGTTCTGGTGTTAGGGCGGGGCTCTATCGACTATATAGTGAATATGCATTAATTCTTTGAAAATCTTCTCCTCTGCTCCTGGGCATTAAGGTGATAAACTAAGTACAAAGTTATGATGAGGAGGTGGGCCTCTTCCAGAATTGTGAAAGCCATGGCCCCTGGGTCAGGGGTTCTGATGTTAGGGCGAGGCTCCATTGATTATATAGTGAAAATGCATTAATTCTTTGAAAATCTTCTTCTTTGCTCCTGGGTATTATTTAAACAAACTAAGTGCATGATTATGATGCATAAGGATGCCTCTTCAAAAATTGTGAATTTCATGGCCCCAGGGTCAGGGGTTCTGGTGTTAGGGCGGGGCTCTATTGCCCAGATAGCATGACTACGTTGGGCCAACATTGGTAAATAGTTGTATGGTTGGCGTTGGGTGGACAACGTTGGGCCAATTTCGGACCAATGTAACCATGTCAACCTTCTTGATCATGTTGGGATTCCTATGTTGGCCCAACGTTGGTCCAACCTAACCAACTTCTATATTCGCTCAACTTTTAAAGGGAAGTAGGATTCTAGCCCGATGTTAGCATGTATAAGTGTTTCAAGATGGGATATTTATATTGGGCCAATGTTGGCCCAATTATTGTATTGCCAACTAAATGATGGTGTCCATGTAAGCTGATGAGCGTTACGTTGGGCCAGCGTTGGTTGCAAGTTCTTAAACCGTTATGTTCCCAATGTTGTCCCATTGAACTGTTGTGTTGCAAGCTTATTTGATTGCAAAACATTAATTTAGATGCACATTCTGAAATAATAGAGGGTATTCGCTGTCCTTGCTTTTAATTGGATGACTGCATCTGTTTAGATCTGATATTTTCACCATTCTTATCTTTGAACTAAAGTGATCACAGCACCAAAAAGTTTTTTGTCCTGTTTTTTTTTTTTTAAGTAGGTGCATGATTATTTATTAGTTTTAAAATCCTTAGCTCTAAATTATGAATTATTTCATGAGCGTTGTATTCATGAGAATAAGAGAAGACTGAATAACATTTAAAAAGTTCCCAAGAACAGGATGTGAATGAAGCCTACATATACATAAGTCAAGATAACACAGCTTTATAATGAAATTGAAACAAAAGTTAGGCGTTCGCTAAAGCTTGGAGAGTCGCGGCGATTAAAACACCAAACTGTTGGGTGAGCTGTCAGATTCAATTGCTCACAGGTGGGCGATAGACAAGAAGGGAGATTTAAAAACTATGGATTATACCATTGTTACAGCTGCATCTTAGAAGCGATGTAAGTATAATTATTAGTCCCCTACCGGTGAAACCGGAGGGGACTATAGGTTTCCTCTGAGTCTGTCCGTCCGTCTGTCTGTCCGTCTGTCTGTCTGTCTGTCTGTCAGTCTGTCCCACTTGGTTTTCCGCACTTTTTTCCTAAACGCTTGCAGATATTGAGCTGATTTTTGGTATGTGAGTGTATCTTGATGAGTTACAGATCAAGTTTGCATTTCGTTCCGCTTCATTGATTTTTGACGGAATTACGATCTTTTCAATTTTTACGGGTTTTCCGCGATTTTCTTCTAAACGCTTGTAGATATTGAGCTGATTTTTGGTATGTGGCTTTACCTTGATGAGTTATAGAACAAGTTTGCATTTCGTCCCGCTTCATTAATTTTTGACGGAATTATGGCGTTTTCAATTCTTAACGGGAACCAGATTACACTTGCCGGTAGGGGACTAGTATTGCTAATGCAATACTCTCAGAATGCTTGTTCTTATTAATTCAACTTTACTGTTAAAATTGTTCGGAATTCATCCTTTTCTTGTTTATGCTCACAAGCAGTATATAAGTTAATGTAAATATGAATTATATATGTGTATACAGTTGGCACATACATGTACTTTAAACTTTTATTTACAGTAATTTCTAGTGCTCATTAAGAAATACAATAATAAGTAAGGTAAAAAACATCTTTCAACTTGTCTCCATCTATTGTCTATTGTGTACACGATTATGATTTTAACAAGGATACTAAGGTTTATAGATCAACATGTACTAGTAGTATTTTACATCGTTGTCTTTAAAAGACTTAATTACATGATTTATATATTGGAGTCTGTACGTATTTGCTTTGTTTCTAATACCAAATTATTTGTATTTTCAATCAGAGACTGTAAGGAAAACAAATGTTGTAGCGGTAACTGACAATGAAACTGAAGAACATAAAGGACTGTGTGAAGTACGTATGCCTAAGATCAAGACGGAGGCCTGGGGAGGCGACAACGGGAGGAAAAAAGAAAAAGCGGGAAACAAAACAAAAGGACAGTGATAGAGGAAGTGAGCCAGGATTAAGAACTTTAAATTAATATTTTTTCATACATTTCCACCAATATCTATTTTAAAAGTAATTTTGTAAATTCTGATTGAATTGATATATATCTATAAAATAATTTTACAGTGAATCACTTGTAATGTTTTCTTTGAACGTGTATGCATTATGAATGCAGGTTGAAGTGTGTATTATTTTTTTTAAACAATTATGAGAAAGGTCTATATAAAGAATTATTTATAAATGTATTTTCAAGAAGTATTCATTCAATTTATTTAAACAGATGTAAGTTTCATCCAACAATTGGCCAACAGAAAGAAGATTAAGGCCAATAAACCGTAAATATCGGACCAATCATTCAATGAAGGGTCAACGTTGGGCCAACCTAACTAACCGATTGCAAATGTTGTTTCTGTGTTGGCTGTTAGTTGGCTTACTATAATAACTACGTTGGCCCAACAATATGCCATCTGACATTTCAACAAAGGCCCAACATTGGGCCAACCTAACCAACCAGTTGTTAAGGTTGGCTGTTAGTTGGCTTACAATTATACCTACGTTGGCCCAACAATATGCCATCATGTTGGACCAACATTGGGCCGATGAGCAAAATGACCGTAGGCCAACGTAGGATTACGAACAATGGGCCAACGTTGGAAAAAAAATTGGGCCAACGTTGGCCCAACAATGTCTTAACGTTGGCCCAACAATATCTTGCTATCTGGGTTGATTATATAGTGAAAATGCATTGATTCTTTGAAAATCTTCTTCTCTGCTACTGGAGATTATCTAAACAAACTAAGTGGATGATTATGATAGGCAAGGATGTCTCTTCCAAAATTTTTAAATATATGGCCTCGGTTTTTGGGGTTCTTGAGGAATGGGGGGGGGGGGGGGGCTCTATTGATTATATAGTGAAAAAGCATTAATTCTATTAATTAATCATTAATTAATCCTGTCTGCTCCTTAGCATTGAGCTGATAAATAAATTGCTTAGCTATGATGAAAATGGGAGCTTCGAACAGAATTTTTAAATCTTGTGGTCCTAGAGTCAGGGGTTCTGGCATAACGAGGAAGGGGGGGGGGGCTTTTGACAATATAGTGGAAAAGTGTTAATTCTTTGAAGTCCATAGTTATGATGATGAGGGTAACTCTTCCAAATTTCTAAATTTCTTGACCCTTGGTCTTGGGTTCTGCTTTGTTGAATCTGTAGTGAAAATGCATTGTACCTGTGAAATTCTTCTCTGCTTCTGGGCATATCGAGAGAAAACTGAGTAAAAGTTTAAATGATATAAGTAAGCGTATTTCTACCAGATTTTTGAACATCTGGACCATTTGTCTAAGCATTCTAGTCCTGGGCAGGGCTCTATTAATTTGTATTCTACTGAGAGAAGTTATTCCCCTTTTCCATTCACCTTTGATAATTAATCACTGTAAATAATGTATTTGAAAGGTTAATAGAATAAGATAATTATGCAAGAATGTTTATCATATAATTCAAAAAGTATTTTCTTAGTTTTAATAATCAGGTAGACCTGTAAGTAATAGATAAATAAAAATGAGACAAAAATAACTTATCTTATTAAAAGTTCTTCAAAGACCATAAGAGAGGTCAATGCTAGAGGTCTTAATATGGGTTTAAAAATAGTACAGAAGTACTGATAGTTTGTTAATAGCCTGCATGGTGATAGTGTTAAGTGGGGGACAGTTTAGAACTTAATTTATGAGTTGATACGGAATACTAGACTAATTATTTTGTTGATCCTGATCTTCCTACCTCTCTTGCTTTAGGGCAACAAAGCTTCATCTATCAGTGTATTTAACTTCTAAATTGTTGTATTATACTTAGGTGACCGTCAAGGCCCTTGGGCCTCTTGTTTAAAAAGCTATACTTGTATAGTTTAAACCTTTTTTTTTCAAATATGAAATAGAAACAATAAAAATTAAAAATGTACACACATTATTCATTAAAATTACACCGAAATATTTATTTTTGGAACATTTGAAATTAAATCTCCATCTGTAATTTTCAATCACTTCCACTGATAAATTAGTAGAATATTAAGAAATTCCACGAACTTTTGGATCAACCCTCGTACATATGTTTATTTATTATTGATACATACCTTTAATTTCATACATTCTTTCAACAGCTGAATTTGGGTCATTCTGGTGATTTTTAGTAAGTTAATCTATATATATTTGGATAGACGTGCTTCCATCCATCGGCGTCCGTTGAGCAAGAAAAGTCGGATATTTGTAGTTCAAATTCTCTCTTCCGTGCCTCCCGAAATGCAACATAATATCCACGAAAACTTTGCTCTGTAGAGATTCATGATTGGTTAAATCAATGGCATTGTACAATTTTTCTAGATCTGCTGTTTCGATCAAGAGGCGGATGATGGTCAAGCCCTCTTTCCCCTGAGTTTTTAATCGTGGTCATGAATACTTTCGATGCAATTTGTAAATTCTACACCAGGGATAATATCAAAATTTTTCAACATTACTTTCATTTAACATGTTTAAGGGTTTGTAGTTCCATAACTTGTCCCCCCCCCCCCCCACACACACTTAATTTTTAAAAATAAATTAATACAGTCACTGCATTTTGTTGAGAAAACGGCAATATTCCTATTTATTTCAACACTTTTCAGAAGAGACGCATGACATGATGTTTTAAATCGTTCCAGAAGACTATGTTACAAATGTACAGTTCCTGATGCAACCCGTCCCGTCTAAGAGATGTATTTTTTTCATACAATTATAACGATGGTGCTCTCTATTCGTTTTCTGAGATTTTTTGGGTACTTGTATATCAAAAATAGTGTCTAGGTGAAAGAGGGAAAAAGAATAATAATATTAGCCACTGTAGTAGGCTCAACAATTCAGTACTTAATAATTTTCTTTGTTAATTCTCGTGTGAAAAAACTTGGTGCTGCATCGCTCGGGTTCGTTTATCATCTAAATCATAACCGATAAATTGAAATTTGAGACTTCCTGCCATGTGGAATAGAGCGGAGGTTCTTTTTGACAGACGATGTAGATGTAAGTTTACTTTCTTTACGTTGTATAAATAAAGAAATTATGAAAACACCTAATGATAAATTACTTAAAGATAAGAAAAATAGAAAAATGCTTTTTTTGTTTGCACGGAATTTAAAGTTGCAGAAAATGGGGCATACATAACGCAGGGTGTCCAGTCACTTCGTACACAAACCGAGTCGTACACAAACCAACTCGTATACAAAAAGTCAACTCGTACACAAAAACCAGAAGTCAACTCGTACACAACATTTATATACAATCGTTATGATTTAATTTTATACAAATAAGGTTTGATAACACGAAGTGTTACTTTTCTTTAAGTTTTTTAAGTTTTTTTCCCCTAAATATTTAAATAATTCAACTTCCCTGAGCTGATAGGATAGGAACATCAAAGACATCAAAGAAGTATTGTTAAACCAACACCTTTTCATTTAAATAAGTTTAAATAAGTGCAAGAAAAATGTGTTATACAGTATACCATTAAATTCTTACCATGTATTTAGATCGAATTTACTATCTACACTATATATCTATTTAACATAATAAATTAGGATGCTATAAAATATTATATTCTACATCAACATGCATTACTTGCATAACAGAAAACTTTTTAGAAATATAAAAACTACGTATATCAATTCCGTTGACAATTAGAAATCAATTGGAAATTCAGAGGCATAAACTAGTTAAAAATGTACAGAAAACACATTTGTGTACGAGTTGACTTCTCAATTTTTTTGGAAACTATGGCAAATATTACCTTAAATCACATAGGAAAACGTATGTATGAGTTGTGTACGAGTTGACTTCTGGTTTGTATACGAGTTGACTTTTTTTTGTGTACGAGTTGACTTTTTGTATACGAGTTGGTTTGTGTACGACTCGGTTTGTGTACGAAGTGACTGTAAATCTAACGCAGGTATATGTATTTATTCTGCAACATTCCCGTACTAACCAGCTGCTACAATCAGTGCATAACTAACTCGATTTAGCTACGTAGCTTGAATTACCTACAAAGCTTTATTTACTTACTCGAAGTAGCTTTATTAAGCTACTAAATCAAACGTTTTTCTTAAATTAGCATTTTTCTCAGGATGTGCAGAAAATGCACTTTGATGCAGTGATAATTTTCAACTCTTAACTCAAAAAATCACTTTTGAAGAAGTGTCTTTTTCTGTGCAATTGCGATCAAAGTTCTAAAAGTTTTGGGGCTGTATATAATAGGCCTAGTTCATTTGTGTCCAGACAGTTACTTCTTGGATACAATAACAAAGAAGATAGGTCTGGTCTGTCTGGTTAACATGATGATAGTTTTCAGTAGGCCTGAATAAGCAAGAGTTATTTCCCGTTGGCCGCTATATTGGAGGTCCCTTCATTATTCAACCAACCAACTTTAAACTTTTTATACTGGTTATTGTGGGATAGGAAGCATTGTTTTTCTGAAAAATATACATTTGTTAAAGCCTCCTTTCATAATTTTTATTTTTGGAAAGATTTTCCCTCAAATATTTGTGCTACACCCTCTTAAATTTGGTAATTAGCCCCTTCACAATAACTGCGGTATTACTCTTTTGCAGGGCAAAATAATAAATAACGTTTGGCGAAGTTTTTGTTGAGGGATAATTAAATGACGTATATTAAACAATCACTTTAAAATTTAGGTCATATTTCACCAAACTATATCATTTTGCCCTGCAAAAGAGCAGTACCGCAGTTACCGTGAAACGGTCTATAGCTAAATAAAGCTACCTGAAGTAGCTAAATACATTTATAAACCTACAGTAGGTAATTCTAGCTATGTAGCTAAATGTACTGATTGTACTGGACCTGGCTAACATAGAAAGAAACACATTTTATTGTTTATAATATTTATGTGTATATTTTGTTTGTTTATTGTTTAACATCCCTCTCAAGAATTTTTCACTTATATGGAGATGCCACCACTTGCCAGTGGAGAGCTGCAAATTTTGACCTATGCTCGGCACTTAGGGCCATTGAGCAGTGAGGGATCTTTTTCGTGCCAGCACCTACTGCGACACGGGACCTCGGTTTATACATTCTCATCCGAAGGACCGGTCTGCAAGTCCCACAATGGGATTTATATATGTGTATATGAATATATATAAAAAGTAGGCATAAGTAATTAAATCAGGGTTGCAAATAAAATTTTAAACCTTAGGATGATGTGGGCCCCAAAGTTTACAAGTTTTGCTAGCCCACATTGATCTTTTGGGGCCCAAGATTTTCTCTCTACTTTAAAAAATTCTCAATCTATTATTTTGTATTTTAATTTCTAGAAGTATACTTGCTGTCAATGGTCTTTCATTTCTCTTATAATTGAGACACAATGAATGCAGATGCCACCTTTCATTTGAATGGTTGAAATGGCATGATGAAGTTTAAAAAAAAAAGAGCAAGGTCCACACCCCATGTTAGTGACATATTTTGGTATGACAGTCTGAAAATGTATCAAAAATGAACAAGTGAAAACTTAAACATGTTAGAAAATAAGTATTCAATTTGCTAAAAAAAACAAAAGCTTCCTGGGGGGATTCACCTGCCCCTTTCACCACCCCACCAGAGTATTGCCATGGACCTGCCTAGTTATGGCGGTGGTATCCCAAATGAACACCTGATGAATACCTTTTGACTTTTTGGGAGTTATTATATAAGGGCTATATGGACTATACACGGCAAGGGACACTAATCATTCATCTAAAACCTCTCCAGGTGTACTAAGAAGCTATTCATTACAGTACTGTTGGTTTAACTTTACTGGTATTTAACTGTGAAAATATTAAAGAAGAGCATTGTCAATATGCGAGTTTCGAGATTGTAACTCTCCTATGATAGAGGCACAAAGAGTGTCCATATCAGCATAAATGAATGATGGCTATGGATTTTTAAAATTCACTTAATGATGATGGTAAGAAATGATCATTTTGATGGTTTTATAAAGCTCTATTATACAAATTTACAAAATTTGCTTTCACCTAGGATACTTGAAAACAAAAGAACCGTCATAGTATTTGTAAGAAAAAAAATAATTCTTTGATTGTACAAACCTTTTCTAAAAAAAGGTATTGGGTTCTTTGAAGTTTTTATAAGGGAAAGCTGACATACAATGATCACATGCGTGTGTATTTTCTCTTCCCTCATTTGATAAGTTCTTATCCACTGATGTTTTCTTTTGTTCCGAATTTTATTTTCTTCCGATTTTTGTTCATAGAAAAAAATGTCGCCTTTACTTTAATTCGGTAATTTTCGAGTCGAAGAGTACATCCCAACAATCAGTTATGATGGCATATCGATGATGTAATGTATCCAATATATAAATAACTGTCCCACCTGCCTGTTTACGCGGAAACAAAACTCCCCTCTGTAACAAAAGAGCGCATCAAGGGAGATAATTTCGAAACTTGCGTATTATACATTCTTTTGTTAAACACAAACTATAATGAAATATATTATTAAGAAGAATATTTTCATGATTTTCATTGGCTTAAAGGACGTCGCACGATATTCATCCGTTTCTGATATTGATGCGAAAGCGTGTCCACTGAATATGGTGTCATGTGACTCACCGTTTCTGTACGTACATAATTAACACACCGTGGCAGTGTAATATTAGAAGTATGTTTAAATTACCTTAGTGAGGTCTTGACAGCCAATCAAGTCTATTACATGTACAGCTAGGACTATCAGATTATTCTTTTGGAGTGATTATATATTAGTTTATAACTAATGTCTTTAGGGTGCGACCATTGCGTCGAGTGCAGATGTACTATCAACAACCTTTTCACAGCTTGCGCACACATTTAACTTTGATCCGCCTCTTCAATCTTCAAACCGCATGAGACACAGTCTAGACCATGATGTCAGATGATGTCATATGTTGGTTGCAATTCCATAATGGAGTCTTATGCCCTGTTCACACGGAGTGTTTAATTCGTAGTAAATTAATGCGAAGTAAAATGATGCGAATTAAATTGCATTCACACGACAGCTAATGCGAAGTAAACTAATGCGAATTATAATTTTATTTCTACAACAAGGCTATTCAGTGAGATTTATAAATCACGCCTATTGTGCAGAGTAGATACACATTTGACAAAATGTCATAGTGTCTGTGTACATTTTAGTGATTAACATAATTTTCCTTTGTTTTCCACTCAAAAATAGCACAAGTACCTATATTTGACCATCGACATGTGGTCTGTGACTAAATTCTGCCCTTACGCATGCATCAAAATTTAATTCGAATTAGCTTCGCTTAGCGTTCACATGGAGCTAAATGCGAAGTAATTTAATGCGCAGTAAACTAATTCGAATTAAACTAATTCGCATTAAATTCTCCGTGTGAGCGTGGATCAAATTTAGTTCTCAGTAACTTATGTTTCATTCGAATTAAACTTTGCGTGTGAACGGGGCATTAGATAGTGCAATTTGTAACAAAAGACATTGTAGAGTAGATGCAATTATTTTTTTTGAGCTTTTTACAAGAAATAAATCTTAACTAGAAATGTTAACCTATTATATTCACCATTTATTTATCACATGGAACTGTGGGAGGAAAGAAATCTGGGGGACTCGTGTCAAGTGAAATTGACTTCAAACAAAGAAAATGATTGTGACCTCTCAAGTTTGGTCGCCATCACTTTCTGTGTCTTCGGTCAATATCACGTACTTGACCATGTAGACATGCGTCCTTATAACAACATATCAATCTACAATGAAGTCCATGATTCTTTAAATGAGGATATTCAATGTTTTGTAGTTGAAATAAATTCCATTTTCAACTACAAAACATTGAATTTTCTCTTTATTATGTACATTTCCTTTGATTTTCCCTGTGCCTCTGTCTTTTCCTAATGCAGTGTCATCGGCTGTGACAGCATAGATCAGCAGTTGAGGTGTCATGATAGCTAATTGATAGAGAGATTGAAATTGGAGAAACTTTTGCAGTTTTAGTCTAAATTCTGCATGGAAAAATGGTTATAAATAGAGTCCTCATCAAACTGTGTAAAATTTGTCTCATGAAACAAGAATTCCAGTTCTAAGTGGAGGTAAAGTGGTCATAACCTGAGAAACTCATAATACCCAGTTTACCTTCAAGGCCCATGGGCCACTTGTTATGCGTAGAACTGGCATTTGTAAAATGTCAGAGGTTGAAATATATGGTAGCCCAATGCCCTGGGCTAGTCATTTTAAGACTCGGGCAAGTAATTTAAATGTAACGATAGTCCGTCGGACTAGCAGAACAAAAAAAAAAATTCTCGATCGTCAGTTTACTGTAGCTTTTCTTTGTAGACTGGTTTCTTTTGACTGAGAACTAAGTTAATTTGTTTCTGTCACTTAAGCGTTTGACATTTTAATTTGTAATGTTATGTTTTCATTCTGCATGAAAATTGTAGGGCTAGTTAGTTTGAGATTTGGGCTAGTAAATTTTTACTGCTCAGTTGCCTCTGGGCTAGTGGGTTTTCCAGAAAAAATTCAACCCCTGAATGTTTGTAGATTCTTGTTTAATTTTACAGATTAAGATGACTACTAAGGAACATGAGCCACTTAAAAAAAGAACGAAGAAGAGGACAGCAAGGGATCTTGAAGAGGAGGAAGATTCAAACTCGGTAAGAATAGGCTATTTAGCTCACCTGAGACAAAAGCTCTAGTAAACTTTTCTGTTTGAATTGTTTAGATTGTAACCCCAGGAGAAAAATCTTCTTGTGAAGAACAGCATGACCAGAGTCATATTGCTATGCCAGCATCATAATGTAGTGTAGATTTAAATTTGTTCAAATTGTGGCCATGTGATAGGGTAAGGGTAGGTGTTCAAAGTGTGACAAGAAATATATATATAGGAATATTTTCAAATATCTTCTTTTATAGAACAGTAAGGCCACAGATAGATATTGATTAGCCAGCATCCACATGTAGTAAGATTCAAATACATTATCCATTCAACCATGGTGAAATCATTGCTTTTTTGGGATAGGGTGCATGTACACAAAAGCAGATCAAAATTTGACACAGAAACAAGTAAGGATGTCTTCATAGAAAAATTACAAAATTCTCAAGCAGTGCCAAGGTTATTCCACAGAGGATTATGGGACATGAGCCTCTTGTTTAGGCGACCATAATTTGATTTTTAGTTTTACGGATTTTTTTTCAGGAAAGGTCAAGTCATAGGACGAAAAAAAGAAGACGATATTACACATTTATTATTTATTGATACATAATTTTGTGTGAAGTTACACGGTTTTTGAAAACAATGAAACCAATCCAACGATACTGTCCTTTCACCATTCTGCACGTGTTTTATGTCCAAATTCAAATGTCTAAATGATTTGCTATTATAAAACACGGATTGGACACAAGTGGCTTGAAAAATTCTGGATTTTTATTTTTTTAATGCAAATTTTTAGAGTTGGGGCATCCGTAAAACTAAAAATCAAATTACAGTCACCTTAGATGCTTACAGTTTCAGATATGCATTGTTTTCTGTTTAAATAAAAGGACTCTGAAAATGAAACATTAGGCTCCAGTAATAAGAAGAAATGCCCACCATCAAATCATTCAGACTATTCAACTGATTCAAGCCAATCAAGTAAAGAACAAGGAACCTATTCGACCAGTCATTGGAGTTACAAAGATCTGAAGTCTGTAAATATCTTTTATGAGGAAACACAAGAACCCTTGGAAAAATTTATCAGTGAAGTGAAAGATGTTCTTCAGAGTGAGAGATATTTTTTCCCTGATCCCAGCAAAATGACCAATATTTTGAGGAAACATCTGGAAATTTTGACATTTTCATATGATTTGGCAAAACTTAGAATTGTACGGAAGTACGGTGTCCCTAGAGAGGAGCTGGAGAGAATATCAGAGGAGATGATGGAATATGAACGGCAGTGGACACATGGGGAAGAGCCAGAAGAAACACTACAGAAGAACCAGTAAGTTTATAGTTACCTCTGTCATACACTTCTGTCAAAATCAGTTTTTCTGATCAAGATTTTCTGTCATCTTAGGAATATTTATACAAGAACCAGGCACGGATCCAGGAATTGAAGTTAGGGGGGATGTGGGGGCTGCCTTAAACCCCCAGTGGGTCCAGGGCTAAGCCCTGGTGGGGGCCAAGGGGGCGAAGCCCCCGGACGCTCCTGGATTTAGAGATTTTGCAGGGTAAAAATGAGGTCTACCGAGTAGACATTTTTACATTTTCTTGACGAAACTATGATTTACGCCAACTTTAACAGTTTTAGGGGGGTGCACTCCGGGTGCACCCCCCCTTAAATCTGTCACTGAGAACGTATATTATGTATTGCACAGGTTTAGAGCCAAAGGCTGAACTTAGTTTTCCTTATCACAGAGTGTCTTGTGTTCATCTGTTTGTCACAAGCTGTCATCGCCGTTGTCATTAACTTTTCACATCTTCAGCTTCTTCTCTGGGCCACTGGGCCAGTATTAATCAGAACCACTGGGCCAATATTAATCAGAACCACTGGGCTAAAATCAACCAGAACCACTGGGCCAATATCAATCAGAACCACTGGGCCAATATCAACCAGAACCACTGGGCCAATATCAATAAGAATCACTGGGCCAATATCAATAAGAAACACTGGGCCAATATCAATAAGAACCACTGGGCCAAAATCAACCAGAACCACTGGGCCAATATCAATCAGAACCACTGGGCCAATATCAACCAGAACCACTGGGCCAATATCAATAAAAATCACTGGGCCAATATCAATACGAGTCACTGTGCCAGTATCAATAAGAATCAATGAGCCAATATTAATCAGAATCATTGGGCAAATATCAATAAGAATCAATGGGCCAATATCAATACGAATCACTGGGCCAATATCAATAAGAATCACTAGGCCAATATCAACCAGAATCACTGGGCCAATATTAATCAGAACCACTGGGCCAATATTAATCAGAAACACTGGGCCAATATCAATACGAATCACTGGGCCAATATCAATATGAATCACTGGGCCAATATCAATACGAATCACTGGGCCAATATCAATAAGAATCACTGGGCCAATATCAGTCAGAATCACTGGGCCAATATCAATCAGAATCACTGGGCCAATATCAATAAGAATCACTGGGCCAATATCAACCAGAATCACTGGGCCAATATCAATAAGAATCACTGGGCCAATTTTAATCAGATTCACTGGGCCAATATCAATCAGAATCACTGGGCCAATATCAACCAGAACCTGCACTGGGCCAATATTAATCAGAATCACTGGGCCAATATGTTCATGGTGACTTACTTATCACTTGTCATTCTCTGAGGACCCAAGACTAAGTTTGATAATTCTAAGCCAATTAATACCTAAAATATTTAATTATTACCATAAAATAACCATAACCATAACCGTAAAATTTCAAAAGTAGGTCATAGTGACCTCCTTTTCAACTTTTCAATGTTCATTTGTTTCAAAATGGCACTCCCAGCAATGTTTACCCCTTTTACTTATAGTACATCGTAGTTATACTTCATATTATAGTCAAGACAGCAAAGACAATCCTTTTTTTGGTTCATAATCTACTGCAAAATGTAGAGGACGGTTTTCATACATTCCCCCTTGAAAAGTAGAGGGGTATATAGTAACAGAATACAGGTATGCTCTTCCGTACATTCTTTCGTACAGCCTTCCAAATGCCATAACACTTGGGGATACCCTTCTCTTATCAACAACTACACCTTCACCTCTGAATAAAATTTAATGAGGCTTTCACAGAGTCTTTATTACATATTGCCATTGTGACCCTCTATTTTACATTTCAATCAGACAGATATTTTTGATTTCCCACAGCAATAACTGGTCTTTGCCATTATACTCTAATGGGAGCAGGGGGTATCATTTTGTCAGTGCTCGCAGTACCTCTAGTTTTGAACTATTTCAGTGTAGGTTCCATGTATAAGTATGTGAGGTTTAAAGTTTTCTTGCTTCAGTCAATTCAAAGTGCACAGTTTATTGGTAAAACTTATAATGTGATGCTACCATGGTATTGATGAAATAGTCTTATTTAGTCAAGTTAAAAACAAAAATAGCAAAAATAAGAGAAAAACTGACATATTTCTTTTCAATTAATCAGCTTTTATGAAGCATTGGACTCATCTATGAGGAACCATGCACTGAAACTAATAATCAAATTGGACTTTGCTGTGGGAGATTTTGCATATCAGACTGTTCAACTTGCCAAACAAATTCTAATTGGAACAGATTGTCCTGAGGATACAGAATGTAGAAATATTTTCCAGATTTACTGTGAATTTTTTGGAAGGATATTCTTTTTAACTAGTGGGTGAGTTGATTTAGTTCATTAGTACCAGGCACAAGTTGACTTAACTTTCCAGATAAGAACAATATAAAAATTAATCCTCCCTTCCCCTCACTGCAGAAAAAAAATTGAGATAGATACTACAGTTTTTTTAAAGCTGAATTAAGAACCAGAATTAAATTTCCAGATAAGAAAAATATAAAGTCGTCCTTTCACCTCACTGCAGAAAAAAATTGAGATAGCTACTACAGTTTTTCAAAGCTGAATTATGAACCAGAATAAAATTGGACACTTCCAATTCCTCTGATCTTGAACAAATGACCTTAGACACACTCTGTGGACATAAGCAGCCTTTTATTAGTTTTAAAGTTTTAATAGTCATAGGTCGGGTGCAGTTACTTTGTTTTGTCATTATGTAATTCTGTCGTAACTTTGACCTCCCTAGTACCTTTTGAACTATAGAAGTTAGAAACTTTATTTGACATAATTATAGAAATATATGAGCATAATAAGAGCTTTGATATTTAATAATCACTATTTTCATCTGTTTGTTTGTCTATGCAGCTCATACTATAAACTGGAATGTCTTAGTTGTGTTTCTACAATGCTTTATTTTTTTTTCAGTGTAGTAATTCAGGGGTCCTTTACTTTTCAAAATCGAATCCTGAGGATCACTCCTGATATTGTCTATCATTACATCCCTGATAAATGTTGTAATTCAGAGGATGAGCAACTCTTGTTTATTATACAGGTAATTATTAGGCCCCATCTTCAAAGATGGGAGGGCATATTGTTTTGCTGCTGTCTGTCCATTGGTCTGTCTGTCGGTCCACCAACAGTTTCCATACATTTTCTCCGCAGACGTTGCACATACTGAAATTTGGTATACAGATTTATCATAAGAATATATCTAAGTCAAGTTAGGTTTTGGGTACTATCAAGCAATTTTTGACAGATTGGCCTTATGGACTTAGAAAAATTCCAATTATTTTCAGTTTCCATTCATTTTCTTTGCAGAGGTTGCACATTCTGCATTGAAATTTGGTATACAGATTTATCATCAAAATATCTAGGTCAAGTTCTGTTTTGGGTATGATTGAACAATTTTTGACAAAGTTATGCCCCTTGACTTAGAAAAATTCCAATTATTTGGGGGGAAGGGGGCATAAGTGTTTCACATTTCACAAACATCTTTTGTTTTACTTTTAATTAAGTAACACTGAAAGTTGATGATGTTAAATGATTGAATGATTGTTGCATGTTTACAGATGACAGACAATCACTCCTGAAACTTTCAGATTTCAATCTGACACTTAGCTTTTCTGAGGACTTGTGCAGGCAAAGTTTTTAGTCCAAAATTAAAAAAATTGTCATTTGCAATAAAAAGGTGATTTTTTCATTTTATTTACAAGATATCAAAATCCCCAATATCAAGTCTGTGACTTTTTTGAAACAGATAGAGTAGTTCTTTTTTAAAAAAAAAACAAAAAAAAAACTTTCCTATTGCAGGCAATGGAATACATGTATATCACTTCAAACTGACCCAGATGTTGCAATTGAAAGAACAGTAGAACTGAATTCAAATCAGCATGAACAATGAATATTTTTAAATTTTGTGAAATTTGAAATATTTAGAAAGAAGAAGGTGCGGTTTTAGCTTTATTGTGCCCTAAAAATTTAATGTTTTCAAAAAGTTTTGAACCTGGCTTAAATATTAGTTGAGTCTCTGACTGTGATAAATCAGGAAAAAATATGGCATAAAGGAGTACCATTCTGGAAATATGACATCATTAATTTGATGCATTTCTCTATTTTGAACAGAAAAAGCCTCAAAATGACCAATTCAAGGGTTTTTTTCCTTTACAAAATAGTGTCCACAGCTGTCACCCACTTTAATTTTCGGATATGTTGTGTAAAATTCTTTGAAAAACCACATATCTCAAAATATTTGTGGGCGATGCCTGTGGACAATATTATCTGAAAGAAAATTTCATTGAAAATTGGCGTCTTCTACAACTTTTTAAGAAAATACGGGAAAATGCACAAGTTTATGATGTCACAATTAGCATTTAGAAGGTCATGTGAGAAAAATGATTTTATGATCTTTCTGCATAGAATTTCCATGATTCAGAAAGTATGAGTTTTAATTTTTTACATCACTTTCATTTTTAAAAAAAACACAGGGTAAGATTTGTATTGAAACCATACCTTGTTCTTTGTTCCATTTTGTTTTCATGCTGATGCAGCCATTTTAGAAATTTAAAGTCCCAGAATGTTGAATATACAATTACACTTCAATATTATGTAGATTGATATACATTAAGATGAAAAGAAAAAAAAAATAGAAAATATCCCCGTTTTAGTATCACATAAGCTAAAAGCTACGTGTAGCATGATCTTTCCTGATTGAAGCTTGTCCGACATCCGTCTTTTGCCTTTTCTGTGTTGTCTGTCCTGTGTTGCTTGTCCTGTGTTGTCTGTCCTATGTTGTCTGTCCTATCCTGTGTTGTCTGTCCTGTATTGTCTGTCCTGTCCTGTGTTGCCTGTCCTGTGTTGTGTGTCCTGTGTTGACTGTTCTGTCCAGTGTTGTCTATCCTGTGTTGCCTTTCCTGTGTTGTCTGTCCTGTCCTGTATTGCCTGTCCTGTCCTGTGTTGCCTGTCCTGTGTTGCCTGTCCCGTGTTGTCTGTCCTGTGTTGCCTGCCCTGTGTTATCTGTCCTGTGTTGTCTGTCCTGTGTTGCCTGTCCTGTGTTGCCTGTCCCGTGTTGTCTGTCCTGTGTTGCCTGCCCTGTGTTATCTGTCCTGTGTTGCCTGTCCTGTGTTGTCTGTCCTATGTTGTCTGTCCTATCCTGTGTTGTCTGTCCTGTGTTGCCTGTTCTATGTTATCTGTCCTGTGTTGTCTGTCTTGTGTTGCCTGTCCTGTGTTGTCTGTCACGTGTTGCCTGTCCTGTGTTGTCTGTCCTGTGTTGTCTGTCCTGTCCTGTGTTGTCTGTCCTGTGTTGTCTGTCCTGTGTTGCCTGTCCTGTGTTGTCTGTCCTGTCCTGTGTTGTCTGTCCTGTGATGCCTGTCCTGTCTCTCCTGTCCTGTGTTGTATGTCCTGTGTTGCCTGCCCTGTGCTGTCTGTCCTGTGTTGCCTGTCCTGTGTTGTCTGTTCTATCCTGTGTTGTCTGTCCTGTGTTGTCTGTCCTGTGTTGCCTGTTCTATGTTATCTGTCCTGTGTTGTCTGTCCTTTGTTGCCTGTCCTGTGTTGTCTGTCATGTGTTGCCTGTCCTGTGTTGTCTGTCCTGTCCTGTGTTGCCTGTCCTGTGTTGTCTGTCCTGTGTTGCTTGTCAACTTTCAACAAGTTCAACTCCTTTTCAATTTCTTCTCCAGAACCACTGATAAAATTTTCTCAATTTTCTTGCCACAAAGCATCCTTTGGTGAAATGAATCAAGATTTGTTGATATGTAGGGCCACATACATCCTCTCTCAAAGAAAGTAATTAAAAGATAGTAAAACCATCTCATGAACCACAGGGTTAGAAAAGACAAAACTTATGGAAATGCTTCTTTATAAAGTGTAGATTCAAATTTGTTCATTTTAAGGCCCTTGGGATAGGGTGAGGCCACAAGTTTGAACAACATTGGAATATATAGGAAAATATTTCTCAAAAAGAACAGAGACATGTTTAATTAAATAGTAATGTGTATTAAGATGCAAGCATCCTCTAGGTATTACAGAATCAAGTTTATTCAAGTTATGGCCCTTGGGAAAGGGTTAGACCACAATAGGGAATATACATTTTACATTGGAATATATAAGAAATATATCTTTAACAATCTCCTTAAGAACAGCAGCATGACTGTGCTCTCAGATGCCTTGTACATAATTCGGTGGTGCACGTTCATTTGGGGAATTTAGCGTAAGGGTTTGGGGAATGTTAGATAGCACATTAATCCAAATTTGTAAGAGAACAATGATTGTTTATCAACGTGTTACACACTACACATTCAATCCAGTGGCATATTCACCCTTTAGGTAGAAATTAACTCATCCCCAAATTTACAAGTTTTTCAAATTTTAGATGCTCAGGCCATCTTTAAAACCAATCTTTATTTGCCCACTTCCAACACAGGATATAAACTAGAAATATGTTCATAGGACATGAATGCCCTGCCGAGGGTATATTAGTAATGCAACATTTTAACACAAATTGAGAAAAATAAGGTCAAGGTCAAAGGAAAGGTCAAGGTGAAAAAATATTGATGCAGTTGAATAGCTTACATCAGTATGTATCAGCATATGAAGTTTGACACTAATTTAAGAAAAGTGAGGTCAAGGTCAAAGGAAAGGTCAAGGTCAAAAATTGTTGATGCAGTTGAAAAGGTTACATCAATATGTATTAGCATATGAAGTTTGATAAAAATATTATGAATGGTTTCTTTAGAACTGAGCTAAACACTAATTTAAGAAAAGTGAGGTCAAGGTCAAAAGAGAGGTCAAGGTCAAAAAATGTTGATGCAGTTGAATAGCTTACATCAGTATGTATCAACATATGAAGTTTGATAAAAATATCTTGGATAGTTTCTTTGAAACTGAGCTTTGAACAGAGCTAAACGCAAAGTGTAATGGAAGGACGGAAGATGGACATGACAAACACTATATGCCCCGGTCATATTCATGGCGGGGCATAAAAAGATGGGTGAGTAGGTAGCTAAGAAACTTTTTTTTCATAAATTTTTCAATTCAATGCTAAACTTTCAAAATTAATTGAAAATGGAGCTTTCAATAAAATAAAATGGTTGTTGATGCGGATAAAAAAAAAACCAGGCTGAAAAAAAAAGTGTTTCCTAGTGGTTAGAAAAAGTTTTGAGTTCGTCCATTTTTAGTTGGTCAGGAGAAGGCAAACAAACAATTTATTTTTAAAGATGGCCTGGTGAAGGACCAACTGACTAAAACTGCCAAATTTGTGTGAGTTCTTAGATTTGTTATCCTTAAATTATAGGCAAATAGAGCTGCAGATTCTCCTGAGGATGCGACAGACATTAAAGAGATAGTGAGAGAAGATACTATGGGACAAGTTGGAGCAGAGCTTATTGGCCTGTCACGTCGTTCAGTATTTTATCCAAATAGTCTTGGAATCATTTGTATGGAAACAAAAGTAAGAATTCCTCACCCATTACAAGCAAATGAGATGGCATAAACTAAACCAGGATCATAATTCTTTATATGTAAAATTGATGGAAAGTGAAATCTTACTGGCAAATGTCAAATCTCAATGACAAATATAATAAAAAATACTGAGAGACAACAATATGGGTAAACAGGTCTGCATCATTAAAAGCATTGGAACCATGTCAGCCATAGTAAATTTGAATCAGCAAGAATCAGCCAGCATGTAGGCATGATTCTTAGAGACTAATGCAGGGATTTATGTAAAAGTTATTACTTCTTATTCAACATAACAAGATGTGCAACTGGAACTTTCAAAGAAAAGATGAAACTTATGTGAAAGCTTCATTACTTATGATTCAAGTCTGTTCATATCATGACCCCAGGGGATAGGGGGTCCACAACAGGGGTCAAAGTTTTACACAAAAGTATTGGAAACATCTTTAAAAAATCTTCTTGTTAAGAACAGCAAATCCATTTTTAGTCATATTAATATAGAAGCATCCTAAGGTAGAGTAGATTCAAATTTGTTCAAATCTTGACCCTAGGGGGTAGGGCTGGGCCACAAAATAACACTATTTTTTAGCTCTTCTGAGTTTGTCAGTTAATGCAGGGTTAGAAACTCCCTAAAATTACAACTCGCAAATAATTGCAAGTTCTATGAAAGTGAACTCGCAATTTTATAACACTACTCGCAATTTTCATATAAAAGCCTTTTCAAAATTAAAATTAAATACCGGTACATGTAACTTAAGGAACAAGTTACTACTGTTTGTTCAATACACAAAATACAACTACAATTTGAATTTTATTCAAATTATTGATTTAAATCAAAAGCATTGTGTTCTGTCATATTATATAATTTTGCTAAGTTTCAATGCATGTTTTTTTTTTCTCCTCACTTTATCTTGATAATTTAACTGCAATACGAGGAAATAAATCTTTGGTACTGTATTTATACATCTATTATAATAAAGTGACAAAGTTCTGACAAATTTTATAATAGAGTTTCAGAAATAAGTCATTCACAACTGTTTTCTTTTGCGAGGTTATATTTAACTCTTTTCTCATCCCTCTTTATTTTTCAAGATTTCAAATGAAACATATGATCATCATTGTTTGTGCTGTTCATTTGTTTTCAGCACCCTCTCCCAACTGCCGTTTTAAAAACAAAACAAAAAAAACTAGCCATGCTGATATTTAAGGACCCTCTCTACACCGCACCCTATTTTCAGGGTACTTTTGTGTAATTAGACTGACCCACCATTTAACATAAAAATAGAAAAAAAATGGAATTTGAACTGTATCACATAATTTAAAATAAATCCAAGTATTCTAAACATTATATTTGACCAAGATGAGTATTTGAAAACTTTATTTACATGTATTTTATCCATTTTCCCAAGTAAAGGCAATTTTTCTTTATTATTACTTCATTGTCTTTAAAGATTTTTTTCTGAATAAAAAAGGCACGCTCCCTATATTAAAATGAGTTAGTTAATTTCAAAATATCCTCCTTTGTGCTGTATAATTTTTTCAAAGTCCAAAAAACATTTTTCATCGGTGTATAGAGGGTCCTTAAAGAAGGGGGAAAAAGAAAACTATAATCAAGAAGGGACTGATTTTTTCTCAAGGAAAAATAATCAAATCGCAAGTTTTTGCGAGTTACCTAATTTTTAACTTGCAATTTAGGAATTCTAACTCGCATTTTGTGAGTTATATATAGTGAATTTCGAACCCTGTAATGCCTCATGGGGCCTTGAAATGTGTCAACCATAAAGTAGGTCACCATGTCCTTTTTCTGGAAATTTTTTGCTAATCATTTTCAAAACATTTTAGTTCATTATTTCGAATACTGAGAGGTTTAGAATCATCTGCTCGTTTGTAATTGTAATACGAAGAAATAGTAGTATGAACTAATAAGTTGATGCACAATGGGGTCTTGGAACACAATGACCCATGGGGTCTTGGAACACAATGACCTACTTTTTACATTTTGCAGGTACTCATTTTATATTGTTTTAGATGCATATTTTGAACACTTTATACTCTGAGATCATCAACTTAAGGCCTCAGAGTATATCAACCAAAAAGTAGGTCACAGTGACTTGGCTTTATATAAATATTTTACATACTAAGTGGCCTGGAATCATCAAACTTTGTCAGGTGATGCAATCTTTGATTATTTAATATGTTTTCTCTTGTAGTTAATTTTTGTTTTCCTGAAAATATCAATGGAGCATTCAGTCAGCATACATAGTGGAGATAAAGGATCAGCAGAAGATCCAGGGAAGATTATGTACACCCAGCCGTTTGACATTCTTAAACCAGAAGACAGACTGAAAATAGCAGACTTCATGTTCTGGCTAGGATATATTCAAAATCGCAGACGATATCCCTCTCTCTGATTATCATCACTGTAAACTAAGGACCCTTTAAGTACATTTGTTGTTTATTTGCAGATAAGGGAGGGCATATTGCTTTGCTGCTGTCTGTCTGTCTGTCTGTTTGTTGGTCCCCCAACAGTTTCCATTCATTTTCTTTGCAGAGGTTGCACATACTGAAATGAAATTTGGTATACAGATTTATCATAAGAATATCTAGGTCAGGTCTTGTTTTGGGTATGATCAAGCAATTTTTCACAGAGTTATGCCCCTTGGACTTAGAAAAATTCCAATTATTTGCTCTCCGTTCATTATCTCTGCAAAAGTTGTACAAATAAATTACTGATATATCATGAGAAATGTGTTTTTGCCAAAGATGTGGTATTGTAGAATACTTTTTCTGGTTGATGCATCTCAGATAGTACCGGTAGGTGACCCCTATTGATTTGAAGTTCAAAAGGTCAATTTTATTTCCATGTACACTGTCCATAATGTATACTGCCCATAATAAAGGCTTGTGCACCCTATAATGTATGTCGGGGGGGGGGGGGGGGGGGGATAAGTGTTTCACAACCATCTCTTGTTACTTAATAGGTTGGTTACTGACTGTCCATAGGAATATGTCAGGTTGTTCAAATCTAGGGACTGTCCATAGGAATATGTCAGGTTGTTCAAATCTATGGAAGGTGAGGCAAAGTATTTTGTTTTGTCAAGGACCAATAACAGTTAACAAACCTACCTAGATCAATACAGTTAAGAGACTTTTTTGTCTGTGCAAATATCCAAATATTAAGGAGTAGAGAAAATTTTCAAAGGTTTTTTTTTTTAATATCTGACCAGCAAAGCCCTCAGCCATGAATTTCAAAGCTTGAGTACTCATCATTTTTTAAAACAATTTGCCTACTAGATGTCAATGACTTAAGACATGTTATTTTTTGTTACATTTAGATATAATGCATTTTCAGAATATAACCAATTTAGCCCCACCCCATAGCCTGAACCATTAAGCCAAAGGCCATTTATTTATTTCACAGTTTTAGAAGAAGGTTCATGAGAACTGAATACCTTTTTTATTGCAGCAATGTAGTTTAAATCATTTTGTTGAAATTTCAGATTATATATTATTGTTGTATATCTGTGATTGTATATGTCTATGCATTGTATATATTAAGTATACACATATTTGTTGTATATCAGTGTTTGTGTACAAGTTTATTTGTTGTATATCGGTGATTGCATATAAGTCTCTTTGTTGTATATTTGTGATTGTATATATTAAATCTAATTGTTGTATAACAGTGACTGTATATGTCTATTTGTTTAATATCAGCCATTTATTTAAATATATTTGTTGTATATCAGTGATTATATATAAATGTATTTGTTGATATCAGTCTATTTGTTGTATATCATTTATTAAAGGAAGTAAAAACTAACGGAATGGAGGTCTGAAA
Source organism: Saccostrea echinata (assembly GCF_033153115.1). NCBI lineage: Eukaryota > Metazoa > Mollusca > Bivalvia > Ostreida > Ostreidae > Saccostrea > Saccostrea echinata. Next base: position 17,066,485 of record NW_026889754.1, on the reverse strand, counting down.
AAACATGCAATATAGGAGAACACGGAATGACCTTGGATCAATGTCATGAAACACCCTCAGATCTTGTACAATCTTTGTACCCAGTGTGAGCTTCCAATAATTTTCCATTGCTAAGTTATGGCCTAGACAAGAATTTTGTATGTTTTCTGTCAGTGTCCTTGAACTTGCCAGAATGATCTTGGATCAAGGTCATGAAATACCCTCATGTCGTACACAATTTTTGTTAGAAGTAAGAGCATCCAATGATTCTGCATTACAAAGTTAAAGCTTGGACAAGAATTTTCCAATTTTCTTTCATTGACCTTGAACTTCCAGTATGACCTTGTGTTAGGTGTGGACAAACCCACTGGTCATGAACAAACTCCATACCAAGTATGAACTTTCAATAATTTTCTATTACAAAGTTATGGGTAGTACAAGAATTTTATACTTTTTCTGCCAGTGACCTTGAACTTGCATTATTGACTTTAGGTCCATAAGCAATCTCTGCATCAAGTATGAGCTTCCAATGAATATCTATTACAAAGTTATAGCCTGGACTGTTAGATAGTTGAGGGAATTCTTACATATACCCCCCAAACTTCCTTTGCAGGGGGTATAATAATTCCTGTTCTGATTGTAGCATTCTAACATTCAGAGGTTATACTTCATATATATATTACTTGTGATCTAAAAGTGTACCTTGATCTTGAGTAAAGGTCAATTGGACAAGTTCAAGAACACTGGAAGAAAAAGTATAAAAGAACGAGTGCACTTATGGGCCCCGGTAAAATGTGAAAAAATGAAGAATCAAATTAAGCATATTTTTTCATCTCAGATCATTAATTGATATCTAAACCATAAGATTCAACAAATTTTATCGGTGAAATTCATAAATATACAAAGAGCAAAGCCATACAATGTGATAGGGGTCAGCCGACATTCGTGATTTTCTATAGTAAATCGAGGACGGTCATTCATTTCAAAGCTTTTGTTTACTGTCAGCCTAACGTTGTACAAACTTGTGAGAATGACAAAAAAAGAAAAACCCATTATACATTTATAAAACTTGTGTGAAAGTAGGAAATTTCTACAAGATTAGGCTTGTACTCAAAATATTAAAAATGTATAAAAAGTTCAATGTTTTTTTCTATAGCAAGCGAGAGCTATTTACCTGTATGACCTGTTGAACCCACCCGTGGAATAAATTTAAAATACCGGTAGCCACGTGAGTTCTGCCCAGGTAAACGTTCTTCAAAGGTGCTCACTGTAAAAGATAGCAACGTTTTGTATCATAATATCGAAGTCGTGCCGCATAGAGAAGTTTGTATGTATTTGGTTTTATGAACACATACATAAAGCGTCAAACATTTTTAACATTCATGCAAGACAATGGTTACGGTATTGAAAGCCACCTAAATACACCTTTTTTTCATTTTAAAATTTAAGGATACTAATGTTAATACTTATTGTGTTATTTCAGATGCAAGCGTGCAAATTTCTTAGTTTGATCACTATGGCTACAGGCATCTATACAACTTCATTCGATTTTTTTCTCAGGTAAAATAGCGCAAGAAGTATCATTCGGTAAACGCGCCCGTCAATGATCCACTATCAGATTGTTCAAGTGTCCGATTTAAATGTCTCCTCCCCTTGATTTAAATAAAGGAAACTCAAAATAGGTTCGGTACGACTTTTCCGGATTTGGGGTATCTATATGCATTTAAAAATCTTCAATTGTTTCAAATCCATGCTGATTTAGGTGATGTTTTAACGTGATTTTAATTAGAAATATCCACTTATGTTTAACTATTACCGAAAAAGAACAATTTGGTAATATATTCTACAGTAAAACGGCACTGAAAAAGGGCCCATTAAGCATTGCTTAAGTGCACTTGTCCTTTGTGTCTAGTCCATAACTTAAAAAAGAAGAACATTCAAAGTTCGAGCTTTGCATAAAAATTCCTTGATCTGAAAGTGTGTCCTGACCTTGACCAAAGGTCATTTGGGCAAGTTCAAGGTCAATAGCAGAGACCAAGTTTTTATCTGACTACAATGATGGAGCAAAACTCCTGCACACACAATATATCACTTTATTCATGAATATTCTCCATCTCAACATCTCACAATATTAACAATTTCATATCATTATTTTCTTTTTACATTAATATTCTTACAATGCATATTAAATTGAGTTAAAAAAACCATGTCACAGATCATGAAATAATAAGAGCAAATGTAGTAAAATATCTATATAATTATAACAAGATAAACATTTAATGTAACCATTTCAACAAGTTTATGATTTGTGATTTGTACGGGAGTAAATTCCCACTGATCAACAATACACTGTTTATACTCATTAGGTACAATTATGATCAAATGAAAGAAAAAGTTAGCAAGCTCACATACCACACACTCCCACATTGCATGACAATGCTACACTTTAATGAATAGCAATACAATGCATTAAATACAACAAATAATTACCTCCCTCCTCCCCTTTTACAGATGTTTGTCAAATCAGAATCAGATCTGTAATATCTGGAGGTGCATAGAATAAAACATTTCCAAACAAGAAAACAGCTTTTCTTCATCATTTAAATTCATAATGCACGTGCTAAGCCATTCCACACAATTTGCACATAAAATTTTGGCAATACTTCTAATTTCAAAAGGATCCTAACTCCAAGACTGACAAATTAGTGCAGCAATATATTTAAGTTTAGCCAAACTTCTAAGTTCAAAAGGGACATATTTTTCAGAAAAAAGAATGAATTAGAATTTCCAGTGAATTTGCACATCTACATATTATGCCCTTTTAATCTACAAACTATCACAGAATTCTGTTTAAATTTTTCTGAGGAGTTACGTTGACAAGAACAGGACTGAAGGAAGACAAACTTCTAAGTTCAAAAGGGGCATAATTCCCCCAAAAATTGAAAAAAAGAATTTCCTTTGAATTTACACATTATGTCCTTATTAACCAAATTTTCATGAAATTCTGCTGAGCTGTTTCAAAGGAGTTGAACTGACAATAGTATACATATATTTAAGCTTAGCCAAACTTCTATAAGTTCAAAAGGGGCATATCTTCAAAAAATAAAGAAAATGAATTGAAATTTTCTGTGAATTTGCATATCTTCACATTATGTCCTTATTATCCAAAAAGTATCATGAAATTCTGTTGAGCGGTTTCTGAGGAGTTTTGCTGACAAGAACAGGACTGAAGAAAGACAAACTTCCAGGTTCAAAGGGGCATAATTTCCAGAAAAAAAAAATGGAAAAAAGAAATTCCTTTGAATATGCTCATTATATCCCTATTACTGTATACAGGGAAATATTCGCCCCATTTTATTTTCGCCCTTGTCGAAATTGGGTGAATTTAAAACAGGGCGAATTCAAAGAAAATGGCATTATCTCTTAAACAGAACTGTGTCTGGGTGAATTCAAAATGAGGCAAAATTGTTTGCAGGTGTGAAATGGCAAAAGTAACCCTGTATACAGTGACTACAAAGTATCCTGAAATTTTGTTGAGCAGCATCAGAGATGCTGTGATGACAAGAACAGGACTGAAGGACTGACTGACAGAAGGGTCAAAAACATACCCTCTACAACTCGTAGGGTGGGATGTAATAACACACGGATGAACAGAAGTGGGTAAACAATATCGATATTATAGATACATGTGCATGTATATCACAGAAAGTCATATTTTCTGGGATCTTGTACAAATCCCAACCAGAACATGAACTCAGCTATTTTCAGTCTGTCCTCTGCTTTAAGAATGTCAAATGGTTCGGTGTACAGAATCTTCCCTGGATTTTGTGTTGTTTCTGTGTCCCCTTTACGTATGCTGACTGAATGTTCCTTTGATATTTTCAGGAAAACAAATATTAACTACAAAAGAAACAATAGGTTATATCAAAATAATGACTACAAGAGAAATTATAGGTATTCAAAATATTAACTACAAGAGAAAACACAGGTTATCAAAGATTAAATTGACAAATGTTATCAAAATGTAAGGCAAAGCCTCACACAAAAAGCAATTTCTAATGTCTGGGTATGATTTATAGATACTTAAGAATGGCCCCGATATCTTTAGCTATTCATTCAACCAGAAAGTGTATGTTAGTTACAGCTTCAAAAGCAAGTCTGCTAGTGTGCATCCTTGGATGTATCATCCCTGCAAGTTTGGTGATCATTGGGTTACTCAAAATGATGTAATTTTGGGCCTGCTTTAAAATCTTAAACCTGGTTATTCATCCAGAAAATAAAGGTCAGATATACAGCACCTAAAGCAAGTCTGGTAGTGTGCATCATACATCACCAGATGTATCATTCATGCAAGTTTAGTCATGATAGGGTTTTTATTTATTTGGAAATGGATCTGCTTCAAGAACTTTTACTTGTTACTCATTCAGAGTCCAAAGTCTGGTTGTGTGCATCCCTATATGCATTCACTTAATCTATGCAAGTTTGATTCAGGTAAGAACTTATAGTTACTTGGGAATGGACTTGCTCATAAATCTTAAATCTGCTCCATCAATATTAACATGGCCATTCTCTGGAAAATATTGGCTGAAAATTCAGAATCTAAAATCTGATTTGTACAATGAAACAAACTACTGTATATACTTGCCTATAAGTCGGTTGTATTTTTTGAGGTTATTTTGGAGGGATTTGCCATTGACCCGCTTATAAATCGGTACAACTTTTTGCCAGAATCAGTTGACCATTTCAAATCATTTCTCTGATGTTTTAACCTGGTTTCGATTAATATTTTTAGAAATGATTCCAATATTCAATTTGAAATCATTAAGAACAAGATGTGTTTGTGAAACATTGATGCCCTCATATGGCAACTAATAGCAAAGGTTAAACTTTCTCAAATGCAAATCAAATATGTTGGTACCCAAAGTAAGGTCTTGTCTTGAGGAATATACCTGTGAAATATAAAAGCCCTGGCAGCAACCCTAGAATAGATTTGGAAAAGGTTAAAGTTTTTCAAAAGTAATTCAAACATCAAGGTCAAGGTCAAATGGTCAAAATTAATGGTGCCTAAGGAAAGGCCTCACAAGAAATATACAGGTGAAATATGAAAGCTGAAGCACCAATCGTTCAAAAGTTATGACCAAGGTTAAAGTGTTTCAAAAGTAGGTCAAACTCCAAGGTCAAGGTCAATGGATTACAATTGTTGGTATCTAAAGGAATGTCTTGTCACAAGGAAAAAACATGTTAAATACGAAAACCCTAGCAACAACTTTTCAAAAGTTGTGTCCAAGATTGAAGTTTTCGAAAATACGTCAAAGTCCAAGGTCAAGGTCAAAGTTGTTGGTATTCAAAGGAAGGTCTTGTCACAAGGATTATATATGTGAAGTATGAAAGCCCTAGCACCAACGGTTCAAAAGTTATGGCCAATGTTAAAGTTTTACAAAAGTAAGTCAAACTCCAAGGTCAAGGTCAAAGGGTCAAAGTGGTTGGTATCCGAAGAAAGGTCTTGTCACAAGGATTACATATGCTGAGTATGAAAGCCTTAGCTCCAACCATTCAAAAGTTATGGCCAAGGTTAAAGTTTTTCAAAAGTAGGTCAAACTCCAAGGTAAAGGTCAAAAGGTCAAATATGGTGGTACCCAAAGAAAGGTCTTTTCACAAGGAATACACATGTGAGTATGAAAGCCCTAGCACCAATCGTTCAAAAGTTATGGCCAAGGTTAAAGTTAGGGAAAATTTTGTAAAACTGGGTCAAACTCCAAGGTCAAGGTCAAAAGTTCAAATATAGTGGTACCCAAAGAAAGGTCTTGTCACAAGGAATACACATGTGAAATATGAAAGCCATAGCTCCAACCAATCAAAAGTTATGGGCAATGTTAAAGTTTTTGCAGACAGACAGACAGACAGACGGATGGACAGGGCAAAGACTATATACCCCTGAATCTTTGATAGGAGGCATAAAAATACATAATGCACTCTTAAGATAAAAATAAAGTTATTAAGATATGTAAATACTTGTACTTTATGTATAATTTTAGAATACATATATGACATAATATATCCAGACTTTGTTCAACGATAATAGTGGAGAATGTTTATAAAATACTACATTTCGCAGTCCAAAAAAATACTTATCTTTTTATGACTCACCTAAAAGTCAGACACAGAGTTTTGGACCAAAATTTAACTCGCAAAAAACCGCTTATAGGCGAGTATACTATACATGGTAGATGCATCATCCATGAAACCCGGATCAATATGGGGCAGGAATTACTTGGAAATTAAATAAACCCATTTCAATCTGGCATGTCAGCACCAAGACATACAGTTTCATTAATGGTGGTGTGCCTCAAGCACTTAAACTGACAATTACTGTATACAGGGAAATTTTCGCACCCATTTTATTTTCGCCCCTTTCGCCCTCTTTGCTAGTGGGTGAATTTAAAACGGGGCAAATTCAAAATAGACAGCATAATCTTTTAAGCAAAAACTTTGCCTGGGTGAATTTAAAGCGGGGCAAAATTGTTTGCAAGTGTTAAAGGGTGAAAATAACATGGGGCGAAAATAACCCTGTATACAGTATCTACATTTTGTTCTGGACAAGCAATTCTTACTTTTGTTTCTATACACAGGATTCCAAGACAATTTGGATAAAATAATGAGCGTAGTGACCGGCCAAAAAGTTCTGATCCAACTTGTCCCATGATATTTTGTCCAACTAGCTTTTCCATATCTGTTGAATCTTCATGAGAAATTTCATCTTTTCTGGCCTAAAATTGAAGGATAGCAAATGTTAGGTGTAACAAGTAAGTATTTGGCTTATAGAAATATAAAAGAAATACTGTGAAACATGTCTTATCCAGATGATGTGTAATACAAAATTTTGCCTAATACAATCTAAGCTGTAAGTCCATTACACTGAATTCCATTGTTTAAATAGTTGTCTAAACCAGAATGTTGTCTAATCCGGCCAATTTATTTGGAACCAGTGGTGTCTGGATAATACAAGTTTTACTGTACCGGTATTTATTAACAGAAATGGAAACCGTATATGCCCCACACATTTCATGGCAGGGGAATAAAAAGATGCTACCAAGATCTTCATGGATTATTTATGCAGAGTTCATAATTTTACTCATGGTTTATGAATAATTCCAAATCATCTGGCAGGAGTGTTTTGGAAACTAAACGAATCCTGGGGTCATGAACTTTTTAAACCTGGAAGAGGACACATTGCTCATAATAACCATGCAGACAGTTTGCTTCCTTGATGCCCAGGAGTAAAGAAGAATTTTTTAAGATATTCATAGGATCTGTCAAGGTTTGTGGTTGGATGTGATTTTATCCAACAAGTTTGTGTTTTCTATCCCAGAGATTCATAGTTTACTTTTCTAACAGTCATTGGGAAGGCCATCAAGGTCCATGGGACTATGGCGCAACTGTCATAGTTTCTAATGGGCCATCTATATATTCTAATGGGCCATTTTAAGAAAAAACAAAATGATAAACAAATGTGAAATACGAACGGCAACACGTTTCTTTATTAACCAAATCTTATTTTTCACGTATGCAGTGTAGTATATTAAAAGGAACCTGCAAACAATATAATTTTCTCATATATTGAATCAATAACGTCAAACTTTCAATGAAACATTGGAAGTGTATACCTTTGTTGTCCTAAATAAAGCGCCTCATGTAACAGGAAGCAGTTTTTGCTGGGTTTTTAACCAATGACATTTGTTGTATTAAAATAACTGCATTTAAAAAGAAAGTAAAACAAGCAAGAAAGTCGTACAAAAATATTTTCAACTAACATCGCTTAATTTTGAATGCCCACCTTGGCGCCACCAGTGGTTGATTTAATGCGCCAATTTTCACTTCAATGTGACTATGGCGCATGGCGCAAGCCCTTCCCAATCACTGTTCTAACACAATTTTAATATATGAATCTATTTTCTTTGACTCTCTCACTTTCATGCAAAAAACCACTGTGATATGAAAACGATGTCATATTACTATCCACTGTATTAAGGAGTAAACATATATGATAAATTGCAATACAAGATAATTTTACCTAACCCTTGGGGCATGATATTTGTTGTTTAAAGTCCCTCTCGAGAATTTTTCACTCATATGGAGATGCCACCACTTATCAGTGGAGAGCTGCAAATTTTGACCTATACTCGGCACTCAGAGCCATTGAGCAGTAAGGGATCTTTTTCGTGCCAGCATCTACTGCGACACGGGACCTCAATTTATACAGTCTCATCCAAAGGACTGGTCTCCACGTCCCACAGTGGGAATTGAACTCGTGAAGTGAGGATTAACTCCTTACTCCACAACTCTAGAGCAGACACTCTACCAATGCGCCATGCTGGTGACAAAAAAGCATGATAATTATAATACATCAATGAGATTACCTCTACAATGAAGAAGAGTTCATCTGGAGGATAGCCACTATCAGCGAGGTAGTTATACACTCTATCTGGTGTGGTCCACACTGTACGGTTCTCAAAAGTAAAACATCCTGCATGTACTTCACTGAAAAAAAAAAAAAAAACTGTAAAAATTCTCAGAACACTAATAAATAGCATGAATAGGTTTTGATATTCAATGTGGTAATTACAAAATGATTAGTTGGATATTTTTGGGGCTTGGTGATGATCCCCTTTGGTTCAAGAATTTTGACACAAATCAGAATTTTGACATAAATCAGAACCATGTGTTACCTTGACCTTATAAAAGTGTCCTTGATTGACTGTTGTTTCATGTCCCTTGCAAGAATTTTTCATGCATTTGAGATGTCACCACATACCAGTGGAGGGCTTCAAATTTGGACCTTTACTTGGAACTAGGGCAATTTAGCAGTGAGGGTTCTTTATCAACTCCTAGTGTGCCACAGGACCTCAGTTTTTAAGGTCTCATCCTAAAACCTGTCTTTCACTTCTAGTGCCAGGCACTTCATGCACTTGGCGTAGGAACAATCACTACCTAGTATGTTAACATTGTAGGTTTGATGCAGTGCCAAGAACGAGAATCAAACATGGTATCTCCTGAACACCAAGCAAGCACTCTAGCTACCACTAGTCTGGACTTAGTCATGACTTGAATGAAGGTGATAACATACCAAAAGAACTTTTGGGTCAAATATAAGCCTCTAATGCTTCTCTGATATAAAGATATGACACAGTGATGCCGATATACCCTTCCAAAGATTTTTTGGAGGGATGGGGATCATATATAAATGGAAACTACAGCTTTAATAACCTATTGTTTGACTTTAAGGTGGGGTCATTCATTCTTTGTTTTTAGTAGATTATATAACAAGCATGCCATATGCAGGTTAAATTGGTAAACCATGTTAACCTGCATTGAAACCCAGATAGCGCGTGTCACATGAAGAATCTGAAGCCTCATTGGTGACAAACACCCGTAATATAACCTCTTAATCGTTATGTTAATGTAGGAGTAAAAATATATTAAACATTCTGCAACTCGGACACATCAGAGCCATGGTGCCCATAACTATCTATCCTTAGAAATATCATCAATGCACTTCACATACACTTAGGAATTGACCTGCTGTATATTAGCTTATAAGCTTAAACTTGATCATTCATCTCAAAGATATAGGTCAACATATATGTAATTGCCAGTATGCCTCCCAAGACAAAACATACAAGTAAGTTCTGTCAATGTAAATATGATCTCCTGTGCAGTACCATTTGGGCAAGCTAGGTCAAGATTTAAGAAACAGTGGAATCTGTTAAAGCTGAATATTGGTATTGATATACAGTTGAGCCTCATTAATCTGGATATATTTTCTCCAGCAAATCCTCTTGATTAATGAAGCACCTGGATTACTGTAGATATAAATGTTAATTCTGTTCCCAAAAATTTCATTCGAAAGGTGACTCTGGAGATCTGTAAGATCACTCTGGATTAATAAGGCTCCACTGTACATCAACTACTGCTTTGTGCTCATGATCTATACTTACCCTGAAACTAAAAAGAACATTCTCCCAAATATATCAAAGTAATTCTTGAGAAAATTCCCAGAGATTTGCACAAACTCTGTATCCTGACAACCATGTAATCCCCCTTGCCCTCCTCTGGACTGTTCTCTAGCTTTTCCACCATGATGACCCTTTGACCCTTGACCTCTAGCTCTTCCACCTCTCCCTTCATCACTCTCCTTTTCAAGTAGTATCTTTCTGACAAGTTGAATGGTCTCCCCAGCAAATGTCTGCACAGCAAAATCCAACACATCTATCAGTTTTTGTGCACTTTTCTTTGTAGATGGATCCAACGCTTCATAAAATCTGAATTGAAAAAAAACCCTGTTTTTCTCTTATTTGCTTTTTTTTCCCTCTTTGCTATTTAGGACTATTTCATCAAATGGAATACAATGGTAGCATCATGTGTAGAAGTTCTACGAAAATGCTGCAGTTTGACTGATACAGAAGGAAGAAAACTTTATACCTAACATACTTATACATGGAACCTACCCTGAAACAATCCAAAAAGTGTCCTCCACATTTTGCAGTGGAATGTAAACCCACTAGCTAAAAATTATTTTCTTAATATGAAGCAGAACTACTCAGCATTATTAGCTATGAGTTCTAATGGGGGTAAACATTGCTTAGTAGAATGAAATCAATGAATATATTATTTTATGTCCAGTAATGGATGCTACAATGTTCATCAAAATAAATAAAAAATTAATAAAAAGATCTATGGATCAAGATGATGTGTTATTTGAGTTTTTAAAAAAATCAAATATTTACTTTTGCAAAAACTTTAAATTACTCCATGTTAGGAAGATTTCGTTTCTAGGACTCCAGTGGTTGTTTAAAGGAATATTTTTGTGACCCCAACGGTGAGCCCATTTTTGCCTTTTCTTGATTATCTTCCTTAAGTACAGGATTTGGCCCTTCATCAGATCAAATTTCTATCTACGGATGAATTGTGGCAATAAAGTTTGGCTGAAATTTGCCCAATATCTCTGGAGAAGTCGAAAATGTGAAAAGTTTACAGATGACAGAAGCCAGACAGACAACAGAATATTTTTGATCATAAAAGCTCACTTGAGCCTTTAGCTCAGATGAGCTGAAACTTTCTAATCAGAAAAACAGACTTTGACCTCAGGTAACCATGGTAACTTATCACTTACTGGTTCTCATTAAGCAATTTTTCTGAGTTTTTATTCCATTGCTGCAAATATTTCTTCATCTCCTTCAGTATCATGCGCACCTCAAAGTAAGGATTGCTATACACACGATCATCTCTAAGATCTGTCGTATCGTACGAAAAGGCCAAATTTTCAAGATGTCTCTTCAAAACACTGTTCATTCTGCTGGAATCAGGGCAAAAACCTTTCGCATTCATAAATGCATCTTTCACTTCTTTGATAAAATTTTCCAAGGGTGTCTTCTCATAACTGATATTTAAATTCATCAGATCCTTATACGTCCAATGACGTGCAGAGTCGTTTTCTTTGTGCTCACTCCAGCAGCTTGAATCTGTCTCGCCTTCATCTTCATCACCAGTTGTATAATCCGAGTAAGGGGAGGATGGCTCTTTCTCTCTTGCCTGTAATTCTGCCTTTTTGTAGCTTGGTGTTTCACTGTCCAAGTCCTTCAAGAAACAGAAAAATATGCATAAGGAAAACTGTAAATACAGTTGAACTTCAGTATCTCGAACACTGATATCTCGAATACCATGGGTATGTTGAAGTGATTGGGAAGTTCTAACCACGTTTTTCTTAAGTATTTTACCCTCAATATCTCGAACCCTCGGATATCTCGAAGTGTTTTCTTGGTCCCATCAAGTTTAAGATAACGAGATTTGACTGAATTTAAAAAAAATGCCCAGGGTCCACCATGCTCACCTGAGTAATCTTATCTCTGCTTCAGAAGATTTTTAATGTAAAATATTGAATACAAATTTTACCCCACCATGAGTCTGCACTATACTTGGATGCTTGCAAATTATTATTACTGTTGCATTGCTGTGTTTGAGATGAAGACTTTTCCCCTATGTATTTCAACATGAATATTTTACCTCTTATTTGTAGCCAACTTAATCCTTTGGGCCATGGTTTGAATAAATCTAGGAAAACTTGCATAATAAGATTTATTTTTTTGTTTGAACCTTCCTGCAAATTATCTTTAACATTATTTCCTACATACTCCCATGTAAAGATCTGATCTCCTATTCTGGCTAAACACTATACTTTGGAGGACAATTATTTGAACAAATATGAATCTGCACTACATGAAGATGCTTGCGTATTAATATCACTAATCATGACATTGCTGATTTTGATTTTTTAGGATTTTGTCCTACTCCATATACAGTCAAACCTCGTTATCTCGAACTCGATGGGACTGAGAAAATACTTCAAGATATCTGAAGATTCGAGATATTGAGGGTAAAATACATAAAGAATAAGTGGTTGGGACCTCCAGTTCACTTTGACATATCCATGGTATTCAAGATATCAGTGTTCGAGATACTGAAGTTCAGCTGTATTTATTCTTATTAAATAAACCTTTGATCACTTATGGTGGCCCAATCCTACCAGAGAAGGGGGCTATGAATTAAACTAACTAACATCTGCACTAAACATGCTAAATGAGGATGCTTACATATAAATATCAATGATGATGAGGCCATGTTAACCCCTGGGTTGAGGGGGTGCACCATTTAAGTGAAGTAACTTGCCCATGCTTACAATGATAAAGCAGAGTTTTTATTGTCCGACTATATTTGAATCTGGAACTGTTAGGTCTGAAGCCATCCATTGCACCATCACTTCATTATATACAGTGTATATTGAGATTCTATACAAGAAGATATATGTGTGAAATGTAAGAAACATGCACATAAACATGTGCTGATATCTGATTGGTTAATATACTGATAGCAGTAACTCAACAGGTTTTCAATGAAATTCTTAATAGAAATTTATATGGCAATTTCTGAAAAACAGGTATATAGATTTTGTGTGGAAACGAAAGTGTTACAGACTGACAGAAATACAGACAGACGGACAGACAGACCAAAATTAATATCCCCCACTTTCAGGGGACAAATAGGCCTGTGAAGGTCCATTTTGATTAAATCTTATTTAGTAGAATAGGAGAATATTATTGTGGATAAGAGATGAGAAACACTTTTCAAGTGGGGGGGGGCTATAAAAAAAATTTGGATGAGAATCTAGAATTTTTTATTATGGCCTTTCAGGTAACTTACTTCACTTTTTCGAGTTCTCTTGATCAAAGGTTCAGGTGAATCTTCATCAGGATCACATGCTTCTCTGTTTTTAGTTGACTTGGCCAAGGGCTCAGGTAGTGCCATTTTTTTAATCTATTCAATTACAAATCAAATGTTATAATAAGTTTCTAATGATGTCTAGGTTTATCCTTCACTTAAATAGCTAAATCAGGGATCTTTATATTAACTACTTATTATTTAATATATTCTCATTATATCGCGGGTTCCATTGTATGGCGGTATTTTCCAAAAATTAGGATATATAGCTCATATCCTTTTTGTTGATGGACTATCTGTCTGTCATCTGAATGTTGACTTTTGTGATGGTTAAAAAGTACGGAACACCTGTTGGAAAAATATTTATTCAAATAAAATGAAATTTTACAGATGTCCATTCCCGTTTTATTTTTATTTAGACCATTGAATATATAACATGGTTGTGGATAACCACTTGCCCACTCACAAATGCCAGTAAAATTTGCTGTAGGCGATTAGATATTAAAAATCTGGTCGCCCACATGGCGAACGTTTTTTTTTCCCCAGAACATAATCACATTTCAGTTTTATATTTTATGCATGTATTTTCAGTTTTTAAGAAAATGCTCTACTAACCCAGATTATTTGTGTTGCGTACAAGCATATTATTCAAACATGTACGTGACTGAGATCAAATATGGCGATTTATTGAAGTGGTTAACAGTCTAGACAAACTCCCATGAACTCCGAAAATGAAGTATTTGGCTCCATCATGCATTGCGGCAAAATGGCGTCCGATGTATACAAACAATGGATTGTCGTTTACTTTCTCCAAATATATGGCTGTATAATGGCTGTATTTAGTCCATTGTGACTTTATTTCAATTTTTGTTGAATGGATAATTACATTTATTAAATTTTTTGTGGATATTGACTTATTTATCAATTCAAACTTGCATAATAATAAATTGGATATACGACATCGAATTCAATACTGCCGGTAAGAATTATCTTATTATTTGATTTATTGTCTCATTGATTTAAATTTTTAATCGTTCCTACAATAAAGGTGCTTTTATTTGTTTTTGATGATATAATATATCAGACACCCAGCTTGTATTTATTTTAATCAGGAAATGCGTATTTTTCACCACGAAGCAGAAATATTAACAGGTTCATTTTTAGAAGAATATTGTGACCTTAATTTCTTGAAGAGTGTTTTTTAAGTTTTCATATTGATAGATAATAGTTTTAAAAATGTTTTCATACTAATATCTGTTCGTATGTGGTAAAAATCGGTAAATAACATTGGTAAGAACTTGTGCGTTCGATTCAGATGTCGAACACAAATTAAAAACCGCAATGCTAATTTATGTGTAAAATTCAGTCAAGTTTTTAACAGTTACAATATATATTGTCTCATTTTGCATATATATCCCTTTTATTAGATGCATATTTACTTCTCAAACATATAATTTTCTCTGTAATAGATCTGACTTCAAACGTCATTGCAGACTTTGAAAATAAATATCTCCTTTTCTGCAAATAAAATAAAAAATCTCACAAATACAATCTCTTCCGAAGTCTTTAATTTAACATTTTTGACTACTGGCATAATTGCCATACTTTCCAAAACTTTGCACGGACAGTTTTTGTAAACCCATCATTTTTGCCAAAAAATCGTCAATTTTTGTGTGTGTGCGCATGCGCGAACTCTATTTTCGGAGTCTTTTTCAGTCTCAATTTCTTACTTCTGGAAACACTGTTTTTGGAGTTCATCTAGACTGGTTAAATCTCTGTTAAAGAATTTGAATTACCGTGTCAAATGCACAATAAAAGATCGGAACCAAACTTCATCATAGGTAATTTAATATGCCCCCTTGTTAAACCATAGACGCTTCAGCTGTATAAGGTTAAACACTACAAAATGTAATGAACATATCGGATCAAAGTTTTTAGAAAAGAGATAACGTGACAAAAATTCGTATACTGCAAACATATCGATACTACGAATAAAAAAAATTTATTAAAAATATTTAGGATTTATTGTTGTTGTTATTTTTAATTTACATAGAATGTGGACCCGTGGATCACATTGTGGGCCCGTAAAATTTGAAATGTTGGGGGCCCACATGGCCCCTAAGGTTTCAAAAGTTAACTACAATCCTGTATAACAAAGTAAAATCCATAATAAAGTTCATATTTTGAAAGCCTTATTACATGTACTTGTATTATTGTTAAGTTTATATGTAGATTTACATCAGAAATTAAAAAATAAAAATTGTACTTTGTGACAGTGCCAAGCCTATATGTTTTTCAATACCGCGATACAATGAGACTCTCCACTTTCGGTCCTACTAAACAGAGTACGCTAGAGTACGATAGAGTACTTTAGAGTACGGTGGTAAAATTTTTATAATTTAATGCAAATAAAATGCTTTTTATATATGTTTCTACATATTAAGTTTAACATAATATTAAATATATATCTTGAATAATTTGTGTATGTTTTCATTATTTTCAGAATTATTTCAATTAATCGTTTCTGGTTATGATTTACCGTTTGACCCCGATCCCGATCTAACAATAGAACATTTTACTTCTATCATCAAGATAATAGCTTGTTTTCTTGTCTATTTTACATACACACGTACGTTTAAGTTTTTTGAGGGTCCACTTAACATAGGTATTTTTCATTGAAGTAACTTATATGCACATTATTATTTATATGATATTGAAATAGAATTTATCTATTAATAAAACTTTTTTTTTAGTTAACGTTTATTATTTGTATGTGATACTGAGTTGGGGTTTTAATGTAAAATTTTTTCAAAAACATAATTTACAACATGTACAAGAAAATAAATCATTATTTTTTTATTTAGTTTCAAATTGGATGAGTCATTGATGTAATTTTCTCGAATCAAAACAAAAATCGGGATGTCAGCTTATATTTTCTGGTCAAAATATCGCTAAAAAACAAAATTTTGAGACAAATATTGCAATGTTATTTTAAAATGATGTTTATTTAAGTTGTTTGTATATATGTAAACAATCTAATTACATTGAATTATAAAATTTTACCAGCATACTCTAAAGTACTCTATCGTACTCTGTTTAGTAGTACCCCTCCACTTTAGGAGGTAAATATAAAAAATAAACTACAAAATAAACGAAGAAAGATTAGAAATTAATTAGCCACTAAAAAGTAAGGCCATTGATAGGTTTATGAATACTATTTGGTGAAAAGTTAATGTAAGAATTTTGAATAACTTTTTCACACAAAAGAAATAAGTACCGCGATGTGACACCAGTATACACATGTACAGGTACCATAGTTGCCAACTCACCCGATTTCGTCGGGTTACACCCGATTTTTCGACCCTTAACCCGATTATTATTTATGACTCGGCGGGTCATACTTTTCACCCGATTTTTTCCGAACAACCCGAAAATCTCCCGATTTCCGGATTTGGTTCCTAAATTAGGTTACACTTTTTACTTCCAGTTACAACCCAAACTTGGATATACGTAAACATTGCCGATGGTTATGTTCAGTACGCAGTGTACCAGTAAATTATCAGTGCAGGTGTAAACAATTACCTGGGAGTTGTTTTGACAAATCAAAGTTTGAAGCCAGTTTAAACTGGCTTTCGATAGAACGAGATCGTTATCAGGGCCAGCAGGACAAATTGAACTAAGAAAAAGAGAAATGATATTTATGTACATAGCAAGGAATTTTGGAAAAAACTTTTATTAGATAAAGTGTTTGAAGATAGTGTAGGCATAACTGTAAATTTAATAGCACTTGTTAATAAAATTAATTCGGGAGAGGAAAAATAACTTCCAAACCAAGATTGGAAAACTTTCAAATTTAGTACAAACTTTCCATGTGCTTCAAATCAGCAATGCAGATTCTGAAAAGACTTTCTTTTTAAAAAATATCCACACTTAATTCAGGTCATTACTGAATACTGAAACCTGATGCTCTTTTAACATTTAAATTTAATATAAATTAATTTTTTGTCATTGTAAGCTAAAGCCTCATTTTAATAAAATAATTCTCAAAACACAAATGCTTATATATACATATATGTATTTAATTTAATCATGGTAAATGTGTCGTGAATGTCGTTACGCGTTATGACCAGATTTTTTACTTTCCAAATCTGGTCATGACCAGATTTTTAGATGTTGGAGGTTGGCAAGTATGACAGGTACATCATGTACAGTGGGTACACTGGCTTAATCAAGATACCTTCAATGGACAACTTTCACATTTGCGCGAGTTATGTAAGGGGGGAAACAACTTTTGTATGAAACTTCATGGGTAATTGAATCCATGTTAAATGTTTTCGGAGGAAATAAAGAATGAATGTCAGAACAAAAAATGCAGTAGTGCTTTCTTTTTTACCAAAACAAAAGTAATGCAAAAATAGTTAACTTTCAAGTATGATCGCTGTCAAGTTCGGCGACTGGGATGTAAATCAATTGTGACAATCCTTGAAAAACACTCACCAACTGATAATATTCGTAAACGATGACATGAAGAAATCTTCTTGTCCATCTCCCGCTTTTTAAAAAATTAATTTCGGTATACCGAACCCGATGCTGACTCGTTTCCGCGAAGTATTCCATTTCACGCCTACCTTCCATTTCAGACCAAAATGTCCAGTCATCTATGAATTTTTTTTTGAGCGGATACTTGTCGTATGTATATGTACTGAGTATTTTTGTTTTGTTTTGTTTGTTTTTTTTGAATACTTTACTCGAAAATCTTGCATGTTCTTCATATCTGGCAACTTCTTAAATTTTTTGGTCCCAAGACACCCGCCCCCACCTCCTCCCACCCCACCCCACTACAAATTGGGTGGAACATTTTAAAGACAAAACATTTTAGTAGAATTTATCCCCCCCCCTTGAAAAAAATAAGGGGAAAAAACTCAACATGTTCCAAACTATGTCTTGAAAATTTAGCATTATCGGTATTTCATAAATTCTGTTCATCATTATGTTTCTGAATATTTGCTGTGTTGTATGAAAATCTCTGACAGCTGAAATATACATATGTAGCTATGAAATGCCATATTATATTCATAAATGTTTATATATCTGTTGTACTGATAACAGGGTTTGGGAGTCAGGTCAGCCGGACAATAAAGGGTATTCTAGTCACAAAGCCACGTACAACACTAGTTAGACCAGTCAGTTATAAACGTTTTCACAATATACACACGGAAAATGTTGGGTATACTATGTAATGAAAATAAAATATTGATAAACTAAAAAAAATAAATAAATAAATAAAAGGTGATAAAATCACACACCATAAACAAGAAAAAAAGTTCACACTCCTGTCCGGTCCTCCCTTTATCCCCCCCCCCTCCCCCCGCCAAAAAATGTCAAGTTCAATATAAATCATTGCTTCTAAAAAATTATTCATCGGAAAAAGGGGTGTTAAATGAGGGTTTTACTCACAGTATTTTATATCCTTGCAAGGTAGGAGCTTCTGGGGGGTTGACTCTATGTAAGATTTGATTCCACAGACGTTAAAATATTTATAATTCTCATAATTAGGATTTTGGGAGGACTTAAGAAAATTGTGTCATATAAGGGTGTATATATTGAGTTACCTATAGTTTATTTTCAACAAAGGCTGCCTGCCATATTTCTCAGTGAAAAAAACATTTAAAGATGTAACAGGGGAGGAGAAAAATGCGACGGACCAGACCGGGATTCGAACCTAGGCCCTATAAATCTTAAGTCAGATACTCTTTTTTTTGGGGGGGGGGGATTCGAACCCTGGCACCTGAATCTAAAGTCAGGTACTCTACCAACTGAGCTATCTGGCTCCGGCGATCGAACCATCCCTCTCCCATATATAGATGACGTTATTTCCTTGTAAACATATATTTCGTATAAGAAGAGGTATTTAAAATTTACACGATCGAGATAGCTATCCTTCATTTTGTTTTCAAATTAAGAGTGTCAAGTTTGTCCAAAAAGTACATGAACCTTTTTTTTTATCTTGCAAAAAGTATATTTTTTTAGGTTCTGAAACCTATAATTTTCTGAAACGTAATACTTTTAATTGAATAAAATTTGCATGTGTCTTGCAAAAATTCTACTTTATCAATTTTTCCCGTTTTTCCGTCACGGTGTCTCTTTAAATAAAATTGGTTGAGCAGTTACTGATTACAGTTTATATATACGTCTTTAATTTTTTTTCCATGGCAACAGTGACAATTTTTAATCTTTTATTTACATGCACAACTAAACTTAGTGGTATAAATATTGTGAAGTTTCAATAAGATTGTTCAAGCCATTTGGAAAAACTCGGTTGAAATATAATTGGAAAAAAATCGGAGCAATAAAATTATTGTGTTAATTCGTTCGGGTGATCGAAGAAAAGCAATGATCCGTAGAGGTACTTTCTCCTCAGAGTTTTTTTTTGGGGGGGGGGGGGTTTGTTTTGTTTTTTTTTGTTTTTGTTTTTTTTTTTTTTGAATATTCAAAACTTGTTCCTTTTTCAGAAACCAGATTTGAATTGATACGTAGAGAAAATTTCTCTGCAAGTAGCCTTATTTAATATTAAATTATTTATTATCAATGAATAAAAAATTACTTTTTTCGTGTTGTGACTTTACATTTTCAATGTGCTTATTCTAAAATTTTTGGCCCACAGTGTTCACTGTAATACATGTATTGTTTTGTACACGTCGCTTATAGAAGAACACGTCGCTTATAGTAGAATATACTGCCTGATTATCTTTGCAGTCGAAAAACTTTTGAAATAATAGAAAACACTAAAATTTGCATTATAGATATTCCATGTCACTTGGTACAGAAAATCCTTTCATTAATTGATTTTCTCTTAAGTGGCGGGATACATGCCAGCTCTAAATAACAGCTTTATAAACTGATTATAAAAGCCAGTAAGACAGAGAGGTTGTACTGAAAAACAACTTCGTATCTTTTGTAGTTAAGAACAAATCCCTATATTGTCAAACATAACCGGAAGTGCGGATGTATACATTTAAGTGATATTTGAAACATTCAATTTCGAACGGAAGTCATGAAAAAAAAAGAAAGATCTGATAAAATTAACAAACGAAGAAAAAAATAGTTTTTGTTTGAAAAAAAAAATATTCTCAAAGATGTTTTGCCATTGTGATAATATTAGATGAAATGTTCGAATGAAAGAGACGTATGTTTCTTGGAAGTTTGAATTTGTAAGTATTAGCTTTAATGAAAATAACCACTGATTTGTTATAACAGAAAAAATATATTTATATGTTTATTTTAATTTCTTTGTGTTGGAGAGGACAATCTAAGTTAGTAGAACTTGTGTCCAATCCTATTGATAATGTTTCAATAATTTACTCATATATGTAAACTCTCCTTTTCTACTTTTTTCAGACGAAAATGAAGAGGCTCATTTTATTGCTGCATTCATGTTGTGTCCATCTTTTTGTTGATACAATGGAATTATCAGGTAGGTCTTTTTCGCTTGCATTTCTTTAAATTAAAAAAGTGACTCCCATGCATTGTCTCTTGACAATTATGAATCATGGGGGGGGGGGGGCTCTTTTTTCTTGACACTAAGAAAGGTACAACGTTTTGGAGATGGCATAGAGGGAAGTTAAATAACGTTCTTGAAGAAAATCGGAGAATAGCAAAAATGGATCTGGAATGAAAGGGTTGTACTGTTTGAGCATAAGCAAAGAATGTCAAAACTGTGCCTTAGTTTTGACAGACTCTTGGAAGGTGGTGGGGTTAATGAAATGTAAATTCCAATTTTTCTTTGTTAAATATCACTGCAATTCATCACATGGAAATAACGTTAATGGTAACCTAACGGCAAAACTGTGATAAACATGATGACTTCAACTTTTCTATCGTCAACTTCCCTTACTTATGTAGCAATATAGCATTACAACCTACATATGGAGTTTATGTCTCCCAGTTCATTCGATACGCAAGTGATCTACGTACGCACAATTTCTTAAACGAGACAAGCTATGGTCAAATAAGTTGATGAAACAAGAATGTGCAAGTCTGTGTGATTTACACACCAATAATTCACACTAAACTTAAAAACATTCCATATATTTACATTTTACATGTTCAAAAGCACCAAAAATATACTTAATGTTTGAATTATTCGCAGCCATATTTCGTTACATTTTTATTAACGTCTCTGTAGCTTATTGTGATGTCACTTTAGCGCGAGTTCCTCCATGTATATTTCTACGCGTGAGTATACAAGAAAATGCCGTTGTAATCAATTTCATAGTTGGCTTAGTAGAAAAATACAGCAAATGTAAATATATTATGTCCATATATTTTGCCATTGAATTTTAAATCAATTAAGGGATCGGTTCTCGATGATCATTTTTTTTCCAGAGATCTTGCCAATTAACCGCCAGTTTTGCAATAGACATATCCTGTGAAATGTTGAAAACAAAATGATTTACTTCTCATACCTATTTTTACAGTGAATTGTGACTTTAAAACGAATCTTTGTAACTGGACTGCCCGAAGAAAAACAGACATTCACATCAGAAAATGGATTCAGCTCTGTGGATTTCAGGGAAGAATAAAGAACTGTATCAACACAAACAAAATTTACCCCGCTAATCCTTGGAAAGTAGGAACCATCACAAACAACAGCCTTTATGACTTACCACCAGGTAAATCACCAACCACAGCCTGTATAACATATACCACAAGGTAAATCACCAACCATATCCTGTATAACATATACCACCAGGTAAATCACCAACCACAGCCTGTATAACATATACCACAAAATAAATAACCAATCACAGGCTGTATAACATACCGCCAGATAAATAACCAATCACAGGCTGTATAACATACCACCAGATTAATCACCAATCACCGGCTTTATAACATACCACCAGGTAAATCATCAATCACCGGCTTTATAACATACCACCAAGTAAATCACCAATCACAGACTCTATAATATACCAATAGATAAATCACCAATCACAGGCTTTATAACACACCGCCAAATAAATCACCAATCACAGGCACTATAACATACCATCAGACAAATTACCAATCACATCTTGTATGTACAATTAACTACAGAACGATCTTCAATACAGGCTGTATTAATTTCGTACATGTGTCACAGTCCATACATGTGTCACCAATCACAGGCCGTAAATATACCACCAGGCCTAGGAAAATCATCAGTCACATATCACCAATCACAGTCTGTGTAACATACCATAAGATAAATCATAAATCACATATCACCAATCATAGTCTGTGTAACACACCACCAGATAAATCATCAGTCACATATCACCAATCATAGGCCATGTAACATACCACCAGATAAATCATAAATCACATATCACCAATCATAGGCCATGTAACATACCACCAGATAAATCATCAATCACATATCACCAATCATAGTCTGTGTAACATACCACCAGATAAATCATAAATCACATATCACCAATCATAGGCCATGTAACGTACCGCCAGATAAAACATCAATCACATATCACCAATCAAAGGCCGTGGCGCAGTGGTTAGAGCGTTCACTCTAGAGTCACGGAGTAAGGAGTTGAGCCTTACGTCGTGGGTTCGAATCCAACTGTGGGAAGTGGAAAAGGTCCTTCGGATGAGACCATATAAACCGAGGTCCCATGTCGCAGTAGGTGCTGGCACGAAAAAGATCCCTCACTGCTCAATGACCCTGAGTGCTGAGCATAGGTCAAAATTTGTAGCTCTCCACCGGCAAGTGGTGGCGTCTCCATATGAGTGAAAAATTCTCGAGAGGGACGTTAAACAATAAACAAAGAAACAAAAACCAATCAAAGGCCGTGTAACACACCTCCAGATAAATCATCAATCACATATCAGCAATTATACAGGGAATAGACCCCGGTAAAATTAATCATAACTGTCCTTAAAACACCAATACCCCAATGTCGCATGTGTACTAAAAAGAACACGTATGTTGTATACGTAGGAGCAAAAGACACGTATGGCTTGCACCTTGCCCCCCTTTATTGTGGTGATATTCAGATACATAAAAAGGAGGTAAAAAATGTTGAACGTGACATTCTCTCGCTTGGAAAAATTTTTATTTTATAAGCTTGTTACATTAAAGGATTTTGCTTATTTATCGTACAAATAACTCAACATTTAATCGGAAGAGTTCAAGACTCTTGAACAATTCCTGCCCTTATGAACGTTCTGATACTTTCGTACTTAAGTAAACATGTTCCACTATCACCACAATACTAAACAGACATAATTTGTACAAAGTAATAAACAGATCAAGATAATCAAGATACTACTGGACTCTGTTTACCAGATGCAGGCTATAGAAAATGTTTAGTAAGACCGTCAGCACATCGAATTCATAAAAAAAGAGTACGTTCATTTTTCTACTTAACACAAGGTGTCTTAAGAAATTTCTTTTGTATCCCTATGGGAGGGGATGGGCCACGGTTCCAGTTTCCAATGTTACTGTAATAGAATCAATTTAAAGTCCAAATAAACTTTGTAGTATTGTAATAAAATTGTAATTTTTCTCAATCGATATTCAATAATTTATTTCGCAGATTTAAATATGACGGGCAGGAAATTCGCCTATAGCGATAACACCAACTATAATGATTTGCTTGTGTCCTACCCTCCTCATAATGTCAGTTCACGGCTGTTATATTCACCCAAAATATTGGCCACCTCCCGGCTCCGGTGTTTAAAGTTTAAATTTCTAGTGACGGGTAGGTCCCACTTGCTAATATCATACTCGAAAGACCTAAGAGACATCTACGTCAACATCCCACTCCGGACGTTCGCAGTACCCACTACAATGCACCGCTTGCAGTATGGATTCATCAAATTGCCGTTTGCGAAAGAATTCAGGGTTTGTAAAATATAACAATTTCTGTTACTTATTTCAATGACAAAATAATTTATTAGATTAAGGCATTTTATATATAATAAAAGATTCGCCTTACCTTTTACATTATATTTAAATATCTGAATATACATGTAGTGTATTATAGTACAATTTTGATGTCCAATGAATGTGAAAAATGGAAATACAGAGATTTATTATCAGTAGTACGCAATCATATTTAAAAAAAGATCAGAATTAAAAAAAATCAAATAAAAAATCAAAAGGAAGGAATACACGATGACCAAAAGATCAATTCAAATCTTTTCAGAACGCGGTGAGGAGTTTAATATTGCTGTCTTACTTTTGTACAATCTTTCAGTTACATTTTCGCTGTTTTTGATAACGATGTGATAAGTCTTAATTAATTTTTGTACAATTTTTCAGTTACATTTTAGGGCTCTTTTTGAGAATGATGTGACGGGTCTTATATTGTTTACTTTTATACACTTTTTCAGTTACAATTTTGGGCTGTCTTTGAGAACGACGTAAAGGGATTTATATTGTTTACTTTTGTACAATTTTTCAGTTACAATTTTGCGCTGTCTTTGAGAAAGACGTAAAGGGATTTGTATTGTTTACTTTTGAACACTTCTTCAGTTACAATTTTGTGCTGTCTTTGAGAACGACGTAAAGGGATTTATATTGTTTACTTTTGTACAATTTTTCAGTTACAATTTTGGGCTGTCTTTGGGAAAGACGTAAAGGGATTTATATTGTTTACTTTTGTACACTTTTTCAGTTACAATTTTGGGCTGTCTTTGAGAACGACGTAAAGGGATTTATATTGTTTACTTTTGAACACTTTTGGTCTGTCTTTGGGAACGACGTAAAGGGGTTTATATTGTTTACTTTTGTACACTCTTTCAGTTACAATTTTGGGCTGTCTTTAAGAACGACGTGACGGGGCTTATATTGTTTACTTTTGTACAATTTTTCAGTTACAATTTTGGGCTGTCTTTGAGAACGACGTAAAGGGATTTATATTGTTTACTTTTGAACACTTTTTCAGTTACAATTTTGGCTGTCTTTGAGAACAACGTAAAGGGATTTATATTGTTTAATTTAGTACACTTTTTCAGTTACAATTTTGGGCTGTCTTTAAGAACGACGTGACGGGGCTTATATTGTTTACTTTTGTACAATTTTTCAGTTACAATTTTGGGCTGTCTTTGAGAACGACGTGACGGGTCTTGTATTGTTGTCTGATGTTGAGCTCAGGGATGGAATCTGCCCTGGTAAGAGCTTGTCCTGTATTAAAAATCTATTTTGCTTCACAAATAAAATAATTGTGGAATTTACAATTATTTTTTCCAATATAGATTCTACAACAAATAAATGTTACGAAGTCGCATGTACAATGTATAAACATGAATATATCCATTATAACGTCAAAATAAATTACTTGTCAAAAAAAAAAAAAAATAAATAAAATAAAATAAAATAAAAATAAAAATACAGCAATCTCTCTTTGTTCAAAACTGAAAGTTTAATGGCATTTTTTGTAACCAATCCTCATATAATTTATGTTAGCATGAGAAAAGAATTGATTTTTTAAAAATTTCATTAGGCACTGAACTACAACATTTCCTCTACCCCTAATAAAATATACCTGTGTAAATAGTATAGCCCAAGTCCCAAATATAATAAGAAAAATTTCTTAAATATTTTATACTTTAATATTGAAAAATATTATCGTTCATCATGCCAGAAACGACTTTAATTAAAATAAAAATGGAAAACTGAGTCGAAGTAAATAATTATAACGTGTTTAGTTTTTACATCAAGTTCTCAGTCCTTCCTCAACATTGATGCATCCTTTTATAGAATTTTAAAAGGAAATATAGACTGAGGTGTATCCTCAATTCATATATCGCAACATATAAAAATTTTGGCTTTAATGTGCTTTATATTTCTTTTTAAGCTTGTTAAAGCAAATCACAAATCAAACAAAGAAAACGTGCGAAAATAGTTTGCTGGTGGAAATTTTAAGATTTAATCTCACATTTTATGTTTTGGCGAAGGGGGCTTAGGTACGGCAATACCCCCTGCAAAAAATAAAATAGTATGTTTGAACAAAATACATGTAAATCAATGATGCTAGGTTTTGTTCATTTGTTATATGATGATAAATGATTTCACGACTGCACTAGAACCCCCAAAAATGATTTCCACTTATAAACAATTCCTGACCTATAAAAGGGGCACTTCTTCCATGCAACCCCATCTGAGGATTTTATTTCCTTTTAAAAATTACAGTGGAGCCTCATCAATCCTGATACCATTATCCAGACAATTTACTTAAAAACACAAGTGTCCGGAGTCGCCCGCGTGGCGCAGAGCGTTTGCTCTAGAGTCGTGGGGTTAGGAGGTGATCCTTACTTCATGGGCTCGAATCCCACTGCGGGAAGTGGAGACCGGTCCTTCGGATGAGACCGTATAAACCAACGTCCCATGTCGCAATAGGTGCTGGCATGAGAAAAGACCCTTCACCGCTCAAAGGCCGTAAAGTGCTGAGTGCAGGTCTAAATTTGCAGCCCTCCACTGGCAGGTGGAGGCATTTCAATATGAATGAAAAATCCTCTAAGGGACTTAAACAAACAAACAAACAAGCAAACATATTTATATATAATTATTAATACTCATATAAAGTATAAATGTTATGCTTATCACTTTTTAGCTCACCTGAGCTGAAAGCTCAAGTGAGCTTTTCTGATCACATTTTGTCCGTAGTCCGTCTGTCCGTCCGTCTGTAAACTTTTCACATTTTCGACTTCTTCTCCAGAACCACTGGGCCATTTTCAACCAAACTTGCCACAAAGCATCCTTGGAAGAAGGGGGTTCAAGTTTGTTCAAATGAAGGGCCATGCCCTCTTCCAAGGGGAGATAATTAAGAATAAGTGAAAATTTGGTGTCTTTTTTTAAAAATCTTCTTCTCAAGAACCATTGGGCCAGAGAAGTTGAAACTTATGGGAAACCTTCATTACATAGTGTAGATTCAAGTTTGTTCAAATCATGACCCCCGGGGGTCGGGTGGGGCCACAATGGGGGATCAAAGTTTTACATAGGAATATATAGGAAAATTCTTTAAAAATCTTCTTCTCAAGAACAACAAAGCCACAATTAGTCATATTGATATGAAATCATCCTCAGGTAGTGTAGATTTAAATTTGTTCAAATCATGACCCCCGGGGGTAGGGTGGGGCCACAATGGGGGATCAAAGTTTTACATAGGAATACATAGGAAAATTCTTTAAAAATCTTCTTCTCAAGAACAGCAAAGCCATGATTTGTCATATTGATATGAAATCATCCTCAGGTAATGTAGATTCAAGTTTGTTCAAATCATGACCCCCGGGGGTAGGTTGGGGTCACAATGGGAGATCAAAGTTTTACATAGGAATATATAGGAAAATTCTTTAAAAATCTTCTTCTCAAGAACAACAAAGCCACAATTAGTCATATTGATATGAAATCATCCTCAGGTAGTGTAGATTCAAGTTTGTTCAAATCATGACCCCCGGGGGTAGGGTGGGTCCACAATGGGGGATCAAAGTTTTACATAGGAATACATAGGAAAATTCTTTAAAAATTTTCTTCTCAAGAACAGCAAAGCCATGATTTGTCATATTGATATGAAATCATCCTCAGGTAGTGTAGATTTAAGTTTGTTCAAATCATGACCCCCGGGGGTAGGGTGGGGCCACAATGGGGGGATCAAAGTTTTACATAGGAATACATAGGAAAATTCTTTAAAAATCTTCTTCTCAAGAACAACAAAGCCACAATTAGTCATATTGATATGAAATCATCCTCAGGTAATGTAGATTCAAGTTTGTTCAAATCATGACCCCTGGGGGTAGGGTGGGGTCACAATGGGAGATCAAAGTTTTACATAGGAATACATAGGAAAATTCTTTAAAAATCTTCTTCTCAAGAACAACAAAGCCACAATTAGTCATTTTGATATGGAATCATCCTCAGGTAATGTAGATTCAAGTTTGTTCAAATCATGACCCCGGGGGTAGGGTGGGGTCACAATAGGGGATCAAAGTTTTACATAGGAATATATAGGAAAATTCTTTAAAAATCTTTTTCTCAAGAACAACAAAGCCACAATTAGTCATTTTGATATGGAATCATCCTCAGGTAATGTAGATTCAAGTTTGTTCAAATCATGACCCCCGGGGGTAGGGTGGAGCCACAATGGGGGATCAAAGTTTTACATAGGAATATATAGGAAAATTCTTTAAAAATTTTCTTCTCAAGAACAACAAAGCCACAATTAGTCATATTGATATGGAATCATCCTTAGGTAGTGTAGATTCAAATTTGTCGAAATCAAGACCCCCGGGGGTAGGGTGGGTCCACAATGGGGGATCAAAGTTTTACATAGGAATAAATAGGAAAAATCTTTTAAAATCTTTTCAAGAACAGGAAAGCCATGATTAGTCATTTTGATATTGAAGCATCCCCAAGTATTGTAGATTCAAGTTTGTTCAAGGCATCCTCCAGTAGTAGGGTGGGGCCATAATCGGGGATCAAAGTTTAACAAAAGAATATATATAAGAAATATCTTAAAAAATCTTCTTCTCAAGAACAACAAAGCCATAATTAGTCATATTGATATGGAAGCATCCTTAGGTAGTGTATATTCAAGTTTGTTCAAATCTTGAACCCCCCCTCCCTTCCTTCCCCCCAGGGTAGGATGGCAGACATCTTTAAAATTCCGTTTCAAGAACAGCAAAACCATGATTAGTTATATGAATATAGAAGCATCCTCAGAAAGTTTAGATTCAATTTCATTCAAAACATGGCAAATGGGGATAGGTTATGCCTAGAACAGTTGATCAAAGCTTTACGTATGAATATATAGAAGAAGAAATCTGCTGACAAAGAACAGCAGGGCCATATTGACTCAGGTGAGCGTTGTGGCCCATGGGCCTCTTGTTTGTAGATACATGTCCAAAAAACGCCTTCCAGTGTTCCGGCTCGGAGTGCATAAGTACCGATAAAATATGTGACAAACATAGCGATTGTTTCCTCGGTGATGACGAATCATTGTGTTGTAAGAATTAATAGTTATTATCTTGTTATATGAACAGAATTACTGACCTTTTCAAGAATTGACTAGCATTATAACGAAGAATTCCCTTTACATGAAAAATTAGTGTTACCTTCCTATATACAATTCTTCAGTCGTTAAATTAAATAGACATAACTTATACACAATGATTTAGTTTTATTTTATCCTGATTTTTATTTTGTAGACTACAATTCCTCCAAAATAAACAGTAGCAATGTGTTAATTCCCGAACACAAAACAAATGCCAGTTTTCCCCAAGAACAGAATAAATCTTCAGACGGTGAAATTGATGTGAAATGTTGTGGGAATATTTCTGATGAACACATTTGTGGCCTTGTCTCAGCTATGCTAAGTGGTAAATGTTTACAGCAGAGTCAAAAGAAAAGATTGAAAAGTTCTCAACTTTCTAATTCAAACTCGTCACTAGCTGAACTTTGCTCGCGCTACAACAATTCTGTACAGATGGTTTGCATTGGTTGTTTTCTGGAAACCGCTGGTAATAACATAATTTGTTGGTTACCCTATTCTTTTAATTCAAACGAAACGTCTTTGGCCAACTCGTCATTATGCCTTCAAAATCTGACGGATCCTAATGACTGCGACAGTTCACATAGCAGTTACTCAAAGATGGTTAATATATGCTCAGAACTTGCAAACAACAAACGCGTTTCAGTTCTGTGTACACAAAGTCCACTGTCCCCTAACGTCAGTGAAATTTTATCGGGTTTGTACATAAATGAGTACAACTTAACATGCCCTCAATATGAAACAACAGGACTTATCATCTATGAAAACTGTGTGCAGCCTTTTAATACGTCATCATGGAATCCCAACATATGCTGTACACTGAAAGAGGGAACATCACAGACTGAGTTACCCATTCTAGATAGTGAGACAAGTCGTAATGAATGCTATGATAGAAACGTTACCTCGGAATGTGTAATAGGTTGTAACAAAACTTCATTCAATGGAATCACATGTGTAGAATCTTCTGGTCGAGATCTTTCCTCAGACTGCAGTGAACTAAATAAAGAAAGATCTGTAAGCTGTTCTCCTTTTTGTCCCCCTGGGTGTAACTGTTCAGAAGAAAGTATTCTCTGCGAGAGAGGAGGGTGTCACGCTTTCACAGAAAGAATCGTACTACGTAACGTTGAATGCAGAAATTTCGAGATGGATGACGTCCAAAACATTCTTTCCTTAAAAAGTAGACAAATTTTTAAACTTGAAATCCATAATTCAAGAATTACAAATTTAAAAATACTAGCGTATTTTCAACATTTTATCCACAGGATCACTATTGAGAATAGTATCTTTAATAAGATTCATATTGAATCTTTTGTTAATAATGCTCTTCAATCATTTCTCACCCTTGATCTCTACAACACGACTTTATCGATCTTTAAATTCAAAGATTTTCCATATCTCGTTCTAAATTCTTCTAACAAATCATCCAATCATTTTGCCAGAATGGTTATTCAATCCACTCCCATGACTTTGGACATGTCTGGGAATGAGTTAGGGCATTTGAACTTTGATTATACTTTCGCCAGTTATTTTATTATCCCTGATATGGTAAACCTCAGTCGCAATGCTTTAACGGAAGTTCGTCCCATTTGGACATGGGTTCTGGATTTAAGTCACAATAACCTCGCTTTTTACTCACACTACACTATTCATTTAGAAGTCCTCTATTTAAATAATAACCGTCTTCAGTCAGCCAGAAGGGTAGAAAACTACGATCCAAATGGAGACGATCACCTAAGAATACTAGATTTATCATATAATAATATAACAGCCATCAACACTGGAGACCTTCTGTCTTCCTATTTGATATTTCTGAATCTGTCCAGAAATCATATCCAAACTATACAGGCAGGAGCTTTTCGCCGAACTATCCACATCGCCACCCTAGATCTGTCGTTTAACAAGATCTCTCAAATCTTTGAGGGAACTTTTTTGCCTCTAAAGGACCTTGAAGAGTTATTTTTGCATGGCAATTCCTTCCAGGTTTTCGATGGAATGTTTACTGGGCTTTTCAATTTAAGAATCTTGAGAGTTAGTTTTTATACAATTTGTTGTGCAATACCAAACAGCAGGTATGCTGTGGAATGCATCGCACCCTTGAATGAAATTTCGTCATGCGAACATTTGATCGCTGTACCAGTCCTTAATGTTGCTGTATGGTACATTGCATTGGTGGCTGCGTTTGGAAATCTAAATGTCCTGCTGTACAATATTGGTCATTTCAGAAGCAATAAAGCCGGAGCATACTATCTTCTGACGATGAGTTTAAGTTGTGCCGACTTCTTGATGGGAGTGTACTTATATATAATTGCTATCACAAACCTGCATTATTCTGGACAATATGGTCTGAATGATTATGATTGGAGGCACAGCGCTACCTGTACCTTTTCCGGAATAATTGCCACTCTTTCAAGCGAAGTATCTGCCTTTATTGTTTTGCTGATCACTCTTGACAGATTTCTTGCAATCAAATTTCCTTTCTCGGATTTCAAATTTACCATAAAGAGAGCGGCTTTTGTAATGGTGACTGTGTGGTCTTTTTCCCTGATCATGGCTCTGATTCCTCTTCTTCCAGTCACAGATCTGGATAATTTCTACGCACAGTCTGGTATCTGTGTTTCTCTTCCCCTCTCTGTAATCAGAAAATCTGGATGGGAATACTCAATGATTGTGTTTGTTGGCATCAACTTTATACTTTTTCTGGGTATTCTTGTTGGGCAGATTTTAATATTTGTGGAAGTGGCCAGTGTGGGAAAGTCAGTGAAGTCGACCAAAACAAGCCAGAGGGAAGCTTCGTTGGCGATGACACTGTTTGCGATTGTTCTGACTGACGTGTTCTGTTGGATACCTATTGGAGCCATAGGCAAGTAAAATGCAACATAGGCAAGTAACATTCAACATAGACAAGTAACATACAACATAGGCAAGTAACATACAACATAGACAAGTAACATACATCATAGAAGAGTTACATACAACATAGGCAAATAACATACAACATAGGCAAGTAACATACATCATAGGCAAGTAACATACAACATAGGCAAATAACATACATCGTAGGCAAGTAATATACATCATAGGCAAATAACATACATCATAGGCAAGTAACATACAACATAGACAAGTAACGTACAGCATAGGCAAGGAACATACATCAGCAATTTTAGAAAATTTCGACTTTGAATTTCTTCCAAAAATATTTAAACGAAAAAATGTTAGAGAATTTTTGAGTCGAGTTTTTTTAATTTGAACTTATGCTATTTTTTTTTTTTTGGTCTGTCGTAATGCCTGTAAATTTTTCATTAAAATAAGGCTAATGACTACAAATCTGTCTTGACTATGATCATACTTGTGGTAATATGTGAAATTTAAAGTCGATGGGCAATATCAAATTGTGTCCACTCTTTGAAACCTTTTAGTGGAATGTGTTTAAACTTGAGTATTTCTTGCTCATTACATAAGAGGTTTCATAATTTTGACTCAAGGTCACTAGTCACCTCGTATCTTTAAGGTCAAATTCGTATCATTTAAATCAAATGTTGAATACCAGATGTATTTCTTGTATTAGTATATGCATTAGAGTGAGGAGAGAAATCTATCTTTGTTAAGAAAACTACTTTTTCTAGATATTTATACTTTATAAGTTATAAGATTAATCCATCTATTTTTTTAATGTTGATAAGTTCTCTCTCAGGAATGCTGACATTTTTTGGGATCGAGGTAAAACCTGATGTCTATGCATGGATAGTCGTTGTTGTTCTGCCGATTAACTCCGCCTTAAATCCGATACTGTATACTGTCACTGGCGTCATCAGAAATAAGGTAACTACGCCTTAAACCTATTTCGCATATTGGCACTGCCGTCATTAGAAATAAGATAACTAAGATCTAAATCCAATACTGTATACTGTCACTGACGTCATTAGAAATAAGGTAAGTAAGACCTAAATCCAATACTGTATACTGTCACTGACGTCATTAGAAATAAAGTAACTACGCCTCAAACCCGATACTGTATACTGTCAATGACGTCATCGGAATAAAGGTAAATTCGTAGGGGATCAAAATTAAACATAGGCAGATATAGGAGGTCTTTAAGAAAATCTGTTTCCGAGGAACAGCTAAGCCATGATGAGTCATATTTATTCGGAAGCGTCTGCAGAGAACGATTATAGGCATGCCTGCTGTTCAATCCATTTCATTTGTAATGAATAAATATATTTTAGACTGAAGCGTCTGCAGGTAGTGTAGATTCAATTTTGTTCAAACCATGAACATGGGAGTAGGGTCGGACCACATTTTAAGATATGAATACTTAGGGAAAATCTTTTAAGATCTTCTTCGAAGAACAGCAAGCAATGATTGGTCATATTTATATAGAAGCATCCTCAGTAGATTAGACTGAAGTCATGGCACAAGATGGAACACTGACTTTAAACTTGGCTTAAGGACGGCTTATAGGGCTTTAAGTTTGATTTAAGATCGTCTTAAGCACTTTAAGCTACCTTTACACCATCGTTGGCTGCCATTAATCCATCTCTAACTCCTTAATGGGTGATAAAAAGTAGCTGTATGGTGGCTCAAAGATGGAATATAGGTGCATAAAGGTGGCTTCTGGACAGTCCTTAAATTGCCATTAAAGCTTAATTAAACTTTTTATACTCAAAGAAAATTAATCCGATTGAGAGAGATAACTGTATTCAATTATGCCAAAACAAGGTACGTGCAATCTAAAGTCTAAGTTTGATTTCCAAAATATTCAAAATCGTCATTTAATTTTAGGAGAAAAGAACTCTATCTTAGAGTATTTTTTAATGAAATTCAGAGCGAATTCCCACATACGAAAGAAAAATACAAGGTGAAATAATTTTTTTTTTAAAAAATTTACACTGAAAATGTTTATGGATAAAAATACTTTTTTAAAAAGCGAAAGTTTTAAGGTAAATTACAGAAGCAGTTTCAGGGCATTACGTGGTTGGGTTAATGGCGTCTTAAAAGAGTTTGGACAAATAAGCTGCAGATTAGAGCTTAAAGAAATAAACATCTTTAAGTCCCCTATAAGCCGGCTTAAATCTGTCTTATAGAGAATGCTTTAAGCACACCTGTCTACCCTTTTTATTGCAAGGATGTAATTTCAATACTCATTTTTTGTGGAATTTCAGAGGTAGAGTTACATTTTTGTTTGGAGAACTTTGAAATAAGCAGCTCCAAATAAATTGTTTAATGAATATGTCTACCACCGTATGAAATACTTAATAATATGAGATTCCTTTTTATATGTATTTCTTTATTTAGAGAAGACAAGAGGGAGAAAGCATTGCAAAGCTCAAGAAGCAACTATTCCAATTAAAGGTAATGTATCTAATTGAAGAAATCGGCAAATTTTCTGTTCATGAATAATTTTAGAAAGTGTATCTTATTTATTCATAGCCGCTAAATTGTTACGAAGAGGGTTTTTGGGAAGAAACAGTTTGTCCTTTATTTGAACTAAAATATTTCTATATATACTAGCTGGTAATTAAGCACTGACCTCTGGAAATTCCAGAGGTGGATTAGGTGCCTAGTAGGCGCAAGCATCCCTCGTTGACCGGTCACACCCGCCGTGAGCCCTATGTATTGATCAGGTAGACGGAACATTCCGTAGCCAAGTTTAGTATAAAAACAATGGCCTAAAAACTGGTAATGAAACATGTCAGTGAAAATATGACCAAGTGATACGTTATATTTGCTAACAATGTCATTATAACGACCATAGATTTTTCGAAATGCTGACTTAAAACGAGGTTGTTGAAATCCCTGTAACATCAACTTATCTGTCAGAACCTACTTCGGTCCAAAAATTCATGGTACTTTGAGGATGTTTTTCAGTACAAATAAGACACCATCTGCAGATGATAGAGGGATATTACTACATAAATTAGGAATGTTGACGATAGAAAAGCTGAAGTAATCTCGTTTGTCATATAATTAGTTTGCCCTTATCGTCTGTAGTCAGTAAAATATCAAGATATGAAACAAATGTGGCAGACTCTGTGGTGTCTTTTATTTCAAGTTCACTGGGATATATAGAGTCGACATATGGATAGAAGGAACTATTGTTAATTGATAATATGTCGTTGATATATTTAATGTTGAGTTGAAGGCCACAACAAGTGTTTTAGAAGGTTATGAGTACATTCTGCTTCATATGAGTATAAAAACAGGTCGGTTAATAAAGGAGCGTTTAGTGCAAATAATATACTAACTTTTTTATGTTCACTAAAATATGCTTAAGAGTTTTTTAAATTAACTTTAGCAAAATAATGAAATATTTGACTTCATAAGAGAAATATGTCCATTTGTTTACTAGACATCACCGTTCGTTATTTTTATCGTTGGATTTTGAAAACGAATGGCATGGACACACTTTAATTGTATTTTGTTTACTGATTTAATTTTTTTTATTGTAAAAATGACTTTATTTTAATAATTTGAAAAAAAATTATTTTAATTACAACGTTATTCTTTGTATCCATATCCATTCTTTGTTTACATAAAACGCCTGTTTTTGTAAACAAGGGCACGAGCTCTGTTACGGTATTTGTATACGTTTAACTGAGTATGTTCAATTTGCTAACATTTCACACATCACTGAACACAAAGATTTAAATTTGCTTACATTGCACACATCACTGAACACATTCAGGCTACACAAGTGTTTTAGTTTTGCTTTTTCTCATTTCTTTCCCGAATTTTCTTGATTGTAGTTTTAATAAATCTTTTAATACATCACAAATTTCCCGCTTTTTTTAAATATAGTGGATAAATTTTAGTTTGTGAAAGTGCACAGATGTATGACAATCAAACACGAAACAAAATCATAGATCTTAACCTTTTCAGATAGAAGAATTTTCGTACACGCTTTCATGATATATCTCGTAATATGTAAAACATACAATTCTATCGAAACTTCAAAAATGTGTCCATGCCTCTTTAATGTAGCAAAGTTAAATTCAAGTTTGCTAACGACAGTTCTTTGAATTGTTATTTACTTTTATATTAGGCCAAAGCTGACAACACGGACCACAGAGTAGTCGGTCCTTTACCAGATGTCGCCTCTATCAGTTATGATGTCGATAACAGTTCCGCAGGTGTAAAAACAACGATAGAAACAACGATGGAATAGCCCGGTTGAATAGATCAGTGTCCCCAGAGAGAGTGTCGTTTTTTTTTCCTTCCTGAGCTTTCAGATGACAAAGGAACATATTTTACATTTTTCTTTATTAAATGTATGTAAACAAAAATGTATAGGATATCATATGAACATTTGAACATGCTTATTTATATCCTCAAATACGCCAAGAAACAATATGTACATGTACAACAACCGTTGAGATTCTAGGTAGATCACGGACCCGATCTTCTCACGCATGCTGTTTTACGCTTACTCCTGGATGGTTCACTCAAAGACTCTGGATACATGGACTAGACATGCTAGATTTACCTTCTACTACTACACAACCTTACCGTTTGATGTAAATGTTAATAAATGTAAAAGGGTCAGATTAACATAAACACGATGGGCTCCTGCGACTCAGAACTTTATATATATTTTTAAGCAAAAGTCCCATTTCTTTTAAAACTGTACGTTATATAATTCTAAATTCTGTATCAGTTTTTGAAGAGAATTTTCTCTCGAAGTTAAAATTTAAAGAACGATATCAGTGTTTGGAGATGAAGCTCAGAATAAATTCTTACTTATGCTTCCCAGGACTTTTAAAAGAAATAATCGTTCTCTTGGTACAATTAACATAACCAGGGGATGCTTATTCCTCTTAAGCACCTGATCCATCCTTTGATGTTTCATGCAGGGGTCGGTGTTTTTTGCCCTGTTTACAATTTTGTTTACTGGATTTATGAAATTGATCACTGTCGTTATTTTCACATTTTACATAATTTAGAAAACGGAAAGCTAGTTCCTGGATTTAAACCTATCTCTTTCCTAGACACTCCAGTGAAAAAAGATACTACATGTACACTTTAGCAAGTAGCACTCTTGTTGCCGTTGTTCGTGAATATAAAAAAAACCTATAATACAAAGCATTTTTAGGTCACCTGAGTCACTCAGGTGACCTATTGCTATCTCTTTTCGTCCGTCGTCATGCGTCGTCCGTCGTTCGTAAATTTTTGAACATTTTCAGCTTCTTCTCTGGAACCAGCAAACCAATTTCAACCAATTTTGGCATATAACATCTATGGGTGAAGGGGAACAAAAATTGTGAAATTCGTGGCCCCTGCCACCCTGGGGCCTGAGGGGTGGGGCCAAAACCATCAAAATTAATGCAATCTAAAAATCTTCTTCTTTACTCCTGGACATCAAGCAGTCAAACTGTTGGCTTGATTGTAATAAGCATTGAGCTCTCTATTAAAATTGTGAAATTCATGGCCCCAGGGTCAGGGGTTCTGGTGCTAGGGCGGGCTATATAGATCACCTAGTGAAAGTGCATTATTTCTTTGAAAATCTTCTTCTCTTCTCCTGGGTATTATTGAAACAAATTGAATACATAGTTCTGATAAGCAAGGATGACTCTACCAAAATTGTGAAATTCATAGCCCCAGGGTCAGGGGTTCGGGTGCTAGGGCGGGGCTATATAGATCATCTAGTGAAAGTGCATTATTTCTTTGAAAATCTTCTCCTCTACTCCTGGGTATTATTGAAACAAATTGAATACATAGTGATGGTAAGCAAGGGTGACTCTACCAAAATTGTGAAATTCATAGCCCCAGGGTCAGGGGCTCTGGTGCTAGGGGTGGGCTATATAGATCATCTAGTGAAATTAAAGTGCATTATTTCTTTGAAAATCTTCTTCTCTTCTCCTGGGTATTATTCAAACAAATACATGGTTATGATAAGCAAGGATGCCTCTTCCAAATTGTGAATTTCATGACTCCTGGATCAGAGGTTCTGATGTTAGGGCGGGGCTCTATTTATTATATAGTGAAAATGCATTAATGCTTTAAAAATCTTCTCTGCATCTGGGCGTATCAGAGCCAAAAAGAGTAAATGTTTTAATAAGGAAGGGTATTTTTACCAGATTTTTGAACATCAGGACCATTTGGTCAAGTGTTCTGGTCCAGGCCAGGGCTCTATTAATTATTAATTTGTATTCTACTGAGAGGAGTTATTCCCCTTTGCCATTTACGTGTGATAATTAATCACTGTAAATAATGTACTTGAAAGGTTAATAGAATAAGAGAATTATGCAAGAATTTTTATTGTATAATACAAAAAGTACTTTCATAGTTTTAACGATCAGGTAGACTTGTAAGTAATAGATAAATAAAAAATTAAAAATGAGACAAAAATAACTTGTCTTATTAAATGTTCATCAAAGACCAAGAGAGGCCAATGTAAGAGATTTCAACACGGAATTAAAAGAGTAAAGAAGCACTGATAGTTTGTTTATATACTGTCTGGTGAGAGTGATAAATGGGGAACAAATTAGAACCTAATTTATGAACTGTTAATGAATACTAGACAAATTATTTTGTTCATCCTGATCACCTTATTAGTCCCCTACCGGTGAAACCGGAGGGGACTATAGGTTTCCTCTTAGTCTGTCCGTCCGTCCGTCTGTCTGTCTGTCCCTCTGTCTGTCAGTCTGTCCCACTTGGTTTTCCGCACTTTTTTTCTAAACGCTTGCAGATATTGAGCTGATTTTTGGTATGTTAGTGTATCTTGATGAGTTACAGATCAAGTTCGCACTTCGTTCCGCTTCAATGATTTTTGGCGGAATTACGACCTTTTCAATTTTTCAGGGTTTTCTGCAATTTTTAGGTCACCTGAGTCACTCAGGTGACCTATTGCTATCCGTTCTCGTCCGTCGGCGTGCGTCGTGCGTCGTGCGGTGTGCGTCGTGTGTTAACATTTGAACATTTTTAGCTTCTTCTCTGAAACCGCTTAACCAATTTCAACCAAATTTGGCATATAGCACCTATGGGTGAAGGGGAACAAAAATTGTGAATTCCATGGTCCCTGCCCCCCTGGGGCCTGAGGGGTGGGGCTAAAACCACCAAAAATAATGCAATCTTTAAAAATCTTCTTCTTTACTCCTGGACATCAAGCAGTCAAACTGTTGGCATCATTGTAATAAGCATTGAGTCCTCTACCAAAATTGTGAAATTCATGGCCCCAGGGTCAGGGGTTCTGGTGCTAGGGTGGGGCTATATAGATCATATAGGGAAAGTGCATTATTTCTTTGAAAATCTTCTTCTCTGCTCCTGGGTATTAAATAAAGTAACTAAGTACATAGTTATGAAGAACAAGAGTGCCTCTTTCAAAATTGTGAAATTCATGGCCCCAGGATCAGGGGTTCTGGTGTTAGGGCGGGGCTCTATTGATTATATAGAGAAAATGCATTAATTCTTTGAAAATCTTCTTCTCTGCTCCTGGGTATTAAATAAATTTACTAAGTATATAGTTATGATGAGCAAGAGTGCCTCTTTCAAAATTGTGAATTTCATGGCCCCTGGGTCAGGGGTTCTGGTGTTAGGGCAGGGCTCTATTGAGTATATAGTGAAAATGTATTAATTCTTTGAAAATCTTCTTCTCTGCTCCTGGGTATTAAATAAAGTAACTTAGTACATATTTATGATGAGCAAGAGTGCCTCTTCCAAAATTGTGAATTTCATGGCCCCAGGGTCAGGGGTTCTGGTGTTAGGGCAGGGCTTTATTGATTATATACATTAGTTAAAATGCATTAATTCTTTGAAAATCTTCTTATCTGCTCCTGGGTATTAAATGAACTAATTTAGTACATAGTTATGATGAGCAAGAGTGCCTCTTCCAAAATTGTGAATTTCATGGCCCCAGGGTCAGGGGTTCTGGTGTTAGGGCGGGTCTCTATTGATTATATTGTTAAAATGCATTAATTCTTTGAAAATCTTCTTATCTGCTCCTGGTTATTGAATGAACTAATTTAGTACTTAGTTATGATGAGCAAGAGTGCCTCTTCCAAAATTGTGAATTTCATGGCCCCAGGGTCAGGGGTTCTGGTGTTAGGGCGGGGCTCTATTGATTATATAGTGAAGATGCATTAATTCTTTGAAAATCTTCTTATCTGCTCCTGGATATTAAATGAACTAAGTTAGTACATATTTATGATGAGCAAGAGTGCCTCTTCTGAAATTATGAATTTCATGGCCCCAGGGTCAGGGATTCTGGTGTTAGGGTGGGGCTCTATTGATTATATAGTGAAAAGGCATTAATTCTTTGAAAATCTTCTTCTCTGCTCCTGGGTATTAGATAAACTAACTTAGTATATAGTTATGATGAGCTAGAATGCCTCTTTCAAAATTTTGAATTTCATGGCCCCAGGATCAGGGGTTCTGGTGTTAGGGCAGGGCTCTATTGATTATATAGTAGAATTGCAATAATTTTCTCTGCTCCTGGGTATTAAGTACATAGTTATGAAGAATAAGAGTGCCTCTTTCAAAATTGTGAATTTCATGGCCCCAGGGTCAGAGGTTCTGGTGTTAGGGTGGGGCTCTATTGATTATATAGTTAAAATGCATTAATTCTTTGAAAATCTTCTCTGCTCCTGGGCATTAAATAAAGTAACTTAGTACATAGTTATGATGAGCAAGAGTGCCTCTTCCAAAATTTTGAATTTCATGGCCCTTGGGTCAGGGGTTCTGGTGTTAGGGCAGGGCTCTATTGATTATATAGTAGAATTGCATTAATTCTTTGAAAATCTTTTTCTCTGCTCCTGGGTATTAAATAAACTAACTAAGAACATAGTTATGGTGAGCATGACTGCCTTTTCAGAAATTGTTTCATGGCCCTTGGGTCAGGGGTTCTGGTGTTAGGGATGGGCTCCATTGATTATATAGTAAAATTGCATTAATTCTTTGAAAATCTTCTCTGCTCCTGGATATTAAATAAACTAAGTACATAGTTATGATGAGCATGGCTGCCTCAGAAATTATGAATTTAATGGCCTCTGGGTAAGGGGTTCTGGTGTTAGGGCGGGGCTTTATTGATTAGATAGGGAATTGGCATGAATTCTTTCAAAATCTTGTGTGCGCCTGGGTATTTTTCAAACAAAGGAAGTGCATGGTTATGATAAGGAAGAATGCCTCATGGCCTTTGGGTCAGGGGTTCTGGTGAGGGGGAAAGAGCTCTATTGATTATATATAGTGAAAATGCATAATTTCTTTCAAAATATTTTTTCTACTACTGGTTATAAAGTAAAGAAACAAGTGTATAGTTATAATGAGAAAGGGTGCTTCTTCCAGAATTGTGAGTTCGTGGCCAATGGGTCAGATGTTCTGGGTAAGGATGGGACTTTATTTATTTAATTTTATGGTGAAAATGCATTTCTTTGAAAATCATCTATGCTTCTGGGGATGTTCAAGGCAAACAGAGTAAAAGTTTTAATATGCAAGGGTATTTTTACCAGATTTTTGAACACCTGGACCATTTAGTCAAGAGTTCTAGTCCTGGCCAGGGCTCTATTAACTTGTATTCTGCTGAGCAAAGTTATTCCCCTTTGCCATTCACCTTTGATAATTAATCAATGTAAATAATGTATTTGAAAGCTTAATAGAATAAGAGAATTATGCAAGATAATTTATTGTATAATGAAAATGTACTTTCATAGATTTAATGACTTGGAAAGTCAGATAGGCAGATAGATACTAGACCAATTATTTTGTTGATGCTAATCATACTATTTTTCTTGCTTTTGGGCAACAAAGCTTCATTTTTCAGTTTATGGATCCTCTAAATTGTTGTATTGTACTCAGGTGACCGTTAAGGCCCTTGGGCCTCTTGTCTTCTAAACGCTTGCAGATATTGAGCTGATTTTTGGTATGTGACTTTACCTTGATGAGTTATAGATCAGGTTTGCATTTCATTTCGCTTCATGGATTTTTGACAGAATTATGGCATTTTCAATTTTTAGCGGGAACCAGATTACACTTGCCGGTAGGGGACTAGTATTGCTAATGCAATACTCTCAGAATGTTTTTCTTGCTTTTGGGCAACAAAGCTTCACCTTTCAGTTCATTTTATACTCTATGGATCCTCTAAATTGTTGTAGTATACTCAGGTGACCGTTAAGGCCCTTTGGCCTCTTGTCTAAGGTTGTATACGTTTAAAAAAGTCGGTAGATATTGTCATTTGCTTGGGGGAGGGCGGTCATTTTTCTTAGATGTAACCAGCTGTAGCATTGGAGTACCATTTTAAAAATCCTATTTGAAAAAAAAATGAATGAGCTGTATTATTTTCATTGCTCTATTTTATCCTAAAAATATAATAAAATGAAGATGAAATTCCTAGATCATAAATGAATGACTTAACTTATGGATCACAACAGGTATATAAACACACCATAAGTCGTTATAGATATTATCACTGGTGACAGAACAATCCCCATACATGTATATCCAAGTAGTTTCTACTTATAGTTGTGAATGTTTGTATTTAACAAGAAGGAATGAAGTGAGTGTAGGTTCAGAAGTAAATACACGTGTCCCATTTTTATCTCACCAGAGCCGATGGCTTAAGAGCTGAGCTGAAGCCTCAAATGAGCTTCTGATCGAAAGGTATCGGTCTATCGTGTGTCGTCTAAACTTTTCACATTTTTATCCTTTTCTACTTCAGAATCAGAATCAACCAATCATGAACACATTGAGTGAAGATGACTCAAGTTAGTTAAAATGAATGGTCAAGCCTTCTTTTGAGGGGAGATAAAAAAGAAGATTTGAACCTTAAAAGCATCTTTTAAAATTTTTCTCAAGAAACCGCTGGGACAGAAAAATGACAGAAAAAATGAGACTAAAGGAAAGCTTAATTACATAGAGTAGATTTAAGTTTGTTCAAATCAACAACCCCGGAGGTAGGGTGGAGCCACAATATTGACGATCAAAGTTTAACATAGGAGTATGTAGGAAAAATCTTCAAAAATCTTCTTCTCAAGAACAGCAACGCCATTATTGGTCATATTTATATGGAAGCATTCTCAAGTGGTGTAAATTCAAGTTTGTTCAAATCATGACCCCCGGGGGTAGGGTGAGGCCACAGTAGGCAATCAAAGTTTTACACAGAAATACATAGGAGAAATCTTCAAGAGTCTTCTTTTCAAGAACAGCAACACTATGATTGGTCATATTTATATGGAAGCATTCTCAGATAGTGTAGATTCAAGTTTGTTCAAATCTTGACCCCCGGGGGTAGGGTGGGGCCACAGTAGGCAGTCAAAGTTTTACACAGAAATACATTGGGGAAATCTTCAA
This sequence comes from Saccostrea echinata, assembly GCF_033153115.1. Taxonomy (NCBI): domain Eukaryota; kingdom Metazoa; phylum Mollusca; class Bivalvia; order Ostreida; family Ostreidae; genus Saccostrea; species Saccostrea echinata. The sequence goes on along the minus strand of NW_026889754.1, from coordinate 17,022,908 downwards.
AAATCTTTTCGAGAACAGCAACGCTATGATTGGTCATATGTATATGGAAGCATGCCCAGGTGGTGTAGATTCATATTTGTTAAAATCATTTCCCCCGGAGGTAGGGTTGGGCCACAAAGGATGATCAAAGTTTTACATAGGATTATAAAGGAAAAACCTTTTAAAATCTTCTCAAGAACAGCAAAGCCATGGTTAGTCATATTTATATGGAAGCACATCCTCAGATAGTGTAGATTCATGTTTGTTCAAATCATAACCACCGGGGGTAGAGTGGGGCCACAATGAAAGTTCAAAAAGGAAAAAAGTCACAGTCCAAAAAATATGTAAGCATCCTTAGTTAGCTATATATAGTGTACATTCAATTATTCCATTAATGAAGATATTAATTTTTCGCTATTTCGTAATTATCTCCCCTTGGAGGAGGGCGTGGCCCTTCATTTGAATAAACTTGAATTCCCTTTACCCAAGGGTACTCTGTGCCAAGTTTGGTTGAAATTGGCCCAGTACTTCTGGAGAAGATGAAATTGTGAAAAGTTTACGACAACGACGATGACAGACAAACGGACAAATTTTGATCAGAAAAGCTCACTTAAGCCTTCGGCTCAGGTGAGCTAAATATCAAATTAGTTCAAATCATGACCTCGGAGATAGGGTGTGGACACAATGAGCGGTCAAATTATTTTACAGGAATACATAAGAAATGTCTTTAAAAGTCTTATCAAGAACAGCAGATTAAAGCCATATGTCATATTTATGAGGAAGCTGCCTCGAATAGTGTAAATTCAAATAATTTCAAAACATGACCCCGGCGTTAGAGTGGGATCATAATAAGCAAACAAAATTTTACATAGGAATAAATTGGAAAAAATCTTGAAGTTCTCAAAAACAGTAAAGCCGGTTGTGGCGCGTAGACGTCTTGTTGTTTTTATTTTATTTTTTTCTTGGGTTATTTTTCGTTTGTTAGTTTCCTTTGTTTAATTGTGCTTTTCAAACACTTGGAATTACTTGTTTTTGTATTGTATCCAATACTTACGGTTTATATTGTATTCAGAATATACCATATTTTAAGTATATGTTATAGGAGTTGACTTCGGAACATTAAAAATATTGTAGGTTTGTTTCATCTTAAAATACTTTGGGAATGTTGCTGTTTTTAAAATCTGTTTCGATGTTCAATTTAAATAAATAGGTATATCGAAAAGCAGAATTTGTTCTTGTGTTTATTTTACACATGGAAATGTTTGAAATAATTTGTATCAATGAAATCTCTATAAAATCTCTGTTTTGACTTCCATTAAAATGATCTCACACTTAAAAATGAGATTAAAATGAAAGATATTTTGGATCTGCAAAGTTTAATTTTTTATCGCAATATACAGGTCTTTACGAAATCTTAAAAACAGTAAACCACTTCACTGAGAATCTAAGCAGAGACATAAGTACCAAGGGTAAAGCTCGGTCACAAAATAGGAGAAAATCTCTGTTACATGTTTTATGGACGTTAGTTTGTAAAATGTGAGGGCAAAATTTTGAAGTGCGTAATGAGATTACTCATCATATTGAAAATAAATTGTTTATTCTTACAACAAGAGAAGATTAACGTCTCCTGTAATATTTAAGTTAATTTGTGCCGAGTAAGATTCCATAATATTGTTGTCTATGTCCACTTCATGTGCAATTGTCTTTTCTAACGAGTTGTTGAGTTCGTACATCTATACTTACTAGGAACAAGCGTTCGATGGCGTAATCTTTTTTCCATCACAATCAAGATCCACTCGTAATCTTCTTCAAAAATACTTCCTACAGTCACTGTTGTTGAGTACACTTCCGGTAGATGAGAAGGTCGGGTTCGGATTTCTTAAAAAGATACGGGAAAAAACAGAGAAAACTTATTCTATCACTTAACTGAAATTGAGATAATTTGTTAATTTCCGTCGTTGTCTGAAGATTTTTCATCGACTTTAGAAACTTGAAAATGACTAATTAATTTGAGTTGATTGTTTTCCCTCTTCGTTTCGAGGCAATTAGAAAAACGGACAAATTTTTACATATATTCTTCCTTACTATAAAACAATGTATTATCCTTTAATAATTTTTTTGACATCTTTAAAATCTTCGAAAATTGACAGTGCGTCAATATATTGATGATGCACGGGGTCCGTACATGGCTTCCGGTGACCAATGTCATCTTCCGTTACATCTACATGTCATAGTGTGAGAAATAAAGATTACCCTATCATTACACACTAGGGACATTTGAACTACATACACATAAGGTAAATTTTCTTGAATATATTGATCTATGAAACGTTATTTGATTCGCCATGTCGTGAAATGAGGTAATAATTAATAATTATTAAGGAAATGCATATGTAAGCAAATTGTTTAATTGACGTATTTAAAAATTTCCAAGTAAGAAATATACTAGCAGAAATAAGTTTTATTGTGTGGAAGTCTACAGATAGCCTATTATGAAGATTGACAGATTATAAAACTGCTTGTACCTTCCATGATCCTCAGTGTAGAAATGAGAGAGAGAGAGTGTGTGTCATTGGTTTTATTGTCTTACAAATGCAATACATTCGTACATGTAAAACTCAATAAACGTTGTCTTACTTTAGATGACTGTACAATAATTAAACCACTGAAAATTAAAATTTATCCAAAATATGAATTGTTTATTCGTTGCTCATTCCTGAAACAGAGAAAGTGTTCGGCAATTTGAGCTTATCATTCATTACACACATTTCACATACAGTATTTCTTTAAACGTCGAAGATATATATAATATACCTTTGATTAAAGTAACTCGTATTACATAAATTAACTTGTAATATAGTGACCTACAATATACTTTTAAAAATAATTCTTTTTGTAGCATGCTACGGACAGCGATGCAGAAAACATTATCATCCGGGTCCTTTGTGATTTACATGCTTCTGACTGAACAAGTTATTTCTTATGGTATGATTTAAATCTATTTATAGAAAGAAAATTGTGTAATTTACTAAAGGTAGAAAGAATGTGTCTATACAAGATAAAGGCAAGTATTCGAAATGTTTATGATTATGAAAAATAATATTGTAGCTGTCTAAATCAAAAGACAAAAGTGAAATTTTGTGATTGATGTTTGTCCATTTAACGTCTCTCTGTTAACTTGTCAAAACTTACTTCTTCTTTAGAACAACTGAATAAATTTCAAGTCAACAAGCGACGAGGGTTTAAATTTGTTCCATTTAAGGATAAATAACACAAACAAACTTTTTTTTTCAGAAATCAGCAATATTTCTCATAGATTTATATTCCAAAAGGTAACTTGAATAATGCTTGTCATGTAAATTGGAAGAATTTTTTAAGTTTTTGTCACAAGATTAAAAATATGCGCCAAATTTTGTAAAGAATTACATAGAATACCATACCAAGTCGCAAATCTAAGCACCAAAGAAAACTTACGATTTCTTTATATTTTAGAGATTTATTATTTATGACATTTTTATTCAAAATCAGTCAAAATATATATATATATCAACCCATGCATCAGATTTTTGTTTGTGTTATGTATCCTTAAAAGCAAATACCCTCTTTTAGGTGAAAAAAAAAAAAAAAAAAAAAACAAGGGATGATTTTTGAAAAAAAATAGAATCAATAAAACACAATAACAAAAATAATTTTAAACTTAAAAAATGTTTAAGAATCTTGAGTATCAATGTACGCTTTAAGAAATATATTGGGAAAAAATCCTGAAAGAATAACGTGAACTTATGTGTTAAAAATTTATATTTTGAAACCACGGTGCTTGAGGCTGCAAATGCTTTTAACAGCGGACTGAAGAACACTGAGAGACATTTATATACATGTAGGACTGGGTCCTTCAAATCATCTTGACAATGTCAAGAATAGCGTTAAATCTTACTTACATTTATAAATAACCACTTATCCTCATGAAGTTGATATTCAGGTTTGTTCTAATTATGACGTTAAAAGGTCAGGACGGGACCGTAAGGACCAAAGGTTTCTTTCAAAAACATTATAAGATTTATTTCGCACACAAAGACAAGACCATATTCACTCAAATTAATTTGTAAGCATACCCCTAACATTTCCTTAAGACCCCCATCCCCGATGTACACTAGGTGGAACAATAATGGGTTCTAATTTGTTCCAAGTGATTCTTTTTTTTTCTTTGGCAACCAGCCACAAGTCTGTGTAAATTAAATTTCAGCAATTTTACATTAATTTATTTTTATGTGAATTAACTGCAACAAAACGAGTTTTCAGTAACACACTCCAGGACAGAAACGAGCGTTAATCAATATCCTTGAGCCCCGACCTAGCTTGCTTTCAATGTTCAACCTGTAAGTTTGATATTTTCTATTCAATTTTAAAGATCCCCTTGTGATCCCAAACTTCACAGGAGCTACACTCAGCTCTACCCTCCCGGGGGGATATGAAGCATTTAGAGCTGTAGACGGTCGAGCTGATTTGTTACAGGCGACACCTGGTGGATCCTGTTCTCACTCTGCCACTGAACAAAGATCAGCTTGGCTCAGGATTGACCTGCGCAGAGTTTACAGTTTGTACCAAGTCCAGACCTGGTACCGAAACGACAGTAAGTTTGGCGGAAAGTTTGAACTTACTGTGGTAAATAACTTCGAGGTTTGGTTGTATGTTTTATATGTATAATTTGAAGCTTCTTTTTTAGTAAATAAAAGAAACGAATGTGTTTATTTGATTTCCATTTCGTAAAAAATGTTCTTCGTATCACTAATGCAGTTTCTTACGAATTAAATATTGCTCATGTATTTGAATGAAATATTAAGCATTTTTTCGATTTTTTTTAATATAAAAAGAATAAACAAAGGCAGTGGGTTAAAAATAGGATCTTCATTTTGTAGCCAATGTAATTATCGCTGTTAAATCATACTCAATGTGCAGTTGTTGAAATAGACCATCAACAACAAATTATCTTGGAATGGAGTTTCATTTCATAAACAAAGTGTTATGTATAATTTATGCTTGTACTAATACCTACGTGTGCTTTTATCATTCCATAAAGCATATATACATATCTTCTTGAAACAGTTTATGGACCACTCTCTTCTGCATACTTTCTTCAGTTTTTAACCTGGAACTAATACAGTTTTGGTGACAATGAATAGGAATGGGAATGTCTTCAAGGAATATAAAAAGGTTCTCATCCCCGGCCTTCCCACTTTAAGATCAATTAGTTTGCAGTGAAAATAAGAAAGTCATACCCCGGTAGTTAAAAAGCCTAGTCTTGACAAGATTGCACCTGTTATGAACAAAGCGCAATGAAGTCATTCAAACAAACCTAAGATACACAGGGTATTTTTTAAGTAAATATGAAATAATGTATTTTTATAATTTTACTAAACAGTATTTTACATATGTAAGAATTCATGACTCTTCTTAAGATTTAGGGAATAACCATCTTCTAATTTGGTATTTGCGACCGTTAATGCTGATTTAACGGTCGCAAACTGAAGTTTACCGGCGACTTGTAAGCGGAGCCGGTAAAACGGATGTTTGTGACCGTTAAATCAGCATTAACTGTCGCAAATACCAAATTAGAAAATAGTAATTCCCTAATTTACAAAACAATTGCATTAGAATATAATTTACTTGACATGTATTTGATTACTTTACAGGAGGATCACCTCAGACAAATACTGAACGATTTCAAGGATATAGCATAAGAGTATCCAACGACACGTCCCTAATACCTCAACAAGTCTGTTTCCAACATGTCCCCAGTGCAATACCAATCCCGATCCCGACGTCTAATAATTGTACGCAAGTCGCCAGGTATGTCTGGTTCTATAAAGATAACCCTCCAGTTCCATCGGACAGGGGCAACATCTTTCTGGAGATTTGTGAAGTTCAGATTATTGGTATGTGCTTTATAATAGCTACAATTCTTTTAGTCTTTACTGAGTAATAATTGTGCATGTAAATATGACATATTGATCTTATAATGTATACCCGAAGAATATTTGTATAGTTTCTAATACAAATTATTGTGTTCATTTTAATTAAGCAAAATGAATACTGTTATCTGCGACTGAAGTAATACTTTTGTAATAAGTATAACATCTATGATCATGATTATTATTTAATGATGATAAATATTGTACCTCTGCTTTCAGGTTGTGAACTCAACCAATACGGTGAAAATTGCACGGAATGTGGTATCGGATGTAGAACTTGTGACATCACTTCCGGATGCGTAAACTGTCTGCCGGGTCACTTGTACCCAGACTGTGGTAAATTATAAAATTTCTTTTGACAATGGAACGATATCACACAAGGATTAACAGTACCAGAGGTGTTAGACTGCATTCCAGCAACAATGACTTCTACCTATTTTTGTACTACCAACTTTTTAAATTCTTAAACTGAACTAGTCTTGTAGTTCGCCGGGTAGTTTACCAAGCCTTAGTTGACGTTAAAAGTGTTAAATTTCCTACAGAGCGGTTGCGTTATGAAATAACAGTCGGTTCAGATACAATCATGTATCTCAGGTCTTGTAAAAAGAGGAATTATTATCATTACAAAATGACTTCTTTTTTTCAATTCTTAAGTAACTGATGTACGATAAATATGACATGTTTTACGATGTTTCCGTTGGGGCGAGCGCAGATTTACACAGCTTACGCTTGTAACTTTGACCTTAAACTGCACAAGACACAGCCTAGACTGTAACGTCACAAGACGTTGTATGTATGTTGCATTTCCAAAACGGAGTCTAAATAGCTAAGTGCAAGTTTTTAACGAAAGACATTGTAGAGTAGATGCAACCATTTTTTGTTTCTTTTAAGTTTTCTGCAAGAACTAAATATAGTCTCCATTATCGCATGGAATCCTGGTAGCAAAGGAATTCTGGGAAGGTTTCACACACAAAAAAATTGCTTGGAATAAACACATTTCGATTCGATTTTTTTCTGCTCTTACACGTTAGTCTATTGAGCTCGCTGCACTCGCAAGAAACCAAAGTCCAGGCGCGGAGTCACGACAGGTGTTGACATGCTAAAGAACCCTTACTGCTTAATGGCCCTGAGTGCCGAGTAAAGGTCTAAATATTAAGCCCTTCGTTAGTATCAGCAATATTTCGTTGTCACTGTTGATTCTTACGTATCCTTCATATGAGTATCTACCTATGCCTGATTTCTTTGTTTTTCAGAATGCCCATTTGGGAAGTACGGACGAGGCTGTACACAGAACTGTAGTGGAAACTGCGCCAATAACGAGAACTGTGATATAAAGACAGGGGAATGTAGAAACGGATGTCTGCCGGGGTATCTGTGGAACGCCTGTAATCAAAGTCAGTATAATATTGGGGATGATAATTAAGAAATCAAGTAAATGCGACTATTTGTTGAGATATCTTGGAAACTCTATATATAATGTCAGTGAGTGGAATAATAAACAACGGAATGTAGAACGAGCTTGTTTCCAGAATATATGGAAAAGCTCTGTAATCAAAGAAAGAATTAAATAGAGTACATGTATGTGAAATTAAAAAAAACGGGGAAGGGGAAGGTAATGTAGGAAGGAGAAAGTGGGGCATATACGGAAGAGACTTATCCAAGGAAATGTTTGTAAGGAAAACTCAAGAGACGATGAACACATATATTATAAACGTCCGCTCCCAATACACATTTTTTTGCTACTCTACACCAAAGGTGCTCTGGGGGTGTATCATCTTTCAAACCCCCTCCCATCCACTCCGCAGCTATTTTAGGTAAGTGTTGGTGTATTTTGTTATTCTAGGTTGTATGCCAGGGTTCTATGGAAATATGTGTACAGAAAATTGTAGCGGGAATTGCCTTAATGACGACCCCTGTAACCATAGAGACGGCAGCTGTGACCGAGGCTGCGCTCTTGGGTGGAGAGGATTTCAATGTAATCAAAGTATGTTTTATGTATTCTATCATTAATTCCTATAATGCTAGAACGATACAGATTATTAGATATTTACACATTTTTATTACCGTCTAAAGGATGACCTTTACTCAGGGTTTTAGTTGACAAATACATATTGCTGTAAAGTTTAACGTCTTTAATTAAAAAATTTTCCAGCCGAATATTATCTAAACATGTAATAAATGAATATCAATATCAAAATTTAATATTTTAGTATTTGACGAACATCACGTAAAGATTTATGGTAGTGCAGAGGAAATTCGGATTTAAAAAAAAAAATTGCACATTTTTTTTTTAAAGATGTTTTCGTGACTTTTCGAAGATTTTTTCATTTAGTTTTTTAATTATAATGTTAAAGCTCATGTATTATTTCAGAAGATAGGAAGGCGTACAATGGAGAAAATCTGAAAAATTAACAAAAGCCATTTCAGACAGCATATTTAAAAAAAAAAAGATTTGTGACCATAAATAATCTTCATACCAGCGAAATATTGGCGATACAAGTAAAATAAGGCTGTAAAGAGTTTAGAGTTCTCCTCATACAGTTTTATGTAATATTTGGTTAAAAATGGATTAAATTTAGAAAACTTTTGACAATAAAAATTGGACTGGAATATTGGATCAAGTTTATTGTTCACTCTGTTAAATTTATTATGCACACTTTCCTTATTTCCATTATATGTCACTATTCAAAGCGTTTTATTACTAGATATGTTTTGCTAAGAGAAAAATTCCTGGTTATAGTGTAAAAATTAAAGCATGTTCATGGGGATTTTTCAAAGGATTGTTCAGTGGCTTAAAAATTAGGTCATTGATCTACATATTTGAAAGTACCAAAAGCAACATGGTCCAATCATAGGTCTACAATGTAAAACATGTGGTTTCTCATTCCCACCAGTGGAATTTTCTGCCATCTGAGTAAAAGTCATCCTTAATAGCGAGCGCAGCGAGCTGAATAGACTAACGTGTAAGAACGGAAAATATTCAAATTAAAATCTGTATATTCGTCAACCAAATTTTCCTGTCAAACCTTCCCAGAATTCCTTCGCTACTAAAAATCCCTGCGATAATGGCGAATAAAAAGCTCTGTATTTATCATGTATTTAGAATTAGGTCTTGCAGAGGTCTTAAACGAAACAAAATATAAGTGCATCTACTCTACAACGCCTTCGGTTACAAAATTACAAAAGGCTTATTTAGACTCCATTATGGAAATACATCTTACATACGACGTCATTTGACGTCAAAGTGTAGACAGCTGTCTCGTGCGGTTTGAAGAGGCGGATCAAAGTTTTAAGTGTAAACTATGTAAAGGTTTTTTATGGTATACAACTAGTACTGCGCTCGCCCCAACGGTGGCACCGTTAACATATTATAAAGTAAGGGGTACTTTAAAATACCGAGAGGGAATAATTCAGCTAATCTTTTCATCATCAAATTTATAATCGACGCATGGTAACTATGTGCTGATTGTAGCTAACCCCCCTGTTACTTCCCCTTCCGGTCCTGGACCTTCCGGAAGTACAATAGCTGGGATTACAACAGGGATACTATTTGCTATCATTATCGTTGGTGTTGCTGTAGTCCTTGTTCACAGGTCATTATTTATTTCTTGTCATTTTTTACAGAATAATTAAAAAAAAAACTGTTACTGATTTTTCTTTTATATTTCAAATTCAATGGTCTGTGCTTGTTTGTTTTTGTACCAGTGTTTCCAATTCAGCCATTATCAGAAAATCTGTTCAAAATCGAATTGGCTATTAAACAATTTACGTTTTGTAAAATTGAAAATCTTAATTTTGATTGTATGATTAGTAGAGAAGGCAAAATGTTTAGTTTGCTATGCCAATAGGTCAAAAACAAAACAAATCAAATCAGGAAACTAATGATTACGTCATTGTCTGGTATATCAAGAACAAGCAACACAAAATTGTTTACTTACAAAAAGATCCCGAATGCATTTTTACTCAAAAGATAATCGTATATGAGAATTCATTATTTTTTTCAGGTTTCAGAAAAAGCAAACACCAGAATACAAAGATTTCGTGTATAATCAAAGTATAAAACGAAGTATAAAACGAAGCATTAAACTTAACAGAGGTGGTGAGTGTTAACTTAACAGAGGTGGTGAGTGTTAACTTGATTTCCAGTTTAAAGGTTAATTAATTACTTCATGCCATGACGAAGCGTTCAATTGCCTAGAAAAGCGTTTTTTTTTTCTGAAAATGTCAAAGTGTTTTCAGCAATTCTTGGCTAAGGAAAACGTTGGTCATTCCTAGAAGTGTTTAAGTACTTTATTTGTATAGTTTATACAAAATTTAATACTTTACATATACCCGCACAGTATTTATTTAATCAACAGAGCGTAATTATTCAAAATGTGAAAATTACTAGCAGATATGACTCTCCCAATTTCTAGATCGGACAACATATACGTAATTTTGTTCTAATAGAAAACATGGGCACCGCAAATTGGAGCATATCCATTCGCAAAAGAGCACGTTGATCCCGATATGAATTACATGTAATACTTCTATTATGCACGAACTCACAATCTCAAAAACGCCGTACTTTATCCTCTCTATGCAACTTCGTTACGAGGGGACAAAAATGTTCAAAAGACAAAAAAAAAATCGTTAAATCTACTTGAGAATCTTGCTTATTTCAACATCAAAAGAAATTTTTACGAGCTCAAAAAGATACGCATATCAGTGAAGTGTATTAATTGAACTGTTTTGTTTAATTCATGAACGTCAAACAGATGTTTGTAAGACATAAATCTCATTCTTATAAATGTGGAAGTGCTGAGATATAATTCTGGAGATTGCAGGTGTAAATCATGTGTGAGTTATACCGACATATACACCCATATGTACATGTAAATCTTTTTAACAAATATCAAACAAACCTTGGTTGTTTTATTTTCTGTGTTTCTTTGTTCAGTTACTAACAGTTCTATAAAACTGGTGGATGATTTGTCTGATGAACAGGAAGATCGTCATAGCCAAATCAGTAATGCATCATCCATGTATTATAATACGTCACGTGACTCGTTTTTTCTCGCCTCCAAAAATATAAGAGTCAGCAGTATTTCTACTGTGATAAAAGCCAAATCGAAAGACAGTTTCAGAATATTCCTAAAAGAATTCAAGGTATTGTTCTTATAAATACCATCATATATATATAATTTTTTTTATTCTGCATATAAATCGCAGTGCGCCTAGGCACAAGTACATGTATCATCTTTAGTGGGTATTTCGCTCTTTTTAAAACAAATGGTTTGACTAACGTGCTAGAACAAATATGTTTAATAAATATTTGCAACAATTGAACAGGATATACCATATGGAGAACAAAGTAGTATAGCCTGCACAGTCGCCAAGGAACCCCAGAACAAATCAAGAAACAGGTTCAAAACAACATTTCCATGTAAGGGTTATTTCCATACTTTTCAGTACTTAAATAAGAGATAATCTGCCAAAAGGCCATCTTATTCAAAGAAAAAAAAAGAGATTAAAAACTAAAAACTCACCATTTTTGAAAATTTTGAATAAGTTTTGCTTTTGAAATAATTTTGAAAATAAAACCAATACCCATCTTATTTGTTTTTTAATAAATTTGTACTACATATATCAACTCTTTAAACATATTTATCATATAGTAATCAAGATATTTTAAAATCTAAATCTGTTCACAGTGTATGGTTTTGGGACTTGTTCTGAAAAAGAAGCTGAACAAGTCTAACTTCTCTCATAATATGTTATCCTATCATGAAACTATTAAAGGTATTTTGCTTTTAAAATGTTTTTATCAATGTAGATGACCATTCCCGAGTGATTCTGCAGTCAAATGAGAACGACTATATCAACGCTAACTTTATAAGGGTAATAAATAAATGGATTTGCCAGAAACATATAAGGTCAAATTAATATCAGTCTGAATCATTATATATGTGTAAACTCCCTTACCCTTGACCTATGAACTTATACTGACTATTCCTAGATTTATATGTCGACCATGACCCATGTTTTGATTTTAATTGATCAGTTTTCGAAAGTGTTCGCTTTTCAGAATTAGTTACCAACTTTTGATCTCAATTTGACAAATACATTATAAAGGCTAATGCCTTATCTTTTTATCCTGTCCGTTTCCCCGTCTATTTTGTTGTTTGTATCCCGTGTTATTTGTCATTTGTATCCAGTCTACTTTGTTATTTGTATCCCTTGTAATTTGTTATTTGTATCCAGTGTAATTTGTTATTTATATCCCGTGTAATCTGTTATTTGTATCCCGTGTAATTTGTTATTTATATCCCGTGTAATCTGTTATTTGTATCCCGTGTAATTTGTTATTTATATCCCGTGTAATCTGTTATTTGTATCCCGTGTAATCTGTTATTTATATCCCGTGTAATCTGTTATTTGTATCCCGTGTAATCTGTTATTTATATCCCGTGTAATCTGTTTTTTGTATCCCGTGTAATTTGCCATTTGTATCCTTTTTTAGGACCTAGAAGGGGATAGAAAATATATAGCCTCCCAAGGTAAAGCCTTAACATAGTCCTTCTCTATATTCCATCAATGTCAAATGTAAGACACTTTGTCACTTGCTTTCTCCCTATTTATTCCGAAGCCTTTATTTCAAAACTATTTGAGCTATCGGAGATACATGTACCAGTTTTTGTTTTCAGTGGAGATATCAGAATGTATACCTACTACAGTAACTCTTCTTCTTGTATTGAGGAAAAAGTTTCCCATCTATTTTCATTGAGTTCAATTATTGAGCAAGCTAAAATGTCAAACTAACATGATGCATAGAGTTCTTTCGAGTCTTGCTACAATTATGTATTAATTTGTTAATTAGGAGAGAATTAAAAGCGTATTGTGTTTCCTGCAGGCCCCAAACCAAATACATTGTCGGATCATTGGTTGATGATCTGGCAGGAGAACGTTAACGTCATCATCATGCTTACAAATTTAGTGGAGGGAAGCAAGGTAACTTTTCAATAAAAAAGCAACAAAAAATCATTCAACAGTATATAATATCTGAAAAAATGTAGAACGTGGACAATTTGCAAAATGAATGGGGTTCTTAGAACGTAGAATTTAAAAAAAAAACTTGTTCTGATTTCCCAAGTGCTTACATACATAATTTCATCAAATAAAAAGGCAGTCTTCAGGACCCTTGTTTGGGCAGCTTTATGCCTTATTTTCACATAATAAGTGCATATATTTAGAGTCCTGTTTAATTTCACGATTATGTGGACCTATTAAATGTAGGTGACAAAAAGCCAATAGGCTAAAGGTTTCTTGAAATTTAGGCGACAAAAAGCCAATAAGCTACAGGCTTGAGATTTCTGAGAAAATTAAGGTGACAAATAGCCAATTGGCTACAGCTTGAGGTTTCTTAGAAAATGTAGGTGACAAAAAGCCAAAGGGCCTTAGGCTTGAGGTTTTTTTTTCTTGCTTTCAGTGGACTCACTTAAGTTCTCTTCACCTGGATATGTTATAATGTCTTTGCAGAAGAAATGTGGACAATACTGGCCAGACTCAGAAGAAGAGGAGATGACGTACGGAGACATATCTGTACGCTTATTGAAAGAGAAGCATTATGCATATTACGTCATCCGACACCTTCAAGCACGACGAAATTCAGTATGTACTCTTTGCATTTATATGTATTTTATCTTTTTTGCATTCAGTACATGTATATATACCAAATAGATATTAAATCATCATAGGGCAGAACATACTCTTTACATGTACTTAAAGATTGAAACAGAAATCTTCAACAGTCGCTCCGTCTATATGTCCAATTATCTTATTTGAGTTGTTAAGTTCCTTCCCTTTGTCTTTAATTTGTGAAGAAGCTAAAGATCATTAATTTCCTTTATCTTTTTTATCTACGAAGATGTCAGTAAAAGGTAATGTGTCAATAAATGTTTATATTAGTATATTCAGTGTTATTTTATGACAAACACCACGTAGAAAACTTAGAAACTTAGGTACTTAAAAGATAGGAAGCAAGTAAGTGTTGGAATCATTTACATGATGTGTCATGATTTTAATGATTTTTAGGTCACCTGAGTCACTCAGGTCGCCTATTGCTTTCTGTTTTCTTCCGTCGTCGTATTTTTTTCATTATTTCTTTGAAAATCTTCTTCTCTACTCCTGGATTTTATTTCAACAAATTAAATACATAGTTATGATAAGCAAGGGTGTTTCTTCCAAAATTGTGAATTTCATGGCCCCTGGATCAGGGGTTCTGGTGTTAGGGCGGGGCTCTATTTATTATATAGTGAAAATGCATTAATGCTTTAAAAATCTTCTCTGCTCCTGGGTATTATTTAAACAAACTAAGTACATTGTTATGATACACAAGGATGTCTCTTCCAAAATTGTGAATTTCATGGCCCCAGGGTCAAGGGTTCTGGTGAAAAGGGGGGGGGGTCTCTATTGATTATATCGTGAAAAAGCAAAATTTCTTTGAAAACATTCTTTTCTGCTTCTGGTTATAAAGCAAAGAAGCTAAGTGTATAGTTATGATGAGAAAGAGTGCTTCTTCCAGAGTAGTGAATTGCATAACCCCTAGGTCAGACGTGCTGGTGTGAGGGTGGGGCTCTTGATAATATAGTGAAAATGCATTTAAAGTTAATTCTATTAAATAATCCTGTCTGCCCCTTAGTGTTAAGCAGATAAACAAAGTGATTACTTATTATGAGCAAACTTCTGGTTCCAGGGTGAGAGGCTCTGGTGTTTCTCGGTGGGGAGGGGGGGGGGGGTTGTTCTATTGATAATATAGTGAATCTGTAGTAAAATTGCATTATTTCTTTAAAAATCTTCTCTGCACCTGGGCATATCAGACGCAAGAAAGAGTAAAAGTTTTAATAAGGAAGGGTATTTTTACCAGATTTTTGAACATCTGGACCATTTGGTCAAGTGTTCTGGTCCTGGCCAGGGCTCTATTAATTTGTATTCTACTGAGAGGAGTTATTCCCCTTTGCCATTTACATTTGATAATTAATCACTGTAAATAATGTACTTGAAATTAAGGTTAATAGAATAAGAGAATTATGCAAGAATTTTTATTGTATAATACAAAAAGTACTTTCATAGTTTTAATGATCAGGTAGACTTATAAGTAAGAGATAAATAAAAATGAGACAAAAATAACTTGTCTTATTAAATGTTCATCAAAGATCAAGAGAGGCCAATGTAAGAGATTTCAACAAGGAATTAAAATAGTACAGAAACACTGATAGTTTGTTAATATACTGTATGGTGATAGTGATAAATGGGGAACAGATTAGAACCTAATTTATGAACTGTTAATGAATACTAGACTAAGTAAAGGAGAAAGGCCAAAAACTGTCCATTCTGTGAGAGAAAGAACTAATCGAGGGCCATAGGCTACTTAAAACATGATTTCCTTTGTTCTGAAAATGAAATAAAAAAATTACAAAACTGGTTGCAGATATGACAGGTAGCACACATACAATGACAAATTCATTGTTTACAGAATGGACAGTCATAGGTAAGCTAGGGATGCAGAGCAATTTGTTGAATAGCCATTGTGTTTCGGGCAGATGCAAATAACAAAAGGTCTTTGTCTTAAGAATGGACAGATACGGGTGGATTTTGGGGGATACTAGTATTTATACAAGTATGCCATGCTTCAAAATCAGTTTATAGTTTACGTTGTAAAGGCATACATGTCTTCCTCTGATGGAGAGAGTATATGACAGAATCAAAATCTAATAAACCAAAATATGCATAAAATTGGTGATATTTGGAAACATGCAGAAGAGTAAAAGTAAAAGAAATATTAGCCAAACTTTGACCCAAAAGTGAACTTCTCCAACAGATACAGATAATCAAATTTGAATCAAACCTGGAAATGTTTTATTTGAATTCTATTTTTGAGGATATATTAACTGCAGCTGTGTACTGGTGAAATGCATATTGTGTTCTGAATGTTGGGTTAGCCATGAGCCAATCTTTGACCTGAAAATGTTTTACAAATCAAATCTGGAGATGTTTCATTTTTAATTATTTTCTACGGAAATATAAACTGCAGCAGTGAAGTGTTCATGGAGCAAACTGTTTTCTGGGTGGAGGATTTAATATTAGACGTACTTCTATCTTAAAATGAATTCTCGTCGAGGGAATAATTTTTCCGAAAAGTCAAATGTGAAATTGTGTCATTTGTAATCAGGTTTTGTGAAAATTGAGTTTTGAGTATTGAAATAATGTACATTATTCATGAAATCAATGGGATTCTGTGCAGACATTGTGTTCTGGATTAGCTTAGATCTCCGTGTTCTTTCTGTTATTTACATGTAAATTAAAGAGTATTTAATGTATTTGTTTTGTTTCCCTCTTGAACACATTCCAAAGTTTACCTGTAACTCTCCATTCTGTTTTAACTGTCCATTCGATTTTTTGAAAAAACTGTCCATTCTTAAAAAGAATGGACAGTTTTCCAAAAAGAATGGACACTTACAGGTAACTTAATGGATTGTTTGAGGAGTTAGCTCAACATTAAAGCTATAGAATGGACAACACAAACAAAAGGTTTACGTCACAATCATGTTTTAATTATTGTTTTGATCCTGATCACCCTATTTTTCTTGCTTTTGGGCAACAAAGCTTCATCTTTCAGTTCATTTTATACTCTATGGATCCTCTAAATTGTTGTATTATACTCAGGTGACCGTTAAGGCCCTTGGGCCTCTTGTATTATTTCTAAAAGGAATCTACAACCAAGGACGTGATCCAAATGCACTACACTCACTGGCCAGATCATGGTGTCCCTGATCCTGTAGATCTGATGATCTTTCATAAACACGTGGTGCGGATCCAGGAAAAAAGCAAGAATAGTGTTCTATTGGTACATTGCAGGTAAACTCAATCCCCCTCTCACACGGTTAAAAGATTTATGTAATTTGTTATTTTAGCGTTGATCCTCATTTTATCGCAAGTAGTATGTCAATTAATACCTTTATATTAGAGTTGTTGAGACTGCATACGTGTGCGTGTACGGGTAGTCTAGTATAGGGGAATTTCCTTTTTAGAGTTTTTCTACACTTAAGCATTGTTCTATATTTTAACGCCGGTATTTAGTCATTTCAGCATTAGTCCACTTTTAGCATTGTTTTATAATTTAGCGCCAATATTTAATTGTTTTACCGTTTATCTATATTTTAGCACTGTTCCACATTTAGCGCTGAACCATCACGTAGCTTAGTCGGTAGAGCGAGTGCTCGATCCGTGGTCAGAGATCGTGTGTTCGAATCACGTCCGCGACTGACGTTAGTTGATAAAAAATAGGTAGCAAACAGTTACTGTTCCTTTGCAAAGAGCTCAGTACTTTGCAGTGAAAGCTGCGGGTCCTTCGGATGAGACCTTAAAAGCCGAGGCCCCGTGTCACGGTAGGAGTTTGCACGATAAAGAACCCTTACTGATCAATGGCCCTGAGTGCCGAGTAAAGGTCTAAATTTGAAGTTCTACACCGGTATATGGTGACGTCTCTATATTAGTGAAAAATTTTCGAACGGGACGTAAAACAACATACAATCAATTAATCAATCATTTCACCCGTTATAATAACATTTTACCCGTTATATAGTCATTTTACGTTTTTCTACAATTATGATTCGTTCAATATGTATCTACGACCCGCATTTAGTAATTTTAGCGTTTGTTACGTTTTAGCATTTTTTTTTTAATATTAAGGGCCGATATTTAATCATATTAGCGTTTTTCTTCATTAAAGAAATGATTTTTATTTAAGCGCCGGTGGCGCAGTGGTTACAGCGTTTGATATAGAGTCGCAGAGTAAGGAGTTGATCCTTACATCATGGGATCGAATCCACTGTGTGACGCGGAAACTGGTCTTTCGGATGCGGCCATATAAACCAAGGTCCTGTGTCGCAGTAGGTGCTGACACGAAAAAGATCCCTCACTGCTCAACGGATGTTAGTGTCGAGTGCAGGTCTAAATTTGCAGTCCTCCATCGGCAAGTGGTGGCGTATCTAATTCTCGAAGGGACGTTAAGCAAACAAACAAAACATTTTAATAGTGCCGGTATTTAGTAATTTTAGCTTTTTTCCTTATTATACATTTAGGGCTGGTATTTAGTAAATTAAGCGTTTTTTCTACATTTTAGCAATTTCCATAATATAGAGCCGGTATTTAGTAATTTCATCATTTTTGTACATTTCAGCAATATTCCATAATTTAGTAACGGATTTTAATCATTTTAGCGTTTTTTTTACATTGTAGCGCCGGTATAGGTCGCACAGGGACATTTTTAGCATTAGATGAATTGTATCGCTACGGCTGCATACATGGAACCTTTAACGCTGTTGATTACGTTAAAACAATGAGGGAAGATCGCATGAATATGATACAAAATGTGGTAGGTAGAATTATTTAGAAATGGATTAGAGAATGACGTTTGTAATATTTGGTTACATGCATAACTTTTCTTGAATAAATAAAATGTAAAATTGTGTAAAGATGTGTGGATACAATTAAAACGTTTGAACTATACATCATTAAAAAGATATGTAACGTATGTATACAGTTAAAAAAAATGTAAAACAAAGTATGGCTACTATATTTATTCATATGTAATATATGAATAGCAGATGAAAAGTTAAAAAGATATGCGAATGAACTTTTGTTTGTTTGGTTGTTTGTTGTTTAACGTCCCTCTCGAGAATTTTTCACTCATATGGAGACGCACCACTTGCCGATGGAGAGCTGCAAATTTTTTTGTCTATACTCGGCATTGAGCAGTGAGGGAACTTCTTCGTGGCAGCACCTACTGCGACACGGGACCTCAGTTTATACGGTCTCATCCTACGCACCGGTCTCTACGTCCCACAGTGGGATTCGAACACTCGAATGAACTTAAAATGAGTGCCAAAAGTAACATCATAAGGACGCCGGTAACATTCTTACCGTACGGAGATAGACAAAACCTGACGTTGTGTTTATCTTAATATTTAAAAAAGTATTTTATATAATCGAATAAAATTTTTGGGAAAAATTAAAATATACAAGGGGTATTTTGTTGATTACATTTTGTTGATAACATTTGGTTATTTAAGATTTTATAGCAGTTGTGACAAAACTTTTGGAATTAACCATCGTATCAGTGTTAGAAACGTATAATATCTTATTACAGCCTAAAGAATAATTCTGCGTAATTTTCTAATTAACCGCGGATTGAACAGAAATTGTGCTTCCACGGAATTATGTCGCCGTGGGGAAAAAGAGTATTTAAAAGCCATTTTAAGTGATAAGGCTTATAAGATGTAAGTTCTAGTGATATATTCCTGACAGTTGTTTACCAAAAGAACACACTTTAACATAGTTGTCAATTATTCTAGAAATAAATGGCACTCTACTATTTAGATATGCACTGCGGGACGTGGAAACCGGTCCTTCGGATAAAACCATATAAACCGATGTCCCATGTCGCAGTAGGTGCTGGCACGAAAAGATCCGTCACTGCCCAATTGCCCTGAATGCCGAGTATAGATCTAAATTTGCAGCCCTCCACTGGGACGTGCTGGCATCTCAATATGACTGATAAAGTCTCGAAAAGGAAGTTAAGCAAAAATACAAACAAACTATTTAGATGTGAATGAGAATAAAGAGAGTACTATTATATCTACACCTAAGTATAACACTCTCGAGATGTAAAAAAGTGTATGTTAATCACATTGTCAAAACAAGGAGATCGTCTGAATAGAAGTCTGCTTGACAGTCCAACCAACTTTATATCCCGATCCAGAACCAAAACAATTTACTCACAAACAAGTCTTGTATTTCAGGACCAGTATGTCTGTCTTCATTTTGCATTGAATGAGTCCTTTAAAGGAAAACAACGGGTGAAGGACAAAGCTTCTTTTATCAAGAAACAAAGAGAAAATCCGAGTGGTTCTGAACTGACATCAGAATTCGAAGTAAGCATAGAGAATTCTGGCACTGTTATATACAAACCAAGTTTATAAAAATACTGCCAGAGAGAGGGACAGACAAACAGACGGACGGACGAAAAGAAGGACAGGAGGGAAAATCTTGTCCTCTTTAGGGGTGCTATAGAATAAAATAAATTGTCAAATATAATTAATTGGGTATACTTCATTGGAAACGGCGGGTGTAACCGGTCGGCAGGGGATGCTCACTCCTCCATGGCACCTGATCCCACCTCTGATGTTTGGAGGTCCGTGTTTGCTCTGCTCCTATTTTGTACTGTTTAATGGACTTTTGAGCTTGAATACTGTTCGTTATCTCCATATATTTCATTGCATTAGGCAGCTTATTATGAGAATGTCCATAAAAATGTTGCATGAAAGACAGTCAGATTATACAGGTATCATATATTATCTTGATTCAAGAATGGGACAATTAATTACATCAGGCAAGTGTTCGCTTAAAAGCAGACTCTAATAGTTATTATTGTTGGTGTAAGAAGCAAAATCTAGTATTCGCTTTACATACATGGATGCAACGATGAATTACTGACTAGTTACAACAAGCTGATGTCAGTTAATTGATAACTTATACTTGAAAAAAAAAGAAATGTATCTATTATTAAATTTAAGAAAGAAATATAGATTTTAAAGTAAAAACAAATGACATTTCAAGTACATAGAGAAATTAATTAAATATAACACTTGAAAAAGAAGAAATACCTATTATTATATTTATATTTTAGATTTTAAAGTAACAAAATGTCATTTGAAGTGTGAGTAGTGAAACTTGATTGCGTAATTTTTTCTCCCCAAAGGAGCTAATTTCCATCAAAAAACAATATATAGACGCAGATAAAGAGGCGGGAATATCGCACCAAGAACTAAACTACACAAAGGATGTTTTACCAGGTTATTATCATTTCCGTTATGTTATTTATCATTTCTACTATCATATTATTTAATTTCTACTGTCATGTTATTAATCCTTTCAACTATCATGTTATTTATTATCTCTACTGTTATTTATCATTTCTACTATCATTTTATTTATCATCTACTATCATGTTAATTTTCATAATTTCTACTGTCATGTTATTTTTTCATCTCAACTATCATGTTATTTGTCATTTCTACTGTCATGTTATTTGTCATTTCTACTCTCATGTTATTTATCATCTCAACTATCATGTTATTTATCATGTTATTTATCATTTCTACTATCTTGTTATTTATCATTTCTACTCTCATGTTATTTATCATCTCAACTATCATGTTATTTATCATTTCTACTATCATGCTATTTATCATCTCAACTATCATGTTATTTATCATTTCTACTATCATGCTATTTATCATCTCAACTATCATGTTATTTATCATTTCTACTATCATGCTATTTATCATCTCAACTATCATGTTATTTATCATTTCTACTGTTATGTTATTTATCATGTCTACTATCAAGTCCGAATCTCTTGTTATATAATTTCTTCCCCCAAATGTACTTGCGGTCAAACTGAAGACATTTATTATTTTTTCTTTGTTTGCAAAAAATATGAACGTCCAAGAAATGACTTAATAAACACTATTCTTCAACTTAACCAGCAAAATATAATAGATACTCATTTTTTATTGTGTGGAAACGAATCTTTTTCTACCGATGTAAATATTCAAAATTTCTGTAGTGTCCAGAAATTTTTTCGAGAATCAGATAGATTCTAATTCAAAACAGTGTCTTAGATTTCAATATGTATATGCAGAATGAAAAATTTTAAATGTTTTAGCAAATATGAAAGATTCTTGTTCAAAAACATTGCAATCACTGTATATGTAACATTAGAGCTCTGGTAGATTACTCAGAGTAATCTATGTGTCTTTATAATTTTCATATATATTACATGTACAACATAAATTTTCGTAAATTATCTCAATTTATTTATTATGACAATCATATTGTATTCATTGTTTGTATAATAAGCTGGAGAGGATTTATCAAGTTGAAAGAACTTCTATCCAATCCTTTTGTATGTATTATTACAATAAAATATGTTCAAATCAAATCAATCTCTTGTAACTAATTTTGACTTTTGTAGAATCGATATCCATATCGTGATTTTACTGCATATTTATCTTAACTTTATATGAGTATTAATTTACATAATTGAGTTACTTTTCTTGGTAAAGCCAATAACTTACCATAGCTTAATAAAATATTTTGATATTTGTTGTTTAGTCGACAGGTTCAAGGTGGCCCTGTCTTCGTATGTTGAAGGACGAACTTATTACTACAATGCAGTCTTCGTTTCGGTAAGTACAACTAAATCACATTTTTTAAACAAAGTTTTTGCTTACTATGTATAAGTATACTATGATAAAATAAACCAATTCACAACGATTTATTGAAAAAGATTCTGTTATGAAGACACGTTCTTCGAATATCTGTTTTTGTATCTCCTCGTAGTATATGTATACAAAAATACTGTTATTTTGAGACTTCTTAATTGATTTCAAATCGTATCAAAAAAATATATTCAAAAAATTTTATTATCAGCGATTCATTGATTTTTAGTAGAGTACCGGTATATAAGAAATGTCATCCTCCGAAATCTTTCAAAAACACCTGGTCATCAATGTTCTTTAATTTTTGTCAGGGAACTTGTTAAAGCAGCAGTCCTTCATGCACAAATTCCAGGGGAAAGCTATATATAATTGAGAAATTAAAAAGTTATGATTACCAAGATGTAGGAAGGAATATTCTTTCATTTCAGTCTTTCTGTGAGAACAACGCCCTGATAGCTGCCCAGTATCCAGTGGAGGGACAGGCTGTAGATTTCCTGAGACTCCTAGTGGATCACGAATCGAACACTCTTGTATCTATCAATCCTCTTAAGGATATACCATCGGTATATTATTTTTTTTCCATGGTTTCTCGTATCGAGGTTATGTTCCCGATTTTGACGAAAAATAGATTAGAGTTATATATTTCTTTCGCAAATTCTACATGCAAAAGACAACCATGTGCATGCCTTGATTTTTGCTGTGTATTCATTTAATGCAATTCAATGTATCATATGACAAAAGAAATGGAATAAGGAAAAAAGAGTAACATTTATGAATATAAAAAAAAACTCTGCAGTTAATCTAAAAAGGATGTTGGAGTTCCTCATTGACAACATCATTGTAGTCTTTGGAATCAAGGTCTTCCAACAAACGAACCTGAATTTATTCAAAAACTAATTCGAAGAAGAAAAACCCCACTAGCTGTGGCCTTCAACTCGAAATTCAGATATATCAGTATATAATAGTTGCTTCCATTCATATGTCGACTCGATATATCCCAGTGAACTTGAAATGAAAGACACATTTGTTTCATATTTGGATGTTTTATCGACTATAGACGATAAGGGTCAACTAACAACTACATTGTATGTCATGACGAACGAAATGACTTCAGCTTTCCCATTGTCAACTTTCCTTAGCTATGTAGTAATATTCCCCAATACCTGCATGTGGTGTTTATGTATATACCATTAAGGTATTCGATACTCAAGATCATGCATTGAGTACAATCAATTTTCAACCCGATGCAGGCTACTGACAGATTAAATTAATGTTATAGGGATTTCAACAACCTCTTTTAAAATCAGCATATGTAAATTCTATGGACATTATAACCTTGTTAGTAAATATAACCTATCATTGGGTTGTATTTTGACGGACATGTTTCATACCGAACTGTTAGGCCTTTGTTTTTTACTAACTTTGACTGTAAAATATTCCGTCTACCTGATCAGTATACCGTATATACTCGCTTATAAGTCGGCTTTTTGGGAGTTAAACTTGGTCTAAAACTCTTTATCCGACTTATACGCGAGTTATTAAAAGAATGGTATTTTAGTGGGTCAATCCCTCTAATTTAAGCTTAAAAAATACAACCGACTTATAGGCGAGTATATACGGTACATAGAGTTCACAGCGGGTGTGACCGGTAGACAAGGAATGCTTAATCCTCCTAGGCACATGATCCCACCTCTGGAATTTTTAGGGTCTGTGTTTTATGTCTTGTTCACAGATTTGAATTGTTGTATGTTTTTATTGTATGTTTTTGTTGTATGTTTGTATTGTTGTATGTTTTTATTTTAGACCAATCACTGTTCGTTATCTTCTCCTTTATCACTGTAGGCAAGGGAATGGCTTCCAAGGGAGAACCCAATCGCTATTGAATCATACAGTATTTCCAAGCTGTCTTCTTCGAACATAACGCCTTCTGTCCGAAAAACTGATATAATAATAAAGAATGATGAGGTAAAGCAGATCTTATAAACTTCCTTTATATAATTATCCGTTTTTGTGTGAAATTGTTACAAATTTTAGTGATAAAGATAAATTTTGATAAGCAGCTGGTTACAATCTGTATTTATTTCAGAGTTTTTTTTCAAGAAAATTTACCACCAGTTTAACATATGTGGATCGAAATATTGATGAAAGATCTTCAGATGTTTCAAAATAAACTGGTAAAAATTTGTGTAGTTATTGAATGGCATATTTTGTTATCTGTGTAAAATATTTAAACGATGTGCTTTTCCAGTCTGAGACACAGGAAGTTAGTATTTACGAACTAACAACATGGAAGATGAATGACGTCATCCCACGTGATCTTCAAATGGTTGCAGATGTCATTGATCATGTGATGAAAAGAAATAAATCATCAGAGACTGTGAATCCAGTAACCATTGTCTCAAAGTAAGATTTTTTTTTTACGGATCATTGGAAGGATAATCTCAATTTAGAATTTGTGTTCAAAGTTTTATATGCATCTATCAGTCAGTTTGTCTCTTTTTTCTGTATGTTTCTTTGAAACTTCGCTGACACATTTATAAGAATTCTTAAATGGCATCTTTTACATTTCTTCTTATTTAGTTATTACTTATTTCTTGGAGGATCAACATATTTTCTTTGCATATATTAAAATATTTCTCCATTCTTCTATCCCGATTAAAAGTTTTAAGATACACACACTGAATTTTACACCAAATTCTATAATATTTAGCGGAATGTATTGCCCGAACATTTACTGTATCTTAAAGCAAACGAATTACGAATAATGTAACCTTTTCAGAATTTTAATTAAATTAAATCATTTAACAAAAAATTATTTTGCATAGAGATGGCGCCACAGGTTGTGGTATGGTCTGTGCAGTGTATAATACCCTCCAACAACTACAGCAGGATGATGAAGTAGACATGTTTAGTATAGTCCGGCAGTTACAGATTCGTAGACCGGAAATGATCTCATCGAAGGTTAGTATAGTCAGGCAGTTACAGATTCGTAGACCGGAAATGATCTCATCTAAGGTTAGTATAGTCCGACAGCTTCAGTTAATGTAGTCCGGCAGCTAAGAGATTGTAGACCGGAAATGGTCGCAATAACGGGTAATTTAGTCCTGCAGTTACAGATACGAAGACCGGAAATGGTTTCGTCTACGTTAAGTGTAGTCCTGTATAATTGCAGATACATATAGCTAGGAAATGATATCATCAGTACAACAAAAACATAATGGTGGACACCAATAATGGATCAAAATCATACAATAAAGAATAATATTATAATAATATTGTTTCTCTTTCCTCCCTTGAAATAACAGCAAAATGTTATTGAACTCTCTTTAAGATTTAGATAAAGAAATTACAAATATTGATCAATATATAGTATTAAGATTTCATTACTTTTGAAACTCATATTTGATAAAGTTTGGGCTAATGAATGATTTTGTGTTATTTTGACCGTTATTTTCTGCATTACAGGTGTTTATTTAAAGAAAGTAACAATAAAATGTATATTCTGCTTATAGGAAGAATACATAGCATGTCACAAGATCGTGGCGTCAACTCTAGAGGACTTTCCGAATGAACCTGACGGTGAGACAGTCTCTGAAACAGGCGAGACATCACGAGACCTCTATAGCAACGTAGAGATAGTGTATGCAAATGGATAGAGAAAATTGTGCCAATGTGTGACATATAGAAGCATATTATAAAGATAGAGAAAACGGAGTCAATGTGTGACATCTAGAAGCATTATATAATATGTTTCTGATTGTTTTTTTTATATACTAAAATATACTTTATGTCATTTCTAAGCGTTTGTATATTGTGTTAAATAACATTCACTGGAAAATAAAAGTAGATCTTCTACATTTGTGTCCACATTTGTCAATGTTTTGTCAGTTTAACGAGATCAATAAAGTATATTACAGACCTCGCATGCACTGCGTTTATATAATATCTCAGTCATGATACCAGAATAGGTTGAGAACAGTAATAAAAACGAATTCACTGTCCATTTGATTTTGTTATACGAAATAAAACTAGCATAATCATGATAATTTGAAAATATCAAGCTCATTTATCAGACCTGTGTGTGCATGTATCCATTAACGTTCAAATAATCACGTGAGTTGTCACGTGATTAAATTTACATCTGGTTGGCTAGCAGAAGCTTCACAATTAGGATGTTATATAATTTACTTAAATATACATATTGAAACATTAATAAGAAATAAACGATACGTCAAGAAGAAAACCCCAATTTTTTATTCTTTTGTCAAACTGACTATTTGGACCACTCTGGTAATTAATTAAGTGGATGAATATCAATCATTGTTTTGGTTTTGCTTTCCTTTTCTTTTTTTTTTTTTTTGGGTGGGGATGGGGGTTGTCAAGAGAAAAAAGTAAGAAATGCAACTTACAAAGCATGATTTGTTGTTGTTGAGGTGCTGCATTCTTTTCCTCCCTCCAAGCTTTTGCCATTTTAAAATAGATTGTGGCCATGCAGATCTAGAATAATTTAGTCGTTATACTCTAATCTTGCCATGTTTTCTTCTACAAATTCAAGACGATGTTACATCTATTTGTATACTTGTAGTTTACAACCGAAACATGCATATATATATCAGTTGTAAAGCTTTTTTAATTGCAAAAGCAATCTGGTAAAAGAAGTGGTCAGATAAATATATGTTATAAATGTAAAAATAGTGTAGCATTTTTTGAGTACCCGCAGCGTACAACTTGGGAAAAGTGAATTTAAGTCAGAGAATTTTAATTTATGCAAGACAGATGAATACTTCATTAAGGCCATAATATTAAAGTAATTTTCGTACTAACAAGAATTTTATATAGCGTCTTTATTTATCACTCAAATATGTTGATACATGCTGATTAAATATTGAGGAAATACGTTCAATTCGAAGAAAATTGTTCTATGTTCTTCATGCGGGGATCGAGAAGGGGGGTTCGACCCCCCCCCCCCCCTTGGAATTTGCAGAGTTATTGAAAATATATACCGAAGAAAATAAAAAATGATTTGGACCCCCCCCCCCTTCGGTACGTGGACCCAGCACCACGAAATAGGTTTTTCTCACGTTTTTGTAAAGGATTTTTTTTCGTTTGCTTGTCAAGAAATTTTCTGTGTGTTGATACGTTTGGGAAAAGAAATTTCTAAGTTGGAATTTTTTTTTGACTGGGGTTGACACGTATCCCCCCCCCCCCTCGAAAAAAAAAAAATCCTGGACCCGCGCCTGTTCTTACGATAGGGTACGCCTTAAATTACATGTACCACGCTCATATAATATAAATTATTAGGAGTTTCCTATATCATATATGAGAGAGAGCGAGAGGCACACCCCATTCTATCTTTATATTTGGCAAATTTATTATGACTGTATAAAATTCATTGTATGTTTTCAGTCGGAAACACGTTCATTCGTTTTAATACAGTTAACAATGCACAATCATTGAAGATTTTCATGTACTACATAAATCAATTATCGCATACGTATAAACTTCATGACAGACAAAATTTTACCGAAAAAGAAAATTAAAGGATTTAAATATATTTTATTTTTTTTTAAATTTAGTGTTTTGCATGCATAACCATCTACATGGTGTAACAACAGGTGCTCTTGTTTCACATTATGATATGTCGTACGGAGTATTTATTCCTTAGTTGATAAGATAATGTACAAGCCTGAGATAATACATCATTACATTCATAAAATATCATCACCTGATGAATGGAGTCTCCCTATTAACAATATACCAGGTACATTGAATTACGTAAGTCGGAATATTTTATACGCATGCATTGGCGGGCACATTGGTCGATAAAACACTGCATAAGTGGAACAAAGGGCGACCGACCGAGAAAAAAGAAACAATCAGCTCTCCGCGGTCACTGTACGGGAAATATAGATTAAAACATATGTGTATATCGACATAAGGTCTAACACACAGAGTCGGTGATGATCTAACATACAGGCTTGGACAAATCAAAGTTATAAATACCAATACGCTGTACAAAAAAGATAGAAAGAAAGACGCACTGATGAGATAGACAGATGGGATAAATACAACGCTGTGATATTCATTTTATACCGAGATCTTTGACCGTTTGACCACAACACAAGTAGTGATTCACTATACGGGGAACAATCGGATGTCAGCTTTAACAACAAACGGAACAACTGACCGAGATAATTTTCCGGTCTGTGAACTTCCGGATTAGTCGCTGGAACAGTGAATATTGTCGGCGTACTATCCATAGAACTGCATTGTTTATTTTTTGACTCTCTGTTTATACAATTAGATAATACTGCTTTATCATAGGCTTATCGATCGTTCCACTCAAACTACTCCCAATATAAGTGGGGAATTCCTACAGTTTCTATCAGTAGTGATTAACGATGTAAACAGTAAGTATACTGATTCCCGACTCTCTCTCTCTCTCTCTCTCTTTCTCTCTCTGAGATGTGCTATTATCATGATTATCAATGGACATTTTATAGGAAGTTATTTGTAATTTTTAGTTCCGTATTGTAAGACATTACTTTCATTTTCGTAAATAAATCTGGAAGTCCCGAAAGCGGATATACAAAGCTTCCAGATCTGATAGATAATTATGGATTCTCGGCAGTCTGTGGCGGATCCAATGTTTCAAAGATCTATATACACTGGTGAACATTGATTTAAATTTTGATTTAAAAAATTACATTTTTTGTACATACTCCATCGGATTCGACACAAATTATTCTAACTAAGATTCTCCTCTCCAATAGGACGAAAATAAAAATACAAAACTTGTAATTTATATTGGAAGGAAATGTGTATGATTGTGTTACAGAGAAAAGGAAAAAATAAATGGGTAGGAATTGAAGACGGAAGAAATAATTAAGCTGGGAAATAAAAATTTTTCGAAATTTTTATTTACTCCTGCACACCTTTACCTACATTTATAATTGATTTGGTTACTCATATATTAATCATTAATTTTTTTTTTCGAAGTCACTTTTTTTAATACCAGATAATCTTCGTCCATATGTTTATTTCAAGTTTAAGTTTATATGAATCATCCACACATAATCGTTTTAAATCTCTGAACACATGTATAGTGCGTAGGCGCGATGTCTGTTGTCGGAACATCTAATTTTAAATACATGTTGTTGTTAAACCGGGAAGTGTTAATTTTACGCCTGCTGTTTGAAAACAATTTCATTTGAAAAGTTTCTGTCAATATTTTCCCTACTTTTTGAAAACTTGAAAAGCCAGATTTTTTTTTAGAATCTAATAATCTAGAGATTTTCACAAACAGCGAGCAGGAATAATAAAGCGACATGTACAATATGTAGCTCAAGGTAGGACAACGTTAATTTTTCTCATCATGCATTCATTTTTTTTCTTTGGCTTGAAATAAATCGACTTCTTTTCCATTAGGTTCTCAATGTGTTAGGACAGTGGCGGATCCAGGAATTTTGAAAGGGGGGCAGTTTGGGGTCGAAGTGGGGGCCCACAACCACACCAAAAAAAAAAAAAGATTTATTAAATATTGTATGTACTTTGGACACAAAAGGGAGGGGGACTCGGGTCCCTGCCCCCCTCTAAATCCGTCAGTGTACGAATACATTTCTGAGTTTTGATATTAATTAAAAAATTATTTTGATGGATTCTTCAATTTTTCTCTATGTACACACTTTTATCCCAATTAAAGAAAAAGGATTTTTTTGACATCCTGTGTGCAGAATTTTATATGAAGAGGTTCCTGAAATATATATATATAAAAAGATGCCAAGAATAATCTTCCAATTTTTAAACACTTTATAAAAGCATCCCCTCCTGAAAATAATAAAAAAAAAAAGTTACGGCTGTTTAGATTTTAAAATGTGAAAGAATGTGTGAGTGAGTATTAAAATTATCCATATGAATCACTACATCATAAAGAAAGTACATCAATTAAAGTGTTGTAGATGACAAATTTAATTTTGAACAAATTGTAATTAAGTTTCTTAGTGGACACTAAGGTATACATGTATTTACAGAACACCCCTTAGGTTCAAAAGGTCGGGGCGTGTCTGTAACACTACCCAGTACAGCACGATTAGATAGGAAATAGAATCCAGTATTAAGGATGACACTGCCCCTTCTATGTAACGTAGGGTCAAGTACAGGGTAGAGCTAGGGCGTGTAAGGTGCAGTGTAAATATGTATAAAACAGAGCCGAATTGTCTTCATAGTCACAAACAAATCACCGCATCATCATGATCATATAGGGTATACTTGTTACATATGTACATGTGTTCCTGTCCGTGTGAAAATTGTAAGTACCAAGGCTACTGAATTTCATTTTTTATATACTTTAATTATACATGTACACGTCAGAAAGTCTAACATTACAATTGAATCACATTATTGTTTTATTTTAAATTAAGGTTGTCAAGTTTTTATTTGACGTAAAAATAAATCAGTGTACATTGATATCCTGCATGTAATTCTGTGTCCTACATGTAGGTTCTCAACTGAAAGTACCAGGATTAATTGTTGAGCCTGTAGACTAACATTGTGTTTTTTTCAATTTTTTCATAAAATAATTTTAAAAAATAATATCTACATATTTAATCAAAGTACTGAAAGTACTGTACATTTGGTACTTTTAAAATGTGAAGTTTTTACTCTGATGTGTTATAAACTACTTCCGGAACTTTAATCCTTTAAAATGTATCATTCTTGTTAAATTTCAGATGAGATGTGACTGAATGCCTAAGAGAGAAAAAATATGGACAACGATCACTGCGGAAACGCCATGTCGGAATTGGTTTCTACTGAAAAGGAAGCCATTGAACTAACACGAATCGATGACACCGAAATACAGATCGAGAAGACTGATAATCACCCTTCTGAAGAAATCTCAAAAATCGAAAACCAACCGGAAACTCTTTCAAAATCAATGTCTTCAAAAAGAATACGATGTTATCCAAGTGAAGCAGAAGTCGCAAAAGTAATCGAGGTGTTCCGAGAGAGACTTGTTTTCACTTTTAATCGCAAAAAGGCGAAATATCAGAGGATCTTACTGGAGTTAGGGGTAAACGTGCAGGCGCATGGCGACGAAAACGAGGACGACGATTGTGAAGATGAAATGGAAATAGTTGTCAGCGACAAATATTCCAAAGGTCGGTGTATTAGAAACTCTTTCCGATTTGGCGAGCATTACAGTTTCCGGAGGCTACTCAAAGGCATTTACAATGCATTTCAAAGAAAGAAAGCAATGAGGCGACTGAAACCAGTGGACAGCATTCCAAAAGAAGACTACGAGAGCGTGCTAAATGGCGTGTCTACAGAACTTTCTATTGCGTATGAATATCAACTCGCAATGCTTGCGGATGAAACAGAGATAAACTCGGTGGCGGATCACGCTGTACGATGTATGTTCAAGTATCTGAAGTCAGACGACGCCGTGTTTAATCCGTCCAATCTACTTCAAGCAGTGATAGAGGAGACTCCTAGATATTCCATCAAGTATTTTGACAGAGAACTCAAAACTAGAATTGTGAAGAAAGACAACTTTGGAATGCAGGTTAGTCAGAAATGGCGGCTGTACGATATTCTCAAACAACCCGGCATTCGAATCATAGACATGCGCTCTAGATCATATCAGTATTTCGGGTGTTTCACGCCTTTTGGTTTTAGCTGTCGCCCGGATAAATACGGCTTCCGTGGACCTTTGCACATATGGAACGAAAAAGAACGAAAATATACATTAGTTCCGAATGACATGACGTCATGTGTTTCAATAAAGCGAAGGGAGATAACTTTTAATCCAAATAATGTACACCATAGTTACAGCCCAACGCTTTCTTGTTGCCATGACAATGTAGATGCAAATGACGTCAGTGTTAGTGTTGAAGATAAAACCCCGGATGGGATAGATGTATCTGCCGCGGAATAAAATATACTCTTTAGTAGTCATTTAATAAGACCGAGATTGCTTTTGTTTTCTAGTCATCTTGCTTTTGCTGTTGAATGTGAATCTATTATAACTCTCCGTTACTTGTCCTTGTTGATTTTTCAATAAAGTATTAACAAATATACTGTGTCATGGTACTTGTGAGTTACGATTTTACAAATATTTTTTTGTAGTTATTGAAGGTATAAATACCCTTAATCAGAGTAGAAATTACCACCAAACAATAAATCTAACTCACATACTCATGTACAAACACTAGACATTTTTTAAACACTGTCGTCAGTGTTTTTCCTTGAACTTATGTCAAAGAAAATAAATTTATATAAAAATTCAAACTGTCAATCATATAAATGATGGTAAATGAAAACAAAAAAATATGACATTTTACATTTCTTTATTAATAAATATAAACCATTTACCAGACATGGATGAAGACATATACAATATAACAGACAGACATGTCACACACACACAGGTAAAAATAGCACAGACACTCTCCAGACTCACTGACTAATGAACACCATGACTAGAGGGCAACAATGGGGGGGGGGGGGGAGGGGGAGTTAAAGAGGTATCAAAGTATGGAAGGCTGTACAGGACAAAAAAACATAGAACATGAACTAAAGATCTGTATAATATTTTCAATACAAAAACCAGGGCTTTGATTTTAATGGTTCCTACATACAGTATATAATGAGGGAGGGTGGAAATGTATAAATACATGTATTATAAATGAGAACTTCCTGTATTTTTATCAGATAGTATACCTGTGAGGGTAACCTTAGCAGAGAAACTAAAGGACATGTGCATCTTCTTGGGAAATTTTGGTACCACAAAGTCTTAGGTACCTCTTGAAGAACCTCGGAGCAAAAATGATATTGCTAGGGTCTTCATATAAATTTTACTGATGAAAAAATATCGAAAAACTGGTGGGAAGCACAGCTAATTAGCACCAAATCTACTGACTATCCTAGATAAAATGTCGAAATTCCATAAGCTCTTTTCATAAACATGTACATTTTGTTCTACATGTACTCTTAGAATAATTTAATTTTTCTATAAAATGATTTTTAAAAAATGTCGCTTTTTTATAATGTTTTCTTTAATGCTGAACAAATATGAGAAATTACAATGGTACACAATGACTCCACAAAGTTTGTATAGTTATGGATTATATATAAATATCAGTTCATACTTGGGTTATTTCACTATTACTAAGCTGGTGGTTTCATAAAAACATGAAATGTAAATGCTACTCTGAAAATTTATACATATAGCCACATGACAGCACACTTTTCTATCACATGCATCAAACATTACTATTCAAGCAATATGAAAACTGACAACAACTTTTTTCCACACAATTCATACCTGATGCAACAAAAATAATTATAGATTTTCTCATTGGCTTTGAAAACAAGAGACATTGATGGTATTTAAGTTCTAACATGGAATGTTAAAAATATAGGTCTTAAAAATCACTTCCTATATACACACACAATTACATACATACATTTTCACAATTTTAAAAATTTGTTGTGCAAGTTCTCAAATAAAAAAAAAAATTACAACTTATAGAAAAAAATTCAATTTGTACAGCAAATTTATAACAAGTAAAGTTTGGTATTGAATCCATGATTAATTTATAGATAAGAAGATGAGATATTTTGAATTTAATATCAGGATAATTTTTTAAAAAAAATCTATGTCAAGTTGGGTTTATTCTGAATCATCTTCCATTACAGAGATACCTATAAATACCAGATCATATCTAGCCGCCGGGCACATTGATTTTAAATAATGGCACAGCTCCAAAAATGCAACAAATATAAAATACGACCTAAAAAAAGATCAACATTTAACATAAGTATTTAGTATATACATCATATAATTTTCACAACATCCATAATTGCTTTAAATCTGTTTGGAAATTGCACTTTTTTAAATATATATATTTTTTAAAGGCTCTTGATATCAATACAATGACTTGATAAGTACAGCCAACAAAATTTCTTAGCTAGTAACAATTAAAAATTAAAAACGAGACATTCATCTTCTTTATGACAAACAATAACCACAGTTCTGAAAAATTTACTCTCACTGTAAATTTTACATTTGGCCAATTTGGACTGCATGACAACAATCTGCGAATAAATACGTTTTTATTAAATGTACAAATTAATGGATATAGTTAGCTTCAGATTTACAAGAACAATCCACCAAGCTTCACTCTAATCAAAGTTCAGGTGGGTGTTAATAATAAGAAAGATAACTCTTGCATACTCAGTTATTGTTCTTGTTGGACTTCACAATCTCTCCATACTGTAAATGCACCTTATCTTTTCAAAACTTATAACTTTAATTAAAAAAAAAAAAATAGAACCTAGTAAAATAGAACCTAGTAAAATTTCTTGGCTTGAGCTTCCTTGTTAGATCTGAAATAAATAAAATAAAATAAGGAGATATCAATTTTGACAAAGAATTTTTTGTAATTGCAAGAGTGCTTTATTTTGAATGACTATTAAAGAAATGTGTGTCTTTTATGTAATTACATGTAGCTTGGTTTTAAATTTGTCTATGCAGGTTAAAGGGAAAAAATGAAACATAAGGGAGGGGGTTGGACGGTGAGGAGGGCTGAGCATTTTTATGCCCCCGGATCGAAAGATCCCGGGGGTATATTGTTTTTGTCCTGTCTGTCTGTTTGTCTGTTTGTTTGTCTGTTTGTCCGTTTGTCTGTCTGTCTGTTGTCAACTTTAACCTTGCCCATAACTTTTGATTGGTTGGAGCTATGACTTTCATATTTCACATGTGTATTCCTTGTGACAAGACCTTTCTTTGGGTACCATCATATTTGACCTTTTGACCTTGACCTTGGAGTTTGACCCACTTTTGCAAAATTTTATGAGACTTTAACCTTGGCCATAACTTTTGAACAGTTGGAGCTTGGGGTTTCAAACTTCACATGTGTATTCTTTGTGACAAGACCTTCTTTTGGATACCAAACACTTTGACTGTTTGACCTTGACCTTGGACTTTGACCTACTTTTGAAAAACTTTAACCTTGGCCATAACTTTTGAACAGTTGGTGCTTAGGGTTTCAAACTTCACATGTGTATTCCTTGTGACAAGACCTTCCTCTGGATATCAACCACTTTGACCCTTTTGACCTTGACCTAGGAGTTTGACATACTTTTGAAAAACTTTTACCTTGGCCATAACTTTTGAACAGTTGGTGCTTAGGGTTTCAAACTTCACATGTGTATTCCTTGTGACAAGACCTTCCTCTGGATATCAACCACTTTGACCCTTTTGACCTTGACCTAGGAGTTTGATCTACTTTTGAAAAACTTTAACCTTGGCCATAACTTTTGAATGGTTGGAGCTAGGGCTTTCATACTTCACATAAGTAATCCTTGTGACAAGACCTTCCTTTGAATACCAATGACTTTGACCTTTTGACCCTGACCTAGGAGTTTGACCTACTTTTGAAAAACTTTAACCTTGGCCATAACTTTTGAATGGTTGATGCTAGGGCTTTCATACTTCACATATGTAATCCTTGTGACAAGACCTTCCTTTGGATACCAACC
This sequence comes from Saccostrea echinata, assembly GCF_033153115.1. NCBI lineage: Eukaryota > Metazoa > Mollusca > Bivalvia > Ostreida > Ostreidae > Saccostrea > Saccostrea echinata. The sequence continues at coordinate 16,987,093 of NW_026889754.1, read as the reverse complement.
ACTTCGACTCTTTGACCTTGACCTAGGAGTTTGACCTCCTTTTGAAAAACTTTAACCTTGGCCATAACTTTTGAATGGTTGGTGCTAGGGCTTTCATACTTCACATATGTAATCCTTGTGATGAGATCTTCCTTTGGATACCAACCACTTTGACCTTGACCTTGACGTTTGACTTTTATTAAAAAAACTTTAACCTTCACCATAACTTTTGAACAGTTGTATCTAGGTCTTTCAAATTCCACAGGTGTTTTCCTCGAGACAAGATCTTTCTTTGGGTATCAACATTTTTTATCTTTTGGCCTGGATTTTGACTTGCATTTGAGAAACTTTAACCTTCGACATAAGCTGCCATACGGGGGCATAGTGTTTCACAAACACATCTTGTTTTTTTTGATTTTGTAATTTTTTTTCTCTCCATTTTTTGATGCTCAGAATCTGGAATATCTGCAGCTGACCACTTGAAGTGAACTCATTATACGCCACACATAATTATTTCATGAAAGGAAATCATGAATCCATTATAAAAATCCTAACCCCAAAAATATTGGATTTCTTACCTATAAACCATGTATCCAACTATGAATAGAAGTTGTAAACCTATAGCCAGGAAAAATAACATGGGAGACACGCAGTTAGCCTGGACCTCTGGGCAATTCATCTGTCCCTACAAAACACACCAAACATTATGTATCGAGTTATTGATGGAAATAAAATCTTCTTAGACTAATTCACAGTTTACCGGAATATATTTAAATACCAGAAAACAAAAAAATTTGAATACTTTTGCATTTAACATGACTCAATGATATACACCAACTTTACAATATAAATAGAATACATTACATAATTTTCAAGATGATATATTTTTCTTTTGTAATTGCAAACTTTTTCAAAAAAAAAAAAAATATGTACGTTACTCTGGGGCCTGTTTTACAAAAGAACTTACAACTAAGATCAAAAACTCCAGTTGATTGTAAAATAATGCAAAATTAATTATTTTGTTTAAAATTGCAAGTGTAAAAGTGTCTTTCTACATACCTTTCAAAGAGATTTAAACCATTTTCTTTTTAATGTAAATAAGAAAGTTATTAGCAGAATTAAATTTTGGTCTTAGTCATAAGTTCTTTTGTAAAACAGGCCCCTGATTCTCTATGAGAAATGAAATTGCCTTACCTGTGGTCTATTGGCAACATTGGACAGGTCTGACCTAACATAGTTCATATTCTCGTGTAGTTTATATATAATGCTTTGTATATCTTGAGGGATTCCCCCGCCCCCCTGAGATCCACCACCTCCACCACCCAGACTGCCTTGGATCGTACCAGCTCTCTGTTGTACATCATACATCACTTGTCTGAAGAAAAGTACAGGTAAATACATATATAGGTAAATAAATAAGTACACATAAGTACATATGGGCTAAAAATAAGTACCGGTAAATATGTACAGGTAAATAAATAATGTTTCACAATGGTTAACAATTTTTTTGTCTCTACCAATGATGTAAACTTACTTGATATCTCTGGCATTACTGATGATGTAAACTTACTTGATATCTTATTGATATCTCTGGCTTTATTGATGATATTAACTTACTTGATATCTTATTGATATCTCTGACTTTATTGATGATGTGAACTTACTTGATATCTCTGGCGTCGTTCATGATCTGAGCCTGGTTGTTCAGCACTTGATCCACCTCATGACGTTTGATTGATTCTGGAATAATGGGAGGGGCTCCTCCACCCTACGTAAAGATAAGATCACACTGTACTACAAATCTATATTTAGTATCAGAAATAATGCCCATGTTTTAGGTTTTTGCCCTTAGTTTGCATAATGACGAACACTTGTTTACATCTTTGCATTAGCTGTCCTCAGAAATATATCATGTTGATAAAGTGGAGCCTGCTTGTAATAGACTATATTGGCCTGAGTTAAAAATATTTCTGCTTGTGATAGACTACCATATAGTCCGTTTTTTGGGAGTTAAACTTTGGTCCAAAACTCTTTATCCGACTTATACATGAGTTATAAAAAGACTGGTATTTTAGTGGGTCAATCCCTCTAATTTAAGCTTAAAAAATACAACCGACTTATAGGCGAATATATACGGTATATTGGCCTGAGATATAAATATTTCTGCTTGTGATAGACTATATTTTGGTCTGAGATATAAATATTTCTGCTTGTGATTGACCATATCAGTTAGAGATTCTGACATGAGCATTTCTGAAGACGATCAGCAACAAATTCACAATTCAGAAGGTAATTTCTGCACTTTTAGCCGATTAATAAAAACAAGAAAACATAAACAAAAGCAGACCAATTTTAAAATCCTATATAAGATGAGCACATACATATATATACATATACATATAAGAAATAATTATATGACTTACCGGTGACACCTGGACGTTTCCACCGGTCAGCTGACTGACTCGAGACAGAACCATTTCCTGTCTTCCCATCAGCTCGTCTAACTTCCTGTTCAGTTCCTTCAGCGTGTTGTGCATTTCATTCTGTCCGTCAAAAATCATCCTCAACTCTCGGTCTTCTTGTGCTTCAAACTGTCAAGAAAGATAACTTCTGATTAACACCTTGAATGCCATACCTTTTTCCATCATTATTCATTCATGTCATTTGTTATTTTTACAACTAGTTCCTTATTTTCATTAATCCAATATCCACCTTAGTTCATTTGTTTTTGGATTCACATCTGATTCTTGGTTTAACTGAATGGCCACCACATAATCTTTCCTTTCTTTTACCATTAGTCTTTCAACTGTTTTAAATCAATTCTACAAGACCATTGATTCCCTCTTAGTCTTACCATTGACTCAAATTCCCCTGGATGTTTTCCTGGGTGCTGTTTTTGGTAGCTGTTAAATGAAAATATTTCTGTATGTTAATGTCTTCTAAGAGTGGAAAAGCTGATCATATTATTCAATATAATAATTTAAATTTCTGGCATTTCATTTGCTAATTTTTGTACATTGATGATGTGATACATTAAACAAATAGGTCAGTGTACATTAAAATTAATAAAGCCATGCATGATTTTACCCTAATTTGGAAAGAGAATACAAATATTAAGGGGGATTACTCACTTTTCTTTAGCTTGCTCCAGTTCTTTGTAATAATCGTCAAACTCTTTCTCATATTTCTGTCTCTCCTGCTCCGGCACCTGATTGGCTGGCTGTGAAAAAGATGACAAGAAAATGGTAAAAATAGGCCAATTTTCTGTTCACAGTCACATAAATTTCTTCAATAAATCCCAAAAAGGAAAATGGGTTTACATCAATTCATATAAATATGTGGCTTTATACATTTTCAAGATCATCTACATGTATTTTAGTAAATTTACACATATATTTTTGCTTTGCAGAGAAAGTTTCAAATCGATTGTAGTTTAATAATACATGAAGTAAACTTCAATTTTTCAGTTCGAGTCATAAACCTAAATAGTTGTACCCACCTGTTCGTCTTGGGAATGTAGAGAATGGGTAAGGAAGGCCAGTACATCATGGTCATCTACAACACAAAAGTCATATCTTGTATGCCAGTTTGAATTACTTCCTTAAGAAATAGGTTACAAAATAAAGAAACAGCTGCTGATAATGCAGTTACATTTTCATCACTTCTTTCCCTCACTTTACATTAAATCTATACATTTGACCAATCAATCAATTTTTGTTTCTGAATCAAACCATCAATCTTGTTACAATACATTCAGTTTCAGTGTTTTTCCCCAGGCTAGATATCCCCCTTTTTCAAATCTTTGTTAGAGTAAGTTTTGCCCTACATGGCATAAACTTGATACATATGTATGTACTAATATGCCTACTTCACATACATGTATACATGTACTATAAAATCTTTGTTATATTGCTTTTTCCCACTCTGCCCTTTATTTTTCTTGCCAAACAATCTCATTTTAATATTTGCTACATCTGATATAATAGTAAATAAATAAGGACAATTTCAAAGTCACTGACATAGTTAAGACTGACAAGTCAAAGGCAATGTTAACAAATGCTTACCTGCTAGTCCACCAGTAGCGGCAGTGATACCAAAGTAGCCACTGTCTGGGAGGTTAACGTTCTCCTGTCTCAGACAAAGCTCAAAATCGTCCTTGTTATTGGTCAGACCATTGTTTACAAATACCTGGAAAAAAGACATTACAATGAGGTGTCCATAGGAACAGGGCATTACAATGAGGTGTCCATAGGAACAGGGCATTACAAGACTATAGGAAAAAGGCATTACAATGAGGTATCCATAGGAAAATATCAAGGAGCTTAGTATATACACAGCTAAACTTCGAAATCTCGAACACGGATATCTCTAATACCCCGGATATGTCGAAGTAAGGCCGCGGTCCAGATGAAATATTTTCTCTATAAATGATTAAAATAAAACCCTTTATGTCGAACATGGTAATGTCGAATACCCCGGTTATCTCAAAGTAAAATTGTGTACCCATTCATTGAAATCGTTCTGATGATCAAGTCCTTTAGGTAAACTGAATGCTTTATTGATAACACCCACCCCTTTTGTCACACACGGGTTACCCGTGTTCCTGTGATCAACAGATAATAGAGCGATAATTACACGAGGTGTATGTATGGCTTACCTTGATTTTAATTATGCAAGCCGAGGGTTGTGTTTATTAGTCTAATGCATACGCCTGGATGACACGTTAATGGTTTTGTGGCTGGGGTACGTTAATCTTGTTAAGTGCTATTTAATGCTAGGTGTAATATGCGCACTTGCATAGTTTATGCATTCATGTACATGTATCAAAATGAAAACTATAAACGTCAAAGTGAAACAAAATTCTGTAGTTTAATGCAATTAATCCTACATGAGTGTGCAGAATTTACAATCTTCAGAACACACCATCATGTGAGAGTGTGTCGCAGTGAAAACTGTGTAAACGTTTGCTATAGTGCGATTTAGTGTTGTTCTGTAGTTAGACAAAAGTGCGTGTTTCTTCTTTTGCATTCGTTTTATTATGATAAAGTATTTTTGGTTTAACTGATTGTTTTTCCAATTAAAAAAAAATGTATATTTCGTTTTCGTTACTCTGAAAGCGACCAATTTTAAATTTACAATGCATAGATGATATCCGGCTATGTATACATGGGAAACGATGAGAGCCGTTGGAAGAAGAATTATACTTCTGTGCGTACTATACAAAGTTTTAATTTGTGAATTATAAAGAGGAGATAAAAATCTTTTTATTGCTAAATAAATGTACATGTCTATCAAAGAAATCGCATACAGAATTTCAAACAAGGAGGAATTTGAGGTTTTATTTCTATTAAGTATGTGTTCACTACGCTAAATTTATTTGAAGTCCATTTGATATGTTGAACCCCCAGATATCTCGAAGTTCATTAACAGTCCTTTCAACTTTGAGATAACGAAATTTAACTGTACTCACATCAGTTTATTTGCAGACACAATATAAATTTTCTTTGCAAACTAGAAATTGATAGTAAAGATGCATATAAAGCTATGTGTTTGGAGCTGTACATGTTTATCAAAATCTATACATTTGACAAGTCTTATTTGTATTCACTTGTAAATTCCAACAAATATGCCCTTTTAACATGGATAAAGCATTCAAGTTTTATTTCTATTCAGTGAAATATCTATTCAGTGAAATAAATTGAAAAAAAATCCCAAAAGCCAAATCATATTACTACATCCAACTTAGCAATATTTGGATTATTATTGCCTGGTGGCTGAAGGAGTTTGTTAATACGTACTGTAAGGATTTTATTGTAGTACTCTATCTTCACTCTGATTGGGTATGGCTTGTTTCTGAAGTCACGCAGACATCCACCAACCTGCTGCTGGGAGCCATCACTGAAAAACAGAGAGACGTAAACAAAGCCATTATGATTCAGTCACTAAAACCTCATGTATTAATCTTTTTCATAGTTTACAGACTGGTTGATTTCTCAAGTCACATGATATTAAATGTCACATGATCAAAAGCATGGCACCCCTTTAATCAAAATTTTTTATTTACAAACATAAATCTGCACTTCATAAGAATATTTGTGAAAGTAATTGTCCATGTTTCAATATTTCTGATAGATTTTCCTGCTGTATTTGATTGTTAACCCTAATCACTACCTAAATCATTTCAACACTCACCTCTGGTGGTCATACTGTTGAGTTCCATCGTTTACCATTGCCATAATGTATGGATTGTTGTGCTAAAATAAAGTGAGATTTTTAATTTACTAAGGTCATTCTGTACTGTCAAGATATTCGTTACATTTGTAGACAATTTTTGTTTCAAGCTCAGTTAATGAGATTTGATAAAAAATTAACAATAGTGTTGTTGATTGGTTGTTTGTTTTATGTTCCTTTGAGAATTTTTTAATCTTGTTAGAACACCTCCATTTGCTCCATTTTCCAAATTTTGACCTATAATTGGCACTAATGGCCTTTGAGCAGTGAGGGAACTTATTTGTTCCAGAATCTACTGTGACACAGGACACCTGTTTCTCATTGAAAGGAACCAAGGAATCCATACTGTAGCTTGCAAATTATTCATGCAAATATTCCGGAATATCGATATCCAAAAATATTTCTTATTTCAGCTAGAAATTCCCTGTCATATCATTAACATTACTTCAGAAATCGTAACAAAATTTACATGTATATAAAAACCAGAACAAAGGAAAAGTAAAATATATTTTATAAATGTACAATGTACAGTAAAACATGCTTAAAGCAAACAAGCCTAAAATGTATTGATACTTACAGGGAATTGATTTTCAATCCCTGTAGCTTTAAAATATAATACTGTTAACTTAACGGATATAATAAATTATGTTTATAATGAAGCAAAATTGTCCATTCCTGGCACTTTGTTATAAGCAAGTTTACCTGTACTTCTGTCTGGAAACTTCATGAAGGTATGACCTGATTCTTTTCATCCAGGCACACTTAGTGTACATGTATACAAACAAGTGAATTTACAATTACAACATGTATGTATGTATTACCTGTCCATCATTATCAAAGGAGTCCATGAACACACCTAGTCCCCTCCACATATCCTGGTTTCCAAAAACTGGTCCCTCCTGACCTTTGTCCTCTGTAAACCACACAGCCTGTCAAAAATAGGATAAATACATTTATAATAAAATATACTCTATGTGTGAAAAAAATGTTTATCTAAAAGGTTTTTATTTTACTAAGTTATTGGCCAAAGAGATAAAAGACCCAACTTCTGTGTAGTAGTTCATGCAGCAGTATGAATGTTGACAATGCCTTTTATGATTCTGTATGAATGTATTAAAATTGCTCATTTACATATTCAAATAGATTAATACAACTGATGGATATACTCATGATACTTTTATGTATTGCTCTGTGTCAAAAATAGACATGAATAATGGAAAATAAGAACACTGATGAAGAAAAGTATATATTGCCATTAACTGACAATAAAAGATGCCACTGGCCCAGATTTAAAATTTTACTCCATTGTTGTCCTTCTATAAGGCTTACTTGTTTATAAAAACTGATTCAAACTTGTGCTTTATTATGTGAGAGAAGATAATTTATGATAATGTTAATAGTCACTGTGACCTAAGCCTCCTCTAATGACTATGCTTACATGAACACTCAATATTCTCTATTGTTTCGGACAAAAATTTCATTTTTGATCAATGTACATTTATTTGAATCTCATGAATCTTGAAAATTATGAAGATACACATGATAAATTTTTTTTTAATTTGAAATTCATTGCCTTAACACTAAAGAAATGCTATACCATACTGGATAAATCTTTATTTATTGCTATGAGTATATAAATTCTCCGATTAATGTTGTGTAATTATACCCTTAGGCCTTAAGAGTTATCTTCATTATTCAATATCAATGTACTTACTGATTGTAGGAAGTGGACAGTCTTGTAAATTTTACTGTCATTCATCGTGCAACAAAGGCTTAAGGGCAAATCTTGCTCAAGGTCATGATTTTTTTCACAGAAACTAATAATTTATTTCTTAATTTTCAAACTCGTGACACAAAATGAATTAAATGAACCATGTAATTTTTTTTTTATCTTAAGAAAACTGTTAAATATAATCACTGAAACTGAATTATGCAAAGTTGGTAATTGTAGACCATCATGATGGATTAGCTTTATTTTTACCAAAAGCACATGAGAAAAAACTGTTGTATCTGATTGGTAAAATTAATATCCTATCTTCAAGTTGATGTAAATTATTAATGAAATCTCTTCCTAAAGATTCAAGGAGGAAGTTCTCTTGATTGTATCAAAACACAACCTATTTATTCAATATCATGAATAAACTCTGCTTTCTTTTTTTTTTATAAGAGATCTTCAGTGTATTTTAAGGCAAAGAGGAAAAAGATTCATAATTAGGGAGGGAATTCAAATTTATACCAGTCCATCTGCACCAACACGACCTCGCCCAGTGACCTTGAAAACACATTCTACAGACCATTGGTTAAAGGTAGTTTTCAGATTTGTCCAGACCCAACCTGTAAATTAACAAAGGTTTACTCAAAAATTGAAAATCAACAAATATACTCTGAAATACTTTCAGTACTTTAAAATAGTCGAACACAAAGATATCAGTCTTCTCCAGTGATGTAAGTATTGTAAACGGTTGAATACACTTACACACCTTCCCAAAATTAAGACAACTGTACCATTTCAATTACTATTGTGCATGCTCTTCATTTATGAAATTTTAAAGCGTTTTGTAAAAACATGAAAAACAGCATCAACTTACCTCTCTTGCTTCTTATAGAGGGGGCTAATCTAATGTTATCATCTCCAGCAATGGCATCTGAAGAATAAAAACAAGTTTTAAATGGAGGATATTAAAACACTGTTCATAGGTTTCTTTTGATTACAAACTTTCATCTCATTTATTCTAATCATGATGGAAAATGCATTGCATAAGGGTCTTGCTCTTTCACTGCATTATTATTACATATATATAAGCTCAATCCAATATGAATTTAATGATAAACAGAATATTAAAAATAACCTTTTGAGGTTTAAAAAAATGTTTAATATGTAAACATGGGTTGAGAATTCAAAATACAGCATGGTGCCATCATTATGTATTATGAGAATTATTCTCAAGCTATCATTATGATCTTAAAATCTACAAATGTAAGACACTTTTTCTAGGGAAGGGTGAGGATTATTGACATGCATCTCTGTTTAGAATTGATTTCATTAAAATGATTATAAAAAAAACCCAATATATTTATTGTAGTTTTTGTTATCTAGAACAAAAGCAGGTGCTTAAATATCAATATACAAATTAATATATTTATTGTAGTTTTTGTTATCTAAAACAAAAGCAGGTGCTTAAATATCAAGGGGATTTATTCCGACTTAATGAGGTCGATTCAAGTACAAGAGAATGGTTGCAATGATCGTCAACGTCTGCCATATGCTCAAGTGAAGTGATTTATTTTAGCAACAAAGGCATCTAGTACCCTAAAAATATCCCAAAACCTAAAATTACATTGATTAAATTAGGATCAAATGACTGCTTGCATAAAACTTTGAAATTTGTGCCGGCATATGTTATTGTTGACATGCAACACGTGTACATAAAACACCAGCCAACCAGAACACGTTTAGTGTAACTTACGGAAAAAAATTCTTACCTCCTCCGTAGTCCCAGAATGGAATGCTTTTGTTGCTCTGAGTCAAGTGAGGTCCTTTAAAGCTGTATTTGTATTCAAATCTAGGCTTCAGTTGCGCTCCATAAGCTAGAAAAATTAAAGAACACGCAACAACCACTGTCGACAGCATCGCGCTTGACGTTCGCTAAAACTGTAACGGAAATAAAGTGCAGTGCGCCGTCTATCGCATGATAAGGGAGACAACTTACATGTATGTAACAGCTTTATCCTCGGGGCGGATCTAAATGGAGGTTGTTGGATGAATTTTGACTTTTAAAAATCTATTCTTCCAGTCCAGGAAGTTTTGGGAAAAAAACAACTAATAATTCAAAAAATAATTAAATAAATTAAAAATATGCATCATACCGTTCATCAAGTATTCATTTATCGTACACATATCGGTAAAACATACAAGACAGAAATAAAAACCAGAATTGAAACACAAGTATGTCTAACAACAAATATATTCTAAATATTCATTGCAAGTGCATTGAGGATTTTCAAAACATCTCAGGTTAACCCCCCCCCCCCCGTTTTTAAAATGCTGCTCTCAAAATGTACTCTCAAAGTTATAACATTCTAAAAGTTTTAAAATATTCAGAAAGAAAATTACATCAGAAGCTTTATACACAATTAATTTTTGGAAAACAAAATATTAAAATGTACATGCAGTGTGCGATTCTTAAATATCTTCAGAAGATGTTATATAAATGTTTTCAAAATACTGAACTATATGTGCAGACCTACACTCTGCACTTACGGTCTTTGAGCAGTGAGGGATCTTTATGATGCCAGCACCTACTGCGACAATGGACCTTGGTTGATCCGCAGGAATAAATACCGAATTATGATATATAAAGGTTAACGCTGCTTTTTAAAAATGGATGTCATTTAGTGATTTGCCAAAATGGATGTTTAGGTACCAAATTTAAACCCACTCTGACTACTAGTCAAGACAGGAAAAGGCTACCAGGTGAGTAATGGACTGCAATATTGACAAATCATTATCGTTAAAACGACCGTGGCTGAGTCAGACTCACTGCATACTTCATTATTAATGTCATTTTAATTTTAAATTTATAGCACCACATATGAAGTGTGTGTATTAGCTTAAAAGCACAATTTAAATAACAGCTACTAGCGTATTGGATAATTTCGAGCATGTGCATGTTTACAGGAAATACATAAATATGAGATGAATGGGGGATATTTACACATACTAGACGGACTCGTACAGTTTACACTCACAACAAAGATATTTTCACCAAGTGCATATATAGTGCATATCTAGTTAGCAATGCATTCACACATATTAAAATCTGGCATCCGTCGGGTTGTCGGGAATATAAAAAAAATGTAAAAATATTTCACTCCTGTATCAAAATACATCCCTCATGTGTTTAGTTATAACTAGTATAATTATATGTATTACCAGATCACTGATAAGCGGTTACAAGTGACGACTATATACGCTATTCAAATATATTATTTTAGTAGAGTACATGTATATACATACAACTCTCTCTCTCTCTCTCTCTCTCCCCCCACACATATAAATAGACTCATAATTTGCATAAGAAATCGGTAGACATGGAATACCTACAAATTATACGTAAACAACTATTCGGATGCGTGATATAAGACTGCGTTACCACTTGTTTAACCTTAGGTACTTCTTGAAATGTCAGTTTAATTCGGACCTCGTTAAATTTGGTCAAGACTATGAGGTACCAGCTAATACAGAGTAACTCTAATATTTTATAACAATTTTTATTTTTAATTTCATTAAAATCTACAACAATTAATTTTGAAAACATGTAAAATCATGATCTTTATATATTACTTCCATCCCGTCTTTCAGAACTCTTTCAGTACTTTGATTTCTGTATTTATATGATATTGATTTTCATTTGACTTTTAACTTTTTACAATTACAAGACTTGTTTTCCAGCAAGGACTGTGAATCATAAACATTTCAGTTTAGTAAGTAAAAGATACCAGAAAAAATTATATCTAAATCATGAACGTTAGTATATACTAAAATGTACAAAAATATAAACGAAACACAATAGCATACTAGAAAAGAATAAAGAACTAAAAAAAAAATCAAATTAAAAATAAGATCAAACCTGCTAAGGCCGTGCTTGTACATGAACCAGAGACAAAGAGATTGATGTATAGTTAAACTCCTTATAAAAACAAACGGTTGACGTAACAATTTACAAAGCTAGATATAACCTTGAAATTCAATTACAAATCATTTTATAATATTTCTAATGATTTAATAGAAAAAGCTTTATTCTTCGACTACTTCCGGTTCATCCAATGGATGGTTTTTGTTATCAATTGTCCATTTAAGCATTAGTTCTATATGCCTTTATT